>NC_134586.1:96851519-98051519 GCF_037038515.1 Microtus pennsylvanicus
TCATCATCACCACCACCATCATCATCACCACCACCATCATTATCATCACCACCACCATCATCATCACCACCACCACCATCATCACCATCATCATCATCATCACCATCATCATCATCACCATCACCATCATCATCACCACCATCATTATCATCACCACCACCATCATTACCACCACCATCATCATCACCACCATCATTATCATCACCACCACCATCATTATCATCACCATCATTATCATCACCACCACCATCATCACCACTGTCATCACTGCTATCATCACTGTCACCATCACGTCATTCACCATCACACACCTTCACCGTTGCTATCCTGACCATCACTATTGCATCAGCATCACTGGAAGACCCTCTAAATGAAAGCAAACATGCCCTTCTCGAATGCTCTCTGTCGGCCAGCTCTGGGCAAGTCCTGCCTGGAGGAAGCGCTGGATTCTCACCCTTTCTCTGGGGCAGCATATCAGATACCCTGAGTATCAGATATGAACACAGCAATTTATAATAGTAGCAAAATTACAGTTATGAAGTAGCCACAAAAATAATTTTATGGGGAGGGGGTCACCACAACCTGAGGAGCTGTATCAAAGGGAAGGGTAAGAATACTGCCCTAAACCATCTGCAATTGCCGTGCCCCATGTCCCGTGCCCCATGTTTTCGGAACATTAGGAAATCAGGAAAACTCGGCCTGCCCAGAGTCGCTGAGCAAGCCTTGTTCTCCTCCCACAGATGTCCCAGCGGTGGTACAGCAGGAGGAGTCTTATGGAGACTCACACCGGCCCGGGGACATACCAAACGTGGATCAGCCTGCTAAGGGACCATTCCAGGCTGAGCCAATGCCCAAGTCCTGAAATATCAGCAATTCATGCGGCCATTGTCCCTTTCTGCCCAGACTGACATTTTTACCTTTGTCTTCCTGTCTCTAAATTGCTCTCATTTAAGCCTCATGAGTCACACTGCCCTCACACAGGACAGCTCCTTCTGACTGTCTTCCGGCCAACCTTTTCAGTCTGGGCAATCAGACAATCAATCGTCTGACACCCCTCGGGGAGCAGAGCCACTGGCTATGAAAGGGGAGGGGTGACCTCCTGAGCACTCTCCAGGAGGTAAGAAGCACCCCTCCGGAGGAGGAAAGGACCTCCCCCAAGAGGCCACTCTTTCCTGACATGGATGCTGGACCAGCTGGGCTGTTCAGAGCAGGAACACGTGTGTTTGGGAATCAGGACTCCAGGTTGGGGTAGGGATCTTGGAACACAGTGCTTACTTAACAGACCTGTCTTGAGTTTTGAAGATGGACTCTCCAGAGATCACTGTGGGGCTGAGTAAGTCCTTCACACCAGACAACATTGTGAAAGGGGGCCTAGGACTGTGTGCCGTGGATTGAATTATGTTTCCCCCGGTTTGCACACTAAGGTGCCAACCCTAAGTAGACTAAGTTAAAGGAGTGAGTCCCATGACACAAGCTTGCCATCCTCAGAGGAAGAGGAAGAGATGGAGAAAAAAGGCCGGATTGGGACATAGTGACAGGTGGGCCCAGCTGTGAGCCAAGAAGAAGGCTTGCTAGAAACTGAGAGTTAGTCCCTAGAGACCCTGGAACCGGTGTGTGGGCTCAGTCTGAACTTCCTGCTATGGCAGACTGAGCGGAGAAGATGTCACAGTGACTCTGCTCTAGCAGCCGACAGGACCACCAGGCAGCCCTGGCCCAGCCCCCTGTGACAGCTACAAGCTGGAACCAGCTCAGACTCACCGCAGGTGTCAGGGAACACTAGGAAGAGAGGATGCCCCGGAGGTTGACCGTGAAAGCACTGTGCGTCATTCCCCAGGGAGGCAGGCACAGGGCATGCTGGACATGGGTCCCGAGTGCTGAAGCCCCAGACACACTTGGCTGGGTGCCAGCACTGGACGCTCTGATTCGATGAGTCTAGTGTGGGGCTGGAGAATTTTCATTGTTCAGGTGGCCCCAGTGTCATGGATGTTTCTGGAACCCACACTGAGAACTTGTACTACACCAGAGGTCTCTGTGGTGAAATGATCCCAGTCAGAGCAGCCACTCCCCTCAGTGATGCCCCTCCTCTAAATGCATGCAGGGTGCTGGGGTAGCAAGGATGCAGGGAGGGGACTGACATCTGTCCTATCCCTGTGGTGTGACTGCCCCTGGAAAGTCCAGGAGGAAACCCTGTGCACAGCAAGCATCACACAGATCCCCATGGAGCCAAAGCCCCTGCCTTTCCTTTATCGGGTGTCCCTGCAGTTGTGACTTGGATACACAGAAGTGGTCATGTGTGCCCGTCTGGCCTCCCCCCCCCCCATTGCTCCAACTGAGAGAGGGGTACAAAGTCTAAGGCATCAAGGACTTTTTCCTGCAACTGGGGCTTTGTGGGTTGTGGGATTCTGCAGCCTCTCCCTCCCCACCCTTTGGACCCTCCTCGAGGCCTGTTGAAACAGGAGCCTTAGGATGAAAAATGGCAACCAAGCCACCATGCACGTTTCCATAGCAACCAAACTGCAGTTGTCCATAATTATAGTTAACATCAGCATGGGGTGTGGGGAGGTTTGTGGTGGGAAGGGAGGGGGCTCTGCACCCCTGGCATTACAGACAGTGGGAGCTGGTTTTGCCAGGTCTGGGCTCACCATTCTGGGAGGATTCGGTGACAGTAATTCCTAAGTAAAATGCTATGTGAGACAAGAGGGATCCGAGGTGAGCAAAGAGCTTGACAGGAACCCCGAAATCTACTAGCACAGTGCTCCTATCAAACACATCCTTAGGTAGAATCCGGGCACCAGACGCTCTTGGCTTGGCCCCGGGGGGGTTACACTCTGCCTCCCTGGGACCAATAACATGGAATACAGAATCCAATGTCTCCAAATCCCTGGGCGTTTTTGGAGAGGACCTGTCTCCAGATATCAATGAGATCATAACCAATACCCAGGGGATGGCCTGTCTGCCCTGCTCTAGACACGGCACAGTAAGGATTATAAAGTTGCTCTCCCCTGAGCAGTTACTACATGTGCCGGGCCCCCGGAAACATTCAGTCCCAGGAACATTCTAGACCACCCCCTAACTACCATTAGACCCATTTTCAGACGTATAACTGAGACCCAGAGGGTAGGGGGTGGGCCTAACAGCCTGGTTTCATGCTCACTCTTAAGGGCTCTCTGGGCTCTGCTTTTAACTGTTAGGATTTTAGCAAACCCCTAGTGGGGTTCACTGGGCTTTTGTAGTGAGAGATGGCTCCGCGGGTGAAGTGCTTGAGAGACAATCATGAGCACCAAAGTTTCAACCCCAGAACCCGTTTTTTTAGGGAACCAGGCACAGTGGGAAGGACTTGTCACTTCGAGGCTGGTGGGGCAGAGACAAGGGCATCCATCTCTGGTGCGCACTGACCAGCCAGCCTCACCTGTCATGTTCCAGGCCAATGAGGAGACTCCGCGTCATAAGAAAACAAGGTGGGGGGGGCTGTAAAAATGGCTCAGTGGCTATGAGCACTGGCTACAGAGGACCTGGGTTTGGTTCCCAGCACCCCCATGATGACTCACAACCATCTGAACCTCCAGTTCTAGGGTGTGTTGGTTTGAGAGAAAACAGCTCATAGGCTCAGAGGGAGCGGAATTATTGGAGTTGTGGCCTTGCTGGAGTAGGTGTAGCCTTGTTGGAGGAAGCGGGTCACTGGTGGTGGTGAGTGGCTTTGAAGTTTCAGAAGTTCAAGATAGGCCGAGCAACTCACTTCTCACTTCCTGCTGACTTCGGATCCAGATGTAGACCACTCAGCTCCCTCTCCAGCACCATGTCTGCCTCGTGCCGCCATGCTTGCCCATGTGACGACAGTGGTAAACCTCTGAACTGTAAGCCAGCCCAGTTAAATGTTTTCCTTTATAAGAGTTGCCATGGTCGTGGTGTCTCTTCACAGCACTAGAAACCCTAACACAGATACAGCGGATCTGAAACCTTCCTCTGACCTCTATGAGCACTGGACACGCACGGGGCACATGCGTGCAGAGGATACACCCATACATGTAAAGTTCAGTCCATCTAGTGAAATGAACGGGGTGGGTGACGCCTGTTCTCCAGCCTCCTCGTGCACACGCGTACACATGCCAACACATGCACACACAGTTCAAGAATGGCTGTGATGGTTCAGTCTTACTTCCTCTTAGAGAAGGGAATGGAGGCTGTGGGAGGGAAGCGGCTCATGCAAGGAAGTGACACTTTGACATCACTACATCAGAAGGCCAGTTCAGTCAACTTAGAATATACAAGGATTCATGACAGATTTTTTTTGTTTTTTTTTTTTGTTGTTTTGTTTTTTTGTTTTTCGAGACAGGGTTTCTCTGTGGCTTTGGAGCCTGTCCTGGAACTAGCTCTTGTAGACCAGGCTGGTCTCGAACTCACAGAGATCCACCTGCCTCTGCCTCCCGAGTGCTGGGATTAAAGGCGTGCACCACCATCGCCCGGCTTTTCTTGTAATTTTTTTTTCATGACAGATTTTTTTTAAAAAATATTTCTGTCTAGTTTAGACTAATTTCCTTCCGTTCAGCCTCAGAATAATACTCTCGGCATTTGGGAGTCTCCTTTAACTGCTCACTGCTTCGGGTAAAAGAAACCGACTCAGAGAATAAGGACGGCCAAGTAGGAAGGGACAGGGACAAGGGTCAGTTCAGTACAACTGGGCTGCTGGCCCCCCAGAAGAAGAGACTGCGGGTCGGAGTAGAGGTCAGAGGAGAGCTTGGGCAGGACAAAGAGGGCGGGGCTAAGCGGGGAGAGAAAGGGGACTAGAATGCCAGGGGTGAGAGACCCCAGACATGAAGCGGTGTCTTTGTAATGAGTTCTCATCCTCCATCTATTTAGGGGTGCCTTGAGGAACCTATTCAGGGGCTGACAATATAGTCAGTCATCTCTACGTGGGAAACGCTGTGACTGGAATTACCTCAAGAAAAGGGGGAGAGAGGGAAAGTGGGGGCTGGGATCGATAAGACACCGGCTCGTTACCTATTCTCTCTGTGTATGTGTGGAATTTTCCAGTATAGAAAGTTTCTTAAAAGTACATCATCAATATTTCGAAAGGCTTTGGCTCACAGCCTTCCTTGGACAAAGACTGATGCCCTCACTCACAGCCTCCCCGACCCCGGCCTAGTCCTGGAGTCAGCAGCCAGCGGGCCTGGCTCCTGAAGTCCTGATGTCTGGATGAAATCTGAAGTATTTTTTAAAAGGAAAAATCAAGCATTAGTCAAACAGAACATCCCTTAAGTCTCCCAAATCCACCACATCTTACAGGATTTGTTACAAAATTTAAATTGTGTAAATAGATCAAGGAAACCAGTAAATCTGATGACTGTTGACAAACTGGCTTTGGACACCTCAGCAATGAGCACGCAGGCACCCAGTGCCGGGCACGCAGACATGCAGATACTCAGCATTGAGCACACAGACACCTCAGCACTGGGCGCACATGCACCTCAGTGCCGGGCATGTAGACATGCAGACACCTAAGGGCTGGGCACGCAGGCACCTCAGCGCCGGGCACGCAGACATGCAGATACCTCAGTGCCGGGCACGCAGGCACCTCAGCGCCGGGCACGCAGATCCCTTCCATGAGCTACAACCCAGCAACGATATGGGTCTGAAACCATCTTCTCCAGACTAGAGTCACAAACCTTATTCTAACGCCCACAGTTGAAAGGCAAGTGCCAACCAAGCAAGATTCCTTTTCTGACTCAGTTTCCCCACGTGTACAAGAAATAGAAGGGTATGACCACCGGAACTAGCTTTCTCCCAGGAACAGCTGCTATTTCTGAAGTAGGGTGTCATTCTGGCTTTAAGCTGTCCATGGTCCCCTCAGCTGCAGGAAGCCACAGAGATGAATGGGCACTGGGAAGCCACCAAAACAGCTGCTTCTGTCATCCTGGCTTCTCTCTGTTCAGTGTGCCAGGGAACTGTCCTGGGCAGAGTGACCGATGTTCCCGCTTTGCCCGGGATGACGACAGATATTCAAGACCAACACCAGAGCAGCATGGGTCAACACCCTGGTCCTCTTCCTCCTGGGAGGTGGGCTATACAAGCCGTTATCTGGAGATTACCAGGAAGGAGGGAGCTATCCAAGCAGTATAGGACAATCGAGCTTTGGAAAGGGACAAAGTTGTTTATGACCCGGGAGTCTACTCAGCACGTTTGTGTTCCTGAGCAGAAAGGGCCACCAGAATTCACTCCCAGGAGCGAACTCTCACAGGTGTTGGAGGAGCGGCCTGCAGATGCTTTGCATTCAGCCTCAGGAATTCTACCCTTACTGACCCACTGTAGCCTTCTTGCCAGGGTACCGTTTTTAATGCTGCGGCTGCCAGATGTCCCAAAGAGGTCAGATGCCACCTCGGTCTCTCCATCCTGAGAAGCTGCCAGCACCTGCCATTGAGGACCCAGACGCAGCACAAGAAGGCTGTGGAGAGCAGGCTGTGCCTTCCACAGGTGATATTCCAAGTGAATGTCTTCCTGTGACTGTCCACAAGCTTTTCTTGTATGAGGCCGTGGGCGTGTCCTCACTAATGGGAATGCTATTATGGTGACATAGCGTGTTTTATTTGGGGTTTATGGTGCTGGGGATGGATCCCAGGGCTTCGTGCATGCCAGGCAAGCGCTCTACCACTGAGTTATACCTAGCCCTACCAGGATGACTTGGGAAGGACTGGATGAAGTCTCCAGAACTATATTCCTTCCATTTTACTGTTGCATAACTGCCAGGGATCCTTGCAGGTCTGCTGTTCAGACATTCACCCTCTTCCATCCTTCTTGTGCCGAAAGACACAGACTCTCTCCTATGGCCACTGTGGCAAATCCATACCAATGTCCTGCTTTTTTTTTTTTTTTGGTGTTCCAATCCATTCTCTTGAGGGCTTTCCTGGTTACAGAAGGTGACTGGTTCAGGCTCCACGCCCCCCGTTACTAGGAGTCATTTTTAGGGTTACTTTCATAGATTCCATGGAGTTTCCATTGCACTAGGTTTCCTCCCTAATGCCATCCAATTTCAGTCGTTTCCAGGTTCTGGCCCAATGCTGGTTCTCCTAGGACCGAGAGCCCAATGTCCTGCTTTTAAAAGCACACAAGTTGAGCCAGCAAGATGACTCAGTGGTTAAGAGAACTCCCTGCTCCTCCTGAGCGTCCCCGTTGACATTCCAGCACTCATGGCTGCCTAGAACTCCAGCTCCAGGGGATCTGATTCAAATTCTGGCCCCCGTGGGCACCCATACACACGGGCAACACTCATACAGACTCTGTACTAAGAAACAACCAACATTTGGTTTCTGAAGACAAAAATAACTGAACAAACTAATCCATTTCTGGTGAGAATGATCAAGAAGATCAGTTGACCACCATCCCCTGTAGTAGGAGCTGCAGGCTGCCTTCCTGCCACCTGGCTCCCAGCCGCCTGGCTAGCTTATGCCCCGAAATAACAACACACAAACTGTATCCTTTTAAACACTGCTTGGCCCATTTCTATTAATGTGTGTAGAACCGAGGTGTGCTTACCGGGAAGATTCTAGCCTATGTCCATCCTGGGTCAGAGCTTCATTGCATCTGCCCCAGAGAGGAGAGCTATCGAGTCTGAGCTCACTTCCTCTTCCTCCCAGCATTCTGTTCTGTTTACTCCACCCACCTATGTTCTAACCTATCAGGGCCAAGCAGTTTCTTTATTTAACCAATGACCTTCCTCCATCAATCCCCCAGCCTCCCTCTTCCTGTCTTGGGGAGCCAACTGGCGCTCAAAGCCCAACTCCTCACCGTAACCTTGAATGCTGAAGACACAGTGAGAGCCGAACAAGAAGATGGAGTTCAGCTTGTGGCATAAGCAGCAGCTTCCTGAACTGTAATGGCTATTGTGATGTGGTTCTGGCTATAAATGGTCCATCCAATCCCCAAAGTGTGACAACAGGGCTGGAGGGAGGGTCACTTCCTACCCTTGCTGGTGGCACTCAGGACATTTCCAGTCTAGGGTTTAGGAGAAAAAGGAGGGCCATCCAGGTTGAGGGTCCAGCAGGAGGAAGCCCAGGACCTCCCCGTTAAGCATAGAGTGGTATGAGGAGGGGCCTCCCAAGAGAGGTCTAAGTCCTTCCAGCAAGTGACATCTGAGGCCCTCATTGAAAACATGAATGGGCATGACTGGGCCTCAGCTTCATGCATTATACAGAAAGGGTGAATGATGGGAAGGTTGGCATTTCCTTTTAACCATTTGCTTCCCAGTTTCTTCCTGAAGTGTTAGGAACACAGCGACCGGCTTAATCCTATTCATTGCTAGGTTCTCTGCTATGTAATCTTCCTTTCTGGTGGGTGCCAGTGAGCATGCTTTCGTCAGACCCAGTGGACCTCTCCCCGAAGAAGGAAGCTCCCTCCTGCTCATGAACAGGGACACAGATTCTGTTTTCTCACACACAGAACACAAGGAACGTCGAGCTGGGTGCCAGACTGCAGGCTTCAGCTAAAAGCCTGGAGATAAGGGAATCAAGCTGGTTGTATCCTTGGCCAGCCTGAGGCCTGAGCCTCACAGCAGGGAGGTGTTCCAGGCGGGGGGCTGCCCCCCAAGAGTAGAATAGTGGAAATGATAATCCTCAAAAGTCAGATGCGAAGGGCTAGCAGGATGGCCCAGTGGGTAAGGGTGTTTGCCACCGAGCATGGCCACATGAATTCAACCGCCTGTGCTCCACACAGTAGAAGGAAGAGCAGACTCTCACAGTGACTTCTCCACCTGTGTGCTGTGACACGCACAGCTTCCACATAAACACACAAGGACAATACATAAGTAAAAAGTTAACACAACTTCTGAAAATGCGGGGCAGAGGAGCCATAACCAGAAAGGCCTCAACGTCAGAGTAAGGAAGATGTTAAAAGTGGGCCCTGCTCAAACAGGAGCGAGATGAACATCACAGAACTCAGCTGTTGTGTTCTAGAGTGAGCTTAGGGTCGCACGAACTTGGTTCAGATGTTCATGGCAATGATATGGCGATAAATAAAAGGTGGAAACAGGCAGATGTCCTCTCAAGCGCAAAACAAACCTCATCAGGTCCACATTCTAGGACACCGCTCACTCGAGGAGAAACCAAGGATGACCTGCCGTGCCCCAGTTCAATCCAGCATCGGTAGCCAATTACCCGAGACTGTAACTCATAAACAGCAGAATGTATCCCTCAGTTTGGTGGGGTTAGGGAGCCCAAAGCCAAGACATCGCTGGTTTACTGTCTCTGAGATAGTGTTCTCTACTATGTAGCTAATACACGAGGCTCCGCCCTCACCGGCAAAACACTTCCTAAAGGTCCACTCTCAATTCCTTCCTACCACTAAGTGTAAGGTCCCAGTATATGAGTTCCAGAGGGACCACAGCAGACAGCAGAGAACTATACTGACTGCAAACTCCAACCCAAGTTAATGGCTGCAAACCCTTGATAGTACCTTCTTGGAATAAAGGATTACATTAGTTACCTGTGCCCTTGCTGTCCCCAAATGCCTGACAAGCAGCAATTTAAGGGAGGAAGGCTGTACGTCGGCTCATGGTTTGGAGGTGATGATGGTTTGGCAGCAGGGGCAAGAGATGGTTGGTCACAGGGCATCCACAGTTAGGTGGCAGAGAGAGGTGAACACTGGTGCTCAGCTTGCTTCCTCCCCTGATTTAATGTTCAACGTAAAGGGTAGACCAGAAAGCTTTACATATACTAGGATTGATGCTATTTTGAGGCCTCAGAGTGTATGGGCTAAGGATGTAGTTCATCAGTAAAGTTTTTACAGCACACATCAAGGCATAGATTCAAACTCAAGCCCCAGGGGGAAAAAAGACCTCAAAACCTATACCATATGGGTATTAGGATGAACAATTGACCACCCATGACCCAGTAATTCTACCCCACATGTATTCCCTAGAGAAATAAGTGGCCATCAGAACATGAGTGCAAGCCAGGTGGTGGTGGCACACACCTTTAATCCCAGCACTTGGGAGGCAAAGGCAGGTGGATCTCAGTGAGTCCAAGGCCAGCCTGGTCTACAAAGCAAGTTCCAGGACAGCCAGGGCTGCACAGAGAAACGCTGTCTCGAAAAAACAAAAAAATAAAACAAGATAAAAAAAAAACAATACCCTTTCTCAGTCTCCATTTTAAATATTATACTAGACTCATTTACACAATTTGCATAAGAACTTTCCCAACAGGACATCAACAGCACAGGCACCAGCCCCAGCGTCCATGATGGAACAACATGAAATTAAAGTTTCTGTACGGCAAAGGTAATTATCCATAAAATAAATAGCCCTCGGGGCAAGAAGAACTCTTTAGCAAAGAGGCTACAGACAGGGAGCTAATGTCCAAAATTTACAAAGCACTAAAGAATTAAATACCGAGGAAATAAAACTGTCAATCAACACACAACCGACTGAATTGAACAGATGGTTTTTAAGAGAAGAAACCAAAATGACCAATGACTGTATTTATTTCATGTTCAACATCCCGAGTCATCAGGGAAATGCACACTAAAATTGCTTTGAGATACCGCCTCACCACTGTCAAAACAGCTACGATCAAGAACTCCTACAACAAACGCTGGAGGGGATGTGGAAAGAGAAGAACCTTTATTTGCTTCTGGTGAAATGCAAATTAATGTAGCCCTTGTGGAAATCAGTTTGGAGATTCCTCAGAATGGTAAAAGTAGAACTACCATGTGACCCAGCTATTTTACTCCTGGCCACATGCCCAGGGAGTGCCACCCTCTACAGAGAGATTTCACCACACGCTCATTGCTGCTCTGTTCGCTACAGGAAAGAAACGGAGCCAACCTAGATGTCTATCAGCAGATGGATGGGTAAAGAAAATGGGGTACATTTTACACAGGAATATCATTCAGCACTAAAGAAGAATGAAATTTACAAGAAAGTGTTTGGATTCAGAATGCATAATATTAAGCAAGGTGGCCCAAACCCAGACAGAAAAAAAAAATTAAGGAAAAAATTCAATAGACATGTTGTTTTGGTTTGTTTAACAGGATCTTATTTAGCCCACAGTGGCCTTAAACTTTTGATCTTCCTGAAGAGACATCATGACCTACAACTAAACCTCTCCAAAGGTAAGCAGTTTCAGAGATTTAATCCATTGTCATTGAGATGGGGAGGATGGCAGCATGCAGGCAGACAGGATACTGGGGACATAGCTGAGAGCTGCATCTTGATTTGTAAGCAGAGAGAACCCAGGTCTGGAGTGGACCTTTGAGTCAGTCCCCAGAGACACACCTCCACACCCCCTATCCTTACAATCCTTTCAAATAGTGCTACTCCCTGGTGACCAAGTTGTCGAATATTGGCCCATGGGGGCACCACAGGAGGAGTGAGAACTCCTAGTCTGCTGAGATCTCCTGGTTTGCAATGGCTTCCTTTCTGTGTCCTTGTTTGGCAGGAGACAGTTCAAGAATATAGTTTCTCATTAAGTAAGGTCCCTATTCCAATCCAATCAAGGCCTTGCCCTATATCTTTGATTAACTGGGAATTAACTCACAAAGAGACTAATTGAGGCATTGACACTGGAGAAAAAATTCTGGGTGTTTCCTACCAAAGCTGTAGGGAGTTCTGGCCAGCCGAGTGCCATGTTGGCTGGGTCTCTGCAGATAGAGGGACAAGCAAAGCTGCAAAAGGCGCATGGTGGCCAGGCCTGAGAGAACAGCACAGGGAAGAGGCACAGTCCTCCATACGTTGTGGACCATCAAGCCAGGCATCCAGAAACAAGAACGGTGGACACAGACACTGTTATGCGTGCAGGGGATGTGGATAAGACAGAAAGGAAACCTAGAAGATGAAATAATTAATGGGGGAGGGTGTGAGGGGATGTGAGGAGAAGAAGATGGGAAAGAGACCCCTCTACTGTGCCTACAGTGGATCCCACGCTGCCCACAGTTCTGCCTCCATCCCCTGAGCCAGAGGCAGGGCTCCCCCATTTTATAGATAAGAAAAATGAGCCCAGAGTTCAAGGTACTTGTCTAGGTGGAGACATACTTGGAACCCAACAAGAGTTCATATGCTGAACACCAAGAGAGACAAAGTGGAGTTGGAGGTAACAACAGGGAGGAACAGGAAGCAGGGTGAGCCTGTCTTCTCCTAAATGGGTGTTTCCCAAAGTCCTCTCATCTGCCAGGTATTGGTGTGTGATCAGTGCGGTCATCCCAGTCCCTCCCACATGGACCTGAGTCGTCCCACCCCCACCATGACAGAACACTGGCTTTCCTGGATGTTGAAGATCTCCCATTTCATTCTGCCGACCATTCAGCCACCATGACCGCCCTCATGAGAATTATGTTCTAGGTGGAAGAGGGAACTGTGGGTGCAGAAACGACCAAGAGACAAACATTTGCTGATATCACCCTGGGACTGGGGAAAAGGCACAGGCTGTCCTGAAGCTGGAAAGGTGAAACTCAATTCTTTTTACAGTTTCATTACTAAGGAAATCTATTGGCCCCAGGAGCATTTTGCTCACCAAATTGAACTAAAAACAAAGGGCAGGGCTGTCTTCGCAGGCTCTCTGTGGGGCTGGTCACCCATAAATCGGTGCCAGCAAAGAGAGGGCACCTCAGTAGGGCAGGAGAGAGCCAACCCTGCCTGGCTTCCCAGAACCAGATCTGGCGGAAGTGCCACCAATGGGGGTAAGGTGAGCGTGAACCAATGGCCACCCAGTGCCTACCCTTCTCATCCGTTGCTCCTATGACCCACCCCTAGGCACTCTCCAGGGGGATGGGCATCCCCTAACTCAGAACCTAGAAATGTTATGGCCTCATCCATGGGCTCACAGCAAGTCAGCAATGGGGTTTATCCACCCCCGGCTGTCTGGTTACTACTCCCGGATCCTGTTACACACATTCCCCTAAGCACACTCATGCTGAATGTGCAAACTTCAAAGCAACCACACTTCCTCTCTTCCTTGGGCTCTGCCAGAGTGGGTGGCATGACCGAAAACAGCCCTGGCTCTGAGTCTGTCTACAGACTTTCCACACCAAACCCTTGGCATCCACTGAAATGGTCACCTTCTCTGGAATTTCCCAGACCCTGGTGGTGTGAGGACACCCTCACAGCACCCTGTCCTTCCTTTCCCATCCTTAAACTTTGCAAGGGATTGGAGCTTCTTTACCCTAGCACTTGCCTCTGACACTGAGTGTCGTTTGAGATAAACTATTCCAGGGACAGGGATGGAGGTTGGGGTCCTTTGGCATCTCAGACATCTGGGTTAACCTGACCCAGACTTCTGTTGCTCACCCAGTCTCCCCCTTTACTTCATTCAATACATCTTCCATTTCACCGGTCACACTAAGAGAAATGGCTGTGCTGCGATATGGCTCAGTCAACAGGGGTTTGCTTAGCATGAGGGTCCCTGAGTTCCAACCCTGGCACTGAAAGGAGGGATGGAAGGATGGATGGATGGATGGATGGATGGATGGATGGATGGATGGATGGATGGGGAGGGGGGGGGAGAGGAAGGGAGAATGAGATACAACACCTTGTCCAGCCTCTACTTCTCGTACTTGACAGACCCTCTTTATGAGCAAAAGCAGAAGCATGCAGTCCTGTGAGAAGAGCTGGGTTGAACCAGCTGCCAGCACCCATTGAGCCACGGCTCCTTAGTCGGCATGGATATCATGCCTTGCTCTCCCCTCCCCACAACCTTCCTGGCGGCCATATGACTGTTAGCATGGAGCTGTCCGGCAGGATCTCATAGCATCCTTCCACAGTTCTGGGGCAGATATGACTTCTCACCAGTCGGGAGGCCAAACGAGGCTACAAACTTCTTCCTCATGATCCTCTCCAGGTCCTGCCTTCAGGGAGCCGTGCTGCGTCCAGGGCCTGTGTCACCATAATGAGGCTCTGTGTGAGTGTGTCATGTCCCCCTCCCCTAGTTCCCCTGGGGCTCTCTGTCTGTGAAGGCCACTCCTGCTTTAGAAACACATATGGTTCCTTTCAGCACCTGGTTTCTAACCAGGCATCTGTCCTGTGAGCTTTTCCAAGATCTCTGTGCCCACGGAGCCTCCCTACTGTCCCTGGTAAGTGTGAGAGGCAGGCAGGGCAGATTGAGAGGCAGCCGCCTCCCAGCAGGGCCTGTCTGACCCGTCACAGACCAGATGACTGCAGCAACCAAGGGTGGCTAAGCTGATCAGCTGCCCAGATGTCTCCTTGGCACCGTTCTCCGTTCATCAGTGCTCTCTCTCTCTCTCTCTCTCTCTCTCTCTCTCTCTCTCTCACTCGCTCTCTCTCTCTCTCCTG
The DNA here is from genome assembly GCF_037038515.1 of Microtus pennsylvanicus. Taxonomy (NCBI): domain Eukaryota; kingdom Metazoa; phylum Chordata; class Mammalia; order Rodentia; family Cricetidae; genus Microtus; species Microtus pennsylvanicus. Next base: position 96,865,789 of record NC_134586.1, read on the forward strand.
ACAAGCATGGATGGCTACACCTGATTTACTCCCTCCCCACCACCCCAAAGATTCAGTGACTCACACGGCTCCCTCTGGTCCCAGGGGTCTAAGGGCCACAGATTTTCACAAGGCAAGGCTGAAGCTAACACAAGCATTACTCAGCAACCTGGCCAAGTGGCCCTTCCTCAGGAGGAGGAACGTTTATTTTCATGATAAGCAAGTCAATTCCCAAATCATGATCTGTTTATATCCCACGTCTCCAGCCACCTGCTCAGTCTCAGAAACAAACTCCAGGTTCCAGGCGAGGAGGAAATGGAACTCTTTAATTGGGAAGACAGCAGCTGGGCCATCCTTGAAGGTAACAAGCATGGGGGAGAGCCTAAAAGGCTTGAGGTCTTCTGAGTGCCCCTAACTGGCAGAACCAGAGGCTAGAGTTCCAGACCCAGATCCAAGGCTGGGCTGTATGGTTTGCCACCTGGGACAGGCATCAGGTAGGGCTCCAGTTTGTAAAGCTGGGTTCTGAGCCCTCAAGTCAGGAGTCTGAACAGGAGCCAGTAGCAGGTCGCATTAAGACTGTTTCTGATTTTCAATGTGCTGACGGTAATGGAAAGTCTAGGAAAGGTTAGAGACCAACCATGGCAACACCACCCCCCACCCTCACCTCATCCTCACCCTACCCCACCCCCGCTGCCACCAGCAGAAGATACTGAAAGGCTAGTAGACCCTGCTACTCCTCTGAAACTTACTGGTGTAACAGTAGCACAAAGTCCCCTCCCTGGGTCTCCTCCAGGCCCCTGAATTCCTGGATGTCCTTATGGTTGATCATTGCCAAACCTGCAGGGATCCCCAGTCCTACTCTGGATTTTGTGAGCTAAAAGCAGGAAGAGGCGGTTGGTTGCAGCTGTCTGGAGGGTGGAAGCCCCTTGGGACCTGAAGGAGTCCTAAAGAAAGAGGCCCTGCCGATGCCTGTCATCCAAGTTCTGGTCCAAATGACAAAACCATACAGCAGCTCTGACCAGCCCTGGGGACTTGGAACTCTCACTGCTGACTCCACCAGTCACAGTGGGCAGCTTGGGGAGGGGCTTTCTCTGTCACTCCCTGATGTCAAGGGGCACCCAGAACACCTTGGCTCCTCTAGAGGTGCCACTGTATATCCCTGGGGACAGTTCCTCCTCCAGATCAGTTCTGGGCCCCACCCTCTACAGTGCTTTACTGTTTCCTGCTGTGTCAGGAGCACCCTCAAACAGTGCTAGGAATGTAATAAGAGAAGCAAGCAGCCAACATCTGGAAGGGAGCTGTTGGTCAAATAGCAGATAAAATGGGGCTGTTGCTGAGTGCTTATAACGGTAAAGCTGTGTGTTTGGGTACTAAGGAGAGGCTGGATGGAAGGATGGACAGACAAGAGGCGAAAATGACTGATGGGAAAAGAGGAGAGAAGGAAGACATAGACTATAAGGAAAAACAGTGGTGGCCACAGTCAGCTCGTAGAGGAAGTTGGAGACTTGGGGTTGGGATGTTCCTCCTTCCCAAGAGAGGGATATTACTCCACATCCCTCTCGTTGTTGGCACTAATAAATCTTACCGTGGCCAGTGGTGGCGCACGCCTTTAATCCCAGCAGCACTCTGGAGACAGAGGCAGGCAGATCTCTGAGTCTGAGGCCAGCCTGGTCTACAGAGCAAGTTCCAGGACAGCCAGGGCTACACAGAGAAATCCTATCTCAAAACAAACAAATAAACAAAAGACAATAATAATAAATAAATAAATCTTAAAACTCAGAAAAGAGGCACTAGAGAGATGGCTCAAGGAGTAAGAGCTAAGAAGGATCACAGAGTATCTGAGTTCAGTTCCCTGGACCCACATAGGATGTGGCTCAGCAACACTTATGATTCCCACCCCACAGGGATTGACACCCACTTCTGGCCTCCAAGGGTACCCACACATACCCACAAATGCAGACACACACGCATGCGGGCGCACACAGAGAGACAAATAGAAAAGAGGGAATTTATAACCAAGAAGACAACGACATGGAATGCTAAGAGAAACATCAGGATTTGCGGGTTTCAGCTAAAGTGACTAAACAGGATTCTCCCTGAAGACAGGCAGGTGAGATAAGACGTCCTCTGGGGACCATGAGGAAGAGGACGCTCTCAGGTAAAGCTGGCTAATCAGACGTGGAGCTTCCAGTGTGTGACGAAACTGGAGTTACTCTACAGGACTATTTGTTATGATCCAGCTTCAAGGCAAGATCTTACTCCACATCCCAGGCTGGCCTAGAACTCACTAGATTGTCTAGGCTGACCTCGAACTCATGGTAATCCTCCTGCCTTCACCTCTCAACAGCCGGATTAACAGGAAGGAGCCACCATGCCTCACTTCCATGGTTCTTAAGAAAGCTTCTGGACCACCCAGATATAAATAGAGTCTGAAACAAAAGAAGTGGAAAAGAGATGGTGTGGGGAGCTTGAGTGGGTGAGTGGGTGGGGGTTGGTCAGCAGGACAGTCCCCGATGTCTCATCTCCTGTTATTTTTCCTCTAAAAGCCTGTTCATTTGCTCTTCAAATAGAGGCCCTTTCCTAAGTTACACAAATAAACCCATCTCTAGTTCTTCGCTGAGCCTCTCCGTTGGCATATAAACACACCTTGGCATATAAACACACCTTGGTTTCTCCCATCCTTCTGTCTGCTGGCAGTCAGATTTGCAGCCGCTCCCCCTCTCCGCCCCCCAACTGAACCCGAGTGGGAAGAGGAAAAGTTCTTCCTCCCTGCAGGGTTGCTATGAGAGCTGTCTGCAAGCGAGCCCTAGAGACAACTCCCTTGGGGCAAGCAGACATTTGGCCTGAGGGGTTATTAAATGCCCAGAGGCAGCCAGCCGCCTGGCCTTGTGTGGGAAGGAAATCAGAGGAGCCACCATCAGCTTCAATTTGGAGAATGGGGAGAGGCGGGTCGTAAATATTCACCGGGAGGAAACCGCAGCCTGAGACATGGCCAGCCAGGCCGATGACACGGCCCCAATGCCACCACCTGGTGCGGGGATGGTGCATCAAGCAAAGCGGTCTTCACTATCCTGAGCACCTGGGATTGTGAGCGAGCACTCTCAGTTTGCAGGATGGTGAAGACGGCATGGGCCCACCTCATCCCCACGTTGACAAATGCACCAGACAGCAAGGCCTGTCTTCTAGCTCTACTCCACATGCTTTCTAGTATGGAAACTTCCAGGCAGCCATGATTAAGGGCTTGGAGGAGGTGGTTATCAATCAGTCCACCATAGCCTGCAGGCTCACAACTAGGTTCACAGCTTGAGCTGCCATCAGGGCAAGAGAGACCTTGGAGGCAAGACTGTGCAGACATCCTCTGTTCGACCTCTTGCAGGCTCCACTGAAGCTATGACCTGCTTCCTATGGTTGGCTCTTCCCCCTTTCCCTCACTCATTCATCGTTCAGGCCGACTGCGCACTGATGGTAGGGCCTGGCCCAGGGAAACCTCAGGTAAGAGGACACTTTGACTCTGTGCTCGCGTAGCAGAAGCAGGTAGATCTCTGCAAGCTGAAGGCCAGCCTGGTCTACATAGCAAATCCTAGCCCAGCCAGGGCTACCTAGGGAAACCTGTCTCAGAGGAGGAGGAGCCGACAATGACAATGATGATGGCAATGACACAAAAATGCAATGCCGTGACATACTGTAAAGGACAAGGGCGGTGGCCTGGGAGACAGAAGAGGACCCCCCACACTACACCCAGTGCTGCACCTGATAACCAGAACCCAGCGACATCACTTACTCAGGATAAGCAGACACCGTCCTAGACCCCACGACGCCCAATGGACAGTCTATCAGCAGGATCCTGACGTTCAGCTAAGATGCATCACATGGGTGAGCAGCCTAGGAGACAGGCTTAGGACCAGACTTAGGAACTTAGAATGTGAACTTTGTGTGATGACCCTCAGCATGATAAAACATAACTTTTGGTTCTAGAGAGATGGCTCAGAAGTTAAGAGCACTGGCTGCTTTCTAGAGCTCCTGAGTTCCATTCCCAGCAACCACATGGTGGTTCTATAATGGGATCTGGTGTCATCTTCTGGCATGCAAGCAGAACACTGTATCCATAATATATAAAATCTTTTATTTATATATTAAAATCTTTAATATTAAGAAAATTAAAGATTTTATATATATATATATATAAACTTTTGTTATACTGATTATGTTACCTACCTTCTTGCTTGCAACATATCTCTTTTGGGGGGAGTTGGGGGGTTTATGTAGCCCAGGCTGGCCTAGAACTTGCTATATAACTGAGATTGTCCTTGCTCTTTTTCTGTCTGATCCCATCCCCCAAATGTTGGGATTACAGGCATATGCCACCAAGCACATCGTGACAGACCTCTTGACAGGTGTCACAGGATGGTATAAGACGTCTCGTGGTGTCACGTCACGTCGATATCGTTACCAGCAAGCTGATGAGACCTGCTGAATCAGGTGTCATTCTGGACCAGGTCTCCTGTGTGGAGTCGTGAAACCCTACTGCAATGACGACGCTGTGAGTCTCGGGGACAGGGGATAAGTGACAGCATAGAAGTGCTCCCATGACAGTGTCAGCAGGCCAGGAGTGTGAGGATGAACAGGACATTGGCTTCTTATCAACAGCTTGGCCTCAGCTCCAACCTGGGCGCCTTCTGGATATGCCACCTCCGAGCCTCAACATCTGTACTTTCGAATGGAGTCTCGGCAATTGTCCTCTGTGGTGTGTGGGATTCAAGGCAACTGTATGACAGACAGATGCGTGCCAACAGGCCTGATTGTGCATGGAGTGGTCAGCAGTTTTATCATCCCTGGTCCCCATTTCTAAGGAGCAAGACCCCACAAAGATGCCCTTAGCTTTTGCAGGAGGCACCAGGGCTGACTAGAGGGGGCAGGTAGATGGCCTTGCCTGAGTTTGAAGAGTCTGGACACAGGAGGCGGGAGGTAGGGAGCAGCGTTGTACACAGCAGGGTCCAGAGGGACCACCCCTCGCAAAAGCCACTGCCCAGGCCGGCAGCCAGATTGGTCTCTGGCTTTTACTTTCCTGTTCAGTTCTGGAAAGCCCAGTTAATTCAAAAGAGTCATTTTAATCAATTAGATGAAGTGTAAAATAACCGTTCAGCTCGGCTCAGGAAATGCGGCTGGTTGTCTCCAAGGCTTTATTGAAAAGGCATTAAGACGGAACTATGAGCTTTTTGAAGGTGGGCAGCGAGGAGGGCGGGGGTTGGGGGGGCTGCAGCCGCAAAGAGCTCTGTCTGCCCCAGCCACTCCTGCCACACTCAGGGCAAAAGAGCCTTGCACGGCCTCTTTGAGGACCCAGCAAGCTGTCACCAGCTGTGACTGAGAAACCCCCACCCAATCTTACCCCAGGTGGCTCAGCCTGCCCCAATTTCTCCCTGAGCCTTCTTCTGAGTGGGTTTCCAGCAAGGGTTTCTCCTTCCTGAGGTCCAAAGCAGCATCCCCTCTTGCCCCATTGTACAAAATGACAGCCTGAGAAACTGCACCAAGTCCCAACACACAGTGGGCTCGGGGGACACATGAAGGGACAGCACTTTCAAGTCCCAGAGCTTAGTCAGTGAACCAGGCTCACCTTCGCTTTCCAGAACATCTCTTGAGGGTTTGGAGGCATCATCCGGTCTCTCTGGGTGTCCCCCGTTGCTCCAGCATTCCTCAGCTACTCTGCCATTCACCGGTCAGGACCCCGGTCCACCCAGCAGAGGATCACACTGGCCACAATGTTGAACACCTGTGGACACAGGCCATTCAGAACGATCCATTATGTTGCCAAGGTTTCAAGTTGCTGATTCTCTCTGTGCTGAGCCCGAGTGACTGGATGGAGCCCAAGAGACAGCTGGTCTTGAGTTAAATACGGCCCCTCAAAAATACCCACTCTCTATCACTTTGATTTGTTCCCCACCCCCAGAAGCCATCAGGCCTGAGGAACTAGTCACAGGTACAAGTCTACAGAAGCCCCGTTGGGAACTCTGGGCCCCTCTCCCACTTTAATTCATTATGGAAATTCCGCCTCACAGAGTTCAGTGAGAGCTCTCCACAACAGAGGAAGTCTGCTGGAGTGTTACAGCTCTGAGAATGCTAAGGTGAAGGTAGTTAGGGGAATAGAGAGGGACTGGCCCCACGTGGACAGAACTTGCAGCCTGTTCTGGGAGCCACAAGATCCTACCATAAAGCACGCTGAGAAGGCGGCTTCCTCCCTGTTGCCATTGGTGATGAGCGACAGCCGTTCCTGTGGGCCTGGCTGAAAAAGTTGAACCTTGGCTTCCACCCCAGTGGACAGCTGGACACATGAGTGGCTGACAAGGGTGGGAGTGGGGGCTTCTACTTGGAGGGGCTTCCCTGGAGTTCTGTCTCCTCAGATGCAGAAAGGGTTATGTTGTGTGTGTGTGTGTGTGTGAGAGAGAGAGAGATTTTGAAACAAACTAGAACCACCTGGAAGAGGCAACCTCTATTGAGGCATTGTCTCCATTAGACTGACCTGTGCAGTCGGCTGGGCAATTTAATGGTTGATGTAGAAGCCCCCATCCCACCCCTAGGCAAGTGATCCTGGGCTGTATTAAGAAAGCAATTTGGAGCTGGGCAGTAGTGGCGCACGCCTTTAATCCCAGCACTCGGGAGGCAGAGGCAGGTGGATCTCTGTGAGTTCGAGGCCAGCCTGGTCTATATAGAGCTAGTTCCAGGACAGGCTCCAAAAGTCCAAAAGCTACAGAGAAACCCTGTCTCAAAAACAAACAAACAAACAAAAAAGCCAGTAGGTATCATTCCCTCGTGGTTCCTGCCTTGAGTTCACGCCCTGACTTTCCGTGATAATGGGCTGTAAGCGTAGACACAAACCCTTTCCTCCCCACGTTGCGCTTTTCACTGTTTTCCCCACTGCAGCCACAGAAAATGGAACTAGGCTGGTCTGCCCCAGGCCTAGGTTTTCTGACCACACTCACCGCAGCCCACACCCTACGTTTGTGAGCAGCCTTGAGGTTAACTGGGGAAGAGGAGGTGATGGGATGGGTTAATCAAAAACTAAGTGTATAGAAAAAAACCATATGGAACCCTGCTACCTGGTCAGCTCATTTTGAAAATATAATTTTAAAAAAGCTTGAACACAGGTAGTACGCATGTGTGGACAATGCCTTCCTGGGAGACATGGGTCATTAAACGAAATATTCAGGGCCAAGTGTGGGCCACCTCCCTATGCAGTAGCCTCAGCACCCCCAGAACAACACAGGCTATGGCCATTACTCTTGGTTTCCCACCAGAACTAGATGGTAAGCCCCTACTGCTGAAGAGAAAAACACTTTGGTTGTAGAACATGGAGAAATCGAGCTGGAAGCAACCTGGACACTTCCTCCATATATATATACCCGAGACATAACATACAGACTATTGCTGCTTTGCTAAGTGGATGTATTGTCAAACTGCCTTCTAAATATTTATGTTTAAACTCATCGACTAGCTCTGTTCTCAGCCTCGAGTCAGAGAAACTTCTCTTTGCAATGGGCAACAGTTGGGGAGGAAAGGGTTATTCCACTCACTCTTCCACATCACAGCCCATCACTGATCACTGAAGTCAGGACAGAAACTCAGCAGGGCAGGAACCTGGAGGCAGGAGCTGATGCAGAGGCCATGGAGGGGGGCTGCTTACTGGCTTGCTCCCCGTGGCTTGCTCAGCCTGCTTTTTCCATCTCTCTCTCTCTTTCTTTCTCTTTCTTTCTATATATCCTTCTTTCTTTCTTTTTTAGATTTTTCAAGACAGGGTTTCTCTGTGTAATAGCCTAGCTGTCTTGAAACTCGTTTGTAGACCAGGCTGGCCTATGCCTCCCAAATGCTGGGGATAAAGGCAAGAGCTTCCACAGCACTTTCTTCTAGAACCCAGGACCACCAACTCAGTGGTGGCCCCACTCACAATGGGCGGAGCCTCACACATCAATTACTAATTAAGAAAATGCCCTACAGCCGGATCTCATGGAGGCATTTTCTTAATTGAAAGACTCTAACTTGTGTCAAGCTGGCAAAAAAAAAAAATTAGCCAAACAACTGACCCCTTGTCAACTTGACACACACAAGAAGCCATTAAGTCATAACCTTTCTTTCTTATACTTTCCTAAGGTCGCACATTAATAAACAGTATAATATGAACACATTCCAAGTCTGAAAAGTTCCAAACTTTAAAAATTCAAACATTTAAGAATTCAACCTCTTTAAAATCCAAAATCTTTTAAAATTCAAAGTCTCTCAACTGTGGGCTCCTTTAAAATCAAAAATCAAATGCTTTTGGGGTTGGAGAGATGGATCAGAGGTTAAGAGCACTGGCTGCTCTCCCAGAGGTCCTGAATTCAATTTCCAGCAACCACATGGTGACTCACAACCATCTGTAATGAGATCTGATGCCCTCTTCTGGCCTTCAAGGGTACATACAGGCAGAATATAATAATACATGAATAAATCTTTTTTAAAAATTGAATTCTTTCTTACTTCAAGAGGGAAAAATCAGGGCAGTCATAATCCAAACAAAGCAAGCCCAGACTCTAAAAGTGTAGATAACCCAGTCCAGTTATTTGAGATTTATTCATGATCTGAGCTGCTCCAAAGGGCTCGGGTCACTTCTCCAACTCTGCCCTCTGCAGCATACACAGCTTGTCTTCTGGGTTCCGGCCAGCTCCACTTCAACCCCTGCTGCTGTTCTTGGTGGTCATCTCATGGTACTGGCATCGCCAAATTCTGGGGTCCCTTGCTACAACCACCCTGTACTTTTACCATTGGCCTCTCCTGGTCTTAGTGCCAAGCTTCAGCTGTTCACCAGGACCCCTTCATGTCTTCAAAACCAGTACCGCTGGGTGACTCTTACACTACCAAGTTCATTTGCCAGAACAACCTTGGCCACCTCTGGAACACAGCTTCTGTGTGCTGACCCTGAGGGAACACCTCCCAGTTTACCTCAGTGATGCAGGGCTCTTCTTAAGCACCAATTTCTTAGCTCTGGCTGACCTGCATCCGTTGTCCAGTAATGTAAAGGTTTCTCATTAGCGGTTCTGGTGTCTTATTAATCACAGCTGATTCTTCGGCTCCGGCTAACCAGAACCACCGAATCTTGGCTCAAAGGAGCAAATGGCTCCAAGAGTCTTTTTAGGTGGCTCTCAAACTTCCCTCTGGACCCTCACAACTTTCATCATCGTATTGGTCTCAACATTCTTATCTTCCAAGCTCCTACAGAACAGCTTACTACTTTCAATGGCTTTTCGAGCCCCACGTTCCAAAGTCCTTTCACGGTCCTCCTAAAAGCAACCTGGTTAGGGTTTTCACAGCGGTACCCTGCAATCCTGGGACAAACTTGTCTTAGTTAGGGTCACGATTCCTGTGATGAAACACAGTGACCAAAAGCAACTTGGGGAGGGAGGGGTTTATTTCACTCACAGTTCCATTTAACCATTCATCATCAAAAGCAGTGAGGCCAGAAACTCAAGTAGAGGAGGAGCCTGGAGGCAGGAGCTGATGCAGAGGCCATAAAGGGCAGCTTCTTACTGGCTTGCTCAGCCTGCTTTTCTTTCTTTTTCTTTTCTCGTTTTCTTTTCTTTTCTTTTCTTCTTTTTTTTTTTTTTTTTTTTTTGGTTTTTTGAAATAAGGTTTCTTTGCATAGCCTTGGCTGTCCTGGAACTTGTTCTGTAGGCCAGGCTAGCCTTGAACTCAAAGAGTTCCACCTGCCTCCTGAATGCTGGGATTAAAGTTGTGCACCACCACCACCTGGCTTCAGCCTGTTTTCTTATAGAAACCAGAACACCAACCCGGGGATGGCACCACCCACAATCAGTCATTAATTAAGAAAATGCCCTACCTGCTCTTCCAGAGGTCCTGAGGTCAATTCCCAGCAACCACATGGTGGCTCACAACCATCTATGATGAGATATAGTGCGCTTTTCTGGCCTGCAGGCACGCAGGCAGGCAGATACTGTATACAAAATAAATAAATAAATCTTTAAAAAAAAAGAAAGAAAGAAAGAGAAAGAAAGAAAGAAAAAGAAAATGCCCTAGCTGGATCTCTTGGGGGCATTTTTTCCATTGAGGCTCCCTCCTTTCAGATGACTCTAGTTTGTCTCAAGTGGACATAACACTAGCCAGCACATTCTCAAAACATAAACTACTTAACTGTAGGTTTGGGGAATGAGTCCATTGTAGTGCTTGCCTGGCATGCACGAAGCCCTTAGTTTAATTGCCAGCACTACAGAAACTGGGCATGGTGGCACACTACCAGTAATCCTTGCACTGGAGACTTAGGACGCAGGGGACCATAAATGTAAGGGCAGGTATGGTTGAACAGCGAATTTGAGGGGAGCCTGGACTACATGAAACCCTAACTAACAAAGGCTCCAGCTATTTCACTAATGTGACTCTAACTTAGACCCATCTGAAAAGCAGCAGCCTGGCTCGTCCCTGGGGGCGCTCGCTGGCGGACTGAACTGGGGCCCTGGTGTTCTTATTCCAGCCATATGTCACATGCCAGCTCATCTGGGTTTTACAGTGGAAGCCTGGTGCCATCAAAATGTAACCATGGTGGCAGCACCAGCGGTGGCGCTGTGGAAACTCACTGAGCATGTGCCAAATTCCAGGCCTTTCCCCAGTCCTCTAGATAAATAGAGTGGGACCCCCAAAACACAGCTAGGAAGTGTCCAAGTCAATGTCTCTACTATTAACCCGGACTGAGGACCAAAGAGACTGTCACACCCCGTGTCTCCTCCACAGGCTTGTTCTAACAGAGTGAGCCACCTCCCTTTAAGATGAATAAAATACGCATAGGTGCAACCATCTCAGTCTTGACAATGTTACTCGTATGTGCGTTTGCAGGGTTGACCGTTTGGTATTGGAGAGCCGAATGGTCCGTTCTTCCCTGGGGAAGACTGCTTCTCCTGGTCATATTATAATCTCAAAAAAAAAAACTTGAAAGAAATAATTTAAAAAATAAAAATAAAATTAAGAAACCCAGTTCTGTATATTCTGGTCTCCATTTAAAGCAGATTGTCGTTCTCTCTCTAGAAACTTCTATCTACAATAGACACACAGTGGGCTGGAGAGATGGTTCAGTGTTTTTTTTTTTGTTTTGGTTTGGTTTGGTTTTTTGGTTTTTTGAGACAGGATTTTTCTGTAGCTTTTAGAGCCTTCCTGGAACTAGTTCTTGTAGACCAGACTGGCCTCGAACTCACAGAGACCCGCCTGCCTCTGCCTCCCAAGTGCTGGGATTAAACGCGTGTGCCACCACCGATTGACTTGGTTCAGTGGTCAGGATCACTGGCTGCTCTTCCAGAGGTCTGGGGTTGGATTCCCTGCACCCACACAGCAGTTTGAAACTATCTGTACCTCCAGTTCTAGGGGATTGAGATCCCTTCTGGCCACCATGGGAACTGGGAATACACCTGGTGCACAGACACACATACAGGCAAAACACCCACACACATAAGTAAGTCTAAAATAGACCCACAAGGCTGGGAAGATGGCTCAGAGGGTAAAAGAGCATGCTGGGTAAGCGTGAGGACCCGAGTTCGAGTCTCCAGACCCCACAGGAAAGCTGGCTACAGTACTGTGTCTGTAATCCCAGTGTTCCTACAAGGAGAAAGGGAGCAGCCTCCCTGGTACATGCAGCAGAAAACAAAACATTACAAAAATGAGGCTGTTTCAAGGTAGAAGGTGAAGATCAATACCTGAGAGGTTGCCTCTGATCTACATATATGATGCCATGGCACGTGTGTGCTCATATTCACACACACAGTAAAACAAAATACACACACATACAGACAAGCAGGCACTTTGATGAATGAGGGGTAAACTTGTAGACCTAATGTCCTGATGCTTTGGAAGTACCAACATGCGCCACCTACTTGGTGCCAGATGGGATGCTAAATGAATCAAGGTCCAGAGGCTTTGGACTTACGTCCCCATGAGCACAGAGCTAAGAAGAGGCTTCAGGAACTAGAAACACACACTCCATCCACGCACGATGGGGAAGCAGGGAGAAGAGCAGTTGGCTTGCGCAGCCAGGCCACTGGGCACTGTGGGGCCAGGTTTACAGCTGGCTATGGGTTGTTCACGGCAGCCTTTCCTGGCACCATCTGCCATGGCCTTGTGCCTGAAGCTGCTTGGAATGAATCCGCTCCATCTGGTGTGTGTTTGTGTGTGTGTGTGTGTATGCGTGCATGTGTGTGCTGCTCATTTGGGAGATTCAGGGAAACTGAGGCCCAGGGGTGTGTTAATGGCCCAAGACCACACTGGTAGCCCACCCTGGCTGAGCTCTCCTCCTGACTAGCCTTGGCTCCCAGGTCTGTGCCCCTACCACCCACACCTGGCGCAGTGCCCTCAGTGCAGATGTGGGTGCTAATGCAGTCCCCGGAGGAGATGCCCCCCTCTTCACGCTCACTCGGTGCTGCCCTTTGCTTCCCCCAGGGACAGGCTGACATTCTCCATGGTGAGCTCTCGTCCCTTCTCTGTACAGCCCAGAGCTAATTGTCCTGATTCCCTTCCAAGAGCAGCCTCTCTGAATTGCCTTTGCAGACACAATTAGGCAGGTTCGGCTTGACTTTCACACTCCGGTTCTGAAAAAAAAAAATCAAATCAGGCAGGAAGCGGCGCCTCTCGGAAGTTCTCTGAGAACCCCTTTGTGCAGTGAACAAAGCTCACACATAATTACCGGCTTAGCTGATGAGCTTAGGACTGGGCCTGCTCACGGAAGAATGGGACCCAGCATCCCACTCCAGCCTGACCCTAGCCCTCCCTTCATTAGCCAAAGCTATTCTTGGAACAGACAGGCAGGCAGAGACCAGCACTGTCTCATGGGACATGTGTGGGGTGGCAACATCCCAGAGTCCCCTCCACATAGCCCATGGTCTAGAACAACTAGTCATAAGCTGATGGTGGACAGAAGCCATGAGTCCAGTGGCCCAGAGACTGGGATAGGAGGGGGTGGGGATGGGGAGGGAGGAGGTGGAGGGTGAGAGGGGGTGGGGAGGGAGGGGGTGGAAGGTGGGAGGGGTGGGGGGTGAGGAGGCATGCCCTGGGTAAAGCAACACAGCAAATTCAGGTCTCTCTGAAGGAGCTCCTTGCCCCGTTTTCCCAGCCAGTAAAGAAAAAATTGGGAACTTCTAGCCTAAGAGGGCAGCTTCCCTGCTAAACTACTGGGTACACCCCCATCATCTGCAGACTGCTGACAGTGAAGGCTACAGTCTGGGCAGAGACAGTGAAGGAACATTTGCAAACACAAGGACCAGGGTTCGAGCCCTAGAACTCTTTTAAAAAAAAAAAAAAGGTAGAAAAGGGGCTGGGGAGCTGGCTCAGCAGCTAACTGCTCTTCCAGAGGACCTGAGTTCAATTCCCAGCACCCACACAGTGCTCACAACTGTCTGTAACTCCAGTTCCGGGGGATTCAGTGACCTCTGCTGGTAACGCATGTGTGTGGTGCCTAAACATAGACACAGGCAAAGCACTCATACATGTAAAATAAAAATAAATAAATAAATCTTCCTTCCTTCCTTCCTTCCTTCCTTCCTTCCTTCCTTCCTTCCTTTCTTTCTTTCTCTCTTTCCTTCTTCAAAGTCAGTGAGTGAAACTGGACATGTGGCTCAGGAACTGAGAAGGTTTGCCCTGTAAGCGTGATGGCTTGAATTCAGATTGCAGCAGGCATATCAAACACAGCGTCACACACCCCAGGAGCCTCAGCATTGCGGAGGGTGGAGACAGGAGGATCCCTAGGGCTTGTTGGCTGCCTGCCTAACTCTGGGTTCACCGAGAGACCCCATCTCAAAGGAACAAGGCTGGAAGTGATAGAGCAGGACTTGTAATAAACTTCTTTGACCTCGGTGTGTGACCTTAGGCCTGCACACACACATACATGTACATACTCATACATACATATATGTGCACACGTAAGCACACATATGGTACTGCACAGGCTCGTGTGCATGGACAGAGCTAATTGATCATTTTTTAAAAATAAAATGTCTTTGCTTGCAAGACGGAAAGCAGAGAGAAGAGAGGAAGAAGAAAGTGCCCCTGGGCTGGGCTGGCAGGCAGTCATAGGCTACACAGACACTCCTAAGGCAGAGGCTTGAAGAGCCCTGAACCCACCCAGTGGGTGCAGAAAAGCAGGGATGGGGGTGGGCACGGGAGATCTTGAATCTATGGAACGGATGAGAATTTAGTCAGAGTCTAGCAAAAATTCAATGTTTCATTCCCCCCCCCCCCCATCAACAGGCTCCGCACACACCAGGTGCCTCTGGCCCATTTGCTTTAAATCAGCCCCAGGCTGATTCAGGGAGCTCCTGTCGAGCGACTGCCCCAGGTGAGCACCTGAGACTCCGAGACTGGCTCGACATTGACTTTGCTCCCACCCGCCATCAAGAAGAAAGTGTGAGTCTGGTGGGACCAGAGAGGGGGCAAGCCTTGGCTAAGGTTACAAAGCAAGTTCAGGTCCACTTACCGAGATAATGGGGAGCGAGAAGATGGATCCCTGAATTAGTGCACGGTTGAGAAGACCTCTTGAATGGAGCAGCTCAGAGGGAACCCAAAGCACACGCAGGATGTGGGAGCAGTGAGGAGGGCAGAAATAGGAGCATGCGTATTTAATCCTACCCCTGTGGAGGCTGAGGCAGGAACACCGTGAGTTCTAGGCCATGCTGTGTTCCATAACAGAGACCCTGTCTCAAAAATCCCAAAGCGAGAGTCAGTGGGTAAAGATCCTTGTTGTGAAGTCCGATGATGTCAGGTTCAGTTTGGTCTCTCGGACCCACGCGGTAAAAGGTAAGACTGGACTCCCGTAAGTTGTTCTGTGGCCTCCACCTGCACTTCTGGTCCCAGAGCCTAGCTACGCGTTGAGTTTGAAGCCAGCCTGCGCTACATAGTGAGACCGCACACGTGTCACAGAAAGCACTATTCAAGGAAGAGGCTATTGCATGGCAAAGCTCCTGGGCTAGCCTTCTCCACGGGACCCCAGGATACCCACATGATTGACTAATTGGAAGTGAAGGTGTTGAGCAGGTTTCCCTGGGTTTTAGGTTGGGGGTCAAGGTTAGAGTCAGCAAGGGTTTAGTCCCAGCAGGGTACAGATTCATCTCAAGCTTAAAGGGAGACACTGAGCCTGGAGAGCAACCAGGCTTTTCTTAGGGCACAGCTCCGGACCACAGCTCAGGGCCACAGGCCAGGCCTCTTGTTACTTGAATTTAAATTAACATAATGAGTTCAAGAGGCCCGATTATTCCAGACACAGAAAATGAAATTAGAGAGCATGGCCACTACAATTGTACTCCGATCTGTCGCATCCTCCCGCACCATGAGGCAGGTTAGAAGAGGGCTGGCCCAGGGCCAGCTCTCTGGGCCCTGTTCAGTCAGGGTCCAGATGAAAAGATAAGGGTCCAGGGAAGACAACAGGCTCCGTTCCCCCTCATGTTCCACCCCTGGGAGAGAAGACGGGATGTGGAGGGACACACATGACTGGAAAGATGCACCTGCCGTCTGGTCAACCTCTGGAAGGCAGGCAGCAGGAAGCAGTGCATGGGAGACATGCAAGTTCAAATCCCAGCTGGACCACTGATAACCTTCGCAAGCACAAACTTTAGGAAGAGGACAGAAAGTAGTGATGGTGGCGCACGCCTATAATCTCAGCACTGGGAAGCAGAGACAGATGGATCTCTGAGTTCAAAGTCAACCAGGCCTACAGAGCAAGTGCCAGGACAGTTGGGGCTATACAGAGAAACCCTGTCTTGAAATATGAAAGAAATAGAGAGAGAGAGAGAAAGAGAGAGAGAGAGAGAGAGAGAGAGAGAGAGAGAGAAAGAAGAGGAGGAGGAGGAGTAAGAAGAAGAAGAAGAGAAAAAGGAGAAAAAGAGGAGGAGGAGAAGAAAAAGAAGAGGAGGCGGAGGAAGAGACAGAGGAAGAAGAGAGAAATTACTCCACAGCCTTCCGATGACAGGGCCACACTGATCACTCTCTCCATGTGAATTGCTGAGACACTCTTTCCAGAACCGGCTGGGTTTTGTCACTGCCCAGCTCACAGGGGAGGCAGGCTGAGAGCTGGGGATATCAATGGCACACAGCCTCTGAGCCTGGTAGAGACTAGCTCTGACCGATAGATCTGAAACTCAGACATCTGTGCCTACCTCTGCTTCCTGAGTGCTGGGACCAAAGGCAGGTGCCACTACTTCCAGCTTTTAGATAGCCAGTCTTTTCTTTTTTTCTTTTTTTTTTTTTTTTTTTTGGTTTTTTTTGGTTTTTCGAGACAGGGTTTCTCTGTAGCTTTGGAGCCTGTCCTGGAACTCCCTTGGTAGACCAGGCTGGCCTCGAACTCACAGAGATCCGCCTGTCTCTGCCTCCCAAGTGCTGGGATTACAGGAGTGCGCCACCACCGCCCGGCTTCTTTTTTTCTTTTTTTGATTTTTGAGACAGGGTTTCTCCGTAGCTTTTTGGTTCCTGTCCTAGAACTAGCTCTTGTAAACCAGACTGGCCTAGAACTCACAGAGATCCGCCTGCCTCTGCCTCCCGAGTGCTGGGATTAAAGGCGTGCGCCACCACCGTCCAGCTAAAAAATGTGTAGCCCAGGCTGGCCTCGAACTCCTTCAGCAAATCCTACCAGTGTGCGCCACCACAACCGGCGAGCCAGTCTTGATGTGTAGCTGGTCTTGAACTCGTGGTCCTCCTATTTTCACCTCTGAGCCTAGGATTGCAGGCATATACCACCTTTCCTAACTCAAGGATTTTTTTTCTTTTTCTTTTCTTTCTTTTTAATGTATTGTATGCGGGAGGGGCACACATATCAGGAGTCCATGTGTATGAACATACTTGTGGAAAACAGTTCAACTCTAGTGTCCGCCCTCAGGTTCCATCTCCCTGGTTTTTTCAGACCAGATCTTTCAGTAGCCTGGAACTCACAAAGCAGGCTAGGCTGGCCGGCTAGAAAACCTCAAGAAGCTACCTGGGATTTCCATGTGAATAAAAAGGGGGGGGCGGAGTTTTTTGTTTGCTTGTTTTTGTCTTGTTTACTTGGCTTTTGGAGACTCAGACTCAGGTCTTCATGCTTGTGTAGTGTGCACACCACAGACTGAGCCATCTCTTCAGCCCCTAGGACTTACTGCTGCAATGCTCGTGGAAGTGAGCCAGGTAAGACAGAACCCGCTCAGAAGGCACAGCTCTCTCATTCACTCAGGCACTCAGGCCCGTCCTGAACCCCTCCCTTGTCTATGAAGAGGAACAGGGCAGCTATGGCGCTGAGATTCCAGCACCGGCTCTGAAAGTTCCACTAAAATTATCCCCTGGAGGATGGAGGTTGGTGGAGTGCTTGCCCACTGTGGTAGTTTGAATGTAATTGCCCCCATTATCTCATAGGGCACGGCACTATTAGGAGATGTGGCTCTGCTGAAGTGGGTGTGGCCTTGTTGGAGGAAGTGCGTCATTGTGCGGGTGGGCTTTGAGGTCCCCTATGCTCAAGATCTGGCTCAGTGTCTCAGACCACTTCCTGTTGCCTGGGGCATCAAGATGTATCTCATTCTCTCTTCTCAGCTCTTTCCCCAGCACCATGGATGCCTGCAGGCTGTGTCCCCCCATGAGGAAAATGGACTAAACCTCTGAAACTCTAAGTGATTAAATGTTTCTCTTTTTAAGAGTTGCCATGGTCGCCGGGCGGTGGTGGCGCACGCCTTTAATCCCAGCACTCGGGAGGCAGAGGCAGGCGGATTTCTGTGAGTTCGAGACCAGCCTGGTCTACAAGAGCTAGTTCCAGGACAGGCTCCAAAATCACAGAGAAACCCTGTCTCGAAAAACCAAAAAAAAAAAAAAAAAGAGTTGCCATGGTCATGGTGTCTCTTCACAGCAATAGAACACTAACCAAGAAAATAGAAATCCACCATGCACAGAACCCCATAAACCAGGTGTGGGTGTTGTGAGTCTATAATTCCAGAACTTGGGAGCAGAGGCAGGAAGATCAGAAACTCAAGGCCATCCTCAGTTACACAGAAAGTCTGAAGTCATCTTCGGGGTAGATTAGATAGATAGATGGATAGTGAGATAGACAGACAGACAGACAGACAGATTATAGACAGATGGACAGATAGATGGAGATATAGATAGATAATAGATAGGTGATATAGGTTGATAGATGTATAGATGATAGATGATAGGTAGATATATACATGATAGGTGGATAGATATATAGATACATACATAGATATATAAATGGACAGATAGTTGAAGATATAGATAATAGAAGATAGGTTGAAAGATATATAGATGATAGATGGTAGATAGGTATATATGATGGATGGATAGAACGTAGATAGATTAGATAGATAGATAGATAGATAGATAGATAGATAGATAGATAGCTAGATGATGCAAGCGGCGGTGGCACACACCTTTAATCCCAGCACTCATAGATTGTGGCTGCAGTGCCTTTGCTCTGTACAAATTGAGTTACCGCAAGGCAGAGCCAGTCCCAAGAATAAGACTGAGCCATTGGCTCCCTTTAAGAGGATTACTCATGAGTCTAAAAATAAAAATGCCAGCCATGTGGAGGGAGAGGAGGCAGAGAAATCGTGGCCTACGCGTACAATGGAGTATCTCAGAGCCTACACAAAGATAGCTGCTACTATACCACTCACTTTGAGAGTCCCCTGTAGGGGAGAAGTCAAAGAGGCCCAGCAGGAAGTGCTATGATGGCACTGTTTGGTTTGGGGCCAGGTGAAGCTCATCTCTGCAGTAGGCATCAAATCTGTGGCACTGTAGAGGGCAGAGCTACAGGTAGGAAGCTACAGGCACAGCTTGCCCTCTCTTGCCTTCCGGAACTGGCTTCCCAAGCACACTTACTGTGAGAAGAGAGGCTATGCTCTTACAGTGTGTGTTTGTCTGATTTATAATGCCTGCTTTAAAAATACCCTTCAGCCCAGGTATGGTGGTACATACCTGTAATCCCAGTTCCCAGGAGGCTGAGAAGGGAGAATTACAAGTTCAAGACTAATTGAGCTGCAGAAAAAAGTTCAAGGTCAGCCTGGGCAAGTCAGTGAGGCCTTGTCTCAAAATAAAACGTAAAGATGGTTGGGGCTACAACTCAGGGGTAAAATGCTTGCCTCATGTGCAGGAGAGCTGCAGTTCCCAGTACCACCCAAAATAACATCAGGAAGAAGTGAGCCAAGGAAGGCTGTGAGTCACCATGTTGATGCTGGAAATCAAACCCTGGTCCTCTGCAAGAGCAACAAGTACCCTTAACTGCTGAGCCATCTCTCTAGTCCCCTTATAGACCTTAGCTCTTCCTGCTGTCTTGTCAAGGCCCAGAAGGAAGTTCTGAGAAGTCTCCAAACTCTCTCTTCCAGTAACAAATCATTCTCTCCAAGCAGTTACTTTTGCATTGCTATGCAAAAACTGTCAGGGCTGGGATGGACCTGTTAATTGAGTTAATTAAACTGTGAATTATGCCTCAGTCACTGAGTCTGTAATTGCTCGGAAAGTTTGTTTTCTGTTTGTTTTGTTTTGTTTTTTCCCAGAGACCCACACCCAAGTGAAGCCAGGATTCTTGACTACTGCAGAAAAGAATGTCAGAATGAGACAGTAGGAAGAGGAGATGGGTTTATTAGGAAGGGGTAATTGGTTAAACAAAGATTTGAGCACTTGGGTTAGTAGAGAGATCCCCTGGAAAGGGGTAATGGTAATGCTCACCCCAGCCTCTCAAGGTCAGAAGTCTTCCTGTGGGTGGTTCTGAAGTTGCATCTCAAACCATTGTTGAGGAATTTAAATGAGGTTGTAGAGCAGCTCCTGAGACACCATAGGCTATCCAGGAGTTGCTTGGAAAGTTGTTTTTACTGTAAACAAAGATTATAGTTTGAGGTGCTGCTCTCTCTCCCTCCCTCCCTCCCTCCCTCCCTCCCTCCCTCCCTCCCTCTCTCTCTCTCTCTCTCTCTCTAGCTTCCTCGCTCGCTCGCTAGCTGTGTTTTCCTGAAAACTTGGTCCACTAAGTGGCGCTGATTTGGAAAGGTATGCAACCCTTAGGAGGCGGGGCTTAACCCTTAGGAGGTGGAGCTTTGCTGGAGGAAGTGGGTAACTGTGGACTGTGAACAGGCAGTGGGATTTTATAGCTAGGCTCTGCTCCCTGGCAGAAGTAGTGTGACCAGCAATTCCCGCTGGGATGGACTGTATCCCCTTGAACTTAAACAGAAAGGAGCCCTTCCTCTCTTAAATTGCTTTGTCAGAGGTCTTAGCACAGTCCTGAGAAAACTAATCCACCTAACACGCGTGAGTGAAGTCATGGGTGCAACTCCAGCTCTGTACAGATGGGCATGATGGGAAGATGCTGGCAATCCTGGCACTCAGGAGGTCATCCTCAGCTACAAATCAGGTTTGAAGCCAGCCTGGGCTACGTGAAGCCATGCCTCAAAAAAGAAAACTTCATGATCTTGTTTGTGAAAGTCCCAGAAGACTGCAAATTCACATCTGGGAGAGTCTCAAAGCATGTTTATGCTCAGGCCATGTGGTCTGATGCTATTTTAATTTTGTTTTTTGTTTGGTTGGGGTTTTTTTGGGGTTTTGATTTTTTGTTTTTGTTTTCTCAAGACAGGGATTCTTTATGTAACCTTGGCTATCTTGAAATTAGCTCTGGAGACCAGGCTGGCCTCAAACCCACAGAGTTCCATCTGTCTCTACCTCTCAAGTGCTGGGGGATTAAAGGCATGTGCCACCACCACCACCTGCTTATTTCTTTTATTTTTTATTTGACAGCATCTCTCAAGAAGAACACTGTTGCCATGCCAGCGAATGTCACGGGTGCTGTTCTTGTGAAGAAGTTCTTGACTCTCTGGCGAGAGGTTTCAGCCCGACACTGCATCAAGAAACTCTCTTCCCTACGTGGTCCCTTGACTTCCCCTCTTTCTATCCTGTGCTAAGGTCAGCAGATAATAGAAGATGCTGGGGGCTGTGGACCCCCAGACCCTGAATTTCCTGTAAACAACTTGTTATGTTTGCAGCTGCTCTGTGCAAAACAACTTGTTTTCCTGTGTTTGCAGCTGCTCTGAGCACGAGACCCTCAGGAGTTCCTGATGGCAGGGGAGTGGTTTCTGGTGGGTTTGGCTGGGGCATGGCTCTCAGTTAAGGATCCATGTATAAGTGGCTCTGGTACACAATAAAGTTGGCATTCTTGATTCAAGTGACCCATGTCTCTGTCTGTGTGTCTTTGTGTGTTTAAATCTCCAGGCCCTTGCCCGGCTTGCGAACACACTACAGGCATAGTATCGTAGTACACGTAGTACTACAGACGGTACAAGAAGGGGTCATGGGAGCTGGAGAGGTGGCTCAGAGGTTAAGAGCATTGCCTGCTCCTCCAAAGGTCCTGAGTTCAATTCCCAGCAACCACATGGTGGCTCACAACCATCTGTAATGGGGTCTGGTGTCCTCTTCTGGCCTGCAGGCATGCACACAGACAGAACATTGTATACATAATAAATAAATAAATAAATATTTAAAAAAAGAAGGGGTCAGGCCCCCTCCTTGACCTCACTCAACCCCCAAGACCTTGACACCCCGCTTTTCCTGGGCTTCCTGGGAAAGGTTTCTGCCTCTAGTTACCTACTGGGAAGGCAAAGAAGATGACCATGGAGACAACAGGGCTGAAAGGAAGGAGCCTCTGCCAGCTGAGGTGTTGTTCCAGGTGCTCTGTGTGACCTCACTTTACAGATAAGGAAACTTAAGCTCAGGTAGTCAGTAAGTTGCCCAGAAATGGAAAGTTAGGGACTAGGGCTCAGTTTGCAGAGTGGGTGCCTGGCACACATTGAGCCCTGGGTTAGAGCCATGGTGCCACACAAACTGGATGTGGGAACACAGATCTGTAAGGCAGCATCTGGACGGCAGAAGGAGGCGGTCAGGAGCTGTGTTAGAGTCATTGCTGTGATGAGACACCATGGCTAAAAGCAACGTGGGGAAGAAAGGGTTGATTTCACTCAGTTCCACACCACAGTCTGCCTTTAAAGGAAGTCAGAACAGGAACTCAAGCAGAGCAGGAACCTGGAGGCAGGAGCTGACACAGAAGCCATGGAGGGGTGCTGCTTACTGGCTTGCTCCCCAGGGTTTGCTCAGTCTGCTTTCTTAGAGAACCCAGGACCTCCAGCCCAGGGATGGTACCACCCACAATGGGATGGGTCCTCCCCTACCAATCACTAATTAAGGAAATACCCTACAGGCTTGCCTACAGCCCAATCCTGTGAAGGCATGTTTTCCCTTGAGGTTTTGTTGGAGAAGGGGCCGCTTGTTGTTTCCCAGCTACCCGGCTAGCTTAGACCCGAAATAACCACACAGAAACTATATTATTTAAATCACTGCTTGGCCTATTAGCTCTAGCTTCTTATTGGCTAACTCTTACATCTTAATTTAACCCATTTCCATTAATCTGTGTACAAGGTCATGGCCTACCAGCAAAGTTTCAGCGCTTCTCTGTCTCCAGTGGTGGTGGCTCCATGGCTTCTCTCTGACTCCGCCTCCTTTCTCCCAGCATTCAGTCTAGCTTTCTCTGCCTACCTAAGTTCTGCCTTGCTATAGGTCCAAAGCAGTTTCTTTATTCATTAATGGTAACCACAGCACACAGAGGGGAATCCCACATCAAGGTTTCCACCTCTCTGATGACTCTATCTCATGTCAAGCTGCATAAAACTAGCCAGGACATTGGTAATAATAATTTTGAAGGAAAGCTCATTAGAGGACCATGGAAATGCAGAGTCTGCCTCCAAAGCTACATGACTTTACTTCCCAGACCTGCCTGTTAGCACGCAGCTACTCACACTGCAGCTGGTCCTGAAACTACCACCCTGTGGACCATAGAAAATAGCAAGCACAACAGAAGCAGATGGGGACACCGCTGCTCCTTACCTTGCAGCTGGGTCTCTGGTCAGCCCCACCCTTCTAGTGCTGAAGGCCCCAAAGGCAAGAACCAGGTTGACTCCTCTCTGCTCTGTATAGAGCTCAGCCCCACATCATACACCCTGCACATAACATAGCAAGGCCTTAGGACATGGCTGGACACACACACACACACTCTTTCTCACACACACTCAGGCACACATCCTGCACCCTGCACATAGCACAAGCTTTAGGACGTGACTGGACACACACGTACATATATGCACATGCACGTGCACGTGCACACGCACACAGGACTGGCCCCGTTCCTCTAAGTTCTCTTCCTCCTCTCACATTGATGAGAGCCCTGGGGATATGTCTGATCTCCCCTTACTGTCTCCTCTGCTGTATGATGACCCCAGCCGGAGCCATGACTACAAAGGTTAACAAAAACCTGGGGGGAAAGCTTGGCATCGCTGGAATTGTTCAGGCTTTCACAGCAGGACCCCACAACCTTTGCACCAGAACTGAACATGACCTTTTCCTTGCTGAGCTGCTGATGACAGGAGCTCCAGGGGTTCCCTAAAGCAGCATTCACCCCTCGGCTGACCAAATCCAGAAACCTCACTGCCATGGCAGAACTAGCCTCACTTTAGGCAGGCTGTGCATGGGGACATATTAACCAGAAGCCAATTTCTCACTGAATGAGTGACCACATGGCGGTTGGCGCTGAACAACTTTATCCTTGACATAAATAAAGCCCTTTCTGTGTTTGTCACCCTAGGACAGCATCCCAAGGCACCAGGTATAGTGCCGCCACCTGGCCTCAAGACCAGCCTCCTCTTCTGTTCCTTGCCTGAGACTTAGGGTACGCCATCTGTCCCTGCTGCCCAGGGACAGTGCCCATTCCCTCCATCATTCCCCTTCCACTGCAGCCCCTTGTCCTGGGACTCTGGAGAAAACCCAAAGCCAGATGGACTAGTAAGTTCAGTGGCTCCTCCTTTTGACATGTCACTGTGCCTTCCAGCGTCTGAAGCAGCCTTGTCCACATGGTCCTGGCTCAGCTAGAAGCAGGTGGATCAGGAATGCCTGGTTCTCTTCCCAGGTGTGAGCAGCAGGCCCCAGGTGTCTTCCCCAGCTCTCCAGAAGTCTCACAGAGAACTCTGATGCCCAAACTACCTTCTCCCTGGCTCCAAATCAGTACCCGCTAGCTTGCCCAGGCCTAGAAAATTTTCTCTCCTTATGGAAACCATCGAGGGTAGGGGATACGACTCAGCTGGTAGAGGGCTCACTAAGCATGCCCAAGCCCTTAGACCCAGGCTCGAGCACTGAACAGACGGGTTGTGGTGCAAGGCTGGACTCCCATCAGAAGTTTAAGGCGATCCTTGGCAAGGTAGTGAGTTTGAAACCAGCCTGAGCTGCAGACAAATCCATCTCAAAACCAAACAAGACTTCGGTGACACAAAGTTACAGGTCGCAGGTGGGTGCAGCCCCTCACTGACTAGCGCAGTGTCATAAAGCACACGGTTGCATGACTATTGTCTTAGTTAAGGTCACTATTTCTCTAATGAAACACCATGACCGAAAGCAAGTCCAAGAGGAGAGGGCTTGTTTGGCTTACACTTCCTCATTGTAGTCTAGTACTGAAGGAAGTCAGGGCAGGAACTCAAGCAGGGCAGGAACCCGGAGGCAGTAGCTGATGCAGAGGCCATGGAGGGGTGCTGCTTACTGGCTGGTTCCCCATGGCTTGCTCAGCCTGCTCTCTTATAAAACCCAGCACCATCTATCCACCACAATGGGCTTTGGGCTCTCTCCCGTCAATCAGTAATTAAGAGCCTGACCCACATGATTGCTCACTGGATCTTACGAAGGCATTTTCTCAACTGAAGCTCCCTCCTCTCCAGTGACCCTAGCTTGTGTCAATCTAGCCAGCACAACTATGAAAAATCAGCCTTGGAAAAGACGCTGATTGCCAGTTATCTTAAAATGAAAACCACCAGAGAACACGCTAGCCACCCACTAGGATAAATCAAATCTAAGTCTAGCCACGCCATCATTGGCACAGATGTGAAGGCACCAGACACCCTCACACAGTGTCATGTGCTCCTAGGCGTGTAAAGGGTGCAATTCTACAACTTCTTTCAAAGCTAAACACATGCTGACCACATGAGCTCGTCGTGGCACCTACGGACACATCCAGGAGAAAGAAAAGCCTGTGCCAGTGAGGTCCACAGGTGCTCACAGTGTATTAGCAGAACAGCTGGAGAGAGAGAGAGAGAGAGAGAGAGACAGACAGACAGCTGGGGAGACCCAGAGAGAGAGAGAGGGGGGGAGGGAGGGAGAGGGAGAGAGAGAGAGAGGCAGCTGGGGAGAGAGGGGGGGGAGAGGGAGAGGGGGTGCAGCTGGCCAGACCCTGAGCAGCCCATGGTATGACGTCATTCCAGAAACCACAGTGGGGTGAGAGGAAGGACCCTGCGGTGGCACACAGCAGTTGGTGGATTTCGGGGCACTGGCAGCCAAGCTGGGGAGGTCTGATAAAAGACATAGCATAAGAATCTATTTCTGGGGCTAGAGAGATGGCTCAGCAGTTAAAAGCACATATTACTCTTGCAGAGGACCCAAGTTTATTCCCAGCACCCACATCATAAGGGGCAGCTCCGGGGGTAGGGGAGGGGATCTAACACCTTCTTCTGGCCTCCACACCTGCATTCCTAGGTACCTGCACTCATGGTCACATACCCACACACATAAACATAATTTTAAAACAGTGGTGCATTGGCGGCACACACCTGTGTGAACTCTGAGTTCAAGGCCAGCCTGATTTACAGAATGAGTTCCAGGACAGTCAGGGCTACACGGAGAAACCCTGCCTCAAAACAAACAAACAAATAGCTATCCTTTGTGATCTTTGGGGGAAACTCTGGGGTGGGGATGCTACTGGCTCTGTTATGACAGCCTTGTTGGTAGGCATTTACATCAAACTTACTCAGTAGAAGACTGAGGATCTAGCTCAGCAGTACAGAGCTTGCCTAGCAAGTAGAAGGCCCTGGTTTCAATCTCCACTACTGCAAAACAAAGTAACTTATTAAATAGTACATATTTGCTATGCTTGGGCTGTGGTTCATCCCCTAAGGTTTGTGTGATGGAAGCTAGGTCCTCAAAGGGTTGCTGTGAGGGATGGGTGTGTGGGGAAGGAGAGGTTTAGATCAGTTGAGAGAAATGCTGGGTGGTGGTGGTGCCCTCCTTTAATCCCAGCGCTTTAATCCCAGGCAGATCTCTGTGAGTTCAAGGCCAGCCTGGTCTATGTGAGCTAGTTCCAGGTCAGGCTCCAAAGCTACAGAGAAACCTTGTGAGAGAGAGAGAGAGAGAGAGAGAGAGAGAGAGAGAGAGAGAGAGAGAGAGAGAGAGAGAGGGAGGGAGGGAGGGGAAGAGGAGAGAGAAATGTGGGGACCCCAGCTTCTCATCCTTCCTATTCAATGCCATCCTTTGTTCCTGTTGGCTGCCCGTGTTGAAATCTGGGCCATGCTGAACACCTTTGTCAAGTTGGCCTGCCTCTGCTGTTGCACTGCCGTAACAAAACGATGCAATATTAAACTGATACAGCAGTAAACAGGCAATCGTGTGTTGTGTGTCAATTATATCTTGATAAGACAGGGAGAGAAGAAAACCATCCCAAAGGAAGAGGGAGAACGCCAAACTGTCTCTGATACAAAGTCCTCCAAGGAACACAAAAGAAAGGTGGACACTCCAAGAATAAGTCCCAAGACTACTGCCATGCTAGAAAATGGGGAGCAGAGCTGTGAGGACGCGGCCACCCAGCATCAGCGGTGGAGCACATGAGCCTGGAACAGCAACACTGGAAGCCCGAATAAAGCGGGAAAGCCAAGAGAGTGGAGAATCCCAGGTAAGCCATATCTGCCCCAAGCAAAGATCATGGGGTGGGGGGAGCAGGAGGAGGAGGGAGCAGCAGGAGGAGACAGGGAGACAGGGAGGAGGGGGAGCAGGAGGAGGGAGAGGAGGAGCACCCTAGGCCTTGGTGGGTGCTCACCATCCTCAGGCAAAAGATGGCAGGAGAGAGGAAAGGCAAGCAGTAGGAACCCACACAAAGCTGCCACAGGAATATCAGACCAGAAAGGAGAAAAGGACAGGAAGGACATGTGGCAGGTAACAACTTGCTAGTGAGAATGTCACCAGAACCAATGGGAAGCACCACTGAGCTCTTCACTGTCAATTAAACAAACAAAGAAAACAAATAAAGCAGTCATCCAGAAAGCCGGAGAATTAAGGGTAGACCTTGGAGCTGGGGGGCAGGTGGGCGGAGACAGGAACAGGGGGAAACCAATCAAATGATGACAGACTGGGGGCAGCTCTGGGGAAGAGCAACTGAGGAGCACTGGGGGCCAGTGAGGTGGCTCAGCAGATAAAGCGCTTACCAGACAGCACAAGGACCTGAGTTCAGATCCCCAGAACCCATGGAAACGCCAGGTGGGCACAGTGGGCCACATAATCCCAGCATGCAAGCAGTAGAGACAGGATCCCCAGAGTAAGTTGCCTAGGCAGACTAGCCCAAACTATAAACTCCAGGTTCGGTGAGAGACCCTGCCTCGATATGTAAGGTGGAAAGAGATCAGTGAACACAACCAGTGTCAACTTTAGGCTTCTATCCTATGCACACACATGTGCACCACACATATTACAAACACATAGACATAGGCACATGTTCACGTGCACGCATGTGTATGCACACACAATAGCAACACTGGAACCCTAGGCCTGTTAGCACACACCGTTAATCCAAGCACTCAGGAGGCAAAGCCAGGTGGGTCTCTATGAGTTCTAGACCAGCCTGCTCTACATAGTGAGTTTATGGCTATTCAGGGCTATCTAGAGAAATCTTGTCTCAAAAAATAAGACAAAGGTCAAAAAGGAAAAAAAAAAAAGCATTCAGGGACAGAGGGACGGGAAGAGCACTCAACTGGGATAGTAGAGAAGGGAGGAGAACGAGGGAGGAGCACTCAGCTGGGACAGAGGGGATGGAGGATCACTCATCTAGGGCAGAGGAGCAGGAAGAACACTCATCTAAGGCATAGAGAGGAGCACTGGACAGTAAGGAAGGGAGGACTCAGCTGAGACAGATGGGGAGCACTCAGTTGTGGTGGGAAAGTACTCTAGGCTGCAGAGTCTGAGCTAACAAGCTCCCCCTCCCACAATGGTTCACTGGCTAGATAGCCGGTTGGGAAGAGAAGGCAGACACAAGACCATTCTTCCCATCCACACCTCATGACACATATTAAGATTATAAAGAAGCCTTTGAAATGGCAGACCAAAGCCCCTCCCTCGAGCATTCTAACCAAATCCACGCATGCCCTTCCAGTTTGATCCTCTAGTGCTGACAGCAAGGTGCTCAGGGTTGAGGCAGCTTGGGCTGAGGAAAGAGCTGGGCTCGGAGCCTTGAGCTTAAGTGCAAACCATCTCTGGCTCTTGTCAGCTGTGTGGCCTCAGGTCCACGGCCCAGGCCTGGACCGTGTCTCCCTAGAGGCAGCCAAGGATACAGCTGGTGCAGGAGGGGAGAGAGGCTAACTTGACTGGAACAGAGAGGGGAGCACTCGGCTGTAATGGGGAGCACTCTGCTGCAGAGCTTCATCTGAGAGCATGACAAAGAACCTGTCCTCCTTATCCATGTTGCCTCCAATCCACTGCAAACCCCCAGGCTCTGAGATCACCTGCCAAACTTAGGAAGGCCAGACAGACATGAGCAGAGAGGAGGATGGAGTGGGCTGGTCCCCAGACAGCAGCCTCTGGCTTGTAGTCCCTGTTCCCGTGAGACGTTGCCTGTTCCGGTCCTGTGTTGGCTCCTGGCTCAATGGGCTTTGTCTCGGAGAGATGATTCTATTTTCAATCCACATGACATTTAATGAAGTGGCTCTCAGGCACCAGACGGTGCGCCTGAGTTATGAAACCGCGGTCCTGATCCTCCACAGGCCTCCCAGTGACACTCAGGGCCTCTTGTGAAGAAGCCATACAATGTCACTTGAGAAGAAGAACACATTGTGCGTACAGACCGGAGACACCTCTAAGTCCTGGGGGACACAGCACCTTGACAGAACTTCATGCTAAGACCAGGGCTGGGAGCCAGAGTGCTGGCTGATTTCATCAGTGTTGGCCTCGGCTCCTGGCTTGTCCCTCTGCAATCCAGTACGATGGATGCTGCAGAGTGAGACTATTGAGGGAGGCAGGAAATCAATGTGGAGGATTGCAAGCATTTAAAATATGACAAATGAAACAGAAAGAACGGAGCGCAGGAAAGAGCACAGGAAAGTGACTTCCACACAAGGTGGAGGGACTTGCTCATGACACACAGCTGGTCTCCATGAACTGGGGCCACAGCTCAGGTGGCAGAGTTCTTGTCTAGCATGTTGGAAGCCTTGGGTTAAATCCCCAGCACCCCGTGGATTAGGCATGGGGAGACACACTTGTATTTCCAGCACTACCGAGGTGGAGCATTGAGAATTAGATTCAGGTCATGGTCAGCTACGTAGTAAGTTCACTGTCAGCCTGAGCTACATGATTAACTGAGATGCTGTCTCAAAAACAAAACCAACAAGCCGGGTGGTGCTGGTGCTCGCCTTTCCCCCCAGCACTCAGGGGGCAAAAGCAGGCAGATCTCTGAGTTCTAGCCTAGCCTGGTGTTCATAGAGAGTTCCAGGACAGCCAGAGGTACACAGAGAAACCCTGTCTTGAAAAACCAACCAGCCAGGGGATGGAGAGATGACTCAGAGGCTAAGAGCACTGACTGATCTTCCTAGAGATCCTGAGTTCAATTCCCAGCAACCACATGGTGGCTCACAGCCATCTATAATGAGATCTGGTGCCCTCTTCTGGTGTGCAGGCAAACATGCAGACAGAACACTATATACGAAAGAAAGAAAGAAAGAAAGAAAGAAAGAAAGAAAGAAAGAAAGAAAGAAAGAAAGAAAGAAAGAAAGAAAGAGAGGGAAAAAAGCAACCAACCAAATCGAAATAAAAAATATGTCAGAGACTTCCATGAAATGAAAATCTGATGGACTCACTCTCTGGGGCCAATGGCGCTTGAAACACATTGCACAGCCCTTGTAAGGTTAGTTTTAACTACACATTTGACACAATATGAAATCATCTTGGGAAGAGACTCTTGGTGACAGACTGTCCACATTGGGTTGAACTGTGGGTACCTCTGTGAAGGCTATCTTAATTATGTTAATTGATAAGGGAAGAGCCAGCCCATTAAGGGAGGTGTCATTCCCTAGGCAAGAAGTCCCGCTCTGTCTGTGAATGAAGAGTTGGAGCCCAGTGCAAACAAACAAGCAAATGCATTCCCTTCTCTCTGTTCTTGATTGGATGTGAAGTAGCTAGCTGTTTGGAAGGTCCTGCCTTGACTTCCCCACGATAATGGAAAAGGACCTGAGATTGTAATAAAGTGAAATAAACCCATTTCTCTCTTAAGTTGCTTTTTGTCTAAGTGTTTCATCACAGCCACAGAATCTGAGAGAGCACTGTAGATCCTTCAGAGCTGGCTGTGTCCCCCTGCCCCCTTGGTGCCTGAGACACTGACCATATTCCAGCCTTCCCCTTGAACGGATTTCTACTCACCGACAGAAAGACCGCCCATCTCCCTCCAGCAGCAGGCTGGCGACTCCATTCTGTGCCCGGCCTGGTTTTTAAAAGTCACCATCAGCCGGGCATGGTGGCACATGCCTTTGATCCCACTACACGGGAGGCAGAGGCAGGTGGATCTCTGTGAGTTCCAGGCCAGCCTGCTCTATAGAATGAGTTCCAGGATAGTCAGGGCTACACAGAGAAACCCTGTCTCAAACAATAAAAAGTTGCCACCACACTTCAGTCTGAGCAATGAATTTGTAAACCTCCCAATCCCACCCACCCCACCCCCAGAGCACGCGAATACTGAGGTCTCTCCTGCAGGACAACCTTCCCCTCCCACACACACCAGCTGACTCTCCCTAGGTAAAGATGACCTCCTGAATTCCACAGAAGCAAAGATATAAACGCTTCTGGAAGCTTTCTGTTCCAAAGGAAGTAGAGGCTTTTCAATGTCTCAACAGCTCAGCTACTAAAAATAACAATCCCACCTACATGCCAGATAATTTTTTGGGGATCACTGAAGGACCAGAATAGAAAGGTTTCTTGTGTGTTTGGGGCTCAGAAGCTGAGTTAAGAGACAGTGGGCAGCTGTCCGCAGCTGGAACTATGGCCCAAGGTCCCTGGAATCTGGCAAGGATGCCAAATGAAGCTCTGCCAATAGTCCCATAAAGCTCACTTCCCAGCCACATCATATGGACGTCTGCACTGGCCCTGATTCTCAAGAAAACTGCAAATGGAGAAAGCTGCACCAGCAAGAGCCCTGAGACCGTTCTCACTTCCGCCCTTGGGAGAGCCCACGGTGAGAGCAGAGGAAGCAGACTACCACAATCCCTCCAACTGAGGACACAGTACGGCTCAGAACGGATGGGGAGAGGGAAAGCCAGAGTGTGCAGGGCCTCGGTCTTCGCTTAAGCTTTCCGGCTCCATGACCTGCAGCTCCAGCTTCCAGTCACTCTGAAGGTGAAGGACCGCCACAGACTTGTGAACGGAGGGGTGGCAATGTGGGTGTGCAGTGGACCCCCACTGTTGGAAGGACAGCCAGGATGGGAGAGGACAATCAGGGAAGAAGTGGGAATGCAGAGTCCTACCACCCACTCTGATGCCGACTTCAGTTGGTCCCTCTAGGGTGATCCTCGTGTGGAGGACACAGCAGCCTTCCCAGGCCAGTCATCCCTTCCCTGAGCCATTCAAAAAAGCAATGTAGAGTCTTCTTTTGGGTGATAAATTCAGGTCTACACCATCAAAGACTCCGAGGTTACAAAAGGGACTTGGACTGCCTAGGTCTGGGAAGGTTCCCGGTGGTCCCTAAATCGGGGCCTGAAGGGTTGAGAGCTTACAAGCAATGGGGGCCAGATAGGGGAACGATGAGAAACAGGAGGGGGCAGAGTAAAACAGCTCTGGTCAGGGAGACATCAGCTAGGGTAGGTAAAAGCCCTGGACTCAGCATATTGGAGGACGGAATCGAGTAACTAGTGCCTTGACCATGTGTGAACAGTCAGGTGAGAGGTGCTGGTACCATGTAGACAGCGGCCTGATGCCTGGTGAGGGGCGTCGGAAGGCAGGAGCTCCCTCTCCTGGCCACAGCTGTCAGTGAGGCCTGGATTACCTCCTTAGCCTGGGCGGGGCTCCATTCCTTGAACAGGGAAACGGTATGAGAGCTAAGTAAAACTAGGGTGCAGTTTGGGTCATCACACCCAAATAGGGCACGCTTAGTTGGGTCTACTCTGAAAGTGTGGGAAAAAATGGGGACCATTCTAGCAAATTCTGGAGACAGTGATACTGGCCTGGCCTGCTTCCCTCTGGGCCATCCACTCAGCTTTTGCTCCCGGCTCCACTGCCAGCTGTTCGCCAGTGATCAGGATTCCACCAGTCTCTGGCCTGGCAGGCCATCGAGAGAAATCCATAATTCAGGTGTGGTGGCACACACCTTTAATCCCAGCACTCAGGAAGCAGAGGCAGGTAGATTAAAACCAGAAGCCAGCCTGGTCTACACAATGAGAGAGACAAGTCTCAAAATGAGAGGGGAGGGTATGGAGGTAGAGGCCCAGTGGAGGACAATCAATTCCTGAACCCCAATGGGTCAGCATCCCAGAAACTCCTTGGACGTAAAGTTTTGTGCCTCTTTTTTTTTTTCTGGCCAGCAAAATCACCAAGGGAAACAGAAACGTGTGGAGCCCTAGTTCTTGTAATGTCCTTTTCCCTACCCACCAAGGGGTAACTGGAATCTAGGATCCAGTGGGAAAATCCCCTAGAAGTTATACCACACACAAGCCAGTTTAAATGAGAGAGAGAGAGAGAGAGAGAGAGAGAGAGAGAGAGAGAGAGAGAGAGAGAACGGCTTCATTGCATAGAATCCACTTTCTCCCTGCCAGGCAGCCTGTCATCTGTGGCTGTCTCTCACATTCTAACTGATCTCGTAGAAATAAGATCTACTATCTTTGTCAACCATAACTTCCATCTGAAAACTGACAGACCAAACCTAAGAGGTGCAAAGCAAATCTAGGGCTGCCCCCACTACAGAGGGAGACCCAGCCCATCCTGTGATGCCCACACACCAAGATGGTATCTGTACTGGGGGTCTAAAGAGGCCAGACAACCCCCTGCAGCCACTGACATTCAAGGCCTGGAACATCCTGCTAATCAAGGACTCCATACTAGCCGGGAGGTGGTGGTGCACGCCTTTAATCCCAGCACTCAGGAGGCAGAGGCAGGCGGATCTCTGTGAGCTCGAGGCCAGCCTGGTCTACAAGAGACAGGCTCCAAAGATACAGAGAAACCCTGTTGGGGAAAGGGGAGCAAACAAAAAAGAACTCCATGCAAGTATCAGTAGGACCCCTGGTCCCCAATAACACTGAGATAGTGAATGGTATTAGCAAATCATCTTGTTTCCATTTCACAAAACGTCCTGTTAATGGGCATAGTGGGGCATGATGGTGCCTGGTAGAGGGGAAGAGAAAGGTTTCACAGGCTCTCAGCAGGTAGAAGGCCTCTGCTTGCTCCCATTCAATAAAACGTAGCCTTATATAAGCTTGTCTGGAGCTTGTACAAAACCAAAACACATCTGAGAACAGTGTACAGCTCACACTGGAAGCTCCTTTTCTGAACCTTATGCCAGGGAGCCCATTTCTTCCAGATCCAAACACCTAAGAACTCACAGGGTGAACTGATGAAAGTCATGGGCTCCCAGGCGTAGCCAACCAAGCTCAGTCCAGTTAAAGCCCTTCCCCTGTGGCATAAGATCTGTCCTATGACAGCACTGGGCAGTGGCATTGTGGGACAGTAGGAGAAAAAGACCCACGTCTGTCCACTGCAAAGCTGCTGTGACAACAGAGCCTCTTGAGTAGCCTGGTCCTTCCCAGTGGGTCTGCCCACAACCTGGTTTTCCAGTCAGCTGACATCCTCTTGGCCAGACCTCAGAAAACACTTCAAAAACATCCTTCAAAGTCTCATACTAGATACATACAGTCCAGATGTGAGTTCACAGAGGCAGGAGCCACACCACATCCACAGATGTGGCCTCTTTACCCTTCTGCAGTATGGCTTTCTTAAACACCAGATTCACTGTCAGCAAGTTCTCCAGGAAAGGACTTCTGGGTCATGGCCTCACAGCCCAGAAGGGTCCAAGATAAGCTGCTCAGTGAACCCAAAACACAACAGCGTCATGGACCCCAGGATGTCTCAGTTCAGAGGCTGCAAAGATGTGAGGAGACAAGATTCTGTGACAGAGACTAGCCTGAACCCGGATTCACACTAGCTGTAGGGAATCAGCAGGCAGATTCCCTCCTGGAAGCCCTGTAGCTGGGTGCTGGGTGAGATGAGAAAGCAGCCTAGCCAAGGTTGGCAGAATAAGAACTTTTCACTGCCATTTTACTGCTCCTGTCCCAAGTCAGGTATAGCGGCACACACCCCTAAGCCCAGCATTCAAGATGCTGAAGATAGCCTGGGCTGTAGACATGGTACCACAAACTCACACACTGAGAGGCCCAGGGTCTATCTCCTACATGTCCTAGATAAGAAAAGAGGAAAATCTTGCCAAGAGCAAATAAAGCAAACAAGCCCCTTAGCTTCAATGAGAAACTTTCTAAAATCGAAATGTAAATTTTACCCAAAGAATTGATATTAAGAACAGTTTCAGTTAGGGGGCTGGAAAGATGGCTCAGGGTTTAAGAGCACTGACTACTCTTCCAGGTCCGGAGTTCAGTTAGTTATCAGCAGCCACACAGTGGCTCACAACCACTTAGAATGAGATCTGGTGCCCTCTTCTGGCCTGCAGGCAGAACACTGTTTACATAATACAGGAAGTTTCAGTTCAATCATTTAACACTTGTGTGCCACGTAAGACTTCAGTTTATTAATTTTTGGAAACAATAATTTAAAAGGTACAAAGGGTCTCATATTACAGAAATATGGAAATATACAATAAAGAAAATCGGGGGTCAAACTGCTGAAACACAATAGCATCAGCTAGCAAGAAAGCCAGAGGCCAATGTGAATTACTCCAGCAACCAATATGCTGGCTTTCATTGTTTTGGGTTTTAAGACAGCTTCACGTATGTACCCCTAACTAGCCTCAAACTCACTGGGTGAATTCTGGATTTTGTTCCATAAACACGAAAACAGATCAATACACAGAACAGACTAATTCGCACTGGCTGTTAGGTGCATCTACTGTCCGCATTTCAGCCTGCAATCTGAACTGAACACACATTAACAGCCCACACAGTACGGTTTCAGGTGTTTAGTAGGAATTCACCAGGTAAAGCCGGGCATTGTGGCACAAATCCTAATCCCAGTGTTTGGGAGACAGAGGTAAGTTTAAGAGGCTGACCTAGTCTGCACAGCAAGTTCTAGGCCTAGTCAGGGTTAATAAGTGGATCAAATTTCAATAGTACCTGTTCACACACTCAAAAATCTGCATCTTTTAGGAAAGCTGACTTCAGCCCTGGCTTTACCACTGACAAAAACCAAGACTGGTGCATGGTCTATCACTGGAAATCCTATCTACAAAGCCTTTTCAAGACTCTGCACTAACTAGAAATGGGGCAAAGAATACCTTGAAAAAAAAAAATACTGCTTTTCACAAAAATGACAACTGGGCCTGGGCCAGCCAGCAAGTGTTCCAAATCATGCCGAAGTCTCTCGTGACTCAAAGTTGGAGGTTGTGTGAAGCAGAGATGCTCTGATGTATGGGGTCTCACACACACACCCTGTACACGATTAGCACCAGCAGGCTAATGCCTAGATTGCACAGGACTGACTTCAACGATGATGAAGCATCTCAATTCACTGAAGAATTAAGCTTGGCAACGCTCTTCTTACAAAACACTACTTAGTGCTTGGTGTAGAAACCAAATAAAGCAGGCTTTCCCCCTTGACAGTACTATGTTTGTGTGCAAAGTGCTAGTTTTATTTACAAACTTAAGTAAACGCTAGAGTCCGCGGGAAGCAGTGAATGAGGCTCACATCTTTTAAACAGTCTTATGGCAACAAATGCTGAATCCTGCTTGCTGGAGGGTCGCCTCTCATAGAGCCCGGGTCTGTTGGTGCTTGGGGCCAAAGGCTATCACACACTACTCCCAGAAGCCAAGGGCAGAATCTCCCCTAAGAATCTGAGTACCTTTAACATCCTTCCTCTAGTGACACAACTAGCAAAAAGGGACCAATTGAGGTAGCTACCCAGTTCTTAGATACCGGTTAACAAATTCATGGTGTAGCCAATTGATTGCTTTTGCTGATTTTTTTATGACAAGGGGAGAACAATAATCAGCAAAGAGCAGGCAGTTTACTCAGAAGTCAGCATCCAAGGTGAAAGAATTCTCTGCTGAATTTGACATCACCCCCATCCTCTGATACTCGCCCACTCGCTTCTCAAAGAAGTTTGTCTTTCCTTCTAGTGAAATATTTTCCATGAAGTCAAACGGATTTTCTACTTTGAAAATCTAAAAAAGTCACAGCAAGATATAAGTGTTAAAAACAAACTTAAAAAAAAAAGAGGGGGTGGGGGTGTGGCAGGCCACAAATAACACTTTACCTTGCTGAACCCCAGCTCCAGCATAAGCCTGTCCGCCACGAATTCGATGTACTGCTTCATCAGGGCGCAGTTCATCCCGATGAGCTTCACAGGCAGGGCCTCTGTGAGAAATTCCTAGAGGCCAAGCAAAGCTTCTGAGCACCCCAGAGTCCAAGGACTGCCCGCCCTTTCGGCAAGTGTAAGAGCAACCCACACACATCACACCCACCTGCTCTATCCTCACTGCGTTGATGATGATTTCTTGTACTCTTTGCTCCGACGGCTTGTGTACCAGGTGCCTGAACATCAGGCAGGCAAAGTCACAGTGTAAACCCTAGAATGGAAAGTTCAAGGTTACTGTGAGGCCAAACCTTAACTGCTCACAGTGTGGATTAAAAATGCTTTATCCATCTTTGTGATCTTATGCAACTTGTCTGGCCAGAGCACTTGGCTTGTCCAAAGGAAGGTATTTAGCCTGGCATGGTAGTACACACGCATGATCACCCGTGAGTTTGAGGCTAGTTTGACCTACATTTTTCCAGGCCAGCCAGGTTACAGACTGCCAAAACATACAACAAAAAGCAAGGAAAATAAAACAGGTGGCCTAGGCATGGTGGCACACGCCTTTAATCCCAACACTCAAGTCAGG
This sequence comes from Microtus pennsylvanicus, assembly GCF_037038515.1. Classification (NCBI taxonomy): domain Eukaryota; kingdom Metazoa; phylum Chordata; class Mammalia; order Rodentia; family Cricetidae; genus Microtus; species Microtus pennsylvanicus. The sequence goes on from NC_134586.1 coordinate 96,902,934, forward strand.
GGAGGCAGAGGAAGGCAGATCTCTTATGAGTTGAGGCCAGCCTGACATACAGAGTTCTAGGAGAGCCAGGGCTGTAATAGAGAAACCCTGTCTTAAAAGTCAGAAACCAAAAGAAAGCAGGTGTTTAACTGCCAATTATGATACCAAGGAATAGGTTATCCCAACTCTAGGCCCTCAAAGGTGCCTGCCACCTACTCAACCCTTTTAATATCCAAAGAGGCTTATCTTTGTTCAAGAATCTCCACAGCCTCACGCTCCAGTTCTTAACAAGGAGGAGGAGCTTTCAGATACTCAGGAACTGATACCATTTCAAATGAAGTAGACCAGTGACTCTTAGCACATGGCACCCCAGGTCTCAGGGTTCATCTCCCTACACAGGAAGATAATCACCTGCCCTACCCACTGAGTTTTGGGAGTGGTGGGGTTTCTGCTCCTTGCATTTCAGATTGGACAAACTATTAAGTACAGACACCTTCTGTCTTTTCTCAGTCTACTCCAAGGACCTATAGGAACCCAAGCGAACTCTGATCTCATTGCCAATTCATTTGGAAGCACAAAGGCACAAAGCCTTGCTTATGACGCCCTAAAAATCCCATTCAGAGCTTTCAACTTTCGCACTCAAGCCTATGGGATAATAGGAATACATGTACTAAGAATATGAGTAGTTCCAATACATCACTTGAGGTATTCTATTCCTTGCTGGGTATATGTACGACTGAACTCACCCATTAATGTGCATACGGAGCCAGGAATGTGGCTCAGTGGCAGAGTACTTGCCTAACCAGCATAAGACCCTGAGTTAGATCCCCAAGACTTAGTAGACGGCTCAGCAGTCGCAAGGAGCCTGGTTCAGTTTCCAGCACTTACATGGTGGTTCACAACCACCTGTAACTCCAGGGGGGCATCCCACAGATCAGGCGGGTATTCCAGACTCACCTCATCTCTGCTAATAAGCTCGTTGGAAAACGTAAGGCCAGGCATCAGTCCCCGTTTCTTGAGCCAGAATATTGACGCAAAAGAGCCAGAGAAGAAGATCCCTTCCACAGCAGCAAAGGCCACAACTCGTTCTCCTAGCAAGAGTCAATACCGAAATGTTCCTGGTGAGGGCTTGGTACTCTCAGCATGGGCAGACAATACAGTGACATCACTTGGACAATCGAATCACGTACAGGCTTAAGGAGGAAAGAAAAGTCCTTACCATAGGTAGCTTCTTTGTCCCCAATCCAACGCAGGGCCCAGTCGGCCTTCTTTTTCACACAAGGCATTGTCTCAATAGCATTGAAGAGATACTCCCTGTCGACAGAAGTGTACCATGAACCATGATACCACAGACCCCTGGTAGCACAACAGCTTGTAGTGCAAGGCCTGATTAGTTCTGTTCCACACCAGCTTTCCATCCTGAGGTCAACTGATCACCCTAACCCTGACTTTCCACCCTCTACCTCCATAATATAAAAGCCTCTTTTTCTTTGTTTTTTTTTGGTTTTTTGAGACAGGGTTTGGCTGTAGTTTTAGTCTGTCCTGGAACTAGCTCTTGTAGACCAGCCTGGCTTCAAACTCAGAGCTGTGCCACCATTAATTTTCTATAATCCCCTAATGTAGAGTAACATTTTACCAAACTGGTCTAAAGTTAATTTTTTAACTCAGTATTGTCAAGAGTATGTAATTCCCCTCACTTCCACTTCATTTTTTATAATCATTTGTAGCCACATTTTTATATTTACGTAATGTATTTGAGTGTTCTATCCCCATGTAAGCCTGCATACTCAAAGAGGGCGTTTAAGATCCCACTATAGACAGCTGTGAGCCACATTTGGTTGCTTGGGTCCTCTGGAAGAGAAGCCAGCACTCTTAGCTGCTGAGCCATCTCAAGTCCAGTAGCCACATTTTTCATTTTTTTTATGTATGAGTGTTTTGCCTGAATGTTTCTTTGCGCCACGTGTGGAGTACCTGTGGAGGCCAGTAGGGGACATATGATGTAACTGGAGTTAAATGGGTTATGAGCTGCCCCAAACTGCTGTGTAGGGGTTGGGAACCCAAACTAGGTCCTTTGAAAGAGCTTAACCACTGAGTCATCTCTCCAGGCCTTGGTTTGTTGTTTGGTTTTAGACACAGTATCTCATCTGGCCAGACCTGGAACAATGGCAATGCTGCTTCTGGTCTCTGGGGTGCTGGGATTATAGACATGAGCTACAACATATTTGATTTTTCATTCAGCGAGTAATAAAGTGAATTTGGGTCCTTTGCTCAAAGCAGTCAGGACTAAGGGCCCTAGAAGTATCTACAGTCTTAGTCAGTCTGCCTGTTCGCCTTGTGAACAAAAATACTTGAAGTACAATAGTAAGTTTGTGAGTTCTGGGTATCTGAGCATACACACCACGTGGATACTCACCTCTCTTTGGAATCTTTAATGTAAGTGTCGATGAGGAGACTGTACATTTCAGAATGTATGTTTTCCATGGCAATTTGGAAGCCATAGAAACAGCGGGCCTCTGTAACCTGAACTTCTTGGCTAAAGCGCTCCACCTAGTGGTAATGAAATAAACCAGAGTTAAACCTGAAAAACTACTGGTTGCATCACCGGCTCACCTTTGAGCATGCCAGGATTAATCCCAGCCCTGAGGCACCCTCCTCAAGCAGGAATCTTTGAGGCCATCTTGGTCTGCTTACTGAGTTCTAGGCCAGCCAGGATTACAGTGAGAATTTGTTTCAAAAATATAAGTAAAACAAAAACTAGAAACAAATTTGCTCCTATATATTGTAGTACAGATCTTCACGATGCTGCAATAAAGCATATTATTTTATGTCACATGCTCAATTTACCACCAGGAAATAAAGAACTCTTATTTTGCTGGTCTAACAAAACTGTTAATTTTGTTTTTTTGAGACAGGGTTTCTCTGTGTAACAGTCCTGGCTGTGCCGGAACTCACTCACTTTGTAGACCTGTGTGGCCTTGAACTCACAGAAATCTGCCTGTTTCTGGGCGTGAGCCAGCACTGCCCAGCTAAAACTGTTTTTTTCGTGGATAAGTACAGGCAAGTCCCAAGGACGCCAGTGTGAGCCGTCAGATGCCCTGGAGCTGGAATCACTAGATGTGAAGCCACCCAGTATGGGTGCTCAGAACACAACTTGCGTCTTCTGCACAGGCAGGAAGTGTGTTAACCACCGAGTGGAGCCATCTCTCCAGCCCCCATTCACAGGAGAAAGTCACACACCAGTCCTCTGTCTCTAAGCGAATTACAGCTACGTCAGGCAGACTCACCAGGTTTTCATTGACTATGCCATCACTCGCCGCAAAGAAAGCCAGGACGTGAGATATAAAATGTCTCTCGTCGGGTTTCAGCGCTTCCCAGTGTTGAATATCCTTGGAGAGGTCGACCTCCTCAGCCGTCCAGAAGGAGGCCTCGGCTTTCTTGTACATCTGCCAGATATCATGGTATTCGATGGGAAAGACCACGAAGCGGCGGGGATTTTCTCTCAGTAAGGGCTCATCCTCAACGCTGGGCTTAGTAGATTCTTTACTTTCCTGTTGGGTGAGAGAAACAACCACCCCAAAAATGTTAATCGAACCAGACGAACGTTCTAGTGTCTCTCATCAGATCAGGTACTTTCACTGGCTGGGAGTTCCGTGTGGCTCGCTGTCACATTGCATGCTATGGTGATTCTCCTAACGAGGAGACCCAAGGAGGGCATCCTAAGGAGACATTTTGGCGGGAACGTGGAGAGGCTGAGGCAGACAGCTGGGACAATGCAACTTTGGCGCCAACGGCGGCGGACGTCCCGCCCCCTGCCGGCAGCTCCGTGGACCACCCACCTACCTGAGCCTCCCTCGGGTCACTCACCGGTTCGGCCGGGTCCAGCAAGATTCTCCTCGCAGCCTTGCTAGCCAGGATGCGGGTCCCGCTGAAACTCGGGGGCTGCAGGGACACAGGCGTGCGTGAGCGACGGTGGGAGCCCTCCACCCTCCCGGGTCCGGGAACCCACACCCTCCCTGCCAGCTGCGTCCCCCTCAAGTCCGCCGCGCTCACCGTGTTCTCCTTCTCGGACAGGTGGAGTCGCTTCAGCGGCGACACCCCCAGCTGCTGCTGGTCGGTGATGGTGGCGAGCGGGACGCGGGCGGAGAGCATGGCGAGCGAGGGCAGCGGCCGAGGCGACGGAGAAGGTGGCGGAGTGGCTAGAACCCGGAGCACAGGCGCCCGCCAGCCTCAGCACCTTTTAAAAGGCCCGCGGAGGGGGCGGGCCCGCGCTTGCCATTGGCTCATTGGCTGGAGCGTGCATCGGGCGCGGGAGTTGCGCCGTCCGCTCTTCCGCACAAAGACCTCTTCCACGGAGTCTGCGCCGAGACCGGGGGCGCGCGGGCGCTCGGGGGCCCGGAACCGTTTGGGGTGGCGGGAGGCTCGGCTCTGGGCGAGCACCCGGATTGGGGGGGCGCGGGGAGTTGTCGCCGAGGTTGGTGCCACCGCTTGGCGAGACGCTGCCGGCCTCTGGGCTGCGTCGCCTGCATTGTCTTTGCGTCCCTGCTATATGGGGGTGCGGGGAATCCAGCTAGGACCGAGTAGCCTGGGGAGGGGGGACTGCCGAGCCCCGCAACTTTCGGGGTCCCCAGTCAGGAGACTGGTAACCGCACCCACCCCGCGGGATTAGCAGAGGGGAGGTCTTTAAACGAGGGTTCGCGTAAAGGCGATCTGTTGTAAGCCTTCAGGCTCACTAAAGGGGTACGGAGACGGCCTTGGATATAGTATCAGCCCCTTGTCCCCCATTTCCCGCTTGTTTTAAAAGTCGCTTTTTTTCCCCAGGAAGTTCAGAGGATGATTACGCGCCACACATTGGTTTTACGACTCCCTGGCCGTCCAGTTGTCGGAAGACGAATTTGAAAATTCCTGCGGTGAGGGTGGAGGCGGGAACTCCCGCTTTCGTCTGGCTTGGTACGTGGCTTAACTGCTTCGCCCTGGGGAGGGGCACCGAGATGCCAGAGATAAGTGCCCGAAAGGAACGCTGAGATCGATCCCGGGGAAGAAACGTGGAACCTGGGAATGCTCCCCTCTGCTTGCGTTACTAGAGTGCCCTGAGTTCTCTCAGTGTAGAGGAGAAAAAAAAAATCACTGAACGCAAAGTGGCAACTCTAACTTAAGGCCGGCAGCCCTGTTACTGCCTCACCCAGCTGCTCTTTGTAGACATAAATAAACTGAATTGTCGGCTTCACTAGTACACACGCCAGTATCCATCCCCAAAACAACTGGTCTCCCCCAACCCTTTAAATAAAGCCATCTTAGTATCCTAGACTGGCCTCTAACTCCACGCGCGTAGTTGAGGATGACCTTGACCCGATCTTCCCGACTCCCTCCAGCTCCCGAGGGAGAATTACAGGCAGGTGTCCACCACTGGGCAGTTTCCGTGGCGCTGGGGACAAAACCCAGGCCTCCTTCCCTGCTAAGCCAACTGGGCCATATCGTTAAAGATTTTTTGTTAATGATTTGGTGCCGTTATCACCTCTAGGAAAATTATTAGAATATAGATATTGCCAAATTCACCTTTTACTTTTCAGTAATCAGTATCCGAGGGCCGCCTTTGGTTGCTCTAACTCCTGGTGTTCTCAATACAAATGAGGTCCTGACTAATAAAATAACATTGAGGGAAAGAGGGAGGGGGAAGGTCGGCGCCATTCTCTCCTCCCGCCACCTCAAAGCGCCTCTTCCTCCCGCCAAGCGGGCAAAGCTAAGGGGGCCGCGCCGCCTCCGCCCCCGGCGCCCCGACCTGTCAGGAGTTGCGCGCTTTTGCATTTGGCGCCAGTTTTGATCTCTGCTCTGTGGTTGGTCGACTTCGCTTCAATCGGTCTCAAGCCCCGCCCACCCCTCAGCCCGCGCTAGGCAGTCACTCCCAGGAGCTGGGGCACGTCAGCGTTCCGGCAACCAGAGGTGGGGAAACTGAGTCCCCAGGGAGATCGAGTACTTCCTGCAAATCCACTCAGCAGTCTGCACCAGAGTGACATGAATATAGGCCCAGCACCCACTGCCCCTGTACATCCGGATTAGGTTACGGGTATTTTCAATATGATAAGGGAAAATAGGTAATTTCAGGTCTTTTATAGGTAAGGAAATAAAAGCCAGACAGACCTGGAAATGTCCCATGGCACCTTGGGTCTCACCTCTAGACCCTCTCTGACTCCCTTTGTTCTTGTTTGGAAATTTATTTGGGGTGACATGGTGGAACCCGCTAGTGTGAAGGTCAGAGGTCAACCTGTGGAAATTGGAGCTCTCCTATTCTGCCGGGTCCTAGGGATGGATCTCATGAAGGTGGTCTTGGCCGCTGAGCCATCTTGCCAGACACACGCACACACCTTTTTATTAGGAATGTTTCCAACAGACAGAAAAAGTGTTTAATCCCAGCCCTTGGAGGTCATTTAGAGGCCAGCCTAGTCTACAGAGGGAGTTTCAAGCCAGCTTAGGCTACATAGTGAGACCCGATCTCTAATAAATCAATAAATAAGAAAGAATTTAGGGAGTCAGAGAGTTGGCTCAGTGGTTAAGAGTACTTAACTGTTCTCAAAGGTTCTCTCAAAGGACATGGGTTTGGTTCCTGTCACCCACATGGTGGCTCACAACCAACCGAAACTCTAGCTCCAGGGGACCCAACATTCTTTTCTAACCTCCTAGGACACTCAGATGTGCTGGCAGGAGTTCTTGCACATCTGTGGTTCTGGCAGCACACACCACGACAGTGTGAGCCCTTCCTCCATAGCCTCCTGCCCTTATGTACCGGTTAGGGCTCATACAGGCAACTCCAGTTTGATCCGGGCTCCTTACATTTCTTTCACAACTGAATACTAGATCATACTGCAAATTGTTATTTTCTTGGGTATAACTCTAGCATTGTGATATGAAGAGAATAGCTTTAGTATCAGCCTGTTGAAATGCTAATTAGTAAGAGGGTAAAATCTACAATTCATTTTTGGTTTTGGGGTTTGTTTTTTTTGTTGTTGTTGGTTGGTTGGTTGGTTTTGTTTTTCCAAGACAGGGTTTTTCCATGTAGCCCTGGCGGTCCTGGAACTCACTCTGTAAACCAGGCTTGTCTTGAGCTCACAGAGATCTGACTGCATCTGCCTTTTAGGTGTGCATCACTATACCCAGCTTCCGCATAACTTACTTTCTTTTTATTTTATTACTTATTTTCTTTTTATTTATTTCTTTTATGTGTGTGAGTGTTTTGCCTACATGTACGTACGCCTGAGACCAGAAGAAGGTACTGAATCCCCTGGAACTGGAGTTAATAGCTACCGTGACCCACCATGTTGGTGTTGGGAAATGAACCCAGTTCTCTGCAGGAGCATCAAGTGCTCTCAATCACTGAGTCACCTCTCTAGCCCCAACACTTCAATTTTTAAAAAATGACTTATTTAACTTTATTGTATGTACACTGGTGTGAAGGTGTCAGATCCTCTGGGACTGTAGTTACAGACAGTTGTGAGCTGTCATGTGGGTGCCTGGAATTGAACCCTCATCCTCTGGAAGAGCAGCCAGTGCTCTTAACCACTGAGCCATCTCTCCATCCCCCCACTTAAATCTTTAAAAAGAAAAAAACCAGCCTTATTTATTTAAGTCAGGAGCTTGTGTGTCTCAGACTTGCCTTCAGCTCAGCATGTAGCTGAGGATGACCTCGAACTTCTGCTCTTCCTGTCTTCGCCACCGAGGTGTCCAAATCACAGGTAGGTGCCACTGTGCCTGGATTACATCCTACCCGGTTTCTACAGCGCTGGGGGCTAGCACTCCACTGAGTCTTCCTCCACCGGTAACTTTTTTCTAATGCAAGGTGCGTGCTTACCTCGTTGGGGAAGAAGGAAGCAAACTTCAAAGTTATTCTGAACTAAAAGACCAGCAGCAGCCTACACAAGACTTGCAAAGTAGGATAGAAATCCCACCACTAGAAAGGAGGCAGAGAGGGCAGAGGTAGGGAGGGTGGCCAAGCCTCTTATGGCCACTCTAAATACCCACTCCTAGCTAAATGGGGAGTAGGAGACAAAAGCCAGGAAAACCAGCCTTGCAATGATGAACTTCCCAGAAGTGTCGCTGCAAGAGCGGTCAGCCTCTCCTAATGGGAGAGGTGGGCTGGAATGTCCTGTTACCCACTCACTGGATGCCCTTGACTCAGCCAGTCCCTGGAGAAACTCACTCTGTAGATCAGACTGGCCTGGAACTCAGAGATCCACCTGCTGGGATTAAAAGTATTCATTACCCATCATCCCTCATCCCTCAGCTAGCATGAGCTTTTAAATAATTTTTTAGATCTGTGTATTTGTGTGTGTGTGTGTGTGTGTATTAAATGTTGTACCTGCATGCATATCTATTGCATCACATGTGTGCCTGGTGCCCGGGAGGTCAGAAGAGGGTGTCAGAACCCCTGGAACTGGAGTAATGGGTGGTTGTGAGCCACCATGAGTGGGAACTTTAAGAGGCCTTTTAATGACTGGCAGTTTAGAATCCGGGACAAAATTGATACTCCTGTCTGCTGTGTGTTACGTAAGCTCTCTGATGAGAAACTCATCTGGCATTTACAGGCCAGAGTCGCCAGAGGACAGGGACAGCATCTCTGCAGATTCCCTGCTCTCCTGTTGTGGACTCTGTCATGAACTCATCTCCCTTATGGAAGATGGTCCACTGGGGCCAGCAAGAAGGCCCAGCAGCAGGCAAGTAATTTATCTCACAAGCCCACCACCTGAGTTGGATCCTCAAGCTTGATGCTGAGCACACAGTAATAATAAATAATTTGTTTTATTTTTTTTTCCAAATGTGCTATTAGTGCTCACTGTGAGGCATCCGAGGTGAGGCGGCCCTTGTGGTGTCGAGCAAGTTGTGAGCCCAGCTGGCAGAAGCTGTGATGGCTCTGAACCTTCTCCCAGGTCGTCGTCACCTGCCTTTCACGCTCCCCACAGGCCTGACAGGCTCCTGGAAGGGTTCCTGCCGAAAGAAGTTTATCTGGGCTGGGCCAGCAGCTGAGCACAGCAGGGCTGGGGAGATAGGAGGTGACTCAGGGGAACTGCACTGGGATGGGGTGACATACGTCCAGATGGTAGGGCAGTATCCCCAGCAGTGGACAGACAAAGAGCACTATGGGAAAAGCACAGATCCAGAGCGCAGGTTCCACACCCACAGCAGGCACAAATCCAAGCCCTTTCATCTTCTCTAGATCTTCACTGGGCCCCAGGCATGGTTTCCCGAGGGACTCTGGCAAACCTCGTTCCCTACCTCCTCCAGGCCTCCGCTCAAATGTCACCTTTCAGTGAAGCTTCCAACTTATATAAACTGGCCACACAGAAGAATAATAAACAAACAAAAACAGATCCTTGACCACGTGCCTGGTGTTTTATCCCCATCCATCACGCCAGTCCCTTCCAATGTCCTTAACACTGCCCCCCCCCATCATCTCAGCCCCTTCAGAGTGAGGAGAACAGGGGAATATCTTCATCAGTGCTGCTGAGTGTCCTAGTACATCTCTGAGTGAGGTCAGTCCATAATATTGTAGTCACTTGTTAACTGAACATTATCAGTGGAGACATAGCCGTAGGTTGGAAGGGAGAAAAAGGGCAGGCATGAACATGCACGCTGGCACACGCCTTTAATTCCAACATTCCACTCGGAAGGCAGAGGCAGGCAGATCTCTGCGAGTTTGGGGCCAGCTTGGTCTACACAGAGAGTTCCAGGCCAGCTGTAGCTACACAGAGAGGACCCATCCCACCCACCCCTCAAAAAAATGAAAATAAAGACAGGAAATGTAGTTCTTGCTCCAGGAGTTTGCACTGAAAAAAACAAACGATGCACACGGGCTTTGGAGGCTCAGAGAAGCTCAGGGTTTGTACGCGTCACATTTTTTGTTTTGCGCTCCCTGCAAAGATTGTACCAATCCATGCTTGGGGTACAAGTAAGGAAAAAGAAACAACTGAACCACTGCTATTTGAACTTACCAGAACTGTGTGTGTTTGCATTTGTATGTGCTGTGTGCATGTACGTCAGTATGTTCTGTGTCTGCTGGCATCCACACGCAAGCCCCAGATCCCACTGTGGAAGCTAGAGAGCTCTTTCTACCCAGCAATTAGCCTGTGATCCTAGGCCAGCCAGGTGGACGAAGTGACCTGGACAGGGCCTCTGAGGGGAGAGCGCCACCTACTGGGAGCGTGGCGCAGGGAATTCTCCTAGCGGTGTAGCAGGCATCAAGGAGCAGCACCGAAGCGGTGGGTTGTCCTAGCGCCACCTACTGGGGGCATGGTGCAGGCACTCCTCCTAGCGACAGCAGCGGTGGGCTGTATTAGTCAGGGTTCCTATTGCTGGGATAGAATGTCGTGACCAAACAACTTGGGAAGGAAAGAGTTTATTTGGCTTATGTGTTCCAGGTCCCTAACCCTAACCATCAAGGGAAGTCAAGGCAGGAACTGAAGCAGATGCCATGGAGGAGGGACTGCTTGCTGCCTTGCTCTCCAATGGCTTGCTCAGCCTGTTTTTATATACAGGTGTGGACTGCCCATAGTGGGTTGAGCCCTCCTACATCAATCAATCAATTAAGAAAATGCCCTTCAGACTTGCTTACAAACCCATCTGACGGAGGCATTTTCTCAATTGAGAGTCCCTCTTCCTAGATGACCCCGACTTGTGTCAAGTTGCCCAGAAAACCAAAGTGCACGGGTCTTGAACTGATATTTCTGAGGTATGACTAGTTTAAAAGATGCTTTTTATTGGTTTTAATTACGTGTAACCGTGTGTGCACATGGCTGCCGGTGCTGCTGCGGCTCTGGCCTGGAGCTGGAGCGACAGACACCCAGTGCGGTTGCCGGGAAGGGAACTGGGGTCCTCTGCAGCCAGCATGTGCTCCTAACTGCAGAGTCCCCCAAGGCGCAACTCTGGTGCCTTCTGAATTCTCTACTGCTCAGGTTAGCCTGATTTCTGTTGACTTTCTGAGCCAGCTCCCCAGCTCCTTCCGTTTCTTCATCAATACCGGGATCCCTTCATGCAGTGTGCTGGCTGACTTTATGTCAGCTTGACGTAAGCTAGAGTCATCTGGGAGGAGGGAACCCCAGTTAAGAAAATGCCTCCATGCCTTTAATCCCAGCACTCAGGAGGCAGAGGCAGGCGGATCTCTGGAAGTTTGAAGCCAGCCTGGTCTACAAGAGCTAGCTCCAGGACAGGAACCAAAAGCTACGGAGAAACCCTGTCTCGAAAAAAAAAATGTCTCCATAAGACTGGGCCACAGGCAAATTTGTAGAGCATTTTCTGAGTTAGTGACTGACGTGGGAGTGAACAGCGCATTGTGGGTGGGGCCATCCCTGGACTGGTGGCCCAGGGTTCTATAAGAAAGCGACTGAGCAAGCCACAGGGAGCAAGCTGGTACCCCTCCATGGCCTCTGCATCAGCTCCTGCCTCCGGGATCCTGCCCTGCTGAGTTCCTGCCCTGACTTCCTTCGATGATGGACTGTGATGTGGAAGAGCAAGCCAAAGAAATCCTTTCCTCCCCAGCTCGCCTTTGGTCATGGTGTTTCATCACAGCCATAGTAACCCTGACTAGGACATGCAGTGTTTGTCTGCTCACCAAGAGCCCTGATAGTCACTGGCACAAGTGCCCTTTGCCCTCTAGAATATTCCCCCCCAAACCCCCACCTGACGGCATCGAACCCCGAGCTATGTGCCTGCCGTTCTCTCTACACCAGGTCTCTGGGTCCTACCAGCCTCTGCATCTTCAGGGCCCGGATTAGATGTTCAGCACTGATGACTGAAATAGTTAATTATGTCATCTGAGCAGGTAGGCTGCAACCCCACCCCCATTGCCACTACTGGGCACTCAGCAGGCCTTTGCTGATCTCTATCACCAGCGTTGCTGCCTGGTCCCCTGGAGGTTCTGTTCAAAGGACAAAAACAAATGGACACATTTCCCGCCAATGGCCTGGCTGTTCCAGGTCATTTCATCCTGACATTCTGGCTGTCCATCAGAGCTGGGCAACAGAGGAAAAGGAGGACACCATTTACACTATGCCACACGTCAGGAGACCAGCTCAAAACTCACTAGTAGATCATGTCTAAGACATTAGCCTCTGCACCTCTGAAAGATCTTCCTTTGGGGTGGCTTCCTCCTGGCTAAGCCACTTTCCAGAAGCACCAAGGACAGTAAGTAGCCTTCCGGAATGCCTGTGTTGTCTCTGCAAGGCAGAGGACCTGTCTCCCCTCTGTACATTCACCCCTAAGGGGCTCCCAGCTGAGGTTCTAGAAACCTTCCCCACCCTGCTCCTCCCGGATCTCTCAGCAGCAGAGAAGGTCCTGAGAAGCCCTGCAGGAAGGGAACCCGCTTCACTTCACTGGTCTGGATGCAGGCTGGAAGAGGTGACCCGTCCCTTGCCCCTCCCTGAGGCTCACGGATCCACTGCCTGGATGCCATCCTCTGGATCCCGCATTCCAGCTGTAGAAAGGAAAAACAAAGAAAGCCATTTCTCTCCCTGCCATGCTCTTCCCCGAGTAGGCTCACCCTCTCTCCCTGACCCTCCCTTTTCCCCAATAGATCTTTATCAATTCTTGGAGAATTTTGTCCCCATCCTCTTTTGAGACGGGATCTCATGAATCCCAGACTGGCAGCGAAACTCGCTATATAGACAGGGATGTCCTTGAACTTCTGATGCTCTTGTCTGTCTCCCAAGTGCTGGGATTGCAGGTATGCACTGCCACATCTGGTTTGATGCCACGCTGGAGATGAAGGTCGGACTTGGTGCATGCTAGGCAAACGCTCTACCAAACGATCCACCGCCCAGCTTCCAACCTCCTCTTTCCAGGCACCATGGTGCATCAAGAGGGAACAAAGCAGGTCATGTATTACTGTCTCCACCAAAGTCCCTCTCCCGCCCTGGAGCCCTCAGTGGGTCCTCTCTCCACTGATCTCCAAAGTATACTTGTGCGCAGCCTCTGTGGAGATGTGTTTCCTCATGGTGGTCATCTTGAAGCAACTGCACAGCTACCATTAGGTGACGGGAGCTCCTCTGTAACATGAAGGGTCTGCTTGTTGGGGTTTCTATCCTGCCCAGTTCCCACAGCAGGTAACCCCCAAAGAAACTACACAGAGGTCTACATAACTGATTGGCCCATTAGCTCAGGCTTTGTTTTAGCTCTTATAATGTATACCAGCCCATTATTCTAGTATATGTTAGCCACATGGCTCCGTACCTTTTTCAGCAGGGTAGGTTACATTTTGCTTCTTCTGTGATCTAAGCAGGACTGAGAGGAATGGGCTTCCTCCTTCCTAGAATTCTCCTGCTCTCATCGCCCCACCTCTACTTCCTGTCTGGTTGACCCACCTTTATTTCCTGTCTGGCCAATCAGCATTTATTTATTTATTTATTTATTTTTTGGTTTTTCGAGTCAGGGTTTCTCTGTGGTTTTGGAGCCTGTCCTGGAACTAGCTCTTGTAGACCAGGCTGGTCTCGAACTCACAGAGATCCGCCTGCCTCTGCCTCCCGAGTGCTGGGATTAAAGGCGTGTGCCACCACCGCCCGGCGATCAGCATTTATTTAAAACATAATTGACAGAATGCAGACAATTCCCCCGCACCACTCCTCAGGGAAGACCAGGTGCATTTTAGTAAGTTACAGCCTTCGGAATGGCGCCTTGACCTAGGTAGGACCTAATAGACCTAGACAATAAACAAGGAGGTGGCTGTAAAGGAACAAGCCAGTGACGGATGGGGTGGGACAGTAGGGGTCGCATTCTCTGCTCCAGATTACCCACGCAGAGTTAGCCTAAAAGGTTCATGTAGTGAAGGCTTGGCTCCAGGTGGGGGTGCTAGTGAGAGGGCCCTGGTTCACGAGGGAGCGCTAACCTTGGATGTTGAATGGGCTATTAGGAGGTGGGACCTTAGAGAAGGAAGTAGGTCACTGGGGCACGCCTTTGAAGGGTAGGTAGGTCTTGTCCTCTGGAACTTTAGTCTTTCACTCTGCTTCCTGCATCCATGAGGTATCTCTGTCTTCCACTGTCCCCTCTACCACACCCACTCCAGAAAGGTCCAGAAGCGATGGAACTGGCCCACCATAGGCTGAAAACCCCGGAATCCAGATATGCCAGTTTCTCTCTTTTTTGTTAGCTATTTCATCACTGCCACAAAAGCTCACTGATGCTCTCTTTTTGTTGTTGTTTATTGCTTTGTTTGTTTTTCAAAACAGGGTTTTTCTGTGAAACAGCCCTGGCTGTCCTGGAACTCTCGCTTGTAGACCAGGCTGGCCTTGAACTCCCAGAGCCTGCCCCTGTCTCCCGAGAGTTGGGATTAAAGGCGTGTGCCACCACGTCCATCAAACTGACGACCTCCTGAGCTCTCTTCCCTCTCCTCGTGCAAACGTGGGACCGGATCAGCGCTCTGTACGGGGTCCACTGGAACCACAGCTGATCTCGCCTCGACCATCACACTTGGTTCCCAGATGTCAGAAGCGCCAGACAGCCGAGACTGTTCCACTAGAGACCGCCAGGGGGAGCCGTTGGCCTGCATGGTCAAAGGGACACACTGCCTGTGAGAGGCAGATGAAAGGTCCCTTCCCTTGCTGCAGTCTAAAGGACAGAACCAGAGAAAGGGGATCTGAAAAAGAATTGGGGGAGGCAACTGCAGCTATGGCGTGGAGTCCAGGGTAGTGCAATGGCATCCATTATATAGAAGACACCAGAACACATTTGCATATTTTATTGTTAAGGAGACTTTGTTTTGACATGGTCTCACTATGTACACCAGGCTGGTCTCAAATTCAGTGACAGGCCCTGCCTCTGCCTCAGAGTGCACCACCACTGAGCCGGCCCGGAGTCAGCTTCAAAGGCAGTTCTGCTGGGACTCTCTCATGGATGTGGGGTGTGAAGCGAGAACGGGCGGACAAGGGAATAAGAGAAAAACAATTCGCTCCTCTCGAGTACCGAGTACCGGGATCACAGGTGCGCACCGCCGCACCTCGTTTATGCAGGGCTGGCCACTGAACACAGGGCTTGGTGCATGCAAGGCAAGCACTGAGCCACCTTCTCAGGCTGCAAAGGAGACCCTTCCATCTGCATCACAGTAGCAAAACCCACGTCTGTCTGAACAGACTATGTTGACACTTCCCGCCGAGCAGCTGGCTGGGCCCCAGGATAGACAGCACCTATCCGAAAGCCACCAGACTGAGATGCTGCACCTGCCATCAACCCATCCTTTCTCCACCCGCTTCTTTCACTGGCCACACCAGCCCTATGCCTTTAGCCAGCATCTCTGCTAACTCCCCTCCCAGGACAGATAGATAGCCTGCATACTGCATTGAGACCAAGTCCTATCAATGTGTCCAAAATCAGCAAGCAGGACCAGGGAAAAGACTTTGTGGTTAAGACTACTGGCTGTTCTTCCAGAAGATTCAGGTTCGGTTCCCAGCACCCACGTGACAGATTACAACTGTCTGTAACTCTGGTTCCAGGGGATCCAACGCCTTCTTTGGGCTCCTACGGACACCAAGCTTGCATGTGGCGAACAGACATATATTCAGGCAAAGCATTCATGCACATAGAATGAAACAGATGAATCTAGGAGGCCAGAGAATGGCACTCCCCCATGAGGCTGCAGGGTCCTGAGCAGGGGGAGGATTGGCCATTTTGAGCCCTTTCAGGATGAGGGATTAACTCCCAGAGAAGGGGAGAACGCTGTGTTACTTTTGTTTGTTTGTTTTTCGAGACGTGGTTTCTCTGTAGCTTTGGAGCCTCCTGGCACTAGCTCTTGTAGACCAGGCTGGCCTCGAACTCACAGAGATCCACCTGCCTCTGCCTCCCGAGTGCTAGGATTAAAGATGTGCGCCACCACTGCCTGGCTGCCGGGCCACTTTTGCACCCCTCACTGCTATTAGCTTCACCAAGTTGTTTGCCCACTCCTCTCCTCAACCATGGCACACCTGTTGGTGAGAGGGCATGATCTCTGTCAAATTCACCTCTGACCCCAGTGCCTAGCATATGCCAGAGACACAGGGTGCCCACAGAACTACAGACTTCAAGTCCCTGAGATGTAGACAGCATCTCTGTGCATTTAACGATGCCCCTTCCTGAGCCATCACCAGACCACACACGCCATAGGTGCTCAGTCTCCACATGTGAACCAGAGACCAAGCAGGCAAATCAAATGGAAGCACTTGCTCCCGATTCTCCTTTGCCTAGGCGAGCATTCTGAAAACACAGCCAGAGACAAGAGTGAGACCCCCCACGAAAACTGCTGCAGCCCCACGTTGTAGCTCAAGCTCAGGGGTGCTGCTCTTGACTCCAGGGTCTGGGAGAAGTTACCATGACAACCAGAGCTTGCTGTCAAGGCAGCTACTATTCAGATTTCCATTGGGGCTCCAGTTCGGTCGAGAGCCTGCTGCTGGATGGTGGCTCTGATGCTACCCAACTTCAAACGAACCATCCTTGTAGTTGTCCCCAAGAAGTGGCCACGTGGATAGCAGGTTAAACTGTCCACTTGGCTGCTGCTCCAAGGAACACAGGTGCAACCTTGCCAGTCCATAGATGCTCTCTGTGCAGCAGTGTGCTGGTCTGTCCACGGTGGTGGCTCGGCAGGGATGGAGGGCGACAGCCAGAAGCCAGGATCCTATCTCGGGCTGAGAAAGGCGTCATGAAATCACAGCCATCTAGAAAAGCTGCCTAAGATCCCAACACAGATTAGCTCTGGACTGACGAGTTCTTGGGCTCTGTGAGCCTCGGCGTTCTTGTCTATTGCACAGGGACCACAGAACCTACCCCACGATGCCACCGAGTGACAAACCTCCAGAACATTCCTGGGTCAGAGCACCACAGTCCTCAACAAAGGATGGCTCTAACACTTATGGCGCATGGCAAGTCACTGCTCTCAGGACCCCTCCCAGGGCACACGTGACCCAGGGCTCCAAGATCAGCCAGCTGAGCAGTAAACTGTACCAAGGCTTGGTAAGTGCACGCTGTACCTTCGGGACTCAGTCAACCATGTGGATCCCGCGACCCAGCTCGGGTCATCAGGCTTGGCAGCAAGCACCTTTACCTGCTGAGCGTCTCACCAGCCAGCTCCTGCACGTCCCGAGGGGTAAGCACGAGACGTCATCCGTGTCTGCATTCCCTCGGTTTAGCCCATGTGCTTTACAAATGTTTGCTGAGCTGTGTGAAACCAAAGATACGGGGGAAGCTGCGTTTGTTCAAACCACTTGTGTTTCTTGCCTACCGGTTTCATTTTGGTATAAGTTTATCTTCAGTTTAAGTAATCAAAATGTATTTACATAAGTATTCTTAAATGGATTAAAGAATAACTTTGGGTGGATTTCTGGCTTTTCCCCATTCCTCTGTGCCTGTGGAGTATAAACAGCAAAGGATCCAAGGAGGGGTTGAGGGGGGGACGGGGGGGACACAGGAAGCCAGGATGGCTCAGCAGGTCAAGTGCTTTCCACAGAAGCATGAGAACCTAACTTCGGATCTCTAGCACCGGAGCAAAAAACTGAGCATGGTGAACACCCGAAATCCTAGCACATACACACTTGGAAGGTAGAGGCAGGAGGATCATATTGAGTTTAAGGCCAGCTTGGATTAAACAAAATATGCCCACAAAATCAATCAATCAAACAAACAAACAAGCAAAAACCTGAGCCCGCTGGACTGTCCACTAAAGTAGGTACCAGCAACATGAAAACAAATGGCACATGGCTGTGTTCCAATAAAACTTTCTTTACAAAACAGAAGGCCCCTGTTTTGGCGTGCTGGCTTTTTTTTTTTTTTTTTTTTTGGTTTTTCGAGGCAGGGTTTCTATGTGGTTTTGGAGCCTGTCTTGGAACTAGCTCTTGTAGACCAGGCTGGTCTCGAACTCACAGAGATCCGCCTGCCTCTGCCTCCCGAGTGCTGGAATTAAAGGCGTGTGCCACCACCGCCCGGCTGGCGTGCTGGTGGATTAATCACTAATCCTTGAACCACAGTCTAGGCACAGGTTTAAACGTCCTTTGAAACACACTCAGCTTCAGCTAGTTACCATAGATTGGGCGGCTTAACCAATAGTTATCCGGAAGGGTGACAGTTCTGAAGACTGAGCTGCCTGCAGATCTGACCTGTGAGACCTGATCAGCAGCAGAGACCTCCTGCTGCTTCCTCACAGGGCAGACAGAGCAGCAGGAGAAAGCGAGCCCTTGGGTGTCCTTCCTCGTGCCCTCTGGCTCCTCCCGCACCCGCGTCATATCAAATAACACCCCAGTCCCCCTTCTCTCCATACGATGCACTGAAGGCAGGTCTCACTTTGAATTTGGGCAAACACAAACATTCAGCCAATAAAATACACATGAATGACCAGCAGTGGTGGCGCACACTTTTAAACCCAGCACTCGGGAGGCAGAGGCAGATGGGTCTCTGTCAGTTCGAGGCCAGCCTGGTCTACAAAGTGAGTCCAGGGCAGCAAGGGCTACACAGAGAAACCTTGTCTCAAAAACAAAAACAAACAGCAACAACAACAACATGAGTATTTTCAAGAAAGAGCTGCCCTCCAAAAGGCCATGGGAGAGCCAGCCAGGTGGCACAGCAGGCAGAAATGCTTGCTTGAGGTCTTGCCTTCAATCCCTGGAATCTGCATAAAGGAAAGAGGAAAGAGCTCGCTTCACGCCAAGGTGGTGGCACATGCTTTAATCCCAGCACTTGGGAGGCAGAGGCAGGCGGATCTCTGTGAGTTCAAGACGAACCTGGTCCACAAGAACTAGTTCCAGGACAGGCTCCAAAGCTACAAAGAAACCTTGTCTCAAAAAACAAAACAAACAAAAAACTCATTTCATGAAGTTGTCCTCTGCCTCCCACATGTATGTAGTGCTACCTGCATTCACACACATTAATAATAAATTTGATTTTTTTCTTCTTCTTTTTCTTGGGGGGGGGCAGGTCACAAGGGTGAGGGGAGCAGACCTTGGAAGAGAGAGTGTGTGCTGGGGTTCATGATGTGAAATTCCCAAATAACTGATAAAAATACTATAAAAAATTAACTTCTATATTTGTAATAATTTAGACACTGTATTTGTAACATTAATATAAATATCAAATTATAAGTTAAAAAAGAAACCTTTGGTCTGGGCATGAGGGTGCAGGCCTGTAACCCTAGCACTAGGAGGCAGGCAGGTGGATCTGAAGTTCAAGACCAACATAGGTTGTCTTACTTAATGCACCCAAGAAATCCAAACAAGCCTCTGGCCTGAGACGTGGCCAAAGGTATGGATCCAGAGGGAAGCTCCGATTGGAAGGAAAGCCTGGGTCTGTTTGGCGCAGGCTCCCTTCTCTATTACCTCAGACCCCATAGCTGTCCTTCCGATGCCCTCTGCCCCTGCCATTTGCTCTTCTTCAGCTGTGTTGGGCCCTGAGTGGAGGGGGGGTGCCATTTTGATTTACCCCATAGCTGGAAAGGACAGGAGAGAGTACATCAGGCAGCGTGTGCAGAGAAAGTCCAAGATGATCAACAAGAAATGATCACATCTAAGGAGATGTAGGAAGACACATTTGCTTTTCTTATTACTTGGAGAAATTTTGTTACTGCCACTATGGTTAACTTCCACTGAAATATTATGACAGTGTCTCCAATTTTCCTTTCTAAGATTGTCTTAGACAAAGCCTGTTGTGAAACTTATGTTTCAAGTGCCCAGGGAGATGGAGGAGGGTGGGCTTGGGACAGCAAGGCCTCTATTCTTCTAAGCCTCCATAAACTAGAGGGAGACAATGTAGCTTTAATAAGCCAACATTTGTCAAGGGAGGGCAGGCCAGACTGCCTCTTGGGAAGTGTCAGCGACAGGGAGGATCCTTGGTTGGTGGTCTTGGTTACTCTGGCTGCTGCTATAAAATAGCCTGACCAAGACAACTTAGGGGAGCAGGGTTTATTTTCCACTCACAGCTCGAGGTGGCAGCCCATCCCAGCAGGGAGTCACAGCAGCTGGAGCTGGTCACATTGTATCTAGATTTGATAAGCAGAGGTGATGTGTGCTACACCTGTGTTCAGCTGAATTTCCCAGTCGTCTTCCCCTACTGTGGGAACTGCCCTGCCCACAGTTAAGATGCATGTTAGTGCATTCATTAAAGTAAGGCCCGGGGACACCCATCTTCCAGGGTTGACAACACCGACTGATTGTCATACTGGGGGAGAAAAGGGGCGTTTCCAGCACCAGGTGGTCCTGCCAGCCAGGTACTGGTACAGAGTTCATAGGCATTTAATGAGTAACCTCAGAGAAGGCTGGGACTTCAACTTGACCCAATAGTTAATGAGTTACACGCCAAACCACCAAGAGACTCCGTTAATCTTTAACCTGAGCTTTAGCTGGAGAGCTCTGTTCCTCTGGGCCAGGTAACAGGACAGTTAATTCTCCGATCTCTAAGGGAAGCAGGAGCCCTGTATCTCTGCAGCTTTCTGGGGCTATGTGACCAGCTCCCGACAGGGCCGTTTCCACACTGACGTTGCTCTCAGGGTGAGGTGTTTGAGTTTTAACGTGGGACACTCTCATTTTTGTCCCAAGGCCTGTAGGCAGTGGTATTGTCACGGCTCACTTCCAGGATGAACATTACATATTCCTAATGGCTGTCCCTTTCCCTCACTCCCCTCTTGTCTGCCCTAGACAGTTTCCTCTGTTGATCACTCAGGCAGCGCCTAGAATCTGTGCACCCTCCAAGTCTCCCACTGCATGATGGGTGATGGGAAGGTGAGTGACAGGTCTGCAAGAAGGGGACCCATAGGGAGGTGACAACTGTGGAGACTACCACATGCACCTAACCTTTGTCCTATCCAGAAAGCCTTTTCCTCTCTCTCTCTCTGTCTCTCTCTTTCTCTCTCTCTCTCCCTCCCTCCCTTCGTTCCTCCTCCCTCTTTCTTTCTTTCTTTCTTTCTTTCTTTCTTTCTTTCTTTTTTTCTCCCTGATACAGGGTTTCTCTATGTAACAGCCCTAGCTATCCTGGAACTTGATCTGTAGACAAGGCTGGCCTCAAACTCACAGTGATCCCCATGCCTCTGCCTTCCAAGTGCTGGGATTAAAGGTGTGTGCCACTACTGCCTGGTTCAGAGAGCCTTTTTAATTTCTGAGTCCAGTAGTAAGGATAGCCCTTCCACATGAGGGCGTATATCCTAGCTCATGGCCAGGCCTGGATTCCTGAGCCTGGTAGCCCAGCTTCTTGCCAGCTTCACCAGTCAAATACAGTCCACTAGCAATTCCTGTCTATCCCATCCCATCCTACCTACCTGTAGCATGCCTCTCTGAGCTCCCAAGTGATACTATACTCCTGGGAGAATTTCAGGGAGTCTCATGTCTATACCAGCATAATGGAAGCACATAAGCTTGACTAGGAGGGGTGGATGGTGACACCCGTGTCCTCTATAAAGACCATTTTCTGATCTTCTGGCCTCGTGTCTCTAGTTCCTACATATACACAGGCTCCAAGTCCCCTGTTCCTGTCGTCTGGCTGCTCTCATATATCAGCTTTCCACCTTAGAGAACGCAGGGAGAAGGGTCATTTGAGATTGTCCCTGTCCCTCACAACTCCTTTGTCTTCATTGCAGCGTGGTCTCAAGTAACAAGCTAAGCATATCCTTCACCAACACGCCAGCCATACACTGTGGTTTGAACCAGAAGCCCTGAGGGGTCTAGGAGAACTGGCTGAGTCATGGGAAGCAGTCGTCTCCCCCATGTGTCTAATGGGTGCACAGCATTCCTGTGTACTGGCTGAGTCATGGGAAGCAGTCGTCTCCCCCATGTCTCTAATGGGGTACACAGCATTCCTGTGTACTGCATTTTGGTTTTGTTTTGTCTCTTTTTTTTTTACAGTGTTATAGAATGGGCTCAACTAACCATGGTCTAGACCCACCAATGCTGGGGACCCAAGGATGTCTTATTTCTAAGTATTGCAAAGGATCCCTGTGCATGTTGGTGGTCCTTAATGAACAGTGTTGACTTTCTCTTCCATTTCCCCTCCCCTTCTCAGCAGTGAGACCAGGAAAACAATTGGGAAAGCTCAGACACTCCAAAAGAGATGGCAGCAACTCCACAGGATTCGGCTGTTCAAAGGGATAGACACAAATGAATAACACTGGTGGCCTCTCACGTAGTTCAATAGGCTTTGAAAGTTGAAACACAGAGGTGGGATCCGGGGACATTGCTCGGTTTGGTAAGGTGCTTGTCTATGCTTGAAGCCCCAACACCATGTGAATGCAGCGTGGTGGTGCCTGCCCATAGTCTCTGTACTTGGGAGGCAGAAGCAGGAGGAACAGAAGTTCACACGTCAAGTTCAAGACCAGTCTGAACCACAAGAGACCCTCTCTTTATACATACACACACACACACACACACACACACACACACACACACACACACACGCTCACTACCAGCTGAACACAAATACCATCCATTTACAACTCTGGGACTGGACCAAGGACTCACGTGTGTTCTGACCCACAGGCACTATTTTTCTGTGTGTCCACTGTACTCATTGTTCCCAACATGGACGCTTGCGCTGAGTCATCCGTAGGGCAGGTTCTGGGCAGGCAGAGCATATTTGAGGTCCTTGAAGAAAGGGAACTTGAGCAGGACTTTGAGAGGTAGGTAGGTTTGTCCGTCCATTGCGACGGACAGGTCCACAGGCAGTCAAACTGGACCTCGCACTTCATCCACCCTCAACCACCCCGTCATCTCTATATAAAGATGTCTGGGTACCGGGCCAGGCGTGGTGTGGCCCTAGCCCTTAATCCCAGCAACTCAAGAGGTAGAAGTAAGTAGATTTCTGTGAGTTTAAAGTCAGCCTATTTGTACCTAATGAGTTCCAGGCCAGCCAGAGCTACAAAGTGAGACCCTCTCTCAAACAAAACAAAACAAAACAAAACAAAAGTCTACAAGTGGCTGTGAGATTCCTGCCTGGAAGGTTAGCTCCATCTTTTATTCTTTGAGAGTCCTAGGAATTTCCCAACTCTCTGGGGGCAGAGGCCATTCTGTACCCCTAGAAATGATCTTGGCAGTTGCCTGCTGGCTCAGGATAAATCTGGGCTCAGTTTTGTTTTACTTTGAGATGGTCTCACGTAGTCCAGACAAGCCTCTCAAATTTGTCGTGGATAACCTGGGATGACCCAGATCTCCCAATCCTCCTGCCTCTGCTTCTTGAGTGCTGGAAAACAGGCATGTAGCATGATGCCCCACCCAGTCTGGGTCTTCCGGCCTCTATCCCAGAAGCCCCAACTCCAAATGGGGCTGACATTATACGTGATCTCAGAAAGAACACAGGCTTTGGCAAGACTCCTCTGCGAGCATAGCTAAGGAGACAAGTCTGGGGGAAACAGGGGAAGTCAAGAGTGGCCAGAAAATTTTGGCTGCTCTGGAGAACACAGGAGCTCGGGCTATATTTAAACTCTGAGTCACATGACTAGACTCTACTTGGGCTGGAGTAAAACATGTTTTCTTTTAAATGATTAAACCGAGTTGAACTTCGTTCAAGGAAAGTTTCTTTCCCTCTGAATTATTTTCTTCAGGCTTTAAGCGTTTCAAGATGAGAATTTGCTTTCATAAAGAGGAAACTTGTCAGTCATTCCAACCTAGACACACCTGTGCATCGGAACACCCAAATGCCATCGAGTCATGCATTTGGCCGCATCCCCTACATCTGGATGATCAAGAAACCCCATTCAGAAGGGGAAGGAAGAGGAGGAGGTGTAGACACTGGCTGTCTCTGGTTCTCTTGGTAACATGAACCAACACCAGCGACAGGTCTGGTCTAGTGTTTACCCCACTTCCGTCTTTCCTCCCACAGCTGGGAGAGTTTAACCCAAAATTCCACTTTCACAATGGGTCTGCCTTCCAGTATGGATCAGGGTTATTGGCAAGCCAAAACCAGAGAAAGCTAAACTCAGGATCTTTAAGTCACCCTGCCCTGGAAAGTGCTGGAAGGGAAGCAAGCAAAACATCAGCCTAGGGTAGGGTCTGGACTCTCGGGTCGGAGCCTTTCCACAGCTAGACAACAGTAGTTTACTAAAAAAAAAATAAAAAATAAAAAAGCTTTGACCAGGCAGTGGTGGCACATGCCTTTAATCCCAGCACTCAAGAGGCAGAGGCAGGTGGATCTCTGTGAGTTTGAGGCCAGCCTGGTCTACAGAGTGAGTTCCAGGGCAGTCTCCAAAGCTATAGAGAAAGCCTGTCTCAAAAAAACAAAAAAGCAAAAAACAAAACAAAAACCTTTGTTTATTTAAAATAGCCAGTGAGAAAAGGCTAGAATCATCATGATCGACTCCTGTCTCCCACTTTGTGTGTGTGTGTGTGTGTGTGTGTGTGAGAGAGAGAGAGAGAGAGAGAGAGAGAGAGAGAGAAAGACTAGAATCATGATCAATTCCTGTCTCCCACTTTGTGTGTGTGTGTGTGTGTGTGTGTGTGAGAGAGAGAGAGAGAGAGAGAGAGAGAGAAAGAGAGAGAGAAGACTAGAATCATGATCAACTCCTGTCTCTCACTTTGTGCGTGTGTGTGTGTGTGTGTGTGTGTGTGTGTGTGTGTGAGAGAGAGAGAGAGAGAGAGAGAGAGAGAGAGAGAGAGAGAGAGAGAAGACTAGAATCATGATCAACTCCTGCTGTCTCCCACTTTGTGTGTGGGGGGCATTGATTTCTTTTTATTCTTCATTTAAACATCTTTTATTTCCCTAAGGTGATAACTATTTGGGGTGTTTTCCAGAGCTCTGCTTGAACACTCTGAGTCTCTGACCGGGTGGGGAGGGGTGAGAGTGGGGTGTAAAAAGAACGAGGGGGGGCAGCCAGCTGGTGGGTGTGTACCTTGGTTTGGTTCTAGCAGGGAGGGTCCCATTCCATCCTGTCCTGTCTGAGGTCTGTTCGCCTGAGCTAGAGGAGTGTAAACGTGAGGAGGCCACTGAACGACAGGCTGTTTACTAGATCCACTGAAATATTTCTACCACCCTGATTCCACTCTAGGCTCCAAGATTTCAAATACCCCGACAGCTCCTCTGGGCTCTAGAGAAGTCAGGCTAAGGCACCAATATGCTGGCTCCACCATCTCAAAAAACCTGGGGGTCAGTGTCCCATAAAAGCACACATCTCGGAGGCAGAGGCAGGAGACTCTCTGAGTTCAGGGCCAGCCTGGTCTACAGAGTGAGTTCCATGATGACAGAAACCTTGTCTCTAATAACAGAAAACAAAAGCACCAATCTAGCGGAGCCAGGGTCGCTCCAGGCTTGTAGGAGCCTTGAGGGGTAACCGCTTAAGAAACCAGACTTACTGCTACCAGGAAACTAAGGAAACCAGAGACTGCCGTGAACCGGCTAGAAAGGCCTTCCAATCGGAAGCCAGAGAAGGGTGATGACCTTTCGACCACGAAGTTCACCCTATTCCGCCCGGAGTCTAGCTTTCCACAACTCAACAGTCCCAGGTTTTTTGTGCAGCCTTCCCTCCCAGGTTCACACGCCCACCCAGAGTCTTAATTCTCCGCCCAGTGAATCTTGTTCCAGGGACACGCCCCTCTAGTGTGCCCCGCCCAAAGCCCTGGTACGAGCCTCTCAACCCGCACGCACTCCAGCTGGCCACCCCAAGCTCTCCCCTCCCCCGGACATGCTCTCTCACTCACATCCCTGCTTCTCCTTTTGGTCTCTGTCCCCCCACCCCCGCTCACTTTGCCTCCGCTCTCTCAGTCCTCTACCGTGAGTTACCAGAGCCCCTCTCTCCCCTAACACTACTCTCCAATCCTCACCCCTGATGCCCCCCTTCCCCTGGCATTTGGCTCTGCCGCCCAGCTCCTTTCAGCCAGTCTCTTGCTCTCCTTGCCCCCAGAATTACTTCCACCCAAGCCCCGTGAGACTCCCCCAAACTTCTCCAAGATGATCCCCACACCCAGCTTTCCCTCCCACTAGTCTACCCACCCCGTGCCCTTTAAGGCTCGCATACCACCCTCACCCTGTTCCACCTCCTTCCAGTTCTACCCTACCCCGGCCCTTCCATCTCCTGGAGGTCTCCCGGGCTGTCACTCTCCTACCCTCTCCTCATTCCTCTTACCACCCCTCCCCTGGATTGCCTTCCTCATTTTCTCCCTGTCCCAGGCACTCCCCACGCCCCACCCCTCCCTTCATCTCCCGCGCCCCTTATCCCCGAAGCTACCCAGTCTTTCCCCATCCTCCCATTCTCCTCCTGAGCATCCCCCGATCAGCCTCTACCTCCTCCAGCCTCCCAGATCACCCTTGCCCTCCAACGCTCCCATCCCCGAGACCCCCTCGACTCCTCCCGCTCATCTATCCCTCAGCGCCCCCCTTACCCTGTGGCTCCCCCCCATCCCTCCATCGCACATCCCTCCCCAGTCCTCCAGGAATCCCCCTCCCTGCTCCCCCGCCCTGTCCCGCCCGCCTCACTCCCGCCCCAGTCCGGCCCGGCTCTCCGGCTGCGCGCTCCAGGCTGGGTGCGAGCCATGGGCAGCGGTAGCAGCCGGAGCGGCCGGATCCCGAGGCGGCGGCGCAGCCCTGACAGGCGCCAGGCGGACCCGGGAGAGGCAACCTCGGAGGGCGGCACAGCTGACCAGGCCCCGACGGCCGCGAGGCAGGAGGAGACCGGCCCCGATCCCCGCCCCACGACGCCCCCCGGCGGCCGGGAGGAGACCCTGCGCCTGTTGGACCAGTTGCTGGCCGAGTCCGAGACCTGGGAGACCCAGGAGCCGACCCCACGAGGCCCCGCCCGGCTTTCACCCGCGGTGAGTGTGGGCGCCTGTCTCTCCAGACGCATCCTTTCTGTAGCCCCAGTGTCCTCCCACCCAGGCCTCTCCCCACCCCGCGCCCCTGTCTCCAGCAAACCAACCCAGTGTCACCCCCCCCCCCCGTTTTGTCCTAGGGCGCTGTGACCCTTCCTTACTCCCACCCCTGCATATTCTCACTCTGCCTTCTTGGTGGGTGCACGCCACTATCTCTATTTTGGGGTGACTCTCAGAGGCAGCCTTAAAGGACCAAGTACAAACAGCAGTTGGCAGAAACACCTAGAACTTCCTTCTGGTCCAGGGCTTGCCTTCCTTTCCCAGCAGGGCTGCATGCAGTCTGCAGCATCCTTGCAGCTCAGGTGGGAACTGACCAGCAAGGGCCTCCG
This sequence comes from Microtus pennsylvanicus, assembly GCF_037038515.1. Classification (NCBI taxonomy): domain Eukaryota; kingdom Metazoa; phylum Chordata; class Mammalia; order Rodentia; family Cricetidae; genus Microtus; species Microtus pennsylvanicus. Next base: position 96,930,004 of record NC_134586.1, read on the forward strand.
CCTTGGCCATTAGGAGACACAGTGAGGAGGCAGTAAGTGATCACCTGCCAAACAGTGGTTCGAAAACGCCCTGCCGCGTCGGACGTTTGCTTGCAATTCCCGCATTGCAAGCTATTTTTAAGATGCGGCTTCCTCATCTTCTCTTGCTGAACACTTGTAATAACACCCCCGCTGTTCTAGAAAAACAATGGAAAACCAGCGCTCTGGTTTGGCACGCCTTTGGTGCTGCAGAGCTAAAATTCAGAACCGTCTTAGCGGCTCCTGGCTGGAAGAGGAGGCTAGAGGCAGTCGTACCCGGAGGCTTCACTGCGGGCCGCCGAGGCAGAGGGAATGTCTTCTTGGACCCGGATACTGGGCAAGCATCAGGGAAAGGCCACTGGAATGGTGGGAAGACAGCTCAATCCCTGCATCCGCAACAGGGCTCTGTCCCACATCCCTCCTCCCCCACTGCCCTGTGGTGGTTTACGACAGGACAAGTCAGCCGCAGTGAGAACTGAATTATATAACGGAATTCCTCTAAGACTACATCAGCCTGCAGTTATGTAAGACCAACAAAGAGCAAACAGTTGGGGAGATTTGGACATAGCAAGGAAACAAACTTTCCCGTGTCATTTTCAAGTGCTTAGGGAACTTCAAAGGTGTGGAAATGAATGAACTTTCCCTCTCTCTTGCTGAGTGTCCGCTGGAAGAGCATCCTAGAGACAGGATCTCCTGGACTCTGTTACAGTAAGCGGGGCTTGCTTTAGGTATCAGGGGCAAAGACAGGTGCCCAGAGCGCTGGCCTGGGATCCAGGGGGACAGAACGATCCAAAGATCAAGTACACGATGCAGTGGAGAGAAGTCAGTCTGAGGAGTCCACAGGAAGGAGGGACAGGCATGCTCTAAGGGTGGAAAGGCTTGAGTCTGAGGTGGTCACAGGACAAGAGCAGAGCACAAGGCAGGGAGGGACCCTAGGTACACTGATGGCGGTGGCATGTTAGCGCGGGTACAGCTGTGGCGGTGGCATGTTAGCGCTGGTGCAGCTGTGGCGGTGGCATGTTAGCGCTGGTGCAGCTGTGGCGGTGGCATGTTAGCGCAGGTGTAGCTGTGACGGTGGCATGTTAGCGCAGGTGTAGCTGTGGCGGTGGCATGTTAGCGCAGGTGTAGCTGTGACGGTGGCATGTTAATGCTGGTGCAGCTGTGACGGTGGCATGTTAGCGCAGGTGTAGCTGTGACGGTGGCATGTTAGCGCAGGTGTAGCTGTGGCGGTGGCATGTTAGCACTGGTGTAGCTGTGGCGGTGGCATGTTAATGCAGGTGTAGCTGTGGCGGTGGCATGTTAGCACTGGTGCAGCTGTGGAGGTGGCATGTTAGCGCAGGTGCAGCTGTGGCGGTGGCATGTTAGCGCAGGTGCAGCTGTGGCGGTGGCATGTTAGCGCAGGTGTAGCTGTGGCGGTGGCATGTTAGCGCAGGTGTAGCTGTGGCGATGGCATGTTAGCGCAGGTGTAGCTGTGATGGTGGCATGTTAGTGCAGGTGCAGCTGTGGCGGTGGCATGTTAGTGCAGGTGTAGCTGTGGCGGTGGCATGTTAGTGCAGGTGTAGCTGTGACGGTGGCATGTTAGTGCAGGTGCAGCTGTGGCGGTGGCATGTTAATGCTGGTGTAGCTGTGGCGGTGGCATGTTAGCGCAGGTGCAGCTGTGGCGGTGGCATGTTAGTGCAGGTGCAGCTGTGGCGGTGGCATGTTAATGCTGGTGTAGCTGTGGCGGTGGCATGTTAGCGCAGGTGTAGCTGTGGCGGTGGCATGTTAGCGCAGGTGTAGCTGTGACGGTGGCATGTTAGTGCAGGTGCAGCTGTGGCGGTGGCATGTTAATGCTGGTGTAGCTGTGGCGGTGGCATGTTAGCGCAGGTGCAGCTGTGGCGGTGGCATGTTAGTGCAGGTGCAGCTGTGGCGGTGGCATGTTAGTGCAGGTGCAGCTGTGACGGTGGCATGTTAGCGCAGGTGCAGCTGTGGCGGTGGCATGTTAGCGCAGGTGCAGCTGTGACGGTGGCATGTTAGCGCAGGTGCAGCTGTGGCGGTGGCATGTTAGCGCAGGTGCAGCTGTGGCGGTGGCATGTTAGCGCAGGTGCAGCTGTGGCGGTGGCATGTTAGCGCAGGTGCAGCTGTGGCGGTGGCATGTTAGCGCAGGTGCAGCTGTGGCGGTGGCATGTTAGCGCAGGTGTAGCTGTGGCGGTGGCATGTTAGCGCAGGTGCCGCTGTGGCGGTGGCATGTTAATGCTGGTGTAGCTGTGGCGGTGGCATGTTAGCGCAGGTGCAGCTGTGGCGGTGGCATGTTAGCGCAGGTGCAGCTGTGGCGGTGGCATGTTAGCGCAGGTGCAGCTGTGGCGGTGGCATGTTAATGCTGGTGTAGCTGTGGCGGTGGCATGTTAATGCTGGTGTAGCTGCAGAGGTCTTTAGCTACATCAGGGGGTGTAGACTCTACTGAGAAGCATTTGAAGTCTGAAGGGAGTACAGTTTTTGTGACTCAAGAGCAGGAGAAGGGTGAATCAGACAGAAGAATGCGTGGGGCACCACGATCCACCAGGGTGACTCTGGCTGTCCAGCTGACCGGGTCCTGGAGGAGGTAGGTTCAAGAAATAAAGTTTGTGCCAGAGCTGGCGGCACACACCTTTACTCCCAGCCTTGGGAAGCTGAGGCAGGTGGATCTCTGTGAGCTTGAGGCCAGCCTGGTCTACAGAGTAAGTTCTAAGACAACTAGAGCTACACAAAAAGACCTGCGACATCAGAGCAGTGGTCACCCTTTGGGAGGGGAGGGGGCAGGCCTCAGCTGTGTCCCCTGGACCATGAATGTTTCTCAAACTAATGACTGAATCCCAGAGCTCCAAGAGAGGCAAAGTTGGGAAGTGAGGCCCTGCTTCTAAAAAGCGCAGCACACGCTAGAGCTTGAAACCCAGGCTCCTGTGCTGTGTGGCTTGCTCACATCTGCCTGCATCTGCCCGCATCTGTAACTGATTCCCTCAGGAGCTGCAGACCTTACAGGACTCTGGATTGGTGACTCCCCGCGGAGACAGAAAAGAATAGCAAGTTCAAGAACCATCCATAGAAGGTGGCCTTCCTTCATAATGTTGAGACAGTGTCCCCCCAAGCAAAATGACAGACCTTATAAGGGCCTTCATTTAAACGCTGCAGCCAGTGCGCTGAGGTTGGAGCACAGCAGTAAAGAGCTGGCCTAGCATGCATAAGCCCTTCAGTCTGATCCTTCACTCCACCAGAAAGCAATGAAAACTAAAAAATTACAACCACTGTTGACTGGAGTACTTTCAAGACTGATTATGCATTATCCCTGAATTATCATCCTGAATATCATGTTATTCTGGACTTTATTTTTTTTTATAAAAAATATTTTTATAAAAAAAATAGTTCTAGAGGGCTGGAGGGATGACTCAGTCGTTCTGAGTTTTTCTTGCTATTGCAGAGGATCTGAGTCCCACCACCTACATCAGGCTCCCTCCAGGGGTTCTGGTGCCCCCTTTTGGTCTCTGGGGTACTGTACTTCTGTTCAAATCCACACAGACACAGGTACAAATAATTAAAAAATAAAAATTAAAACAAACGATACAGTTTTAGCTAATATTTTAATGAGTACTCAAGTCTCAGTCTTGCACTTATTCTCTCAATGCTCACCCATATTTTTAATATTTTTATTTTTTAATGACACAATAATTATACTTATTTATGGAGTACGAGATCAAAGAAGTGCTGGGATTACAGGCATGTACCACCATGTTTATCTGTTTAGGCAATTTTTTGAGGCTGGATTTATTTGTTTTAGTTTTGTCAAATTGAGGGTTATAAGAAAAAGATTAAAAGTAAGGATAATCTTACTATCTTATTTTATTTATGTGTCTTTATGTCTGTTTTGAATTGTCCCACTTAAACCATCTCCTAGACAGATTTTTCCCCTGCTTGTATCCTTACATATTTTAAGGGACATGAGATAGCCTACCAAATTCCTGCCCCGTAAGTCACAGACCCAACCCCCTCTCTTGTTACCGTTTTTGAATTAATTTTTAATCTCATGGCCACATGAAGTGCCCGAGGCAGAAGTCCTTTCCCAGAGTCAGTAGCTCTCAAATATCGTGTTAGTTGGGGATCTGAAACTTCAACCTCTGCGGAATGGGAAGGCTGAGCAAACCCGTGAAATTTGAATAGGTAGTTTTACAGTCGTTTAGTATTTGGAAGAGCACAGTATCACCCCGTTAATCAGTGGTCTCTTCCTGGGCAAAATGAGCCATCTGATATGGATTTATCCACGGTGGGGGGGGCAGGGAACGGCAGTGTCCTCCCACCTCTTCAAATGTTTGCCTCCGTGGGGGAGGGTCACAGATAGGGCTCTGCTAGGTCATGGAGTTACTGCACCGCCTCAGCCCCAGAGTACGTGACACTGGCAGCATCTGAAGGTGCTTACAGAGAAGAATTTGGTTCCGTACCGAAACCATCTGTTCAGTGCTTTCAGTACTAGGGTAGTAACTCAGTGTTCTCCCCCACTTCCTGCTGCCCTGCCCCCAGTCAGGTGGTCTAGGAAGTAGTAAAGAGCATTGCTGTCACCAAGAGATAGATAGTATCATTTTTCACAAGCCTGTGTAGAACAGCAATACCTTGTTTTGGAGCTGACTGACACCTTGCTCCCTGCCTTTGCACAGTTTCTGATTTACTGTAGCCCAGGAGGACTGGGGGAGTCTTGTCTGTTGCCACCAACCAAGCCTTTAGGGTGATCACGACTTGGACTGCTGTGGAGTGTGAAGTGAATAAGCAATAGAAAGGAGCTCACAGCTGCAGAGTAGACTCTCCAGAAGGACACAGAGATGCTGGACTCACAGTCAAAGCAAAACAGCTCCTAGAAGAACCAGTGTGTCTGCAGTCAAGGCTGGAGCAAAGATCACGCCTGTAAATAGTGTGAAGAGTGAAGCATAGGGTTGACTCACACAGTGCTGGGAAGGCCACGGAGAGAGTCCACGCTGCAGCAAAGAGGAGTCCACGCTGCAGCAAGGAGGGAGTCCACGCTGCACGGAGGAGAAAGTCCATGCTGCAACAAGGAGGGAGTCCACACTGCAACAAGGAGAAAGTCCATGCTGCAACAAGGAGGGAGTCCACGCTGCAGCAAAGAGGGAGTCCACGCTGCAACAAGGAGAAAGTCCATGCTGCAACGAGGAGGGGAGTCCACACTGCAGCAAGGAGGAGTCCACGCTGCACGGAGGAGAAAGTCCATGCTGCAACAAGGAGGGAGTCCACACTGCAACAAGAAGGCTGAGGAAGGAATGCCCCATGGGAAAGACAGCACCAAGGAGCAGAGTGCCATCAAGGAGTGGAGAAACCTTAGCCAGAAGAAGTCTCCACAGTCATCAGATGGCCAGGGGAGCACCCCAGGAGCCCGGCCCTGGATAAAAGGATGGGACATTCCCCCAGGAAACCCCAGAAGTGGAAACCACTTCCATTTTCTTTCAGAGCCAGGCTGTGATGCTGCTTCCCTGTAAGCACAACACTTGGGAGGTAGAGGCAGACAGAGGTCTGTGAGTTGGAGGCCAGCCTGGTCTACCTGGGGAGTTCCAGGCCAGCCAGGGCTACATAGCGGTAGACTCTGTCTCAAAAGAGTAGATTCTGAATAGAAAGAATTTTAAAATGGAAAGAAAATAGGCAAATCCTTCGTTCAGATCTTAGGGCAGGGTCCTGGCAGATCGTAGCAACAGTAAGATTCCAGAAGTGCCCTTCCTAGGGAGGGGGAGGCACAGACGGCCTTGGTCCCTCCACACTGGTCCCAGTCCTGTTAGGGTCAGAATGGGTTCTCATGGCCTCGCTTGCTATTGGGATCTGGCGGTAGTCGTGGAGGCCTGGGGCTTTCAGGGAAGCCACAAGGGAACACATCCTATGAGGCCGCTAACCACCGTGCTGGAAGACCAGTGCCCTCTGGTGGTGAAGAGAGGACACTGACTGGCAAAATCTTGAAAACTGCCTGCTGGTTGGTGGATTAGGTACTGGAGGTCCCTTAATGCTTTTCTGTCTATCATGTGTATGTGTCCCAGGTAAAACCAACAGCCCCCTCCCAATCAAACAAACCCATCACCACCAGGCTGGTAAAGTGTATTTTACCACAGGTAAAGTGGTTTATTTTCTGGGTATTTTGTTTTCTTTGGTATTTGAGACAGGGTCTTATGTAGCTCAGGCTGGCCCTAAACTCCCTTTGTAGTTGAAAATGGCTTTGAACTCCTGATCCCCCTGCCGTAGCTTCCTGAGAGCTGGGATTACCAGTGTGCAACACTCATCCCAGCTGGACTTTAAAAAGAGTATTTATTTAGTTGTAAGTGTCTGGGTGTGTTTCTACATGCAGGGGCCTGTGGAGTCCAGAAGGCAGTACTGGACCCTCTGAGGCTGGAGTTACAGACCGTTCTGAGCCAGACCCAGGCACGCCGGAGGAGCGGCACGCACTCTTATTCAGCACTGTATTAAGGCTGTCGAAAGTGCAGACTTATAGAATGGACCTCAGGGATTTGTCAGAGCCACTCACAGGCTATGGTCCAACTAACCCAACAATGGCGGACTGTGAACGGAAAGTCCAAGAATCTAGAAGTTGCTCAGTCCGCGAGACTGGATGTCTCAGCTGGTCTCCAGACCACTGACATCCTGAAAAAGTAGGTGGTAAGGCCATTGAAGGAGTAAACTCGCTAGCTAGGCTAGAGCAAGCAAGCAAAGAGCAAAAGCTTCCTTTTTCTTCCATGCCCTTATATAGGCTTTCAGCAGAAGGTGTGGCCCAGATTAAAGGTGTGTCTTCCCACCTCAAAGGTCCAGACTAGAAGTAGATTAACGTAACTGGAGGTTTCTCTCCTGCCCGCCAGTTCCTGAAAAACCACTCTGAGGCTTAATATTAATTACAAACTACTTAGTCTAATAATAAGCTCAGGCTTATTATTAATTAGCTCTTACAACTTAAAACAACCCATTTCTATTATTCTATATTTTACCACGAGGCTTGTGGCTTGTTACCTCACACCTCGCCTTCTTTGGCAGCTGCTGGCATCTCCCAGATTCCACCTTCTATTTTCCCGTATCTTTGCTTGGATTTCCTATTTGACTTTATTCAGCCTGGCTATTGGCCAAATCAGTTTCTTTATGGTATCCAATTTTTAAAATTTTATTTATTTATTTATTTGGTTTTTCGAGACAGGGTTTCTCTGTAGTTTTGGAGCCTGTCCTGGAACTAGCTCTTGTAGACCAAGCTGCCCTCTAACTCACAGAGATCCGCCTGCCTCTGCCTCCCAAGTGCTGGGATTAAAGGCGTGCGCCACCACCACTCAGCATGGTAACCAATGCTAATAAAACATATTCACAGCATCCAGAAGGGCATCCCACATCAGATTTACTCATTTCGAACCAAGCAAAAAAAAATCTCTCCCAGGTGTGCCCTCCATTTCTGGATTGTAGTTCATTCCAGATGTAGTCGGGTTGACAACCAAGAATAGCCATCACAACGAATAAGCTATCTCTCTACCAACTCCTATCTAGCTTAAAACCAAACCAAAACAAACCCTTCAAATACCTTTCTGTGGGGTCTGGGAAGATGGGTCAGTGGGTTAAGTGTCTGCTGTACAAACATGTGGACACGATTCAGATACCCAACACTCACATAAACCAGGTATGGCAGTGTGCACCTATAACCACAGTGCCCTGGGGATTGAGAAAGGGGTCCCTGGAGCTCACCAGCCAGCCAGTTTAGCCAATCTTTGAGCTCTGGGCTTAAAAAAACAAACAAACAAAAAATCAAAAACAAAATAGAAAAGTAGTATTATAGAGGAATACATTCTACTTCAGCCTGCCTTGCACATGGATGTGCACACATATCACATTTGCATACACACACACCTCTACCTGCACACTCACACACATATGCACACATGTACACACATGCACATATGCACACACAAGCACACATGCACACATGCATGTGCGCACACACACTTTCCCCCAGGATAGCTGATAAATTGAATGTCTGAAAAAAAAACTTGTTTTAGAGCTGGAGAGATGGCTCAGAGGTTAAGAGCACTGGCTGCTGTTCCAGAGGTCCTAAGTTCAATTCCCAGCAACCACGTGGTGGCTCACAACTATCTGTAATGAGATTTGGTGCCCTCTTCTGGCCTGCAAGTATACATGCAAGCAGAACACTGTATATGTAATAAATAAATATATCTTAACAAAAAAATTATTTTATTCTGATGGATTCTAGAATTAGAATTACAAATTCATAATGGCTCTTAAAGATCTTTGGAGCATCTGACTGTGGTCTGCAAGTGGCCACCGAGCAGCCTACCGCCGACTATCTCATCCGTCCGTTCTTGACTTTGGTGACCAGTCTTCACCTGAGCTCTTATCCTAGAAGCTTTTACAGTTTCCCCCTAATCTGTGTAAAATTATCCCTTCAGACTGCTATAACAAACGCTTTAGGCTAGGCCACTTATATGCAACATAACTATTGTTCACAGTTCTTTTTAAAAATAGCAATTGTTTTCATTGTTTAAATAAACATACACATGTATATTTTGAGACAAGTTCTCACTCTGAAGCCTAGGCTGTCTTTAAACTTACAGCAATCCTCCTGCCTCAGCTTCCCAAATGCTGGAATTTTAAGTGTGTGTCCGGGTTAAACATGAATACTTAGTGCATACTTAAAGTTGGGAGGGCTAAGGCTCTTGAGACTGGACATGATCTCTAGAGGGAGAAGAAGGTGGTCTCATGCTACACAGCATTGGACACTGGTGTCTGGAGGTGAGGGAAGGAATGACCTCGCAAGAGCAAGTAGCTGGGAGGCAGGAGATCTGACCTCAGCCCTGCTGGTTCCTCTGCTTACTCATTTATAAGTCCCTCCCACAGCCTCAGTTTTCATGACTGTAAAATGGGTAACTGGGGCTCCAGAGTCACAGAGAACCTTCCCCGTTCTGATATTTACAGACCTGAGTTAAGCCTGGCAGTTGCTGTCTTACCCACAAAGCTAGCGCGTTAATCAACTGTACTGTGGGCACGTTTTCATGCTGCTTCCTCTCCTCCCACTCAAGGTGTCCCCAGAAAAGAAGACGAAGGACGACCCTGAAGAGAGCTGTACCCCTGAGTAAGTATGGGGAGGGGCTATGATCCTCCACAAGCCCACAGTGCTCCAGTTCCAGTCGCCTCAAAGCTCTCCCGTCCCCATCGTCCTGCAGGTCAGTGAGGCTCAGGTAGAGCTGGGCTGTCAAGGGGAGCCTAGGGAGGTCGCAGCCCAGTCACTCACAGCAGCGTGAGTTTCCTCCTGTATGGGGTCATGACCTGGCTTCTCTGTGGCTATTCTGGACCCTTCGGGTCCATTCAGATGTACTTGCGTGTCCCGCCTGCTCTCCTAGTGGTTTTATCTGTAAAGAGTGCCCTTTGCTGTAAGGAATTCAGAGCCTAGATAGTGACAGTAACCACCAGCAGCTCCAAAAAAGTCATTAGGAGGAAAATGCACGTGAAACTCCTGTAAATTTCATGCTTGGTGCTGCCAGGCTGGTGGCTCGAGACAGGGTTTCTCTGTAGCTTTGGAGCCTGTCCTGGAACTAGCTCTTGTAGACCAGGCTGGCCTCGAACTCACAGAGATCCACTTGCCTCTGCCTCCCGAGTGCTGGGATTAAAGGCGTGCGCCACCACTGCCCCGGCTCAGTGGCTCAGTCTCTCAGTATTGGAGAGGCAGAGGGACTAGTTCCAGGCTAGCCAGAGCTACACAGTGAGTCCGCGTCCCAAACAAACAAACAAACAAACAATCCACCCCAAAGCCTACAAGTAGTGGCCCAGAGCCTTTAATCCTCCTGAGGGGGCTGGGAATACAGGCCAGGGGGAGAGCGTTTGCCTGGCATGTGCAGTGCCACAGAACGACTGCCCAGTACAGAGATAAAATGGGCAAGGCGGTCAGATGACCCAGCAGATAAAGGCGCTTGACTACCTGAGTTAAATCTCCCGAATCCGCATGATAGGCGAAGAGAACCCAGTACGCGTAAGTGTTCTTCAAACTCTATTGTGGACCATAGCACAGTGCCCATACATATATTTACACACTCACACAAGTAAGTACACATGAACAAACACACACAAAGGAATGTCTGTGCTTCTAGTCCTCTGGAGCACAGGGACCATTGGTCCATGTCCCTCCTGCCTCTTCCTCTCTGGGGTCCCACCTGCAGGGATATCAGCATGCCTGGTGGGAGCAGACAGAGCGTGGGGGAGGCTACGGCCAGTCTCCAGTGACCTTGGGTACCATCTGCCCTTAAAGGTTTCAGCTTTCACATCTATTCGTGCCAGGGGCTGGCAGGGGTAACCCTAGAGGGGCTTGTTCCTGTCAGGGGATTCCAGAATGCTCTGGTATTCTGGCAGGACAGCCAGCTTCCTGCCCAGCTCCCTGGCTTGTTCTAAGGCTGTGCTGAACCGTTATTTGCATTCCTTCCCCCTACCAGCAGTCAGTAGAGACTCCCCAGGACCGGGCTGGGAGGGCAGCCGCTACCGTTATTCTAAGCTTGGAGGTTGCAAACAGCAAACAGCTCTCATGCACACTGTTGCAGGCTTGCAAGGCTGCAACTCTCCACACACTTGCTACTGTTCAGTCCCTCCTAAGCGCTCATCTCTGTTCTAGACACACGCAGCACTTCAGCCAACCTCAGGCAGTTTGGAGGTGGCAGCCCTTCCTCCCGCCTGGGGGAAGGGACAAATGGTCCAGGGCCATACAGTTACTGTGCATCAAAGCCAGCTGAGATCTGTCCTCCTCCAAAGCCCTTGGATATTCCCCTTTGCCCCACAGACACAGTAGGAAAGACAGGGCTTTGGCGGCAGGCTGATCTCAGGATATCAAGCTGCGGTACCCAGGCCCTCATCCATGTTTTGGGAGACGTATATAGAGCCCTGGACTCTGTTCTCGGAAGGTCAGCCAGGAGCATCGGATGGAGCTTGGCATCTACCTTGGCCTGCCTCATCCTCATTGCAGGTCTTGGTGGATAAAATGGGAGGACGAAGGCAGATATGAGCGACGACGACCATGTCTGTGTGTTGGGTAGGAAGAGATTTGGGTGTCTCCAGATCAAAGGTTTTGGTTTGCATGTTAGGATGAACCACTGAAACACCACTGTGGCTGCCCGAGGAAATGCGAGTTTGAAGGTGATACCCACCCTTGTCTGTGTTTCTCACCCACAGAGCCCCAAGCAGCAGCCACAAGAGACCCGAGGGGCAGTCGGCCATCTCCTACGATTACTCCGAGGAGGAGCTGATGGCGAGCATCGAGCGGGAGTACTGCCGCTGAGCTGGCTGAGCAGTCTTGGTTACCACTGGCCAGGCTCCGCAGGCCTGTGAGCTGGGCTCCTGTTAGAGGGTACCACCTTTTGCTCCACCTGTGACCTGTGAGCTGGGCTCCCGTCAGAGGGTACCACCTTGCTCCACCCAGGCCTGTGAGCTGGGCTCCTGTTAAGAGGGTACCACCTTGCTCCACCCGTGGCCTGTGAGCTGGGCTCCCGTTAGAGGGTACCACCTTGCTCCACCCAGGCCTGTGAGCTGGGCTCCTGTTAGAGGGTACCACCTTGCTCCACCCGTGGCCTGTGAGCTGGGCTCCTGTTAGAGGGTACCACCTTGCTCCACCCAGGCCTGTGAGCTGGGCTCCTGTTAAGAGGGTACCACCTTGCTCCACCCGTGGCCTGTGAGCTGGGCTCCCGTTAGAGGGTACCACCTTGCTCCACCCGTGGCCTGTGAGCTGGACTCCCGTTAGAGGGTACCACCTTGCTCCACCCGTGGCCCAGCCAGAGCGAAACCACTTCTAGAATACAGCTCTCTTTCCACGCTGGTCTCTAAAGATTCGCGATCAGAGTTCTGCCGCTGGCCTGGCAGACCAAAACTAAGGGCAAGCAGGCCCTGGGCCACAGGCCTGCAAACCTCAGAGCTCAACATGGAGCATCTCAGGAACCAAGGAAGAATGGTCCCTAGGGCCGTCCCCACATCCACAGTCCTTTGCTGTCACCTGAAAATTATTCCATGAACTTTAGGACTTGACAAGAGTGCCTTTGAGTTTGCAGCTGGGAGACTTGTGCTATGGTCAGAGCCCAGAGCCATCGGGTGTCTATCAGTGGGCTGAGCATTGGGTTAAAACCTCCCAGAGCTGGAAGCTGCTTCTCACCGAAGCTCAAAGCACTGCTTTTGATATGAAGATGGAAGTTGTTTCTATTTTAATATTTTACCCTAAATATTACAAATGCTTATTTTAAAAGAGGTTAAAATATTACATTTTTACCAAAGAATGAATCAGACTTTGAAGTTGATGTGAATATTAACAGCTTTATGTATCATGTTTGAGTGGGCACGTTCATCTGATTAAGAGAAAATGGGGGCCGGGCGGTGGTGGCGCACACCTTTAATCCTAGCACTCGGGAGGTAGAGACAGGCAGATCTCTCTGAGTTTGAGACCAGCCTCGTCTACAGAGGGAGTTCCAGGGCAGCCAGGACTGCACAGAAAAACAAATAGATGAACAAACAAACCTCCCTCAACTCCAAGGATGTTCTGAACAGTGGCTAGCCAGAGCAAAGTGATGGAGGAAGGTCATTGGTTAAAATAAAAGAAGCTCTCATTGGTTAGGAGATAGGTGGGAGGAGTAAACAGAACAGAATGCCGGGAGGAAGAGGAAGTGAGGTCAGACTCCACAGCTCTGCTCTCCGGAGCAGACGCAGAGAGAGACGCCATGCCCAGCTCCCAGGCAGACGCATGTGATGAAGCTCCGACCCAGGATGGACTTAGGCTAGAATCTTCCCGGTAAGACCGGTGCTATACAGTTGATAAGAAATGGGCTAGTCCAGGTGCAAGAGTTAGCCTAGAAGAGGCTAGGTAGAAATGAGCCAAGCGGTGTTTAAATGAATACAGTGTCTGTGTAATTATTTCGGGGCAAAAGCTAGCCGGGCAGGCGGCTGGAGGTTGGGGACGCAGCCCTGCCGCCGCTCATATTACAACAGCAAAGTGTGTGCCAATTGGCGAGCTGTGGTCCTGGGAAACTCTGGCACTGGAGAGGCTGGTCCTGCCAGAAGTGGGCTTGGGTATCACTGGAACAGGAGTACTTCCTGCACTGTCCAAGTGTCAGGTACCCTCCAATGTCCCATATTGCATTGTTGCTTCACAGCTACCTACGTTGTTTCCCCAGCCACGTGCCCAGCCCTAGAGTGTGGGATCTGCCTACGTACAGCATGAGCTGACCCTGGCTCCCATCACAGAAAGTCTAACCACAGATGGTCACCATTTCTGCAGGGGTTCTCCCCCAAGATGTGCCAAGGCTGTGCTTGAGAAAACCCGAGCCCTTCAGAAATCTGGGTAGATTTTTCTGTACATATGGGCAGAACCTTGAGAAGCCCCCAGGCCTCGGCTTTTGTGTTCATGGGTTCTTGGCTCAGCTCAGAAGGAACCTCCTGCACCAGCAGAGATTGGCCAAAACTGCCTGGGACAAGCTTTTAGCACCCTCTTTTTTGGTGTTCCATTTCCTAGAGGCACGTTTCCTGGAATGATGTCCAGGAGTCCCACCCACTCCTGGGGACTCTGGGATTCATGAATGGATGTCACTGCCCCCATGAGAAAGCACTCTGGAGACCTGGAGACCAGGAGTCTATCGGCAGTAGCCGGGACACCAGCTGTTGAGTGTCAGGACCATGGAGTATTTTTCTTGTCAAGAATTGTACAGAAATAAAATGTAGTATTTTTTTTTTAAGGGCCAAGGTGATGGCTTGGCAGGTAAAAGCTCTTGATGCCAGCCTGACGACGTGAGCTCCACCCCCAAAGGGGCCAGTGGAAGGGAAGAGCCGACTGCTGCAGGTTGTCCTGATGCCTACATGCATGGATGGCATGGCATAATGCACCCACCACAGCAATACACTTCCCCTAGATGTGTATGTATATAATCTATCTATCTGTCTCTATCTATCTAATCTATTATCTATCTTTACCTATATCATCTATTATCTATATCATCTATCTGCACGCACGAGGAAGGCATCCCTGCATGATTCTGAGCATTGAAGAGCAAAATTCACGATTTATTTTAAAAGTACTGTTACATTTTGTGTGCACACATGCATGTGTATCTGTAGTACATAGGTGTGCATGCCATGGCGCAGGTGCGGAAGTCAGAGGACAATCTGCAGGAGGTGCTTCTTTCTTTCCATCATGTGAATTCCAGGGAGCAAACAGGTGCCCTTGCTCGGTGACAGGTGCTTTTGTCCACTGAGCCCTCCTGCAAACCCACAAACCACCTATTAGACTCTGAAGGTGAGTTGCTTCCTCTAGGAAGAAGGCTCCATAATTAGAACTTTTTTGGGGGTGCTGGCCTGAATCTTGGGGAAAACTTGGCCTTGAGAGGCAGGAAAGAACTGTTTCCTAGTGTAAAGAAATCCTTCTTTTGTGGGTGGTGGTGGCTCAAGTCTTTAATCCTAGCACTCAAGAGGCAGAGGCAGGCAGATCTTTGAGTTCGAAGCCAGCCTAGTCTACAGATCGAGTAGGACAGCCTAGGGTTACACAGAGAAATTCTTTCCAGTGTTGGCAAGGAAGCATTGCCCTCTCTGGGGCATGGCGCCTTGGGAAGGACAGAGAAGTCCTTGGATTCCCAGAGGTACTTGACCCGAGGTCTGCACCCCAAAGTTGTTGGTAGCCTCAGGATGGGGCCCCACAGCTGCACACCCAGAAATGGAAGCAGAGTGTGTGGTTGCCTGTGGGTGACTGCCCTAGGCCAGTTCCAACTCTCAACAGTGACACCGTGTGGTCATGAGAAGCAGTAGCAACCTGGACCAGGGCTCTGCCCCTGGAAGAAGTAGGAAGTCCAGCTGGGGGCTAAGGAACAAAGCCCCCCAGGAGTTAGGCTACCTCTTGGGGAGGGAGACTGCTAACGGAGGAAGGAGGGAAGGTATCGCCAGGACAGCCTCTGTTGATTCCCTTAAGTTAGCAAGAGAAATTCTTGTGTAGGACTTCTACAACTGGCAGAAGGCACAGTCCATGCCAAGCTTTGTGCTGCCAGACCCTGGATGAATCGAACAGTGGTGAGGTCGACCACGTGTCTGGGAGGCACAGGAGGGGTAAGTCACTGAGCTGCTCACTAGGAAGGGTGGCTTCCTGGATCAATCTGTCTACAAGAGCCCAGGAACAACAGGGGAGACTAAACCCTACGCATGGTCTCTGGGACTCAGCTCTTGCTTTGTCTCAGGGGCACTGGCACCCATCTCTCTTGCCTCTGTGGGGCCTGAATGGCAAATGCCTGACATTGCAAAGTGTAGCCAGATGCCAAGAGGCAGGGAGGGCGGACACACGGAATCTCCATCGTGGGCCCTGCTGTGGATGGGTGCTTGTTGGTAACTGTGGGAATGGAAGCTTGTCTCCATTACTCTGCCTTAGGTAAAAGTGGAAGTCCAATTGCTAATGTTATTATGTTAACTGCCACAACTTGCACGCAAGAATTCTTACAAGTTGACCTCTTTGCCACTGTACTGCTTCCTCTGAAACAGATTAGAGCCCCCCAAATAAGAGTTCAAGTTAGGTCAATACATGACGAATCTCCTAGACTCATATGAAGACTGTGTGTATTAAGTCGCTGTACACAATTACACAACACAGCACACAAGCCATGTCTGCAAACCAAGGAAGTTTTATAGGATTCAAAGCAAAAGGTTACATCACACATACCCATTTCAATAAGTCTATTACATAAACATAAGGATTTGAAACATTTAAATTTTATTACTAAAACTAGCAAAAGGCTCAACAAGGTAAAAAAAAAATCAAATCAAGCAGAACTGCTCAAGCAATAAAGTGCACTGGGGGTACCTCAACATGAGGGGGTCAGGGAGGGCTCTCAAGGGAGCAGGGCCCTCCTGGGGCTCTGGGGCTCAGGAGTCCTTTTCAGACAGGAAATGTTTTCCAACTCAGTCTTTCAGTAGACAGACGGTGGGGGTTCTTCTGCAGAAGGGATTTCTACATCTAATCAGGAAATGGAACCCTATAGTGTTTCAACACATCGGTTATTTCAGAGACAACACTGGTCAGAGGACCTAAGTTCTGTGTGACGATCAACCGAACGCTCCGAGACCTTCCGTGACTCACAGAAACACGGGGACAGGACACACCACTCTGCGTGTCATGGTGAAGACAATCGCACTGGATGCCATTTGCCGTTTGTGCAATCGCCAGTGTGGAGGACAGGACTGGGGTATTGGGACACTTGGGAGCTATGTACAGTTCGTTCTCCCGTGGCTACATCATGTGGAAAGACAACAGTGACAATTAACTGGAGAACTGTCCAGACATTGCCTAAACACACATACCCACAAAACTCGGAGGCTACCAAAGGCAGCCTAACAGGGATCAAGTAACAACATACAATGTATGACCACGAGAAGGTTCTATAAGGCTCAAAAGACCTGAACATAAAACCTTATTTTATCTATTTAATATTTCAACCTTGCCATCATTTAAATAAAGTTCAACGCCAATATTAAAAGGCAAATACAAAATCTCATACAATACCACACAAAAATATCCTCAGGCTGCCCAAACAGTGCAATATATTGTTCTCGCTTACTGTATTGCCTGAACTTCCCAAGCTCTAACTAAAGCCAGTTTTTGTGGCCATTTGGACACACAGAGGCCACTCTATGCAGGGCACATGCTCACAAGGTACAGAGCAGCACCGGTGATCTGCTTTCGGGTTAGCTACAAAATCCCCATTCCATGTCTTCTCAGTTGAGCAAAACCATTTCCTTCCCACACAGTGAATGGAAGGGCAGCTGAGTGGCATCTCCCGCCACTTAGCAAAGCAAGCACTTCTTGGTATTCTGTCCATAGTTAGAAGGCATCTGAACCCCAGGGCTTATGGGCACGCATGCTTGCTTTGCGTTAGCTGCACTTAGGTGGACAGTTTATCCAACTTGATTCTCTCTGTGTGGTCACTGAACGCAGTACAAAACAACACCAGAAGCCAACGGACAATCTACAGAGCTTTGGTGGCCGCATTCCTGGTTTTTGGTGCCTAAATACAGACAGGCCATGGGATCATTTGCTCTTGGCAGACAAATGGTCTAAAAGTCAACACTGTGCACTCGTCCCTCCTTAGGTGGCCGACTCGGCACACCCTTCACAGGAACATCGGACACATGTGACTAGTTTACCCAACTAGCACTTCGGTTCTGTGGGCTATAGGACTGACTGCTAGAATTTACTGATACAAAGAAGCTGACTACAAAGCTTATTTTTCCCCTTTAAGAGCTCTTTATTTTTTTATTTATTATGTATAAAAGAGCTCTTTATTAAACCAGTTCTGATCTAAAACATGTGCTATAAAAAGGCTGGTAACAAACTTGTGATTTTGATTTTTTTTTTCTGACTAACTACCAAGAGTACTTAAGCAGGGTCATTACAAAACTTTGATATAAAACATGGAAAAAAGAAGGCAGTAAAACTGTCTACCCAGAAATTGGTGATTCAAGCACAGTATAAATATTTTTATAAAAAAGTATAAAAATTAGTACCCTGTCTCATTTCTACAAAACACAGAATAGAAAGATTTTTTAAAAAAAAAAAAAACCCAGACTCTGTAAACTTTATTGCCGAAATAGTTGCTTGAATGCTGGTGATTTAGATCAAATTTTCTTCCATTTCCTCACAAAAGAAAGAGAGAGGGAGAGACAGACAGAGCAACAGAGACAGAGCAAGACGGAGTTAGCGTGAACACTACAGAGACTGGAAAGTAAAGTTAATGTACTTCCATCAGAACCAGCTCCCCTTCAGCAGCCCAGAGACCGTACTTTTGTTTGTTTTGTTTCTGTTTTGTGGGAGGGACACACAGGTCCCTTCCCCCTTCCTGAAGAGGCATTTGAAGAAGCCCACAGGTGATGGGCAGCACGGACCCTCTCAGCCTGAGGCGGGCAAGGGCTCGAGGATGCTCCGGGGGCTCTCTGACAAGGCGATTCTGTTCAGCTTGCCCACCTCTGCCTGCCAGCCTGGGATCTTCTTGGTCGTCATGTGGCGCCGGGCGTGCTTTGTCAGGTGGTCGCTCCGCATGAAACGCCGCTCACACACAGGACACACAAACTTCTTCTCCCCTGTGTGGGTTCTGCGGTGGCGAGACAGTTCGTCTGACCTTGCAAACTTCTTGTCACAGCCGTCCCAGCTGCAGGTAAAGGGCTTCTCCCCTGGCGGAAAACAAATTAAAGTAAGAGCGCTCACTCAGCATCTTACGGAGGGCTGCCCACAGGTCTGTCACCAAACCTCAGAAGAGGGACACCTGCTGCTCTAGTCTGGGCGGCTTAGAAGTCAGCAAACCCTCCACCAAACACTTCTGACGTCGCGGTGTGTGTGCCAAAGCCCACAGGCACCGCACTAGGCTAACTGTTCAAAACTTTTACCCATGCACTTTTGTGCAGCTTCGTGTTTTGCTTTTCTGATGAAGACTCATTATGCAGCCCAGGCAGGTCTGAAACTTGGAATCCACTTCAGTCCTGGAGTTAGAGGCATGTGCCTCCACCCCTGGTTTTAAAGATGCATTTTAAGATAAAAACAAATCTCTTATACTTGGGGAAGACTTTTATGAGACAGGGTCTCACTATGTAACCCTGGCTGGCCTGAAACTCAGTATATAGATTAGACCTCAAACTCAGAGATCCTCCTGCCTGAGTGCTGGGATTAAAGGCGTGTGCCACCATCCCTATTTTTTTCTTTGGTAGAGTTGTGCTAAGTAGCCCAGGCAGGCAGGGAACTTTTTTTTTTGGGGGGGGGGAGATACGCATTTTGAGACAGGGTCTCATGAAAGCAAGGACAGCCTCCTATGCCCTGTTTAGCAAAGGAAGACACTGAACTGAGTCTCCTAACCCCACCTCTTACGTGCTGGGATCAAACCTGGAGCCGCATGCATGCCGGGCAACTGACTCCCATCCACAGATGTGGGAGGAAAATTCTTCAAAAAAAAAAAAAAAAATCCTTTCTCTCTCGGGATAATCTGTACACCTCCCAGAAAGTCCTTCCAAGAAGCTTTAAGCCTTCTTAGAATCATTATTTCGAGTCCATATTTCTTATCACACTGACAAGAAGGTTATATTAGTTATTTTCCATGTTGTTACAAGTGTTTACTTTCCATATTGCCGACAAAAGTAAATTGAGGGAGTTTATTCTGGCCCTGTTGGAGGGTACAGGTCCATCATGGTGGAGGAGATTGTGGCGGCTGGTGATAATGGGTCCACAGTCCAGAAGCGAGAGTGAACGCTCCTGCTCGGCTTGCTGGCCTCTTATTTATCCAGTCCAGCCCCAGGTAATGTGGCTCCTCCCAGCTCTAACTAATGTAGATAGCCCCTCACAGGCACACCCAGGCTTGTCCACTAGGTGACTCCAGATCCTGTCAAGTTGTCAGTAGTAACCACACAGAAGGCAGATATATATATATAGGTTTGTGTTCTAACAGATGGTTATCAATGCTTCTGAGAAGTTGCCCCGGTGTTGTCTTATTATCTTCCTGAGCTGGAGAGATAAGGGGGCCTTCAGGCAGGTAGATACTGGAGCCCCCCCCCCCCCTTCTCTTTTTTCCAACGAACTCCTGTTCCAGCCAGCACAGGGCCAGGCCCTTCTCTGTATCCTGAAGCCTCCCTACCTGGCGGTGGCAATCACAGACTACAAACATGCACGGGGGTTGATTTGCTCGACAGCTATGAGCTGCTATGCGATCTGTCTCTCTGAGGATTTCCTATAGCAGGTAGCAAATAAATCAGTTCTGAAGGGACACTCACTCCAACAGTCCTCAGAGTTACAGAAAACGCAGCAGGGAGGCTTCCTATTCCGTGCTTTCAGAATCTTCATGGTAAGCCCGGGGTGGCTAACATGGTTTCACTATGACCCCAAACTCCACACCTTGGAAATATAATCCCAAGGTCATACACTACTGATACTTAACAGGTAGGCTCTTTGGTCACTGATGGGGTCCTGAGCCCTGGAGTTATAGATTAACAGAGTCCCAGGGGCGGCTGTTATACAAGCAAGCTCTCTGGCATACGAACCCTGTTGTACCTGATGATGCCCTCTTGTACACTGGGAATGTTGCAGGCTGGCCCTCAGAGATGCCGAGAACACATACTTTTAGACTGGCAACTCCAGAGCCCTGAACTTGGTAGACTTCTTTCTTGGATTCCTTCAAAGCATCCGACAGCAGACATGGACAGCGGCACTTCCCACTCTTGCTTCCCTAAGGTCAGCAGCATACCCAGTGCCCAGGAGCTGCTCAGAGGCTGCCAGCCCCTCAGTACACAATTTAGAAAATTCCTTGTTTTCAGCCAAAATGGAGTACCCGTTCACCTCACCTCCTTCACAGTGAAATATTGTTCAGGTTGGTGGACGAACTTGAAACATAGTCTTTATCTGAAATAAACCCACCCGGAGTTCCAGACCTTATGAGAACTCCAATGGAGGAACTGCACTGGCAAGGCAACTCCATGAGCAGTCCAGGCAGAGCGGTGGGACTCAGAGCCCTCAGCTCATTCAAACTGCTCTTACTTCTCTGAAGAGCACAGAAAAACTAGCTTTCTCTCAAGTTTTACGGCTCTGTCAGTATTTTTATTTGGGAAAACTGATGCAAAGTTCATCTAGATAGACAAAGTTAAAAAAAGGGGGGGAAGGGCTCACCATGCCCAAGAGCCTACTGAACAGAATAGGGGTTCACAATGCCAAAGAGCCCACCAAACAGAACAGGTCACCCCTTCATCTGACATAGCCACCAGAATGACCTTGCTAAAGTGGCAACCATCATCTGTTTACTAGTGTGGCACCGGGAATTTATATGCACTTGGATAGTCATCTAGTCGCGCAGAGACAAGGAGACAGGCTCACAGTTTAGAGAGCACGCAGCTCTTGCAGCACACCCACAGTAGAACCCAGTACTCAGAGCAGGCAACTTACACCCACCTATAACTCCAGCTCCTGCGGAGCCAAACCCGCTGGCCACTGCACTCAGACACACACAGAAACACCATTTTAGAAATAGCAAAAGTAAGCAGGGTGTGGTGGCACACACCTGCAATCCAAGCACTCATGAGGAGGAGGCAGGTGGCTTTCTGAATTCCGAGCTAGCCTGGATTACAGAGCGAGTTCCAGGATGGCCAGGGTTACACACAATACCCATGGGGTCAAAGAGGAAGAACGTGAACAAACACTCACCAGCTGATTTGGGGTGGGCCCTGAAAGGGTCTCAATAGGCAGGGGTTGGGGGCGGGCTGAGGTGGACCCGTGGATGAGAACAAAAGAGGCTGTGTTTGCTCTGCCAAAGAGACAAGTACCTCACAGGACAGGTGTAGGGCCCACGTCCTAAAGCCACCCACGCTCCAGAGTATGGAGGAATAGCTCTTTCTGGACCGTCTGAACGCCAGAGTGCACTGTTCAGCAGTGGAGTCCGCCATGACCAGCACGGACTGCGCTAATTAGAAGCCGGCTATGGCAACATCATTTTAAAATAAAAACAGAGCAGTAACTCCTCCAGCCCCAGGCCTTCCTGTAGAAGACTCTACAACTCAGACATTCTCACGGGGACTGAGGGACGATGCTCCAGGGTCATGAGTTTAGAGAGAGATGCACACTTTCCCGTAGACCCACACATCTGTACATGTGTTTACGTGTAAATCCATGATTCTCTAAAGTCAAGTGTAACAAGCAGACCACGTAACCATGGAGCCAATGAAAATGACAAACAACACATCAATTCGCAGAGGGCCCGAGATACGCTGCTCTCTCTAATCTACCGAAGTGGCTTGTGGAGTGGCACTCAGCCCCTGCTGGACAGCGCAGCAGCCACCAGCTCCCGAAGCTGAGTGTAAAGCTTCAGCCAGAATGTTCCATTGAGTTCCTCAGTGAAACCAGTCTGTTTCAAGTGCACGTGGCTAGCCGCTATTCTAGAGGCTAGAGGATGTTTCCATGACTGAAGACAGAATTTAAAAAATAAAGAAACCCAACAGGCTATTATAACTTCTTACGTGCCTTTTTTTAAATTGTAGGGGTTTTATTTATTTAGGTCCATTGGTGTTTGCCATAGGTGTCAGGACCCCTGGAACTGGAGTTACAGACAGTTGCGAGCTGTCATGTGGGTGCTGGGAATTGAACCCAGGTCCTCTGGAAGAACAGTCAGTGTTCTCTCCAGCCCCTTGTGTGAATTCTTAAACTAAAAACTATATATTCTCAAAAGCAAAAAAACCCAAACCCAAACAAAACAAGAGCAAACAACAACCAAACCCCCCTATACTCTTAAATCATTCTACAATAAGAACTTTGACAGCGTGGAAAGACTTCCAAGTCACAGTGATGCCTATACTGAATGTGAACAAAATGCCTATTGCAGTGAGGTAAAGAGTACCCTAAAACCATCACAAGCCCCATCCTCTCCCCCAGCAGCCACCTGCTCATGACCCTGACTGCTCCTCCTGCCTCTTCCCAGAGGCACAGGGGGCTTTTCTCCCCCCGAAGTTCTGGTATTTCCAGCACACCAGGGAGCCTGCCACTTACCCGTGTGGGTGCGAAGATGAGCCTTGAGGTGGGAACTTTTGAAGTAGGTCTTCCGGCAACCTGGGAAGTTACAGACATAGTTCCTCCTTCGGGAAAAGTCTACCTGAGGGGCACAGTTCTGGCTGGAGGCAATGAACATTGGCGCAGGGGCAAGGGGCAACAGCTTGGTATTTCCGATGGCCATGACACTGGATGGGCAGGTAGCAGGCTGGGGGAAGGTGCTCTGTGGCAAGACCAACATCACAGTTCCCTGAGGCATAGATGGTCCCATGAACACAGGCTGGGGTACCGCAGCAGCTTGGGGTAGGATGGGCTTCACAATCCCTGCAGACAACTGGGGAGGAGGCTTCAAAAAAGCTGAGAACATGCTGTTTTGTGCAGCCACGGGGATCATTTGGCAAAGGACAGGGGGACTGGAGACAGGGACAGAAATCAGAGGGGTGGTTATCCTTGACAAGTCACTTTCAGAATTCTTTGGTAAGCAGGTCTGAACGGCAGCCGGCCATCCTATCGGCTGGCCTTGGTAGGTGTGGAACGGGACACCAGACTTGTGCAAGCAAGGCTGACAGGAAACCGAGTTAGTAACAAGTAAACTGTCTGCTGAGCGTGCGTCCTGCAAAGCTTCACGATGGTCCGGCAGCCCTGCTTGTCCTTCTCTGCTGCCGGACAGTTGTTGCTCTTGAGTCGGGGCAGTCGGAAACGCAGGACTCTCCCCAGTGTGCCGGATCACGCTGGTCATCACAGCCCTGCAGGAGGACCCAGAGGTGGGCTCCGGTGGTTCTCTCCTGCTTGGCGCTCTGCTGGCCACAGTTGGGGATGGGGGGAGGGCGGTAACCATGCATCCTTTGGAATTAGTGACTTGGGAAGGAACAGGGGTCCCTGTGGATGGCTCCAGGAGCTCTGGGCTCTGAGGCGGAGTTATACACTTGAAGAGAAACAAAGAAAGAAAAGCATCAAGTCAAAGGTCGCTTTGGTCAAAGGAGCTTCAAGGAAATTATCTGACTGCACTGCTCCCACTGCCTCGGAAAAGATGCGTTTGGAGAGGACTAGGCTGAGCTGGACAGCCCAAGGAGTCTTTGAGGACTCTGCTGTTCCTACCTCTTCCTATGTGGATTGCCCTTTCCCAACCATGAATGTGCCTCTTTGGAAGGAAGGGTGGTGTCTATCCTAGGTCATGTGCAGCTACTGAAAAATGCAATTGAACTAAAAGGACTGTGAAAATTCATACTTTAAAATGAAAGCTTTTCATTGGTGGCAGTGGCACACGCCTTTCATCCCAGCACTGAGGTGGCAGACACAGCCGTATCTCTATGAGTTCGAGGCCAGCTTGGTCTACAAAGCAAGTTCCAGGACAGCCAGGGCTACACAGAGAAACCCCGTTTCAAAAAACAAAAAAAAACAAAATGAAAGCTTTTCATGACTTTTCAGGCTCTTAAACTAAGAAAAGAAACGGTGGTTCGACTGAGCCAAGCCTCTACGTACTGGCCCCCAGCAAGTCATCAGTGGCCTTGGAAACGTCCAAGCCTGAAGACCTGAGGGGCTACTGTGAGCCAGCCCATCTTTCCTCCAGTTCTCGCTGCCACTCATTCCTTTCCAATTCCATCCTTCACGGTCTTCAGTGCAAGTTCCTAGCCCAGGTCAATCACTTCTTACTTTTATTACCATAAACAATCTACAGCCTGATTTTTCCAACCCAAGAAGCAATTCCACAGGTGTGGCAAGTTAAAACCTAAAAATAAGATACTGACTTATCAACTCCAAATCCCAGCAGGTGGCCCCCACGGGAAGGCAGAATGACATGTTTCCACCCAGCTAAGCTGTCTGGTGTCAGAGCACAAGCTTTCTTTAGCTGCTCTCCACATCCTCAACCTAGACGGGGATAACTCACAACCCTACCGTAAGACTCCCTAGACATCTGGTATACCCCACCTTTCTGTAACCATCTTCGGGCTTTGTCCAATGGACACTCGCCATCTGCCAGCAAGTTCTGACTCACCAAGGAATAGAAAACATTTTTAAGAGATGAATTTTCACACTTTGGTATCCATGTGAAGGGGACTTCCTGGCTATATCACAGTCAATCTCCCTGCAAGTTCTTCAACGTGATTTTCTCTAAGCCGTTCTGGGCGGTTCATGAAAATGCCTCTCTCCCCGACCTCCTCTTACCAGAGTTGAAAAAGAATGGAAGTCCTTTGGTAGATCAGGTGCAGCTGTGTCCATCAGCACAGTGGTGGGGACGTCACCAGAATCAGAGACAGGTGTGAGGGGTCTCATCTGGGATCTCTGACCCCAAGAACTCATGCAAACGAGAGCTTCCACAGCCTCGATGTCCGTCTGCTCCAGGATGCTGCATGTGGATCTTTCGCTGTCGTGCCGTTTCCTCTCCAGGATCGACTCGCAGATATCCATGATGTCAACCTAAAGGAGGCACAATACAATGGTGTCTCAGTTCAGGGGAACGAGAGCAGTAACCCTGCCAGGCCCATGGATCCACCCCAGATGGAGTGTGCAGCACTCTAACGAAGCAAGAGGCTGCATGGGAATAAAAAGACCCGAATGGAGCCCTCACAGCAACTTTGCTTTCAAGTTCTGAAGGTTGGGTTTGGTTAAGAAGCAGTTTCCACAAGACAAGACAAAACAACCAAAGCCCTGAGTCTCACAAAGTTTTCTAGACTTGCTCAGTAGTGGAATGCTTGATTAGCATGTGTGACCCTGAGTTCAAAGCCCACCAGTATAAAATAAAAAAGAACAAAACAGGTTACTAACTTCAAGCTCTTCTCAGGGGGATGATTAAGACTGACTCTAGAGGTACATGCCAAAGTGGCTTGTAGGAAGGTGCCCCAGGAAAGACAGACAGACGGAGCAGCTAAAGAGGCTAAGGAGCCAGCTGGTGGGTGAGATCTTCTAGCTCAAAAGCCACCAGGGTAGTGTCCTTAAGGAAGCATCACCCCAAGCTTAACTTCCCAGTGGCTGAACCTGGGTTCCATGCAAGTAGAGGTGACTGCCTGTTTTCTCAGTAGATTCAGAAACGTTAAGTCACCTGTCACTCCCGAAAGCGAGGAGGAGGTGGGGTGAGCAGAAGAGAGTGTGAAAGCTTGACCACAACCTCATCCTGTGCACCACCTGGACAACCAGAGCGGGAGGAAGAGACTGGAACCCATCCCTTCCAAAACAGAACCTTAAACCTTTGACCCATATATTTCCACACAAATTTCCTGAGTCTCCAAACTTTTTATCCGTCTAGAGTCCCCTTCAGTGAGCAGATGAAGAGGCTACCTTTGCAAAGGGGCTGATCCAGGGCCATGGGGGAGGCAGACTTCACCTCCCACCACGATAATTTGTTTCTGAGCCATCAACTGGAATGTCCAGCCCACAGACTAGGAAAAGATGAATACAGGCCCTGGAGTCCATGTACTGCTTGCTGTGTTCTCGACAGAAACCTGCACACCACTCCCAGGGTCCCCAACATTTCTGTCTGACAGGAGTTCCCTACCTTGGCTCCACACTGTGGCTAGGCCCAAGCCCTACACCCCGCCCCTTCTTGCTTTGGCCCTGCCCCTTGCCCAGCTCTACCCCTACAAGGTCACCAAGCTTAGCGGTAAGCTCTCCAGACACTCTTGCCTCGGTCCGGGTCAGTCCAGTAAACCCTCCTCAGCCACCTTTGGTTTGGCTCAACCCACGTCCCCACCCCGACACTCCCACCGTAAGCTCTCACCATTCCCTCCCTTTGGCCCGCCCCATGCACACCCCTACCAGGTGCTCTCGCCACACCTCCTTATGTTGGCATCGCCCCTTGCCCCACCCCACACTTCCACCAGCTGCTCTCACCAAGCCCCCTAGCTTTGGCCCGTCCCCCCGCCCCCCATACTACAACCTGGTGCTTTCACCACGCCCTAAGCCTTGGTCCCACCTAGCTCCCCGCATCCCTCTCCGGGCACTCTCGACACGCCCACCGACCGCTTTCACCACGCCCCCTCGCGCCGCGCCCCTGCTTTGGCTCCGCCCTTGCCCCGCCCTACACGTTCCCGCCAGCCGCACCCACACCCGGCAGCGGTCCTCCTCTGGATTCGGGTGACGTCATGGCTGGAAATAGCCGCGCCGGGCGGGGCCGCAGCGGACAAGAGACAAAGCTGAAGGCTGGCTGCCGCGCTAACACACCCCCTCCCCTCCCTGACCCTGCCGAGTCGCGCCGGGGCCCCGACCACGACCGGAGCACTGCTCCAGCCTCTCGGGCGGCGAGGAGTCGCCATCCCTCCCGCGTCCCCCGCCTCGCTCCGCGCTCAGCCCCGTCACTCACCGCGCGCGCGTCGCCCGAGCCGGTGGAGCCCGGCGAGTGCATGGTGCCCGACGGCCTGCAGGCAACACAAAGCTGGGGATCGGGAGCTCCGCGCGTGGCGGAGGTTGCACGTGCGCGGCGGGCGGGCGGGCGGCGGCGTCCCGAGCGCCTGCAGCCGGCGCGCACCTCCGCCCTCCTTGCCGCGCGCGGCTCTGCCTCCGCGCGGCCCGCGAGGCGCGGGAGGGGCGGGGCGCCGCGGAGGGAGCGGCCCGGGGCGGGGCGCGCGGGCAAACCAAAATACACCGCTCCCCGTAGGAGGCGTGTCCTTCGCTGCCGGCCAATCGGCACCGGACCGGCAAGGCGCGGGCCAATGAGGCCCGCGGGGGGCCGCGTGATCGGAGCCTGGCTGCGGCGTGATCCGGAGGGGCGGGAGGCGGCACGTGTTTTGGTCCGGGCTAGAGGCGGGGCGTGAGGCCTGGAAAGTAGGGGAAAGGTCCCGGCGGCGGCTCGGCGGCAGTCGACTGCAGCCGTGTCCTTTCCAAGCCGACGGGCTGCTCGCCGAGGTCGAGCGCTGACCCCACCCAATGGACGGGTCTAGTAGGCGGGACTCACGGGGACGGTCTCTCTAATATCTTTGAAGCCGTCCCTGGCTCCCTGGACCGCACCTCTACCCAGGAAGAGGTTTGAAAGCTGGCTGGGTTTAGGGACGTTCCTGCCTCTGCTCGTTCCTGCAGGGCGCCAGATCTGAAGCTTCTGGGTCTGGCCTTCCACTGCTCTGATCTGCAGTTTGCTGCAAAAGGAACACCAACCGTGTAGCCAGCCACCCGATGTGTGTCTAATGAGACCTAGGTGTCCTTCCCAGTGTCCATACAAAGGCCTACGTGAGAGCTGACCCAAAGTCGGGGCATCCTTTTTTTCTCCGTGGGTCTCTAGGTGAGGTTATGCATTTACACGACTCACAATCTTGGAGAGCAGGGGTCGTACATGCAGTGTGTGTGTGTCCCAACCTACAGTGTAGCAATAGGACCCCTCCAGTAGAGGCCTCACTGCAGAGCCTGGATCCGGTGGGAGGTATGGAAAAGTCATAGCTGCTCTCAGCGGACTGGAACCGGACACTATGCCGCCTGTCCTCACACAGGTGGGCAGGCAGAGCCCTGTACTTAGACTGGTAAAGCTCAAGGTTCACCCCAGCCCTCTTCCTGGCAGTTTCACACTGGCTTGACAGTGGGATTAAGCAGGCCAAAGAGAAGGAATGTGTTGACAGTTAACAGTAGAAGCTTTTAAAGAGGAATTCACCTTGTTTAACTGCCTGGAAGCTGGACGTACATGGAGTTAGTCTTCCACTAAGATTTGCTGAAATTGTTTTGCCTGCTGCCCCCATTGGCTTTCTGACTCCCCATGTCCACCCCCGCCTACTTTGCCTCCCCATCGTCCTGTCACCCCCTCCCGGGCTCCAGCCCCCATATCCCAGGCATCTTTAAATTTTGCAGTGTCTCCCACAGTGCTTGCGATAATGACACACCCCCCCCCCCCCAGCCGCAGTGACCTGTGCTTCAGCTCTCACTGTCCGCTCCCACTCATGGTTGCTATGTTTCATGTTTTGGGAAATAATCTCCAGAGTCAAATGTTAATAGTATTTGGAGATGGGGCCTTTGGAAGATGATTGGGATTAAGGAAGGTCATGAGGTTTTATACTAAGAGAGACTAAGCTGGCTTGCTCGCTCTATCTGACCATATGACACTCCATGGCGTCTTGATCCAGCAGGAAGAACCCCCCCCCCTCCCGTCAGGCGCTACGCAGAACTCGGGCTCTTGGACTGCAGAACTGGGAGCCGAGCACACTTTCATGTAGGAGGTAGGGAGGTGGGTCAGTTGGTGAAGAGCTTGCAGGGCAGGCTTGAAGACCCGAGGTCGGTTCCCAGAACCCACACGAGAAGCACGGTGTGCCGGTACACACTTTTAATCCCAGACCTGGGGAGGGACAGAGGGGTGGAACGCTGGGTTTCACTGGCCGATCATTCTAGCTCAGTCAGTGAGCACCACGTCCCAATGAGATGCTCTGTCTTAAAAACAGGTGGGTGGCTCCTAAGGAGTGACACTTGAGGCTCACCTCTGGTCTCCATGTGGACACACACCACACACACACACACACACACACAAAGCACAACACACTATATAAACTTCCTGGTCTCAGGTGGTTTGTTTTCACACAAAAATAAACTAAGACATAGGTGAGGGCCTCCCCTGGGTCACCTGTCACATCAACTGCTGTCTCCAGCTTGGCATGTGGTACTTACTTGCTGTATCCTGTGATATTACTGGCACATCTCCCCAGGGCGCCTCTTCCAGCATACCTGCGGACTCAAGCTGACCTCCCGCCCTCATGGCTACCTTAACTCCCATAGCGCTCTGCATGGTCTG
This sequence comes from Microtus pennsylvanicus, assembly GCF_037038515.1. NCBI lineage: Eukaryota > Metazoa > Chordata > Mammalia > Rodentia > Cricetidae > Microtus > Microtus pennsylvanicus. Next base: position 96,959,256 of record NC_134586.1, read on the forward strand.
CAGCCTTTCTGTTTCTTTGTGTACTGTCTGTCTCTCCTGGGACAGGGAGCTTGGCTGATTTATTGGTGTTAGCACATGGAAACTGTTGATTTAATGAGTCAACATTAAGCCAACCTTGTCAACCCTGCTGGTTTCTGTTCTGGAAGCACCTCACAGGTGCTCTCATCAAACATCCTCAGGAGTGAACTTCTGTTCACCCAACTTTGACGTCCTCATTCGAGCAGGGTGTCCCTGGATATCCTGCCCCTCGACTCTTGCAATGTGGCTCACCTTCAACTCCTTCCTTTCCGGTGTTTCTGTGTTCACCAATGGCATCACCATTTCTTCTAAAATATGGCATCAACTCTTGTCACTCACTCCTCCCCTGGTCCTGGCTACTACACAGACACACCTGAATGACTGTCACCACTTCCCAGCAAGTCTCCCTAGGAAGGCTGACAGTGACATCTGCCTCTCACCACTGGAAGGATTTCCAAAAGTGGACAGTGTACCAGACCCACACTCAAAGCCACAGCTGCAATCCCGACACTCAGACTTACCCAGAAATCCCTGACTCTTCTGGACCCAACACCAGCACGCATGACCCTCCCATATCTCCTCTCTGCTTCTCACATTGCTCCCATCCTCTTGCCTTCCCTCCCTGTGTTTCCATACAGAGCCCTTGGCCCTGGTGTTAGGTCAAATCCCTGTCCTTGCTTACCCAAAGATGCTACTCCTGTCTGGAGGGAGGCAGTTCCTGTCTGCAGTATGGCTCCCTGGGAACTGCTCAGCACAAAGCCATGTGTTTGGCCTCTGGATCTAAATCACTCCTCTGGCAGTGTGACCTTGCCCAAATCCTGCTGTCTGCCTGTTTCATTCTTACAGGATAGAGGGCAATGGCTCTCCTAGAACCTGGAGCTTGTCTCACTCCAGACTGCGTTCCCTGGATGGCAGGGGTATCCTGGGATCATGGCTCTTTGGGCATAACTTCCAGATAACCAAGCAGACTCCTGTTGCTACCAACTCATATTCAAGGGAATATTGATATGTTTGTAAGATGAAGGACCCTTGTCACCCAACACTCAGAGACAGCGTGGTCCAGTAAGGAGGACTGGACATAGCTCTAGATAACAACTTTAGGGAGAACATCGTCCTTTAGGCCACAATGCCCGACTCCTTTGTGTGCTTACAGTCTACCCATGTGTACATGTAGTCCTATAGAGAGGATGATTGCCTGCTGTGAACCTTCTGAGCCTGCCTTATTGACTTCACATTATGTCTTGGAGGTTATTGCATCAGCCCATAAAAATCAACTCTGTTCTTGTTAATGGTTAATTAACACGCCATTATGGATGTGGTATGAATTGTTTAACATTTCCGGTTGAATAACCAGGACATCTAGATTGCTTGCCACTTCCCAGTATATCCTGCATGTCCACTGTTTGCCCACATGCATGGAGAGCTACAGGATCGGTTGCCAGCATGGGAACTGCTGGGTTAGCTGCTTTGGGGGGAGGTCTCTGACTTCCCTCCTCCGTTTCCGCCTCTCTCCTCTGCCTCTGCCTGTGGATTTTACTGAAGCATAGCATAGGAGCAGGAAAGCACACATTATGCATAGATGAGTGAGTTTTTACAGTATGAACTTACGGTGCACCAACACCCAGAGCAGGAAACACTATTCCTAGAACCTGGAAGCCCCCTTAGTTTCCTCAAGTCACTCTTTCCTCCTCCCTGGCCCTCTGAGCAGCACAATCCTTATTATGACCTCTAATAGCATTGATAACTTTTGTGTGTGTGTTTGAAATCTTTAACAAATAGAATTTACAGTGTGTGAACTTTGGGGTCCGGTTTCCTTCAGTCAATATGCTGTTTCATGCAAGTAGGTTTGCACGTGTGTGCAGTGTTTATAGATGCACGTGGGTGTGCATGCATCGGTGCGCATGCATCGGTGTGCACGCATTGGTGTGCATGCAATGGTGTGCACGCATCAGAGGCCCCACATCAGCCTTGAGTGTTGATCTTCAGGAGCTGTCTGCCTTGGCTTTTGAGTGAGACAAGTTCTCTCACTGGGACCTGGGGCTGGACAATTAGACTAGTTTGGCCGGCCAGCGAGCCCCGGGGAACTGTCTTTTCCTTAGTGCTAAGACTACAAGCGTGTGCCAGCTTTTTACACGGGTTCCAAGGATTGTGCGGCAAAATATTTCTGATTGAACTATCTTCCCAGCCCCCATGTTTGTTTTCTTCTAAAAATCATTGCTGTAGAGTAGACATTAGGATTGTTTCTAGTCTGATGCTATTATTAATGAAACTGCTATTAAAATCCTGATACACGTGTATGCATTTTTTCTTTTATTTTGGAGACAGGGTCTTGGTATATAATCCAAGCTGGTCTTGAACTCATGGCAATTCTTCTGCCTTAGCCTCAAACTTAGCCAAGATTCTTCTGAGACAGACTATAGCTGTATTGGGATTACAGGTGTGTGCACTACAAATGACTGTACATGCATTTTGTTCAGAGAGATATTGTCAAGTTACGCTATGTTATGATGGTGTACCCTGCTGATTCCCCACAGTGTGCGTGTGTGTATGGAGGAGATTTGCTGACTGAGAAATCTCCCCAGGGTCTAGCTTCCCATTTCCTTAGTAATTCTAGTAATGCTGTGTCTTCTTGAATTTCTCCTCTCTGTTTGCCTCTCCTCGCCTTCCTTCTCTCTTTTTTCCCCTTTCCACTTTTACGGCCCAAGTTGGCCTCCTGCTTGTGGATCCTCCTGCCTCTGCCTCCAGAGAGCTGGGGTTACAGTTGTGTGCTACCCATACCCAGCTATTTAATGGATTTCTCCCCACACACACTTTTATTCTAACGGGGAAAAATAGAACCCAGAAAGTCCATGGTATTTCTTTGGTTTTTCAAAAAATACTTTTAAAAATATTTTTTATATTTACTTTTATTTTATGTGCATTGGTGTTTTGCCTGCATGTATGCCTGTGTGAGAGTGTCAGATCTTAGAGTTACAGACTGCTATGAGCTGCCATGTGGGTGCTGAGAATTGAACCAGGGTCCTCTGGAAGAGCAACCAGTTCTCTTAACCACTGAGTCATTGCTCCAGTCCCCTTTGGTGTTTTTTCCACCCAACTTTCCCCCTGTTGTTGGAAAATCACCTTGATTTCCTGTGATTGCTGGAGGGAGCAGACATGTGAGCATGCATATAAGCTATAGGAAAGGAGTCTAGGGAGCAAATGGAGCAGCAGGAGACATGGCCAGCCTGTGGTGGCGGGAGGGGACAGGGAGCTGGTCCTGCTTCGTGGGGATGCTGTGGGGTGAAGGATGCAGTAAGAAGAGCATCCCAGTGACCTGCAAAGCCCAGCACCTGCTGGGACAGCTGTCCTGGCGAGGTCCAGACTTGGTGAGAGGAGAAAGGTTGGAAACCAACCGCTGAGGGATAGGGAAAGTTAGCAATATCGGCTGTCCCCTGCGCTAGGCAGGAAGGATGTTCAAACAACCAAGCAGGACTCAAGAGGCATGACATAACAAGCTCGTTTTTCCAGGTTCTGGTGTTAATGAGCCGGTTGCCTTGGCAGCTCTTCTCTTTGAGTGTGTTCAGGTCTGAAAACTAGAGATGGATTAGCCTTGGGTTTCTGTTTTTGTTGTTGTTGGTTTTGTTTTGTTTTTCAGAACAGGGGCTCTCTGTGTAGCTCTGGCTGTCCCAGAACTCGCTCTGTGGACCAGGCTGCTCCTGAACTCAGAGATCCAATTACCTGTGCCTTCCAAGCCCTGGGATTAAAGGCATGTGCGACTATGCCTAGTATCAGCCTTGGGTTTCTATTAGTCTTTAACTATGGCCAAATAGTGCTTGTGATTTTGTTGTAAAAACCAAAGCACTTATTAGCCATCGTCCTCCCTGTACAGATTCGCTCCCCAGTTTAGGTGAGAAAAGCTGAGAACTGGAGAGAGATTGGCTACAAACCTGGGCCCACCTGTTCTTCCTGCCATTTTCTTTCTTTTTTTTAAGATTTATTTATTTATTAAAGATTTCTGTCTCTTCCCCCCTACCGCCTCCCATTTCCCTCCCCCTCCCCTAATATTAGTCCCCCCCCCCCCCCCCCCCCCCCCCCCCCCCCCCCCCCCCCGGCCTCATCAGCCCGAAGAGCAATCAGGGTTCCCTGCCTCCATCCAGGTCTAGTAAGTTGAGCATCCAAACTGCCTAGGCTCCCACAAAGCCAGTGCGTGCAGTAGGATCAGAAACCCATTGCCATTGTTCTTGATTTTCTTTCTCTTCGGGTCCAGCTCACCAGGTCAGAAGCAGTAGAAAGACCAGAACACAGAGGGAACTGATTGCATGGCTGGCTTTCTGGTTGGCTGAACACCTTGTCAAGTGGTTCACTTCCACCAATTAGAGATTGAGGGTGGGTGTTTCCTGCTTCAGCTCCCAGGCTTCTGGCTCCTCCCCTGGGAGCCCTCGGGATGAAAGACAGAGATGTTCATAGGGGTGGTTAAGAAATTTACCATCAGCCTGGCGGTGGTGGCGCACGCCTTTAATCCCAGCACTTGGGAGGCAGAGGCAGGCGGATCTCTGTGAGTTCGAGACCAGCCTGGTCTACAGAGCTAGTCCCAGGACAGGCTCCAAAACCACAGAGAAACCCTGTCTCGAAAAACCAAAAAAAAAAAAAAAAAAAAAAAAAAAAGAAATTTACCATCCAGGGTTAAGAGGAGTTCAATTCCCAGCAACCACAGGGTGGCTCACAACCATCTGTAATGAGGTCTGGTGCCCTCTTCTGGCCTGCAGACATACGGACAGAATATTGCATACATAATAAATAAATTTACCATCCAGATCAGCACACTTGTTTGCTCTGATGTATTTGAATTTGTCTGATGTATTCAGGCCACAGCCATGCATCTAATAGCAGGAGGAGGCCAGTGTTGGGCTAATGATGGTGTGCTATCCTCCATTTCAGCCCCGTGTTACATGTGGGGAAACTGAAGCACAGAGGACTAAAGCTGGTGAGTGATGGCCTCCAGGAACCACCTCCTCACCCAAGCCAGAGCCTCAGGCTGCTAAGCCCTGACCTGCATGGAGGCCAGGCTCAGTACAGTGGGTAGCTCCCGCCAGGCAGGACCCACTCCCATGGACTTGCACTTGGTCTGCACTCAGTCTGTGAGACTCGTCTTCTATCCTTCAGAGAGAGAGAAGCAGATGTGTGTCAGGTACTGGGGACAACTTGCATCCTTTATCAACAAAAACACTAGAGCCAGAGTATCATAGTCTCCTGGAGACTTCTGGGAGGACTGTGCATCTGGCAGGGGAGGAGAGACATCTGGGGACAGTGAGAATTAAACCCACAAACAGGATACACCATCCCCCAAGGCTCGTGGGTAGCAGGGAGGACTTGATCAGTTCCCAGAGAAACTGCTTAGAGATTCCTCAATAGTGCTCATTTGGGCTGGGGGTCAAGGGTCAGGTATTGGCATGCCTCCCTGTCTATGGTATTCTCCACCTCTTAACAAGACACTTGTTTATGCAGCGTGAGCTCAGTCATCAACATGAGCCTCGGGAGAGACCCATGACCCGGTACAGAGAAGGACCCAGGCTGTGGTTCTGTCCTGAAACTTAGTAGGTCTGGAATAGAATCTGAGACCCTGCATGTCTCAGCATTTCCAGAGCTGTTGAGGCCCTGGGCCAAGGTCATCGTGAGGACTACTGGTTCACAGAGAGAGAAAGACAGTAGCCTAGCAGTCGGAAGCAGCTCGTCTATGTTGCCTGTTGAGTACAGGCCCAACAGCTAGACACCTCTCCACCCCTGCCACCCTGCTACCTCTTGGACATAATTTACCAAGGCTGCTGTCCCCGAAACAGCCTCAGATAAAAGACTTGAAAGGCTGTGTGGCCTTGGGCAGCTGCATAAGTCACGTAAGTCCTGGAAGGGCCACCACCCAAGTGTCTCATGGCTGCCCAGCCTGTCTGCCCAGCCTACAATTAGTTGTGCTGCCAAGCAGGCTTCCCCAGTGACCCAGTGCAGAGCTGGCACCAGCCCAGCCCGGGCAGCAGGGCGGGCTGTGCAGGGAGCTCCAGGCATTGGCAGCAGAGAAGCCTCACAAGGCTGGCTTTGTGTGTGTCCCTGTGGGGCCCCGAGTGGAAATGTCTTAGGATTCCCGCCTCGGTCTCTGCTCAAGCACAACTGTCCCCGTGGACCACACAGTCCGATGGCCATGAGCTGGCCATCCTCCCGGCTCAGCAGAAGATGCTTTTAATCACTTATGAGCCATCTTCAGCCCAAGGCAGAGTATTCTCCAATTCAGAGTTCACTGCAGACAGGCAGCCTCCGCTGCCAGGGGTTTCCCTGGAACTGGGAGACCCCTTGACACCCACAGTGGCAACAGCACCCCCTGGCTGGAAGCCCCTCCTTCTTCCCCATGTGCAGGTTGAAGTCCATACTGCCCCATCCCCTATGGGGGAGTTAATTGATTCTGATGACCATGTCCTACCTGTCTTTCTCCACCCCACACTAGGATTGCTACCTCCAAATTTACGAAGAGATTCAACCTCAGGAGGACCTGCTACAGACTGGGGTCACTCCTCATCTGGTGACAGTCTGGCTAGAGTACCTTCACTGTAACTTCAAGGTTCCGTGTCCCTCACAGATCTGCGGTGGGCCCTCTTGGGTCATCCTGGGTCACTCTGTGTCCAGGTAGCATGGAGAGCTAAGAGACTGAGTTTCCCTGTCTTGGACGGCTCAGCACTCACGGTTTGGAAGCAGTCACCACTACCCTCCTCCTATTTGGCCTTTGCCCTGCAGGAAATGACCCTCCTTCCCAGTGGGCAGCATGTGGTGATGGAGGAAGGTCATTGGTTAATTATAATAAAGAAACTGCTTGGCCCTCATAGGTTAAAACATAGGTGGGTGGAGTAAACAGAACAGAATGCTGGGAGGAAGAGGAAGTGAGCTTAGAGGCCATGCTCCCCTCTCCCGGGTAGACGCCATGAAGCAAGCTGCCAAGTCAGACATGCTGAATCTTTCCTGGTAAGACTGATGCTACACAGATTATTAGAGATGGGTTGATCGGGATATGAGAATTAGCCTGTAAGGGCTAGAGTTAATGGGCCAAGCAGTGTTTAAAAGAATACAGTTTGTGTGTTGTGTTGTTATTTCTGGTGTAAAGCTAGCAGGGCGGGAGCCGGGTGGGACGAAAAGCAGGCCCGCAGCTCCCTCAACAATGTGGGGATGCCAGACAGGAAGGTGGGAGACAGGACTACTCAGTACATGCTTCTCTCCTTGGTGCTGGGCAGCAGCCATGCATGGGTTTCTGTCTGCTACACACATCCACTCTTCATCTGGCTAGTTCCCATGGAAGCCCAGATGTTCAGCCAGCTGCTGGGCAGGAAGCAGGAGCATGATAGCAGGGGTTCCATTTCCCGTGGCTTTGTTAACCTTACCTCCCTATGACTGTTTCCTCACCTACTAAACGGAGATGCTAACCAAAGTTACTTACAGGGATGTGATGGGATTAAGTGAAATCAAGCTTATACAAAGGCTACGACTGGCAGATAGGTAGCTGGGAAGAGGCTTCCTCATGACAAGGAAGAGAGACTGTTGTAACTTTATTTGACATGTGTGTAGAAATGGCACCGAGAGTCGTCAGCCCACTCTGTCCTTGGGTTCTGCGTTGTGGGCTCAACCAACCTCAGATGGAAAACAGGCACAAGGAATGAAAGATGGCTCAGCTGTTAAGAACACTGGCTGTTCTCCTAGAGGACCCACGTTCGATTCCCAGCCCCCACAGGGTAGGTAGCTCTCAGGAGATCTGACGCCATCTTCTGGCCTCCTTGGGTACTGCATGCATGCGGTGCACAGACATACTTGTGGTCAAAATACTCATTCACATAGAGACCTGCCCGGTCTACTGAGTTAATTTTGGAGGGAGGTGGGCCCGTGAGGGTTGTGAAGGAGCGATTAGGAAGGTCTCTGTAAATAAGGGAGAGAAGTGATGACCTTGCCAGGGGGAGGACCTTCCGTCCTCTTTCTCAGACCCAGTGTATGGGAAGGGGAGGCAGAAACCTTACAGATGTCATTTTTCTCACCAGTGACAAGCTGTGTCAACATGGCAGACTGATGCGCAGAATCGCGTTCTGCAAGAACTCTCACACAAACCTGAGAGGAGGGAACGCTACAGAGGGCCTCACCAGGGCTCCCCCAAAGGGCTATGGTTGTGAAACCCCGGAAGGACCATGGAAGCCTCACAGATGGGAGCTGGCCCTGATAAGAGACACACTGGGGGCCTGCATGGGCGCTGGAGATGCGAAGAGCAGGAGTACAGAACTGGTGACGGCAGCGGAACCTGTGGGCGGCAGTGGCCTGGTTCTAGTGTGACGTGTGTGTGTGTGTGATGTGTGTGTGTGTGACGTGTGTGTGACGTGTGTGTGTGAGTGTGTGTGACGTGTGTGTGTGACGTGTGTGTGTGACGTGTGTGTGTGACGTGTGTGTGTGAGTGTGTGTGACGTGTGTGTGACGTGTGTGTGACGTGTGTGTGTGACGTGTGTGTGTGACGTGTGTGTGTGTGACGTGTGTGTGAGTGTGTGTGAGACGTGTGTGTGTATGTGACGTGTGTGTGTGACGTGTGTGTGACGTGTGTGTGACGTGTGTGTGTGACGTGTGTGTGTGACGTGTGTGTGTGTGACGTGTGTGTGAGTGTGTGTGAGACGTGTGTGTGTATGTGACGTGTGTGTGTGACGTGTGTGTGACGTGTGTGTGACGTGTGTGTGACGTGTGTGACGTGTGTGTGACGTGTGTGTGACGTGTGTGTGACGTGTGTGTGACGTGTGTGTGTGACGTGTGTGTGTGACGTGTGTGTGTGACGTGTGTGTGACGTGTGTGTGACGTGTGTGTGTGTGTGAGTGTGTGTGACGTGTGTGTGTATGTGTGTGTGTGACGTGTGTGTGACATGTGTGACGTGTGTGTGGGGTGTGTGTGTGATGTGTGTGTGTGACGTGTGTGTGTGACGTGTGTGTGACATGTGTGTGACGTGTGTGTGCGTGTGTGTGACGTGTGTGACATATGTGTGAGTGTGTGTGACGTGTGTGTATGTGACGTGTGTGTATGTGACGTGTGTGTGACGTGTGTGTGTGTGTATGTGGTGGGGGGCGTCAGAAGACATCAGCATGGGGCAAGGCTCTGCGAAGGACACGAGGGACTCTGCATGGTTCTCACAGCTTTGCAGCAAATCTACGACTGCCGCTAGGTTAAAAGGCTTTGCTGTGGTTTGTGTTTGTTCTTAAAATAATGCACAGTGGTCGGGAAATGCAGTCTACTATGGAGACCCTGGGTTCCATCCCCAGCACTTCAGCAAATGATATTAACCACACAGTGCATCTACAGGCTGGTGTGTGTGTGTGTGTGTGTGTGCGCGCATACACACCTAGCTGTCGTCTGTGCGTGTGTGAATGAGTATGTGAAAGTGGAAGAACAGATCCCCATGGCAAGTTGGTCCCAGGAAGTAGGCATGGGGAGCTGAAGGACTCGTGGGTACGACTGCGTTCTGGTAAACGGGTGCTGTAGGTTGCACAGCAAGGCAGAGCCTTGCCTGGTAAAGACTGTGGAAGAGGCCAGCATAGTGGCGCACGTCCTTAATCCCAGCCCTCGGGAGGCAGAGGCAGGTGGATCTCTGTGAGTTTGAGATCAGCCTGGTCTACAAAGTGAGCAAGTGAGTTCCAGGGCTGTATTATACAGAGAAACCCTGTCTCAAAAACAAAACAAACAAAAAAGACTGTATTCTTCCAGAATAGGAAAGGGTACCCTGGCCAAGCAGTTACACCTGGCTGTTAGGGAGACTGCCTGCCTGCTTTCCTTTCGGAGGCACAAAGCCTGCTACAGGCTTCACATCTGTGGGTGCTGGACGGTAAAGTCAACCAACCACAGATAAAAACATTTAGTAAAAAAGAAAAGAAAGTGCGTAGCACAATTAGTAAGAACCCAGAAACAGCTAATGGGATTCAACTTGAAGGTCAGAAGATCAAAACAGCCAGCCATTGGCTCTTACCTCTACCTCTGTCTGAAGTGTGATCCTGCCTCCTGAAATCTCAGAATGAGACTTTGTGTGAGAGCTGTCTCCTCCCACCTCTCTAGGGCTGAGATTAAAGGCGTGCACCACTACGCCTGGTTTCTATGGTAAACTAGCGTGGCTACTGGGATTAAAGGTGTGCGTCACCACTGCCTGGTCTGTGAGGCCGACCAGTGGGGCTGTTTTACTCTCTGATCATCAGACAAGCTTAGTTTATTAAAATACAAAAGAAATATCATTACAAAAGTGTGTCTACACTGAATGTACACAGAGATTTTTTCTCTTGCCATTTATTCCCCAAACAATATGGCTTAGCAATTATTCACCAGAACTAGTCCTAGTTAAGGTTACTACTGCTGTGATGAACCCCATAACCACAAGCAGTTAGGGGCTGACTTCCACATTGTAGTCCATCCCTGAAGGAAGTCAGGACAGGGACTCAAGCAGGGCAGGAACCCAGAGGCAGGAGCTGATGCAGAGGCCATGGAGGGGTGCTGCTTACTGGTTTTCTCCCCATGGCTTGCTCACTCTGCTTTCTTACGGAACCCAGGATCACCAGCTCAGGAGTGGCACCACCCACAATGGTTTGGGCCCTCCCCCATCAATCACTAATTAAAGTAAATGCCCTACAGCTGGATCTTAGGGAAGTTTTTTTTTTTCTCAACTGAAGTTCCTGCCTTTCAGATGACTCTAGCTTGTGCTGACACAAAACGAGGCAGCACAGGGTTCCCGTTAGGAACAGAAACCATTTAGAGGCAGTCTGAAGCACATGGAGGGTGTGTATGGTTCTAATGATACCATTCCATGTGAGAGACTGAAGCATCCTGGACTCGGGTCTACTGAGGGTCCTGGAGCTGATGCGGCCCAGCATCAGCAAACCTGGAAAGTCCGTCCTCTCTGCCTGCAAAGCTGGCCCTCAGATCCCACACAGAAGTCCTCAGGCTATGACTCAGCCAGTGTGGTCTCCAGCCTAGTACTTAGACCAGCTCAGCAAATAAGGGAGCATACAAGGGCTGGCCAAGGGCCCAGGAGAGGGAGTCTCCTCCACATTCCTCTCCTTCAGGACATACGATGACTTAGCTTGGGATTATTATTATTCCTTCTTCTTTCTTCTTCTTTGTCTTACTCCTCCTCTGTCTCCATCTCCGCCTCCTCCTTCTCCTTCTGTAGCACCAAAGGCCCCTGGTGTGTTCTGGCATTGGGAGGCAGCATGGCAACCCACTCAGGGGTTAACCTTGGTGAGTCTGGGGGCCTCAGAAGGAAACTGCATGGACCAGAAGGGGGTACTGATTGTGGAGCTCTGCAGTCAGGTTGTCTCTGCTCCCAGGGAGAATCTCTGACCCCAGCTGTCTGCTCTGAGCCTAGCCCCAGCCCCAGGCACTGCTGGGCTGGGCTGCTGAGCCCTGTCTCTGCAGAGAGCATTATCTCCAAAGGTGGGCAGGAAGAAGGCAAGGGGAAGAGTGGTCTCACTGACCCCGTGGGAACTCAGGTCTTCTTGGATAGCCTCAGAGCACTGAACTGGGTATGATGGAGGAAGGTCATTGGTTAAATAAAAAGAAACTGCTTGGTCCTCATTGGTTAGAAGATAGGTGGGAGGAGTAAACAGAACAGAACGCTGGGAGGAAGAGGAAGTGAGTTCAGACTTCACAGCTCTCCTCTCCGGAGCAGACGCCTCAGAGAGACGCCATGCCCCAGCTCCGACCCAGGATGGACTTAGGCTAGAATCTTCCCAGTAAGACCGGTGCTCACAGATTATTAGAAATGGGTTGATCGGGATATCAGAATTAGCCAGTAAGAGCTAGAGCTAAAGGGCCAAGCAGTGTTTAAATGAATACAGTGTCCGTGTAATTATTTCGGGTTAAGCTAGCCGAGCAGGCGGCTGGGGTGTTGGGGACGCAGCCCCGCTGCTCCCTATTACTACACTGGGTACTTGTTACCAAATGTTGAATTCTGAGACATCCTCTATGAATGGGGGTCTATGGAGGTTGTAGGAGGAGCTGCGGACCACCAGCATCTCTTGTCACCATGGCCAGTACCCCAGGATTATGGTGTCAGCATGTGGGAGTAGCAGACTAGGAAGGTATGCACCTAATGCCCCTAGAAAGGAATGAGTCCTAGAAGAACATGAAGGGGACAGGCAGGGATGGAGGGTGGTGGCTCCAGGCACGGTGTAAGCAGCTGTTCCTGCACGACTGCAGCTGCCAGGTAGAAACGTACTTCTTCCTTCCTTTCTTTTTCTGTTTATTCCTTTTGTTTGTTTGTTTCTCTGTATAGCCCTGGCTGTCCCAGAACTCACTCTGTAGACCAGGCTGGCCTCGAACTCACAGAGATCTGCCTGCCTCTCCCTTCCAAGTGCTGGGATGAGAAGCGTGCACTAGCATTGTCCAGTGAGAAGCATACTTTACTGTGGATCTTCAGGTGCACAGTGTGTCCCAGAGTGGGGTAGATGGGAGAATCGTGTGGCCAGTGAGGTCTCTGGCCAGTTGACCTTCAGAACGGAATCACCTGATGGAGAGGGGGTAGGAGAGGTAAGGCACTCACCTGAGTCATGTCGTTGTGTGTGCAACGGGTGTGAAAGCCCTGGCCTCTGCCTCCTGCCCTTCCTCATCTACCAAGTAGGGTGTGGGCTGCACATATTGTCAATACATTACGTATTGTCAATGGGCTCGAGGATGGGAGTTGGAGTCTCCATGGAAACCCTTAATTAGTGCCTGCAATTCCAACACTTAGGAAGCTGATGCAGGAGGATTCTCAGGAATCCCAGAATAGCCTGAGTAACTAAGTAAGCCAGGTCACGGTGGCATATTTCTTTAATATCAGCACTCAAGAGGCAGAGGCAGGAGGATCACTGTCTGCTCAGGGCTAGCCTGGCCTACATAGAAAGCTTCAGATTAGCAAGGCTACAGGGTGAGACTCTGTTTCAACACCCCCACCCGACCCACAGCTACACCACACCCATAATACCCTTCCTTCCCCACCCGCTCAAATTGAAAATACAGTATTTTAGTCACTGTATAAAATAATTTAAATGATAGAGTATAAAAGCAGTTTGTCCTCTTAATAGAAAATAGAAATAAAGGTAACTCCTTTAAATTAAAACTTTCTCTCCTCCCGCTCTCCTCCCTAACTGCCGTCCCTCCCTTTCTTCCTGAGCTGGGCCTCCCTTTTCTGTCCCAACTGTTCCAAAAGTGGTGCCAAAAGCCCCCACAGATGAGTATGAGGTGGGGGAGGGGCAGCAGAAGGTGGGGCTTTGGGGAGCCCCAGTCGTATTGAAAGCTGAGCCTTCTTACATGGCAAAAAGAACTCCAGCAACTGACTGTTCTGAGGAGGAACATGAGTTCCCCCAATACTCGGGACCCCACCCTCATAGCCCCTCACTCCCATAGTCTTGGTTTCTTGAAATCACAGCACTGGGATCCTGACATCGCCTCAAGAGTGACAAGACACAAAACAGACCACAGTGATAAATGTTTTCTACCTGTGAACGCATGCACGCGCACACACACAAACATATACACACTCAACAATACACACATGTTCACACAAATACATGCACACACATATACATATATACACACAAATACAACAAATATACACATACATTCACACACATACATGCACATATACACACACAAATACATACACACATTCAACACATATACACACACATTCACACACATACATGCACACGCATACACACATATACACACAAATACATACATACACACTTAACACACATACATACACATACATGCACATACATACACACATATACACACCTACAGACAAATACACACACTCAACAATATACACACACACTCACACACACATACATGCACATAAATATGCACATATATACACATACACACAAATACATATACATACATACATATACAAACACATTTTATGTGATTTGTTTTAGAATGTTCTTAATCATACATGAACTCAAAGGTGTATGAATTCAGCTGTAGGCCACTGTCTGTGTCCCAGGGCTCCTGTCCAGGACCAAACTCACTGTCCCCTTACTTTATAGACACTGTGAACCCTTCTTGCCCAGGGGTGCTCCCTAGCCGAATTATTTCCAGAATCAAGATGACATACTCAATCAGCATTGCACCTACTGTTTGCTGACGTGCCCACGGACTGTTTTATTATTTTAATTTTTGCCTGTCTGTACCTATTCTTGTCCCTGCGCTGAAACCAGTTTGTGGAGGAGCCGGAGGAAGTGGTTTAGTGTTTGGCGCCTGAATGAGGAGGAGTCGGCAGGGTGTCTCACACATGTGAGAGGCTGTCAATCATTTGGGCACGCGGGATCTGTACAGACCTCGGCAGGGATGGGAACCCGGCTATGTGGAACGACACTCAGCTAGGGTGGTCTCAGGATACTTTCCAGAGCGTTCTGTCCTCCAGTGAGGCCCTCGAGCCCCATTTGGACTCTACCACACTTTCCCACTCAGCTATTTCAGAGCAGGGGTTGGAGGCCATTCAAGTTCCCAGCTGCTTGACTTCCTGGCTCTGGTTTACAAAGTACTGTCTTGGGAAGGAAGGGAGGGGCCAGGGTGTCTCCGCCGGCGCTATACCCTGGGTGGAGACAGGTAGGACCTCTCTCTGAGAGCCTTGCTTCTAGGAAATCCCCTCCTGGCATACTGGGCAGGGCCCAGTCATCACTTCCCCTTCTGCCTCAGCAGCCAGTGTGCTGGGAGGAGGCGGCCTACAGAGCAGCAGGTCCTTTCTGCTCTACCTCAGGCTCTGTTTCTGAGGTGGCAGAATGAGGCTAGAACAGCTCATGTGGCTTCAAGTAGTCCCCCCCCCCACTACCTTCTGTAAAGCTCCAGGGGAACTCCAGATGGCCTAGTGTCCAGACTGGGTCTGGCCTTGGGGAGCATTTATCCCCAAAATGTCTCCATTTCTGTCATTCTCATCCCCAATTAGAGAGCATGGGAGAGCTAAAGACCCAGACTACAGAGAGTGGCCAGGGACCTCAGCATCATCTCAGTAACCCTCTTGAAGGCCTGCGCTGGGCCTAGGGTCCCCCAGACAGCCAGCTTGTGCTGTCTTCCCAGAGTACAACTGTCGAGGTAGAGACGGAGTCCACAGTGACCCGGCAGTGCGTGGGTAGTAGGTGGACAGCGGAACCTGAGGCAGACAGGACATGTGGCTTCCACTACCAAGCCCTAGGGTCAGAACCCCGTTTTCTGGCCAGGTTTGAGCTGAACATCACAGGGGGAAAGGAAGGCAGAGGGGTACGCTTGTGTGTATAGGGAGAAGAGGCTTTGCAAGAGCAGACAGAGGGCCTGGAGCAGTCTGGGTCACGCACACCTGTGATCCCCGTGTGTGGCAGGTGGTGGCTGGACAATCAGGAGCTTGGGGACATCTTCACTCAGACACACAGTGAATCTGAGGCTAGCCCAGGCTATGGGAAACTCCATCTTAAACAGAGAGAAAAGTCAGGGCAAGGATTGCGAGTCTGGACTGGGGTAAAAGCCCGCTGTCATGTGGCCCGGGTCATTTTCTAGTCAATCTCATGCTCTTCCAGTTCTGGGCTTTGATACCCACTAATCTGCCTTCTGCCACCACAGAAGTTCCCGGGAGCGCAGTCATGTGGTCTCCACGTTTTTCTGTGTAGTTTTGGTTTTTATTTGGCAAACTGGTTTCTCAAAGTGGTTCTACCATTTTGCTTCTCCGTAGCAACAGTGGACTCTCAGGGGCTCTGCCTCTCACCAAGTGTGATTGTCAGTGGTTTTCTTTTGACTCTCCTGGTAGGCTTGGAGCAGATGCTTCTTACTGGGGGACATTAATTTGTATTTCACTGATGACTAATCATGCTAACTTTGACCTCATGAATAAATTGGTGATGTGGTTAATGGACAGTTTGGTCAAATTTTGTTTTAATATGGTGCTGTTTGAAACAAGATTTAATGTCTAATGTCAAAGTACCTCACTTATGCTAAGAAGCCTGACACATGTTATGTTTATGTGTACACACACACACACACACACACAAACACCCTTCCAAAACATGAGGTCTACAAGGAAAACTGGGACACGACATTCATCTCAGTCCCACGCAGCTGCTCACAAGAGCCTCTCGCCCGCCACTATCGTCCTAACAACCTGTGAGGATGTCACCAAGGAAACAAAGTGGCTTGTGAGGGCCACCAAGCCCAGGTTTATCCTGTTCTGCATCCAATCCTTTACCTAGTACCTGGCTTACCGCCAGACTCAGATCAGAGCCACCACGAAGGGAAACAAAACAACGATGACAAAACCGCCGGAGTAAAGAGCCAGGCAGAATGACGGCACCTGGAATCCTAAGGCAGTGGATGTTCAGAAGGAGAAAGCAGCCCTCACTCTGGAATCCAGCGGAGGCTTTTGTCAGCAACAGGACCGGAGCGGAGCACCAGCACGATTCACGGCTGCTCAGGCCCTTCTCCCTTCTCAGCCACAAACCTGTAATTTTTTAGGAATCTCACCAGAAAGCACCGTTTTTCAGGGAAAGGACCTGCAGGCTTGTGCAACCCTACTGGCTCCTGGCCTTCCTTTATCAGATTATAATTTCACCCAAGCCACCTCCCAACTCTCTCTGATCAGAAGAGAAGGGGTGGGGGAAGGTGTCTCGGCAACCTTTGAGATATAACTTGAAAGCCACCAAAAAGGTGTATAGGCGGCAAATGCTGAGACAGCTGACTCTCCACCCAGGAACCGGCATCCACACTCGGGGGTGTCTTGGTTTCTCCAGTGCTGTCTTGAAGGATTCTATTCCCGTGCCTTACTTTCCCCTACGCTCCTCCAGGAAGCACAGAACCTTACTTAGGTATGTCTTTCTTTCTGCGTGCCTCTCTTTCTCTTAAACCTTAAAATAATCTTCAAGTCAAAATCACTAAGTCAGCTCTATCATAAACTGGCTGGTCCTGAAATTCCTTCCAGCATCAAAGCCACAAAACCAGGGTTGGAGAGATGGTTTCATGTTTAAGAGCTCCGGCTGCTCTTATATGGGACCCAGGTTTAGTACCCAGCACACACATGGTGGCTCACAACTGTCCCTAACTCCAGTTCCACACGTACATATATGCAGGCAAAACACCCATACATGTACAATAAAATAAGAAAAATAAAAGATAAAAAAGAAACCCAGCTACTCAAATACACCATTGTCACGGTCCCTAAAAGTCCAAGGAATTCTTCAGACTGTTGAGGGAGATGGCATCTCTGTGCCCTCACTCCCAAAAATCCCGGGGTGAGGGAGGCAGAAAAAAGAAGATCCCAAGTCTGAGACCAGTCTGGGCAACATGGTGAGGTTCTGTGTCAAACTGAAAAGGAAAAGAGAACTAGGGGTGCAGCTCAGGGGTAGAGAGCCTGTCCATCATACACCAGCCCTGAGCTCAAGTCCCAGAACTCAAATAAATGGTAAACACACAAGGACTCCCATTCAAATTCAGCGTGGCGGGGGTGCGGGCGGGGGCGCGGGCGGGGGCGTGCAGACGATTGTGAATGTAGGGGTGGTAGAGCAGCTTATTGTGGGAGAATGAAAGCAAATCTGAGCTTTCTGGGGCATGAGGGTTTGTAGGAGGAAGTGCCTGGGGTTAGCCTGCAGAGTTGTGGGACCCTGTCTCTTGGTGTGTCCCCAGATAAAGGCATCCCTTGAACTCACTCACGTTGTCTGACTGGGTGCTTACGGTAGCCTTGCAAGGCACTGCTGATCCAGGCTAGAGATGAGGCCTTGTTCCTGTGCCATGGGGAGACTCGCTAAAACGCCAGTGATGCCCGGTCGGCCACCTGGTGGTGTCCGGGAGGTTGAGACTCATATTCTGGTTTAGCCATTCATACCACAGAGGATGTGATCCCAGAAAACAGACCCTATGTTGAGTCAGTACGCTGAAATGGGAGAATGCCACCTGTCCCATGTAGCCCTCAGTTTCCCACCTCTCAAGAAGGAATCCAAGATTCCAGGCCTCTAAGGACCACCACACCTCCATGACAGGAGCTCTAGAGCCGAGAGGTTCCCTGTGTCTTGTACCTCTTCCCTCAGCTAAAACTTGATTCTGGGAGTGTCTGTCAGGATGGACGTCTTCTCCCTAAGCAGTCAAGGAAATGGATCAATATATTTACTATGACCCTGGGTCCTCCCCCTCTTTTGCAAAAGTGTGGCTGGAATGATGACACTGGGCTTGTCCTGGGGACAGAGAGGAAGGGAGGAGGGATGTAAACACGTGCCAGACACTCATTAGAACTGGGAGAGGGACAAGGTGCTTAGTGCAGGATCACACAGCCTAACGCCCTGACACACGGGACTCGCAGACCAGCCACATCATGGACACTGGAAAATATTTTTCTGTGTTAAAAACTGATTTTTTTCCATGACCTAGAGGGATAACAGTGCTTCAGAGCATGAGCTGCTCTTGGCAGAGGACCTGAGTTCAATTCCCAGTGCCTACATTGGTCAGCTCACGATCACCTGTGATGCTAGCACTGGGGAAATCTAATGCCTCCAGCCACCTGGAGCACATCATAAAATCCTTCAAAAACTGACATTACCAAGAACTTCAGAAAATGCTTTTTGAAATGACATGGGCTGGGATGTGCCAAACCAAGGCTGCAGAGAGGGTTTGAGCCCCTCTGAGAAGACAGGAAGAAGGCAGGGTCAGAGAGAAGCCATGGAGCCCCGCTGGACACAAACACCCAGTAAGCCACAGCCTCGTGGTGATACACAGATTACAAAAAATGGGTTAACCTAAGATTTAAGAGTTAGCCAATAAGAAGTTTGAGCTAATGGGCCAAGCAGTGTTTTAAATAATATAGTTACTGTGTGGTTATTTTGGACCAAGACCCCGTGAAAGGTCGCCTTGAACACCCCTCAAAAATTACTTCACCCAATAAACAGCAGAAAAAAGTTTGGACAGAACTATGCCCATATTCCCAAATATTGTCTATAAATGTTTGTTTACATTTAAAGGGGATATGCTATAGAGATTTGCATTGGTATGGATCTTGGTTTATTGATACACATTTAAGGTCAGTTTTGTTATATGTGTATATATTTCTGCTCTTGATCAAGGTATTGTGATTGTGTAGCTCATTTAAATTTTCGTCCCAGCATGAGTGTGTATGTTAGTGTATGTGTTGGGGGGGGGAGTACACAAGTGTGGGTGTGTATAGAAGCCAGAATACAACCTTGGGTGCTGTTCCTCAGGCATTGTCTTTTTTTTTTCTTTTGGGACAGAGTCACTCATGGGCCTAGAACTCCATAAGCTGGGCTGACCAGTCTGCATGCCCAACAAGCATCCCTGAATCTGCCTGCTTAGCACCGGGATTTTAAGCATTTCACCAAGACTGTAAGAAAAGATTGACTTTTAATGTGTGTGCATGTGTACACATGAGTGTAGGTGCCTGTGGAGGCCAGAGCCATTGGTACCTGTGGTGGTTTGAATGAAAACGCCCCTCCCCATAGGGACTGTCACTATTAGGGAGTATGTTCTTGTTGGAGTAGGTGTGGTCTTGTTGGAGGAAGTGTGTTACTGCAGGTGGGTTTTGAGGTCTTAAATGCTCAAGTCAGGCCCAGTATCTCTCTTTCTTCCTGATGACTGCGGATCCAGATGTAGACCAGTCAGCTCCCTCTCCAGCATGTCTGCTTGTGTGCCGCCATGCTTCCCCACGTGATGACAATGGACTAAACCTCTGAACTGTAAGCCAGCCCCAATTAAATGTTTTCTTTTATAAGAGTTGGCATGGCCATGGTGTCTCTTGACAGCAATAGAACCTAACTAAGACAATACCCCTGGAGCTGGAGTTGTAGATGGTTGTGAGCCACCAGATATGGGTGCTAGAAGGCCTTCTGGAAGAGCAGTAGAGGTGGCACCCCAAACCCAGTTTTTCCACCTAGGTCTTAGGGATCAACTCACAACCTACCCACCTCATTGTGCCCCCATTTCCCAAAGTGTGTCCTCTCGAGGGCTGAAATCAAAGCATAAGTTAAGAGGCTCTAGGGCAGGGAAGCCATGGTAACCAAGAGCACGGCAACTGCTTTAGATAGTGGAAACGTATCTGACTGTGGCAGAGATCACATGACTGTATGTAACTGTTGGAGCTCATAGACTTGTGTGTAAAGGGTGGTGATACCTCATTAAACCAAACTTTAAATGAGGGTGACTTTCCTGAGGTCTCCATGGAAAGGCTGACGTGTTTGGTGTTTGCTCTTCACCCAGGCTGGTCGGAACTCCCATCTTTGTGATGGTCACTAATCATTGCCAATCCCACCAGGTTTAGAATTGCCATGGAAACACATCTGTAGGCGTGTCTATGAGATTACGTCTAGGGAACCTTAACTAGGCCAGATGTCAACCTAGGAGGGAGGTCCCTGCCAGGGTGAGTCGCACAAGAGCCTAAGACTGGATTAGCCATCCATACCACAGGGGACATGACCCCAGAAAGCAGACCCTGTGCTCAGTCAGTACACTGAGCTAGGTGAATGCTACCTAAATGTAGATTCCTCATCCCATGGGCTGGAGTCCAGACTGAATAAAGAGAAAGCAAACTGCACACCACCATTCTGCTCTCCCTCCTTCCTGACTTCAGAGGCGATGTGACCAGCCCCCTCATGCTCCTGCTGCTGCCATATTAGACTGTCGTCTTAGTTACGGTCACTGTTGCCATGATGAAACATCATAAACAAAAGCGAACTAGGGAGGAAAGGGTTGGTTTGGCTTACACTTCCACATCACAGTCCATCACTGAAGTCAGGACATGAACTCAAGCAAGGCAGGAGCCTGGAGGCAGAAGCTGATGCAGAGGCCATGGAGCGGGAGCTGCTTACTGGTCCTGCTTCTCCTGACTCGCTCAGCCTGATTTCTCATTGAACCCAGCATCACCAGCCCAGGGACGGCACCACCCACCATGGGCTGGGTCCTCCCCCATCAATCACTAATTAAGAAAATGCCTTACAGCTGGATCTTAGGGAGGCATTTTCTTAAATGAGTTTACTTCCCCAAGCTTGTGACAAGTTGACATAAAACCAGCCAGTGCCACTGTGCATCCCCCAAACTGTGAGCCAGATAAATCCTTCTTACTTAAGTTGTCTTTGTCAAGGATTTTGTCATGGCCCTGAGAAAAATAACTGATAGTCTTCAAACCTGGGTCTCCCTGGACCTTCCCTCTGCTCTCAGCTTCCACAGCTCACTGCCAAACGGTGTGGAACTGCCCCCTTCACAGGTGCAGGTTAGTATTGATTGGAAACTCAGAAACACTGGGAACTTTCTGGGGCGCCTCATCTGTTCAATTTTCTCAAGAACCATACGCTCTTGCTGTGGCCGTGGACCCTATCCTGTGTTCTCTCTCTCTCCCACTGTGTGTGTGTGTGTGTAAAGAGAGAGAGAGAGAGAGAGAGAGAGAGAGAGAGAGAGAGAGAGAGAGAGAGACTGTGCAGGCTGCTTCTAGGTTGACATGCAGTGAACCTTTCTTCTCAAGGGTGACCACTGTGATGTCTACAGTGTCATATAACCTGCCCAGCTTCCTAGTTATATGACTGAGCCTGTGGTCCTCTTAAGGCTAAAGCCAGGGGTCCCCCTAGAATTCTTCAGCTTGGCTTATATGCTGCTTCCTAACTGAAGTATTACATAGGCCCATGACCAGGCTACAGTCACCTCACAATGACCATAACTAGAAATTCGATCTTCTGGACTTTGTGCACACTCACTCTGATTTCTGGAATACTGAGACCTCTAACACACATTTGTATACACATTTTCACACCCTGGAAGTCTCTGGCACTCTGGCGAGGCCTAGATCTGGTCTGTGTTCCTTCCACTCCTCTGATCCTTTGTGACAACCAACTTGTTTATGTGACTCCTCCACAGCCGAGGAATCTGTGAGGGTTAAGCCCCACCTCCTGTCCCATGCTTCTTGTCCCATGCTACTCCTTTGCCCTGGAACACTTCCATGAACATGTGCCAAACAGACAGAAAAGAGGCCCCCCCATACACACACATACATGTGCACAGGCTGCGTGTTCACACAGACCCTCCTGGCCTCTGCATGCTAGGGCCTTCCAGATGCCACCTTGTGGGGGACTACAGCCCCCTAGAAGTCCCCTTTCAGCCCCCACCAATCCCACCGGTGAGAGGACAGTCTCGTGTGACTGCTGTGTGCACAGCTTTATCTCAAAGGCCTTGGTACAGTTAGGCAAACTAAGGGAGTCTAAATGTTTGCTCTTGGGTCCTGTGAGGAAACAGAGGCTCCTGCCTGGGGGTTCCCCTTGGCCCTGAGTCTCAGCCAAAGGCTCCAGTGGAGGGAAGGCAGTATCCTAAAACAGTCTGGGAAGGAGAGAAGTCAGGATTATCCGAGGTCAGCGAGGTCAGCGGTTGGGGGTGACCTGATTACCAAACTGCTTTTTAATGACCTTTGTTGTTTTGGTAACTGGCGCCCTGTGAGATGGAGCCTATGGATCACAGACAGGCGCTGGGTCTCGGGTTGGTTTCCCTTTGACTCAATGCGCATTTTGGTTCCTGGCAGCAGACATTTCTGTCGGTGTCCCTACTACAAAGTGCTCTTTCTTATCTTGTGAATAAAACTGTATTTACTCATTATAAATTAACTTGTGTGTTAATCTCAGTATAAAGCTGTGATATTCTATTTATCTGATTTATATGTTTGTTTGTTTTGGCTTTTTGAGACAGGGTTTCTCTGTGGCTTTGGAGCCTGTCCTGGAACTAGCTCTGTAGACCAGGCTGGTCTCGAACTCACAGAGATCCGCCTGACTCTGCCTCCCGAATGCTGGGATTAAAGGCGTGCGCCACCATCGCCCGGCTTCTGATTTATATGTTACAATCATTTATCTATTGAAAATTTGATTTATTTAACATTTTGGTCTTTTTTTTTTGAGACAGGCTTTTATGTATTCCAGGTTGACTTCAAACTACTTAGTTATGTAGCTAAGATTGACTTTGAACATCTGATTCATCCCAAGTACTGACATTTCTGGGTGTGCTACCATGCCCTGTTTGTCAGTTCTGGGGACCAGACTTAGGGTCTCATGCATGCTAGGCCATGGCTCTACCAACTGAGCTACATATAGCCTATGCTGGCCTTGACCTCACTACCTGGGAAAGCCAACCTCGATTATTACTCTTCCTGTGTCCACCTCCCAGGAAAGGGCAGATTCCAGGCAGCTTGTCCGCCTGTGTCTTTGGTCATATGGAGAACCTCTAGCAATGCAATTAGAATTCCCTCTGCACTGTTGTGACCCGAGCTTTGAAGCCTCCTCCGTGAGTGTAGCTGTCCTTGCAAGGTCTTAGATCAGAAGCTTTTGAGGCTCAAATGAACCTCTCAAGCCTGTGCTGGAGCCTTCCGGTCGGCTGGAAACAGGTAGGGGTGCCTCTCAGGAGGGACAGATGCAGGTGGACCAGCCCTGCTGGGAGCCCAGGAACCTTATCCTGGGAAGGCCCAGGCCCTAGGTAAGGAAGGCCTGAGGGGAGCCCCTGGGACAGCACTTCCTGGGTGGTTTGCTGAGATCTGCCTCAGCTGAAGCAGAACTGCCTCTGGGCAATGGGTGGTGGTGACTTCCGGGCTCTTCTACCCCTTCGCCTACAGGTCCTCATCACACCACTGCGCTACCACCATGTCATTGTCCTGTCAAGCTATCTCCATGGTACCAGCACAATCCCACAATAGTTCTCAGATTCCATTTGGGTAGAGCGTTAGTTCCCCCCCTCTCCTCTCTCTCCCCTCTCCCCCTCTACTCTCGGTGTCTGTTCCTGTGTACACAGGTGTGGAGGTCAGAGGTTGAAGTTGGGCATCTTCCTTAATCCACCTCTACCTCACTTTTTAAATTTTTACTAAGGTTAATGTGACTGTCACTGTGTGGACGCACGCCTGCTACAAGGCACACGGTCAGAGGTCTATTTTATGAGTTGGTTCTCTCCTTTCACCTCCACACGGCTCTGTGGTTGAACTCAGGCATCCAGGCTTGCACAGCGAGGCCTTTTACCCCCTCAGCCATCTCCCCAGTTTTCTTGTTGCTTGTTTGTTTTGAAATAGGGTCTCTCACTGAACCTGGAGCTCACCAATTTGACTAGACTGTCTGGTCCACAAACCCTAGAGAGCCTCTCAATCTCTGCCTCCTAGTATTGGGATTACAAGTTCGCATAGTTGCACTGGTCTTTTTTATGGGTGCTGGGAATTCAAACCAATGCCCTTGTACTCATGAAGCAAATACTTTACGAATAGAGCCATCCCCAGCCATGTATGGACTAGTTTCTACCCATGATCTTCTTTCTCTTAAGGGAAGAAATGACGGGGCTGGAGAGATGGCTCAGTGGTTAAGAACACTGGTTGCTCCTCTAGAGAACCCAGGTTCAATTCCCACCACCCACATGGAAGCTCAAACCATCTGTAACTCTAGTTTCAGAAGATCCCATGCCCTCTCTGGCCTCCAAAGACACTAGGCATCAAAAAAGAAAGAGAGAGAGAGAGAGAGAGAGAGAGAGAGAGAGAGAGAGAGAGAGAGAGAGAGAGAGAGAGCACATTCCTGTCCCCACCAGAGGCCCCACCACCGACTGTGGTGCCTGCGCAGAGACTAGAGTCACGAATCCAGCACCATCAGCCTGAGAGCCTGGCTAAGAACATCTGGACAGAGCTCTTCTCCTCCCTCCCCTTACTGGTGCCTAGGGGCGGAAAGCATCAGCTTTAGGGAAGAGCTTGGGGCAGAGGGCTTCTGAGCTCCCTTGCAGACAGGACTTGCGCCTGGTTCTGGCTCTACGGGTCACTCTTGTCCTGCAGGTGGGTGCCGCTTGCTGTGCCCTGCTCTCTAGTGCAGCCTGCCAGCCCGGAGCCAGGAGCAGGAATGGGTGGGAGGCCTCTGTGCCAGGAACATGGAATGTCTGCAAACTTCAGAGGCCTGGAATCATCTGGAGGCCAGAGCTGGAAGTAGGAGAGAGGTCACATGCCTTCCAGTTGTACAGCAAGGCCAGTCTGAATAAGGCAGCCACTGGCCATTTGGGCCAGACACTCACAGGTCAGCTCCTGGCCTGGCTGTCAGCCACTGGGAAAGCTGTAGCCAGCCCTGGCAGGCCAGTTAGTTTCTGGAGCGTCAGGCGGTCTGGCCCATGTGTGGGTGTGTGGAGGGCCCCTCCTTCCTCCTGCCTGGATGGGGCTCCTTCCAGGCTGCAGGCCTGGCTGCACTAATGGTTCTGAAGTTTCTGTTGTGTTCTGAGGGGCACCACAGAGGATCTAGCTGGACAGGGTTCTGACACATGTGGTGCCTCCCAGAACTTGGGCTAAGCTCCAGTCCTCCTCACCTGGGGACAGAGACTCTCAGAGGAGATGCAGATGGAACATCCAGATGGTCCCTCTGCCCCGAGGCCCAGCTGGGCCTGTCCAGGCAGGCTGTGGTCAGGGGCCTTGTAGCAGTATGTACAGAGGGCACGTGCTACCTAGGAAACAGGTCACTGAGTGATCAGCTTACAGCCTAGTTATTTTTTAAAATTATTTATTTATTTTTATTTGATGTACACTGGTGTTTTGTGTGCTTGTATGTCTGTGTAAAGGTGTTGGATTCTCTGGAGGTAGAGTTACAGGCAGCTGTAGGCTGCCATGTGGGTGCTGGGAATTGAACCCAGGTCCTCTAGAAGAACAGCCAGCGCTCTTAACCACTGAGCCATCCCTCCAGCCCCGACCTAGTTATAAGGTTAGTTAGCTTTAGTTGTCAATTTAGCAGAGCCTAGAGTCAACTGAGAAGAGAGTCTTCATCCAATAACTGTCTTCATCAGGTTGGCCTGTGGGTATGCCTGATTATCTTATTAATTGATGGAGGAGGGCCCAGCCCACTATGGGCGATACCATTCCCTATGCAAGTGATCCTTGCATATAAGAAAAGCTAGCTAAGCCTGAGCCTGTGGGCAAGTCAGCAAGCAGTAGTAATCCAGTTTCTGACAAACTCCTGTTTGAGTTCCCACCTTGACTTCTCTTAGGGATGGGCGGTGACCTGGAGGATGAAATAAAACCTTTCTACCTCCAAGTAGCTTTTGGTCAGAGTGTGTTTTTTTTTTTTTTTATCACGGTAACAGATCGTAGAACACAAAGCCTCCTGCTCTCACCTCCCTACTCCCAAGCCAAGGTACCCTCAAGCCTCGAGACGCTAGGCCCTCACTAGCTGGTTGTTCTCATGTTTGCTGAGGTTGGCAGATACATAAGCCAGACTCTCCTGAAGTACATTTTGGAGTCTAAAAGCCCAACCCTCCTCACAACTGTCTGAAGATCCAGTTGCAGGGGATCTGACACCTTCACACCAATGCACATAAAATAAAAGTTAAATAAACCATAAAAAAAAGCCCAACCCTCTTTCCTTGCCATGATAGAAGATTCTGGTACAACAGGGATGCTGAGTGGGGTCTTGGGAGAGCACAGGTCGGGCCTGGGCCCAAGTTCTGAGATGGGAATAGGTAATGTTAGCCAGGGAGAAGGAAAGGGCCGGTTTGATGGCAGACACTGGCCAGGCCAAGTTTCCTGTGGAGAAGGCCCAAAGGCAGATAAGGACCTGGAACAGGACCTAGTCTGAGTGAAATTCAGGATCTCATGGGCTCTAGATGAGGGAGGCTGGAGCCGTGGGTGTTGTGGTGGGATAGGGTGAGGAAGTCAACTGTTAGTAGGCAGTAGATCCAGCTTTCCAAACAGTTTAACCTGCTGGGCATGGTGGTGCACACCTTTAAACCCATCACCAGGGGGCAGAGGCAGTTGGATCTCTGTGGCCAGCCTGGTCTACAGTGATTTCTAGGGTAGCCAGGGCCATATAGATGAGACTCTGTCTCAAACAAAATAAAAAAATTAACAAAAAGTAGCTTAACTGAAGTTACATAATTATGTACCAAACCTGCTCTTACTAAGGAATGCAATTTGGCCAATTGTAGTGAGTTTTGTCTTTCCCAGAAACGACATTCCATTCAGGATGCACTGTCCGGGCAGCTACAGATCTTTCTGTAACAGTAGGTTGCTTAGCATTTCCTAGAACTTGATGTGAATGGGAACATTCAGTGAGTTCCCTTTGTGGTCTGACTTCACTCCTCACACTTGAGGCCCCTCTGAGTCTTTGTGGTGTCTGGCCATGGTTGCTTCCCTCGGAGCTATGTAGGAGTCCATTGTCTCCTTCCAGGGCTCAGCTAGATTCTGGAAGGGGAAGGATGTGAGCTGCAACTCCAAGACAGCTTCAGTTTGGGAGAACGGTTATCATTTGAACTGTTGGTGATTCTCTGGAAACCCTCTTTGCAAGGCTCCTTTTACTTGACTCAACTTGAAGGTCACCTAGTATTCCCCAAGGGACCTTTGTTAAAAAATATTTTGAAGTGGCCCGATTTCATAGCTGACAAGAGCAGACGCTAGGCTAACCAAGAAGCTTAAAAGGGAAGGCTGGGGAGATGTTTTGGTGAGTGAAAACACATGTCCAAGCCTGAGGATCAGAGTTCAGACACCCAGCATCCATGTAAAGGCTGGGCAGGTATAGGGACCACTGTAACCCTGGGGCTCAGGGGGAAGACATAGGGGATCCCTGGAGCATGTTGGCTAGCTAATACTACACCCAAACAGCACACTCTAGATACAAGGTGGCGAGCAACTGATACAGACATATGTTATCAACTTCTGGCCGCTACATAGACAAGACACAGGTGCACATATACCACCCTCACATGTGTCCTTCCATACATGTAAACACCCCCCCCCAACACACACACCATATTCACATGTAAAAAACAGAAGCTGCAAAGGGAAAAGTGGACAATGAATGGGGAATGAATAGGGCATAAGTGCTTTGCAAAGTTCGACCATGGTCTGGGAACCTGGAAAGCCACACATGGTCATAAAGGTCAGGAAAGGCACAGGCTCAGGAAAGGACCCTGGGAGGCCCTGGGATCCCACCTCCAGCTGACCTCCAGGCCCCGAGCATGGAGAAAACCAAGGCTAAGCAGAGTTGGCCACGACTTGCCTGTGTGAGATGGAGCTCTGCTTCCCACAGAGCCCTGCAGCAAAGACCGGGGGACTTTGGTGTCTAACTGAAGTTCACCACCAAGAGAGGGAGCTGGGTCCGGTACACAGAATGTGGGCTGCACAGACGCAGGTTGAGAATCCACTTGGTGATGAGATGTGGCGGGGATAGAATAGACGACAGGCAGGGGTCTCATTTCAGAGGCATCACACCATGTTACTATCTAAAGGCTCAGCATTAAAAAAAAAGACAAAATATGGAAAGACATGAGAAAGCATGGCCCACACCTGTAGCGAGCAGCATGGAGCCACACCTGATAAGCTCCTAATATTGGCTGGGGCCTGATAACGCAATGATTATCAGCTGCTTGCATATGTGTGAACTTATAGGCAGTGCCCACCTGGCAATCCAGGATTGGCAGCCCATGCCTACTTAAGGGCTGGGAGAGGTTTGCCCGGAGAGAGAGGGGAAGAGAGAGGGAAAGAGAGAAAGTAAGAGAGAAAGTGAAAAAGGTCCTGGAATAAACTGCAGTGAGAAGAGCTCCGGTGTGTCGCGCGTCATCCTTGCGGGACGAGGGTGGCCGTGACGCACACCCAGGTTGGAAACAGGGACTGATGGGGGCCATCCCAAGCAGAGCTAATTAGACAATGCTCTAAGTAACTAAACGAATCCAGAGAGGGCCGGTGAGGAGGCACAGTGAGCTAAAAGCGCTCACTATACAAACTTGACGACCTGAGTTCGATTTCGTATCCCACAGTAGGAGAGGATTGACTCCTGCAAGCTGCCCTCTGACCTCTATGCGTGCACTGCGGCACACGGACACCCATATTCACACGTGCACATACATAAAGACACAACAAAGTTCTTTAAGACTTAAAATGTCCAGGTCCAAAGAAATACGTCAACAGCAGTGTGTGTGTGTGCGTGTATATGTGTGAGCACAGATCCAGAGCCAGACATCAGGTATCTTTCCCCATTGCCCCCCACCTTCCTTTTAGAGACAGGGTTTCGCTGAACCAGGAGATCGCCCGTGCAGCTAGACTGGCTGGCCAGCAAACCGCAGGGTCCTCGAGTCTCTGCCTTCCCAGTGCTGGGATGATAGGCACAGGTGGCAGAAGTCCTGAGCATCCAATCTCGGGCCCCTGTGTTTACAAGGTAAATATGTACTTTACCAACTTAGCCGCCTCCCTGGCCTCTCTAGCAGCTTGTCCAGATGCCCGAGCTCCTCGACACTTTTCTCCTAACCGTTCACCCTTTGAAAGCTGCTTGAACATGGCTGCCAGGTTGAGAGGCAGGCTGGGGAGGCTCCATCAGACTCCTTAACAACTAGCCCAGGCTCGAGGGAGCTATGGCAGCAGCAACAGAGCAGCGATGGGACCCAGAGGGATGCTGGGGAGTATTTATCAGGCTGGGCATCTGCTGCTGGAAGGGTGGGCTCCCAGAGAATAAAAATGGGAGAGGACAGACATTGAGAAGGGCGCTGTGTCTTCACATCCTTGGGGATGGCGAAGAGATGACAGCTACGTCTGTGGCTGTGTGACAAGTACAAGCCCTGGGGACAACAGATTGCCTCTCGGTGAAACGGAGACGACCTTGTCCAACCACGCTCGGTTTCTAGACTCTAAGGTAGAGTTGATAATGGGCACAGGCTTCTCTCTCTCCCCTGGGGACTTCCTGGATAGAGGCTGCTGGCCCCTGGAGCACTGCCATGCTCTGGAGTCAGGATCCAGCCTGCGGATGTTAGCTTAGCCTTATCACGGGCAGCCGTGCAAACAGAATGAAGTGCTCTACGCAGGCCCCTGGTAACAGCGCCAGAGGAGGCTGCTGGGCACACCATGTGCTCACCTGCACCTGCAGAGCGAAAAGTCTGCTTTCTCGCGATGCCTCCGTATCACGCCGACATGGTGGGTCAGGCCAGGGAAAGAACCCAGCCTGTTGTGAGCGGGAGTGAACTACAGCCGCGAGGGGACCTGAGGCTCCAGGAGGCAGGAGGAGGGCTGTGGCAATCGGGGCTTCCACCTGGGCCACCTCCCTGCTCTGCTGTGGCAATCCCCTGGTAGGATGAGCAAACACAGCATTTAACTAGGGCATATAGCACCACCTATTGGCACTGTCTAGGCTAGGAAGTAGGAAGGTGGGCTGTTCGTCTGGAAATGAGATCTTTGTGACTTCCAGCGCTCCAGAGAAACAAAATGAGAATGAGTTAGATAATAGATCAACTGATAGGCAGACTATTTATCTGTACACATGTATAGGCAATCTTCTGTCGCGAAAAAGTCCCTCTACAGGGGGGATAGAAACGTCTACCCTTTCTTCTAAGGTCCCAATCATAAAGCAAGGTGTGAGTCTGCTGAGTTTATTGGGCTTCCTCACAGAGCATTGGGGAGGGGCTACGCATAGGAGTGAGGGTGCCTCTCTGACTGGAGGCCACAGCAGAAAGTCTCCACCCAGCCGAGATGCAGCATAGGTGGAGCCCCTCCCACTGTATCCTCTAGCTGTGCCCTGAGACCATGTGATAAGAAGCAGCTGGGTACTCGGGTGAGGGTCCGTGATCTCCCTACCTCTCTGTGAGGGAAAATAAACAGGCAATTATCTCACCTGGGTGGTGGTTTGAGAGTGGGCACAGCTGAACTCAGGATGACGGCACAGGTACGCATGCACGCACACGCACACACACACACAGGAAATAAGGCTGGGACCACAGAATTATCCAGGCAGAGAATTTCTACCAACACTCATTTGCTTTCTGGAGACCTGAGACTGTGTATGGGGGCTGGGATGGGGGGGTTGATGGGGTGAGGAGGAGGAAAAGGCCGTGTAGTGGAGCAGGTGTGTCTGAGGGCAGGAAGAAAGCCTAAGAAGAGAGAATGGATCACCCCTTCCTTCACCTCATTCTAATTAAGATCCCAAAGGGCTGAATGGCGCAGGCCCAGGTTAGTGAGTGGTATCGTCTTTACCGGTCCACTGATTTAAAGGCTACAGTAAGAGTATTTCCTGTTGTAATCAATGAAGGTCTCCCGTAGCCCAGGCTGGCCTGAACAAAAATACAAGCAAAAAAAAAAAAAAAAAAAAGAAGAAGAAGAAGATCCAGCTGTAGGGTATTTTCTTAGTGATTGATGGGCCAGGTCCATTGTGGGTGGTGCCATCCCTGAACTGGTGGTTCTGAGTTCTATGAGTGTAAGTACCTGAAGAAGCCAGATGAGAACATGGGATTCTATGGAACTCAAATTACAAGTGGTTGTAAGATGCCAGTGGGTGTTGGGAACAGAACTTGTGTCCTCAGGAAGAGCAGTGCACATTCGAATGGCTGAGCACCTTAGCTCCTTGTTCTCTCTCTCTCTCTCTCTCTCTCTCTCTCTCTCTCTCTCTCTCTCTCTCTCTCTCTCATTTAGTTTTTCAAGACAGGGCTTCTTTGTAGCTTTGGAGCCTGTCCTGGGACTAGCTTTTGTAGATCAAGCTGGCCTTAAACTCACAGAGATCCACCTGCCCCTGCCTCCCAAGTGCTGGGATTAAACACTACCACTGCCCAGCTCCTTGCTCTCTTTTTTGAGATAGGGTCTTGTAACATAGGCTTGAATATCTATGTAGCTGAGGCTGATGGACTCCTGACCCTCCCACTCCCCAAGTGTTGCGATTACAGGCATGTGCCACCACCACAGGACAGAAGGCAGTTTTTCTGGTGGTGGTGTGTGTGTGTGGGGGGGGGAGTGTCAGAATGGTGCCATTGCCACTTCACCTTCTTGTTGACTGAGTTTTCTGTCCTGCCTGATTCCCACAGTCATTATGTCCAAAGAAATCACACAGAGGTCTACATTAGTTGTAAACTGATTGGCCCATTAGCTCAGGCTTCTTATTAACTCTTATAACTTATATTAGCCCATTATTCTAGTATATGTTAGCTACATGGGTCAGTACCTTTTTCAGCGAGGCAGTCACATCTTGCTTCTTCTGTGGCAGGGTCACAACGGCAGAGGAATGGGCTTCCTCCTTCCCAGAATTCTGTTTTCATTGACCGGCTTATACTTCCTGCCTGGTTACTGGCCAATCAGTGCTTATTTAAAATATAATTGACAGAATACAGACCATTCTCCCACACCACCTTCTGGCTCCTGGATGGGAGGGGTCAGGCTGTAGCTGAACCCTCAGCACCTGTTCCACGCTGATGACCCTCAAGTGTAGCTTTCTGGGGACTCTTGCCTTAGCCCCATAAGGACCAGGTGGCCTTGTAACTGAGTCACCAAAGGGACAGCTGATACATGGTTCCATTAAGATAGCCCTTGGAACAGCGAGGAACATGGCAAGACCTGAGACATTTACGAGCGTGCACTCACTGGAAGACTTCCTTGGCCGTGAACTGTGTGGAGCATCACGGTCGTGGATAGGGTACTGTGCAAGTGTGCAGGTGGGAGTTTTAGTGGGATCATTAATCAAGCAAGGAAGGCAAAGCAAACTCAATGTTTATTCCAGGAAGAGCCAAGCACTGTCCCTTCTATGATTGAAGATGTGCTGTAGCATGGTTTAGTGCTGGCCTCTGCTCATGGTTGGCTGGGCACTCAACAGTAGCCACAGCCACACCAGCCTTGGAGTGGGGAAGGCTGCTGCTGAGCCACTGTATAACCTCCATTCCAGCCATGGAGTACTTTCTTTAAGGCAGATAGATACCATTGTGGGTGAGAAGGCCATGGCCACTGGGATTGGGGAGGCCATGGCCACTGGGGATGGAGAAACCATGCCCACTGTGGGTGAGGAGGCCATGGTCACTGGGGATGGAGAAACCATGGCCACTGTGGATGGGGAGGCCATGGCCACTGAGGATGGAGAAGCCACGGCTACTGTGGGTGGGGAGGCCATGGCCACTGGAGATGGAGAAGCCATGGCCACTGGGGATGCGGAAGCCACGGCCACTGGGGATGGAGAAGCCATGGCCACTGGGGATGGAGAAGCCACGACTACTGTGGGTGGGGAGGCCATGGCCACTGGAGATGGAGAAGCCATGGCCACTGGGGATGCGGAAGCCACGGCCACTGGGGATGGAGAAGCCATGGCCACTGTGGGTGGGGAAGCCATGGCTACTGGGGATGGAGAAGCCACGACCACTGGAGATGGAGAAGCCATGGCCACTGGGGATGCGGAAGCCACGGCCACTGGGGATGCGGAAGCCACGGCCACTGGGGATGGAGAAGCCATGGCCACTAGGGATGGAGAAGCCATGGCCACTAGGGATGGAGAAGCCATGGCCACTGTGGGTGGGGAAGCCATGGCCACTGAGGGTGGAGAAGCCATGGCCACTAGGGATGGAGAAGCCATGGCCACTGGGGATGGGGAAGCCATGGCCACTGGATGGAGAAGCCATGGCCACTGGGGATGGGGAGGCCATGACCACTAGGGATGGAAAGTCACTTTTCTCTAGCTTAGTCAATCTGCACACATGTCCTCATTCCAAAGTCCAGAGTCCCGTGTCCCCAAGGCAATCGCCTTACATTAATATAGACCCCCTGCAGGGCTGTAACCAAATCACAGGATGAGGTTTTCCATCTGATGTCCAGCCAGTGGCTCTGCTGCTGGAGGAGGCATGGCTCCTTCCAGCCCAGACCTAGGAGCTCTGGGTCCACATGGCACCTGAACTAGATCTCTGAATCCCAGAACACACCTTTTCCTTCCATCATCTTGTCCCTTAAAGCCAAACAAACACCATCCTATTTTTTTTGGCTTTGCAGATTGTCTAGAAGGTCCGTAGTCAGAGCTGCAGCTCTCTGATTAGTTGCATTTAACTAGGAGTGCCCAGAGGTGAGATTTCACACATCCCTATTGACAGTCCATGCCTCCACCAGTGTTCATTACTACACGGACGGTGGAGTCAGAAGTATCTTGTCTCCATTAGACAACCCATTCCAGAAACTTTCCTGCCTTGGAGGAGGACTGGGGGCAGGGTAGTGGTGGGGGAGAGGCATTAAACCTCTAGTCACCTTCTCATAGAGCTTTGATGTTCATTCTGGTAGCTGATGGGATTGTCTTTTCTTTCTTTCTTTCTTTCTTTCTTTCTTTCTTTCTTTCTTTCTTTCTTTCTTTCTTTCTCTTTCTTTTTTGTATTTTGGTTCAGAGATTTGAAGGGGTAGTTGCTATAGGAGCTCAGGACCGGGGGTCATGGGCTTAGAGTTTCGATCAGGAGTTATGTGCTTAAGACAGAGGAGACCTGAGCACAATCTGGGATCCCCAGGAGGCAGAGGCTAGGGATCAAAGCCTGGCTGCACTGCTGGTGACCTCAGGTGGGATGCCAATGACACCAACAGGATGACAATCACACACTCCTTTCCTGGAGCACATGGAGTCACAGAAATGAACAAGGCGCATCCTTCCCCAGCCCCTCTCTCAGGCTCCTCTGAGCAAGCCCTGTTCACTAGACTAATCAGAGCTGAGTGAGGAGGGAGCCAACAGCAGCCCTAGGGGCTGGGAGGAAGGGCTCCCACAGGACAGTTGCCATCAACTCTGGCTTTCCACACTGGCCCTGAGCCATTGAGTCATCAGTAAACCCTGCTGTGGGCACAGGCTGGACTCGGGCCTAAGGATGAAGGTGGGAAAATGTGCACAATGGGAAATCTTCCAGGGGAGTTGGAGTCATTGATTGCATCATGTTCATTGAAGGTGTATTTTACACATGGTGGTGCGTGCATGCGATCCCGGGGCTGGGAGGTTATGGTAGTGCATGCATACGATCCTGGGGCTGGGAGGTTATGGTGGTGCATGCATGCGATCCCGGGGCTGGGAGGATGTGGTGGTGCATGCATGCAATCCCGGGGCTGGGAGGCTGTGGTGGTGCATGCATGCGATCCTGGGGCTGGGAGGCTGTGGGGGTGCATGCATACGATCCTGGGGCTGGGAGGCTATGGGGGTGCATGCATACGATCCTGGGGCTGGGAGGCTGTGGGGGTGCATGCATGCGGTCCTGGGGCTGGGAGGCTGTGGTGGTGCATGCATGCGGTCCTGGGGCTGGGAGGCTATGGTGGTGCATGCCTATAATCCCTGCACCTGGGAAGCAGAACTCTGAGTCTTGAGCTATGGGCTACATAGCAAGTTCCAGGTTAGTCAGGCAATGGAAAAGGATGGAGTGAAGGAGTCGCACGGAGTAACAGGAGCTGACACCTTGTGAATCAGACATATAAAATTCAATCCCTTTAGTTTAAAACACATTCAATGATACAATTAAAACAAGTAAAATTGATTTCATAAAACAAAATATAAAATAGTGTTATATGACCCGTATCCCGTAGCTTAGAAAACCAGCTATTTTGTTCACATACTTCATTAGAATATTTTTACCTAAGTATACAGCTAACATTCCTACTCATACAAATGAACCTATTCTAGTTCCCTGAACCTAAAGAGACCTGCAATTGTATTTCTGTTACAGGATTTGTTATAAAATTACATTGCAAAGTTTCTTCTTAAATATTTAAGTGTGTACAAAACATTCCCCTGCCACAGTAATGTAAATCCATTAGAGCTTTCTAGTTAGTGCACGGTAGCCTCGGTTTGAAGTTCTGAAACACGGTGCTCGCAGAAGTAGGCCCGTTTTGGGGTGCATCGCTGGCTCACGATGACAGCTGTGATCCGCATGGGCACAGCTTTGCTGACACTGCACACGCACCCCATACGGTAGCTGCAGCTGAGTCTTCCATTAGCTCCACTCAGGGTGTAGAAACCCACATGGCGACGGCACTCTCAAGAGCAGGTGGCTCCGCTACTTGAGATGGCTTTTTGCTATGCTAGGGAACACTTGCTTGTGTTTGGGAAAACGCATTCCACCTGCTTGGTCCACATTATCAAAAATAGCTTACCCTCTTCTCCGGGGAGGGTTTGCAAAGTAGATGTTCCTGCTCGCCTCCACTATCTGTACACAGAACTGTATTTATATATTATATATTTATATCAGACATGTATGTACACATTTACAGGCAGACCTTCAAAAAGATATTGCACTTATATACAACGCAGCTTTAACTGAACTAACTTCACGCTGCCACCACGTAAGTTCTTCATAAGAAAGGTAGTCGGTATGTCCAAGGAAGTCGCAAGGAGGGTTCCAGGAATGCACCCTACTAAGTAAACATCAGAAGAGGAGAAGTGGAGGGAGAGGGCTCAGTCCTTTACTGCTCAGGGCTGGGCCCACTCCCCAAGGCAGCTGGAGTTAGACTGAGGTCAGGCAAGAACACAAGATCCTCAAAGACAAGCTATTGCCTTCCTGACCCTCGGCCGCCAGCAGCCCACCACTATCACGGACAGAGGCAGATCTCCCGAGATTTGGTAAGTAATGTAGCAGACCCCAAGGTTCCCACAGTCTGTTAGAGCTGGTACAAAGTTCTCATGTTTTGCTTTCTAAGCATATGAGAAATTTAAACACAACAACGCATGGATTTCTATCACATGGGAAACATCAACACAGCATGGTATACATAGCGTCATCTCCTACGTGAAAAGTTCCTTCCCTGATAGTCAAGATGTTGGTGGGTGCCCGAGCTCCTCAGCTGGCTGAACTGTAAGTTCTGGAACACTCTCACTGAACTCCCACACCTGGGGCTGAGCCCCACACCTTAAATCTCTGTTAGGGTGAGCTTGTACGACCCGCCAGCTTCTTCAATCTGCAGCTGGAAGGTGTCTTCATTGGAGTAGTGTTTCACGATGTTGTCATCCATGTTCACCAGGATCCTGGACAAAGACAGGGCGTCAGTTCCCACCGTCCTACTTGGCCCTGATGCAAGGCTTGGATTTTCTTGTTAGTTGGGCATCGACTGTGACTTGTGGGGACACTGTCATACCCTCCCATGAGGTGGCTGCCTCCTTTAGGAGACAGAGTGCCCCACAGTGCCTATGGTGGGGACCAGTGAGGACCATGCAGGGAGGGAACTGAGTTAAGGTTCCCAGTGGTAGAAACACTGGTGGTGTGACGGACAGGAAACGCTGGAGTACTCATGCCCTAAATGGTACCCGATGTGGGTGGCTCTACGTTAGAATCAGTACAACTCAAATCCTGATGGATTACCCTTCCTGGCAAGCCACCCCTAAAGTTTAAACAAAGTAGTTAAGTTTAATCCTTCCTGTTAGAGTCATCCAAAAAATTCCTTAGCATTTGGTTTAGAAATAAGACAAAAAGGTCTTATACTATGTACTCTGCTTATTCATGCTAAAGAGAACTAAAAATCACAGCTTCTGGGGCCAGCAAGATGGCTCAGCAGGTGACAATGCTGGCGGCCAAGCCTGACGACCTGTGTTCCATCCTCGGTATCCAGGGGTAGAAGGAGAGAACTGACTCCATGAACACACACACAGACACACACATACACACACATACATACACACACAATATACTAAAAATTAATTTCTTGACAAGAAGCATTTTTCTATAGCTGGAAAATACAACCAAGGGTGGGGTGTTCAAGAAGGAAGGGAAAAGGCTTTGGGGTCAGTGAAAACTGGTTTGAGTCACAGCTCCACATTGCCAAACCACACAGGAGAGTGGTGTGAGGTGTGTCCAGTCTCACACCTGGCGGGTGATGGGAAAGGAGGGTCCCGACACCCTTGTCAGCTTCAGCACACACCCCAAGTGTAGAGCCGCTTCAGGGCTGCCAGGCACCGGAAGTGCAAATACAGATTTCTTTAGCCCTTGAAAAGACCAATCTTCAAATTTAATAAGGAAGAGAAAGTGAGGCATGGTTTTCCACACCTACACTCCCTGCATTGGGGAGCCTGGGTCAGGAGGACTGTCATGAGTTCAGGGGTAGCCTGGGCTACAGAGAGTGACTCTGATTCACTCTTCCACTTTCTCCCCCACAAACAAGTAAGAGCAGAAAGCCCAGATTTATTTAACACTTGCATTTTCTGGCTGCTTCTGGGCTGTGTGCCGCTGACAGTGTGTTACGTCAGTGCTGAGGACAGCTGTCTTCAGGGGCACACAGAATGCGGCCATTACTCACCCTTTCTTGCATTTCTTAAATATCTTCCCAATCTTGTCATGGGGGACATCATACTTGTCTGAGATCTAAAAGAACAGAGAATAAGAATATTGTCAAAGTTTTTTTTTTTAAACCACACAATTATACTGTTTTCTGTTTTATCATTTTTTTTAAAGATTTTTACTTATATGTGTACACATTTACCAATTTTGAATTTTTGTGTATGAGTGTTTTGTCTGCATGAGTGTCTGTTGTACCACACTATGCTTGGTACCTCTGGATCCTCTAGGGTTACAGACAGCTGTATGCCATCATATGGGTGCTGGGAACTGAACCCACGTCCTCTGAAGAGTAGCCAGTGCTCTTTTAACCACTGACCCATCTTTTCATCCGTGTGTGTGTGTGTGTGTGTGTGTGTGTGTGTGTGTGTGTGTGTGTTTTGAGACAAGGTCTTACCATAGCCAAAGCTGTCCTCAAATTTGTAATTCCTCCTGTCCTGCACTACCTCCCCTCCCCCAATACTGGGTTTCTCTGTAGCCCTGGCTGTCCTGGAACTCTGCTGTAGACCAGGCTGGCCTCGAACTCAGAGATCCGCCTGCCTCTGCCTCCTTATTACTGCGATTAAAGGCAGCGTGCGCCACCACAGCCTGGTTGTCAGCCTCCTGTTTTTAAAAGTTGCTTAAACAAAGGGACTATGTCCTGGGGAGAGGAAGCTGGTGATTCCCCTAATTAATTCAGATGTCAACAAGTCAACTGACTGAAAGAACCATTCACACCTAGGACTCTGTGACCAGGGTTGGCTTTGTCATCCAGAGGCCCTGTGTCAGAGTGGCTTTAGCTCCCTGTGACAGCTCCTTTACTTGTTCTGCCACCTCTGCTCCATCTAGGAGCCAATCAGCTTTACCCACTAAAGCCCGGTGCATGCTGGGCCTACCCTGTGCAGTTCATGCTGCTGGTCTGACAAATGGCACATATTCATCTTTGAGAGTTGCGGACAAGTCACACAGGTTTAATCAAAAGCCAACATGGTGGGTATGCCTGTGATCCCAGCACTCAGGAGGCTAATGCAGGAAGGGTCGCACTGAGGGATGCGGGGACTACCGTCACCTCGTTTGATTTATGCACCTTCATTACACTTTCCCTGTGGATCTCTGGCTTATCTCATTGTCGTCTGTCTTCCTGTCTGGGCAGACCACTCTATTTGGCTTATGTCATTTAGTCTGGTGGTTCCAGTGCCTGCAGTGCACCTGGATAAAGCTGTGAGTGGTAGCCCATGCCTGAAATCCCAACAATGGGGAGTCAGAGGCCAGACTGGGCTATATAAGTGAGTTCCAGACCAGCCTGGACTACACAGCAGGACCAAGGTTTTGTGTTTGCTTTAAAAAGACTTTTCAAGTGGGTTCAGCACGCTGCAGCTGTTAAGGGAGCTAAGGGGCATATCAAATATGCATCACTTTGAGATCAAAATTTCTGTGATTTGCATGGGCTTGCGGTTGGAAAGTGTCAGGAGCCATCACTGGTACTAGGATATTGGCCAAGACAAACCAGAAAGGGGAGTCAGCATGCAGCCCTCCTCCCATGCTTCTCCTGACACCCCACGGGGACATGAGCTCAGCTCCAGGGGTTGGTGGTCATCACAGGTCACACCTCTACATCTTCCCGGATGTACTCTGGATAAGGTCTACCATGGTTAGCAAAGACAAGGAAGGCACAGAGGCAGGCGAGAGTACCAGGGAAGAGCAGAGAAAGACAGGGTCCCCAATGAGGAGCAGAGAAAGACTGGGGCCCCGATGAGGAGCAGAGAAAGACTGGGGTCCCAATGAGGAGCAGAGAAAGACTGGGGTCCCAATGAGGAGCAGAGAAAGACTGGGTCCCCAATGAGGAGTAGAGAAAGACCGGGTACCCAGTGAGGAGCAGAGAAAGACTGGGGTCCCAATGAGGAGCAGAGAAAAACTGGGGTCCCGATGAGGAGCAGAGAAAGACTGGGGTCCCAATGAGGAGCAGAGAAAGACTGGGGTCCCCGATGAGGAGCAGAGAAAGACTGGGTACTCAGTGAGGAGCAGAGAAAGACAGGGTCCCCGATGAGGAGCAGAGAAAGACTGGGGCCCCAATGAGGAGTAGAGAAAGACTGGGGTCCCAATGAGGAGCAGAGAAAGACTGGGGTCCCAATGAGGAGCAGAGAAAGACTGGGGTCCCCAATGAGGAGCAGAGAAAGACTGGGGTCCCAATGAGGAGTAGAGAAAGACTGGGGTCCCGATGAGGAGCAGAGAAAGACCGGGTACCCAGTGAGGAGCAGAGAAAGACTGGGGTCCCAATGAGGAGCAGAGAAAGACTGGGGTCCCGATGAGGAGCAGAGAAAGACTGGGGTCCCCAATGAGGAGCAGAGAAAGACTGGGGTCCCCAATGAGGAGTAGAGAAAGACTGGGGTCCCCAATGAGGAGCAGAGAAAGACCGGGTACCCAGTGAGGAGCAGAGAAAGACCGGGTACCCAGTGAGGAGCAGAGAAAGACTGGGGTCCCAATGAGGAGCAGAGAAAGACTGGGGTCCCAATGAGGAGTAGAGAAAGACCGGGTACCCAGTGAGGAGCAGAGAAAGACCGGGTACCCAGTGAGGAGCAGAGAAAGACCAGGAGCTGGAGTTTTGTTTGGGGACATGTTTGTCTCAAATTCTCAATGTTTCTGCCCTAGCTTCTAGAGTTTTGGAAATTACAGATGCTGTATCAAGTCTGACTGAACCACTAGTTTATGGATGATGGGTTTAAGACTTCACTATTGTCAACTTCTAAGCAGTTTGCTATGTGAATTTTCTCTTCGGTCAAGAGTATAAAAGTTAAACTGTCCCCTAGGCCATCACAAATGGAATTCAGTACACCTATCAATTCCTGGCTGGTCATAAGGGACAGACAGAGCTGCAGTCAAGCGAGGATGCCCAGGGTGGGTCAGAGGCACTCAGTGCTATACACAAAGGATGGCTGGGAAAAGAGGTCACAGCTCCAGTGCAACAGAGGAATCAGGTTGTCTAACAGAACGTTTGACTGGGACTGGGAGGCTCCCTCCATCCTACTTACCGCCTCCATCAAGCCCTTCAGAGACGGGGTCTTGAGCATCAGGGCGTCGAAGACTTCTTCAGCCTCCTTTCGGACATAGAGCAGCACTGGGTGGGACAGGGGAGAAAAGCAGTTAATTCACATGAGTGAAACTCATGACAACGGATCACAGGTGCTAGTTAAGATAGCCAGACACAGGCCCAGGAGGGAGAGCAACACATGCCACCTCAGTGTGAGCCCCAGGACCCAACGGCAGTTTCCCCTGAACTCTCGGGGGAGGTGGTGGTCTGAAGGGTGGACATGCAGGGGGTGAGACCATGAGCTGACTGCTAAGAATCCTCATCACCACTGGGACCCAACACACCTCTCTTCGGTTCTTCTGTCCGGGTCAGCTTAGCTGGTGGAGGAACTAGAAAGTCATCTTCGGTTCCAAATGGCCCCCTTTTCAAGACAGACCTGTGGGGGAGCCAAAGCACTTTTAGGTCACCTGCTTCAACTCCGCTCGACTGCGTGAGCAGGAGGGAGGTTCTTTAGAGCTGCTCTACTTTACACTCAAACTCTTTCCATTCGTTATGGGGTCCAAGCCAGATGACAACCTGGGCAGGG
The DNA here is from genome assembly GCF_037038515.1 of Microtus pennsylvanicus. Lineage (NCBI taxonomy): Eukaryota > Metazoa > Chordata > Mammalia > Rodentia > Cricetidae > Microtus > Microtus pennsylvanicus. The sequence goes on from NC_134586.1 coordinate 97,000,853, forward strand.
CTCGTCAGGCCTAGGCCATCCAAGTGACATGCTGGGAGGGCTCCACGGCTGGGCATCCCTTCCACTAACTCAGCACTGAGCGCGGGAAGGCAGAGCCATGCTCGCTGTGACACAATACACACTAGACAGGCCACAGCTGCCTTCGTTCAGCTGTAAGGAATTGTGGGTTTTATGTCTCGGGTCCGGGGGACTCTGAAAGTTGTGTCAGGTGGACAGTTGTGGCCAAAAGGTGTGTGGTCTACGCTGCAGGAAATTCCAGGTCCACAGGTAGGACAGTCTAGCAGAAGGCTTGTGACCACAGTGTAGCTTCTAAAGGCTTCCATGGAAATATCAGGGGAGAGTGGACAAGGAGCCTGAGAGGGAAGTGCAGGGGTCTGAGCCACTGCTGGCAAAGGCATGTGTTCTGGGAAGGGTCTGTGGGGTGAATGAAGAGACAGATGACCAGAAATAAGGACAGCACAGGCCCGAAAGGATCAGTCCATCTCAGCTCCCTAGTTGCAACATGTACTTGGTGAAGGTGCCCGCAGGAGGCCATGTCTGAGACACCATGAGTGGAACCATGGCACGGGCTTAGTGGCGACAAATGCAGGCTGGGAGAGGGTCGGAGTGGAGGGAAAGCAAAAACAGGACCCAGAAAATCAGGTACAGGGGCTTGGACCTGAGATCACAACACTCAGAAACATGAGGTGGAAACTGCTTCTGAGCCGGATGCCAGGCTAGGCCACACAGTGAGCCCTAGGCCAGCCTGGGCCAGGGTACAGCCCCGTCTCAAAAAACAAACCCAAAACCGAGATGCAGGGAGAGAGGGCTAAGGAAGCCACCAAGAGCTGGGTGTTCATCTCTATGCACTCCTGTGTGAGTAGGAAAAGGAATGCCCAAAGCAGACTCCACTATGTCTTCAAAGTTCAGTCCCAAAGCCATCTTAAGGACAAGCCAGGCTGGGGTCTGTGTAGGCTGTGGCTATTCTAATAGTAGGGGACTTCTGGACACGGAGCCCACAGAGATGAGCAGGCTCCCTACAGAGAGGAGCATCAAGACTTCAGAGGGACATCTGGGGCCCCAGTCCTGGATTCTACACACTGCCTCCTTTATGGGAAATCTGCATTTCTTGGACAAGAGACTGGTTCTGTAGGCTAGACAAGGAAGACACCAGCACTGAATACAAGTCAAAAGGACCAGGGGAGGCACCAAGGGATAGGAGCCTCATGTCAACAGCGGCAGTGGTGAATTCCTGTGAGTGGACGGGATGGTTTATAGCTTAAAGTGAGAAACAGAGCCCTGTACCGACAGAGATCAGTGAGCAGGCTGAAGTTTGGAGGTGAAAGAGGGATTTATGGGGTACAGCGTACTGTCTCCGTAGCACATGAGAAAAGGAAAGACATCTAAGAAGAGGCTTAGTCATACAGGCACTGTGGGCACAGGGATGAGATAAAGTGAGGGAGGACCCAGGGGAGGAGGACACATCTGGGGTGCACGGAGAGGCCTCACGGCAGATGTCCCCCAAGTTAAAGACACACCACACGAAGGCTCTGAACTGGATCTAGCCTTGCATGACCGTGTTACTGCACAATCATTGTGACTGCACAATCAGTGTGACCTGAATGAGCCTGCGACAGAGCCAGCAGTGTTCCCATCCACACCATGGATACAAGCGAGGTCCTCGTTAGCAGGAAACACACCTGATACTCAGGAACAGTGGGGCTCTGGGTCAGCTCTCTATTCTTTGACGCCCTGGCCTGGGACTCACCGTACAGCCCAGGATGGCCGCAAATCACATCTTCCTGCCTTGGTCTTGGCAGTGCTAGGATGGCAGGTGGGTGTCACCACGCCTGGCTGAGAAACTATGCTTAAGTAGCTCAGAGGAAAAGCAAGTTCTTTGTATTGTGTCTCTACATTTTCGGTGAGTTTGAGTGTGTTAGAGTGAAACAAAATGTAAACCTTACCCTTCACCTTCCAGCTCTTCCGAGGGCATGGAAAGAACCTAAGGCCAAAGACACAGACTCAGATCACTTTCCAAACTTGTGCAGATGCTTCAAACCACACGTAAATCAGTCCCAAATGGAAATTATTTTGAATGCGACCAGCCAAACACCAAACCCTTCTAAAAGACACAATCCTGGAGCCGTATTTTTCAACACCCAGAGTTTTTAGAGCTCTCTCTGACTTTGCTGACCCAGGGGGCTGGTCTTTGTGATGGAGGCTGGCTGATGTAAACATTTAGATGCCCCTACTCGGTCAGTCACTCACTGTGTGTGGCTCCTTCTGCAACAGAATGCAGAGTGGGAACAGCCGATGGGGGACGACACAGACTGAAAAAGTCGGAAATATTCACTGGCACCAGCCCCTTCACAGAAAAACCTGGCAGCCTCCAGTTCGCTCTGAGGAATCTCACTAGAACTGGAGGATTGGCCAACACCTCTGACCACTCATTAGTCCCTTAGAAATCTGTCTACTAAGTGCACAGCAGGGTCTCCTTTGTGAATTTACCCGACCTCAATATAAAAAGGAAAGGTACACTCTCCCGAAATGCCTGTCCCACGAGGCAGGGTGTGGCTGGATTTTAAATTTAGCATGGGTAGCTAAGATATGGCTGTAGAGCACGTGGCACATGTCAATGACACCCAGTAACGGGAACTACAAGAAGGGGCCTCCAGACACAGGTGTCACCCAAGCCAAACTTACAAGGCCACAGACTCAAACCCCAAATGTGAGGCCACTCTCGACACCTTTAAATGAGCTACAACAGGAAAGAATACGCATGGACCTGGGGTGAAAGGTCAGCACTGCATCTCTGGGTCAGCATCATTCACCATTCGGTTGTAACTGGTATCATGTCACCTGACTGAAAGTTCCAGAGAGCTCACTAATTGGTCAAGGGGCCATTGCGATCTGACTGTGAAAACCGCCAGGGGGCGCAGCCTCTCTGGGCAGACTGGTACCTACGTGGCTGCCGCGCTGCAGGTTAGTGAAGTGTACATCTGGGATGAAGAGGACAGGCTGGGTATCCAGATCCAGGAAGGGCTTGAACACCGTGATGTCCGTCCGTTTGTGTGAGGGAAGCAGCTGTACTTTAACGTCAGAAACTGGGGAGCAAAACCACAAGTCACCAAGAGATGATGGTTGTGGCTGCCTCTGTGCTGGCGCACGTCTGTAATCCCAGCACTCGGGAGGCAGAGGCTGCTCCCTCTCTATGACTTGGAGACCAGCCTGATCTATGATCTACAGCATCCGAAAAGGCCTGAGCCCACCCAAGACATGGCCTGCAGTTCTGTGAGTAAGCCCCTGCCCTCCTCCACAGCTGCTGGGGAAGGCCTTGGTGCTGGCGCTCGCCATGCCAGTCTCTCCCCACCCAGCCCGCACTCTTCAGGGTCTGGGCTGTGGCTGGCAGGACACAGCTGCAGCCAGGCATTCTCTGGGAACTCCAGGCAGCGCACTTACCTTTTCTCTTGCTTTGCTTTCGTTCTTCATCCCTGATTTTCCGTTCAGCTCCCTGTAGACAGAGGAGACAAGAGTGCAGATCAGGGCCTCTGGGAACTACTAGGATCTCTGGAAGTGAGTGCCAGCATAGGGTTTGCCACGCCTGCTTCCTCTTACAAGCCCACTCCTCTCACTGACGTACATCATAGGCACGTATGCAAATGTCATACGGAAATCCCTTTCTACAATTAACATATGAGGACACTTTTACAGCTTCTTCAAATCATTTCTAGCTACATGAAATCACCCATGGGGAACATTTTAGACACAAATAAAGCAGAATTCTTCTTGATAACAGATGTAACGAGGTAAAGGCGAACCTGAGAGAACCTGCTATCACATCACACTGCCTGCTGGGGTGTGGGTACCTTTCCCCCATTTCATAGGAAAGGACCATGAAAGAAAAAGGATAAAACTTGGCCCTGTGAATATTCTGTGTGGCTAATGCCATCACAGAGAGCAGTGGCTCTGACCAAAGACATGGTACCCATGAGCAGCAGACACAATCACAAGAAACAAAGCCGTCACTAGTGGCCTTTGTGCTGTGCCCTGTATTTGTGCCATGCATATCCACTGCAGCATCATGCAGCTGAACCCACACAAATATTCACAAGAACTTTACTAGTAAAAAGCATGACCATTCGACACATTACAATGAAACATGGACTCATTCTTCTTTGTCTAGTGATAATGTCTCTGGATTGTGCAGATGGATGGCCTTACAGTTGCCCAGCGATGTAGGAACTGTTGGCTTATGTTTCTGTTATATATCCTCCCTGACAGGAAGCAGGAAGTGAAGGGCCTCTTGCTGATCTTTGGCATCATTACACGATAAGGATCAGGCTTGAAAGCAGAGCACAAAACCTTCTGCTTGCTCTAAAAGGTGTCAACACCTTGTACATGGATGGTGTACACGGTAGATGTGCAGCCTGCGTGGAAGAACGGCTCTATGTGGGGCCAGGGAGACGTCTAGGCAGGTAAAATGCTTGCAGTACAACGGTAAGGACTAGAGTTCAATCCCCAACACCCATGCAGACTGCGGGTGGGCACCGCAGCCCTGCCTACTATCCCAGAGTGCAAGAGACAGAGATCATACAACCCTGGAGTGTGCTGGCTAGCAGGAGCTGCCAAACTGGCGATTTGGGTTCAAATGAGAGATCCTGCCTCAATACAGACCACGGAAAGTGTTCAAGGGAGACACAATACATCAAGTTCTGGCCTCCTCAGGCACAGACTCCCTGATAGAGAAGCAGGCCCTAGTCAATCCTGGATAGTGCTGCATGTCTCCCAGTGCCTCCTAAGAGCCCTACAGTAACCTCGTCAGACGAGAAGCTCCACATCCACCCCAAAGGTGGTCTCACAGACAGGCTGCTGCCAAGAGAAAGACTCACACTCTATTCTGAAATGACAGAACTCATCAGCTTCCAGGTACAAGGGTTCAAAGAGGTTACTCCAAACACAGCCCAGACAGAGAAACATCCCTCGACATGCACACAGGGTAAACTACTGTCTGTTCCCACCAAGTGGACTGGAAAGAACTTCCCCCTCACAGGGCCCTGAGTAATACCCAAGAAAACCCTGCTCAGTAGAGCAGAATAATGAGCCTGACACAGTGTGGCCCCAAGACTCACCTATCAGATCATAAGATGACATCTGAACAAATCTGTTTCCAAGAGACTTAATGAGGTCTCAGGCAAACTTGAAGAAGAGTCCTAGGAATAAAACTACCCAGCCCCAGCAAGGCCAAATGCACAAGGCCAGAAACCCAGCAAGACAGCCAGGTTTGCATCCAAGCAGAAAGGAAATCAAATCATGGAAGTGGACCCAGACATGGATACCAGGCACAGACATTAAGTTGGTAATGTTGTTTTATCCTATATATTCAAAAGCTATCAAAAGACTAAGCCTGGACTGAGGGGTGGCTCAGTGGGACAGTGACTGCCTAGTGTGCACAAGACCCCATGTTTGCTGCCCAGGACCACAACAGAAACTGCCCAAAACAACCACCACCACCAACAACAACATCACTACCAACAACAAAACCAAGCCCACCGCTTGCTAAGTAGAGTCATGACCTAAAATGGGTTCAACTTAAACTTTCTGAGATGAAAATATCACCGATGGAGCTCAGTCATCGGTTCAGCCCTGGCAAAGGATCAGCGAACCTAGCACACAATGATGGGAACTCTCTGGAAAGAAGTAAGAAAAACCAAACGACAACAGGCCATTAGTGAAACTCAAAGTACTTCACGGATGTAACTGGAGAACCTGGGTGGAAGGAGCAGGCAGGTCTGAAGATAACAACGGCCTGACACGTTCTAAACCCAACGAAAGCTGTAAACACACAGATGCTTAGCAGACTCAAGGACATGGAGCCTCATCAGACTCAGGTGCCCACCAGTGGTGGAAGAGAAGAACCTCCCTAAGGCCACAGACAGGAAGATCTTTTTTTTTTTTTTTTGGTTTTTTGAGACAGGGTTTCTCTGTGGTTTTGGAGCCTGTCCTGGAACTAGCTCTTGTAGACCAGGCTAGTCTTGAACTCACAGAGATCCGCCTGCCTCTGCCTCCCGAGTGCTGGGATTAAAGGCGTGCGCCACCACCGCCCAGCCAGACAGGAAGATCTTACACACAAAATGCAATGTGTAATGGGATGGCTGCAGCTACATCAGCAGTGCTGGCTGCAAGTCTGTACAGCATCTGTGAAGTGACAGACGGACCTTACAGACAGACAGACCAGAGACCCAGCACAAGAGCTGAGCATGAAATAAGCACTTCTCACACAGAAGCGCTGAAGGGCTCACTCCAGTTCAGGTGCAGAAAGATGTCAAAGGAAGTCCTGGGATGGTATGGGGACTCTCCTCATAACCCTCCAGGAATGTGCTCGGACACAGCAGGGCTTGTCCCAAAACGTTAGCCTCAAGAACCTGCTGCCTGTTTGGGCGAAGACGACCACAGCTGCCGAGGAGACTGACTTCTGCGGGAGTGTCAGGGAGAGGTGGCACCCGCCTGAAGCCCAGCACTCAGGGAAACGAGCAGAAGGCTCAGGAGGTCAAGGTCATTCTTGCTTCTATATTGGGCACAGGCTACATAAGACAGTGTGTCAGAAACCAAAATGACGGGCCAATGGGATGAGAGAAAAAGCAGCGACCCAAGTTCCGTTGGTTAGAAATCCAAACTTTGCCCACATTTCCTCTGAAAACGTGTTGAATGGCTGTTACTCCCAAAAGATGAGAAACTCATTTATCAAACCAGCTAAGCAACTCTAACAAGAGACGACACAACTTCCTTAGGAAGGAAATACACTGCTGATACACCGAAGGATACCCAAAGTGCCTTAGTTCTAGTTTCTCACTAGACAGAGACCAGACTCATAAGTGAGAGCTGAGAGCCAGCAGAAGGCAATCACAAGCCAGCAAACAAGTGGGGCAGGGTCACAGCGGATGGAGTAAAGGCTGCAGGGGGCAGTAGAGAGTCAGGCAGCTCTGCTAAGCAGAGGCCTTATGAAGAAACCAGTACCTTCATGGTACTCAAAAATGAACCCATGAATTCCCAAGAATGCCCAGGGAAATTATTAGTCAGGAAAGACTGAACATAAACATCAGATGTGAAAAGAAAAAGGTTTGAATAAAACTGCAATTTCTCTAGTTTTATAAAAATAACACAAATACCCTGATAGCCCCTCCTAAGGGTTTTTGCTTTGTCTTTGTTTGAGACTGTGTGTGTATGTGTGTACATGCTCCATGTACCCCAGGCTGGACCTCTGTCTCCCAATTCTCTTGGCCTCTCAGGTGCTGTTTTCTCCGGGCTATGGAGGAATGTGGTCAGGTGGGAAGAGCCTGACCTAGGTTCCAAGTCCTCGTGCCCACCAGCTGTGACTCACTGCATCCAGTGCATCCCACGGAAGCACCTGTGTCCATTGTCTCCACACCTGACCCCGGGGCTGGGCAGGAGATCACACGGCAAAGGAGAGGGGAGGCTGGAAGATGGGAAATGATCCTAGGTCAGCTGTGGAAGCCCGAAGTGCTCACGAGGGATCAGAGAGCAGAACAATCAGAGAGAGGCATAATGAAGATACAGAGGGGGTCTGAGTGATCCCGTGTGAGCCACTGCAGGCTTGAGACAGACATGGTCGCAAGCTGCATCCAGTAGGTGGAAAAGGCGTGGAGACAGACTGGAGCTAGTCTAGAAAGGAATGCAGACCTGCTCACACCTTGAGTCAGCTCAGGGAGCTACCATCAGATAATAACGATGTTGCTTTAAGCCGCTGAATTTGTCATCATTTGTTACAGGTAAAGACCCTGCTTTGCAGATGTGCCCAATCTGGCAGGCTCTGGGAGACAGCTCTGAAGGCGAAGGTCCCAGGCGCCCTCCAGTGGTCAGATGCAACAGGCCTGCCAGAGTCTGACTTGACACAGGTGTTTCCCTAAGCAGCTGCAGGAAGCGGCTGCAGATATCTTGGGCATGGCCTGCCTAACGGCCTCCAGGGAAGCGAGTCAGTAAAGGAGTTAGGCCAGGACCGGGGCACGACAAAGCTTCACATGATATCATCTTCCCCTTCCTTCTACACTTTAGCTTCTTTGCCTGGTTAAGGCTAGCGGCTCTGCGGAAGGAAGCCCGGGAAGGATGGGTGCATCCGCTCTTCCCCAAGCCCGCCGCTCGCTCACCTTGTCACAGAAGACCTTTATCTGGCAGTAGGCCCGGTGTACTGGCTTGTTGCTGCGGTTGTTATAGCTGTAGGTGTCAATTTGGATATTAAGGGGCAAGCCCTTCACGCCCTTCTGGGAAGAGAAATCGGTGCTTAAGCAGTTCACGGAGATGAACACCTGTGAAGGAAGAGAAGCCTCTGTGAGTGGCAGCTCCGGCAGCCAGTCCAGCCCGGCCTTTGCAAATGATGGACACTCAAGACGCTTGTGATTCTTTTTTTTCCTTTCCCCGCATTACAGTTTATCATCATGAATGGAAGTCAGCGCAGCAACTCCCGGCAGAAACTGAGGCAGAGACCAAGGAAAAACAATGCTTACTACCTTGCTTTCTATGGCTTGCTCAAACTGCGCTCTCTGACTACCCAGGGTCACCTATCTAGGGGTGGCACTACTTGCCAGTGGGCTGGCACTCTCAGGAACCTTAGAGGCGGCGGAGGATGCATCTCCAGAGCGGTCTGAGCACAGGTGTGAGAGGAAGGGGGGTGCATGGAAGCTGTTTATTCCCAGGATGGCTCTAGGACAAGCAGACAGTGTGGCCCTCATGGCTAAGGCCATCTGCCAGGGACACTGCACTGTGTATTTTGACTGCTGGAGGACAGTTGTGCATCCTCTTTGGAACCACCTGTACCTTTGCTGTCACCTCAGGATGGTCCGCAGCAGGCTATGCCCTAGCGTATCAGGACTGAACAAAAGCTGGCTTTTCCCAATCTGTAGTTTGATTATAAAATTTACTTGCAGCTGGGCGGCGGTGGTGCAGACCTTTAATCCCAGCACTTGGGAGGCAGAGGCAGGCAGTTCTCTGAGAGTTTGAGGCCAGCCTGGTCTTCAGAGTCAGTTCCAGGACAGGCTCCAAAGCTACACAGAGAAACCCTGTCTCGAAAAACAAGCAAACAACACTCACTTGCCCACGCGCATATTCGTTTCTTTTTCTTGTGGGTGTTTGGTAACAGAACCACATTGGGTCAAGTCCTCAGAGAATAGTTCAAAATCCCAATGATGTCCAACAGTCTTTTTAGGCAGCCTTCCATAATTTAAATATAATTTGGATTCACCACGGGCCTGGGTAGATACTACCATTGGCAAGGTTTTTCATGGGTTTTAATTCTTATGCTGCCTCCTGAGCAGCCACAAACAGTGCTATGTTCTTCACTGAAGAAGGCCCCACAGAATGTGGTTAAGACATACAGAAGCTCTGAAGACATTATTATGGGCTGGGGGAGCCTTTGGACATGGGAGAAAATAACTCTGTAGGCCACTGAAGGACATGTCCCCTCCAGGCCGTCACAAGGCACTGGGGAGAGGGGCAGATGGCACCAAGGTCACACCTGCCCCTTCGTTACCTTTCACCAGCTTCTGAAGTGCCACTGACCCACATGGACAGTTTTTACAGGCTGTGTCACTAAGCCCAATAGGGTCAGCTCCACGGAAGAGCTGGCATGTCCTTGAGTCACGCATCAATTGGCAGAGAAGCTTCCCAGCCCATATGCCCTCTTTCAAGGAGGAAGTCAGAGAGTGGCACACCTAGGCTCGCCTCCCTTTTGGTCACCCCATGTTCATTTTCTCAAAGTTAAAGCAAATGGAGACACTCAGTGCAGTACAGGAAACTTACTCGAAAAAGCTGGTGGAGCTCTGCACAGTTAGTGAGCATGCTCTGTTCCCCCTTTCATGGCTCTACATAGCTAGTGAGTATGCTCTGTTCCCTTTTCATGGTTCTACATAGCTAGTGAGCATGTTCCGTTCCCCTTCTATGGTTCTACATAGCTAGTGAGCATGCTCCGTTCCCCTTCTATGGTTCTACATAGCTAGTGAGCATGCTCCGTTCCCCTTCTATGGTTCTACATAGCTAGTGAGCATGCTCCATTCCCCTTCTATGGTTCTACATAGCTAGTGAGCATGTTCCATTCCCCTTCTATGGTTCTACATAGCTAGTGAGCATGCTCCGTTCCCCTTCTATGGTTCTACATAGCTAGTGAGCATGCTCCGTTCCCCTTCTATGGTTCTACATAGCTAGTGAGCATGTTCCGTTCCCCTTCTATGGGTCTACACAGCTAGTGAGCATGCTCCGTTCCCCTTTCATGGCTCTACATAGCTAGTGAGCATGCTCTCTTCCCCCTTTCACGGATCTGGGTTTGAATCTGTCTGAGGTCAAATGCTTTTTATTTCCCTAGAATCATAGGAGTGTTTTTTTTGTTATTGTTTTGTTTTTAAATGGGCAATCTCAGAGATGCAAAAGACCCTTATGCCACACAACCAGGATTTCTTCCAGTGCCTAGGCCCCAACAGTCAAGAACAACTGTCCAGCTCAGCTAAGACACAGGCAGGGATGGCCTTGGGTTGTAAATGGGTATGTGACAGGGACTGTGTGCTACTCGGGCATTGGATGGAAGAGAAGAGGATAGAAAGAGAAGCTGGAGAGAAAGAGAATCAGAGCCACAGTAACAAGGAGCCAGTTTCAAGCAGGGTTCAAAGTGGGCTAGAAGGTTATTCTACTCTGCCTATGTGGGAAAAGACCGAACACCCTAAAAAGACTGGGGATATACACAATTACAAGATCTGAAGATAACCCCTTATCTGTTCCTTCACCAGCGTTCCCCAGACCTTTCTCACTGTCCCTGGGCACTGACAGTCCCACCTCATGCTGGCCCTGGCAGCCTCCTTACTGATTTGGTCGGGTCCACCCGCAGCTCTCCTCTGCCTGTCCGGCCAGGCTCAGTTAGACAACCTACAGAGCTATGCCTGTGCCCAGAAGAGGGCGCTGTCCTCCCGCGTTTGAAGGCCCGGGAGCTGTTAAGGCTGTTCTACCATGGTGAAGCGGACCTCCTTTTCCACACGACCTAATCCCACAGACATTATCCTTTCGTGGGAGATCTCGATGGAGGGTGCTCAGATGTCTCCCTCTCTCCAGACTGTTCACACTCTGGCAATATGGTATCTTGCTTCTAAAAGTTTTCTAATGATTTCCAGTAAACAAAATTACTCAATTTTAAAAAAGCAAAAACAACTTGTCTGTGTGTGTGTGTGTATTTGTGTGTGCACGCGCACCAGACAACAGCCCTAGGTTTCATCCTTTAAACACCATTTACCACCTTTGAGACAGGCCTCTCATTGGCTGAAGCTCAGCAGTGAGGCTAGATGGTCAGGGGATCCCAGCCATCACCCTCTTCTCTGTTTCCCCACCCAGCAGGAGACCAGACTCAGGCCTGCGCACTTGCAAGACAAGCTCTTTACTGACCGAGTCACTTTCCCAGCCCTACTTTCTTTGTGTTTAAAGACTAGATGCCCAAGTGGGAAGTGGCTCGTGGGATTTATGAACTGCTTTACCAAAAAAATCCGTGCTTTGACTTGATGCCTTCTCCTACATATTTAAAACATTTATATGAAATGGGATATAGGAGGCATATATGGAACAGGGTCGGTGAGATGACTCAGCAGGGAAAGAAAGACACTTGCCACCACCTTCCGACCTGGGGTCAGCACACAGAATCCTCATGGTGAAAGGAAAGAACTGGCTCCCTGACCTGACCTCTACATGCATGCTGTGATACATGCGCGCACACACACACACACAAATAAATGTGAGGAAAAAAAAGAAATCTGAAAGGGAAAAATAAAATTAATAAGAAAAAAGGGTGACAAAAGAAGGCGTCTTTGTAAACAATAAAAGTTACTAAACCACTGTACATTTCAGCTCCCAGCCAAATGGAAAAATCTAAACTTCTGTCACCCTGGGCCATGTGGCACAATTCCTAACTCAGAAATGGCTCCCTGGGAAAGCTCACTCTAGTTCCCTAATTCCAGGAAGCTTCTGACTCAAAGGGCCATTCCCATGACAAGAGGATTTCACAGTAATGCAACCCAAACCCGGCCTCCCTGCTTCCCAGCTTCAAGCCTCTATTCAAATTAGCCAGATCCCAGGATCAGGCTGAAGGCAGAGCCTTTGGGAAGCAGCTCCCAGTCTTGCTTCCATGTTTTCTCAGACACATCTGCTTCCTATTTATGAACATTCTTTTCAACTTAGACTTCAAAAGTTATCACAAAGGGCTGATGCATCCTAACGCCTCCTTCCTCAGATAAAACAGCCATACCAGTAGGTAGGATGAGTCGGGGAAACAGTCATACGTTCTCTGAAGGACAGCGACCTGAAGACGCCAGAGCTAACTACGCCTTACACAGTAGCATCATGGAAGAATATGCCAGGCCATCATGGACATCCTGGGCCAGACCAAGTGATACCCACGCTGGTTTAGGCATTCACCAAAGGTCAGAAAAAAAATACCTCCGCCCCCCATGTTTTCACTGGGGGAGGGGTAAAGTGCTCAAAAGAGGTAGTTTTGATCTGAAAAATCAAAGCAACTAAATTTGGCCCCACTCTGTCCTTAACTAGCGCTGTAACCCTGGTCCCTGCTGTCACGCAACCAGCCGAGGCACGGGATCTCCAGGTCACTTTCAACTCCAGACCCTTGTGATGTTCTGTCTACAGTGGATGAGAAGGATGAGCCCAAAATCTTACTGTCATTACACTGCAGATAAAATGACTGAGTCAAACAGAGGAGTCTGGGGCCACACACTCATGAAGACCTGTGTTTGGTCCAGCACCCACCTAAAACCTGGACATGGCAGCTATAATCCCAGCGCTGCGGAGACAGAGACAGGAGGATCACTGGGGTCTGTGCTTTTAGCCAGTCTAAAGAGTTGGTGAGCTCTGAATTCAGTGAGAGACTGTCTCAAAATATAAGGTGGAGAGTGACTGACGGAGACATCCCACTACCAACCTCTGGTTTCCACATACATGTGTGCATGCATACACACACGTACACACACACACACACACACAATGAAAGTACATTTACTGATATCAACTTTCTATAAGCACTGTTACATTAAAGGTGCCATGTAACTTCATTCCATTTGGCCTGGGAACTTGGTAGACACATAGGTCTCTTGTCTCCTCCCTCCTCCGACAAGCACTCTAGGGGAGCCACTGCACCCAAAAACCCCAGGGAGCCCATCTCTCAAACACTGCTCCACACCACAGCCATGCTGGAATCCTTCACGTCCCAAAGCCCATTAGGGTAGGTCACATGGCTGAGTATTTGGAACACCTCTGCTTGGGTGGGTCTGACACCAGAACCGCCCTCTGGTGCTACCGGGTAGTCACATGATCGACCAGGATCACACCACCCTGTGAAGGGGATGGTCTCCTACACACTGGCATACTTCAAAGCATCAAAGGCCTCCTTTGGCTCCGAAACTCTGAGACTATGAAACCGCCTCATCCACGATGTATCTGAAGGCGTGTTTTACAGAGGTACACGCCTATCAGGCACATTCGCTATCCACAAAGCCTGCTATTCTCTATGGTCATACGCCAATCCTCAGCTACCCAAAGTCGGGAAGAACTTTTCTCAGAACGAACACCTCTGTATGAAGCAGTGTGCCCAGGCTGAGATTCTAGCAGTGACTCTGAACTGCATGCCATGTGTGACCCCTGGGATCACACCACAGATGCCTCTGTTCCTGGCATCAGAGACATGTGTATACTCAATGCATATGTTTTTATTATTATTATAATCATTTTCTTGGTTTTTTTTTTTAAGACAGGGTTTCTCTGCATAGCTCTGGCTGTCCTGGAACTTATTCTATAGACCAGGCTGGGCTAGACCTCAGAGATCCACCTGCCTCTGCCTCCTCCTCCTGGGATTAAAGGCATGCACCACTATCGCCCAGCTCATGTGTTTTAATAAAAGACAAAGCAGAAGGAGTGTTTCCATAGTCCAACATTTCCATTGTCTACAAAGCCGTCCAACCCAGGCTTGACGACGTTTCACTGAGTTCTAGAGCCACACTGGCTGGCTATACTCGGGGCTGAGGGGGAGCTGAAGAAGATCAACCTCCAGGTTTCTCTGCACTTAGGGAAGTAGTAAGACACCCAAACACATAAAGTAATTTAAAGAGCGATTGATTGATTGATTCCACATCTTGAACGAATAAAAGCAAAGCAAGGCAATCAAGTCTGTATAAGATAAACACTGCTCCATTCTTCCCGGCAGGTGATCAAATCACCTTGATAGCATCACAGGGCAAACTCCAGTTTCTCAGAGAAGTCATAGGAGTAAAAGAGGGAGACAGATGGGTACATACTCAACTTCCCCTCCATGAAACACACGTGAATGCATGAGTGTACAGATATAAGCACGCACACACACATGCACCACTTCCAATTCTATAGCTAACATCTGCAAAAAGGCTGCCCGACACACACATTCCCTTCTTCAGAGAGCTGGGAAGGTCTCTACTGTGGAAGGAGCCTTCAAGGCTGACTTTTGTTTTTACACTTCCTTGTTGTTTATTTTGAGGAAAATGTGATGTTATTCAACCAATCAAAACAGTAATCTCAAAAGATCACAACTAAAGCTCCTACCCAAAATCGTTACAAGGGAAATAAAACCTAAAAAACAAACAAACAAAACCAAACCCCTAATCACAAAATCCAACTACTGAACAGGCCAAAGATGTTCTGCAAGATTCTTTTTAAACGTCCAGCCCATTTTTCTAGGACAGTTCCTCATTCCTGGTTGAGAATTCATACACTCAGAATATTTAAAAAGATTTCCATTGGTTTTGCAAAATGCAGCTTGAAATGAGGGATGTACGTTAGCCGAGGATTGACCTATCAGGAGTTTTGTCCATATGCTCTTCCACACCTCAAACTGCTGTGCAAGGACTCTCCCAGAAGCATCACGGCAGCCCCTCCCATGTCCACCCTCCAAGGAAGAAGAGGGCAGAAGAGACACTAAGAGACATGTGCGCTCAGAAATGACTGCCCAGGAGCCACCTCCCAGCGGGCAAAGCAGAGGAGACTAAAAGTAAAGTCCCTAAGCCTCTGATTCATCCAGTCCGCTAGGGGCTTTTCTTCCTAACTGCGAGCTGAGTGCAATCCCGGCAAAACCCACGGGCTGTGAAGAGACTAGCCTCGCATGTAAGTTAGCAAGTGCATTAATCTGTAGGGAGAAACCTGGGAACTCTGAACCAGATATCAAATTCATGGAAAAGGGCACATCCACAAAACACCTGGAATTCAAGGCTGGCCGCGGCTCACAGGTGTAGCGCTTGCCTGGCACCTGGGCCCCTGGCCTTCGAAAACCAAAACATTTGGACTCCATCAGCCAAACGTTATGAAACTCCCATGGAGTTGAGCCAGATCCTGCATGGCAGTATTGATTAATGTGGGGTTCACTACCCCTTGGTGTTTCCCATGAATAACAAAAAGGCTGGCCTTACTGCACCACGGTGACGGTGGTGATGGCCACTCCATGTTTCTGTACAAGTACAAGGAGTATGACCACTGACTGGCACCGCTTTGACTTTTATCCCACTGAGAGATTCAGGTAGAAGGTTGCATGCTGCGGTACACTCCTGCTGTGGGGGTGAAAACACTCTCTTCTGGCTTTCATGACGCAGTGTGCTCTAACGGTAGTAAGGACATCACAGAGTGGGTGACCCAGTCAACAATAGGAATCACACCTTGACAATTGGACTGACTTTCTTCTTTTTCCTTTTTTCTTTTCTTTTCTTTTTTTTTTGTTTTTTCGAGACAGGGTCTCCCTGTGTAACAGTCCTAGCTGTCCTAGAACTAGCTCTTGTAGACCAGGCTGGCCTCGAACTCACAGAGATCCACTGCCTCCACTTCCTGAGTGCTGGGATTAAAGGTGTGTGCCACCACCCGGCCAGACTAGCTTTCTTAAGGGACGAAGATTTTGTTCCAGGGGCCCAATTCTCAAACAGAGAAATAGTAGAACACACTGCCAGAACTGGCTCTTGGTGAGACCTGAGGGGGACAGAAGGGACCGTGACAGCAAGCGTGCCTACAGACACCAAGCATTCTCTGTGGCAGGCAGGGATGTGGGCCAGAGGCAGGAACATAAAGAGCTGTCTCTTGCCGGGTCTGAGGGCACACACCTTTTACATGGGCTCTGGGGATGGAACACAGGCCTTCACACCTGCATAGCAAACGCGCTACCCACTGTGCTGGTGAGACCAACTTAGACATGCCTGGGAATAATAAGCCTCAATAAGGAGTTGCCTCCACCAGAGAGGCCTGTGAGCATGCCCGGGAGGCCATTTCTTAAGTACTAGTCACTGCAGGAGGGTTGTCTCAGGGTTTCTATTGCTGTGGAGAGACACCATGACCACAGCAACTCCTATAAAGAAAATATTTCTTTGGAGTGGCTCGCTTACAGTTTCAGAACTTGAGTCCATTATCATCATTGTGGACTCAGTGTGCCGGCAGAGGTGGTGCTGGAGCGGAGAGCGTTACATCTTGCAGGCAATAAGAAGTCACTGACTCACGCTGAGTGAAGCTGAGTGAAGTCTGAGGAAAGAGAACTCAGAGTCTGCCCCACAGAGACACACTTCCTCCGACAAGGCCACACCTCCCAACAGTGTCACTCCCTTTGGGGGCCATTTCCTTTCAAAGCACCAGGAGCCCTAGCCCACCATAGGTGGTGCCATCCCTAGGCAGGTGAGCCTAGAAGCCAGGGGAAAAGCCAGGGGCCACTGCTCCTCCAGTCTCTGTGTTAGTTCCCACCCCTAGGTTCCTGTCCTTATTTCTCTCAATGATAGAATGGAACCTACAGGTGAAATAAACCCTTTCCTTCCCACGCTGCACTTGTTCATGGTGCTTCTCGACAGCGCGGACTGGGTCACCCAGTGTATCATCTTTTCAGCCCCAGCTTTCACTTGCTACTGGTGCTGGCTGGTTTTATGTCAACCTGATAAGCGCCGAGAGTCATCCGGAAGGAGGGAACCTCAACTGAGAAAATGCCTCTCCACCATCAGGCTATAGGCGTTTTCTTAATTAGTGATCGGGAAAGGGCCCAGCCCATGGTGGCTGTAAGAAAGCAGACTCAGCAAGCCATGAGGAGTAAACCAGCACCTTCTGTGGCCTCTGCATCAGTTCCTGTCTCCAGGTTCCTGCCTTGCTTGAGTTCCTGTTCTGACTTCCTTCAGTGATGGACTGTGATGTTGAAATAGAAGACTAGTAAACCCTCTCCTCCCCACATTGCTCCTGACCACGGTGTTTCACCATAGTGCAGAAACCATAAGACGGGGATTACGTCACCGACCATCTGGGCTTTACAGCGCAGTTAGACAGGGAGGACTACGGCTAGCTTAGTCTCCAATGTGACTAAGTGTGGGCTCTGGAGCTGCAGAGCCCAAGTCCACCACTGCTTCTCCCGTCCTCACATGGCGGCTCCTCTTCAGATCAGGCTGCCTCAGGTGCTTCTTTCCCACCTACATTCACAGCAGCTGCCCAGAAAGGCAAAGAGAACAGTCCATCTCAAACAGGCTTGGCCAAAATATTCAGCAGCCTATGGCTCCCTGGCTGAAAATGCGCCTTCCCTGAACTCCGGAGAATACGGAGCTTGCCTCACTGATGACAGACCCGAGAGCAGCCCTGGCTATACCAATGATGAGCATCATAGTTCGGAGGATCCTCAGGTCAGGCTGCCTGCTCCAATCATGCCTGGCCCCTCCCAGAGCTGCACAGGTGATTGGCTGCCTGGCTGATCAGGCAGGGACGCCAGCATTTTGCAAAGTGGCCTCTCAAGCCAGTTTTTCTGCCCTAGTGGCAAAGCACTGATTTCTGTGTGTAGAACTCCCAGGAAGGAAGTTAGTAATGAGTCACACTAGTCCAGAGAAGTTCAAGGGTGAACCAGTGACACTGTACTCCTATACAGCGGACTGACTTCCGGGGAAGGACTTGTTACTTGTGCATTAAGACACAGTTAAAAAGTTCTAACTGCCCAATACACATCACAAGAAAAGCTCCGATGGAGGCGAAAGGAAAAAGCAGGTGGGTTCAACTGGGGCAGATGCTTTGGTCAGGTTACCACGGTAACTGAGGACAATTTGACATTCTCCATATGCACTGATCCTCGATGTCCGCGCTTCTCTCTCACGCCACACTTCCCATGGTCTCTGGCTCTCAGAGTCTCTTCACTAGAGACAGACAGGGCCAAGCTGTGAAGTTCAGGGTTAGAGGACACTGATGGAGAAGGATAGAGACATCAGCCCTAGTAGGACCCAGCTCTCAGGACCCCAGAGCCAATCAATGCCTTCCCTGGCCCTTCATGGAGAGGCACCAATGGAACACTGGAGAAGCGGGAAAGCGGGGGAACATGAACACCCAGACAGAAAATGGAGTGGAAGGTCACCTTGATCATGAGGCATGAAGTTAAAGGTCTCTGTGTTTCAAACCAAACTGCTCCTCGCTGCCAAACTTCCTACTTGTTGCAGATAAGTCACAGGACTTAGCTGATGCCCACATGGCTCCAGGAGACACAGAGACAGCCATCTTGGATACAGTCCCAGTGGCCTCTGGGAATCCAACTCCATTTTTTTTTTCAATATCAAAACTCAACTTAGTCAAACACATACAATATCTATAAGGTCCTTTCTAGAATGTAATTTATATTCTAAAAGAAAGTGGAAACTATAGGGTAAGTTCAAACTTAATTATCCAAATCAGTGTAAAGATGCAAGCAGCTCCTCCTGGGGAGAAACTGCCTGACAGTTGAAATGAAAATATTGGTCACATTCCTGCCTCGCTTCCAACAGCACTAGACAGGGAAATCACTCTTTCTTTAGTACAGTTCAGTGAGGCTAAAGACTTGGATCGAAGCTGATAGGGTAGGCAAGATTTTAAACTATACATCACGACCCAGTTCTTGGCCGAGATATAATTAAAAGGGAACATTTATTGGCCTTTACACAGCCCTCCCCTCCCCCACCCTGAGCAGAACAAACAAACAAACCCGCCTCTCTCTCGGTTCTGGGCCGCCTCCACCCCCAGGCTGCGCGGTCCACGTGCAGTTAATGAGTGTGTGGAGCTGAGGTGGTATGGAGACTGAGTCACCCACCGAGCAGCATCCAGTTCCACTACTGATGGGCCAGATAACCCGGTGCGTCACACCTGCTCCCTGCTCTGACGGGAGGTGACTGCGCTGTCCTAACCATGCTACGACGACAAGGACACTGTCACCACCAACTGCTGCCCAGCTCAGAGGGCTTCAAGGGCAGCTGAACACTTGGGTTGCTTCTCAGACTATCAAATGACCATCAAAAGAAAAGAGAAAATGGGCAGGAAGGGGTGGGGCGGGCAGGGACGTGGGAGGGGAAAAAGTACTGACTAGCAGTCTTCCCACGGCCAGGAGGGGCGTTCCCTGAAGGGGAAACAAGCTCCGAGTCAGCAAGGCTGTTGCCTCAGCCCGCTTCCCACAACGCCCACACAGTGTCTCGGTTTCTGTGCCATGCAGAGAGCCAGGGGAAAAGTCACCGAGATAAAAGAGAGGCACGGAGGAGAAAACATTTAGAGGGACCTGCCTGCTCCCCTTTTCTCTGTTATGTTCCTAGGCAAGACCTGCTGAACCTAAGGACACTTGGCAGGTGCAGTGATCTGGCACTTGTTGTCCCAAATAAGCAGAGTGTGTGCTCTGAGACCTGCAGAACTGTATGGGGGCGTGACTCAAGGCAAACACAGGCCGCATTCCATCCCCCCAGCACAGAACAGGACAGGTGAGCGAGCCCATGGGTCACAAAGGGGACCCGGCAGGCAAGCTGACTGCTGACCAAAAGAGTTTGCACTAAAGAAAATGGGCTAAGGGTGGAGAGTCTGTGGATTAAGGCGGAGAGGCCAAGGGGCCTGTGGGAAGGCTGCTACTCATAAGACCCCTCACTCCAAGGCTCCATCAGTACAGAGCCCCAACTGTTTTGCTTTGGGTTAAAAGCAGCAAACCTACAAAAAAAATTAAAACCAAGACAAAACATAGGAGTGGCAGACCTGACTGAAAAGACAGAGAAAGCCACAGATGGGATTTCCAGGAAGAAACACGAGACGGCAGGTTAGGTTGACAAGTTGTCAAATGAGAAGTCTCTACAGAAGAAGCTCATTGTTTCCCAGAGTGGCAGAGTGGAGGAAGGGTAAAAATTCGCTCCACCTCCCCTGAGAAAAAGAAAACACGCAACTCAAGCAACAACACAAACGGTGTCTAAATAGACAGGGGTGCCTGAAACTTGTTCCACAGGATAAAGGTTTCACTACCAAACGGAGGCTTTCTTCAGCTGCCAAGTGTCTCCACGGCAGTCAGAGACACCTTCGGCCAGCCCTCACCCTCAGGCACACGCTGAATAAATGCTCATATTGTTATCCGTGGGTTCTAAAGCCCTGCCATGACTCGGAGTGTTTCAGTTTACAGTTAGACGGAACTTCTCCCTTAGACACCGCAGAGCACACACACTCTGAAATAACGTGGCCGCAAAGCCCCAACCCCAGCTTTTAAAGAAAAACGTCTCAAAGGTAAATTGTTCCTGTGATGGCACCCAGGGCAGCGGCCTCAAGGAAATAAACGATCTTGACATTTTAAATACAGATTGACTCAGACGCCTCACTCTCTGCAGGCATGCGGCTCTCTCTGGCAGATGTTTTTAAATTTTTACTTTAATGAGTGTTTTAGCTTTACTTATTTACTTAGTGTGTGTTCTGTTCTGTTCTGTCAACACTCTCTCTTATTCCCTGGAGACAGGGTCTTTCTCAGAACCCAAACTCTGGCAACTCTCCTGTCTCTGCCGTCCACAACAGTGTTACAGAGGCACAGCCACCCCCTCTAGCAATCCTCCTGTCTCTGCCGTCCATAACAGAGTTAAGATGGGTGCAGCCACACAAGTCTTTTGCCATGGTCTTGAATTCAGGTCCTAGAGCCACCTCCTCAACCCCAACTATGTGTTTTCAACTACATATGAGAAAATCTTCGTCGTCAAATAAATGCCACGCAGGTAGCTGCTACCCTGAGTGTTCCTGGAGGTGGGAGGCGAGGTGTCTGTGTAGAGACAACCATGGTCTGCCTGCCTAGACTCTGAAAGTCACTTCTTTGCTGAAATTTTAAGAATTTATTATTTAGTATTGTTATGTGGGAGACAGGGTGTCCAAGGAGAAGGTGTGTCATCTCCTTCCACCATGTAAATCCAGGTGGTTGAGCTCAGATGGCTAGGCTCTGTAGCAAGTCATCTGCCCGCGAAGCCGCCATGCTGGCCCACGTCCTTCCCGTTAAGAGTAACAGTGCTTCCTGATGGGGCTCCACTTAGGCAGCCCAGCAAGCGGACTCTTTAGCTGTGAGTCCCCGGCCCATCATTTCTCTGCAGTTACAAGGATGACGTGTGACTCATTTCTTTCTCCCCTCCTGCCCTCCCATTCACACTGGAGATTTAAAGTTGTGAAACAAACCAAACCTGTCCCAGCTTAATGCACCCAAACATGGCACCGCCTTATTTTAATATCACCCGATGGATGCTTCACTAGAATGGAATCCCTTTAAATGCAAGCAATGTGTTCAGTCCAAGCACATTAAAAAAAAAACACTCTCACAATGAATTCCAAACATTATGCTTAGACAAAACAACAATCTCAGAAGCCGTGCAATATACACACATGCAAAACATCCCAAGTTCAAGTGACCAGGTGGCCACACCCCTTTTACAGCCTCTGGCCTGGATAGTCCCTCCCCAGGAACTCCACCGGCTCTTGTGGAGACCAGGAGACAAAAGGAAAGATGTCACTCCACCCAACACAAGAACCTTCCCGGTAAAGCTCAAGGTAGGCGTCAAGTCATTGTAATCCTCTCTCTTCTGTAACATGGCCTTTCCATGACAAACACCTGTGCTCCAGAACAACCGTCCAGAGTCCCGGGAGCCCCTTCTCAGAGTAGCCGATTACAGCAAACATTAAGGCCTACAGTTGGACCCTACAGCTTTCCTAGGGACAGGCTGCTGTGCCACTGGAAACCTTAGGCAGCTCGTGCCCCTGCCCTCTCCCTCAGCCTAGGCCCTGCGTGGGAGGAAGCTAACTGGAAAGAGTTGAACCGTGTGTCAACTGAGCTGTCACACCCACAGTTGGGTCAGTCCCATGGGTGATACACTGAGACTAGGCAGCCCCTTCTGGAGGTCTGATGACATGTCACAGAGTACCAGGGGCCTTGCAGGCGCGTGGTGTAGGAAGACCCAGGGCCCAGGCAGCCTCAAGCCGCGGCAGGCACAACACGCAAAGCATACCAGGCTCTGTGCAAGCATTCCCTGCTATCAGCCCACCCCCTACACACAGGGGCCTGGCCCACGACTCACAGGAGCTAGCTCTTTGGTATGGGTAGTTTCTGAGCAGGACACATGAATGCAGCCATGACACATTCTACCGCGTAGACCGGCCATTTAGATTAGCACTAGAGAAATGTACTGGCTAGATTTTGTCCATCACATCCTTAAACCGTTTGTTTAACATTCATAAAGATCGCGTCCCAGCAAACAACAAAGAGATCTGAAGCTACGCTCTGAACCGCTGCCATCTTCCTCTTTGCCATTCTGTCTGGTTGGTTGTGACCACCAGAGCCACTCCCAGGCTGCCGCTAGATGACCTTCCGTGGTGCTGCTGTCCAGGGCCAGTTGCTTTTCGGTTTATAATTTCCATTCCTCTGCAGCTGACTAGCATCCAAAGTAAACTTATTTCTCAGCAGTGAAAGTGTTCTCTAGAGTAATTTCTATTAGTGAGTCTGCAATGCTTGTCCTACCAGAGACAAGAGCTTCAGACAATAATACCCAGCCTGGAGGACTTGCTATCCACTTCGGGATCTAGTATTGCTCCTCAGGTGCCTGGCTTCACCAAGCTGCAGCAAGATCCTGAGAGTGCTAAGCTCTGCTGCATGGCACTGGATAGAGTGTGAGCTGGCAAGGCACCCTGGCACAGCACAGCCCGCGAGTGACGGCACAGCTCCTGAGTGACAGCACAGCCCGAGTGACGACACAGCCTCTGAGTGACGACACAGCCCGCGAGTGACAGCACAGCCCGCGAGTGACAGCACAGCCCGCGAGTGACGACACAGCCTCTGAGTGACGACACAGCCCGCGAGTGACAGCACAGCCCCTGAGTGACGACACAGCCCGCGAGTGACGGCACAGCCCGCGAGTGACAGCACAGCCCCTGAGTGACAGCACAGCCCGCGAGTGACAGCACAGCCCGCGAGTGACGACACAGCCTCTGAGTGACGACACAGCCCGCGAGTGACAGCACAGCCCCTGAGTGACGGCACAGCCCGCGAGTGACAGCACAGCCCCTGAGTGACAGCACAGCCCCTGAGTAACAGCACAGCCCACGAGTGACGGCACAGCCCCTGAGTGACGGCACAGCCCACGAGTGACGCACAGCCGGTGAGAGCACAGCCCCTGAGTGACGGCACAGCCGGTGAGAGCACAGCCCCTGAGTGACAGCACAGCCCATGGGTGTCAGCACAGCCCCTGAGTGACAGTTAAGTACAGGACTTAGTTCTCCCTCTCACTTCTCACTATTTCTTATCTCTTGGCTTCTCCCTCCCTATCACTAACCGAATCTCAGTGCTGCAGTAAACACTCAAGGTTTATGACCCAAGCCAGATAAAAGCAGACTCTAGGAGCTCAGCAGATCCACAGTTCTTCCCTCTTGCTCTAACTAATGCAGAATAGAGACCCCGACTGAAACTTCTGTCTCCAAACTTCATGTGTAAAGTAAATGCACACATTTTCCCTCGACATGGCGATGTTATATTTATACTTCAGGTAGTAAGCTACTTCCCTAAAGTCCATTTAACGCTTGACCTGTGTAAGCTATGGTCATAGGGGTACAGTCTGGGACCCCAGACCTGTTGTTAGGAGTCTGAGGAGAGCCTTGCTAGTAGCGCCAGGCACTAGCTGGATGAAGTCTGGCTCCTGTAGGGCAGAAGGAGCCTGCTGGCCCAGGGGGAATGTTCAAGCAGCTGAGTGTGCCCACTCTGTTGTATGCCTGCTCCTCATCTCCTCTTCTTCTTCTCTGGGTGAGAGAGCCCTCTGCCTTTCCCACAAATCCTACACTTCAGCACCTCGCCAATCTTTGAAGGTCCAAATGCAGATGCTGCCGCTTCCTGCTGAACTATGTTCAGGAGCCCAGCTTGGCTACACGGAGTTAGGGAAGAAATCAGAATGGCTGCCTAGAGAAAGGTCAAGGGCTGAACTGTAACCTGTCTATAGACTTCTAAGTCTTTAAAAACACAAAGGCATCCGGCTGCCAAAGAAGTCTATCACTAAGCGGCACTGACTGGCCTTGGACTTGCTCTGTAAACCCTGGTAGATTTGCCTGTCTCAGCCTCCTGAGTACTGCTATAAAAGGCGTGTGCCACCACACCCAGACATTCCTAGTTTTCAAACTTCACATTCTAAGTCTGCTTTAAAAACAAATGGCTTCTCCCTTAAGGCTTCCGTGGCACCAGCAGGTTCCTGCTTACATCCATGAGCTGCGTGCGCACAGGCGCACTGAGTGGAGCCCAGCCAGACTGGAGCTGTGTCTTCCCCAGCAGTGCGTGAGTCGAGACGTTCAGGATTTACCTGTTTGTTCTCAAAACAGTGACATCAAATGAAGAGGCAGAAGCCCACGAACAGGCAGGACTCAGAGAAAGCTACTGGGTCAGAATTCTGGATTTACTCATGCTGGCATGCCGGAGAGTGTATATTACCATTAGAAGTCAGAGTAAAGCAATGCCATACATCTCCCACCAGCCTGGACGTCTGCGTGGGAGAATCGGGAATTAACATATACTGGGCTGGAGCATAGCTCGCTGGAAGAGCGCTTGCCTAGCAAGCATAAAGCCCTGGGTTTATTCCTCAGCACTACTAAGAAAACAATGATAAAACTGGACTCTCTGAACATAGCGGACAATGAGGACTACTGAGAACTCAAGAACAATGGCAATGGGTTTCTGATCCTACTGCACGCACTGGCTTTGTGGGAGCCTAGGCAGTTTGGATGCTCAACTTACTAGCCTGGATGGAGGTGGGGGTTCCTTGGACTTTCCACAGGACAGGGAACCCTGATTGCTTTTCGGGCTGAGAGGGGGGGACTTAATTGGGGGAGGGGGGAGGAAAATGGGAGGCGGTGGCGGGGAAGAGACAGAAATCTTTAATAAATAAATAAATTAAAAAAGAAAACAATGAGTTAATTAAAAGAGGAACATACCTAAGTGAGAACAAGAAAGGGAGCCATTTAAGAAGGTAGATACTTCCATAAAATAAGTAAGTAAACAAAGCATCCCAGCTCTACAGGATTCTGCACGCACACTACTCACTCTAGCTACCTCAAGGCATTAATTACTTTAAGTATGAAAACAGAAGCACAGACTTGGCTGGGGAGAGCAAAGAATCGACTTGCTGGATTCCAGCATACGCTTGAAACTGATGTCTGGTATCAGCTTCAAAAGGGAGCAGCCTCATTAAGAAATGGCACACCACCATGTCCCGGGAGTAGGAGAGGGCTGTGCGCAGAATCTGAGTGGGTAAGAGGAGGAATCCAGCTCTGACTCCACGTTGTTAGCCGGGCTAAGACTCCCCAGGAGCACTTCTCTCTGGTGCAGGCCCCTGTCAGCCTGCAGCACAAGGCCTGCTGGCCCTGTTTTCTCAGTCTTCCTTGAGTGACACATAAAAAAAAAAAAAAAAACAGAGCTCCCTGCCCACACGCAGGTCCTTCCAGCCCAGATCTCCAAGGCCCTGACAAGTGCTTATTAATGCCAGCCACACCCAACAGACAGAAGAACTGGCCTCAGCAGCCTTTTGCTTTTTCAAAGGTAGTAAAGCTTCGAAAAACAAACAAACAAGCACAAACAAAAAACAAAACCAAACTCCCTTGAGCTAGGGACTGACAGGTCAATGCAGTCAGAAAAGAGAACTCAGTCCAGTATTTCTTTGCTGCTGCTCCACAGGTTCCCAGTGTGAAGCAGGAAGAACTCAGGAGCCTGAGACCAGAAGCACCCAGAGGGCAGGGCCAACTCCTCCTACCGGGCTTCTTAGAAACCACACACTAAGTCCTATTGTAGTTTTAAATTCAAAATAACTGAGATAAACATACAGGAAGTGGTGGGCTTGCTTCCCCCAGCAGCCCCTCTAAAACTGAACCCAGTACCCAGCTCTGGATGAAGCAGCCAGCTGACATTTGGATATTGTGGTGGGGGCCTGCCGGAGAGCAGTCACAGCCCCAAGAGTTTCAATTTTTTTTTGTTTTGTTTTGTTTTTAAGACAGGGTTTCTCTGTAGCTTTGGAGCCAGTCCTGGAACTAGCTCTTGTAGATCAGGCTGACCTCAAACTCACAGAGACCTGCCTGCCTCTGCCTCCCGAGTGCTGGGATGAAAGGCGTGTGCCACCACCACCGCCCAGCACCCCCAGAGTTCCTTGCAGACCATCTCATACAGTGGAAGGATGTCCTTTGCCTTAGATACAACCACCATGGCACAGCAGGACAGTAGAATTAGCTTCATGTGACTCCCAAGAACCTCATTATTTGATTCCTTTTTTCTTTCTTCCTTCTTTTTTTTCTTCGTCTCGAGATAAGGTCTCGTTATGTAGTTCTGGTTCTGGCCTGGAACTCACTATGTAGACCAGGCTGTCTTGGAACTCACAGAAATCCATTTGCCTCTGGCTCCTACGTGCTGGAGTAAAGGCGTGAGCCACTATACCCAGCCACATGATTTGATTTTTAAAAGAAACTTTAAACAACAGAAGCCGAAGCCCTGGTGACTCTAAGCTTCTAATGTCATATCTTGTTGCATGAATTAAAAAAAAATTGTTTTGAGGGGGAGCAGGCATGAGATGCTGGGGATCAAGCCAGAGTCTCAGGCATGCTTTATAAGGGCTACGCTCTCAATAAGGACTAAAATTCTTGCTGAATAAATAGAAGAATAGAAAGGAGAGGGTAAAACATGGAAGAAAGGTGACCAGACTGTGCATGGGAACCCTGGAAGAAAAGCATTACTAATCTTGCAACAAATGCATGTGATGGACCTTGCCCCAACACCTGTCCAAGAGTTTCTGGGGCTCAGTCTGATTTTTAAAGGAACCAGGTACTAGAACTCTATATTTTTTATTTTTGTTTTTCCAAGACAGGGTTTCCCTGTGTAGCCCTGGCTTTCCTGGAACTCACATTGTAGACCAAGTTGACCTCAAATTCAGAGATCAGACTGCCTCTGCCTCCCAAGTACTAAGATTAAAGCTGTGCACCACCACTACCAGGCAAAACTCTAATAATTTAATGAAGCAAATGGAGAGAGTGCCATGGGAAGGGAGACACAGCTTAAGAAAATATGCTTCCTTGTCCCTAAGAATCTCCTGAAAAACCCCAGAAAATCACCCAAGGGACCGTCTGAATCAGAGGCGACTGTGCACTGTAAAAGCATGAGGCAGAAGAATCGTTCGGCTGTGTTTGGTACAAAGGGAAATGGACACTGCTGGTAACTTGGATTTACTCTTTCTGCAGGAACCCCACCTGGCTGACGGGATGCTGTTGTACTGATCCCTATGTCACTGTGGACGGAGGGCAGGGTGTGTGCCACTCTGCAAACGAGGAAGTGGGGCCGAGTGAGGGCCAGACAAGAGGCACCTGCGGAGGACAGCTCCACACACCGGAGCCTGTGCTGAGGGACGGCGAGAGAAATGGCTTTGGAGGAGGGTGGGGACTGGAAGGACAGTTTCATAACCACAGCTACAACACAGAGCAGAGCAGCTGTGAAATCGTGACGCTCCACCCCCTTTTCACACAGCCGGAGGGGACGTGCCCTGGACATTACGAAATACCTTCGCTTCATCGCTTATGTCCCAGGTGAAGGAGATGGCGTTGTAAGCGATCTCTTCGATGTTGCTAATGGTGTTGAAGCTTTCTTTGTAGTCGGCTACATGAAGCAGTGGACGAGAAAAAAGAAAGTCATGGCTGTTAGTGTCAACGTGAGATTAGAGCAGGCCAAGAAATGCTCAGTTTTCGGCATTAGCCTCTGGACAATTTAAATAAGCATTTTGTTGGGTTGAAAGAAATGCCGAAATAAAGGAGGAAAAAATAATTCCAGGACTCTGTTTTTTTTTTTTTAAAAAAAAATAGAGATAAGCTTAGATATAGTTATTTCCATATCATTGGGTCAAAATTAGGAAGTTTAAGTCTAAAAAGCTTAAGCAATGGTCTTAAGGCCCCAAAACTGATCTACAGAACCAAGGTTAGAACTCAGTTCTTCTAAGCTGGGTGTGGAGGCACATGCCTATCATCCTAGAAACTAGGAGGTGAAACAGGAAGATTTTGGTGTGAATTCAAGGGCAGTTTGGGATGTGCAATGAGTTTAAGACCAGCATGAACTAGACTGAAAGACCTTGTCCCAACGAAGAGAGAACTCAGCTCTTCTGATTCTTTCTTTTCTAATTATTTATTTATATTTCATGTCATTCTTTTTTTGTTAGCATGTATATTTGTATGAGGGTGCTGAATACCCTGGAACTGGAGTTACAGGCAGTTGTGAGCTGTCATGTGGGTGCTGGGAATTGAACCCGGGTCTTCTGGAAGAGCAGCAAGTGCTTTTAACCACTGAGCCATGTCCCCAGCCCCAGCTCTTCTGGGCCTTACAGAAAAGAGAGCTCAAGAACTCCAGAAGATAAGGAAACAGGAGCCACAGGTGGATGGTAGCATTGTGTGAGACTGGAAATGGGAAGGGGACAAACGCTTTGTAGGGCCATACCCTGGGTATCTACCACTGGGTTATCACAGACCAACGAGATCAGCAACCAAGCTCAGGGCATAGCTGGAGAAGTGATTTCCTTTTGCACATTTGGAAATCTTATCATTATCTCTATATAAACCCCAGCAACTCCTAAAGAAGGCATCACTGCTCCCCAAATGTGCAGACAGAGTGGGGGGCTATCGCTCGGCAGCTGGGTGCTTGTCTAGCATGTGTACAGTCCCGGGTTTCATGCCCAGCACAGCAGAGAAGGGGACATACAGAAAGAGAGGCTGAAAGCAGACACTGTGTTAGCTGACTAAAGTGCCTGGTTCCAGTCACATGGCAAACCATTGCCTGGGCACAGGCCCCAAGCAGGAAGTAAGGACGGAGTCCTAATTCCAGGAGGCACAGGACACTACCTGGAACACATCTGTGGCTGGCATCAAAATTCAAATGCTTTCGGCAGGAAGTCCATCACTGCCAAAAATAACTGGACTTGGCAGGTGGGGTACTCGAGCCTCGGAGAGCGAAGGTGGGTTTCTGGTCACTCACCAATGTCAATGCACCTCTGCTTGGCCGTGTGCTGCCGGGAATGCCAATACTTCCAGTGTCTTAGCTGGTCTTCCCTGCTTTTGTCTTCAGCAAAAACAACCATGATCACGCTCTGGGAATGAGAATGTAGCACAGCGTAAGGTCAGCAAGGGGTGAGCAGCTTCAGGGAAAGTCACTGTTATGAGAGCTGACAGTTAGGGCTGAACACAACACTGTGGAGAACTAGAGAGGCCCAGTGGTTAAGAGTACTTGCTCTCCCACAGGACCTGAGTTCTGTCCCCAGCACTCACATCGGGCCTCTTACACCAGCCCTGTAACCCCAGTTTCAAGGGAGCTGAGGCCTCTAAGGGCATCTCTAACATACACAAACACTCAGAGAGACAAAGAATTAAAGTAAAAATAATCCTTAAAAAACAAACAAACAAACCAGCCCACAAGCCCTGGCCCCTTCAGGCCTGTATTCAGTTTCAAGGGCCTGGAAGTATTAGGGTTTTCGGGAGAACAGAATCAGGTACAGAACTTACTCGAACTTTGCTGATCGGGTGGTGGATCCCTTCACTGCTGCTCACTTCCTTCAAGGTGACAGGATAGAACTGCCCTTTGTTCAGGTATGTCATAGTGCTGTCCCCTTGCTTCTGCCGAAGTGACTTGGAAGCTTCGAGGGTATACTCAAAGTTGTTCCTACAGGACAAAGAAGCAACAGGTTTCTGGGCCAGTCTCTTGGAAGCTTCTGGTACACCATAATCCTGAAGTATGTGCGTGCGTGCGTGTGTGTGTGTGTGTGTGTGTGTGTGTGCGCGCGTGTGTGTGTGTAGGGGATTACTGAGACGGAAGAGCACCAGCAAACATCCAGCTGACTATGCCATGTTAAAAGCAGCACTTGTCCCCTTTTATTGATAAATAGAATCCTAAACACAAGTGTTCAGTGACCAAAAACCCTCACACAGTGGGCTACGAAACACCGATTAGATGTTCTATGATGTAATGTCAACAACTAGACATCTGGATGCTTGTGCTACAAATGACATCAGGAACTGGACAGGCGGAGGCAGGAACCTCCTGGGGCTTGCTGCCAATCTGGTCTTTATGGAGCAGAGGTTGCAAACGGGCTGGGAGCACAGCACTTGGTCATATGTCTGCCAGCACTCTCTGTAGCTTCCACCTGCACCCAGACAGGTACTCCATGATTGCCTACGTCTCCTGTTACTTTACACAACCGCTCAGAACCTTCCTAGGCTGATGGTCAGTCAATTACACCTATACTTTTAAATAAAGTTTTATTAGAACGTAGCCACGCCACCAGTTTATGCCTTATCTGAAGACCCCCTTTCCATTACACAGCTAAGCTGGCTAGTCACAAAACTAGAGAGGCTGTCTAGCTCACAGCGCCTAAAACTACCTAACTCATCACAGGGAAAGCTTAGAAGTTCTATCCCAAACCATAATGTCTGTGAGCTTATGACCCTTGTACCCTGGGATATACTTATAAAGGAAGTATAAATCCCGCAGATCCAGAAAACCAAGGGCCTTACATTCATTTATGTATTTATTTAGTATGTGTGTGGAGGTTCCCTACTTCCATCTTGTGGCTCCTGGGATTGAACTGGAATCATCAGGCTTGGCAGAAAGCACCTTTACCCACTGAGCCACCTCACTGGCCTTGGTTTTTTTCTTTTTTTTAAACTGCAAAATATGATGCAGTTAGACACATAAAATAAAAAGGAAATTCTAAACTTTAAAAACAATCTTGAGGTGTTTGTATACTTCTCATGAACCTAGAAAATGCTCCTGTTTCCAGAGTAGGGTGTAAGTTTGCTAAGCTAAAAACAAGCTGCCAGGTTGGAAAAGTTACACTTGTTTATTTTATCATTAATAAGAATAATAAGTCCTTTGTCAACTTATTCATCCCTAAACTGTCATCTCTCTGCACACTTTAGGGAACAGACAGCCAGTGATTTACCTTCATCCCTATCTCCTTCAGAGTCTAGCCCACGTCACCACAGAAGGGAGCCAGGGAAGGGAAAGCACCAACACCAGGAATCGAGGAAGCCGAAAAACCAGAGGCCCACAGGGCATCATTGCGGGGAAAAGCTCCCGGCCCAAGGTAAGGCCACAGTTGGCGGAGTCAGAGGAAGGCAAAAGCACGCCAGAGCCACCTCAGATTTGTCAGGATCAACGCACCAAAAAGAGAAGGGATCACATAGACTGAAAGTCCAAAAGTCAGGTAAGAAGGCAACTATTACCCAGAAACATTGTCAAACACATAGTCCTCTGAGTTCATGCCCGGCATCCGGAGACTGAGGTCCGAGGGGAAGAAAACCTGAAATATCAACGCAGTGAGGCACGACCATTTAACTGTTATCACGGTTACTAACGACCAAGGTCTGGTATGGATGAGGTGTGTGTGTGTAAGGTCACCCACAACTCTTTTGAGGCGTGTTTCAAAATAAGAGTTTTGAATCTATAGAAAAATTTAAATTAATAAAAGTTATAAAAAGTATAAAAATATACTAATAAAAAAGTTATAAAAAATATGTCTGGTGGTGGTGGCTTGCACCTTTAATCCCAGCACCGGGGAGGCAGGGGCAAGCAGCTCTCTGAGTTCGAGGCCAGCCTGGTCTACAGAGTGAGTTCCAGAACAGCCAGGGCTACACAGAGAAACCCTGTTTTGAAAAACCAATAAATAAATATTAAAAAGTAACCATATAATTTTTTTTTTGTTTTTGTTTTTCGAGACAGGGTTTCTCTGTGGCTTTGGAGCCTGTCCTGGAACTAGCTCTGTAGACGTAGACCAGGCTGGTCTCGAACTCACAGAGATCCGCCTGCCTCTGCCTCCCAAGTGCTGGGATTAAAGGCGTGCGCCACCACCGCCCGGCTGTAACCATATAATATTATATACCATTCATGAGAATGATCACAGACAGACAGATAGACACACAGTGTCTGCGATCCACTCTGTCCCTTTCCTTATCTCTCCCACACAACACGTGTTCGGAGTCTAGAATCTGCAGCCAAAACACAAGGGCCAAGAGTCAAGTTTGCACCGGGGCTGTGCAAGCCTACTACCCTTTCCTGGAAAGTGTCTGTTTCTACCCCTAGAAGACCCTCCAGGGCAGTAAGACCTGCCTTCAACACCCTGAGTGCCAATGTACCCCCAAGTGATGTCCGCATGCCTTTCAGTCCCCGGAACTCATAGAGCGTCCTAATGACTACCTCAAGCTCTGGATTAGGCGGCGAAATAAGCCGCGCCCGGTGGTGACACGACAGGGCTGCCATGCTAGGCGAGCTTCAGGAGCTCGCCTGGGTCTAGGACGTGAGCTGAAGAAAGCTATGAGAACGCAGTTGTGGTCAGGGGGAGATTGCGCACAGGCTTCCTCTCTCTCTCTCTCTCTCTCTCTCTCTCTCTCTCTCTCTCTCTCTCTCTCTCTCTCTCTCTCTCCAGCAAATCTCTTAGCAGAAACCATAATTGTTAACTCAGCTGTTGGTAAGATTACCCATGTGCCCTTGATAATAATTTTTGGATTTGTAGGTTTAGCTTACAAATTATACCTACGGGCCTTTCTCTTAAAAAAAAATCTTTTTATTCCTGATCCACTCACTCTGGGCTAAGTTTCAAGCTTACATAACCAGGAAAAGGTGGAACCCAATACTTAGACAAACACGCTGCTGTCTTAGGAAGATGTTTTTGTCTTTTGTACCTCCTGAACGCCCTCCTTGAAGGTCTCTGAGAAGGTGGAGTCTGGAGTCCTCCGCTGAGCATTGGGCGGCTGAGCGCCAGAGCTGAATTGGTCAGTGTTGAGGCTCCGGTCAAAAACCACCACACGCTCGGCGGGCTCAGGATGATACACCGTCGGGGGGATTCCCACAGTAAAGCCGTGCGGTTGGATTTCTGTCTTGATGGAGTGGGTAGGCATGGTTGCTATGGAGACAGTGACTGTCGTATCGGGAGCTGTCAGGTGGCCTCTCTTATCAGTGCCCAGCTGGTTGCCATGGGGGAGGACAATGTTGAAGGGCACGTTCTTCAGCACTTGCACCCTGTTTTCTCCAGCAGAAAGGAGGGGCTGCTCCGCCACATTTGGCATGTTGTTTCTTCAAGAAAGGAGAAAGGACATTGTATGTTCAACCTTGGTGCTGATGCGGGGCTTGGAGGATTTGGGAGGAACAGGTGATGGGGCTCCAACCAGGGATTCATGCACGCGGAGCACATGCTACATATATGACTCAGTGCTCTGATGGTCTGGGCTCCTCACAGCAGCCATACCCTAGACAGAAGCCGACTCAGTGGGAAATGGAGGAAGGACCCATTCCTGGTGAAGACCTCACAGCTTCAAGCAAAACCCAAAGCAGCTGCTTGTGGTGGTGCATGCTGGTAGGATTTGCTGAAGGAGGCAGAGGCAGGAGGATCACAAGTTCGAGGCCAGCCTGGGCTACACATAGGGGCTGGAGAGATGCTCAGTGGTTAAGAGATCTGGGTGTCCTTCCAGAGAACCTGGGTTCAACTCCTAGTACCCATGGTGCAGCTCACAACAGTCTGTAACTGCAGTTCTGGGGGATCTGACACCTTAACACTAACTCACATAAAATAAATTTAAATAAATTAAATTTAATTAAATAAATTAAATTTCGCAAAGCGAAAGCACAATTGCTCTGACAGGGCTCGGAGTGCTGCTCCAGTACAAGCTATTCTCGGTAATTCTAATGTGGATCCTCATATTTTATTATAATACCTGACACTGTGAGTTCATAGACTCCAGAGTGAGGCCACCTGGGTTCAAACTGTGTGTCAACTAGAGCAAGCTATTTTGTCTCTCGGGCTCCACTCTTATCTGTGAAAAGAAAAAACAATTTGTCCTAGGCTTGTGTCTCTGTTGCTGTGATAGAACACTATGACCAAAGGCAACTTGGGGAGGAAAGACTTGCAGGTCACAGCTCATCATCAAGGGACCCCATGGCAGAAGCCCAAGGGGACCAGGGAAGAACACTGCTTACTGGCTTGTCCCACTTGTTCATTACCTTTCTATATAGCCCAGGACTACCTGCCTAGGGACGGCCCCGCCCACAGTGGGCTGGGCCCTTCGACATCAGTCAGCAACGGAGAAAATGCCCCTTTGATGTGCCCATGGGCCAATCTGCTGGAAGCAATTCCTCAGCTGAGATTTCCTGTGCCCGGGTAGGTCTGACTGGACAAACAAACCGATACAACAGTGGGCATCCGTCCTCTCACATGGGTGCTGGGGGTTGAATCCAGGGGACCACACCTGCACACAGACACTCCAGACACTCACAAGTAAGTGCTGCTTCACTTTCTAATACTGATGCTAACTGGCTTCCCAGAGGACAACTCATTAGCATACTTAACAATAGATATTTTATATAAAATTAACTGTGATTTACTATATAGGTAATATGAATAGTTTTAAAAATAATGATTTTTGAGTATGTGTGTATACACCTGTATGTGTAAACATGTATATGTGTGTGTGTGTGAGAGAGAGACATATATATATGGCAGCCTGCTGAGATCAGAAGTCAACTCTATGGCGTGTTTCTCCCTCTACCTTTCTCACCTGGTTCCGAGGATGAATGTTACAGTTGTTGAGGCTGGCAATGAATACACACCGACTTCTACCATTTTATTGTGCTCAAAAAGATTCATAATAAATAGTAAAATGAATCTATAAGTATGTTGCTCTCCAAGAAATCGTGAAGTTTTAGATCGCAATATGGAAAACATTTATGAAACAAATCACGTGTCATAAATGTGCACTTCCAAAAATGATCTGCAAGTGGAACCACAATCACGGTAAAGAAACAGTTACCAGGCGTGTGAACTATGAGCTGTTTCTCAGTCCTTAAATCAGGTTCTGTCCCCTTCCCCTGAGGATGGGATCTGGCTACCACAGCCTAGGCTGGCCTTGAACTCCTGCTTCAGGCTCCCGAGGATTACAGGTGTATGCTACCATGCTCGGCTGTTTTATTTTTTATTACTAATAAAACAAGAATCCATTAAAAGCTGGTTTTAGAGCCAACAAAATGGCTTAGTGGGTAACGGTGCTTGCCACCACGTCTGACGACTTGAGTTCGCTACTACAGAGTAGCAAGAGGGGACTTTTCTTAAGCTATCCTGTCAGGCATGCACCGCATTATGCATCAACATGTCCATGCACACAGATAAGATAAATAAATGTAAAATGTGTCTTTTAAAATGTTTCCTGGCCATAAGATTGAGTTGTAATTAATTTACCGAAGTTTTAACCTAAAATGCCTTCAAGAGGAGTATGGACATTAATTCACTAAGTTTTACTGGGGCAACTATTCCAGAGTCATTGCTATGTACCTTTTCTTTCCTTTTTTCTTTTTTTTGCTTTGTTTTTTTCTTTATGCAGATGTGGCAATTGAACCCAGGACCTTGTCCATGCTAGGCAAGTGTTCCATCACTCAGCTGCATCCCAAGGGTTGCTTTGTCTGACACGGGCTTGCACAAGAGTCCAGGCTAGCTGGGGCTCTGGAGCCTCCTGTTTCCGCCTCCCAGATCCTGGGTTACAGGCACGTGCCATCACACCCAGGTGGTTTTTAGACTCTGCTCCCCGTGCCATCCCCTTTAGAGGGTCAAGTACGTCACGCTTTACTAAAAACGTCCCTCTGGTGGAGAAGAGCTTGATGCTGGCTTTCTAGGCATGGAATGCTGCCTGCAACAGGCTCTAACTCTGAGACGGCAGTTACTCTCCACAGTCTCTCCCACCAGGCCCTTCTGGTTTTACTTGGCGGGGCCTGCCCACCTCTTCACGTGTGCACACCTGTGTGCACTGGCCACCGCACTTACCTTTTGCTGTGCTCTGGTTCTGGGTGCTCCCCCTCTGGCTTTGCTGCGGATGACCTGCGCTCTCTGGGAACCTAAAGCATTAACACCAAGGAAAGGGATTCAGTCCGTATCCAGGGGAGAAGCCCTCACCTGAAGGAGCAGCCTTTATCTCATCTCCTGATGGGCTGCTGAGCACCAATCTGCTCCGATGGCGCTAACAGCCTAGTCACCACCAGAGGTGGCGAGCAAGGGCGAACAGACTCTGTCTGTCATGGAGTAAGGGTTTCTTTCTCCTTTATTTAAGAAATTTTAAATATGTGCTTTATATGTATGAATGTTTTTCCTGTACCTATATCCGTGTACCAAATGAGTGAATGGTGCCCATGGTCAGAAGAGGGCGCCGGATGCCCTGGAACTAGAGTCATGGACAGCTGTGAGACACGGTGTGGGTGCTGGGAACTAATCCCAGGTCCTCTGCAAGAGCAGCCAGTGCTATTTTAACACTGAGCCTTCTCTTCGGCCCCATTCTACTCCTTCTATAGCTCTCTTTCTTTGCTCCAAAATCAAACGGCGACAAACGACACTGGACACACTGTGACACCGACCCACCAGAGACATGGACCAAACGGGTGCACAAATGTTGCTGAGATATGTGCGGGCGAGATATCTACGGTGCAAGAATTCTTCCATATCTCGTCACTAACAACAAAATAAAGGGGCTTGGGAGATGGCTCAGTGGTTAAGAGTGCTCATTGCCCTAGCATAGGAGTCTGGATTCCAGCACTCACATCAGTCAGGTCACAGCCACCCCTAACTCCAGCTTCGGGGGATCCCTCTCCCTCTTCTGGCCTCCCTGGGCACCTGGATTCATTTGCAGATACTCTCCCGTACATCCCCGTACATTACACATAACACGAAACTAAGTATTGTTGGGTTTAGTAGCGATCTGTTTTGAAGGCATTGCTAGTTATTAAGTGATAAAACAGAGGGTGATCACATCCAAGACGCTCAAAGGGCCATCCCTGAACGTCTGCCATGGGTCAAGCCAGGGAGACAGCAGACACAGCACAATTCAGCACCAGAGAGGACAGTCTGTGGCAGGAACTGGGCTGGAACCCTAAATGAATGCATCCTAAGTTGCCGGGCCTGAGGGTCAAAGTGACACACAGGCTGTCCAGTGTGACACAGGTCGTCAGTGAGTGGCAGCTGAATTACTAGGACTCTGTGAGGTAGAAACTCACACACAGTACACGACAGTTAAGGCTAACTCAACTGTCTGGAGACAGACAAGATAAACGTGTTCTCATTTTAGAACAGGGCCCCAGAACTGAAAATGTGTGCATTTTCCCCAACCAATCCTAAGACTTTGTGGGAGCAGTTACAGAAATGGCGAATGCCCTGGGGAGAGCCGGGTCAGCCGGCAGCCCCTTGTCATGGCAGGGGAGAGCCGGGTCGGCCGGCAGCCCCTTTTCATGGCACCCAGAACCAAGTTTGTTAAAACGCTCGAACTGGCGGGGGACCTGGCTACTACCTCGTTTACAGCAGCGTCTCCTTCAGCTAGGGCCAGAGCAGCCGTATAAGAATCACCCTTTGATTCTATGATCGCAGATGCTCAGCTTTGAACCACAGAAATCCTGAGTGCTCATTAAACTATTTATAAGCCACTACAGAAGCACTCATCCCGACATTCAGCAAAGGACTGTTTTACAGGCTGCTGAATCAGGTGCGTCTGGGAGCGCCATGCCCGGCCGTCCAGAGCCTGCGACCCACCTTATAGTAGTCATAGAGCAGGCCCAGCGCGGCTGCGCTGTCTTCATCCCCATTGATGCTCATCATGGCCTTGGTTGCTGCAGTGAGAGGGTTTTCCAGGAAAGACTTCCAGGCCTCATCCTCACTCGTATAGGAGCGCCGCTGCGGATAAAGGGCCTCGTTCTGAAGGACCAGCACTGGCCTTTTGCTTCAGAGGAAGAAAGTCAAAGTTAAATCCACACTTCCCACAGCAAGACAACTTACAAGCCGTTAAAAAAAATAAAACCAACAAAAACCAAAACTGAACAAACAGTTCTTTGACAGTTCTATAAAATAGGAACACGGCCCCGTGCCAGGAGGTGATTATAGGTGGGGGCAGCTCAGTGGCAGGACAACTGCCCAGCATGAGCAAGGCACTGGGTTCCACCTCCTGCGTTATAATGAATTAAATACCCACACCATTTGAAGACCTGCCTGAAGAGAACTCAATAAAGTAAATGAAATGGTGTCCATGCGCCTCTTAAAGGCATTTTTGAAATAAATAAAAACATTCAGAAAATTCAGGTTTGCAAATTTTGATTTACAAAATGCTTCCTCAAAAGGCATGCTTTAAATTGCCTTGTGGCCTGTTAGCTAGACCAATGACCCCAATAAGTCAAATGAAGACACGTTCAGAAGGCAGGGCACACCCGAGGACCAGCGCCAGAGACCCTGAGAGGATGCAATTTGCCCAAACCCACAAATACCCCCAAGAAGACACGGCTATGCACATATCCTACAGCAGGAAGGTATGGAAAGGCGTGGATACATCTCAAACACACTCAGGCTGGTGCCCTCTTCCCAAGCCCACACAGGGCTCATCGTGCTGTCACGTGACTTCCGAGAAACAGGGACGGGAAGAAAGGACCGAGAGCAAGAGGGACATTTCCCTTAATCCTTCAGGGTGTATGGGAAAGTTAGAAGACTCTACTGTTACTAGAAGAAGGAGCCTGGAATGTAGCCAAAGGGGACTATAAATCAATAAAGAAGCATAATTTTCTGGCATGGGAGTGAACTGCTTATCTTAGAGATAAATACAACCTCCGACAAATGAAGCCATCAAATGAAAATCAGCCTTCTTAAAAAAAATAGTAAACAAATCCGATTTAAAAATCTTTACATGGGCCCGGTAAGATGGCGTGGGCAGTAGAGGCACTCACTCATAAGTCTGAAGGCTTGAAGTTCTATCCCTGGGAAGAGTGGAAGGAGAGAACAGATTCCTCCTGCAAGTTGTCCTCTAATTTTCAAACACACACACACAAACACACACACACACGCACACCAAACAAATTAATCAATTAAGAATCTTCCTTAGCTGATGACATGGTTTGGCTGGTGAAGGAACACAAGTTACATCTCCAAGACCCACATGGTTGAAGGAGAGAGGGAACTTGCCAAAACCTGTCCTCTGACCTGTGTGTGTGTGTGTGTGTGTGTGTGTGTGTGTGTGTGTGTGTAGCACACACACAAACCTATACAATAACATAAATAAAGCGTGGAAAAGAAAATCTTTCCTAGGCTTTAGGATTTGACGGCACAGCCTAGGGGTTGAACATGTGATCTCTCTCCTCAGAGTCCAGGGCTTCCTGGGATTAATCCCCAGTGATCCCCTGCCCCACAATAAATAAAATCTTTATTAGTTTTTCACATCAGGCAAGGACTATGTCATGTTAACAGTGCAGTTTGTGGGAAAATTCCGGAAAATCAATGGTGACTTTAGCGACGCTTTATAGGAGATTTAATTTAAATGATTCAAGCAAACATTACTGATTCCAAAAACTGGAAATGTCAACAGTCTCAACAACTGCTCGCTCAGCTGGTACTATTTAGTAAGTCAACAGAGAGGGAAAAGTGGGGCATTGACTCTAGCGAGGCGAAGCAGCCCTTTGTGTGTGTGTGAAGGGAAAAGAATGGAGGTGTCTGGAACGTCCCTGAATGATGGCTGTCCTGACAAGCAGAATTCGAGGCTCGGCTCTCATTGCAACACATGAGTGAAATATGGAAATGGCCTAGAGGTGACCCCATCTTTTCTAAAAGTGAGTGTAGAAAGTCTGATTATCTTTTCAAGTAATCAGCAAAGGTTAGGGCTTGGCAGTCACCCAAATCCTTCAACAACAGATACAGATTTAGGAAGAACTAAAAAAATGACAGGAAAAAAAGAAAAAAGGAAAGGAAGAAAGAAAGAGGAAAGAAAGGAAGAAAGGAGGAAAAGGAGAACATCTTTGAAAAGGGGAGGGAAAACTCCGTCTGCCCTCAGCAGGCAGAGCTGATTTGGAGCCCATGGCCTTTAACTCGTGCCAAGAAGGCAATTCTAAGGGCGCACATCTGGAGACCGGTTTATTAAAAATAGAGAAGACGTATCTCCATAAATCAAGTTCTAACCAAAGAAAGATAAACCCACAACTTGGTGTTCTCCAAGCCTTTGGGTCCTGAGTCCAGTGGTGGTACGGTACCCTGCTGAGATTCTCTGGTGTATGGCTGAGCTATTATTAATAGTCTAATAGCTACTTCCAGAAGATTCTGACAGCAGTTGGCTCGTTCAACAGTTGTAATGCTAGTTTTTCAAGCTTTCCATCTTCTCCCATCCCATCCTACACTGATACAAGCATCAAAAAATAAATATTTTCCAAGAGGCTTTATGTCTGCAATCACCCTGAAGGCATTTTATATTTCCAAAGTATGCCTAAGGCCAAGAGGTTAGCGCCGGGACTTTTGCCTCCTCAGTAAGTAGAGAAATAAACAGAACAATTGCAGTCCACTTCTTCATGACCAGCAAGCTGCTGTTCCAGCCCTGAAGGTTCATGAGTGTTTTCAAATAAGACTCAGATCTTCAAGAGAGCCGAACACTAACTGAACTGCATTTTTTTTACAAGACAAGATTAATCTGTTGCTGACTGCCACACTGAGCTAACTTCCTTCGGAAAACAGGCACGAGAAAAACACAGAGTCATCAAGCAACTACGAAGCCAATTCTCTGCTCCAGATTAACTGAGCTGAAATAGACAGGCTCTGTCTTTCAGGACATCTTTATATTTATAGAAAAGTCGCAAGTAAAATCGAGCACTATCTGTGCGCCCTTAGTCCTGCCAACGTCCGATCACATTTACACCACCATTGTACATTTCTCGCTCGTTTCTTAAACCCCACACTCCGAAAGGCAATCCCGATTCGAAAGAAGTCTCTAGTTTATCACCCTGCTTGCAGTTTCTTCCTCTGGATACTCCCGAACAGCAGAAATAGTCTTCTGTAATTACCGTCGGTGATGCAAGGGCCCGAGAACACCCACAGCCGTTTTCTCACACAGCAGCCGCAGCGAAGAGAACGCGCGGGCAGCGGACACTTCAACCTTCCCCTAGATCTCTCGCTCCCGCAGCTCGGCAGGTGACAGCAGGCTGCCCGGGGTCCACCCGTCCCCACCGAGCCATGGGTGTGGGGTTCGGGAGACCTCGGACGGCGGGGCCGAGGGCCGGGTGTCCCCCCGCTCGCCCCGCCCCGCCCGGCCTCGAGATCCCCGGAGCCCGCGCCGTGGCGGCGGCAGGTGCGGTGGCCCCCGGGCCCTGGCCGGACTCGAGCCCGCGCCTCACTCACTTGTCGTACTCCTGTGTCATCGCGCTCGCTCGCCGCAGCCGGGCCGCAGAACTGGACTTTCGGGTTGGGACAGTACACCCGATCCGGGGGGAGGAGGAGGCGGCGGCGGGCGGCGCGCGGCGGCAGGCGGTGGGTCCGGAGCGGCGGCCCCGACGGGTTGGGTTCGCTTTTCTCGCTCTGAGCCGGCTCGGCGCGGGCTGCGCGCACTGGGCGCTAGGCTCGGCCTCCCATTGGCTGGCGGCGCGCCGGTCAGGGGCGGGGCTTAGGCAACTGGGGGGCGGAGATCGCCATGTGATTGGTGGGATGGCGGGTGGGGCGGAGTCTGAGGGCCGGGCGGGAGGGTGGGGGCCACGCGGTGCGCGGCGGCGCTGGAGAGCTTGCGCGCCGCTGGCCCCGGTGGCGCCGGCCCGTAGTGGCGCCGGCGCCGCGAGGCTTCGGCGCGCACCCGCGTGGGCGCGTCTCACCTTCCAGCTCTCGCTCGCGGTCACTTCCCCGGCCCCATGGCCTTTCCCTGGGAAATATCTTGGAAAGGGTTCTGTCTTTGCTGCTCTGCAGGTTTGGAGTTTTCCTGCTGGTCCATTTCTTAGTGTCCACTGTATGTGAGCCGTACGTCTGCACTGCCTCTTAATAGCCCATTTTCCCCCAGACAGCGGTCCCTATTTATTGAGCGCCTATCTCGTGTCAGTGGCACGGAGCTACAATAAGCCTTCTTCCCAAGCTCTACTTGCCTCTTTATCCACTCGGACCTCCATTTGGGCTTCAGCATCCTCACCTCCTAGCTGCCTGTGTGCTCTCTCTGGCCAGCTTCTGGTTAGTTTCCACCCTCTTCCTCCTATACTCTCTTTTCCCTGATGGAAATTTTTTCCCCCTACGGGTCTGCTTCTTTAACCTCAGCCTGAGGCCTACTACAGTCCAGACACCGAGGATAGGGCAGAGACGGAGCTCACAATTTCCCCTGCTTCCTAGAGCATCCTAGTTTGGGAGTCACGGTGATTCCTTTGGTGTACCGAGAGGTGGCATGCTCTGCAGGCAGGTGGGGAGAGTAAGGT
Organism: Microtus pennsylvanicus; assembly: GCF_037038515.1. Lineage (NCBI taxonomy): Eukaryota > Metazoa > Chordata > Mammalia > Rodentia > Cricetidae > Microtus > Microtus pennsylvanicus. The sequence continues at coordinate 97,043,385 of NC_134586.1, forward strand.
GGATGGGGGGCCTAAAGATGACGGTAGTGAGGTGTGGCATCTAAGGTACTCAGTATGGGTGGAGGCACAGCCATGGATGGGGTAGCCCGGGCATCATCGTGTCCACTGAAGGGCTGGGAGAGCCGAGACCAGAGTAACTGGGCACGGACAGCAACTGTAGAGTTTCTCAGGCTTCTGTGAGGTCTTAAAGGAGGAAACTTTGCCGAGGGCTTGGGGTATGGCGTAAACAGACCTCATTCGTGTTTTAAAATAATCTGGCCATTGGATGGTGGGGAAACCAGTAGGAGACAATTTCAAAACTACTAGGAAAAGATAAACAGTAGCCAGAAGCGTGGCCTGGGGTGATGGGGCCGTAAGAAGTGTATGAATTCTAGACGCAATTGTTAGCAGAACTGATAGGATTTTCTGAGAACGGAAAAGCAGGTTAAAGAGTTTCATGGAGGCCGGGCGATGGTGGCGCACGCCTTTAATCCTAGCACTCGGGAGGCAGAGGCAGGCGGATCTCTGTGAGTTCGAGACCAGCCTGGTCTACAAGAGCTAGTTCCAGGACAGGCTCCAAAGCCACAGAGAAACCCTGTCTCGAAAAACCAAAAAAAAATAAATAAATAAATAAAGAGTTTCATGGATAGATGGTGTGTGTGCACTCCCAGGCCTCAGGAAGCCAAGCTAGGGAAGCTTTCCAGTTTCAGGCCAGTTCCAAAGTAAAACTCACCCCCGACAAAAAAGGAGGAAGAGTTAAGAGTGACCAGAAGTTTTGCAGCCGAGCAACTGGATAGTATGACTTTATCTCCTGAGATGAATGACTGTTGTCCCCTGAGGTGGTGGGGGGCAGCAAACACATACATATAGGGATGGGCAAGGGTCCTGTTTGAGATGTGTTGGTTTAAAGTCCAATTGTCATATGTAGATGATAGATACACAGATAGTGGACTGGAGTCCAGGAGGAAAGTCTGGACCGAAATTTGACCTCTGGGCATGGTCACCCTGATGGTGGAATTCAAAGGCCTTGAAACGGCTGACCCTCCAAGGCAGAGAGGAGGAAATAGGATGCTATAGACCCTGGGTCCCGGAGCCTCCGACAGCAAAGGTGTGGAGAGAAAAAAGCCAGTAGAGGAGACAGGGCAGACACAGGCTGAGTGTGGGGACTAGTGAAAGATGCTGGATCAAGAAGACCAAGAAGTAAGGTGTGCTTTTGCTAAGGACTGAGCATATAAGGCCACCTGTTCCTTTGTCCTGTATTAACCACCCTCTCTTCTCCACCGTGCCCTCTCACTTCTCCAAGGCGTTAGTGCTCCTGCCGGCAACCGCAGCTGTTTCCAGTCTCTGTGCCCAGCCCTGGTACGGCACTGGGCCCTACCACCTGTTCTCTCTTTATGTGATAGTTCTGTATTTAAGAAAATTACACACACACACACACACACACACACAGAGAGAGAGAGAGAGAGAGAGAGAGAGAGAGAGAGAGAGAGAGAGAGAGTCTTCATACTCTTGCCAGAGTGTCCCTTCATAAAGCTTATGTTGCTTCCAATAAAGCCCACCCTTCCCAAGTCCGCTGCTACCCTGGAAGTTAGCACCCTCCACCCACTTCACTCACAGACTCAGGAGTACTTCCGTTTCCCTACCCAGACTTCCTGAGCCTCGGCCCAGTGAGCCAGCCATCCTGTGTGACCCACAGTGCCTCCAGCAGACTTCCAACATTTCCCATGCTCCATTTTCCATGTGCAAGATTGTTATGCGAGCTTTTCCAGAGAGGGCATTGTTCTGTTGCCGTGTGGCCCCCAGCACTGGCATATACGTGGAAATGTCCTGGAGATGGTTATCAAATGGCACAGTTCTCTGTAGGCATCCAAGGCCCCACAGTCTGGTCTCTTCTGGCCTATGGGACTGGCCTATGGGACTGGCAGATTGGCTCTCGATAGAGAGAACACTGAGGTGAATTGGTCCATTGGATCCACTGTCTAACACATGGTAGGTGCCAGACAAACAGGAACAGTAAAGACATGTTAAGTCATAAAGTCAGAAACAGAGCAGTGTTTAATCCCACTGGGATTAGATCATATAGATGTAGTGATAAATATATATGGTCTTAGGTGTGATGGTACAAAGCTGTAATCCCAGCAGTCAGGAGGTAGAGGCAGTCACCCTCATCTATATATTGAGTTCGAGACCAGATTCATGGTTGTAACATGAGACCCCGCTACAAAACAAAAAAAATGAAAAACTTAGTCTTATCAGTAAACTTCAAGATAAGATTGTTCCATTTCTTTCTAATACATTCTGAATTTCAATTCCACATCTGTGGGCTGTTAGCATTATGTCTTTTTGTTTGTTTGTTTTTCAAGACAGGGTTTCTCTGTGGCTTTGGAGCTTGTCCTGGAACTAGCTCTGTAGACCAGGCTGGTCTCGAACTCACAGAGATCCGCCTGCCTCTGCCTCCCGAGTGCTAGGATTAAAGGCGTGCGCCACCATTGCCCGGCTATGTCTTTATTTTTACTTAATTTTTTACACTTATTTATTTAGTGTGTGGAAATGAAAGGCCATAGCATGCCCATGGAAATGAAAGGCCAGCTTGTGGGAGATGGTTCTCTCCTCCCATCACGTAGGTTCCAGGGATTGAACTCAGGTCATCAGACTTGATGACAAGCTCCCATACCCACTGAACCATCCCAAAGGCCCTTAATTATACTTCAATGTTATTTTTAATTATAAAAATAATAACTACTCATGGTTCAAGATAAAGAAACTAGTGAGCAAGGGAAGGAAGACATTTAAGCAATGCAGGCGAGCTGGAGTCCAAATGGGCTCCTCCGTCCCCATCCCCACTCTCCTGAGAGAACTAACCACTTTTTAACTGTTTCTCTGTGTTTCCAGATTTTTCTATGTGAATGAAAGCATATAAGGTTCTTACAGGGACGAGTTCCTGCTTCTCACAATTTCCACAACTTTTGTGTCAGAGCACTGGAATTGATTTCTCTGAGTGGGTGTGTGTTAGAGACTGGTGGTCAGCAATAAATTTTCCCTTACCCTTCAGAATCACGGCCATTCACGATAAACATCCTCCCAAGTATGTTTCTGCTCAGTAGGCCAGGTATAGTCAGAGGGTAGATTCCAAGAATTGGAGTTGGTGAGGGAAGCATGTGCACACTTGGAATTCTCAAATTAACATTTTTACTATTGTACATGTGTGCGGATGGGGAGGGGCTGTTTGTGTGGCATGGTGTATGTACGTCAGAGGACAGCATGATGGAGTCAGTTCTTTCCTTCCACCTTTACGTGAGCTCCAGGGATGACACTCAGGTTCACAGGCCTGTGCGTCAGGCACCTCGTCCACTGATCTAGCTCTCACCAGCGCACAGGGAGAATGTGTTAGATTTTTTACGGACATTTTTTTCCAATTAGCCACTCAAACTGGCCAAAGCCATGATGGTGCCAACACCAAACGTTGTCAGAGAGCGCTATGAAAAAAAAATACTATCTTACTGCTCTAAACTGCATTTTTTAAAGTTATGAGTGGGGCTTATATTTTTGGAGGGGCTTCTTAAACTTAAGAATGGGAGCCAAGTGGTGAGAGCACATGCTTTTAATCCCAGTACTCCAGAGGCAGAGGCAGGCGGATCTCTGGCCTCTTGGAGGCCAGCGTGGTCTATAGAACAAGTTCCAGGACAGACTCCAAAGCTACACAGAGAAACCCTGTCTCAAATAACCAAACCAAAAGAATGGGGTAGTATTGTTGGTTTCTGCCTTGTTCTTCTGAGATAGAATCTGATTATATGGCCCCAAACTAATCTCTAACTTCTGGGCTTAAACAATTCTTCTCCCTCAGGCTTCTGAGCAGCTGTGTCCAGGCATGTAGCGATGCACCCAGCTGCAGTCTTATTTTGTTACTGTCACTTTAACTTGGAGGGATGTGCTTGTTGTTTTTCAGACAGTCTCACTACCTACCTCTTGCTAACCTCAAACTCATGATTCTCCTGTCATAGGCTCCCAAGAGCTAGGGTTACGGAAGTGTCACACCATGCCCAGTCGATGGCACTGTTTTAAAAAGAAGGTTGTATCCTAAGTGATGAGTATCAGAGTAGGGGACCCATTACATCTCCCTCCCCGTGGTAGCCATGGACTCTGGAAAAAGTGTGTCAAGGTTGCTCCTGCTGGCTAGTGAGGTGTTCTTAACATACTTACTTCTCTTTGGGCCCCAGTAAAACAAACATGGAGAGAGAGAGAGAGAGAGAGAGAGAGAGAGAGAGAGAGAGAGAGAGAGAGAGAGAATGCGTGTGTTTTGGGCATCCCGCTCTTATGTCCCAGGGCTCTAAGAACAGTTTCTGTAATCAAAATTACCCTGGACATTACAGTTCCTTCCCAACCTGGCCCCCAACAAGTTTCCTAATTGACACCCCAGTTAAAAGCTTCCAACACACTCTATCACTCTGCCCCCATTACAGTGTCTGGTACAGTGGTTCACACATGCTGAATTTTAGCCCTTTTCCCTGGCTGGGTTTAAACCAACCTGCTGTGCCACTAGAATTGTTCCCAGGGGCTCTGATCATTGTCCCTTCCTAGACTGCACCTCTCAGGCTGCTCTGCCTTCTCACTAGTGTCTGTCCCACGTGACTGTTCGAGATCAGGATTCAAGTTCTAGGTCAGCATCACAGTTTTACCCCAGGTGGCTATGTCCCTAATAGTCCTGCGTTTCTGTTTGGAAAGCAGTAGTGAGTGTTGTGGCGTTAACTGGAATGGTGTGTTTCCAGAATTTCCCACAGGGGTGTGTGAGAGAGTGCATGACATGAAAGCAGAGGGGACACTGGGGGAATGATGTGAGCTAGCGAGAGGGGACAGTAGAGGAGGAGCAGGAATAGAAGTAAGGTCGAATGACACATATGCATGAAAATGTCATAATGAAACCCATTACCATGTGTGCTAGCTTTAAAAATTAAAGACACAACTAAACCTAAACACCAACCCCCCCCCCCCAACACACACAAAATGAGCCGGGAGGTGGTGGCACACAACTTTAATTGCGGCACCCAGAAGACAGAGGCAGAGGCAGGTGGAGCTCTGTGAATTCGAGGCCAGGCTGGTCTACAAAAGCTAGTTCCAAGACAGGTTCCAAAACTACACAAAGAGGTTTTTTCTGTCTTCCTCTTGAAGAGGCTGTTTTTGTCTCTTCCCACTTCTCCCCTTCCCCTCTTCTGTTTCTCTCTCTCTCTGCCTCTCTCTCCTCTTCTCCCCATTCCCCTCCATAACCCACTAAATAAATATCTAACCTCAAAAAAAAAAACTACACAGAGAAACCTTCTGGAAAAAAAAATCCCACATTTCCTGGCTTATGGACATTTAAAGATGTCTTCTTTCTTCTCTGAAGATCTTGAGGTTGGTAGAGTGTCGCTCATGGTAGAACGTGCTCAGAAAGTGCCAGGACTGACATTCAGTCCCTGATAGTCCATCCTCCATCCCAACAACAAACATATTCTAAGAGCAGGAACCTACGCTATCGTCCCGAGGCACACCACCTCATTGCCTCACAGCAGCCATTTGTGCACTGCTTCCTCCTGGGATTTGAGTCCTGATGACAGGCTGGTAAAGGAAAGGACATCAAGTGGCTCAATGATAATGGCAGAGTCTCTGCACCAGATCTCCAACCGCCCCACCCTTTGCCAGCCTGAGATGAAAGACTTTCCACTCTGGAGAACAGGGTGTGGGAGGCAAGGAAGGCTGACTGTCCCCACTGCCTCCAGCCTTGAGATGTCGGAAGCTGTTTAACCTCTGAGTCCACCGTGGGCAATCAGATTATTATCACTCTTATTAGTAAAGCCTTTCGCTAGTTTTTGAAGAAAAATGTCACAAATTGGGAATAATGGGACATACCTGTAATCCCATCACTTCCAAAGGCTGAGGCAGGAGGCTTAAGAAGTCAGCACTAGTCGGCTGTACAGTAAGACCCTCTCAAAGGAAAAGAAAAGCGCGATGCCCCACACAGTTCCCAGCATATTAACAAGAGTTTAACGAATGTTAAACTTACAACCTCCTCACTTTTCCATTATCCTAGCATAAGCTGTTTTGATCCTCTAGGATAAAAACTTTACCTCTTATTTAAAAAGAAAAAAAAAACCCACAAATGTCAGGCATATTAGCATCAGTGGTCATTGCTATTCAGGAGGGGAATGACATTGGCCTTCCTCGGGGAGTATCGAGTGTCCAGCATGATCAGGCACCCCCCCCCCCCAGCTTCTGATCCTTAAAGCTCTTTGAGGTAGTCTGAGGTCATCTCTCATAGATGGAGAAGCTGCTGTAGAGAGAGAATGAGTTCCAGGGTCTCAAAGCCAGTAAGTGTGATGTGAACCCCGACATCTTGAACCCCATACTTTCTAACAGGTTTTGATGTTTCTATCTGAGATTCCAAAATTAACCCATGACCCCATTGTAGAGCGGTCCGGACACACTGAACATGGCAGAGCTGTGGCCAGCACTTTCTAGTGACAGTATTTGGCTTTGGAGATGGCGTTTGGTGGTTGCCTGAGCAGAGTCTCAAATCTCGAGCTCCACCGACTCTCAGGATTGCGTCCGTTTTATCATCCATCCACTCCACTTTCAAATGTGACAGTTGCCATGAACACGCTTGCTGAAGGTTGGTCCCCCTCCCCCCATCCTGTCTGCCAACCACCAGGTCTACTAACGCCGGGTGAGTTTTGTCAGGTACCTGGGACTTGGTCCAGACTCCAGTCACCAAGAAGTCATCTGTGCGCCTGTTTGTGAATGGAGGCAGCAGAGGCTCAGTGGGATGGGGCGTCACCAGCTTGCTGGCAACTGGGAGAATCAGGATACCGGGCATTCTTTTCCTGTGGCTTCACTGTCAATTGATCGTTCCAGCAAGGGCTCGGCAGTTGCGACATAGCTACCAGAAAGCCCTTGGCTTAGGAGCGCAGGCCTTAACCTCCAGAAAGCCCTCTCACCTATGACTAACAGGGCATAGGCGTAGCCATCAGATTTGCTGCCACTTGAAGAAAACACCCAGGTGGGGTCTGAGAAGCTAAGCCTTGCTTTCTGGCTCACACGGCCACATTTGCTCCTGGAAGTAGCAGTCCTAGTGGGAACTAGTGGTCATCTCTTTGATACAAAGTATTTATTTTATTTAAATTTATTTAAAATTGTGGAAGCATCACATACATTGTAGTGAAGGGGGAGACAACCTTGCTTTGTAGCTGGAGAACAAGCAAGGGTCGAATCACTTGCTCAGAGTTCACAGTTCACTGATCCGGATCTTACGTGATTTCCCTGCTGACAACTTCCTTTGCTTGAAAAAAAAAATCACATATTTTTGCCCTCAATTTTTATGTCCTTTCTCAACCACAAAACCACCAAGTCCAATGTCTGGGATGTTGAGTAACTTCTGTAGTGCTAATTGGAATAAAGAACTACAGGCTGAAGAAGGGGGTAATCGAGGGCATTTTACAATAAGCATCAGCAAGGAAAAGCAGGAGCCAGTCAGGGGAATTTCGTGACGGCTCTCCAGGGCAGGCTTGGTCTCGGTCTGCACAAGTGTGAGCATTTGTAGTGCTGCTGCTTTGGATCAGGGAGCTCGCCCAGCAACACTCAGCTTAGATACCCTTCAATCCTAGATTTAAAAAACATTCTAAACTACTTTATCATTTTATGTATACTGAAGTTTTGCATATATGTCTGTGTGCCGCCAGTGTGCTTGGTGCCAACAGAGGCTAGAGGAGGGAGGTGGAGCCCCTAGAACTGGAGTTACATATAGTAGTGAGCTGCCACATGGGCGCTAGGAATTAACCCAGGTCCTCCGGAAGAGCATCTCTCCAATCCCTCCTTTAACCCAATCTTACGAGTTCCTCCAGGTAGCATATGACTTCATCTTTACCCTGCTCTGAGCTATGGTGGGGTTGGCCAATGGTGGGGGGCTTCTCTGCAGCCTGAAAACAATAGAGGGCCAGTGAATGTGTGTGTGTGTGTGTGTGTGTGTGTGTGTGTGTGCGCGCGCGCGCGCGTGCGCTCCAGTGAGAGAGTATGCATGCATGCCTGTTTCTGAGCATGGAACCCAGGGTCTTACACATCATCTCTGCCACTTTGTAGCAAACCCAGCCAAGTGAGTGGGTGTGTGGTAAGCCGAGAAACTCACAGACAGCGCAAGGAAAACGCAGACAGGATAGCCAGCACTGTGACCCCAGCTACTCAGAGGCCTGGGTTCAAGGCCAGCTTGGGCAAGGTAGGAAACTCTTTTTGAGACAGGAAGAAAAAAGAGCTAGAGCTGCAGCTCAGTGCTAGAGCTCTGCCTAGGACGTGGAGGATCCTGACCTGAATCACCAGCCAAGATGGGAGACTGCGACCCTGCAGTTCTGGGGAGATGCATGGTCAACAGAGAGAACCACAGTGCGTCCATTTGTACTTAGTTGTGTGGTGTGTCCTAGGTGCCCGTCTTTGAATGCCGCCTACACTCTTAGGAATTCTAGTTCTTGATGAGGACACGCTGAGCTGACCTACCTGGCTTGTGGCACTGGACCCATGTGTGCACAGCCAAACCCACCGCCACTCTCCAGTTGCTCTGCCTAGGGAACCATAACTGCACAAATGCCATTCATTCACTGACCGTGGTGTGTGCACTGGGCACAAGGAACTCTCCTTGAGGAGCTGAGCTGGGCTGGCGGAGGCTGGCTGGAGACGACATCTAAGTAGTGTTCTCAGGGAGCAAAAGCTCTGAGAATAGAGAGGACATCCCTGACAGCAACACCAGCCCTGGCAAGAGCCTGGAGGAACGAGATGTCATGGCTTGTCTGAGCTGAGGGAGCATGCAAGGCAGGAGATAGGAAGGAGTACAGGAGCCATGGTCCAGTGACGAGCCACTGGGCCTCTAGACAGCAAGGAGCCATCAGAGGATTTGGAGCCCCAGAGTGCTAGTAAATCTATTTTTGGAAAATTACTGGCCGAGGAATGATAAATGCCTGGAGAGAAGGGAGGTTTTGCAATCCCCCTGGAAGAGAGGGGAGCATGTATCTGAGCTGGGCAGTGACACCGTGGGGCTGTGTCAGGCTGGATGGAGACTTGTGCCGCGGGCAGGGAGGGCTAGAGATTTGTTGCTGGTGTGAGTGGGAGGCAGGGGACATTTCTGAGGGAGATGAGGTTTGGGGTGAGGGTGGGGGCAGCTCTGAGGATTCTTTAGATTGGGGCAATGTTTTCATCCACACCAGGTAGCCGTGTGAGTGGATACAGCTGCCAGACTGTGGAGCCAGGATGCCTGGGATCAGATCTTGACTCTCTGGCTCTGTTTGACCCTGAACAATCAATGAACTCGGTGTTTCAACATTTACACTCGTAAAATAGTGGGGTGCCACATCATGGTAGTTAAGAGGCTGATCATAAAATAATGGGGAGCCATGTCATGGTAGGTAAGAGGCTGAGCAGCTCTCAGGAGCAGGGCCTTGGAACACTAGGAAGGAGACAGCTATTTGACAGCCATGAAAGTAATGCCCAGTTCCCCTCTCTAAGAACTCAGAGTAATTCAGAACCAATACTCAGAACACTATTAAACAATGCAAAGTGCCCTGCAGTGACTGCTGGAGTGAGGAGCAGTTAGCGATGTCCCCCTTAGTCATTACATAGCTGGAGCATCTACCAACAGCAGGATTCTCTAAGGAGCCGTAAGAGATGAGCCTGGACAAGAGGACCCAGGCAGGCTAACTGTGTTAAATGTGCCAAGTAGGACACTGGAGGTGCCGAGTGATGGAGAGACAGGAGTAATCAGGCACCAAGGAAAGGCCAGGGAGCAAAGCCAGGGAAGAGGGTACACGAAGCACCAGGGAGAAGGTGCCCAGCGGCAGGTCCTGCTAAGGGACATGTGCGGGCGGTGGGCATCCTGTCCACTCTGCCCTGCAGGGTGACTCTGGGATGCTCCTTATCTGTGCCCCTTCTGATGCAGGACTAGACTGTACAAAGCATGTCAGCTAGACATAGGGACAGCTAAAACTAAGTCACAAGAGGAAAACCGAGCCAGCTTTAGAGAAGAGGAGTTGGCTGCGGTGAGCATGGAGGGAGAGGACAGAGCAGTCCAACAGGCAGAGGTCTTTCCAGAAAGACTTTCCTTCTGGTGGGAATTTCTAAGAGAACACTGAGAACATCTTCCATCCTCCCACTGATTTAGCCTTGGGGTTAGTTTTCTTCTCAAGACCTCCCTCCCTCCTTCCCTGATATTTAGACAGGCCAGCCAGTGAGCCTTGGGGACCCACCCGTCTAGGTTCCAATCCAGCACCACACTTACAGCTGAGTGCTGCCGAGCTAGGGTTTTCTACCTGGATGCCGGGGATCCGAACTCAGGTCCTCATGCTAGTGCAGTAGGCACTTCCACCACAAAGCCACACCCCCCAGCCCCATCCTTTCCGCTTCAGGTAATACGGACCACTTAATGCACCTCCTGTGAACAGCAGTGGTGACAAAGGCAACCATATACAAGTGGCAGTCTGGCTTTAGGAGGCCTTGGGGAGCTCACGAGCCCCACTTCCCTGCAGAGATTCATAAGGCACACACTGGTTGTTCCAAAAGGAAATCACTCACCCCAGAAGAGCAAAAGGCCAAGTGAGCCAAAACACAGGGCTCTTCATTTACTGAGTCTCTTGGTCATGTGTGCTAGCAGATCAACCTGGCACGCTAAGGCGGCAAACAACTGGACACCCACAAGAGCTCCTGGAGTGTATTTTGTGAGAGACTAAACCGTGTGAATTTACTCAGCTCTCAAGAACTCAGAGGCATTTTAAGTTAGAAACAATAAAACCTCACCAGCTCCACACTTGGTACAGACCTCCACTCTTCACTGTCTGCAGCATTCAAGTACCTCAGGTAACTTGTACAGCAGCTGTGCCTGGAAACTCAAGTCTTCTGGAAGACGGGGTGTGCCACCCTTCCCAGTGTTTTTCTGTGTGAACTCCGAGTCACAGATGTGCCACGAATGGGGCTGGGGTGTGAGGATAAGAATTAGAGCCATTGTACAGGCGAACTCACCATGCTGGCTGCCAGGTGTCGGGCTCTCCCCCTCCATTCCAGAGTTGAGTGGTTCCTCTTCTAAGGGTCAATGGCAGGCAGGCTTTCTACATGCCCCTACCACCACCACACTTCTAGGGGATGAAGCACTTCACCCACTTGAAACCAACACTGCAGCCCCACAGTGATGCCCACTGCTCCTGTGTATGGGATCCAGAGCTGCACAGGGGGGCACTCTTGCCAAGTCTCAAACTACCAAAGAACACACATATTTTAGTGTGTGTGTGTGGGGGGGGTTTACTAAGAATAGGCAGCAGTGTGTAGGTATTCTGCAGAGGAGGTGTCCAAGCTGGACCAGTGCACATGCTCGTGGTTGTGTACTAAAAAATGGTAACGGGGTCAAAATTCACTGGTAAGACTAATGCAGGAGAGCTGGGATGTTTTTGTTGCATCGTAGGCTGTATCAGCTTTGAAAACGTTTACATTTCTGAGACTGCCATGTGCTGCTCTAGACTGTGGGTCCCTGTGCCTTAGAGTCAGTGCACCTGGCTGCCAGGTGAGGCAGGTCAGGGCTTCCCCTGCACGTGCTTGGATCTACCTTCTTTCTGATTAGTTCAGAGCTAAGGACCACCACAGTCCCAGTGATGGAAGCAGAACCCATTGCTAATAGTGATCTCAAAAAGTCCAAGACCATACAAAAGAAAACCAGAATGTCCCTCATGAACTGAGAAGAGACTTATCCACCATTTTAGCCTATCAGCTGTGCCTCTAACCGCAGCTGGTTCAGAGGCTAAGACAGGACTGAGTCAAGGCCATCAAAATGTTGTCTCTAACAAATCTAAAACCACATTTCCCAGAAACCAAACTTAATATATAAAACAGATGGTGAGTCAAGGCGAAGGGAGTGGGGTTGATCCAACATTTAAAATTCAGTCAATGTAAACGACTACATGAGCTGACCAAACGAGACCACCAGATCATCTCAGAGATGCCAAATTTGTTTTAAAACGACAGGACTCACTACTGATTTCTAAAACAATACCTGAAACCAGCAAACATAAAAAGATTTCCCTTAGGTTTTTGTTTATATTTTTCCCAGAGCTTCCCATGACAAACTTGGGATAAAAATTCTTCTTGTGGCCTTGAATGACATGCTGTCCTCTTTGGCCCTTCTCTTGCACCCCGACATCCCCAGCTGTTCTTGAACCTGTCGGCCTTTGTGCTTAGTCCCTCTGTGATGAGTGATCTTCCCTGACGTGACAAGCTGGTTCCCTCTGCTGTGTTTCGTGCAAGTTGCTGTCCATTCTAATGTCACCTCTCTAGATGGTTCCTCTCAATGGTGCTTTGTAGTGTACCCCTTCTTCTCCCTTGACAGTCACCTCATTTGTTCCTGGTTGGTTTCATTCCCCATTAAGACAGACCAATATCAGCTCCACTCAATCATATAACCCTTAAAGCAGGACACGTGTTCAGTGCTGTACCCCTGGGCCTAGACTGTGACCAGAACATGGCAGTTCTCGACGAGAAAGTAACTGAATAGGAAGGCCCAACTTTTCACAGCCTCGCCATGATACAGTCTTTACACCACATGCCAGTTGATCACGTGGAAAACAACAGCTCATTCATTATTTCTTCCCTGTGAGTGAGCTTGAGTATCATGTCTTTTCAGCTTGGCCTTTGAATTGCCCCCTTTTCCCCTGTTGCTCTGCAAGCACCATTGCTGTATCAAATAAACTGCTCTTCTGCTCACTGTGTGCTCAGACACGCCGCCCGTGTGCTCTTCTGCTCACTGTGTGCTCAGACACGCCGCCCGTGTGCTCAGACACACCGCCCGTGTGCTCTTCTGCCCACTCTGTGCTCAGACACGCCGCCCGTGTGCTCTTCTGCCCACTCTGTGCTCAGACACACCGCCCGTGTGCTCTTCTGCCCACTCTGTGCTCAGACACACCGCCCGTGTGCTCTTCTGCCCACTCTGTGCTCAGACACACCGCCCGTGTGCTCTTCTGCCCACTCTGTGCTCAGACACACCGCCCGTGTGCTCTTCTGCCCACTCTGTGCTCAGACACACCGCCCGTGTGCTCTTCTGCCCACTCTGTGCTCAGACACACCACCCGTGTGCTCAGACATGCCACCCGTGTGCTCTTCTGCCCACTCTGTGCTCAGACACACCACCCGTGTGCTCAGACACGCCACCCGTGTGCTCTTCTGCCCACTCTGTGCTCAGACACACCGCCCGTGTGCTCTTCTGCCCACTCTGTGCTCAGACACACCGCCCGTGTGCTCTTCTGCCCACTCTGTGCTCAGACACACCACCCGTGTGCTCTTCTGCCCACTCTGTGCTCAGACACGCCACCCGTGTGCTCTTCTGCCCACTCTGTGCTCAGACACACCGCCCGTGTGCTCTTCTGCCCACTCTGTGCTCAGACACACCGCCCGTGTGCTCAGACACGCCACCCGTGTGCTCTTCTGCCCACTCTGTGCTCAGACACACCACCCGTGTGCTCAGACACACCGCCCGTGTGCTCTTCTGCCCACTCTGTGCTCAGACACGCCGCCCGTGTGCTCAGACACGCCGCCCGTGTGCTCAGACACACCGCCCGTGTGCTCTTCTGCCCACTCTGTGCTCAGACACACCGCCCGTGTGCTCTTCTGCCCACTCTGTGCTCAGACACACCGCCCGTGTGCTCTTCTGCCCACTCTGTGCTCAGACACACCGCCCGTGTGCTCAGACACACCGCCCGTGTGCTCTTCTGCCCACTCTGTGCTCAGACACACCACCCGTGTGCTCAGACACACCGCCCGTGTGCTCTTCTGCCCACTCTGTGCTCAGACACACCGCCCGTGTGCTCTTCTGCCCACTCTGTGCTCAGACACACCGCCCGTGTGCTCTTCTGCCCACTCTGTGCTCAGACACACCACCCGTGTGCTCAGACACACCGCCCGTGTGCTCTTCTGCCCACTCTGTGCTCAGACACACCACCCGTGTGCTCAGACACGCCACCCGTGTGCTCTTCTGCCCACTCTGTGCTCAGACACACCGCCCGTGTGCTCTTCTGCCCACTCTGTGCTCAGACACACCGCCCGTGTGCTCTTCTGCCCACTCTGTGCTCAGACACACCACCCGTGTGCTCAGACACGCCACCCGTGTGCTCTTCTGCCCACTCTGTGCTCAGACACACCGCCCGTGTGCTCTTCTGCCCACTCTGTGCTCAGACACACCACCCGTGTGCTCAGACATGCCACCCGTGTGCTCTTCTGCCCACTCTGTGCTCAGACACACCACCCGTGTGCTCAGACACGCCACCCGTGTGCTCTTCTGCCCACTCTGTGCTCAGACACACCGCCCGTGTGCTCTTCTGCCCACTCTGTGCTCAGACACACCGCCCGTGTGCTCTTCTGCCCACTCTGTGCTCAGACACACCGCCCGTGTGCTCTTCTGCCCACTCTGTGCTCAGACACACCACCCGTGTGCTCAGACACGCCACCCGTGTGCTCTTCTGCCCACTCTGTGCACAGACACACCACCCGTGTGCTCAGACACACCGCCCGTGTGCTCTTCTGCCCACTCTGTGCTCAGACACGCCGCCCGTGTGCTCAGACACGCCGCCCGTGTGCTCAGACACACCGCCCGTGTGCTCTTCTGCCCACTCTGTGCTCAGACACACCGCCCGTGTGCTCTTCTGCCCACTCTGTGCTCAGACACACCGCCCGTGTGCTCTTCTGCCCACTCTGTGCTCAGACACACCGCCCGTGTGCTCTTCTGCCCACTCTGTGCTCAGACACACCACCCGTGTGCTCAGACACGCCGCCCGTGTGCTCTTCTGCCCACTCTGTGCTCAGACACACCGCCCGTGTGCTCTTCTGCCCACTCTGTGCTCAGACACACCACCCGTGTGCTCAGACACACCGCCCGTGTGCTCTTCTGCCCACTCTGTGCTCAGACACACCACCCGTGTGCTCAGACACGCCACCCGTGTGCTCTTCTGCCCACTCTGTGCTCAGACACACCGCCCGTGTGCTCTTCTGCCCACTCTGTGCTCAGACACACCGCCCGTGTGCTCTTCTGCCCACTCTGTGCTCAGACACACCACCCGTGTGCTCAGACACGCCACCCGTGTGCTCTTCTGCCCACTCTGTGCTAAGACACACCACCCGTGTGCTCAGACACGCCACCCGTGTGCTCTTCTGCCCACTCTGTGCTCAGACACACCGCCCGTGTGCTCTTCTGCCCACTCTGTGCTCAGACACACCACCCGTGTGCTCAGACATGCCACCCGTGTGCTCTTCTGCCCACTCTGTGCTCAGACACACCACCCGTGTGCTCAGACACGCCACCCGTGTGCTCTTCTGCCCACTCTGTGCTCAGACACACCGCCCGTGTGCTCTTCTGCCCACTCTGTGCTCAGACACACCGCCCGTGTGCTCTTCTGCCCACTCTGTGCTCAGACACACCGCCCGTGTGCTCTTCTGCCCACTCTGTGCTCAGACACACCGCCCGTGTGCTCAGACACGCCACCCGTGTGCTCTTCTGCCCACTCTGTGCTCAGACACACCACCCGTGTGCTCAGACACACCGCCCGTGTGCTCTTCTGCCCACTCTGTGCTCAGACACGCCGCCCGTGTGCTCAGACACGCCGCCCGTGTGCTCAGACACACCGCCCGTGTGCTCTTCTGCCCACTCTGTGCTCAGACACACCGCCCGTGTGCTCTTCTGCCCACTCTGTGCTCAGACACACCGCCCGTGTGCTCTTCTGCCCACTCTGTGCTCAGACACACCGCCCGTGTGCTCAGACACACCGCCCGTGTGCTCTTCTGCCCACTCTGTGCTCAGACACACCACCCGTGTGCTCAGACACACCGCCCGTGTGCTCTTCTGCCCACTCTGTGCTCAGACACACCACCCGTGTGCTCAGACACACCGCCCGTGTGCTCTTCTGCCCACTCTGTGCTCAGACACACCGCCCGTGTGCTCTTCTGCCCACTCTGTGCTCAGATACACCACCCGTGTGCTCAGACACGCCACCCGTGTGCTCTTCTGCCCACTCTGTGCTCAGACACACCGCCCGTGTGCTCTTCTGCCCACTCTGTGCTCAGACACGCCGCCCGTGTGCTCTTCTGCCCACTCTGTGCTCAGACACGCCGCCCGTGTGCTCTTCTGCCCACTCTGTGCTCAGACACGCCGCCCGTGTGCTCTTCTGCCCACTCTGTGCTCAGACACACCGCCCGTGTGCTCTTCTGCCCACTCTGTGCTCAGACACACCGCCCGTGTGCTCTTCTGCCCACTCTGTGCTCAGACACACCGCCCGTGTGCTCTTCTGCCCACTCTGTGCTCAGACACACCGCCCGTGTGCTCTTCTGCCCACTCTGTGCTCAGACACACCGCCCGTGTGCTCAGACACACCGCCCGTGTGCTCTTTTGCCCACTCTGTGCTCAGACACACCACCCGTGTGCTCAGACACACCGCCCGTGTGCTCTTCTGCCCACTCTGTGCTCAGACACACCGCCCGTGTGCTCAGACACACCGCCCGTGTGCTCTTCTGCCCACTCTGTGCTCAGACACACCGCCCGTGTGCTCTTCTGCCCACTCTGTGCTCAGACACACCACCCGTGTGCTCAGACACGCCACCCGTGTGCTCTTCTGCCCACTCTGTGCTCAGACACACCGCCCGTGTGCTCTTCTGCCCACTCTGTGCTCAGACACACCGCCCGTGTGCTCAGACACACCGCCCGTGTGCTCTTTTGCCCACTCTGTGCTCAGACACACCACCCGTGTGCTCAGACACACCGCCCGTGTGCTCTTCTGCCCACTCTGTGCTCAGACACACCACCCGTGTGCTCAGACACACCGCCCGTGTGCTCTTCTGCCCACTCTGTGCTCAGACACACCGCCCGTGTGCTCTTCTGCCCACTCTGTGCTCAGACACACCACCCGTGTGCTCAGACACGCCACCCGTGTGCTCTTCTGCCCACTCTGTGCTCAGACACACCGCCCGTGTGCTCTTCTGCCCACTCTGTGCTCAGACACACCGCCCGTGTGCTCTTCTGCCCACTCTGTGCTCAGACACACCGCCCGTGTGCTCAGACACGCCACCCGTGTGCTCTTCTGCCCACTCTGTGCTCAGACACACCACCCGTGTGCTCAGACACACCGCCCGTGTGCTCTTCTGCCCACTCTGTGCTCAGACACGCCGCCCGTGTGCTCAGACACGCCGCCCGTGTGCTCAGACACGCCGCCCGTGTGCTCTTCTGCCCACTCTGTGCTCAGACACACCGCCCGTGTGCTCTTCTGCCCACTCTGTGCTCAGACACACCGCCCGTGTGCTCTTCTGCCCACTCTGTGCTCAGACACACCGCCCGTGTGCTCAGACACACCGCCCGTGTGCTCTTCTGCCCACTCTGTGCTCAGACACACCACCCGTGTGCTCAGACACACCGCCCGTGTGCTCTTCTGCCCACTCTGTGCTCAGACACACCACCCGTGTGCTCAGACACACCGCCCGTGTGCTCTTCTGCCCACTCTGTGCTCAGACACACCGCCCGTGTGCTCTTCTGCCCACTCTGTGCTCAGATACACCACCCGTGTGCTCAGACACGCCACCCGTGTGCTCTTCTGCCCACTCTGTGCTCAGACACACCGCCCGTGTGCTCTTCTGCCCACTCTGTGCTCAGACACGCCGCCCGTGTGCTCTTCTGCCCACTCTGTGCTCAGACACGCCGCCCGTGTGCTCTTCTGCCCACTCTGTGCTCAGACACGCCGCCCGTGTGCTCTTCTGCCCACTCTGTGCTCAGACACACCGCCCGTGTGCTCTTCTGCCCACTCTGTGCTCAGACACACCGCCCGTGTGCTCTTCTGCCCACTCTGTGCTCAGACACACCGCCCGTGTGCTCTTCTGCCCACTCTGTGCTCAGACACACCGCCCGTGTGCTCTTCTGCCCACTCTGTGCTCAGACACACCGCCCGTGTGCTCAGACACACCGCCCGTGTGCTCTTTTGCCCACTCTGTGCTCAGACACACCACCCGTGTGCTCAGACACACCGCCCGTGTGCTCTTCTGCCCACTCTGTGCTCAGACACACCACCCGTGTGCTCAGACACACCGCCCGTGTGCTCTTCTGCCCACTCTGTGCTCAGACACACCGCCCGTGTGCTCTTCTGCCCACTCTGTGCTCAGACACACCACCCGTGTGCTCAGACACGCCACCCGTGTGCTCTTCTGCCCACTCTGTGCTCAGACACACCGCCCGTGTGCTCTTCTGCCCACTCTGTGCTCAGACACACCACCCGTGTGCTCAGACACGCCACCCGTGTGCTCTTCTGCCCACTCTGTGCTCAGACACACCACCCGTGTGCTCAGACACGCCGCCCGTGTGCTCAGACACACCGCCCGTGTGCTCTTCTGCCCACTCTGTGCTCAGACACGCCGCCCGTGTGCTCAGACACGCCACCCGTGTGCTCTTCTGCCCACTCTGTGCTCAGACACGCCGCCCGTGTGCTCAGACACGCCGCCCGTGTGCTCAGACACGCCGCTCCTGTTTGCCATTTGTCACGGTGATGCTACTCATCTTCTCTGGTGGCTTCCAGTTTGAGATAAGCTCAGGTCTTCCCCAGACCCAGCATCAACCATCCTGTGTCCTCAGCATTCTTACACTGTTTAGATCTTTGACCCGCCCGGGATCAGCTTTATAAAAAGTGAAGCGTAATCTAATCTAAGAAGCAAATTCGAAGCCAGTCACGCTGGTGCATGCTTACAATCCCTGATTCAAGATGGAGATGCATTGAGGCCAGCCTGGGCTACAATAGTGAATTCCAGGCTAGCCTGAGCTGCACACTGAGTTCTCGGTCTGAACTAAATGGCTAATTCCCATCTTGGAAAAAGAAAGTTGAGCTTTAAAATCCAATGAATACAGGTTTCCAGGTGTCATTTACACAATTTTTTACTTTCCTGAAAAAAACATTTATGAAAATAATTCAAAGTTCACATATTTTACAATGCATATAAAGATATATATCAATATGTATGTGTATAGAATAATGTGTTTCCCACAATTCCCTAAGATCCGATGTTATCCTACAGAGCACACCCTTCTCTGGTTCTCAGTGTCTTCTTACTTTTTTGGGTCTTGACCTCCTTTTTGATTCATTGTATTTTTTTTCAAAAAGTTTCTTTTCAATTAAGCTCACTTCTTCATGGAGAACAGAAGTCTTTATTCTTAGTAAGAACGAGAAGATGTTTAGTATAAACTGGTAACTCAGAGAAAAGTTTGACTCTTCATAGGTTGTCACATGTTTACAGTAGCTAGAATGGGAAGGAAAAGGAGGTAAATTATCTTAAAATAGTAACTCAGAAACTCTGGCATCCATCCACTGACACCCCCAAATCCCTCTGCCAGTATATATGGTTAAAACAGTATTATGACTTCAAAGGAAACTTGGGAAATTTGCTGAGGTCCTTAATTATATGAAGAGAAAATTCTTCACAGTGTCTATGGTTGCTAAGCTGGGGACAGGAGGGGCTCACTGTACCAGTCTCGATTTCTGAAATGTTTGGTCTAGTTCGCAGTTATGTTTAAAGACAGGTACACACCCACCTCTGGGTCATCATTCTGAGCAGTGCGATCCATGTGTGTGTGACCCTAAGTTCCCAGGATTTTGCTGTCTGTTCATTTGTTTTTTAATTAACGAAGGACCTACGACCCCCACTTTACTATCCTAACTACACTCTATGTCCATCCTTCCATCCACAGGTAAGTGCAGTCCTCGTCCTCATCGAGGAAACTTCTCTTTGCAATAGATGGGGCTAGTCCAGAAAACCACAGCCAATCAAAATGCAGAGGTGTGCAGCCCAGTCCTAATGGACACATTTACAAAGTACTCCTGCACCTCAGGCTCAGGGCACTCAGCAGAGGAGGGGCAGAGATGTAAGAGGCAGAAGACCAGGAATTTGCTATGAGACTACGTCGCCTAACATCGGAAGCTACACCCATAAAGTCTTACAACTGCCTAAACTCGAGCTGAACAGGACAATAGACATGCCAAAATAGATGGGGAGGAGAGGAGCCCAAGAGGCCTCGATATTGCCTCGAACTACAGGCATAAGGCATGCCAAGAGCAGGGAAAACAGTCTTCCCCAGAGAACAACGCACCACTTGGTTATGCAATAGCAAATGGTCAGCCCTGCAAACATACATGCACACAACACTATAAAGACTGAGCAGGGTGTACTTATGTATTTAGGAATACATATGTATATACATACATGTATGTAACAGTGAAAAAGGGGGCAAGATAGTGCATCTGAAAGATAGCAAGGAGGGGTTTTGGAAAAGTCTGGAAGGAAGAAAGGGAGGTAGGAAATAGTGTGATTATATTATAACTTCATGGAAGAAAAGAAAGGGACACTCCTCAGGCAGAGCAGGAGGCCTCATCATGCCTCATTCTTCTGGAGTGTTGAAAACATACATACCTTTTGCAGAATTTCTGGGTACTGAGCCAATACAGTGAGTTCTTGGTTATCAAGGACTGGCCTTTCGTTATCAGGAGTCCCTGGAGGCTATGTCCATGGAAACAAGGGCTATCGATGTCTCCTTCAGTCCAGCTGAACTGAAAACTTGAAGGGGCCTTCTTTTCCACCATAGGTGTTGTGCCGAGCAGGGCACTGAATTGCTTCTGAAGATTCTTCACCATTTCTGCAGGTGGAAGGCAGAGGCAAAGGTCAATTCACAAGTAAGCCAAGATTTGTAAGAATGGACTGGTGTTGGCTTCTTAGCCTCTGGGGTGGCGGTAGGGTGGGGGCAATCTGGTCTCCAACTCAGGAGCCGCCTCCCTTCATCTTCTAAATGCACACTCGCACCCAGTTGGTTTCATAACCGCAGTAACATGCGGGTGGCCTTAGGTGAGGCTGGAGCTGCGTGAGGGGCCTCAGGCAGTTACTTAACAATGATTGAAGAAGAACACCAGACAATCTCAGGGCCAGTTTCCCAACAGAGCTCTCGCAGTCACAGATATTGCTGGGCCCTTAAGCTCTGCTGTGAAGACACAGGCAAATTCCCGGATGTGGATGTCTATGTGGTTTCTCCTTTGGCAGGAATTAGACACAAGCACATCCCCATCGAGTGGAAGTGTGTTTATGCATTGGCTTTCCATATGCAGACGGCTGATACTACCAACTCTACTGCTACCTGGTACCCAACAGGAACCAGCAGACTCACCTCTTCTCTTATACGCGACTGACTTGTCGATGTGCGAACGGTAGATCGGTCTTTTGGTTTTCCAATAATATCTACACACGGTTGGAAAGAAGTGAAGCAGAATGAGGGACGAACATCCACACAGTTCAGAGACGGAGGCAGAACCTGAAGCTCAGTGGCTCCAGGCACTTGTCTACATTCTCTCAGGGCTTCCATTTCTGCAGGAGTCAGGGACCCTTTAGGCGCCACTACACAGCATGCAGTAGAGACTGTTTCTATCACCACACACAACCGTGCTGTTTACTCTCATTGCTTCTTCACCTGCCTTTGCCCCAAATGCTCATCTCTGAGTGCTGTCCTTAGGAATCTGATTTAGAACCTCATACAAAATAGACAGTGATTGCCAGTCTCTCTGGCACACATCCTCTTCCTGGTGAGAAGAAGGAATGGCCCAGATTCTAGCATGACAGACCTAAGACCATCCCTTCGCCTGCAAAGGCAACCTCCTCCTAGGGGAAGGGCAAACAGGTGTGTTCATCACAGAGAGGTGTTGGCCTGAGCTGGTCCACAGGGTCCCCGACCCGCACCCCAGGGCAAAGGCTAAGTGCCATCTGGCATTCCCGCAGGTGACTGGTGACCAGAAATGAATGGTGACATAACCATCTCTGGTCCAGGCAGTTAGTGAACGGCCCAGGAGAGGCTGCTGGTGTGGGACAAGATGATGATGTGTTTCTAAGCTCACGTCCATCCTTCCTGTGCTACCTAAAGGAACAGACTTCTAGAAATCGCAATAAAAATATTTATCTTGATTCAGGCCTCTAAAAGAAAAAAAAAGACACCATGGCAGCAGAAAAGGACACGGAGTCACAGGGTCTGATCTGCTTCCGCCAGGGTCTAGCAGCCCAAGTGACCACAGAGGCTCTGGAAGGCAGAGGCTGTCTTATCTCCTTTATACCCTCTAGGGCATACAGTAGGCATTCAACTGAAGTGTTCGTTAACAATGGATGGGATGGCTGAGCAGTGGTGGTGCACACCTTTAATCCCAGCACTCAGGATACAGAAGCAGGCAGATCTCTGTGAATTCGAGGCCAGCCTGATCTACAGAGCAAGTTCTAAGACAGGTTCCAAAGCTAGAGAGAAACCCTGTCTTGAAAAACAAAAACAAACAAACAAAAACAGATGGGATGGCACACTGTAGGCATTCAACTTAAATATTTGTTTATTATATAATGGAATAAATGAATAAATGAACCAACAACCACATTTAGCTTCTGTGCCGTTTCCTACCCTTACAGGACTGTTATGGGAGTAATTTGTGCCATATTTGTGAGGTCTGGAGTGGTGATTGAAAACACCTTTAATCCCAGTGCTCAGAATGCAGCCAGGACGACATGGTGAGACCCTGTCTCAACAACAACAATAAAAGAGATAACATGTCTTGTTATGTGATGCTAGGAGTGTGGTACAGCCCTGTAATCTCAACACTCAGGAGTTCAAAGCCAGCATGAACTACATGGTGAATTTGAGGCCAATCAGGGCTCCATGAGATTCTGTCTTAATAACAAGAGAAACAACCACCACATTACACTGTACAAGCCCTGTGTAGGCATTAGATGTGATATATCTAGTGCTTGGCAGAGTGTCTGGTTGCCTGGCTCAGAGGTATTCATGAAACAATCAGAACCTTCTAGAAAAGACACTAAGGAATAGGAAGTCAAAACCACAAATATCTCTATTTACCTATAAAACTTAAAAATTAATACTCTTCTCATTTCTAAGGGTTAGTTAACAAAATACATGTGGACTTTTTAGTAATGTTAGGGATAAGTGACAAACATCACTTTACCAAATTTAGGAACTGAGATTTTTCTCAAATATTAAAAAATTCAAATTAGTTAGGTGTGGTGGTGCACACCTTTAATCCCAGCACCCAGGAAGCAGAGGCAGGTGGATCTTTGAGTTTGAGGTCAACCTGGTCTACAGAGTCAGTTCAAGAACAACCAGGGCTACACAGAGAAATCCTGTCTTGGAAAAAAAAAAACCAAAAAAACAAAAAGCAAAACAACAACAAAGTATCAGTGAGGTGTCATTAGCTCTATGGTGAGT
The DNA here is from genome assembly GCF_037038515.1 of Microtus pennsylvanicus. Classification (NCBI taxonomy): domain Eukaryota; kingdom Metazoa; phylum Chordata; class Mammalia; order Rodentia; family Cricetidae; genus Microtus; species Microtus pennsylvanicus. Next base: position 97,066,660 of record NC_134586.1, read on the forward strand.
CTGTGATTTTCTAAGACATCTTTTTACAATTATCATTTATTTTCCTAAGTGATAGTGTAACAAGTACCCTGTATAGTCACGGCCTTAGGAACACCCACTCTTACGCTTTCCTTAGGAGCTGGGTCTACACAGTATTTTTTGTGCACTGGTAATGAAGGCCTAGACAAATGGCCACCACCATAATCAAGGAGGCATTACTACCACCCAAGGCCAGATGCCCAAAAGATGGGAGAGTGATTGAAGATGACAAAGTTCCAACTGTTTGGACATCCTTCTGCAATGGAGTCTTCTCCAGATATCAGCCTCCTTTGCCTGCTTCTCCCAGGACACAGAGGTTCCCAAATAGACACACCACAAAGGCCTTGGGTTTCTAGCTAGACCATGTCTATGCTTCCTCATCTTTACTTGGTTTGTCTGACTGTTTGGGAAGAAGGATCAAGGTGTAATTTACATCTAATGAAACCCCTCTCAGGGCACTTCCAATTAGCATTCTCACTAGCTGTGTAATCAGCACTGTGACTAATGCAGACAGCCCCAGCGCTCCAACAGCCAGGGCCCTTTGTAGTCGTCCTTCCCACACCCTTCATCTAGGTAGCCGCGGTCTTTACCCTGTAAGCTTGGCCATTTTCAGAATGTGATATAAATAGACGTGTATGGCATGCAACCTTCTGGCCCTCTGTTTAGCACATAAGACTCAGGAGTCACTGCTGGCTGGATGGGAGGCTTTGGTTTATATTCTAAGTGGGCTGTGTGGCTGTGTGGTGTGGACACGCCAGCTACTCTCTCTCATCACCAGCAAAAGTCACAAAAGCATTTCTTATGGACTTCTGTGGGAACATGAATTTTCATTTTACTTGAACTCTTCAAAGTAGTTGTACCATTTTAGACCCCAATACTTGGTATACGCAATTGTATTGAAAGTGGACCCTTCTAATTATAGTAGACATCTTTCCTTGTGTATCCTGTACATCTTCAGTTTTTTCATTTGAAAAATTGAGTTGTTTTCCTATTTTATGAATTCTTTATATTTTATAAATAAAAATCTTTCATCATATATGTAATCTTCAACTACTCTTTTTTCTCTCTTTCACTTTTTTTTTTTTAAAAAAAAAGACAGGGTCTCACTATCCTAGAAGTCACTCTGTAGACCAGGCTGGTCTTGAACTCAGAAATCTACCTGCCTCTGCCTCTTGAGTGCTGAGACTAACGGTGTGCACCACCACGCCCAGTTTTCAGCTGCTTTCTCTAAGTCTAGGTTTTGTTTTCTCTTAAGCACCTTTGGAAAAATTTCCCCTCTACAGTCCAATTTACCAGTTTCTCTTTTTTTCTATTATTTTAAAGAAATTATTTACTTTTATTTCATTTGCATTAGTATTTTGCCTGCAAGTATGTCTGTGTGAGGGTGTCAGGTCTTGGAGTCAGAGATAGTTGTGAGCTGCTGTGTGGGTGTTGGAAATCGAACCCAACTCCTCTGGAAGAGCAGTAAATGCTCTTAACCACTGAGCCATCTCTCCAGCTCACCAATTTCTGTTTTATGGATCAAGGTTTTGATGTTATATCTAAGAAATTTTTACCTAACCCAAGAGATCAGCGAGCCTTTTCTTTCCCATCTTCCCTCCCTCTATTCTTCCTTTGTGTGCATATATGCGCACGTGTGAAGGTCAGAGGTCAACTTCAGGACCCACTTCACCTTGGTTTTGAGGTAGTGTCTCTCATGGGGACCTGGAGCTTGTTAATTGGACTAGACTGGGCAGCCCACAAGCCCTAGGGATCCTTCTGTCTCTTGTCTCCCCAGTGCTGGGATTCCAGGTGTGTACTCAGATCTAGCCTTTACATGGGTGATGGGGGTTCAACTCATGCCCTGATGCTTGCTGGCTGTGCCATCTCCCCCAGCCCAGCAATGAGTTCTGCATGTGCTCTGGAACTTCACCCAGGTTCTTCTCAACCCTGTGCTAAGCTGGCAGCTGTCGAAGCCGCCTACTAAGCTGGTTTAGACAATTGTTTTTACCAGCGTTCTTCATAATCTCATGCAGAATACCATGGTTAACTTCAGAAACGTGTTAACGACCATCTGACATTCCAAAAGATAATGTCCAGAGCAACAGGGAGTCCTGGTTCCATCCCAAGTAATAAATAAACAAATAAATAAAATAATAAGTAATTCATACTTCAGTGTTAGAATCTGTTGTATGTCTCAAAATACTAGCATTTAGCTACATTAGAGGAGTATTTTGCAGCCAAAAGGAATAAGTCTATTTATACAATCCGTTTTCCAGGGAGACACTAGACCCCAGGGTATAGGCTGTCTAGAGGGTCCCATATCAAATCATCCTCTATACAGTGTATGATAGTGTGCTAATACACAGAGGCAGTGGCAGCCTCCACTAACTAATGCCAGTCACTGCCACCACAGAGTCCCTGGGCATGCTGAACACCTGCCTCTTGGTATCACTATGACAACCCATTTTCACATAAATTTATATTTTCTGCCTTCCTTAAAGAAAAAAAAATCAACTAACTAGAATGTACAGAACCAAAATTTCTGGAGAAAGGTTACATGCTACCAAGATACACATTGAAAAGTGCAAAACAGGGGACACGGGGCAGGTGAGCAGAGGAGGGGACATGGGGCAGGTGAGCAGAGGAGGGGACACGGGGCAGTGAGCAGAGGAGGGGACACGGGACAGTGAGCAGAGAAGGGGACACGGGACAGGTGAGCAGAGGAGGGGACACGGGACAGTGAGCAGAGGAGGGGACACGGGACAGTGAGCAGAGGAGGGGACACGGGACAGGTGAGCAGAGGAGGGGACACGGGACAGTGAGCAGAGGAGGGGACACGGGACAGGTGAGCAGAGGAGGGGACACGGGACAGGTGAGCAGAGGAGGGGACACGGGACAGTGAGCAGAGGAGGGGACACGGGGCAGTGAGCAGAGGAGGGGACATGGGGCAGGTGAGCAGAGGAGGGGACACGGGACAGGTGAGCAGAGGAGGGGACACGGGGCAGTGAGCAGAGGAGGGGACATGGGGCAGGTGAGCAGAGGAGGGGACACGGGGCAGGTGAGCAGAGGAGGGGACATGGGACAGGTGAGCAGAGGAGGGGACACGGGACAAGTGAGCAGAGGAGGGGACACGGGGCAGTGAGCAGAGGAGGGGACACGGGGCAGTGAGCAGAGGAGGGGACATGGGGCAGGTGAGCAGAGGAGGGGACACGGGACAGGTGAGCAGAGGAGGGGACACGGGACAGGTGAGCAGAGGAGGGGACATGGGGCAGGTGAGCAGAGGGGACACGGGACAGGTGAGCAGAGGAGGGGACACGGGACAGGTGAGCAGAGGAGGGGACACGGGACAGGTGAGCAGAGGAGGGGACACGGGACAGGTGAGCAGAGGAGGGGACACGGGGCAGTGAGCAGAGGAGGGGACACGGGACAGGTGAGCAGAGGAGGGGACACGGGGCAGTGAGCAGAGGAGGGGACACGGGGCAGTGAGCAGAGGAGGGGACACGGGACAGGTGAGCAGAGGAGGGGACACGGGACAGGTGAGCAGAGGAGGGGACACGGGACAGGTGAGCAGAGGAGGGGACATTGGGCAGGTGAGCAGAGGAGGGGACACGGGACAGTGAGCAGAGGAGGGGACACGGGACAGGTGAGCAGAGGAGGGGACATGGGGCAGTGAGCAGAGGAGGGGACACGGGACAGGTGAGCAGAGGAGGGGACACGGGACAGTGAGCAGAGGAGGGGACATTGGGCAGGTGAGCAGAGGAGGGGACACGGGACAGGTGAGCAGAGGAGGGGACACGGGACAGGTGAGCAGAGGGGACACGGGGCAGTGAGCAGAGGAGGGGACACGGGACAGGTGAGCAGAGGAGGGGACACGGGGCAGTGAGCAGAGGAGGGGACACGGGACAGGTGAGCAGAGGAGGGGACACGGGGCAGTGAGCAGAGGAGGGGACACGGGACAGGTGAGCAGAGGGGACACGGGACAGGTGAGCAGAGGAGGGGACACGGGACAGGTGAGCAGAGGAGGGGACAAGGGACAGGTGAGCAGAGGAGGGGACACGGGACAGGTGAGCAGAGGAGGGGACATTGGGCAGGTGAGCAGAGGAGGGGACACGGGACAGTGAGCAGAGGAGGGGACACGGGACAGTGAGCAGAGGAGGGGACACGGGACAGGTGAGCAGAGGAGGGGACACGGGACAGTGAGCAGAGGAGGGGACACGGGACAGGTGAGCAGAGGAGGGGACACGGGACAGGTGAGCAGAGGAGGGGACACGGGGCAGTGAGCAGAGGAGGGGACATGGGGCAGGTGAGCAGAGGAGGGGACACGGGACAGGTGAGCAGAGGAGGGGACACGGGGCAGTGAGCAGAGGAGGGGACATGGGGCAGGTGAGCAGAGGAGGGGACACGGGACAAGTGAGCAGAGGAGGGGACACGGGACAGTGAGCAGAGGAGGGGACACGGGGCAGTGAGCAGAGGAGGGGACATGGGGCAGGTGAGCAGAGGGGACATGGGGCAGGTGAGCAGAGGAGGGGACACGGGGCAGGTGAGCAGAGGAGGGGACATGGGACAGGTGAGCAGAGGAGGGGACACGGGACAAGTGAGCAGAGGAGGGGACACGGGGCAGTGAGCAGAGGAGGGGACACGGGGCAGTGAGCAGAGGAGGGGACATGGGGCAGGTGAGCAGAGGAGGGGACACGGGACAGGTGAGCAGAGGAGGGGACACGGGACAGGTGAGCAGAGGAGGGGACATGGGGCAGGTGAGCAGAGGGGACACGGGACAGGTGAGCAGAGGAGGGGACACGGGACAGGTGAGCAGAGGAGGGGACACGGGACAGGTGAGCAGAGGAGGGGACACGGGACAGGTGAGCAGAGGAGGGGACACGGGGCAGTGAGCAGAGGAGGGGACACGGGACAGGTGAGCAGAGGAGGGGACACGGGGCAGTGAGCAGAGGAGGGGACACGGGGCAGTGAGCAGAGGAGGGGACACGGGACAGGTGAGCAGAGGAGGGGACACGGGACAGGTGAGCAGAGGAGGGGACACGGGACAGGTGAGCAGAGGAGGGGACATTGGGCAGGTGAGCAGAGGAGGGGACACGGGACAGTGAGCAGAGGAGGGGACACGGGACAGGTGAGCAGAGGAGGGGACATGGGGCAGTGAGCAGAGGAGGGGACACGGGACAGGTGAGCAGAGGAGGGGACACGGGACAGTGAGCAGAGGAGGGGACATTGGGCAGGTGAGCAGAGGAGGGGACACGGGACAGGTGAGCAGAGGAGGGGACACGGGACAGGTGAGCAGAGGGGACACGGGGCAGTGAGCAGAGGAGGGGACACGGGACAGGTGAGCAGAGGAGGGGACACGGGGCAGTGAGCAGAGGAGGGGACACGGGACAGGTGAGCAGAGGAGGGGACACGGGGCAGTGAGCAGAGGAGGGGACACGGGACAGGTGAGCAGAGGGGACACGGGACAGGTGAGCAGAGGAGGGGACACGGGACAGGTGAGCAGAGGAGGGGACAAGGGACAGGTGAGCAGAGGAGGGGACACGGGACAGGTGAGCAGAGGAGGGGACATTGGGCAGTGAGCAGAGGAGGGGACATGGGACAGGTGAGCAGAGGAGGGGACACGGGACAGGTGAGCAGAGGGGACACGGGGCAGTGAGCAGAGGAGGGGACACGGGACAGGTGAGCAGAGGAGGGGACACGGGGCAGTGAGCAGAGGAGGGGACATGGGGCAGTGAGCAGAGGAGGGGACACGGGACAGGTGAGCAGAGGAGGGGACACGGGACAGGTGAGCAGAGGGGACACGGGGCAGTGAGCAGAGGAGGGGACACGGGACAGGTGAGCAGAGGAGGGGACACGGGGCAGTGAGCAGAGGAGGGGACACGGGACAGGTGAGCAGAGGGGACACGGGACAGGTGAGCAGAGGAGGGGACACGGGACAGGTGAGCAGAGGAGGGGACAAGGGACAGGTGAGCAGAGGAGGGGACACGGGACAGGTGAGCAGAGGGGACACGGGGCAGTGAGCAGAGGAGGGGACACGGGACAGGTGAGCAGAGGAGGGGACACGGGACAGGTGAGCAGAGGGGACACGGGACAGGTGAGCAGAGGAGGGGACAAGGGACAGGTGAGCAGAGGAGGGGACACGGGACAGGTGAGCAGAGGGGACACGGGGCAGTGAGCAGAGGAGGGGACATGGGACAGGTGAGCAGAGGAGGGGACAAGGGACAGGTGAGCAGAGGAGGGGACATGGGACAGGTGAGCAGAGGAGGGGACACGGGGCAGTGAGCAGAGGAGGGGACACGGGGCAGTGAGCAGAGGAGGGGACATGGGGCAGGTGAGCAGAGGAGGGGACACGGGGCAGGTGAGCAGAATAGGGGACACGGGACAGGTGAGCAGAGGAGGGGACACGGGGCAGTGAGCAGAGGAGGGGACACGGGACAGGTGAGCAGAGGAGGGGACACGGGGCAGTGAGCAGAGGAGGGGACACGGGACAGGTGAGCAGAGGGGACATGGGGCAGGTGAGCAGAGGAGGGGACACGGGACAGGTGAGCAGAGGAGGGGACACGGGACAGGTGATCAGAGGAGGGGACACGGGGCAGTGAGCAGAGGAGGGGACACGGGACAGGTGAGCAGAGGAGGGGACACGGGACAGGTGAGCAGAGGAGGGGACACGGGGCAGTGAGCAGAGGAGGGGACACGGGACAGGTGAGCAGAGGAGGGGACCTACTTGGCCCTTGCTTCTTCCCATTGTCGTCTTTTCTCATCAAAGGTTTTCTTCATAACTTGGTACCATTTTCTGAAATCAAACTGTGGTTTATCTGAGAGAAATGAAATCCATGCTTAGCAGTAGAACTCGTCCATTAAAACAACACATTATCACATCTGAATTGATTCCTAAATAGAACACTTACATGACAGCTCTGAGAGGATGAGCAGAGCCACTGTCTCCACTCATGCTACCTGCCACTCTCTCCTGTAAGTTGTGACCTATACTGTGGCCCCACAAGACTGTCCTGGAATGTCCTTTACACGTTTCTCCTAGGCTTTAAAGGGTTTTTGCTGCCTCCTGGAGAAGGCCGCTACACAACCAGACCCCTCTTCCCCAGTTCCCACACCCAGCATGTGCACCCCAGTCCTTGGCAGAACTGTGGTGAGAAGCACATGATTGGGAAAAACGCTGTGCTGCTATGGTGGATCAATCCAAACTGGCATTCCCTCGGGACCTGTTTCTATTCTTCCACTCCTAATTCAGAGAGTCCGACCATGAGGAAGGAAGCAGACACAGGCACAGAGACAACAGACTTGGACACAGCAAGTATACACAGGATAGCTCTCTATTCTCCTCCAGTAAGAATGGCCTCTTTCATGTCAATTACAAATGTTTTCATCTGGCCAATATCAACAAACAATACAGCCTTGAAGGCCATACAGCCACAGAAAGGAAACCACCCAAAGAACTGGAAGGGCAGAGGAAAACTAAGACTTAAGTCAACTCAAGTTCTTGACCCCCCAATTTCCTCAAGGGGTGAAGGGGATGGCGGGATGGTACCTAGGGCAGTATAGGGCATGGACCACAATCCTGTGCTGTTGATGGGAGACATACTATGAAGTCTACAAGGATAACATTAATGTGGGATTCCCCTCTGTATGCTGTGAATACCATTGGTTAATAAAGAAACTGTCTTTGGCCTGTGATAGGGTAGAGTAGAGATAGGTGGGGAAAGGTAAACTGAATGCTGGGAGAAGGGAGACAGAGTCAGGGAGAAGCCATGGAGCTGCCGCTAGAGACAGACATGTTGAAACCTTGCCAGTAGACCATGAGCCTCATGGTAAAATATAAAATAATGGAAATGGGTTAAATTAAGATGTAAAAGCTAGCCAATAAGAAGTTGTAAAACCTAGCCAATAAGTTAGAGCTAATAGGCCAAGTGATTTAATTAATACAGTTTCTATGTGGTTATTTCAGGAGTCTGGGCGGCCTCCTACTACACAACATGGCAAAGTGATCTCTTAGCCATGTCTCCATAACCGACCATTGCCTCTAGCATTGAAGGAGCAGCAGAAGATGTCAAGTTCAACCCTATGTACATGTTACTGTAAGCACTGGACAGGAAGGAGTGTTTCACATCACATATGTTATGGAAAACACATGAACTGAGAATATTAAACCCAAGCTCCTAAAACTAATGAGCAAAAATCTTTCTACAAACAGGAACCCTTCCTGAATTTAAGAATTCCTGTAGACACAAAACTACACGGATTGTGTCTACACAATAAACTTTTCAAAAAGCAAATGGGAACCTGTGGGCACTTGATTATAACCCAGCTACTTGGGAGACTGAAGCAGGAGGATCGTAAGTCAAGTACAATGTGACACAAACCACATGGGCAATTTAGTGAGACCTTGTCTTAAAATGAAAAAGCAAAGAGAGGCTAAATGCATAGTTCAGTGTAGGCAAGCTGGCCAAGCTATGCAGAAGTCATGTGTTTCCATGCATAGCAGCTATCTGTCTACTTACCAGCTACAAACTGCACGCCACACAGTCACCCAAGTTTACAAACACCAGCAGTCTAACAGGGACAGAGGGGCAGACAGACTTAGGCCATTAGCTATTATTCCACATGGAGTTAGTTATATTCCATGAATACCCAGTGGAAGTCTGGACAGCAGCAGTGGTGGCAGGCGTGATCAGCTCTGGCTCTGGGAAAGGGGGACTGGTGTGAAGTGAGTGGGTGTGGGGAGCGGGCAGGAAAGTGCTATTAATGCTGCTCATGGAAGAAGCCTGAAGAGCACTTCATGTAGAGGGACCAGCACAGGCAGCCCCAGAAATCACACTGCTGCAGAAGCTCATGGTCTGGTCTGGCTAGCAAGCAGCAAGCAAGAATTAACAACAGATGAGTGTAGAACAAAAGAGAAACCACCTGAGTCTCTTGGTAGCCACAGATACAACAGTCAGACCTACAGATGGAAGAGACAGCACAAGGCCCAGGTGGTACACATACGAACACACATGTATGTGACTGTCCATCATTCTCCTCCACACTGACTACCTTTTAATCCATCATTTACAACCCCCTTTCAATTTGACTGACACAAAATCCATGTACCTTCTTTGTGTTCTTCATTATATGTTTCAGCAAGCCCAGAGTAAGACCTGGAGAATACAACCACAAGACAACTTTTTTAGATGGCTTGTGTCTAGACACTGAATTTTTTATTTGACTTTAATTTTCTGAGACAGGGTCTCACTGGGTAGCTCCATCTGGGCTAGAACTTTCCTTTGTAGACTAGACTGGCCTTGAACTCACAGAGATCTGCCTGCCCCCATCTCTTCAAGTGCTGGGATTAAAGGTATGCTCCACCACCCCCAGGTTTGACAGGGGAAAACAGAAAAGCTGGAGAGCAGTCACTATCCTGGAAGAAGACCCTGAAGATCTTCATCCCTGTGACTTTTAAGAGAGTAACATTGCAAAGCACTGTTAGAATCGAAAATAATCTCTGAGAGACGTGGTGCCAGGAGCCTAAAGGAGTCTGATAGGGTGCCAATTATTCTTTACTGATGTGGGAGTGTCATATATCAATCTGTTGATTTCATTGGTTAAGTAATAAACAAACTGCTTGGGCTCATAGCTTAGAACATAGGTGGGTGGAGTAAACAGAACAGAATGCTGGGAGGAAGAGGAAGTGAGGTAAGACGCCTCAGACAGAGACGCCTGCTCCCCGCTCCTGGGCAGACGGACGCGATTCAGCTCCAACCCAGGATGGACGTAGGCTAGAATCTCCCCAGTAAGTGCACCTTGGGGTGCAACACAGATGATTAGAAATGGGCTAGTTCAGGTGCAAGAGTTAGCTGAGAAGAGGCTAGATAGAAATGGGCCAAGCAGTGTTTAAAAGAATACAGTTTCCGTGTAATTATTTCGGGTAAAGCTAGCCATGCGGGCGGTTGGGTGCCGGGGACGCAGCCCGCCGCTCTTATTACTACACTTTACAATGTATAATGCTTTAAAATTGAGAAATACAAGGGCTGATGAGAGATGCTGCCAGCTCAGAAGCAGGCATAATCAGGTAGCTGAGGTACTTGCTAGAAACCTGTGTCTACAGCGCACCAGACACCACAGCCTGCTGGAAAACACCGGTTCCCACAATCCGAGTAACTAGCAAAAGCTATGCTACATTTCTTCCCATTTTTGTTTTTTTTCTTTTGTTTTTTCCTCCCTGAGACAGAAACCCTACAGGGTTTCTCTGTAGCTTTGGAGCCTGTCCTGGCACTAGCTCTATAGACCAGGCTGGCCTTGAACTCACAGAGATCTTTCTGCCTCTGCCTCCCAAGTACTGGGATTAGATGCACACGTCACCACCGCCTGGCAATGTTATTTTTTTTAAAAAATGGAGTCAATGTGATAAAGAGCCATCTGCCATCAACTTACCATTCTAATTTGTCATCCAGCAAAAAGAGTAGTTTTAACACTACCACAATGACAGCCACAGCCTGCACGTCGTATTTAACTGTCCTTTTCTTTTTAGCTATAGGATCAAATGTCAGGAAGTCCACTTCTCCGATTCCAGTCATCTTTACCACTTGGCAGGTCAAACTGTGCATTTCGTCTGTTGAAAAGTAAACAGTTAAACACAGATTAAATCACTTGGTTCACTAGGCCACAGTAATATACATATTCACCAAGTCTCTTTACATATCTGCTTTGTTTGTAAGGCAGGTTCTTGCCGTATAATTCATGTTGGCCAGGAACTCACGACTAATGCCTTAGTCTTTGGAGTGGAGGCTGGGATTGTACTCTGTAGGCTTGCAACACCTTACCCAGAAACGTTTTATTTAAAATGTGATGCCACGTAGGAATTTGGAAAGCAATGTTTGATAAATAATACTAGAAGATGAGGCCAGTGTAGAAATAGTAATGGGTGGATCTTGGCAGTCCTACCTGACTTCCTGAAACATTTATGTGTGGGACACATTGGGGTAGCATGCAGACAGCCACACATTAGCTTTGTGCTGCTCCGTACCTGTCCCTCGCCCGTGTCTCTACAGCAAAGTATACTTAACCTGTGTGTGGGATGGACCTCCAGGAAGCACCCGGCTGCCGGGTGCCATGGGAGCCCTGGAAGCTCAACAAGCTCTCAGTTAGATTCTCTGTTTTCCCAAAGAAACTAAGCATTCAGTGTAGGCTATATCTACAGCAGAAAGCCGAATCACGGGAGACTTAGAACCTGAAACCCTAGGCCCTTCCTCATCAGTAGCACTCTGCATTTCTAGTCTGATGTGACATCCAGGGCTGCCTGTCTCACAGGAGGCATCAGGGTTGCCTGGCACGTGTGCTCTGCATGAGAGGCTCTGACTCTCAGCACAGCCCTTGCGGCCCTAGAGAGCTCGCTGGTTTTCCACACGTGTGAACGTTAGCAGGCTTCCAGCACTATGTGGGTTAGCCTCCAGGATACGGCAGCTGTTCAAGAAGGTTCCCCAGCTACCTCAGTTCAGCCTTGAGCTCTTTCTCACCTCTCAAGGGCTGACATCACATTTGGCTGGTACTTTTGTTCTAAATTAGATTTGTTATGCAGCACTAATGCTCTCAGGTAAAGAGCGTAGCTTTTCCACACAGGCCATCAATGGCCCACGCTGAGAAACTCGCTGCTCTGTCTGCACGTTGACCCACCACAAAAACCACATGAGTTCTTCCAAGCATAAGTCATTCAGAACTAGACCTCTGTTTCTCAGTAGTGTCCCTTTAACCACGCTGTATGGTCTGAATTATTTTAAGAAAGCATTCGAATTAAATTCCTATTAGTAGAGACTCCCTCAGGTAGCTTGAGTAGTCTGCAGCTGAAAGAAAGGCCCTTCTGTTCTGCTTAAAAGATGACGTAGGTCCCACCTCCCCTCCTCCCCTGCACACCACAGCTCACCAGGGAGATTGAACTCCAGTAAATATTTCATGCACAAGACGTTGGGATGAAGGTAGCAATCTTCAGTTATGTCTGGAAAACGAGGTAAATCTAAAAATATGGCGACTTCAATCATGTTTTTATAGATGTCTTCATAGTCAGGCCAAGACTGAAATTTAAAAAGACATAATCAAGACAGTAATTATTGCAACAAAAATTATTTTAAAAATATTTTCTTTGGGCAGTGGTGGCACATGGCTTTAATCCCAGAATCTGGGAGGCAGGAGCAGGCGAACCTCTGGATTCCAGGCCAGTCTGGTATACATAGTGAGTTCCAGGAGAGCCAGAGCTATACAGGGAGCCCCTGTCTCAACAAAACAAAGAAACCAAAAATATATATATATTTTCTTAAAATTATTTTAAAGGTATTTTCTGATTTAAGATTAATATATGGGGAAGGAAGCTCAGCAGTTAAGAGCTCTTGTAGAGGACCAAAGACCAGTTCCCAGCACCTGCAGCAAGTGACTCAACTCAGTCACTTAAGTCCAGCTCCAGGAGAGCCAGCACCCTCTGCTGGCCTCCATGGGTACCTGCATGCACATGTGCATATATGCGCACACGCAAATAAATAAGTAAATAAATAAATGCATGAATGAATAAATAAAATCTTTTTTAAAAAGTAGTGTGTGGGTCGGTACGATGACTCACTAGGTACACATGCTTGCTACCAAGCTTGATGAATTGAGTTCAACCCTGGGACCCACATAGTGGAGGGAGGGAACTGGCTTTGACAAGTTGTTCTCTGAGGTTCGTATATACCACATAGCATGTGTATTGGGCACTTGTACCTCCCCCAACAACATAAGCAGATAAACAAATGCGGTAAGAGAACTGTGTATTTATTAGGCTGGGCATGGCTGTGCACACCTTTCACCTCAGCACCTGGAAACAGGTGGAAGCAAATGTCTGAGTTCAAGGCCAGCTCTGTCTATACAGTGAGTGAGGTTCAGGTCAGTCACGACAACACAGGGAGACCCAGTCACACACAAAAGTACTAGGTAGTCATTAAATAAAACTTAGAATATGGAGAAAAATGTGAAAGGTAAATACTCATAAACTTGGCAATTTTAATGTCACATAGTTCTACTTGGCAATCCACTCAAGTCACAGCGTTGTCGTCACTGCTCTAACACCCCCCTTCCTCTCCTGTGCTTCTCCAGTCATCCTCAGCTCACACACAGGAGCAGCCTACAGTGACCTGATAGACATGCTCCCGTGAGGATGATAACGCCAGCTCACAAGTTAAAACTGCAGCTCAACTTCATACTATAGCCCCATACATAAAGGCATGGACAATCCTCTTGGAAATTTAGAAAAGTCTGGAGTTTTCTAGAGAACATACTCTGCCCTTGTTTTTTTGCATCTCATTTGTCCACATGAAGCTTATGAACGTGCTGGTGTTATAAACCAGAATCTCATGGGGTTTCAGGAAACCCGAGGGGGGCCCTGCTAAAGCTGTTCTTGACAGAAATGTTGCAAGCCTGTTGAGATACAAACACGTACGAGACACTGTATAACCATACTGTTTGCAGAACCCAGAGCAGGAAACAACATGAATGTCTGTTGGGATGGGACTGATGAGTAGATCTTGGCATCTCACAGTGCAACGTGAATCAGCAATAAAATGCATGCTCTACATGCAATGTGAGGTTTCAAACCATAAAGTTCAAAGAAAGACGCCAGGCATAAGAGAAGGACGTGGTTCTTAAGAAGGACAGGGCTCAGCAGTCTGGGGCTGAGTCTTGTGCACAGTTACGTCAGGACAGCTGTGATTCCATGGCAGGCTGGGGGAGATGCTGGAGGCTGAAGGCGTGACTGCTCGGGCTGTGCAAACCCACTGTGCTGCACATGGTTATGACATGTGCGTTTTCCAGATGTCAGTTTACTTCAGTAAAAATTAAAAGGGGAGGAGGCAGGCAGTACCAGTTAAGTAAACTGCTCTGCACAGCAGCTTCGTGGGGAAACAGTCTGAAGACCATAGCTCAGGAAACCCACAAAATTCTGTGGGAAGGTGCGGGCCTCCAACCCAGCACTTCCCCAAGCAGGCACTCCACTGTTTCCTCTCTTCTTGGGAGAGGGTGGAGGTGCATGTCCTCCCGCTGAGAGCCCAGAGCCCGTCCAGCCCCAGACCTTCTACTTTTGAAGGGCTTACTAGTAAAACTTTTCCCTAGTAACAGGGCCAATCTCTCCCCACTTGGAGCTCAGGAAGACGGAGTTGTTGGAAAGTCCTGCTACTGAGTTGCATCTTTCCCGCCTACTAAACGTGTTAACAGGCTTGGGAGCCAATTGAAGGAATCATAATTTTTTTTGATAAAATTTCATGTTGTTAAATTCAGCTCTTCACAGATGGAAGGGACAGGGGTGATATTTAACAAGGGTTCAGGATTAGGTCTACAGGAAGCAGTTCTGTGCTGACTTCTAGACTTCATATCTGTGCTCATTTTACCTTCCGGTGTCATCACAGCTATCCCTGCATTGTGCTTATTTTAACGTGATTTCATTATCTAGGTTTATGAATTTTACCTGGAGCAAAAAGCCTCCTAGTCCATGCTATGTTATCAACACAGATTCATCTACGACTGGGGAATACAGAGCGAACTGCTATCAGTTCAAAGTGGCAATGTGTTCTTTTAAAATCTTCTTAACGTTGAAACAGGTAATTCAACTTATATGTTAAAATACTATTAACTGTATTCTAAGTTGCCAATTTAAAAGAGAAAAAACACAAAACTTGCATCAGTCTTAGGGAAGTGTCTGTTTCCTTAAAAAAATCATTTAGAACTCTTTCTCTGCAGAGAGCCTGGAGTATCTTTGAAGCTAGACAATTTCAGCACTGCTGACAGGATTTATGGCAGTCCCTAATCCTCTTAAATAAGGCAAGGAGGAGACATAAGTAAGTACTCTTTACCTTCAAGCAAAACACTACACGGCCCCTTAGAAAAATAATCACCTCACCCCAAAAAAGTGATTTAGTAGATGACAAACCCTGACAAACAGGTCGCTAATGAGCAGCAATTTGGTAGGCTAGTACACTAAGTATGTTCTCAGAACGGCCACACAAAGAGCTGATCCATCAATCTAAACAGCTTGTCATGAGCTGGCCACCATCTTTTCAAATATGAACAGAGGAGAAAACAATTACTCACAATGTAAATCTACTCACTTCTACTTCATGAAGATTCTAAACTTTTCTAATCTCAAGCTGGCATTTTAGATGCCACTTTTAGATTTCCTACATAAGTATTTTCCTTGGCTTGTAGTTTTGCTTTGCAACCCAAACTGGTCTAAAATTCATTAGGTAGCCCAGGCTGGCTTCAAACTTGTGAGCCTCCTGCTTCTACCACCCAAGTTTTAGGATTACACATGTTAACTACCAGTCCTGGGAAAATTTATTTTTAAACAGAGCCAATTTCTAAATTTACGAATGAACCAGAATGTTTAAGGATGACTAAAGGGCATGCAATAACATTCCATTTGTTTAAGGCGGTCTCCCACTGGTACTGTGCATCGATGTTACAACTGTATTATGTCAGCAACATTTAAGTTTCATCACTAACTGTGATCATAAATTTCAGAAATACAGAACACTGCACTGACGACAACAACAAAGTCATGAGTGGTGTGCACAGGGATGGTGGTGTGCACAGGGATGGTGGTACACACAATGGGGTGGTGTGCACAGGGGTGGTGGTGTGCACAGGGATGGTGGTGTGCACAGGGATGGTGGTACACACAATGGGGTGGTGTGCACAGGGGTGGTGGTGTGCACAGGGATGGTGGTACACATAATGGGGTGGCGTGCACAGGGGTGGTGGTGTGCACAGGGGTGGTGGTGTGCACAGGGGTGGTGGTGTGCACAGGGATGGTGGTACACATAATGGGGTGGCGTGCACAGGGGTGGTGGTGTGCACAGGGGTGGTGGTGTGCACAGGGATAGTGGTGTGCACAGGGATGGTGGTACACATAATGGGGTGGTGTGCACAGGGGTGGTGGCGTGCACAGGGGTGGTGGCGTGCACAGTGGTGGTGGTGTGCACAGGGGTGGTGGCGTGCACAGGGGTGGTGGCGTGCACAGGGGTGGTGGCGTGCACAGGGGTGGTGGCGTGCACAGGGGTGGTGGCGTGCACAGGGGTGGTGGCGTGCACAGGGGTGGTGGCGTGCACAGGGATGGTGGTGTGCACAGGGATGGTGGTGTGCACAGGGATGGTGGTGTGCACAGGGATGGTGGTGTGCACAGTGGTGGTGGCGTGCACAGGGGTGGTGGTGTGCACAGGGATGGTGGTGTGCACAGGGATGGTGGCGTGCACAGGGGTGGTGGCGTGCACAGGGATGGTGGTGTGCACAGGGATGGTGGCGTGCACAGGGATGGTGGTGTGCACAGGGGTGTGGTGTGCACAGGGATGGTGGTATACACAATGGGGTGGTGTGCACAGGGATGGTGGTGTGCACAGGGATGGTGGTGTGCACAGGGATGGTGGTGTGCACAGGGATGGTGGTATACACAATGGGGTGGTGTGCACAGGGGTGGTGGTGTGCACAGGGATGGTGGTGTGCACAGGGATGGTGGTATACACAATGGGGTGGTGGTGTGCACAGGGATGGTGGTATACACAATGGGGTGGTGTGCACAGGGGTGGTGGCGTGCACAGGGGTGGTGGCGTGCACAGGGGTGGTGGTGTGCACAGGGGTGGTGGTGTGCACAGGGGTGGTGGTGTGCACAGGGGTGGTGGTGTGCACAGGGGTGGTAGTGTGCACAGGGGTGGTGGTACACACAATGGGGTGGTGTACACAGGAGCAGTGCACAATGGTGGTGCCCAGGTTTGAACTCTAATGACAGTTTTTTTTAAAAAAAAATCAACATGTATAAACTCTATACTTCTCAACAGTTACCTGATCTGATGTCAGCAGGGGAGGCATGCTTTGGTAGAGTAAAAACTGACCACTAGTTACATAACACCGAGACAGGGTCCTTCTTCCCAGAAGACCCGGGCATACGGAATGAGGAGACCTCTGTCTGATGCATCTGATTACTATTCAGTGAGCCCAGAGCAGGTTGAAGGGCTTTTCCTTCAGTGCCGCAAATGAAGTAAAAAAATAATTAAGTCACCACTGAACCCCACTCCTGTCCCAGGGGAGGCTGTCGATGAGACAAGGTTTGGCTAGACCATGGATGCACCCCAGAGCCCCACTGACAGGACTATTTGCAGGCCCATACTGCTCCTCAGTCTGGTTTTAGAAAAGGAATGCTTTTGTCTTTGTCCTACTGCCCCTAGTCCAGAGAGGGCAGTCAGTCTCTGATATTCACAAGATCCTAAGGCTCAGATAGGCAGCATGTAATTACCTTAAACATTCAGGTGAGACTGCAGAACACCCCAAGGGAAGGGTCCCACACATGCTGCAGGGAGGTGTAGCATGTTCTCAGTAGGTAAGTGGAGCCCACAGTGTGCTTAGAGGACCCCAAAGCAGCAGTGTGGGGGTCCTGCTCAGAGCTCGGCTTGTTTAAAAAGGTGAAGTAGCGTCTTGCTTCCCACTGACCCCTGGATTACCAGCTAATTAGTCCAACCTTCTGTGGCTCAGTGTGGACTACAAAGGAAGGACAGAGGCAAGAGATAAGGCTTCTGTGCACCGTAGAGCAGCGTCTCCGGAACCACTACAAGATGCTTATTACCGCTCAGATCGCATAACCAGATCTCCTGAGCAGTCTGGGTCTAAGACGATACGGCTAAGCCACCACTTCAAAATTTATTATATTTAATTTTTTGTTTTGTTTTTCAAGACAGAGTTTCTCTGTGTATCCCTGGCTGTCTTGGAACTAGCTCTCTACACCAGGCTGGCTTCAAACTCAGAGATATCTGCCTGTCTCTGCCTCCCAAGTACTGGGATTAGTCTCGCCTGGCTAATTTTTTTTTTTGAAACAGTGTCTCTCATTAAATAAATAGCTGAAGCTTTTCCCAGTCTCACAATCCTGTTTCATCCTTCTGAGTGTTGGGGTGCCAGGTGTGCCATAGTCTTATGCTTACTAAAGTTGGAGGTGTTCCAATGGATCGGTGAAGCCTCTCCAGGGTGCACGCCAGTGTGTGTGGGAACTAATGCACAAAAACAGTGGTTTCCATCCTTATTTTCTTCTGCAGTGGCAGAAATCCTCAGTTGGTTTTTCTTTGAGACGCACACACATGCTCACTCATTTCAGTGATGTTTAAGATATGGGAGGCCAGGAACAAAAGCCCTCAGCGGGCTTCTGTACTGTCTAGCAGCAGTGACCCCAGAGAGAGCAGTGGGACCGAGGGAGCTGGAGACACCTGTTGCCACCACACTTGGCTTCATTTCCCTTAGGTGGATTTCATGCTGTCAGATTGTTATTCTGACAGAGATTGCACAAGCACACTCAAGGGCACATGTGACTTACTGAGTGAAAGGGTGAAGGTCTGAAGATGGGGTGTGCTAACCTGATCCACTAAGTCCTCCATTTGGTGCTGCTTAGGCAGTGATTGACAGCTCTGGAAGAGCCTTTTTCTTCCTTCAACCAAAAGGGACCTAGTTTCACAAAGGGTGTATGATTGCTTCAAGGCGAAATGAATCATCATGGCAGGGTGCCACTCAGTGGGTTTGGCTGAGCCTGCATTACATCTTTTCTCTCTGCTTGTCTGGAGGGAGGCGAGAATGCTGCTGTCAGTACTCAGAACACCGCGTGTGGACTGCAGAAGGACTCTGCTGTCTTCTTCAGCCCTGCTAACCAAGTACAGTGACGTGATGGGAAATGGTTAGCTCTCAAGAGGAAGAGTTAGAAAAACAGCCAAGGACAACGGTTGGATATATGCGCCACCTAGTACCTATTTATAAACGTATAAAAGAATCATGGCCCCAAAGATAGATGCTGCCTTCCTGCCTGTCGGTCATCAGCAGATAAACTGTATCTAATGGAGACCAGTGTGGCTAGGGCCAAAGTTTTTGCTCCACTGTTGACTTAACTGTTGTGTGGACAGTTTTCCCTGAAGAAGACAAGGTGTTCAGCTTAACTCTATAAGAAGACTCGAATGATGTTTGCTAGAAGCAAACGCTGCTTCAGAAGCAGCGCCACTGTCCATTCAGAACCTTGGTTGAAAAATGAATCAGAAAGGATGAAGACATGTTATCGTCAAGTTAATTAAGTAAACAACATAACACAAACGCTGCCCACTTGGGGCTGGGAGTCACAACTCAGAAAAGGAGATGGCGGGAAGAAACGAAGCTAAAGTGCGTACTGTCGGCTTGGCAGACTGCCCGGAGTCAGATGCCTGTAAGAAACAACCCACTCGCCACTCTTGGGGTCCCACTGCATTCCTACTGACTGTCCCTGGGCTGAAAGCCCCCCAAGAACTAGAAGAACAGCTAATGGAAAGACACAGCTCCCATTGGGAGAGCCAGAAAAGGGTTTAAAGCCTTTTTCAGTGGGGTGGTTGCTCTTGGAATTCTTAAGGCAGGCTAAACCTCCTGAAATAACAAAAATAGAGCCAAACCCATAAGAAAACCAGTCCCCAGGAGCCGACACAAACTCAGGTGCCATTATCTTCGTGACCATCTCTAAGTACAATCACACCTTTGTCACTTCTGGAGGAGGCACAGCTGCTGAAGAGGCCAAGACTTAGTGGGGAAAGCAAAGACATGGGAGGGGAAGAAAATGCTCCTTTGTTAGTGAAAGCCATTTCCACTGAAAAGTTTCAACACCCTGTAGTGGAGTGAACACACTTCTGTGAACACAGGCAAGGCACACAGTGAAGGAGAGCCACCTGTCTGTTAGACAAACCCTGGGCCACAGCAGCCAGACCTTCCCCTGCTCTTGAAAAAGCCAAGGCTGGTGTAGGCCACCACTCCACCTGATACAGATGTGACACAAGGCTTCTAGAGTAACACAGATCCATTAATTACAACTGAGGGAATCACCCAATTAGTATGTTTTGTAAAAGACCACAAGGCTATAATAAATTGTTCCAGCATGCATTTAAAAACAGAGTGCTTGGGAAAGCATTTTAATTGAATTTCACAAATATTCCGGTGAGTTGATTTCCCTTCATGAAGCAATGCTTTAGGACAGGCGAGGACAAGCTGGAGTTTCTGTTACACAACAGGGCTCCTGTGATAAAGCACATTACAATATCCCATCAGAGCCGACTTCCTCCTCCGGCCGCACCCTGCCCCGGCTGCTGTGGAGCTGAAATCCAGCTAGAAAGGAGCTAGCTAGCACTAGATGCACCTGTGCATCCAAATTTATCACAAAACTTTCGTCCCATGAGAACTGGCAAGGAATAAAATTATCACACACACACAAGCACACACACATACAAACACACACATAAACACCATAGCATGTATTCTTTATGTAGAAAGGATAAAATGAATTTCACATATATTATGATTCATAAAAGAGCTTGCCAGGCTATTTCAGACTGCTAGAATTATCTTAATGGTTACACGTTTACTGTGTAGTAACAAAGGGTACTTCTTACGCTCATTGTGTCGTGTGGTGAATGCAGTGCATGAATGGAGTATATAGCCTTGGTCCGGGACTTTCTCACAAACATTTGCACAGTCAAATCTAAGTCTTGCGAACAAATACAATTAGGAACTGACAACCAGGGAGGACTTGCCACCTACAGAGATGGGGACTTGTTCTGGACTCAGGATCAGAGCTGGGAACAAACTTTTGGGTTGTGCTGACTGTTGTGCTCCAATGTCACAGCCTCTTACTAAAGGAGATTAAGGACTCGTGTCCAGTGGCGCAGATAATCCCCACTTGGAACCGATGCTGGAAGAGTTGAGTGGCTTTTTTTTTTTTTCCAGCAGATTTACGCCTGTCAATATCAAGAGCAAAGCAAGTTCCTACTCTCTTCCTGGGTAGTGCAGGGAGGAGAATCGTGGGCTGAGCACACTGGGTACTGGGGTGTAGTAGCACAGGATCAAACTAAATCACAGATAATCCACATGAAATCACCAGTTTCACTTGGCACAAGTATGGCTCTTCTAAAAGCAATATAAATGTCCCCTCATAGACACCGTTTCTGCTGGCTTGAGGAAGGACTGTCGAGGACTGGTGAGGTCTAGCGAGGATCACAGAGCTAACAAAGTGATTTCTCTCACAGCTGATACTGACACGCCCATGATTCTTACTGTTAAATGCCCTAGCTTATAAACAGAAGTGATACACCTCAGGAATTTACTACACAGACCTACTAGAATTCTTGTTTATTTTTATTTCATGTGCACTGGTGTTTTGCCTGCATGTTTGTCTGTGTGAGAGTTGGATACCCTGGAACTGGAGTTACAGTCAGTTGTGAGTTGCCATGTGGGTGATGGGAATTGAACCCAGGTCCTCTGGAAAAGCAACCAGTGTTTTTGGCCACTGAGCCATCTCCCCAGCCCATTTTAAAAAACAAAAAACAAAATATTACTCCTTAATGGACTTCTGATGTATTACACAAAATTATGTCAGAAGCAGTCTAGAAATTTTGGGTTTGGGTGGAAAAATAAAAACTTCAGCAAAAAAATTTGAACTCTCCCCAAAGCGAAGTGTTTAAATGTATTTTGTTTCATATTGCTCTCTTATCATTAGCTCAACCACACAGACTAAGCTCTTCCACGCATACAGTTCTTGTGGACTGAACCAGCAAATATGGTCCTAAGTCATGAAGAATTAGTGAAGATATAAGACACAGAAATACCCTTGAACCATAAGCTGCCTGAGGCCTCTCTGAGGGACCCCACTTGGACAGCGTCCTCTAACTACCTCTAAACTTTTGAGAAACACACAAGAACACAAGTCACACATTCGTACCTTTGAAGTTAAGACAGGAAAGTGAACACCTGTGAGCCTACTACCCGCTCAGGACCTAGAACAACATCACTATGGATGATCCTGTGAGCCTACTACCCGCTCAGGACCTAGAACAACATCACTATGGATGATCCTGTGAGCCTACTACCCTCTTAGGAACTAGAACAACATCGCTATGGATGATCCTGTGAGCCTACTACCTGCTCAGGACCTAGAACAACATCGCTATGGATGATCCTGTGAGCCTACTACTCGCTCAGGACCTAGAACAACATCGCTATGGATGATCCTGTGAGCCTACTACCTGCTCAGGAACTAGAACAACATCGCTATGGATGATCCTGTGAGCCTACTACCTGCTCAGGAACTAGAACAACATCACTATGGATGATCCTGTGAGCCTACTACTCGCTCAGGAACTAGAACAACATCGCTATGGATGACCCTGTGAGCCTACTACCCGCTCAGGACCTAGAACAACATCACTATGGATGATCCTGTGAGCCTACTACCTGCTCAGGACCTAGAACAACATCGCTATGGATGATCCTGTGAGCCTACTACTCGCTCAGGACCTAGAACAACATCGCTATGGATGATCCTGTGAGCCTACTACCTGCTCAGGAACTAGAACAACATCGCTATGGATGATCCTGTGAGCCTACTACCTGCTCAGGACCTAGAACAACATCGCTATGGATGATCCTGTGAGCCTACTACCTGCTCAGGACCTAGAACAACATCGCTATGGATGATCCTGTGAGCCTACTACCCTCTTAGGAACTAGAACAACATCACTATGGATGATCCTGTGAGCCTACTACCCTCTTAGGAACTAGAACAACATCACTATGGATGATCCTGTGAGCCTACTACCTGCTCAGGAACTAGAACAACATCACTATGGATGATCCTGTGAGCCTACTACCTGCTCAGGACCTAGAACAACATCACTATGGATGATCCTGTGAGCCTACTACCTGCTCAGGACCTAGAACAACATCACTATGGATGATCCTGTGAGCCTACTACCTGCTCAGGACCTAGAACAACATCACTATGGATGATCCTGTGAGCCTACTACCTGCTCAGGACCTAGAACAACATCGCTATGGATGATCCTGTGAGCCTACTACCCTCTTAGGAACTAGAACAACATCACTATGGATGATCCTGTGAGCCTACTACCCTCTTAGGAACTAGAACAACATCACTATGGATGATCCTGTGAGCCTACTACCCTCTTAGGAACTAGAACAACATCGCTATGGATGATCCTGTGAGCCTACTACCCTCTTAGGAACTAGAACAACATCACTATGGATGATCCTGTGAGCCTACTACCCGCTCAGGAACTAGAACAACATCACTATGGATGATCCTGTGAGCCTACTACCTGCTCAGGAACTAGAACAACATCACTATGGATGATCCTGTGAGCCTACTACCTGCTCAGGAACTAGAACAACATCGCTATGGATGATCCTGTGAGCCTACTACTCGCTCAGGAACTAGAACAACATCACTATGGATGATCCTGTGAGCCTACTACTCGCTCAGGAACTAGGCCATTATCTCTATGGATGAGCCCCACCCAGTATGCGCCTTCCCCAGCCAGCCCTCTGTCCACTGAAGGCAGTCTCCTGGTATCGTGAACTTAAATCAGCAATAACTCATACTAAAAAACGAGATCCCTTTACATAGGCTCACTTGAGTCTTGCTTTCTAAGCTCAGCATGTTTCTTAGATCCATTCCTGTTCCTCATAGCTGTAGTCCATTTATTTCCACATTCGTTTAATGCAGTCAAGAAAAGCTTAACATGTCTTATCAACTTTCCTACATTTAGATACCTTTTAGTTTAGTTTTTGTTTTTTATTAGCTATCTGCCTTCTTTTGCTTTTTCTCTCCAAACACAAAGTTTGTATCAACAGAGAACTACTTAGATGATGACACATCTACTACACAGCTCTAAAGAGAATTAAAATTCGTAAGTAAATTGCAGCATGTAAAGAATATTCTCAGTCTTGGGAAATGCATGCTGAACTACTTAGAGGAAAGCAGCCATGGCTGTAACTGTCTCAGTGACTCAGAAGTAGACTTATGTAGCTACACAGGTAGGCAGGGAGAGACTGTATTCTAAAGAGAATAAAATGTTAGTAACAGCTGAATTTGAGTCAAGGTCAGAATATGGATGTTCTGTGGACTGCATTTAGCATGGAGATTTTCCTATACATCTAAGGCCATCCCTAAAAGAAGGTTGATTTTCCAAAGCTCTCCATGAGGGCCAGCAAGAGCTTCAGAGGTAACGGGGCTGGCACCACCTGATAGGCTCAGCACGATGCCTGGACCAACAGGGCAGGAGAGGGCAACCTCCTGTGATCTGTCCTCTGACTCAGTACATGCAGCAGGGTGGAGTGCCCTCCCATAAATGTCATGAAAATGTATTACAGGAAAAGGTTGGGACTGGAGATGGCTCTGCAGTCAAGAGCACTGGCTGCTCTTACAAATCCCAGCACCCACACGGCAGCTCATAAACACCTGTAACTTCAGTTCCAGGAGATCTAATGCCCTTTTCTGGCCTCCAAGGGCATAGCATGTACATGGTGCACAGACATACATGCAGGCAAAACACCCATACACTTATTTTTTTTTAAATAGAAAGAAAAGGGCTAAAAAGTTCTCTAATATATAATTCAATTCAATGGTTGTTACCAATAATTCTTTATCTTTATTATATTTAGATTTTCTACTGAAAGATTTGTAAGAAATATCTCTAGTTTTCACAACACTCCATTCAGGATTTCTTCTGAGGGATAAAAGATGACTGGTAAGGATGTAGAGAAGAAAGAACTCTTACCTTCTGCTGGTGGGAATACGGATTACTATAAACACTGTGATAAACAGGACTGAAGCACTGAAAATGGAGCAATCCCGTGCGGACACACAGTCCATGTTCACTGCAGCACTGCTGGCGAGAGCCAACATATGGAGGCAGTAAGTGCCCATCACTGGTGGACGGATAGCACGGACCTGTCCTGAACTGTGTGAGTGAGAAAGGAGCTGTCACAGGTGGGCGAAGGGGCAGCACACACACTCACGTCCTCTGCTCTTGACTGTGGATGTGACCTGAAGCTCCAGTGACCTTTACTCTTCCTCACAGTGATGGACTGTACCCTGGAACTGAAAGCAAACATAAATCCGTTCCTTCCTAAACTGCTCGTTGTGAGGCTATTAACCACAGCAACAGATGAACCCAGACCAGGGCAAGAACTGAGGAAACACGGTCACTGTTGGGGTAGACCTGACCATGTGGCTTTCATGCTTTTCCACTATTTTGTGGGAGAACTTGTAACTGGAGAAACAGTTGAGTGCTATGAGCAAAGCATACTGGGCTTTACAGTGGGAGCGTAAAAGACAAGCATAGGGAGAAAGGTGGGGGGACAAGGCATGCTCTATGGATTCCAGTTTGGATCACAGCACCCATGCCAGGCAGCTCACAACTATCACAACTCTAGGAGATCTGATGTCCTCTTCTGTAGGTGCTTGCACGCAAGTGGACATGCACGCACAGATGGACATGCATGTGTGTGTACACATACATGCACACACACACTTTAAAAATGCGAGGGTCTTAAAAAGAATGCAGACAGTTGAGGAGGAAGAAAGCCAACCAGACAAGGCTTCCCTGTGACATTCTGGCTAAGAATCTGTGTGTGCTGCTCAGGCAGGGGCTGGAAACTGCCAGCAGTGGTGGAAGAGCATCACTGAAGCAAAACCTCTTGTGCTTTCCTGGGGGAAAATGTTTTCTCAGGGGAGCACACACAAGCCGCCGATACAGCTGTGGTCCCCCAGGGCCTGTTTGTAACTCCAGCTACCAGCAGAGCTTGTCAATCTTAGTGTTGTCTACATGGTACTTGCTTGTATGGTACAAAAGATGCAAGACTGAGGCGCTTGTGGAGAGCAGCTGAGGCTGGCACTTTGTCACAGGGTCAGAGTCCTTGCAAAGAGGCCCTGAGAAGCCAATAGTGAAGTGAAGCCTCAGGTGTCTCACAACGGAGACCTCAGGATATTGGTGATGGAAGAACCATGGAATGGCCACCGAGGGCAGCTGTAGTGTGGCATGCAGCTGGCCAAAACCTAAAGAGAAGCTGCGGGTGTTGCAGGTGGCAGAACTGGAAGAATTGGGCTGCCGAGGCCCTTTGAAGGCAGAAGACAAGCCCCAGGTGCAAGACTCTGAGCTATAGGATATATCTGCTGGATTTGGTTTTGTTTTGAACTGCTTATTCCCTGTGATGCCCTGATTCTTCACTTTTGATAAGAATACTATTCTGTGTCATCATCTATTTCAAGAATATAAATTGTTTTTAATTTTGTAGGGCCCATAGTTAAGAGACTTTGGACTTTCAAATCTGCATTTTACATCATATTAAAAAGAGAAACTTTGGGGACAAGGTCATAGTTTAAAAGCGATGTCTGGTTTGTCAAATGAAAAGAAGTAAAGTGGGGTGGTCAGCTTTAACTGTGAACTTCATACAAACCAGAATCTGGAAAAAGTCTTTTTTTTTTTTTTTTTTATTTATTTATTTATTTATTTATTTATTTATTTATTTATTTATTTATTTTTAAAGCATTGTCCCACCCAGCTCAGTCCATGGAGCATGAGACTCATATATAAATATATGCATGCATTGGTGTGAAGGTGTCAGATCCCCTGCAACTGGATTTTCAGACAGTTGTGAGCTGCCATGTGGGTGCTGGGAATTGAACCCGGGGTTCTCTGGAAGAGCAGCCAGTGCTCTTAACCACTAAGCCATCTCTCCAGCCCCTGGAAAAAGTCTTAATGAGGGGTTATTTGCATTGGCTTGGCCTGTGGGGGTGTCTATGAGAGACTATCCTAATTGAGTTGATGTGGGAGGACCCAGTTCACAGTGGGCAGTACCATTCTCTAGACAAAGAGTCCTGAACTGTGTAAGAGCTGAGAAATCCAGTTGAGTACCAGCAAGCAGCAGGCATGTGTTTACCTCCCTCACCTCCCGATTGCAGATTTGGAACATGAAGAGTTGCTTCAAGTATCTGTCACTGACTTCCCCACAATGGCAGACTATCAAACAGACACTACTCAGTTCTAAGAGAGAAAGAAGAAAACTCCACTATCTGTGATGATGTGGATGAGCCCAGAGCTATTTGGCACAGAAAAGCAAATATCTCACTTGCATGTGGGATTTTTAAGAAGCTGAACTCACAAAAGTTGGGAATAGTATGATGGTCACCAGAAGCCAGGCACTGGGCGATGGAGGGACATGGGCAGCTGTTGGTCACAGTGTAAAAAGTTTCAGGTGAACAGAAGGAATAAATCTGGCAATTTATTACACAGCAAGTAATTGTAGTCAACAATAATGTCATGAGTGTTTTAAAATAACTGAAAGCAAATTTCAAAGGTATTATTGTAGGAATGATGTAGATAAAACATGCCTGTGATCTCATGGGGAGCTGTACCAGGAGGGTCACAAATTCAAGTCCAACCTGGGCAACTGAGCAAGAGTCTGCACCAAAGTGAAAACTTCAAAGGCCAAGGACATAGCTCAGTGGCAGAGTGCTTGCCTGACATACACAGGGCCCTGGACACAAAGCAGAAGGGTACAATAAAGCGATGGGTGTGTCAGTCACACTGGATTATTCCATCTGGAGTACTAACAGTAAGGCATCAAGATGGATTATTCCATCTGGAGTACCAATAGTAAGGCAGTGATATAGACTTCATAAATGGATCAACTAAAAATACTAAGAAAGAAAACATAGTTGGCAGAAGAGATTATCAAACAAGCATTCTAAGTAACCAAGACCATGGCCTCCAAAACCACACCCCACCCATAGGAAACGTGTTCTAGGTAAGTGCTCTACCGCTCAGCTAAACTTCTGCAGGGGCGTGTCTTGATTATGAAAAGATGACAGAGATGACAATTGGGGTTCTAAAACCCAAGACTGAACAAGCACTGAGATGCCTGCAGATGTTCAGGGAAGACACGCTCAGCCGCACTGACGCCCGTAGGTGTCCAGGAAAGAAATGCTCGGCATCTGAACTCCGTTCTGTGTGTGTAAAGCCCAATACTGGAACACTCCTGTGTCTGCCCAGAGATTAATCACTCTGGAAATGACCTTTCACCATAAACAACAGAGAAGTGAAAAGAACATGCAAAGGAGTTTTCAGGGGTGGGACAACAGGCCATCCTGAGCAAAGACTCCAAGGAACCTGCTTCCAGCCCAAGCAGTTGTCAACCACACTGTAAGGAAGGAGCTGAGGTGTGACGGGCCTATGGTCTGGTGGAGCAGGGAGTCAGGAACAGATTTCCAGAGGTTAAACAGATGTAGTTCCCAGGCAGATTCCAGAGTAAAGCTGTAAGGGGAGGAAGCTCAGGGGATCTATACAAGGAAGCAGGCACTAACCCTGCTGCTTACACTAGCGAAGATAAGGCAGGAGGAATGCTCTGAGTTCAAGGCCTGCCTAGGACACAGTGTGATGGATCTGCTGAAGACAACAGAACACCAGAAGCTTGGGGTAAGGCGTTTGTCTGACAGACGTGAGGTTCAAGGTTTAACCCTAGTACTATCAAAATAAAATTGCAGCCTTAAACAGCAAAGCCAAATCAACAACCAAAGCAGATATCTGCACGAGGGTCCTGCCAAGCCTTCAGCGCAGGGCAGACCTGTAGGGGAAAGCAAACACTTGAGGCCAGTGAACGCTGCAACACTAATCACTGGGAAGCCCCAGAGCTAAAGGAAGCTTTGTGTTGGATTTTCAGCACCAGGAGGGGAAAAGAAAACCAGTGAACGAAAAGGGATTATTATTGATTTGCTCTGGTTCTGAGTCTGAGCCTGGGCTGGTGACCTCAGACTCTGAATTTTCCTGCCTCAGTCTCCCAAATTCTGGGGTTACAGGCAAATATCATTGTTCTTAACACCATCCACACACCCCCAAATAGGGCAGGGGTAATCTTTTTAAAAAAGAGATTTTAAAGTCTTTTCAACAGACATTTAGTTAGACTAAGAAATAGAGGGAAGCCTCAAACAAAACAGGACACAAAAGAAGACATTACAACTGACACCAAAGAAACACAAGCCGCATTAGAAACTCTCATGAACAGCCCCAAGAAACTCAACCTCCCCAAAACTACGGCCCTTTAATAAGCTTCCTCATATTGTGACTCCCCAACCACAAAATTACTTTTGTTGCTACTTCATAACTGTAATTTTGCTACTGTTATAAATCGTAGTGTAAATATCTGTGTTTTCCAATGGTCTTAGGCAACTCCTGTGTAAGGGTCATTTGACCCCCAAAGGGGTCACAACCCACAGGTTGAGAACCATTGCACTGGGGACTCTTGTGAAGAAGTACTTATCAACAGATTGGAAGAACTAGAAGGAATGACCTCCCAAGACTGTAGCTAAGGCCACAGACAACCTAAAGACAAGGGAACATCAAAATTGAATTGGTAAGAAAATTTTTCTAAGAAGGACAAGTCCTGGACTGGAAATTTTCACGGCTGAATTTTACCAGACTTTTAAAAAACTAAGTTTAATTTTCCTCAAACTATTACCAAAAAATTGAAAGGGGTAAAATTCTATGAGAAAGAACAGCATTACCTGACACAAAACCAGACAACTCCAGTGGAATAAAACAAAAATTAGAGGTCAATGTCACTCATGAGCAGAGATGCAAAATTCCCAACAAAACACTAGCACACTGAATCCAAGAGCACACTAGTCATATAGCACAATCAAATGTGATTTATCCTGGCTATGTAGATAGCTCAGCACACACACATCAGTTCATGTGACAAGATGCACCAACAGAAAGAAGGAAAAAAAAAACTATCTTTGTTTGTACATGAAATATAGAAAACCCTAAATATCCAACCAAAAATTAGATCTGACAATGAATTCAATAAATCTGCAGGACGAAAGGTCAACATGCCAGAGTCTGTAGCATTTCTATGCTCCAATAAGTATCAAGAAGTCCAAAAAGTGGCCTGAGTAGAGAGAGCTATGATGCAGATGCCCAGGAAGATTTAACCAAGAGATGGAGAACTCCATAATGAAAACTTCTAAACAGTGATGAAAGAGACTGAAAAAGGCACCAAAAACTCGTGTGTGTGGGGGGGCACACACACACACCCCATATTTGTGGACTGACAGAAATCATTTAATGTCCATACAATCCAAAGTAACCCAACATGGCCCACCACACATTCCATGCAATCTAGATCAAATAATAATGATAGTCTTCACATAAATAGAAAGAACAAGCCTCCTGTGAAACCACCCAGACTCCATAACGAAGCAACACTAGTAACAAGAACAAGGCTGGCGGGACCATAACACCTGACTTTCAAATGTGCTACGAATCCAGAGTGGTTTAACCACAGCAATAGCAGAAACACACACACAAAGGCCAGTGCAAGTAACAGAGACCCCAGAAACAACCCATGAGTGACAGTCCCTGGTTCTGATGGAAATAGCAGAAGCATACGGTGGGGATAGGGATAGCACAGTTGTTAATAAATGGCACCTGGAAAACTGGAGACCCCAAGCAAAAAGAAAAACAGAAACATAACCAGACTTCCATTTTTCACCAAACACAACAACCAAAAAAAAAAAAACCCCAACTCAAAGTGGATCAAAGGCTTAAAGATATGACCTAAAACTATGCAGAGTCCAGAAAAAAACACAGGGAAGTGCTCCAGGACATCAATAGGAACAAAGATTTTTTTTTTTGGATATGACATCAAAGGTATAGGCAACTAGAGCAGAAACAGATAAATGTAATTACATCAGACTGCAAACAGAATTAAGAACAGCCCACAAAATGGAAGAAAATCCTTAAGAACTATTCATCTGACAAGAGATAAACACTTAACTACATAAAGAAGGAAATAGCAGAATATTTTAGTTTAAACCAATTTTTAAATGGACAACAGATTTGAACAAATATTTCAAAAGATATACTAACGGGTAACACATGAATGAAAACGTGTACATGCATGAAAAAATATTCACCACCTCAGCTGTCAGAAAGGCCAATGGAAAACATCTCACCGTACTCAGAACAACTCCTATTAAAGATGAAAACCTTTTCTTTTCTCTTTTAAAAAATGGCACAGTAAGGAGAAAAAATTCTTAAAGACCCCACCCCAAAGGGAAAAAATGGACAAAAACCCCAACTGTTGCTCTGAACTCATCTACGTTGTTGTGGCACTGTAAACTAAAAGCCATCAGAGAAATTAAAACTAGAAGTGGGTATAGTAGGAAACGCCTGTATTCGCTGAGGCAGGGGATTGTAAGTTTGAGGCTGTCAGCCTTTGCTACAATGAAAGCACTGTCTGGAAAACAAGCTCAACTAAAGAAAATACCAAACATCAACCTAAAAGCTGAGCATGTGAGTGCAAGTCATGCTGTAGGGTGCAACCACAGGAGAGGAGCCCAAGTCATGCTGTAGGGTGTACCCATAAGAGGGGAGTCCAAGTCATGCTGTAGGGTGCACCCACAGGAGGGGAGTCCAAGTCACGCTGCAGGGTGCACCCATAGATGGGGAGTCAGTGCTGGAGCTGCGCACAGACAGTCACTGCAGCACAATTCACAGTAGCCCAGGCATGGAGCCTACTGAGGCGTCTATTGGCAAACTGGTAAGAAAACATGATCTACATGCACAACAGGATGGGTTCTGCCATAAAGGTGAAATGCTTTAATGCAGCAACCTGGACTAGCCTAGAGGGCACGGTGAAGGGATCGGGCTCAGGATGATGATGCTATAGCGTGATCTCCTGTGTGGCAGTTCAAGAAGTCGAGAGTAGGTCAGTGATGACCAGTGCCTGGGGCTTCTGAGTGTCTAGCGCACGGCAGGACGACATCTACAAAGAGCTAGTAAAGAGGCTTTCCATGTTCCCCACACAAAGACAGACATGCCAATTTCCTCATCTGATCACTGCACACTGAACACCTGTACTGAAGTAAGAGATCATGCCTCATAAATTTGTACAATTAATTATGTGTATTAAGATCAAGCAGACCTGAAATCAATGAAATGACATTTTTATTTAGTACTGAAAGTAGCCTGAATTTGACATCTAGTGAAGATGTCTCTCAAAACATCAATAAAATGCAAATCAAAATACCGAGTCTATTTTATTCTAATCAAAATGGCTGTTATCAAGACCACACACAAACATAACAAAACCAACAAAATGTGGCAAAGAGATAGGGCAAGTGGGGATCCTTTTACACTATTGGTGGGAATTTAGTAAATTAGTGTAGCCATTGTAGAAAGTGATATGGAGATTCCTAAAAAACATAAACAAAACACTAAGAAACTACCATATGACCCAGCGTACTGTGGTAGGGAAGGAAGGGAGTCTAGAGGAATGAGAGGAAGAGAAACAAGAAACAGCAATGGAGACATCAGTGTCCAACCAGGTGTATGTGCAAACTCACAGGTATGTAAAGACTGACCACATTCTTCCACTTGCGGCCCCTGTCTATCCTTACCTCCTGTTCTACCCACCATTGCCATTAGCTTGAAGTACCCAGTCACAATGCATGTAAACACACAGAGAGGACGAGGAAACCAAGTGTCCATGAGCCCAGCCCTGGGACGCTGGAGGCCCAGTCTCTAACAGTCCCCATCCTGGGACCCTGGAGGTTCAGTCTCTAATAGTCCCCATCCTGGGACCCTGGAGGTTCAGTCTCTATCTAATAGTCCCCATCCTGGGACCCTGGAGGTTCAGTCTCTAAAAGTCCCCATCCTGGGACTCTGCCAGGCTTAGTCTCTTTTTGAACTGATGTCCCTGCTTCCTGGTAGACAGCTGGGGCTCTTCCTTTGGTTTCCTCGGCAACGCTCTTTGGTACACCTGCAGGGACTTACATCAGTGCTCTAGAGACACTAGTGTATTCCTGTTTATTTCAACACTGTTTACAGCAGCCAAGCTATAGAATCAAACTAGATGCTTATCCATGCATCGACGGATAAAGACAAGGTGGCAACTGTATACAATGGGGTTAGATTCAGCTGTAGGGAAGAAGGAAATTATGTCACTTGGAGAAATGACAGAAATCATCAAATTAAGCAAAATAAGCCAGACACAGAAGACAAGCATCACCCTTTCTATCATATACAGTAAACAGATTTAAGCACACACACACACACACACACACACACACACACACACACACACACACACACATGCGTGTGAAAGCAGAAAGGGTACCACTTGAGGAGTAGAAGAGACAATGAGAGGGTGACAGCATCAGCAAATGTGAGTATACAATGACATGCATGTACACAAATGTCCTAAGGAAATATTGTATATGTTTCTGAAAGAAATGAATAACCAAAAATTAATTATGTAGAGAGGGCATAGGAAGTAAACTAGGTGCATTGGTTGATTTTTTTCAACTTGACACAAATCTAATCATATCTAGAACAAGGGGTTCTTTTCTGTAACGTGCACTGGTGTTTTCCCTGCATGTATGTCTGTGTGAGGGAGTCAGCTCTACTGAAACTGGAGTTACAGTTTTCAGTTGTCATGTGGGTGCTGGGAATTGAACCCCTCTGGAAAACAGTCAGTGCTTTTAAAACCGAACCATCTCTCCAGCCCACAGGAAGAGGGATTCTTAATTAAAGTGCCTCCAGAAGATTATCTTGTAGGCAAATAAGTGGGGAATTATCTTAACGACTGATATGATAGGGCCCAGCCCATTGTGGGTGGAGTCACCCCTGGGCAGGTGATCCTGGATACCCAAAGAGAGCAAACTGAGCAAGCCACAAGGAACAAGCCAGTAAGCTGCACTCCTCCACGGCCTCCGCACCATCCTGGTTCCTGCCCTGACTTCTCTCCCTGATGGGCTATGCTGTGAAACCATAAGCTGAAATAAAAACCCTTTTGTCCCCAAGTTGCTTTTGGTCATGGCATTTTATCACAGTGACAAAGACCCTAACTGAGACACTAGGGCTGGGAGAGGTGGCTCAGTGGGTACAGGGCTTCCAGTGACGCATGGGGACCTGAGCTCAGATCCCTAGCACCCATACAAATGCCAAGTGTGTGCATCTGTAATCCCAGCCTCACTCCCAGGAAGGGGGTAGGTACCAGGAAATAGGCAGGACTTATTGGCCAGCCAGCCTAACTAAAACAGGGAGTCCTAGGTTCAGAGAGAGAGAGAGAGAGAGAGAGAGAGAGAGAGAGAGAGAGAGAGAGAGAGAGAGAGAGAGAGAGAGCGCACGTGTACATACCACATGCAGAAACAGTAAAACAGCATTTCCTAACTAAAAAGAAAAGAGCTGTTTTGACACTAATCTCAAACACATAAACCCAGCTCAAGATGCAGTGCCCTCTGTAACCAAGATGAAAGTACTAAAGAAGCGGGATGTGCACAGACATCTAGACCCTGCTGTGAGACCCATAGGAATGGGCACAGTCAGAGGCTACAGAAACCTCTAATGCCACCCCCACCAGAGCTTTATCATTCCCTTCCCCCATCAGGGAGGGAGCTCCCTTCTCGGGGCCTGAAGGAAGCTTGGACGCCCGTCACATACTTGCACGTCACAGACAATCCTCACCGACTGAAGGACTCTTAGGTCAGTTTCCACTTTTGAACCGTGTAAAGTAGGTCTGCATGATCGATCACCCAATTCCCCTCCAGCTGCAGATTCCCATTCCCCCAGGGAAAAGATGCTGGTGTCTGTCCTGGCTGAGATTTGGCTGGGGAACTGACTGACAGAAGACTTTCAGGCACAGCAGAACAGACACACAGCCTTGCCTAAGCAAAAGGAGAGTATTTGATGAGCGGAGGCTGTGGGGAATCGTAACCTTAACAGGAAGGAGGTGCCTGCATGACACACTGGCCATGGAAGGAATGGTGGGGAGGGAGAGTCGGGAAAGCAAACAAGCCAGGGCTGAAGAAGGGAGCGATTTTATAAGCCAAGGCTAAGCAGAGAAGGACTACAAAGGTGACAAGCTAGTCACACTGGTCCTCCAGGACATAGAGACATGCGCTAGAACAAGAGGACAGAGCTCCGGTCTTCTTAGCAGGATGTTTTAACCAGGCTCATATGGCTGCCATAAACAATTTTTCAGTCACTAAATCTAAAGTTAAAGATGCAAATCAATTATTGTTACTATTAATGCCATTTTGGTTTTTCAAGACAGGGTTTCTCTGTGTATCTCTGGCTGTCCTGGGACTAACTCTGCAGACCAGGCTGGCCTTGAACTCAGAGCTATCCACCTGGCTCTGCACTGAGAATGATGGGGTTAAAGGTATGCACCACCATGTGCGGCTTCAAATCAATTTTCTTTTTAAAGCAAGCCTCCTATTGTGTGATGACTTCAGATACCTTCCTACTACTCTGAAAGGAAGCCTAGAAAGCCCAGGCTTTGCTCAGAGTATGTGGGATGCCACTGAAGACATAGAAACTAGAGCTGGGGAGATGGCTCAGGGGAAAGGAGCATATGTTGTACAGACACAAGGGTCTGAGTTTAACTCCCCAGCACCCAGGTGAGATCCAGGCATGGCTGCATCTGCTATAATGTCCCCAACATTGGTGGGAGGGGACAAGTGGCTCCCAGAAGCTGGCTGACCAGTTGGCCTAGCCAAAACAGCAAGCTTCAGGTTCAGTGAGAGACCTTGTCTCAATGTAATTAGGCAAACAACAATAGTGGAAGACACTTGATATCCTTTTCTGGCCTCTGCATAAGTAAGTGTACATGGGTGTAGGCACCTACACACACATGCACACACAACACATACTCAGATGCAGACATTTGTATACATTTGTGAATATGCCACACATGATACACACATACATAAAGATAAAATACCAACTCTGAGTTCAGGCCGATTCCAAGACTAAGATTCTCCAAGGACGGTCTTTCCTCCCTGCTGGCATTCAGGTTTGGCTACTCTACCACATTCTGACATGTTGGCTGAGGCCTAGATTGCTTGCTGAAAAACAGGTGTCCTCTGTCCTTCTCACCAATGACCTCATCCCTGTTCAAGCCAGGAAACACCCCTACCTTATCAGGAAAAAGACCACTCCAGGGGTTGCTCTAGCTAGTAGGCCTGGCCTCGGGCCATTTGAACCACCAGCCTGTCCTCTATCACAACCCTTTGATCCTAAGTACCATCTCTGTTAGCTTCAGCAAGCAGACTGAGACTCCCTTTACCTTGGTACCCTATGTCTGCCTCCTGTTCTGACACTGCTCCCCCTCTCTCCCCATTACAAGGATTTCCATTATTATTTCCTTTCGTTTTCTCCTACTTGGATCTGCAGCCACACTCTGCTTCCATCACAAGCACACACGCATGTGGCACACACTCAGTCTTTCCTGGGCTCACCATCACAGGCGCACACGCATGTGGCACACACACAGTCTTTCCTGGGCTTACCATCTCAGGCACACACGCATGTGGCACACACACAGTCTTTCCTGGGCTCACCATCACAGGCACACATGCATGTGGGACACATGCATGTGGCACACACACAGTGTTTCCTGGCTCACCATCATAGGCGCACACGCATGTGGCACACACACAGTGTTTCCTGACTCACCATCACAGGCACACACGCATGTGGCACACACACAGTGTTTCCTGGCTCACCATCACAGGCACACACGCATGTGGCACACACTCAGTGTTTCCTGGGCTCACCATCATAGGCGCACACGCATGTGGCACACACACAGTGTTTCCTGGCTCACCATCATAGGCGCACACGCATGTGGCACACACACAGTGTTTCCTGGGCTCACCATCATAGGCGCACACGCATGTGGCACACACACAGTGTTTCCTGGCTCACCATCACAGGCACACAGGCATGTGGCACACACACAGTCTTTCCTGGCTCACCATCACAAGCACACAGGCATGTGGCACACACACAGTGTTTCCTGGGCTCACCATCACAGGCACACATGCATGTGGGACACATGCATGTGGCACACACACAGTGTTTCCTGGCTCACCATCTCAGGCACACACGCATGTGGCACACACTCAGTCTTTCCTGGGCTCACCATCATAGGCACACACGCATGTGGCACACACACAGTGTTTCCTGGCTCACCATCACAGGCACACACGCATGTGGCACACACACAGTGTTTCCTGGGCTCACCATCACAGGCACACACGCATGTGGCACACACTCAGTCTTTCCTGGGCTTACCATCTCAGGCACACATGCATGTGGCACACACACAGTCTTTCCTGGGCTCACCATCATAGGCGCACACGCATGTGGCACACACACAGTGTTTCCTGGCTCACCATCATAGGCGCACACGCATGTGGCACACACACAGTGTTTCCTGGCTCACCATCACAGGCACACACGCATGTGGCACACACACAGTGTTTCCTGGCTCACCATCACAGGCACACACGCATGTGGCACACACACAGTGTTTCCTGGGCTCACCATCATAGGCGCACACGCATGTGGCACACACACAGTGTTTCCTGGCTCACCATCACAGGCACACACGCATGTGGCACACACTCAGTCTTTCCTGGGCTCACCATCACAGGCACACACGCATGTGGCACACACTCAGTCTTTCCTGGCTCACCATCACAGGCACACACGCATGTGGCACACACTCAGTCTTTCCTGGGCTCACCATCATAGGCGCACACGCATGTGGCACACACACAGTGTTTCCTGGCTCACCATCACAGGCACACACGCATGTGGCACACACTCAGTCTTTCCTGGGCTCACCATCACAGGCACACACGCATGTGGCACACACTCAGTCTTTCCTGGCTCACCATCACAGGCACACACGCATGTGGCACACACTCAGTCTTTCCTGGGCTCACCATCACAGGCACACACGCATGTGGCACACACACAGTGTTTCCTGGCTCACCATCACAGGCACACACGCATGTGGCACACACACAGTCTTTCCTGGCTCACCATCACAGGCGCACACGCATGTGGCACACACTCAGTCTTTCCTGGGCTCACCATCACAGGCACACATGCATGTGGAACACACTCAGTCTTTCTTAGCATAATGGAAGGCCGCAACTAAAGACGGCAGCCCTCAGATTGGCCCCTCTGGACATGCTTCCTGCTCGCCAAGGTTCTAGGGACTGTTCTTTACAGCTTTAGTTAGAACTTCAAGATCAGACGCTGGACCTGAGGGATGTAATGTGTAGACAAATCTCAACATGGCCGACTCCCAACTCAAGATGCAGACAGTCAGTATTTAATAACCTGAGATGTCAGTCACATGATGTGGCCTGCTTAATTCAACTGTCTTTCTAGTCGTACACTTTCATCTGGTTCAATGCTTCCAAAATAGTACCTCACAAATGTGCACCAAGCTCAATTCTTCACAGATAAGGTGTCTTCAAGAACCTTGACAAATGTAAATAAATCTTTTTTAAAAAGTGGCTACAATTGTAAAAATGGAAATAAGCCATTAAAGGATTTTTATTTGAATATAACATTCTAGATCATAAGTATGATTAGGTTTTTTTCATTTACTTATTTAGTATGTAGGTCAGAGGACAACCTGGGGGAATTGTTTATCTCTTTGTATCATGTGGGTCTGGGGTTGAACCCAGGTTGTCAGGCTTGGAAAAGGCTCCTTGACCCGCTATGCAATCTCACTAGCCCGGGT
The DNA here is from genome assembly GCF_037038515.1 of Microtus pennsylvanicus. Taxonomy (NCBI): domain Eukaryota; kingdom Metazoa; phylum Chordata; class Mammalia; order Rodentia; family Cricetidae; genus Microtus; species Microtus pennsylvanicus. The sequence goes on from NC_134586.1 coordinate 97,105,102, forward strand.
GACTTTTACAGCCCCAGTGTACTTTCATGCTACTGTTACTGCTAACAAAGTTAGCTCGTATTAGTTAAAGCCGCTCAAAGTGAACCTACTTAAAAAACGGAGGCCAACTTGCACTCATGTGCACACACTCACAGATACATATGTGCAATTTAAATAATTAATTTGTTTAAATGGAGGCCAAAAACCTTATTGGTAAATAGTAAAGAAGATTTGGCTAAGGGGACATATAAATAAGCATCTTATTTTGAACAATTGTTTGTGGTTTGGTTTGTTTTTGTTGTTGTTGTTTGTTTTTTTGAGATAGTTTCTCTGTGTAGCCCTGGCTGCCCTGGAACTTGCTCTGTAGACCAGGCCTTGAACTCAGCGATCTGCCTGCCTCTCTGCCTTTGCCTCCTGAGTACTGGGATTAAAGGTGTGCATCACCTTCTGCCTTTATTTTGAACAATTTTTAAGTTGTAATTTCACGCCGGGCGGTGGTGGCGCACGCCTTTAATCCCAGCACTCGGGAGGTAGAGGCAGGCGGATCTCTGTGAGTTCAAGACCAGCCTGGTCTACAGAGCTAGTTCTAGGACAGGCTCCAAAGCCACAGAGAAACACTGTCTCGAAAAACCAAAAAAAAAAAAAAAAATTTCACTAACTAACACTGAATAATTTTTCTAGAAAAGAAATTGTGCAACACAACATGATGTCCTCCCCACGGCTTCTGACTTAACAGTGTTTGTTAGGAGAAGACAGCAGCAAGATGTCCGCACACATGTGCACACATGCAGGCACTCATCTGCACTCACACACATGCATGAACACACACATTAAAGAAGTAACAGAGAACCACTTTATAAACTACACAAGCTCTATTGGTTTGCCAGGGAATGTTCTTAATATTCTTGATATGCTCTTTGCTATCCAAATGATCATTTTCAAAGCACCTGAGCTGACCTTCATCAACGACTTTCTCTTTTCTCATTGTAAACTACAACAATCCCCGGCATATATTCCAAAATCCTTAAGAGATACCTGAAACATCCTAGGTAGTATGATACATACCCTGTATGTATCACCTCCTTCCCTATACATACATACATACATACACCTGTGATATGGTTTAATTAAAAAGTTAGCACAGTAAGACATTAGCAATCAATAATAGAGCAGAACAAACAGCAACATACCGTAACAAGTGGCAGGGGCTGAAGATGGCGCAGTAGTTAAGAGCACATGTGGTTATTTCAGGGACCTGAGTTGGGTTCCCAGCACCCATGTAGATAGTTCATATTCACCTGTACTTGCAGCACCAGGGAGATCCTAAGTATCTGGGCTCCTCACACACCAGCACACACATGCACATACTCCACCACCCATGCTTGATTCAAATAATAAATCAACTTTAGTGATGTAATGGGGTTGCACTCTCGGAACACCATCCTGATTTTGACCTTTCCTTGTAAAGGTAACACTATGGCTGCTTCTGGGCACACCCGAATTGGTGACATACCGCTCCTGTATCTTACATCATTGTTAAGTACGTCAGTGTTTACAGAATCTAAGTGCTGTGACTGGTACTGATCCTGGAAAAGTCAGTCTGATAACCAAATGGCTGCAAAGTGACGAGTGGGGAGGTAACAAACCGGGTGCTGACAGGCTGCACAAAAGGATGACTGACCCCAGCAGCAGTACAGAGGAAAGACATCGCACCACTCAAAACTCAAACACAGGCTGCTCCATTACATTACTCAAAACTTCTCCAGTTAATTCCTAAAATTTTCATGTAACATTTTTGTACTGTGGCTGACCACAGATAACTAAAACCCCGAATAAGAGGGTTTTTCCTCTACGGTCCTGTTACACTTATGCCTACACTATGGTCCTGTCACAATGGGCACACTATGATCCTGTTACACCTATGCCTACACTATGGTCCTGTTACACCTATGGGCACACTATGATCCTGTTACACCTATGCCTACACTATGGTCCTGTCACACCTATGGGCACACTATGATCCTGTTACACCTATGCCTATACTATGGTCCTGTCACACCTATGGGCACACTATGATCCTGTTACACCTATGCCTATACTATGGTCCTGTCATACCTATGGGCACACTATGATCCTGTTACACCTATGCCTACACTATGGTCCTGTCACACCTATGGGCACACTATGATCCTGTTACACCTATGCCTATACTATGGTCCTGTCACACCTATGGGCACACTATGGTCCTGTTACACCTATGCCTACACTATGGTCCTGTTACACCTGTGGGCACACTGGTCCTGTTACACCTGTGGACACGCTATGGTCCTATTATACCTGTAGGTACGCTATGGTCCTGTTACACCTGTGGACACGCTATGGTCCTATTATACCTGTAGGTACGCTATGGTCCTGTTACACCTGTGGGCACACTGGTCCTGTTACACCTGTGGGTACACTGGTCCTATTACACCTGTGGGTACGCTATGGTCCTGTTACACCTGTGGGTACACTATGCTCCTGTTACACCTGTGGGAACACTGGTCCTGTTACACCTGTGGGTACACTATGGTCCTGTTACACCTGTGGGCACACTGGTCCTGTTACACCTGTGGGTACACTATGGTCCTGTTACACCTGTGGGCACACTATGGTCCTGTTACACCTGTGGGTACACTATGGTCCTGTTACACCTGTGGGCACACTGGTCCTGTTACACCTGTGGGTACACTATGGTCCTGTTACACCTGTGGGCACACTGGTCCTGTTACACCTGTGGGTACACTATGGTCCTGTTACACCTGTGGGCACACTGGTCCTGTTACACCTGTGGGTACACTATGGTCCTGTTACACCTGTGGGCACACTGGTCCTGTTACACCTGTGGGTACACTATGGTCCTGTTACACCTGTGGGTACACTATGGTCCTGTTACACCTGTGGGAACACTGGTCCTGTTACACCTGTGGGTACACTATGGTCCTGTTACACCTGTGGGCACACTGGTCCTGTTACACCTGTGGGTACACTATGGTCCTGTTACACCTGTGGGCACACTGGTCCTGTTACACCTGTGGGCACACTGGTCCTGTTACACCTGTGGGTACACTATGGTCCTGTTACACCTGTGGGCACACTGGTCCTGTTACACCTGTGGGTACACTATGGTCCTGTTACACCTGTGGGAACACTGGTCCTGTTACACCTGTGGGCACACTGGTCCTGTTATACCTGTGGGTACACTATGGTCCTGTTACACCTGTGGGCACACTGGTCCTGTTACACCTGTGGGTACACTATGGTCCTGTTACACCTGTGGGTACACTGGTCCTGTTACACCTGTGGGTACACTATGGTCCTGTTACACCTGTGGGTACACTATGGTCCTGTTACACCTGTGGGTACACTATGGTCCTGTTACACCTGTGGGTACACTATGGTCCTGTTACACCTGTGGGCACACTGGTCCTGTTACACCTGTGGGTACACTATGGTCCTGTTACACCTGTGGGCACACTGGTCCTGTTACACCTGTGGGTACACTATGGTTCTGTTACACCTGTGGGCACACTGGTCCTGTTACACCTGTGGGTACACTATGGTCCTGTTACACCTGTGGGTACACTATGGTCCTGTTACACCTGTGGGAACACTGGTCCTGTTACACCTGTGGGTACACTATGGTCCTGTTACACCTGTGGGTACACTATGGTCCTGTTACACCTGTGGGTACACTATGGTCCTGTTACACCTGTGGGAACACTGGTCCTGTTACACCTGTGGGTACACTATGGTCCTGTTACACCTGTGGGTACACTATGGTCCTGTTACACCTGTGGGCACACTGGTCCTGTTACACCTGTGGGAACACTGGTCCTGTTACACCTGTGGGTACACTATGGTCCTGTTACACCTGTGGGTACACTATGGTCCTGTTACACCTGTGGGCACACTGGTCCTGTTACACCTGTGGGTACACTATGGTCCTGTTACACCTGTGGGCACACTGGTCCTGTTACACCTGTGGGTACACTATGGTCCTGTTACACCTGTGGGCACACTGGTCCTGTTACACCTGTGGGTACACTGGTCCTGTTACACCTGTGGGCACACTATGGTTCTGTTACACCTGTGGGCACACTGGTCCTGTTACACCTGTGGGTACACTATGGTCCTGTTACACCTGTGGGCACACTGGTCCTGTTACACCTGTGGGTACACTATGGTCCTGTTACACCTGTGGGCACACTGGTTCTGTTATACCTGTGGGCACACTGGTCCTGTTACACTTGTGGGCACACTGGTCCTGTTACACCTGTGGGCACACTATGGTTCTGTTACACCTGTGGGCACACTATGGTTCTGTTACACCTGTGGGCACACTGGTCGTGTTAGACTCTGATTTGGCACTGGACTGCAATCAGTTCCTCTAATTAATTTCAGAGACAAGGTGAATACTGGAACATTTTCCAAATTCTGTATGTATGATATCAATGCTGACGACTTTTGTATTACAGTGTCCTCAAACAGAAATGCATTTCTGAAGTTACACCACTTGCACAGTCTGCATCATACTTTCTCCCTCACTAATCTTTTGATAATAAACATGATGAAAAGGTGTTCCCCATCATGTACTATCAAATTATGAATTATTTAGATAACCTACTTACTTGTGACAGAAAAAAAGGTAAAATATTTTCTAAGATAATTAACCAGCCAAGGAGAAAAAAAATTCTTAGATTATTTGGTTCTAATCTGTAGCGATATTTTGTTTATGATCTAATAAATAAAACTTGCCTGAAGATCAGAGTACAGAGCTAGTTACTACTTAGCCATAGAGCCCAGGGACTGGTGGTATACACCTTTAATCCCAGCACTCAGGAGGCAGAGGCAGGTGGATCTCTGTGAGTTCAAGGCCACCCTGGGCTACACTAAACTGACCCAGTTTCAAAGAAAAACAGAGCCAGGAGCGGCTCACACCTTTTTAATCCCAGCACTTGGGAGTCACACACCTTTAATCCTAGCACTAGGGAAATGGAGAGACTGGGCTGTGGCTGGCTGGGAGAGAGGAATATAAATCAGGAGCTCAAGGCTGAGAATTTGTAGAGACAGGATCTTGATTCTGAGGATTTTGTAGAGGTAAGAACTAGTGGCCGGCTGTTCTGCTTCTCTGATCTTTTGGCTTTCACCCCTTAATACCTGACTTTGGTTTTTTATTATTAAGATCAATTAGAATTCATGCTATGCTAATCTTTTTTATTTCTCAGCCTCAAATTCTATTTCTTTTCTTTTTAAAAATTTTTAAAAATTTAACTTTATTATTTATTTATTGAATTTATTTATTTATTTATTTTGTGGTGTATACCTTTAATCCTGGCACTTGGGAGGCACAGACAGATCTCTGTGAGCTCAAAATCAGCCTAGTTTATAAAGCAAGTTCCAGGACAGTCAGGACTGTAACACAGAAAAATCCTGTCTTGAAAATCCCTAAAAAGTTTTTTAAAATATTTATGTATGGAGCCATCGCACAGAAAATCTGGTAACTATACAGACTCTGTCGGCAGGAACCAACTGTTTTGATGTATGTGACCGTCAGCAGTTGCATTGTATAACTAACAAATGCAATCACTACCAGTAACAGTCACATTATTTAACTTTATTTTATGTGCATTGGTGTGAGGGTATCAGATCCCCTGGAACTGAAGTAACAGATATTTGTGAGCTGCCATGTGGGTGCTGGGAACTGAACCTTGGCCCTTGGAAGAACAGCCAGTGTTCTTAACCACTGAGCTATCTCTCTAGCCTCTCAAATTCTATTTCTGAAGAAAGGGACACTACCTACTTTTGAAAGATTGAACAATAATAAAGAAACTAACAAAAACAGATGGATGAACAGATGATAGATGGATAATAGACAGACAGAAAGGCAGACACAAGTGACTCTGTTTCTCAACTTTGGTATAAGACATCAACTTCTGACTGATGCCAATCTCTCCACCTGTGGTGACATCAGGAGAGACATTTGCTCAGAATCTGTGCAATACCCATAATAAGTAAGGCTCTTCTGCTTTGTCCATCAGCAGTCAGTCACATTCCCTGTGGAACTTTCTATCTCACCTGGCCTCTGCTTCTCTCCAACAATGAAGCTGATGGTAACAGTCACACCCTGGCAGCACCATTCCACAGCTGGGACTAAGTGGGTGACAGGTAGGAGCAACCTCAGGTAAAAAAACGCTTCAGACTCACTGTTTTTATTGGAAGTTCTGGAAAGTTTCTGTGGCTGTTGTTTCACTTTTGTTTTTTTTTATAATAAAGTACTTCTCATTGTACTGTTTACTTGGTCAATTTCTCAAGACCCAAGTTATTGGGGGTCTGGGACACTATTGTCCAGTGCTTAAGACCTGTGACCTATCTAGCTGTTATTTTCACCAAAGACTGACAAACCGTCATGGCGCAGAAGACATCTAACATGGGAGATGCAGCCTAGACCCAGGCCTCATGATCTGCCTGTTATATAAGGCTGTGGAAAAGGTACAATGCTTCAGCCTTCATGTCACTGTGATATACAATGCGCTGTCTTTAATAAGGTGCCACAAGCATTACTAGAGTCAGAAACCACTGGCACGCCTTCCACACAAGTCTCTTATACTGCAAACATGGCCACAGAGGCCTAGCACAGTAATTCCTTCTGTGGAAAATGGAAGAAAGCATTTCCTATTAATACTTAGCATACTTATAGACATCTAATGAAGAAGAATGGGATGTACCCTTTGAGTACTCTAATGTAATAGAGATGCACAGTTGAAGGACAGAAACATGTCCAATGCAGTCAGTCTAGAAAGAGACAAAGGAGGCCAGGGCTGTGGTCATGACTGTAATTTATCTCAGCAGGCTGAGGCTGCGAGATGGTGAATTCAAGGCCAGCAGGTAAACTAACATAAGGAGAAGACTTGAACCAGCGCCGCCTGGCACAAGCGACGACTTTCTTCCTCCTATGCAGCCATGTGATCAGTGACAGACCCACATCTTCTTCAGAGCAGTCACATGAACACATTTTAAAAAAGAGTACATATACTCTTCATGAAAATCTACTGAAACTAGATTTTGGACATGTTAGAAAATCACAGAATCAAATATTGCACCAGAGACCGTAAAAACAACTGTACAAAGGAACAACTTACCTCGATAGCAAAGATGCCTTTATCGCGACCATAGACTTTCATCTCTTCTGGAAAAAGCTGAAAAGCATTTCTGTATGGAATGCGGTCCTCTTCAACAAACCTGTGCTTTACAGAAAGGAGTCTCGATGAGAGCTGCACACTGGCTCTGGGTAAACTTTCTGAAAACCTCCCCCTTCACAAGGGAAGGGGTAGTTTGTGCAGCATTCCATCTCCTGCATATTTTAAAGGAGAAAGCTGCTGTCCCCTGCACCCTGTAGGAGAGCAGTCGGCTGATGGTCTGCAGAGTGCCTAACTCTAATTCGATAAGTGTGTCTGAGAAGGGTGTATTTTCCCACTCACCACCAGGCTCCCAGATCACTCCTTTCATGTCTGCTGCCATCACTGGACTAGCTCCGTCACTGTGAATCCCTTCTACAGGAAGTTCTTCCTTGGTCCCCATTTCCTTGTCCTCCCTTCTGTCCTTAGGACCTAGCCAAGAGCGCACTAGCTGATGGAAAACTATTAAGGTTTCTGTCCCAATGCCTTGTATACAGCAGGAGGCCAAGCATTTAAACTCCAGACATTTAAAAATGGACCAAAACACTTATTGACATTCCACTCATCAAGTCAAAGTTGTGGGGTACAACATAGCACTAGCACTATGGGAAAACAGCAGTGACCCAAATAGGCCAAACTTCTGTTCCTGCCGAGCTCGAGTTCTAGTGAGAAGAGGAAACGCGGGCAGTCAGTCAACAAATCTACAATGTGCTAAAAACAAAGGAGAGAGCGAGAGAGAGCAGGACAGAGGTCTGGTGTGCAAAGTCCTAAACAAAGTATCAAAGGAACTCAGACCCAGTTGGGAAATAAACACCCAGAATGCACTGCCTTGGCCCCCATTGTTGCCAACTTCCTAAAAAAAGAAAGTGTTGACCTAAACTTAATTTCAAAATTAAAATGTGATTCCTTTTAGTACTGAAACTTAAGAATTAAACATTTAAGGTACGAATGGACAAAAACCTCTCCCAGCTGGGTTTTCATTGATTGTTTTAGTTTATATAAAGTATCTGTGCATAGTAGACTACAATACTGGCTTAATATTATTATATACATGATATAAAACACACCTATCCCTTGAAAAACCACCTACACTTCCAAATGCTAACATACACATCACTTATTTAGTCTTTGATATATACACAATATATAACTGTAATATGACATATACATAAAATATGCAAATATATGTACAATAAAGGTGAGAACACGTGTTATTACTGTGCCCAGTGCTGAAAGTAAGGTAGTAACAGGAGATGGAGAGACCACCCACTCTTCCAGGGCAGCAGACAGGCAGCAGTCACATGACCACAGTGCGCTAGAGAGGTGTGTCTGTGCAGCAGGAGAAGCAGCAGAGAGAAATGAAAAGTGGGGGAGCAGAGGCGTCCTCAGAGCAGGCGTTGGGTGTGTGGGGTTTTTACAATGACTCACTGCCTACAGTCTTCTCAACGTCTTACTTTAGAATTTGAAATTCCTTTTAGAAAAACTTTTTTTTCCTCAAATGGATGGCAGCTCCGTCAAAATTCGAACACACTATTTCCCTTAGTGGGGATTAACAACTGGCTATCTGGATCCTTAGCAGGGATTAACAGCTGGCTATCTGGATCCTTAGCAGGGATGAACAGCTGGCTACTGGATCCTTAGCGGGGACTAATAGCTGGCAACTGGATCCTTAGCAGGGACTAATAGCTGGCAACTGGATCCTTAGCGGGGACTAACAGCTGGCAACTGGATCCTTAGCAGGGACTAATAGCTGGCTATCTGGATCCTTAGCAGGGACTAATAGCTGGCAACTGGATCCTTAGCGGGGACTAACAGCTGGCTATCTGGATCGATCCAGGAATTTGTTGACAAAGGAACTGGCACCAAATGAAAGTGTCCTGCACCCTCTCCCACCCAACAGAGCACGTTAGCAGCTCCTAGAAACGCTCTCTGCCCATAATTTTACTGCAGCTTTTGGAAGCTTTGATTTGAGACACACTGGGCTTTAACAAGCCGCCAGAGGTTGCAGATCATTAAAGCTGCGCCACACTGGAGCTGTGTGCACTGTGCAACAGTCCTGTCCCATCAATCCTTTCCATTTCTCTATCCACCAGCTTTATCCAGGCCAGCACTTCCTGTTGAAAGCACAGACCACTTGCCTCCCTGCACAGGATATCATTTCCACATAGCTGCCCAAGTGACCCTTTATGAACACAGCTCAGATGGTCTCTCTGGCTGCAATCTTCCCACTACTCATTATAGCACTTAAAATCAAAGTCCTAATGGGTGCAGAGCCATTTCTGCGGTGATAAAGTATGTCCTGGAAGTGTATCAAAGTGATGGCTGTGTATTCCTGAACATACAGAAAACCAATGAATTGTATTTTACCTTTTGTTTTGTTTTGTAATGTGAGGTGGTCTCACTAAGTAGCCCTGGCACACCTGGAACACACTTCACACTTCTGTCTGCCTCTGTTTGCTGAGTCAGAGGATTAAAGGCTTGGACCATCAGGCCGAGTATAAATTGTATATCTTCTTAGAGATTTATTTATTATTCTATACACGAGTACATTCCTGCACATCTGTATATGTAACACATGTGTGCTTGGTATCATGGAGGCCAGAAGAGGGCACTGGATTCCCTGGAGCTGGACTTTATAGACAAGATGGGAGAACCATGGGAATGCTGGGAACTGAACTCAGGCTCTCTGAGAGAGCAGGAAGTGACTTAATCACAGAGTCACCTCTCCAGGCCTTAGGAGTGGCATATTTTTTAAATGGTTGAGAATTTTATATATGTAAATTATATTTCAAAATTTTTAAAGTAAGGGTGATGAGAGGAGAACTAAAGGTAACAACAACTAAAATTTATTATATACATGTATGAAAATTACAAAGAATTTTTTTAAGGGGGAAAAATTCCACCCTAGCATGGCTTACAAAGACACACCTCTGTCCTGCTCACCTCAGTCCTCCGCCCTTCAATCAGCTCTCTTCTTCCAGGCCCACTCCTCACTTCCTTGATCAGACAGAGTCCACTCCTGTTCAGAGCTTGGCGCTAACAAGGGTGGCCCTCGCTACCTGGAATACTGGGATCTTCACGGGTTGGCTGCTCTTTCATTCAAGTGCAGCTCAAATGCCTCTATACCAATCTAAAGCAGCCATTCAGTCATACCCTTACAGTGTCCGAGTTCAGCCTGTGCTCTGCACCTGCCTGGCTGATCATTTTCCCCTTTATTTACGTCCATCTGTTTCTCCCTCTCATCTTCAACTTCACGAGAGCAGGGACTTGACACACTTCTCTCAGCTGTATGTACCTCAAGGGTCTAAACCCTCGGCCACTCTGTGAGTACAGCAGATACTCAACAAGTATTTGTACTGTAAATGTTGGCTGTTGTTACTTTCTATCATTACTGCTAGCAGGAGGGTCCTTTATGGCTAATGTAAAGGAATAGGAACTAATCCTGAGGCCTATGGAAGCTGCTCTGAAGATAAATAGGCAATGACAGCTTACAATCACTGGTAAGATTTGTAGGACCAGCATGGTGGCACAGACCTTTAATCCCAAAATTGGAGGCAGAGGTAGGCGGATCTCTGAGTTAGGGGCCAGTCAGGGCTACACAATGAGCAACCCTGTCTCAAGAAAAGAAAAGAGAAACAGAAAGAATGGAAGAATGAAAGAGAGAGAGGAAGGAAAGACATATATACATTCTAGTCAAGCGAACAATGTCTCCCTACAAACCAATGTTCTTAGCTTTCAAAGCTCAGCAATAGCTCTCAGGCTGAACATCCTGAAGAACCTCCTGGAGGCAATGCAACAGAGATAAACAGGCCCTACCCCAGTTCTGCCACAGTCCCCGGATAATGCTGGGGTGGCCCACTAAGAAGCGACAAGTTGAGGATCTGTCTTAGAGCTCTTTCTGGGGGAACAAAGGTGACAGCCCTTTCTTCTGCCGCCCCAAGCAACTAAGTCTCCAACTTGTACACCCCAGGGAGCACAGTGACAGGCCTCCAGCTAACTAGATTCCATCTCCTTGAAGGCATTTTAGAATTCCCCTCTGAGGGGGAGGAGAGTCAGAGCGAAGGATGGTGAGCATGGGAGGAACTCAGGACTGGGACTGTCTATACAGGCACACAGTGTTTTCTCTAAGAACTGCAGAAAGATATTTTCTTTTCATTTGCTTAGTTTCTGGGAGAGTTCTGATGCCCATACAGATTGCCCTGGGACAGCTCGGAAGATACCATTCAGTTCTCATGATTAGGAATCTTTCTTGAAAGACCCTCTGGTTATTAGCACAAGACTGCAGACAGAGAGCTCAGCTGGGAAATGAGCAAGCACCCAGGTGAGGTGAGGCATGGAGGGAAGGACGGGTTCCAGGGCTTCGGGAAGTAGAAGAGACAGAACATAATGACTGGCGTGTGTGTCGAGTGAGGTGAGAGTCCAGGAACAGCCCTAGGTTTCCTGACAGAACACCAGGGTCCACAGCATGTGCTAAGAGCACTAGAGAAGAGCAGGGTCAAGGAGACAGATGCTGAGGCACTTCCTAGTCATACTGATTCAACCATAAAGACATCAAGTAGTCATGTCCAGTGGCAGCTCTACAGATGAACAGTCAGGTCTGGCCTTCACTAGACAAGTCTGGGCTGGTAACAGAGTCGGGAGTCTTCAGCATATAGACAATAATTAGAGTCTTGGGAGAAGATGATGTCATCTAGTGAGGGCACAAAGCAAGGCAATCCTCAACTCAGAGAATCACGAGTGGTCTATGTGCAGCTGCTCACACCCAGAAAAGCTTTGTTATTTGGTTAATGTCCAAAATCAAAGGCACCACAGCCATTTACTAGAAGCATGCTATCTAATAAAAGGGCCAAGCGCCAATAATGATGACGGTGATGAGGAGCGCTGAACAAGCACGGCAAGCCAGAGCTCTAGCGACGCTTCAGATCAGATGCTCTAACTGCGATGCGGGGCCAAGGGCTGAGCACCTGGAGCCCTAAGGTGCATTTTATTACAGACCCATTCACCTAAGGAAGCAGAAACAGGCATTTCCTGACTTGCTTAGTGTGATGTCATGTAACAACAAACTGGCAGAGTCCAGAGTTTGGCTTCAAACTTGTGCCCTTGTAAGTATTCCATACACTGATTAAACCCAATGCTATTATTCAGAACGCATATAAAGCAAAGGAGAAATGAACACATTAAGGACTTTGGTCTGCTTGGTAAGTGACTGATTCTTCTACACTCAGCTCATTAGTACAGTGGAGTTGGCTGTAGCTCAAGCATGCACTTCCTTTGGTCAGTCTTTCTGTCTAAAACTGTCTAGACTACCTCAAAATATGTAAATATCTACTACTGCATAACAAGATCTTTCTATAATTCTGAAATCAACTTTTCTAATAAACAGGCTGCCTATATTTTAGCTTTTACAACCACAACACATAGTTTTATACAAATACTAATAGTCATTTTGTTAGTAAAAGATCCCCTGTTCATCTTTTCCAAGAAAAAATATTTAAGTCTGCACAGGAATATTAATGTCATTTTTCTCTTCAAAGTATTTTATTCACATTAGATAATTAACTTTCTAATATCTCATATGAGGGGAACACTACAATTCCCATCATATCATTAAAAACTCAAAGATGATTAACTTAGGAATTTGAATCCAAGTTCCATGCAATGATTAACTGTCACTGTCAGTCTGACTGGATTGGACTCACCCAGGAGACACATTTACCTCATGTGTATCTGAGGAAATAGTCCCGGAGAGGCTTAACTATGGGAGAACCCACTGGGTATGCAGTTGGCACCCCATGAGCTGGGGTCCTGGTCCAAATGGAGTAAGGACAGCGACATCCCTTCCTCTAGTCAATGATCTGATATGAGTAAGCTGCAGCCCATCACCAAGATGGCGGCCTGCATCTCCTTACACCACAAGCCAACATAAATCTTTCCTCTTCTAAGTTAGTTGTTTTCATCAGTTCTTAGTCACAAAGAGAAAAGTAACCCATGTACTACCCAAGCTTTCCATTCCTTTCCTCACTATAGGCTTTCTTGTAAAATTAAGAATATCCAAAGGCTGTTCTGAAGTTCACACAGATGATCATGGAAAAACAATCAGGAAGGAAGTTCCACTTACCTCAGAAGGTCAGAGAGAGTAATGGTTTCTCTCTGCCAGAGCAAGGACAGAGAGCAGAGAGCCAGGGTCCTGGGTACAGTCATCTTCAGGACACCCTTCTCCTTCCACTCTGAGTATTCCACTCCATCAACAGATCCAGAACAGACATCTGGGGCTTCTTTACAAACAAATAAGATTTTAAAAAATGAATAACAAATCAAGGGGCATTCAAAATAGATTATAACTGATTCACTCTGTATAAACAATCTAGCAGTGAAGGCCAACAAAAGCTTTAGAAGGGAACCAGGCTAAAAATAACTAGGTTATCTGTGGAAGTGGGATGGATTGAGAGCCTAAAAAGAGATACAAATTTGTAGATAGCCAAAACAAACTATTTTTAAAATAAAAGGATAAACAATTACAAAGAAAAGTGAAAGTCCTTTGCTTGAAGACCTCTCAGGGAGCCCTCTCCTAGAACCCGAGAAGGAGGCAGCACTTTCTCCCACCCAACCCACCTTCCAGGTACCCTCTAGCGGACACTGTCTACTCTACAGACAGGGATGGATCTCACACTGTGCCACTCCCCGAGGGCTGGGGAAATGACAGTGAACAAGGTCTCACCTTTCCTGTGATTTACTCTCTCCTAAGAGCAATGAACAAAAATTACAATGGACAGAGAAAGGTGCTATTCAGAAAAATGGCAATGCAGGAGCATCCAAGGACATCCAAGGGGAGGAGGGGCAAGATGGCTCTTTTGAGTGGGTGGTCAGAAAGTCCCCTCTAAGAAGGTGGTATCTGAGCAGAAAGGTGATGAATTCTACTTTGAGGGGAAATCCCAACATGCCAACAGCAGTGAAAAAGTGTGTGTGGATTTGTGTGTGTGTGTGTGTGTGTGTGTGTGTTTGTGTGCATGCATGGGAGGGGCTTACAAGTGAGGGAAAGTGGCAGCTTATAATGCAGAGTGTGGAAACCACACTTCCGAGCTCAGGATCTATACTCTGGATTTCACTCTAGGTAAGGAGAGAAGTTTAGGGAGTTTTAATGTGAGGGCAACATGGCCTCACTCCTGTGCTTAATACAGACCACCCACAGCAGAGGGATGAAATTATGGAGGGTTGGGATGGAAACAGGCAGTCTCTCTTCCAGGACAGTCAGGACATGGGCTGGACAGGAGCAAAGCACTTCACTACAGATGGGGAAGAGTGGTCAGGTTCGAGGCAGAATTGAAGGCAGAATCAGAAGGGCTTAGTGGTGGCTGGTATAAGCTAAGAGAAGAAAATAAGCATGGTTCTGGCAAATGCAACAAGAATGAAGACATTTGCCAAGACAAAGGAGATGGCAAAGAAATCAAGATGTTACACTGATCAAGTGTGGTAGCACAGATCTGTGTTTCTAGCATCAGCAAGGGTAGGGTAGGAAGGTTGAGTCAGAGGCCAGGCTAGGCAGCATAGTGAGCTACTGTTCCAAAAGCACACAGAGCTGCAGTGGTAAGCATGAGGTCTTTCCAGACACATGGACGACTGGCAAGCAGGCATTTAACTAGGGAGGAGCAGGATTAGCTTCCTCCCTCCTCCTTTTCAGGGATCAAATTTCTGATTTGGAACAGTAGTTAAAAAGTTAGCACTGTGGGACCAGGGAGCTAGCTCAGCAGGCTAAGGCACTGGCCATCAACTCTGATAACCTAAGTTCAATAATCAGGACCCACATGGTGGAAGGGAGAATCGAACACCTGAAAGTTGTCCTCTGAGCTCCACATGTGTTTACTGAACACACACACACAGGCATGCACACATACACTTACACATATATGCACAAACACACATGCACACATGCATGCACACAAACACAAATACACATACACACACCACACTTGCACACACGCCTGGATGGTCACTGTGGCCGGTGTTACACTAGACTGATGACGGGCTCTGCTCTAGTAAAACGTCTGTGGATGGACACCTAGCTGACTCTAGGCTCTCTGTCACTACCTTCTGAACCTCTATCCTGTCTCCTCTCTCCTTCTGGATTGATTTCCTGAATCCTATTTCATTTTCTTTCTGATTCTGCATTCATTTTTATGATTTTTTTGTTTTAGTTTAGATTAATATGTAACATTTGAATTATATTAAGATATAATAATATTAAATGGATGTTGAAAATGAACAGAACATTTTGTGAGGACAGTAGACTACACTTCGCTCTCTTTATTATAGCAGCATGAAGAGACATTTTAATTATGTGCACATACAATCTTGCCTCTCTCTCTAATATATTAGAATAAAACACTTTCTGGATGATTACCTATGTTGGTAGTAGTTATATCTGAGTGGGATGGCAGCTGGTGCTTTGTCTTCTTTGTAACTCTGCATTTTATAGTTTTATATTGAATGGTATTCATAATTAGTGTAAAAACTAAAAGATAGCTCTAAAAATAATTTTTTTAAAGATTTTCTTCTTTATTTCTGTGCAAGTATGTCTGAACGTGTGTGTGTGTGTACCACCAGTGTGCCTGGTGCCTACACAGGCCAGAAGAAGACATCAGATCCCCTAGAACTCGAATTACAGAGGATGTGAGAGACCATGTGGGTGCTGGGAATTGAACCTGGATCTTCTGGAAGAGCAGCAGGGTTCTTAACCACTGAGTCATTTCTCCAGTCCCCAAAATACCTTTTTAAAAATACACTAAGACATCTTGAATTTTGCATGCAAAAGGATGGAAATAGAAAACACTTTACTGAGTGAGATAACCCAGACCCAAAAAAGATGAATATGGTATGTACTCATTCATAAGTGGATTCTAGCCATAAATAAAGGACATTGAGCCTATAATTCATGATCCTAGAGAAGCTAAATAAGAAGGCGAACCCAAAGAAAAACATATAGTTATCCTCCTGGATATTGGAAGTAGACAAGATTGAGAGGCAAAAGTTGGGAGCACAGGGGTGGGGGGTAGAGGGGTAAGGGGAGATGGCGAGAGAGAAGGGAGAAATGGAGGATGGGGGGAGCTTGGGGAAATGGGATGGTTGAGATGGAGGAAGGGTAGATATGGGAACAGGGAAGTAGATATCTTAACTAAGGGAGCCATTTTAGGGTTGGCAAGAGACTTGACTCTAGAGGGGTTCCCATGTTTTCAAGGAGATGTCCCCAGTTAGGTCCTTGGGCAGCAGAGGAGAGGGTGCCTGAACTGGCCTTATCCTATAGCCACACTGATGAATATCTTGCATATCACCATAGAACCTTCATCTGGCGATGGATGGAGATAGAGACAGAGACCCACATTGGAGCACTGGACTGAGCTCCCAAGGTCCAGATGAAGAGCAGAAGGAGTGAGAACATGAGCAAGGAAGTCAGGACAGCGAGGGGTGTGTCCACCCACTGAGACAGTGGGGTTGATCTAACAGGAGCTCACCAAGGCCAGTTGGACTGGGACTGATGGAGCATGTGATCAAACCAGACTCTCTGAATGTGGCTGATGGTGGAGGCTGACTGAGAAACCAAGGACAATGGCGCTGGGTTTTGATCCTACTGCATGGACTGGCTTTGTGAGAGCCTAGTCTGTTTGGATGCTCACCTTCCTAGACCTGGATGGAGGGGGGAGGACCTTGGACTTCCCACAGGGCAGGGAACCCTGACTGCTCTTAGGACTGGAGAGGGAGGGGGAGAGGAGTGGGGGGAGGAGGAGAGGAGTGGGGGGAGGGGGAGAGGGGGAGGTAAATGGAAGGAGGGGAGGAAGTGGAAATTTTTAATAAAAAAAATTAAAATAAAAAAACAAAAAACCCACTAAGATTTCATTCAGTTTGTTCTTCTTGGTCACATGACTCAGCAAGTCATTCTTCCTAGGTCAAGTTCCCTCCTTACACATCCTGAACACCAGGAGATAGGTGCTTGTTCATTGGTTTGTTTTTGAGATAGTGTCTCAGTCCAGGCGGGTCTCAAGGAATGCTGATCTTAAACTCCTGATTCTTATGTCTCTACCTCCCAAGTGTTGGGATTATAGGCACACACCACCACACCTGGCAGGACTATGTTAGTCTTAAAATGCAATGCTGGCGTTAACATTGAAAATATCAGTGATGTAGGAGGGTCTTCTATCTATCTGTTGCTTTCATTGGTTAATTAATAAAGAAAACTGCTTGGCTTGATAGGTCAGAACACAGGTAGGCAGGGAAGACAGAACAGAATGGTAGGAGGAAGAAAGCAGAGACAGGCAGATGCCATGAAGCTCCAGCCCAAGATGGACATAGGTTAGAATCTTCCCGGTAAACCACCACGTGGTGCTACACAGAATATTAGAAATGGATTAGATCAATATGTGATAGTTAGCCAATAAGGGACTGAAGATAATGGGCCAGGCAGTGATTAAATGAATACAATTTGTGTGTTGATATTTCGGGTGTAAAGCTAGCCATGTGGGAGCCAGGCGGGACAAAATGCAGGCCTGCTTGCCTCATCACTACACATCAGGATGGCAGTCAGTGCACTGTTAGATGGATAGGCTGAGTTAGAGATCTGAGACCCACACTACGGAAGAAGAGAACCAAGAACCACCTCCCATGAGCTGTCACACAAGGACACTCTTGCACACACACGAATAAGAAATAAGTGACTCTCTAAAAGGTTCTAGACAGACTGGTTCTCCTTTACCTGACTTTGGTGATGCTTTGGTGACAGGGAAAGGCTTTGGAATCTGGGGCTCAGACTGGAACTCTGCTCCACTTTCAAGGGGATAGGAGGTGTCACTTAGCAGCTCAAGTTCACTGGCCCAATCTGAACTCTGCTGATTGTCTTCCAATACCTGTCCATAAAATAACAGACAGAAACAACTGCTGGAGAGTAAAGGTTAGCTTTTGTGATAGGCCTTCCTGGGGAACGGTTCCCCGACAGTTCCCCCACAAGGCTTCTGGGAGAGGGGCTGCAAACAAGGGCGAGTGGGCAAACAGTCTGCTGGCACACACCCACACCAGGTGGGTGCTTCCAGGAGTGCTTCTCTTGTCAAGAGAAAGGAATGGAAGATGCAGGGCTTGCAGATGAAGCCCAGTTGATAGACTGCTTGCCTGGCTTGTACAAAGTCCTTGGCTTGGTTCTCTGCACATAAACTGGGCACCATAGTTATGGCTGTCAATCTAGCAATTGGGAGGTGGAAGCAAGTCAAGGGCGTCTTTGACTACACAGCAAGGTCTGGCTGATAATGACAATGATGTTCTATCACAGCAATAGATGCCCTAACTAAGACTTGGTTAGAGGCTATAGTTCAGAGGCAGAATGCTTGCCTACTATGCATGAAGCCCTAGATTCAATCCCCAGCACTGCACAAACTATGGTAATGGATGCTATGATCTCAGCATAAAAGAGGGAGAGACAGGAAGATGAGAAGTTCAAGGTCATCCTCAGCTACCTACTAAGTCTGAGGCCCATAAGGACCGCCTGAGACTTTGCCTCTACAGCAGGGAGGGGCCCGTTTATAAAGAACAACATTTCAGATGTGATGACCATAATGCACAATGACAGTTTGCAATTCCTGTCTTTTCAACTGCAGACTCATCTGTCTCACTACATACGTGACATTTCCTCATGGATGTCTAACAGTTGCCTCAACTTAACATGTCCCATGCCCAACTCCTGATCTCCCAGTCCCACCTGCCCTTTCAGTTTAAGGTGACTCCTTCCTTCTAGCTGCTTAGGCTGAGAACCTTGTAGTCATCCTGGATGCCTGCCTCCCACATCCCACCTCTAGTCCATCAGGAAATCCTCCTGGCTCTATCTCCAAAGCTCATCTAGTGCCCTACTCATCATCTCCTGTGCATTGCCAGCCCCCAGCCTGACACCACACACCAAATGTAGGCTTGGATCTCCTGTGTACTGCTGGGCCCCAGCCTAATGGCACGCACTAAATGTAGGCTTGGATCTCCTGTGTACTGCCAGGCCCCAGCCTGATGGCTCTCACTAAATGTAGGCATGGCTTGTTGGTCCCAGTGAGGCCTGAAGTTCAGCATTTCTTCCCCTCTATACCTCATGTTAATCCCAGTTCCCAGAACCCCCTCATCTCCCTGGTAAGTCCCCCTGGCCATTCTGGGTTATGTAATACCCTTCCTGCTGCTCCATTATACACATTTGTTGGCTTGTTCTGGAAATTTCCCGTTTATCCATAGCTTAAAAGTTGTAGGACAGGATTCTGATGCAGGCATCTCTAATTCTTGGAACAGCTGCACCCAGAGCTCTAGGATCATGTCTGCAGACTTACTGAGAAGCCTGTATCTCTGAGGATGGAACCCATGGAATTGTTTCTACTTTAAAATATAATTCTCTCTTCCTTTCAAAAGGAGTATTGCTGTACTCGTGAGACAGAAATAATATTTACCCATGAGCTTCCAATTTCACTTCTTATTTCTTTACCAAGGTTTAGAGTGATAGTGTTCACCCAGGTGTTTACTCACACCAACAAAACTTTTGTCTCTAAGTTTTCAGTTAACCTAAAGAGATTAGAGTGTCACAGAGAACCCTAGACTCTCATTCCTATTTTCTATCTACTAGGCAACATCACAGTATACAAAGACAACCACAAACAAAACATCAGGTATGGGATTTAAACATCATGTCCTTACTGCTTTAAGTAATTCTCTCTTTTTCTTTTTTCCTTTTAAAGAGTCACCATAAAACCATACAGCATCTTTTGCTTTTCTGGACAAGCATATGACTCATATATCCAGACAGGCTAGCATCCCATAACTTTATGATCATAAAATGTTTCTTTTTTCCAGTTAATTCAAACTACCTTTCAGGAGTTGCTTGAAGCTTATCATCTCCTATATGAGAGGGTCATTCCCTAGGTCATTTCCCTAAGTTCTGTCAGCGTGGTTTGACTAACCTCAGCCCCAGGTCTACCCTAGTCACAGAGGATGAATGTGCAGCTTGGGGGCACTGCCTCGCTCACCTCTGTAGCCTATTCCTTTCATCTGGACCAGGACTCTCAGTCCTGGATCACTGACCTTTGCATATAGACCTATGAGGACCCGACCAAACAAGGAAATGCTGGGCCAAGCTCCCAAGTTCCTACCACACCTGAGTCACATGGCTTAGAATCTCATCTTAGCCCTGGAGGGTAGCAACCACTCATGGGACAAGTCTGTGGTTGGGACACTTGCCTTTGTCTGCAGCGGAACTGTTCTCAATTCCAAGGAAAGGGTACCATAGCACATGTCTAAAGAACATCAGAACAAACTGCTCACAGACAGAGTGGCTCTAATAGGTGCTCTAATAGGTGGCCTGACTTTACTTCAAAGCTTCTGAGACAGACAAGAAGGGAGCTGGATAAGTAAGCAGGAATGTCAAGTCAAAGAAAGGACATGAGCAGGGCTTAGGAATGTGGTAGACTGCTTGTCTAGCATGCACAAAGCCCTTGGCTTGGTCCTCTACACATAAACAGGGCACCATAACTTAATGTCTGTTACTTTAGCATTTGGGAGGTGGAGGCAAGTCAAGGCTGTCCTTAACTACAAAACAAACCTGGCCTGGGATATATAAGACCCTATTTCTTTCTTTTTTTTTTTTTTGGTTTTGGTTTTTTGAGACAGGGTTTCTCTGTAGCTTTGGTGCCTGTCCTGGAACTAGCTCTTATAGACCAGGCTGGCCTCGAACTCCCAGAGATCCGCCTGCTTCTGCCTCCCGAGTGCTGGGATTAAAGGCATGTGCCACCACCGCCCGGCTGACCCTATTTCAAAATAAAACAAAATAAACCAGGTGATGGTGCACGCCTTTAATCCCAGCACTTGGGAGGCAGAGGGATTGGATCTCTGTGAGTTTAATGCCAGTCAGGTATAAATAATAAGGTCCCTTCTCAAAAAACAGTAATACTACTACTGATAATAATAATAGGAATAACATATGCAAAAAATTCTAACAACAAAAAACAAGACAAGCAAACCCCACATACATGACAGGAGTCCCTCAAGAGCCTCCATTCTTCTATTCTTGGGGTAGAGCTCAGAGGCTTGGTGATTTACTAGCTTCTGAGTTTGACCACAACACTGCAAAACAAGTAAGACATTCTGGAAAGTTCTGAGTGAGCTGGGTGTTGTGGCTATAATCCTAGCACTTGAAAAGCTGAGGCAGGTGGATTAACTGGAGTACAAGGCTAGCCTGGACTATAGAGTAAGATCCTGACTCAAAAAAAAAAACCAACAAAAACTTTAAAAAGGAAGCTGAGGGCGATGGTGGCGCACGCCTTTAATCCCAGCACTCAGGAGGCAGAGGCAGGCGGATCTCTGTGAGTTCGAGACCAGCCTGGTCTACAGAGCTAGTTCCAGGACAGGCTCCAAAGCCACAGAGAAACCCTGTCTTGAAAAACCAAAAAAAAAAAAGGAAGCTGAACTTTAAATGCCTGAATGTTCCAAATGGTTTAATAAACAGCCACAATTCACTGTGAAGTCGGGATCATTCCAGATTGCACCAGAAGCCTCTTCCCCAAAAACCTATAAACATGGACCACAGTCAGACAAGAAGCCACACACAGCACCTCTGTCTGCCACACAGGCGGATTTTGCTCCATGGCTCACCTTGGCTTTCTTTCTGCTTGTACGAACCGGGTTTTTACAATAGGCCTGCTTGCTCTTCTGAAGATAACGCTTCCAAAAATTGTGTAAAACTTTGTCCTAAGATAGAAGGGAAGCAAGTGGTGCGTCATCATGATGGCAAACACAATCACATCTCTACCACACACGCTGTCCTCCTGTGCAGGTCACCTCCAATCAAATGCCTTCTCACCTGCTCTCCCTTATCAGGTACATGGGGACACTGAATAATAAATGCTTCACTTTGTTTCTCAGTGCAGGAGACTAAATATAGTCCTCAAGAGATACTTCTAAGTCTTGGAGTTAGGGGAAAAGGATAGATAGACATTAAGATCACCACAGAGCCAGCCTATTCTTTTACATAATCTGGATCACAGAAAGGAAACAATTTATCCAGGACTACACTTCTAGTCAGGGCCAGAGCCCGGCTCTTCCTGCGGATTCCTCCCCAGGTCTACTCAAATCTCACACTTCAAACAACAAGGAACCAACATCTAGATACATATGACTTACCTTTAGCTCTGGGCCTACTCCGAGGGTCTTCAGGGCCTCCGCCTGGTGGTAAAGTATGCACTGAAAACCTTCACACACATACCAATCCCAGCCTTTCTCTGAAGAACAGATAAAAAGGTTTAGATGCATACATTCCTAATTTACTATGGCTCCTCTACATAATGCAATTTCTGCTTACATATGCCAAAAGACTATTTCTGTGTCTCAAATAGTCTGTTCTTTCTTTGTGTGTGTGTGTCTACGTGTGGTGTGTGTACTTTGTCTTTTTCTAAATGATCTATCTATCTATCTATCTATCTATCTATCTATCTATCTATCTATCTATCTATCTATCCATCTATGCATGCCTGCATGTGTGTCTGTGAGGATGTCAGACCCCTGGAACTAGAATGGTTGTGAGCTGCCATGTGGGTGGGTGCTGGGAATGAAATACAGGTCCTCTGGAAAAGCAGCCAGGGCTTCCAACTTCTGAGCCATCTCTCTAGCTCGTTTTTATTTATTTGCTTTTATGTTTGTTTTGTTTTAATTTAGGTCTCACTATGTGACTCTGTCCAGCCCAGAACTTGATTATGTACGCAGACCAGGCAGGTCTCAAACTTGTACCAGTCCTCCCACCTCTGTCTCTTCCTTCGAAGTGCCAGGAGCACAGACATCCACTACCATATACAGCTGTGAACTCCAATCTGATGTATTCTTGATATATTTGTATATATTTATATTTAACAAAAGTAAGCATTCTGTTAACATATTGAATTGTTTTCAATTATCTATCATAAAGGCAGAAAACTTACTAATTGGCATATTTAAAAAAATAAACAGGTGGGCTGAAGAGATGGCTCAGTGGTTAAGAGCGTTGCCTGCTCTTCCAGAGGTTCTGAGTTCAATTCCCAGCAGCCACATGGTGGCTCACAATCATCTGTGGTGAGGTCTGGTGCCCTCTTCTGGCCTGCGGACATACACACAGACAGAATATTGTATACATAATAATAAATAAATATTTAAAAAAATAAACAAATTTACGTTTGTTTGGGGTTTCTGTTTGTTTTTGTTTTTAGTTGTTTTGTTTTGAACAGGGTCTTACTATGTAGCCCTGGCTATCCTGCAACTCAATATGCAGGCTGGTATGGAACTCACAGAGCTCTGCCTACCTCTGCCTCCTGAGTGCTAGGATTAAAGGCTTTCCCACCACACCCAGTGAGATTTAAGCTTTCAAATGTGTTTTACAATGCTCAAGATATTGCTATGTTGGAATACTTGGCCACTGCTTCTACCAATTTTCTGCTCCATTTCAACACATATTTTGGTCAACAAATGTAAGTGACAAGAATCAAGAACTGATGTGTGTTGTAGGAGCTGTGGGACTCTTCCCACAGCCCAGCTCCTGGCCGCTTGGCTAACTTATACCCCGAAATAACAACACACAAATTGTATTCTTTTAAACACTGCCTGGCCCATTAGTTTCAGCCTCTTAACCCATTTCTAATAATCTATGTAGCACCACGAGGTGCGCTTACCAGGAAAGATTCAGCATGTCTGACCTGGCGGCTTGCTTCATCGCGTCTGCCTGGGAGAGAGGAGCATGGCCTCTGAGCTCACTTCCTCTTCCTCCCAGCATTCTGTTCTGTTTACTCCACCCACCTATGTTCTAACCTATCAGGGCAAAAAATTTCTTTATTTAATTAACCAATGACCTTCCTCCATCAGATGTGCAGAACGGGCAATAGGCATATTTAAAGAAAATAAACTCCAAGTGGCATTCTGCTTTTGTGAAAATGGTTCTAGGTTATAGAGAAACTGAAAATAAGGAGTCTAGTACACACTGGTGCCTAGGTGGTGTAGGAGGTCCTTCTGTATTTGATGCATTGATGTTTCCAGGCTGCACAGTGCTCTGCATGGCAGATTTGGCTGTAACTCAGATAAAAAGATTTTACGTGCTGCTCGCTCATTCTCAGAGTTAAAGTGCTGAGTGTGGCTCCTACCTGGAGGCCCCAGAACTAGCAGAAACGGTACAAACACCATTTTGAAATTGGAGAGAGGTGGAACATACAGCACAGCTGCAACCAAGCTGCTTAGCATTTTAAAAGTTCTTCTAGAAGTAGAGAACTACAGACAATGTAATAAGGACAGATTCAGACATAAACAACCTCTAAATGGGTCACAGTATTAAATAAATGTATGTAGGCTTGAGAGAGAAAAGAAAAAGAGTATAAAAAGTCATAAAAAAGTTAGTACTTTAAAATAGGGGGTAAAGTCTTTAAAGAGACAGAGTACAGATAGTAATAGATTAAGAGAAATAAAGAAAATAAGCCACGTAAAAATGGAAAAGCCACAGAGAGTCTGGATTCTGTATATTGTTGTTTTCTTTAAATTTTTTGACTGTGAAGGAGCTAAGTACAGAGAGACTTTTCATTGTATGTGCTGCTAAGCTAATCTAACATGTATATTATAAAAGTATTAAGACTTCAGAATTTGGGTCTAAGGATATGACGTTTTGGAAAAGAGGTTCTTTTGTTTTCACAGAAGATGAGACCCTGTGGATTGCTTCTAGACCAATATGGAATGATAAACCACGGCCTCCTGAAAGGTTGCTGTAAACACCCTTAGAAAACTACTTCACCCAACTGCTGACTGAGATGAACCTAACACAAAGGATAAACCAAAAAGCACCTGATTAACAGCGCCCCCATACAGTGCGAAGCAGTTTGGAGAGAAAAAATTGCGCCCATATTCCCAAATAGTGTTTATAACTATTTTTTACATTTAAAGAGGGATATGATATAGATATGAATAATTTGCATTGGTATGGATTTTGATTTATTGATATAAATTTAAGGTCAATCTTGTTATATGTATATTTCTGCTCTTGATTAAGGTATTGTGATTGTATAGTTCATTTAAAATGTAATGTATAATTAGGAAATATAGGTTGTTAATGGATAATCATCAATAATAGTCAAGCTTGTAGTCATGTTAATTTTCTAGCTACATAGAGATATATTTCGGTTAGATAGGCATTCTTCATATCTTTCAAAGACTACAGAATATGGCATTTAAAATGTTTTAATAACTTAAGGCTTTTCATGACAATGAGACATGTCTGCTCCTGGAAGCACCAATCTATTTCAAGATGAAGATAGGCATCGAAGAGGCTCCTTAGGGAGTTTGCTAGCCATTTGGGCAAGAAACTGCTCTTGCCTGGACTGCTTCACTGGACATGCAGTACCCACAGAGAGAGGACTGCTGAACTTGCCTAAAGGTGAGATGGTCTTTCGGGGTTCCTGTTTCATGATGGAGTCTGCGAGACATTCTGCAGGACACAGAAGAAAGCGACTAAACTGTCTTTAAAATTTCCTGCTTCATGAAAATGTCTGCCGAATACTATGGGCCTGTAGGCTGAAGATGGATGCCCCAACAGTACAGAATAACTTTGGGTGACTGTCTAGGCAGCAAGATGTCTCTGTCAATTCTAGAGTTTTGGAAGTTGTTTATAATGCACTTCCAGTTTACATAGGTAATATTATATCCTTCTGAAGTCTTTGATAGAGCTGAAGAATAGATAGTTATAGTTTTCCTTTGTTATGATAAAAGATAAAATAGACATAAATAGACATAAATATTACATAAACTGTAATTCTTGCTTAATAACTGTTTTGCTATATGTAATTTTACTATGTTAAAGTTAAAGCCCACAGCTCCCTTCAACAGAATGGCACCCAGATGTGGATAACTGAACTACACGTAAAGTCTGAGAAAGCTTGGGAAAGAATAGAATAAAGCATGTTTTCTTGGTAGCAACAATTTATCGGGTCTGCTCTGCTTGCTAGAAGCAAGCAAGTGCTCTCATCTAAGAGAGGCTTCCTGACTCAGCTTTAGCTGCAAAACCCTACAGCTTTTAAGAGGTCAGACATGCTAAATCTTTCCCAGGAAGCCACGACCTCGTGGTAAATACAGATTGATAGAAATGGGTTAAAGATGTGAGAGTTAGCCAATAATAGGCTAGAGATAATGGGCCAGGCAGTGATTTAATTAATACAATTTCTGTGTGATTATTTTGGGTGTAAGCTAGCCCAGTAATGGGAACAAAGGACTCGCACTCCTTGCAACACCTAGGTACCAGATGTGTCCTAAGCATTTTATTTTTTCCCTTTTAAAATGTGTGTGTGTGGTTTTGTGTGCAATGTTTACAACTGTTGGTATATGTACACATGTAGGTGGGCTGTATGTAGCTATGTGCGGGTATGTGTAGGTCTATGATCAGTGGCAAGGTCTTCCTTGAACATGATGCATCTTTAAAAAATTACTATTATTTCACTTCATATGTATGGATGTTTGCTTGTATGTATGTATGTATATGTACCACATGCATATGCATGCTGCCCAAGATCCCCTGGAGCTCATTTACAGACAGTTGTAAGCCACCAATGAGTGCTGGGAATTGAATGAAGGTCCCAACAAAGCAAGTGCTCTTAACCACTGAGTCATCTCTCCAGTCCTTCCACCTCTATTTTTTTTTCTTTTTAACATGAGGTCTCTTAGTGAATCTAGAACTTACCGATTTGGCTAGGATGGCTGGCCAATAAGCTTCAAGCATCTACCAGCCTTATTCCTTTCAATACTGGGGTTACAGACACATGCTGTCATTAGCAGCTTATATAAGTTTTGGGGATCTGCCCTCCAGTTCTTTTGTATGTCAGGTAGGTCACTGATGGGGCCATGTTCCCAGCTTCTAAGTATTTTAAACGGACTATTCAACAACCTAAGGAGGCATATGAAAATCTGCCAAAGCAGTCAGAATTACATGTTAACTAGAGTAATGACCAGCTGAAAAAACGTCACAGTGGTTAAGATCCTTGTGCTTTATCTGCCGCTGCTGGACAAATACAGAAATGTGTTCAAATGCATGCTATTCAAACTTCTCACACGGCTTCTGAGGTCTGCACAGGGCGAAGATTCGAACTCCTTTCACTTGCCAGATTAACGCATAATGCAAGATGTCCTTGTCCCCACTGACTGTCCAATCCTTCCGGGAAAGAGTCTCAGGGATAACCAAAAGCCTGTGGTTTCTGATGACCCAGAGGTTAAGAGGGTTTGACCCCCTTCGAGCTGTCTGTATGCACAGGGCTCCCACATAGTCATATAAACCTGGACACTGATGTTTTACACCACCCACAAGCGCCTGCTGTAACTAACAATGGGCGCTACTCTCCTTTCACAGGTAAAGTGCCAGTGACTACTGCCTTGACTATGAGACACACCTAACAGAGCGTCTAAGGTTCTGTAGACAATTTAAGCCCAAACTACACATTTTAACTACTTACATATATGAGTAACAATTAATCAAGTTTTACTCTGATAAAACTGAATAAAAATTATTCAGGTTTTAGGCTATCAAAAGTCACTACTGGACTGGAGAGATGAATGGTGCAGTGATAAAGAACATTCGCTGCTCTCAAAGAGGACCTGGGTTTGCTTTCCAGCACCTCAAGAGTGGGTCACAGCCCTCTGTAACTCCAGTCACAGAGGGTCCAACACAGACACTGGCCTGCACACACACAGGCATGGTACATAGACATATGTGTTGTAGGAGGCCGCTTGTTTGTTCCCGGCTGCTCGCCCCAAAATAATGACACAAAAACCATATTATTTACAATACTGTTTGGCCAATGGCTTAAACATATTTCTGGCTTCTCCTGACTCTGCCTTCTTTCTCCTAGCATTTTGTTTAGTTCCCTCCCCCTACTCTACCCTACCAGGCCAAGCCAATGGTATTCACAGCACAGAGGGGAATCCCACATCACATACGTGCAGACAAACACCTACATACATATAATACATAAAATAATCTTTAAGTCGTTTTTTAAAATGTGTTAATATTTCAGCATTCTCTCTGATACTCATCTAAGAATGTCAATATAAGTATGTCATGTATGTCTATATGTATGTTTATATATATGCATACACAAATATATTTGTATGTCTGCCTTTATAGCTACCTTCTGTAGAACTATTTACTGTCATCATTAGGTTGGTGGTTTCTGTCTTAAAAATCTATCTGGTCCTAGTTAGTCACAAAATACAAATCACCAGCCAAATGTTCCCAAGCCTTCTTCACGACGGCCCATGGTTAGGGCTCACTGGATCCGTAGCTACGCTATAGCCATTTTAGGGAAAATTAATCTTCCCTATTTTAAGAAGGCATATTCAAAAATTCAATGTGAGAAATGGTGTTTTGAAAGTTGGATATAATGTTTAACTTGCCTAATGACAAGCCATAGCTGAAGCACTTCAGAAAGTGACATCCTGGTGACGGCACAGACAGGACAGCCAGCATGGGTACCACCTCCTGCACGCCCGCTGCCCACCAGAAGAGTGGCTTACCAACACATGCTGCAATGCACTTGCTTCGAATTTTCCCACCAGCCGTAACTTCAACTAGAGTTTGGGCTTTCTGCTTAAAATGTTGGCATTTTGTCTGGAATTTATTTAAAATTTCATTTTGTAGGCCTTCCAGTGGTGGTGCATGCATTTAATCCCAGCACTCCAGAGGCAGAGGCAGGCAGATCTCTGTGAGTTTGAGGCCAGCCTGGACTACAAGAGCTAGTTCCAGGACAGGAACCAAAAAAGAGATCTCTGTGAGTTCAAGGCCAGCCTGGTCTACAAGAACTAGTTCCAGGACAACTAAAGTTGTTACACAGAGAAACACTGTCTCAAAAAAAAAAAAATCAAGCCGGGTGGTGGTGGTGCACGGGCGGTGGTGGCGCACGCCTTTAATCCCAGCACTCAGGAGGCAGAGGCAGGCAGATCTCTGTGAGTTTGAGGCCAGCCTGGACTACAAGAGCTAGTTCCAGGACAGGAACCAAAAAAGCTACGGAGAAACCCTGTCTCGAATAATCAAAATAAATAAATAAATAAATAAAATATCTATTTTGTGTCCTCAAAGCGTGAAGGAAAATGTGAGGAAAACCTGGCAGTGCGGGTGCTCACCATGCCTGCTTCTCTTCCTCAGCCCCCTGCAGATGGAGTTGATCTTGGTGTTGGGAATAACTGCAGTGCTCACAACTTCCTCAGACCGCTGCAGGAAAAAAACAGACAGTGAAGAAAAGAGAGCTCTATGCCCCTGGAGCAGATTCCCAGCATGCTCTGGGAAGTGTCTGGAAACAGACAGAGACTAGGCAGATGACAGTGAAGCCATACTATGCTGGTTAATCTTTATGCTGCTTTTTCACATAAAATGTTTCGGTTTCTAAAAGAGCCAGCACACAGCAGCCAAACAAATACACTTTTACTTTAAATGATGTAATTATATTTTAATTAAATATTGATTTAAAAAGCTGAGCATGGTGGCACACACCTTTAATCTCAGCATTTGGGAGGCAGAGACAGACGGATCTCTGTGAGTTTGAGGCTAGCCTGGTCTACAGAGTGAGTTCCAGGTCAGCCAGGGTTACACAGAGAGATCCAATCTAGAAAACAAAAACAAAACAAAAGTATTAAAAAGTAAATTTAATTTTTTAAAAATAAGGGGAACAATATATTAGCTTTTCAAAACAGACCAAGAATAAAATATATTCAATTTTTTTATCCATGAAAAATACATTTTAGCATTAGAACAATTTATGGTTAGGGAAAGTGGCACGCACCCATAATCCTGGATTTAGGAGGTGAAGGCAGGAAGATCAGGAGTTTAAGGCCAGTCTGTGCTACACAGACCCTCCCTCAAAGCAAACAACAACAAAAAACAAACAACCAGGCAATTACTAATTCAGTGAGACTGCTGGTGCCCCACCAACACACAGAGAGACTCCTACTTCTTGAAAAGCAGGGCCACGCCGGGCGGTGGTGGCGCATGCCTTTAATCCCAGCACTCGGGAGGCAGAGGCAGGCGGATCTCTGTGAGTTCGAGGCCAGCCTGGTCTACATGAGCTAGTTCCAGGACAGGAACCAAAAGCTACGAGAAACCCTTTCTTGAAAATAAAAAAAAAAAAAAACCAAAAAACAAAAAACAGAAAAGCAAGGCTAGCCTGGTCTATATAGTGAGTTCCAGACCAGACAAGGTTACAAAGTAAGAGCCTGTCTGAAAAAAAAAAATAAAAAAATAAAAGCACTACTTTTTATTTTCAATAAAACAGAATTTTAGAATAGTAATGGTTAGTAACACTCATAACAAACTGATCAGTGATGAATGTTGTCAACGGCGATTATCTCAGATTGATCTTCTTACATCCAAAAACAAAACAGAGTCTTATTTCTAAAGAAAAGTAAAAATTTTTAAATAATAAATGGCATTGCTATATTTTTTTATAAATTTAAAGGTTGAGAATGAAGCTTATCTTTTGGGGGTTGCTGACGTGGGGGTATGCTTCCAGATAGCCTGGGAAAGCCTCAAATTTGTGGTTGCCTTGCTCCAAGTACTGGAATCCTAGGCTATACCACACCAGCAGAATGAATCTCAAAAAGAATAAAAGGCAAGACCCAGCAATATCACTTTTGGGTATATATCCAAAAGACAATCATATCACAAGGACATGTGCTCAACTATGTTCATAACAGCATTATTCAAAATAGCCAGAACCTGGAAACAACCTAGATATCCCTCAACTGAAGAATGGATAAAGAAGCCAGGCGGTGGTGGTGCATGCCTTTAATCCCAGCACTCCGGAAGCAGAGGCAGGCGGATCTCTGGGAGTTCGAGGCCAGCCTGGTCTACAAGAGCTAGTTCCCGGGACAGTCACCAAAGCTACAAAGAAACCCTATCTCGAAAAACAAACAAACAAACAAAAAAAGAATGGATAAAGAAAATGTGGTACATTTACACAATGGAGTATTACACAGTGGTAAAAAATAAAAACACCTTGAAATTTGCAGGAAAATGGATGGATCTAGAAAAAAAAATTGAGTGAGGTAACCCTGGCCCAGAAAGACAAATATATTATGTAGTCACTCATAAGTGGCTTTTAGACATAAAGCAAAGAAAACCAACCTATAATTCACAATCCCAGAAAACCTAGACAACAAAGAGGAACCTAAGAGAGACATACATGGATCTACATAGGACGGAGAAGAAGACAAGATCTCCTTTGAGTAAATTGGGAGTGTGGGGGTCACGGGAGAGAGTAGAAGGGATGAATGGAAGAAGAGAGGGGAGTGGAGAAAAATGTGTAGCTCAATAAAAACAATAAAATAATAATAAAACGCACAGGCTGAGATGTAACCCAGTTGGTAAAATGCTTGCCTAACATGCCCTAGCCCTAGGTTCAACACCCAAAAGCCAGCCTGGGCAACATGAGACCCTGTCTCAAACAAACATTATAAGAGACATGCTTCTAACATTAGGATTTCTGGACTGTAGTCTCTCTAATTTTCAAACAATATGATATACTAAGTTGGCTAAAGTGAGAAGGTAAGACATCACACACACACACACACACACACACACAAAAAAAAAAAACTCCACTAAAGCAGTTATTGAGAAAAGACAGGTAGAACAAAGTGGTGGGAGGGGCTTCACCCTGAGCTATTTAGGACATAAACAACTAATGCAAAGCAGGGAAGGCTGAACATCCCCAGGAAGCTATCATCAGCTGACTGAATGGTTAGACTGTGGATTATTTACATACCTAATACAAATCTGCAATATTTAGGATAACACAGTAATAACCATCAAGACAAAGGACTTGGTGGTACTCACAAGTCTCCCTTTTCCTTTCCATACACAAGCAAACAAAAGACTGACTGGAAGCTGCTGAATGAATACTGAGAATATTAGTGATTTTTGCTTTCATTTGCATAGTTTTCCATTTCCTACTATGATCACGCATTGTTCTTATAAAATCTATTAAATTCATAATTTGAGCCCATACTTTTATTAAATACTTAAGAACTTGCAAACAATATATGGTGTCCTGACTAAAACACACCAGGGAAAACGCTTTCTAATCAGAAAGCTTTGCTGGAATTGTTTTCTGTGCCAAGAGCTTGAAGAATCAGGCACAACAAACTGAGGGAAGGGCAAGGAGCTTCCACTTGTTGCAGCACACTGACTCATTGGTCGTTTCTTCACCCACTGAATCAACACCTCCACACCACACAACCCTAGGGCGCACCAGCTGTATACTATTCTACAAGCTGAATATGACTGGATTAGTGTAAAGCCAACGTAACAATGGAAGTTGTACACACAGAGGTTTGCCTATTGTGTGAAGGGAAGACTCTGAGGTTCAGGGCCTTTCACAAAAACATGTAAAGACCAGGGATATAACTAGTATGGCACATGCCTAGCATACATTAGGCATTATATACCTAGAAGGCATTAGGTCATCCCCATACACAGTAGGAAAAAGAAATATCACCCACCTTCAAGGACTGTACATTATTCTATTAGGTTGAAAGTCTTTTTGTTTGTTTTATGGTTTTGTTTTGTTTTGTTTCAAGACAGGGTTTCTCTGTGGCTTTGGAGCCTGTCCTGGAACTAGCCCTTGTAAACCAGGCTGGCCTCGAACTCACAGAGATCCGACTGCTGCGCGCACCACCACCACCCGGCTGGGTTGAGAGTATTAAATATGAAACTAGATAGTAATATTATATTCTTTCAAACTAAAAATGATGGTAGTAGATTTAAACAAAAAGAACCAAGAAGCATCAAAGATAGAAATAAAAGAAGTCATTAGTTGCGGTTATTCAGTTTATATAAAAATAGGCCCTGACTCCACCTGCAAATGGCAACTCTTCCTTCGTGACATTCTGCTCCTCCACTATATTTACATCTGGACAACAGTACAAAATTAAGAGTGACTAAACCACTGGCGCCTCATCAAGCATCAAAGCAGAGACAAACCGCACAGGTTTCAAGTGTCCAATCTGATATATCTGTGTACACGAGTATTTACGCATCTTGATGAGACATGTCTCCATGAGACCATCGCCATCATCAAGGAGATTAGCGCTCAGTCATTCCCTAGTGCTCTTTCTCGGTTGAGTGTCTATCTTATTAATATCCTGCCTGACTAACAGAGATACAAACAAGCATCTGAGCTGCAGACTGAATAAGTCACCTCAAGGAAACACACTTGTGTGGGGCTAGAGATGGGCCAGGGCTAAGTGCATGTGCAGGTCCTGCAAAGGACCCTTGGGTTTCCACAGTCCTTGTCAGGCTGCTCACAAGCTCCCTCTTCTAGACGCCACAAGTACCTGCACTCACACATATAGACATACCTTTTTATAAGAGAAAAGCACTTGCATAACTGAGTTGTCACCTAAATTATCTATGCTTCTGAGGGGTTTTGTTTGTTTCACATCTTGTGCCCAGATTTTTAGTTGTAACACTGACTTAGGAAGGCAAGTCAGGCCCCCACCACACTCAATGTTGGGGCACAGTCCCTCTTTAGCCCCAACTAGCCTTTCTGACCAAGCAGTGAAGGCAGCACCTGTTCCTTCCTGGCTCTGCACTTCCAGCAAATCCTGTCCTATGGAGAACAGTCCTGACATGCTTAGCTGGTCCAGCAGCAGGCTGTCCACGCTGTGATTACTGTGGCTGAATTAGAAGAGTATGCTTGCCAAAATAAGACCTAGAACTTTAGTGTGAAGATGGCCTCATTTACCAAGGTTAACAGTGCAGAGTGACGCTCTCTAGTTAGGAAACAGGGGTGATGGGGTGAAATGAACCCGAGAGTTAGAAGACTGAGATTCAAGTCCCACCTCAAGTCCCTGCACTCCTGTGTGTTAGCGAACTAGCTCAACCGGTGCCAGGTGTTGGGGCAAAGGCCTTCAGTCCCAGCTCTTTCGGGTCTCTGAGTTGGAGCCCAGCCTGGTCTACAGAGTAAGACTGTGTCTTAAAACAAAAAATAAAAACAACAAAACCACGAATTCGACTGATGAGCTTTACTTGCTGTCTAGGCATAACACTGTATGTCACAAGTTGTTGTGAGGTAGGGACTACATAAAATATGAGAAAGTACTTGGTACTCTTAAAGGAACTACAGAGATAAGCCCCCCATCACCTCACATCCAACACTAGTGCAACACATTAAAAACTAAAAACTTCTTTCAAGTGTAATGTTTGATATATCCATACACGTATAGTCTATATGTAATATTAATTTATAAATGTAGCTAAACACATATAATTTTTTGAGACAGGGTTTCTCTGTGTAGCCCTGGCTGTCCTGGATCTCACTCTGTAGACCAGGTTGGCCTCAAATTCAGAGAATCACCTGCCTCAGCCAAGTGTGGGGATTAAAGGCGTGTACCACCACTGCCCAGGGGCTCGATATAATTTTAAAATTTCATCTCCCATCTAATTTGCAAGGTTCTTAATCCAAGACTGTACTCTTGAAGACTGTTTCTATTCTTGGAATTTGGCCATTGAATGAGTAATGAAAACAGATCCACTTTTAGGAACTAGGCCACGCACCAGGCTGAAACTGCCATTTTAAAAGCATAAGCATATTCACGAATGGCATGTTACTTACGTCTGTGACATTGTGGCAGGAAGTGCAATAGTATTTTCCTTCATCGGTAAGGCCCCAGGAGACAGCAGCACACTGTGAACAGCGGTCTGTGAACGATTTCTGTAGAAAAGAGAAAACCTGTGACTGTCAGGCTGGTACACTGCATCTTAAACCTCATGGTTCTAAGTTCTACCTCTAGGATTCCTGGTGATTTCATCCCCCAAATTAAAAAAAAAATCACAAAGTTAAAAATACATAGGACTATCTAAAAATAAAAAAATCAGTCTCTTTAGTAGTAAGAAACACTCTAACTATTTCACAAAGCTACTAAAATATGCAGACTAAGAACCAAGAAGAAAAGCTAGACAAGACTAAACTAGAAACAAAGAAACAGGTAAAGTTCCTTGGAAGTGGTGGGGGAGAAAAAGATGACCCAGCATATGTAAGCAAAATAAAAATGCGAAGAGTAGAAACCCTGTTGGCATTTCCTTGGTAGGTAGCACTGAAAATGTACCAAGAAGCAGCTGTTTCAAGCTCTTGTGCATTTAGGCAGCACTATCAAGGGTATCAACTGTATGTGTATGAGACGTGGAACCGTGTGCTGCGGGGCTCCATTAAGGAAAAGGAGCACAAGATTCACCCATGCTCTATATGGATGGATCATGGTGGATTGCAATTTCAGTTTTATCAACTTATTCTCTAAACTTTAACCATCCATCATACAACATTTATTGGTATTATACTTAGAGTCTGCTATGACACCCTCTATCATTATTCTGCCAGTGTGCACGTGCGCGCGCACATACACACAGAGAGACTTGGATTCTAAACCTTTGGTGTTTGAGTTATGGGTCGTTACTGCTGAATATGTCTATCATGTAAAGTTCATTTGAAGTTCAACAACATCTTGATCACTTTTACAATGAGGTATAGATAGGTACACGTGCTGGATAGGTTTGTGTCAACTTGCCACAACCTAAAGTCATTTTAGGAGGAAGCCCAGTAGAGAAAATGCCTCCATAAGATTGGGTTTCTTAATTAGTGTTTGATGGGGGAGGGCCCAGCTCACGGTAAGTGGTGTCAGCCCCGGCTGCTGGTCCTAGGTTCTATAAGAAAGCAGGCTGAGCAAGCCAGCAAGCAGCACTCCTCTAAGGCCTCTGCATCAGCTTCAGACTCCAGTTCCTGCCCTGACTTCCTTAGATGATGTGCAGTGTAAGCCAAATAAACCCTTTCTTCCCCAACTTGCTTTTTTGGTCATGGTGTTTTATTGCTGCAATAGAAACCCTAACTAAGACAGCACACTGGAATGTCCTCTGCAGGGGTTTGGAATCGGCACCCCGGACAGACTGACACGGGTTTCTTGGAGGAATCCCAAGTTCAGGTCCCGCCCTTCCTCACCCCAGCCCAGCGTCAATGGGAGCTTTGCTGGATGGTCCATTCCAGAGAGGATGAGCCATGGAGGTGGCCATCCCACAACCCCACAGCTTCATCCTTCTCCCGACCCACGCCCCAAGGGCACAAACACTCCACCCACCCGCACCCGCACCCTCCCCGTGTGGGAAGGTGGCCTGGTTCCGGGCCGCGTGGCCACCGCCCCCTCGCCCCGCCCCCTCTGTGGGTCACCGCCCCCCGCCGACGCCTCCTCCTCGCGCTGCTCCTCCTCTGCTTGGCTCCCTGGGCTCTTTCAGATAGGGAAACGTCGAGTCAGACCTCCATGCGGTCCTCTAGGTCCTTACCGCCTGCTCCAGATCCATCGCTGCTTGGTCGCCGCCACCGTTACCTAAGGCAGCGGGAGCCGCTTCCGGGAGAGGCGAGAGAGTGCTCCGGCCAGAAACACAGCCCCCGCCTTTGCGTTCCGCTAGTCTTCGGTGCCGCCCTTTGTGCTCCCAAAGCTTGGGTCTTGAGCTGCCAGCCGGCAAGGCAGGAACAGGGCCAGACTCCTGAGAATTGGCTCAGACCTACGAGAAGGTGTCTTATTTATTTATTTTTGGTGGAGTATGTGTCGAGACACGGTTTCTCTGTGTAGCCCTGGCTGTCAAGGCGCTCTGTAGACCATACTGGCCTTGAAATCACAGAAATCCTCCTCCTTCTGGCTGTCGAGTGCTGGGATTAAAGGCGTGCACCACCACCTCCCGGCTTCTTGGGGTTTTTTTTTGTTTTGTTTTGTTTTTTAACATATTCTCCTAATGTCTGAGGTAGAGAACACATTGTTAGAGCTGGGTTTCTATTTGGAATTTTTTTTCTTCTCCAGGTCTTAAGAACCAAAGCCTTGTGTGTGGTGTGTGTTTGTCACCTTGCAACCTAGGTAGCGGATCATGATTTTTTTTCTTGTGCCTCCACTTTCTCCTGTGTAAAAATTGTATATATTTACCTGTAAATATAGTTAGATCTCACATAATAAAGTCTCGATAAATTTCGTACGTTCCTTCGTTGAACACTCGAATTCCTTGCTTCATTCCTTAAATCAAAATCGCTTTTAAATTTTGGGGATTTACCTATAAACAAAGTAACTCTCCTCTTTCGTCAAGACTATATTTGGGCTTTTAAGATTCTTATTATTTCATTTTTTTTGTTTGCTTTTTCAAGACAGGGTTTCTCTGTGTAGCCCAGGCTGTCCTGAAACTCACTTTGCAGACCAGGCTATCCTGGAACTCAGCAGAAATTCGTCTGCCTCGACCTCCCAAATGCTGGGATTAAAGGTGTACACCTCCATTGCCTGGCTATATTTGTTTTAAATGCTAAAGATCTTATCCTGGGTCGGTAGAGATGAATGCTGAGAGGGACTTTAGGTGATAAAGTTCCCACTGATATCTGATTCCCAATTGCTGGGATTAACTCTCTGGTTATATTTGAATTTTTCAAAGAAAGGGACTTTTTTTTTTTTAAGAAAACACATAATTTAAAAATATACAAAGAGAAGCTGGGTGTTGGTGGCACACGCCTTTAATCCAAGCACTTGGAGACAGAGGCAGGCAAATCTCTGAGTCCAAGGCCAGCCTGATCTACAGAGTGAATTCCAGGATAGCCAGACTAGCTATATCAGAAAAAGGTTTAGGGCTGGAATGTTGCTCGGTGATTGGTGTGTGTTTGTCATGTAGAAGACCATGGACTCAAGCTTCAAGACTGGAAATAAATAAATAATTGAGACAACAGCAAGACAAAGAAAAGACAAAGTGTCCATGACTCTATTCATCAGTGGACTTGTGTTAACCAAGATACCACACAAGCCAATAAGGCAGAGTCCAGTTAGAAAGACAAGGCAGTGGAGTGAAGCAATCCCAGCTCCTCTGGAGGCTGAGCAGGAGGACACTAAGTTAGAGTCACCTGGGCTATGTACGTAATGAAACCCTGCCTAAAACAAACGAAACAAAACAAATGAAACGCTGCCGAGGAATAGCAGTGGTGGTGGAAAAGGCAGTCAGTCTCTAGATATATAGGCAAAAGCCAAACCTGGTGGATTGGGTAAGGCAAGGGTTAAGATGGACTGTAACTCTCAGGACCTGTCCTGAGCTGCTGGGAAAAGATCGCCTTTACTGAGGCAAACAAATAAATAAATCTATCTTCTGCCTAAGCACAGTGGAGGAGAAGACAATATTCTGTTTTGGTATATGTCTTAGTGTGGTCTTGTCCCATGTTCAGGTGGGGCCCTGAGGACCACACTGAATTGATGAGGGGAAAGGGCATGCCTGGGGCTGAACATGGGGCTGACCAGGGTAAGATTACTAGGGAGGGAGTGTCCAGAGAGAAAAAGGTCCAAGGACTGAGGCCAGTAAAGGACCGTGAGAATGAATGTCCTTGACACAAAGGAAAACCAAGAGTACAAGGCACCCTGGAAGCCAGCAGTGTTGAAGAGGAAGACCCTTCACCTGCACCAGAATATAATGCATGAGTAATAAAAACACAGAGACAGAAATTGGGGTTCAACCTGAAAAGCAAAGCAGACAAGCCACTAGAGAAGTCTTACCTCTACCACAGCTGGGCAGCCACAGACTAAAACAGACTAAGCCTCTCTCTCCTCCCATTTTATATTCCCTCTAGTGCTGGGATTAAAAGTGTGACTCCATAGGACTGGAATTAAAGGTGTGAGCCACCATCACCTGGATTCATTTCTGCATTGATCTTGTGTAGCCCAGGGTGGCCTTGAACTCATAGAGATCCATTCGACTCATATCTCATTGTCATAAAAAAGAACATAGTTTATTAAAACATCTTAAATGCCATATTTGTAGATCTCTGAAGTGTTTGAAGATGACCTGTCTACCTAAAATATATCTTTATTTAACCTTGAAATGTACCTAATGTGACTACAGTTTGATAATACTAAGTGATTAACTACTAACCTGCATTTCCTTGTTATATGAAACAATTGGTAATAATAATTTTCAAGGACTAGAAATTTGCAATACATTATTAAATGACTTATATAGGTACAATACTTGAACAAAAGCAATCTCGCTGGGCGGTGGTGGCACACGCCTTTAATCCCAGAACTCGGGAGGCAGAGGCAGGCAGATCTCTGTGAGTTTGAGGTCAGCCTGGTCTACAAGAGCTAGCTCCAGGACTGGCTCCAAGCTACAGAGAAACCCTGTCTCAAAAAAACAAAAAAAACCAACCAAACAAAAAGGCAATCTCAATATACAAATCTATATACAATATACAAAGCTCCAATTCAATTTAAAACTAGTAGTTGCTTTTTAAAAGTAGATTCAATAATCTAACTTTTTATCATATCATATCTGTCCTCCCTTTTTTCTTTTCAGACTAGATTCAATAATCTACCCCTTTATCTTATTGTATCTATATCCCCCTTTTTTCTTTTCAAAACAAGAAAAGAATCTAATTTCCTTTGTTTAGCTTTTTTTTCTGACCATTACCAATAACAACTTGTAGCCAACCCTCTAAACAATGACAAACATCCATAATTCACTGGACGAACAAAAACCATCCACCCTACCTCTTGGGAATGTGGGCGTTGTATTCTTAAATTTACTTCCTGCCGACCGGGGACGATGGTATCTTATAGGATCCTGAAAAGAAAACTTGGGTTAATTGTCAAGTCCTGGGAGAGGCAGCTGAATCATCTTTTTGGTCCAGTCTATGCATAATAGGAAAATGCAGGGCTTGTCTCAAGTCCTGGCTAGAGTAGTCTGTTAGGCTGGATCATCTCAGCTTGTCACCTCAAAATTATTCTGAGCAGTTTGTAGTCCAAAACCAATCCTTAGGTGGAACTTTTCGGCTTAGTATTGTTATCATAGTCCTGGAGGATTCATTGTTGTAGGGCCCCATCCTCCTTAAGGAGACTTCAAAGGTCACTGTTAAGTGTGCTGCAGAAAACTGATAGAGACTCAAATCTGAAATCATGTATAGGAAGGTAGATGAAATCTTTTTCTAGAATTAGTTAATACTCTATATGACCATTTATATCATGACAAAGATATATATATATATATACATATATTATAATTCTTATACCTTAAGAAAAGCTGTCAATATAAAACCCAAAGGATTATGAGATTAGTAGCAATAAAATAGTCTTTAAATTTTTGTTTTTCTTCTGTCCCATATTAGGTGGCTCTTCTGACATGAGACAGAGATTTTAAATTTCACTTTAATAATCATGCTTGGGTTTAGAAGAGAGAGTTGCACTCCAACTCCAAAGTCAGCTTTAATTTTTAATTAAACTGGGACTACAAAAAGAACATTTGCATTTTATGTCTGTAGAGAATAGCAGAAACATACATTTTGTAAGATTTATGAAATTTTACCTTGTTGGAAATGTGATATAATAATAGACCAATTTGCTCTTTTTCTTGAGACATTTTTTTCTGAATGCTTTGTTTTTTTTCTTCAGATGTCTCATTTGTCCAGTAGTCTTCAGATTCCTTAGCTGGATATATTTATTTTCCTGAAAAGACAGAGATTAAACCCTTTCTCAGCCCTAATTTTGGGGAGATTCTCTTTTGGCAAGTTAACACTGATCAAATGAAAAGCATTTGTTAGTTTTATAGGTTAGATTAGATTAAAAGGCCATGATGTTTGATGAACTATCATCTCTTCCAATTTAGATGTGCCTTTTGTTCAAATCCAATCTTTATCAATTTCAATGGTATCCATAGCTTTTCTTCTCCTGTAGAAACAAAAGCAAAACTCCTTCCCCAAGGAAATACATGTCCTGATTTCCATTCTGAGGTCAGTACATCTTTAAAGTATATTGGCTTATTTAATTCTGTTTTTTCTACTGTCCACTGTCTCCCCACAGCTGTTGTCACTTTCTCATTAGCACGTAGAAAATTCAAAGTTAATAAAGCATTATGCAATCTATTTATGGGGGTAATTTTTATCCCTTTCTGTTTATCAAATATATCATTTAGAGTTTGATTTGATTTTTATATAATTGCTTGTCCTGTAGGAGTGTGTGGTACACCTGTAATATACTTTATATTATAATAAGCAAAAAACTGTTTCATTTTCTTAGAGACATATGCTGGAGCATTGTTGTCTTTATTTGTGCGGGTATATCCATGGGTGACCATAACTTCTAGAAAATGTGTGATTACTGAATCAGCCTTTTCCGAACTCAAAGCAGTTGCCCATTGAAAATCTGAACAGGTGTCATATTTTAGTTTTCTAAATTCTACACATCCCTCTGCCAGATTTCATTCCTTCAAGTACCCTTTGGGTTGTTTCCTGCAGATAGTGGTGTTTGGTTATATAAAGATTACTTTTTTAAACCTTTGCTATTGACATGATGTTTTCTATAACATTCTGAGGCCTTCATCACATTTCAATCAACAACTGATTGATTTCTGCATTACCTTGTGCTAGAGGACCTGGCAGACCCATATGGGACTGGATGTGTGTTATGTATATGGGATGATGCCTATTCCTGATTTTATCTTATACCTGAATAAGTAATAAAGTCAATTCTGTATTATCTGATATAAATTCAGTGGTTTCAGTATTTAAAACAACTCTTTCTGTATATTGTGAATCAGTAACTATGTAGAGAGGATCTTTAAAATCCTTTAGTACTATGAGAATAGCATATAACTCTGCCTTTTGGACAGAATCATAAGGGCTTTGTTCCACCTTAAATTTTATGATTTGTGGGGCTGGAGAGATGGCTCAGTGGTTAAGAGCACTGATTGTTCTACCAGAAGTCCTGAGTTCAATTCCCAGCAACCACATGGTGGCTTACAACCATCTCTAATAAGATCTAGTGCCAACTTCTGGCCTGCAGGAACACATGCAAGCAGAACATTGTATACATAACAAATAAACAAGTCTTTTTAAAAATTTCTGATTTGGAACCTGCCTTTCCTGATTTATTTGCATCAGTATAGAATGTAGGGGCTCCGGTTATTAGTGTGCCCCGTACAATATGAGGAAGGATTCAGTTAGCTCTCTTTATAATTTAAATTCTCTTGCTTTTAGGATAGTTGTTAATCTCTCCCAAAAATTTCTTCCCATAATTTGTTAATTTCATCATCATTAAAAGGTATTTTGCTGGGTCTATTCCTATAATTGATGAAGTCTCAATTTTCCTTTTATAATCAACTCAGAGACCTTTTCCACTTAAGTTTTTAATTTTTTTACTAGGTTTATAGGGTAAAAAAGGATCCATTCTAAGGCAATATCTACCCTCTGCATTAAAATTCCTGTAGGGGAATATTTGGAAGATAATATGGCCAGAATGCAGTTAAGATTCAGATCCACATTATCCACATGTGCCTTCTGTAATTTCTCTTCAATCAAAGTCAATTCTCTCCAACTACAGCTGATATTTCCTCAGAGACTATCTAAGTCTTTGTCATCATCTAAGGTTTTATGTAAATTAATCAGTTCATCAGGTTTTATTCCCTTAGCTAGAAAATGTCTCCTAGCAATCTTTGGAAATCATTAAGAATCCGCAATCAATATCTACTAATTTGTACCTTTTGGGAACTAACTTTTTTTGTAAACCTATTTTATAACCTAAATAATTAATAAAATCTCCTCTTTGTATTTTTCAGGAGCAATTTGTAATTTCCAACAAGACAAATTTTTCTTTACTTCTTCAAACATTCTTTCTAAAGTATATACATTTGAATAAGATAGCAAAGTGTCTTCAATGTAATGGTAAACTGTAGATTTAGGAAATTGCTCACGTATCATTTCCAATGGCTGATTTACAAAATACTAGCACAGGGTGGGGCTATTTTGAAGGTGTAAGTCACAAACAATCCCACACCAGTTTGAAATTATGATTAATAGAATGGTTATTTATTTAAAGGGGAAAACTTACAGATCACCGTCCCAGACAAGAGCCCTCTGCACAGTCAGGAAAGGAGTCTAGTCGCCAGAAGCAGAGCCGGAAGCCAGAGAGAGAGGAGAGGGAAGTGGCTGCCTTTTTAAAGGGAGAGAGACCATACCCCAATGGGCTGGTATCTCAGCGGCTATTGGCTGAAGGAGCGGAAGGAGCTCCCTCAACACTATTTAACATTCCCTGTGGGAGAACCTTCAGTTGATATCTGTGCCTGAGACCTGCAGGGAGGGAAAAATGGGCTCGCCTTACCATGTGCTGAATGACTGATGGATCTAGATATGAGGGTCACTAGAGAGGAAAGCAATGAGACAGCTAATCTCAATTGTCAGCTTGAGTGGGTTATAAATGGTTAAAAGATCAGTGGAACGTGTGTGCATTTGTCTGCAAGAGTGTTTTCAGAGATTATTGGCATGTGCCATAGCAATGGAGTAAAGAAAGATCCTCCATCTTAATAAACTAGAGACCTGGAGGGACCCAAAGTAGGAGGAGAAAGCCCCCAACTCAAGCAAATGTCATGACACATATGTGTCAGTCAGAAGACAATTTGTGGTTTTTTCCTTCCACTGTATGTGCTGTGGGATAATGCTCTTGTAACCTGTAAAGATTTGTCACTTGTATTGTTATAAAAAATGCTGATTGGTCAGTAACCAGGCAGGAAGAGTAGGCAGGGTGACCAGACTAGGAGAATTCTGGGAAAAGGAAAGACTCACTCTGCAGATGTCAGCCAGCCACCAAGGAAATAAGACATATAGAAAATGAGCTAGTGCCATGGCCATGTGTCAATATAGGCTAATAGAAAAAGGTTAATTTAAGATGCAAGAGCTAGCTAGAAATATGCACGAGCCATCAGCCAAGCAGTGTTGCAATTAACATAGTTTCTGTGTGATTATTCAGGTCTGAGTGGCAGGGAAATTTAAGTGCAGTCTTCATGAACAAAATGGGTTCTAGGGATTAAGCTCAGGTCATCAGATTTAGCAGCAGGTACCTTTACCAGCTGAACCAGCCTTGCTTTCAACAGTGATGGCTCTTGAATCCTTTCACAACTCTGCCTGACAATTTGCTTTCTGTTTGAACATAAGGAATTAGAGCTGACCTTCTTGGAGTTCCCAGTCTACCAAGAAGCCCTTACCTTTCTGGCCCTGTTCTCTCTTGCCAGCTTATTGAAAATGTCTGGAAACCCATATCCCCTTCTGTCTCGTGATCATTATTGTCTTCTGCTAAGCAAGTCAGGAAAAGA
The DNA here is from genome assembly GCF_037038515.1 of Microtus pennsylvanicus. Classification (NCBI taxonomy): domain Eukaryota; kingdom Metazoa; phylum Chordata; class Mammalia; order Rodentia; family Cricetidae; genus Microtus; species Microtus pennsylvanicus. The sequence continues at coordinate 97,149,463 of NC_134586.1, forward strand.
ACAAAGGGGGCTGGAGAGGTGGATCAGTGGTTAAGGGTACACACTGCTCTTCCAGAAGATCCAAGTTCAGTTCCCAGAATTCATCTCAGGGGGCTCACAACCAGCCATTAACTCCAGCTTCCAGGGATTTAACACCCTCCTCTGGCATCTGATGGCATTACATTACTTTACATAACCCTGCCCTCTCCCATACCACACATATGCACATTATTAAAAAGAAAAGAACAAATAAACTATTTTTAGTCTTTCTTTATTGTATATTACCCATGACTGACAGCATCTGTTTCTATTTTCAATAAAATCCATGAAAAGGGGGTCTACACCAGGCAGTGGTGGCACACTCCTTTAATCCCAGCACTTGGGAGGCAGAGGCAGGTGGATCTCAGTGAGTTCGAGGCCAGCCTGGTCTACAAAGCAAATTCCAGGACAGCCAGGACTGTTATATTGAGAAACCCTGTCTTGAAAAACCAAAACCAAAAGCCAAAACCAAACCAAACAAACAAGCAAAAACCAAGAGGGGTCTACATACTTCCCTCTTTCATTTATTTTTTTAAAACATGCTCTTACAGACTTTCATTCTTAACACTCTACTGAAATTGATTTCATTACCCAGGTTTTTGTAGAGGAACAAAATTGATAGAACACAAATCTATGTACATACATACATATACATATATACACATATGCATGAGTATATGATAGGGGATGTATTGAATCAGCTTATAGGCATGTCCAATCCATGGTCTGTGGTCAGATGTGTATGAATGCAGCCCAACATCAAATTGTAAGTTTATTTGAAACATTATGAGGGCGTGTGTGTGTGTGTGTGTGTGTGTGTGTGTAATCCAACAGTTCATAAAGTTGTACATATTTATCACTAGGCCAGTCAACTTGCTCCTACAGTTTACCATGCTCATGTCTCCATATATAGATGGACTCTTTCACTGCCATCTGGTAAGATAAATAATCGTGATTCTGCATAAACAGTTGTATCACTGTACATGAACTCTTACACACCAGGTGTGGCTCTACACCAGGATCTTGTCTTGGAGTTGGCCCTGTTTTGCTACGAGTTTTCATTCCTATTCATTTGAGGAAATGGAACCATGTCTTGCTTTTGAAATTTGGCCAGAAATACTTTGATTGTGAAAGTCTTGTGAAAATATATGGTGAGAAAGTTCATTGAGTGTACAGTTCACAATGGTGGAGAAAAGGGGGAGGGTTTTTTCTCTTTCTTAACTCAATTGTTCAGTTCTTAAGTGTGAACTCTGGAGATGACAATGTCATGTTACAATGTCAAAAGGTTGGACACCCTTGTTGTTTATTGGAAACTGGGAAATCAAATAATGACCATCTGCATATTGGGGAGCCAGATAATCTGGTGGCTTCTGTGTCTGAGAAGCTGGAAACCTCAGAATAAGGGGCTCAAAGATTGTAGAAGGAGCTGTGGGCCATTTCCCACCGCCTAGCTTCTGCACTGCTAGCTTTACCCAAAATAATTACACGAAAACTGTATTCTTTTTTTTTCAAGACAGGATTTCTCTGCAGCTTTGGAGCCTGTCCTGGAACTAGCTCTTGTAGACCAGGCTGGTCTTGAACTCCCAGAGATCTGCCTGCCTCTGCCTCCCGTGTGCTGGGATTAAAGGCATGTGCCACCACTGCCCGGCTGGAAACTGTATTCTTTTAAGCACTGCTTGGCCCATTAGCTCTAGCCTCTTACTAGCTAATTCTCACATCTTGATTAACCCATTTCTAATAATCTGTGTAGCACCACAAGGTGGTGGCTTACGGGAAGGGATCTTAACCTGCATCCATCTTGGAGAGGAGAGCTATAGCGTATGCCTCACTGCCTTCTTCCTCCCAGTATTCTGTTCTGTCTACTCCACCCACCTAGTTTTCCGCCCTATCAGGCCAAGCAGTTTCTTTATTAATTAACCAATGAAAGCAACAGATAGACAGAAGACCCACCTACATCAGAAGATGAAGCCCCAGTTTAAGGTTTAAAGCCTGGAGGCTACCAGAAGGGTTGCTAGTGGGAATCATGTTGAAAGGTTGAAGCAGCTGTGGTCTCATGTCTGCTGATAATGAGAGCAGCAAGATAAGCTTGGGGAAGAAGTTCCAGGACAGGCACCAAAGCTACAGAGAAACCCTGTCTCAAAAACCAAAAACAAGTAAATAATTAAATAAATAAATATGCAACTGTAAACATCTGCAGGGGACTAGAGAGATGGTTCAGTGGTAAAGATGGTACACACTGGTCTTGCAGAGGATGCCAGTCTGGTTCCTAGCACCTAGGTAGGGGCAGCCCACAGTGGCCTGTAGGGATAAGTCCCGCCCCTTAGGGGGCGTGTTCACCTCGGACTAATGTTTGCCTATAAATTTGGCGATCGTGCTCCCAGCCGCTGCTTCTGCTTTCCTGGTCTCCGGGGTTCTGTAAGTCTATTTCACCATTAAAGCTGTATATATATTTTTACAATCTGTCTGCATTCATTTACGCCGTTACATTTTGGCATCCAACGTCGGGCTATTTTGCCCCCGACTCAAGCGGGTAGCCTGCTAGCTAACACAGCACCCTCCCAGGTGCTGTTTTTTAGTTCATGACTTGGGCCCCAGTGCCGAGTCTGAGACACACTCGGCCACACAGGCCCATTCTGCCTGTCTTGGCTAAGTTTGCAGCAGAACCCCACTGCCTGAATTAGCAGAAGCGCAAGTACTTGCGGTTTTGCAACAAAAGCCGCCACAGTGGCAGATTTGGTCTGATACAAAGTCACTTGGCCGGGTGGTGGTGGCGCACGCCTTTGATACCAGCACTTGGGAGGCAGAAGCAGGCGGATCTCTGTGAGTTCAAGGCCGGCCAGACAGTGGTGGTGCACGCCTTTAATCCCAGCACTCAGGAGGCAGAGACAGGCGGATCTCTGTGAGTTCGAGGCCAGCCTGGTTTACAAGAGCTAGTTCTAGGACAGGCTCCAAAAACACAGAGACCACCACTGGTAGGAACCGATCATTGCAGGTAAAAAAATTTTTCTTTTATAAATAAAATGTCTGAACACATTATTATTCAAGAATTTAACAGTTTTTTTTAATTGTACCATGTGGGAGATTTTACAAGAGGTGTCTATCACCCCACATCTATGGATCCTTCTGGGATTCATAGTTTTCATTGTCACTAAATGGTTTGATAATAGAAATATGATAAAGTCTTTATGAGACGAATCCAGGATTCTTAAGGCAGAGATTGAATGCTTAAAAACAATTGAGAATGACAACAATCTTCTCAAGAATCAGTTTGAAGTTCTCCAAGCTGATGTTAAGGAGAAATTCATTACTATGGAAGAGGGAACAGCTGATTTGGATCGTAAGCTTCAGTCCCTTTCTGTAGGAACTGAAACATTAGTGGCTGATATTAAGGAGAAATTCATTACTATGGAAGAGGGAACAGCTGATTTGGATCGTAAGCTTCAGTCCCTTTCTGTAGGAACTGAAACATTAGTGGCTGATATTAAGGAGAAATTCATTACTATGGAAGAGGGAACAGCTGATTTGGATCGTAAGCTTCAGTCCCTTTCTGTAGGAACTGAAACATTAGTGGCTGATGTTAAGGAGAAATCCATTACTATGGAAGAGGGAACAGCTGATTTGGATCATAAGCTTCAGTCCCTTTCTGTAGGAAATGAAACATTAACTGAGAGAATCTAAACTGCTGAGTGTGACAATCGGATTTTGTCTAAAGCTTATGACAGATTGACGGAAAGATTGTCAATACAAGAAGACACGGTTTATGCCATAAAAATTATGTCCAAAAATGAGATGTTATCTCTAATGGACAAACTTCATACTTTAGAATCCTCAATGAAGGCTTTGGAACATAATTCTGGACAGGAGATTCAGACATTGCAGAAGGCAATGGTGAATAGAATTGAAAAGATTGAGGGATTTCTAAATTCTGATGAAGACGAGCAAAGGGTAGAAAGGCAAATTTTAACTACATCTGTGGGTAAATCTCTCCGGGACAATTTCCACAAAGCTCTACCTACAGCTCTACCTGCCTTTCCAGTAATAACAAAAGAGAAGGTGATTGGTTTAAAAAACCCTAGGGTCATCAAGGAGGATACATGGGAGCCTGTCTGTATGAATGATCTCAAGGAAATAAAACAGGCTGTCATGACTTTTGGGATGCAAGCCTCTTTTGTTAAAGAGATGCTAAGATCTTGGGCCACGACAAGCAGAGCAACCCCTCGGACTGGCTCCAGCTGAGCTCTGCGGTTCTTGAGAGTGGACCGCAATTGAAATGGAAATGCTTATTCAGGCAAGAGGCTAGACTCTTAGAACAGCAGGAAAAAGCGAAGGGAATTGACATTTCCCTAGATAAAATTCTAGGTGAAGGGCTCTTTTCCAACCCTCAGGAACAAGTTATTTGGGTGAAAACACACTCTCCATGTGTACTACAGCAGCCTTAAGGGCTTGGGACAGGGTACAAGACCCAGGACAGAGAATGGAATCATTTGTCAGAGTTAAACAGGGTCAGAGCGAACCCTTTAGTGACTTTTTACAAAGATTAACTAAGGCTGTACAAATAGGGATATCTGACCCAGAAGCAAGACATATAATGATTGAGTCTTTGGCTTATGAAAATGCAAATGTGGAATGCAAAAGGATTTTGGGCCCTTTAAAGCTCAGATCAGCACCCTTGGAAGAATGGGTCTTGCATACACTCAATGTTGATACATTTGATTATGGCACTGAAGCATGGGTAGAAGAAGCAATTTCCAATGGTAAAAGGAGACACCAGAATACCAAATGTTTTAATTGTGGCAAAATGGGTCATATGAAAAGGAATTGTAGACAACGGATTTTCAGAAATAATAATAATAATAATAATGCATCTTTCAGAAATAATAATAATAATGCATCTTCTGAAAATAACAGAAATAGGAGGACTCAGCCTTCAGGTTTATGTAGAAGATGTGGAAAAGGCAGACATTGGACGAATGAATGCAGGTCTACAAGAGACAGACAAGGCAACCTGATACAGACAGGAAACGTGAGAGGGGGGGCCTCACAGGTCCCCATGGCAAACATGGTTCAGTCATTTCCAGTTTCTGCAGAGAACGTGCCTCCTCAGGACAATTAGGAAGCCCCATGCCTACTGTTACAAGCAATAATGATCAGAAAGATAAGTTACGTGTGTTTTTGCAAACTTCTATAAATGATCAAAGACCTAAATTGAGAGTGTGTGTAAATGGAATTTTTATTACTGGCCTGCTGGACACAGGTGCTGATGTAAGTATCATTACCCCAGAATCTTGGCATCTGTATTGGCCTCTTCAGAATGTAAATGTTCAGCTCCTGGGAATTCGAACCCTATCTTGAGTAAGGCAGAGCACGAGATGGGTTGAATGTATAGGGCCAGAGGGACAAATAGGAAAATTAAGGCCATATGTAGCCAATATCGCAATGAATTTATGGGGTCGCGACCTATTACAACAATGGAATACTGAAATTAACATTCCTGCTACTTCTAGAGCCTATAGTTCTGAGAATAATATTAAAAGATATTACAGGGCTGGAGAGATGGCTCAGAGGTTAAGAGCATTGCCTGCTCTTCCAGAGGTCCTGAGTTCAATTCCCAGCAACCACATGGTGGCTCACAACCATCTATAATGAGGTCTGGTGCCCTCTCCTGGCCTGCAGACATACACAGACAGAATATTGTATACATAATAAATAAATATTTAAAAATAAAAAAAAAAGATATTACAAACGGAGAAAACCAGCCATTCGGGCTGTACAAGAACAAGCAATTGATGTCCCTTCAGAGATACCAACAGCCTTGCCTCTAAAATGGTTGACTGAGAAACCAATATGAACAAAGCAATGGCCTTTAGCTGAGGAAAAGTTACAGGCTTTAGAACAGCTGGTACAAGAACAATTAGATGCTGGACATATAGAAGAATCTACCAGCCCTTGGAATTCTCCTGTATTTGTGGTTAAGAAAAAATCAGGTAAATGGAGAATGGTGACAGATCTCAGGGCCATCAACAAGGTTATTCAACCTATGGGCCCTCTGCAATCTGGAATTCCTTTGCCCTCTTTATTACCAAAAGGATGGCCTCTCGTAGTTAATGATTTAAAGGATTGTTTTTTCACTATACCTTTGCAAAAAGAAGATAGAGAAAAATTTGCCTTCACAGTGCCTACTTATAACAATTCTCAACCTTCGAGGAGGTACCACTGGACCGTCCTCCCCCAGGGTATGTTAAATAGCCCCTCCCTGTGCCAATATTTTGTGAACCAACCATTGCAAATAATACGCAAGAAATTTCCCAAATCTATAGTATACCATTACATGGACTACATTTTGTTATCCGATTCAAACATGGATACCTTGAACAGACTGTTTGAAGAAATAAAGATACTTTTACCTAAATGGGGATTGCAGATTGCTCCTGAAAAGATTCAGAAGGGAGATTCTGTTAATTATTTAGGTTATAAAATAGGTTTGCAAAAAATTAAGACACAAAAAGCACAAATTAGGAGAGATCGCCTACGGACTCTTAATGACTTTCAAAGACTGTTAGGAGACATTTCCAGTCTACGACCAGCTATTGGATTAACACCTGATCTAATAATTCATTTGAACAAGACCTTGGATGGTGATAAAGATTTAAACAGTCCCAGAGAATTAACAGCTGAAGCAGAAAAGGAACTGACAATGATTGAGGAAAAATTACAACAGGCACATGTGGACAGGGTAAATCCAGAGCTCGATTGTATTCTCGCCATACTACCATCAAAAATTTCTCCTACAGGAATTTTAATGCAGAGAGATGATATTATTTTGGAATGGATCTTTTTACCACATAAACCAAGTAAGAAACTGAAAACTTATGTGGAAAAAGTCTCTGAGTTAATTATAAAAGGCAAGCTGAGACTTCGTCAACTAGCAGGCATAGACCCAGCAGAAATTATAGTGCCTTTCACTGCTGATGAACTAAAGAAATTATGGGAAGATAATGAACCATGGCAAAGAGCTTGTGCTAATTTTTTGGGAGACATTAATAACAACTATCCAAAAAGCAAGAGGCTTAACTTCATAAAGAGAACTTCTTGGATTCTTCCTCGAATCGTCCATGATGCTCCAATAACTGGAGCCCGTACATTCTATACTGATGCCAATAAATCAGGGAAGGCAGGTTACAAATCAGAAGACTTGGGTAAGGTGGAACAAAGTCCGTATAATTCTGTCCAGAAGGCGGAATTATATGCCATTCTTATGGTGCTAAGGGATTTTAAAGAACCTATTAATATAGTCACTGATTCACAATACGCAGAAAGAGTTATTTTACATATTGAAACTGCTGAATTTATACCTGATGATACAGAACTAACCTCATTGTTTCTCCAGGTTCAAGATTTGATCAGGAACAGGCTTTGCCCTATGTACATAACACACATCCAATCCCATATAGGTCTTCCAGGTCCTCTAGCACAAGGTAATGCAGAAATTGATCAATTATTGATTGGTATTGTGCTACAAGCCTCTGAATTTCATAAAAAACAACATGTTAATAGCAAAGGTTTGAAGAAAGAGTTTTCAATTACATGGCAACAAGCTAAGGAGATTGTAAAGAAATGCCCTACTTGCTCTTTCTATAACCAAACGCCACTGCCTACAGGGGCTAATCCAAAGGGCACCGAAAGGAATGAAATCTGGCAGATGGATGTGTTCCACTTTGCAGAATTTGGCAAATTAAAATATGTTCATCACACCATTGACACTTATTTAGGCTTTCAGTGGGCAACTGCTTTAAGTTCAGAAAAAGCTGATTCAGTAATCACTCATTTATTAGAAGTCATGGCTATCATGGGTATACCTACACAAATAAAGATGGATAATGGTCCTCCTTATGTCTCTAGGAAAATGAAACGGTTTTTTGATTATTACAATATCAAGCATATTACAGGTATACCATACAATCCTACAGGTCAAGCAGTCATAGAAAGATCAAATTGAACTATAAAGGATATGTTGAACAAACAAAAAGGGGTGGAAAACAACCCCAGAAATAGGTTACATAATGCTTTGTTAACCTTGAATTTTCTCAACGCTAATGAGAAGGGAACAACAGCTGCAGAAAGACATTGGATAATGGAAAAGTCTACTGAACTAAATCAACCAGTTTATTTCAAGGATGTGCTGACCTCACAATGGAAGCCAGGAGATGTGCTGCGTTGGGGAAGGGGTTTTGCTCTTATCTCCACAGGTGAGGAAAAATTGTGGATACCATCAAAATTGATAAAGGTTCGGTTTGAAGAAGAGAAGCCACTTGGAAAAGATAAATAACAATTCTTTCACAAGGATGGCGAGCATACTGATGGTAAGAAATACAGATAGGTTGGAGGCAGGGTTCTTTTCTTATCTCCACAGGAAAACACTCATCTTCAAAGAAATTAAAGGACCCTGAATATTTAATTACTGATGGATGGACATATTTTGTAAGTATTAATTTTATATATATATATGTCTTATTAAACATTTCTTTATAAATATGTAGAGCTGGTTTTGAAGTTGGACTCTGGCTCAGTCCCTCTCCAATTCCAAGCCTATTAGTAAGAGAAAAACCCGGAGTTTCTGGAGTTTCTGGAGTTTCTGTCTCATGTCAAGAGCCATGATATGGGACAGAAAGAAATATGATTTTAGAAAACATCTTTGCTTTTCTTCATATCTATCATACTTTTCATTGAATATATCTATCATGTCTTTCATTGCATATATATATATATGTATGACTATATGATTAATGTTTAAGTTTTTCACAATGAACAATGAGGTTTTCCTGAAGTGACATTTGAAATTTCCAGGAAGAAGATGGGGCCCCACAACAACAACTCTACCTGGTTGATATGATACTGATAGCACTACTACAAGACCTGTTTTGGATACCAGCTGCACAAGATGATCCCAACTTGGTTAGCTGAAATGGTGCACATCTTGTTCTGGCCAGACCTCCACAAAATACTCAGAGACTATTTGCAATTTTAAAAGACATTGATCTTGAAATTTAACCATCATTTTACTTTCACAGGATCCCCCAGAAAGAACGTCGCCCCCATGACAGCTGGAAGTAATTCTAGAGGACGACGTCCCCTCTCCCAGTAAAGTTTACCCCTGGGTTTAGGGAAATCATTTAGCGTTGGGAGGTTGGGGGAGGAATTTTATAAGCTCAGGGATCATTTTGAAAAAAACAAGAGGGAATGATGGGATAATAGATTTATAATTGTGAGTTACTGCTTTTAGACAAATATATTGGTATCGATTTTTGTATATTGATACAAAGTTAAATTATATTGACTATTGTATGCATGCATGTTTCTATGTTTAAAACATTTTTATGTATTGACATATATTGTATTGATATATATATATTGTATATTTTTACCATATTGCAGTGTACATTTCTACCTCTGATTAAGATACTTATATAATGTTTGTGTATTGATATATATTTACCATATTGCAATGTATATTTGTACAGTGTTTATATTTGGAGGTCATTATCCTCATTTGTTACACAGTTGTTTATTGTCTTAGTCTTTAAGTTAGATAGATATTGAGAATTATATAGATAGTCATCTAAGTTTGTCATTTATAATTAGACTAATCAGGTTCTCTAGATATATAGAGATTATACTCAGTATAGATAGATAATCTTCAACCTCTTCAAAGAGCTGTAGAAAATGGCCTTTAATCTAACTCAGAGTTTCGTGATAGTGAGACACAATTGCTCCTGGCAACACCGCTCTATTCCCGAGAGAATGTTGAGCACCAAAGACACTCCACCTGGAGCCTTTCTATTTGGCAGAACTGGCCTTTGGGCAAAGAAATGCCCATACCTCAACCACTGACAGAGATACAGAGCGTGCATCAATGGATAAAACAGGACTGTCATATCCTGCCAAGACAGGGTAAGATAGTTTTGAAAAGTTCCTTGCCTTTAATAATGGTATGTCAGTTATGTTAGGCCTTAGCCAAAGTTGGTTGACTCAACATTGCAAACGAGACTTTGGGTGATTGTCCAGGTAGTCAGTTGTCTCTGTCAATTGTTGCACATTTTGGATATATCTCGTTTGTTAAGTAATATTTATTCCCTTCTCAGATCTTTGACGGAGTTGAAGATTATATAATTGTAGTTACTCTCTACATTATTTAGACTCCTTGAGATAGAATGTTTAGCAAAACTTTTGTTCTCAATATTGTTTGTTATATTTATTATTTGTTATTATGGTATATAGTTGTATTTGATTTAGTTCTGTCTTATTTAGACAAAAAGGGGAGATGTAGGGATAAGTCCTGCCCCTTACCTCGGGCTAATGTTTGCCTATAAATTTGGCAAGCGTGCTCCCAGCCGCTGCTTCTGCTTTCCTGGTCTCCGTGGGAATGGTGGTTCTGTAAGTCTATTTCGCCATTAAAGCTGTATATATATTCTTACAATCTGTCTGCATTCGTTTACGCCTTTACAGTGGCCTGAAACTCCAATTTCAAGGACATCTGTTGCCATCTCCTGGCCTCCATGGGTGCCTACACCCATAGGCACATACCCACATACAAACACAAACAGGTTGTGTTTTTTTTTTTGAAGAAAAATAAGCTCTACAAAACCAGAGAAAACCATTGTAAAAAAGAGAGAGCTCACAGGTATAAAATGTATGAGAAAAGAGAGAATGGAGTCTGAAGTCTTGCAAACCATTGGCAGCGGTTAGCATTCCCTGACTTCTGCCGCTCACTTTCCTCAGTCTACCCTTTGTCCTAAAGGGTGCAACCAGTGTTTCAAAAGTATCTTCTAGGACTTTCTACAAAAAAAAAAAAAGGTGACTGCAGTAGGGTGTGCCGCTCTGCCTGTAACTCCTGCTGGCTGATGAGAGAGGCGGTGAGTGAATTTTTCAATAATTAAATCAGTCACCCCTTCAGTGATTACACAAATATCATTATACCCCAAAATGTTGTTTGTAAATTTTTCGTTACATTAAAAAATTATCGGGGGCTGGGGGTGCCGGTCATAGCATGTGGAGGTCACAGCACAAGTTGGCGGGAGTCGGTCCTCCTCTTCCGCACTGGATCCTGAGACCAAACTCAGGTCATCAGGCTTGGCAGCAGGACACTGTGCCTGTTGAGCTTCCGCCCCAGAGGAAGGGTTTAGCCTCTGGAATATATGCTCCTTGGTGCATAGTCTCATGAGATACTCACGGCCGGAAGCTCTATGCCTTTCGTTAATGAAACGGAATCTTTGACCAGGAGCAAAGATTAGGAACGTTTCTGTTTTCACCCATCTGTATAGCAAACTTCCAAAGGCCTAGCTGATCTGTCTAAGAGTTGCTTCTTTGGGCTTCTCATCCGTGTGCTCTAGGCCTCCCAGCGGCATTTATCATTGTCTCAGCCGTGTTTATCATGATGGGGGTGGGGAGGTAGAAAACAGCCGAATAGGAGACGTACCATCAATGAATACAAACGCGACAACGCAGCAGGGTGCGCGCAACAACGCAGCAGGGTGCGTTCAGAGCGACCGGGAGGGCGTGAGGAGGGTTTTATACAACTGTCAGTAAGACCGTTCCAAAGATGGAGAGCAGAGAGGGAAATGGCGTGAGAACCGTGGAAGAATAAGTGGGAAGGGCTGGGGAGACGACGTGGTGGGTACAGTGTCACTGTGGAAACGTGAAGACCTGCGTTTGGATCCAGAGCACCCGCATAAAAGCCAGGCATGGCAGTACACATGGTATCACCCAGCACTGGGAGTACAGAGATGAGGGGAACCAGGCAGTCTAGCCTGAACAGGGAGCTGCGGGTTCACTGAGAGGCCATGTCTTGCAAAAATAAGGTGGAGAGAAAGAAAGAAAAACACTCAATATAACCCCCCACACACACATACACATATACACACATGAATGCATATACGTGTATATATCTTCCACGTAAATATATACACAAAGAATAAGGGGGGACCAAGTAGAGTGGTACATGCATACAACCTGTCAATCAGGAAGCCAAAGTAGAAAGATTGTAGCTTTGAGGCCAGCCTGAGCTACTTAGCAAACAAGGTCAGCCTGGGCTCATAGTAAAACACCAGTTACACAATAAAAAAAAATTTTTTTAATGACATGATGAAGAATAAGGAGAAAATAAAGAGAGGGAGAGAGGAGAGAAAAAGAAATAAGTAGGTTTTAGGGCTGTTAAAAAGGCCTTGAGGCAGAACCTAAGGCAACTGTTTGAGAAACTAAAGAGGTCATTCATTGTGGCCTGAGGTTAGTGGGGGAGAGGCCCTTGTGGGATCAGAGGGCTGGACAAGGCCAAACTGCTGAAGCTTTTCTTGGCCTGCAGGCCTAAGACTTAGCCAGAATTTACAGACAGCCTGCGCTGTCTGATAAAGTTCTCAGTGCTTGGCCAGCAGCATGAGTCTCAGCATGAAGGAAAGGAAGGAAGAGCTCAGGGTGGGTCAGCGGGTGACGTGGAACTGGTCATAGCTACCCAAGTGCTCTCTGACCCTGCGTCTGTATGTGCAGTTGGCAGATTTCCCCCTACAGAGAGAGACTAGGAAAGCCCATGTTCCTCAGTGGGGACACCTTTCCAATTCCCCCTTAGACACTTGGGATTGGCTAAAATATTCAGTTAGGCAGATGTATTACTTTTCTGCAAGATAAACTTCACACAAGTTTAGATTTTTTGCTAGTTCAGAGTGTTAGATCCCTTGGAGCCAGGGTTTTAGCCAGTTGCGACAGAGAGACAGACAGACAGACACACATACCCTGGATGCTGAGACACAGGGTTAAAAATGGAATCCATCACTGGGATGGCTGTCAGCAGAGTCAGGGATGAAAATAAAGATATGGGTTACATTGAATGTGACTATGTTAGGAATGGGACTCTGGACTAGTGAGATGTCCTGGGCCCTGTGTGGATTTTAGAATCATCACTGTCGACGAGGAGTACTTATATGGCGGTGGGGTGGGGAATGAGAACATCGAAGGAAAGAGAGTGGATGACAAATGAAAGAAGAGAATCCCGGGGCTGGGCTATAGGATACTATATTCTCAACAGTCAGGTAGAATAGGACGATTCCGTGTAGATGGTGGAGGCGGAGATCCAGGATTGTGGCCCACAGACTCACCAAATGCAGAGGAGTTTGAGCAAACTCGGCACAAGGTTTGAAAGAGTTTAAGGTAAAGAGAGGGATAAAATTTTGACTAGAGACAGTTGGGTGTGGTGGTGTACATCTTTAATTCCTGCACTTAGGAGGCAGAGGCAGGGCTCTGAGTTCAAGGCCAGCATAATTTACAAAGTGAGTCCCCAGGTCAGCCAAGACTACAAAGAGAAACCCTGTCTGGCAAAAAAAAAAAAGAAGTTTACGTAAAGAGGTTTGGAGGGGGGAGGAAAAGAGTTTCTGCATAAGCACAAGTCCCTGAAGAAAAAGAAGCCAAGAACTGTGCAATAGCAGCAGAAGGAGCCGTGGAGGAAGGGGCCAAGAAACAGGGACACAAAGGTAGCTGAAATGTCAATCATGCAATAGAGGAAGGAGATGACAGGGACGTCTGGTGGGTGAGAGGGACAGATCTGACCCCTGATGAGGCCACCCTGAGGGGTTGTACTGTCTCAGTGACCAGACCATTGGAATTCAGTGACTGTGACCACCACACAGCAGGCTGGGGCCCTAGCCTGCCGAGATGGCTGAGTTAGTCGGTGCCACCCACCGCCTCCTCTTTGCCCTGGAGGCTGCCAACGTCTGAGGGCTTCCAGCTTGGGATAACTTTCCTGAACAGTTGCTGAGGCTCTTCTGAGTACAGAGGTGCCAAGTTGTGTACTCAGGAATCCCAGCCCTGACAGGCCCGTTAGTTTATGACTGAGACAATCTTCTCAAATCCCATCACTGAGCCTCACTTCCCCTCTGAATTATGGGAATGGTAACTTTACCACCACTTCATGAGGGGGCGAGGTACAGTTGGGATGGTGGATACAGCAGACCTCTGTCAGAATGTCATAAACGGAACGACAGGATGCAAACATCATTAGCCGTCGTTAGTCTACAGTAGGGTCCTCATTGGTGCCACAGGGCAGCGTGCAGGGCACGAGGATGTATTTCTAAGGACAGCCTCCCACGCCATTCCCTCTGTGGGCTCAGTTTTCACAACTGTCCTACAGTTTTCAAGATAAGGAGCGAGTCCTGGCTCCTTGCAAAAGTTTCCGTTTTGCTGCTGACAGTTTCGCGATCACTGGAGGAAAGGAAGTGTAGACATGTTATTATCTTCAAAGCTTTCATGGGAACTTATCAAATGCTAATCACAGAGCACATGGCTATTCCAGAGAGCAAATACTGGCCTTGATGCTTCTCTTAGGGAGCCTCCTTCCCAGCTACCCTCAAAATTCCCACCAGAGAGAAGAAATGGGTCCTCCCAACTGTTCCAAGGTCTGCTCTTGTGGCCCCGTCTGCCCACAGTTAGCCGGACTCCTCTGTGATTTCCATAGCCTTGGAGAAGATAGAATATTTGCTGGGTGTTTACTTTATATATCAAACATCAGATCCCTTACTCAAGTCATTTCCTAAATAAGCTAGATTAAACTCGTCGTCTCATCACAGGAGGGGAAACTGAGGCTCGGGAGGTCAATCAGGTCACGTAGCAGGCTAGGCTAGAAGCTGGTTCTTCCCCCAGCCTTCCTGCCGAGGGAGTAGCTGCCTCCAAGGGACTCTTTAGTGAATGAGCGACAAAATGAACCATGTCTGCTGGATCCAGAACTGCTTTGTCTAAGGACACCAACAGGTTTTGAAGGCACACTTCCAACTCAACAGAAGCAAAGTAACCTTCTAAGACTTGTGTGAGGTACCCTGGAGTTTCCCCAAACTCTTGAGTGATAAGATCTCAGGCAAATTGCGGAACCTGTCCTGGGCTGGTTTGCACATTTATAGTCTCAGGGCAAACTTGCTCTTTCTCCTGCTTCTCTTCTAGGAAGGAGACTCATCAGACACCGTGACTCTGGCCACAGGCATCGAGGTCCTGGAGAGAGAACTCTGGCTTCCGGCCATCCTGTATTCAGGACAGAATATCCGAGTTGGAGGCTTTACACAGCATAATAATTCAGGGCATCTTGTTCAACGAACGTGCAGGCATTCCAAGTCAGCAGCACTGGGGACAGAACTAAGTGAGGGGCCCTTCTGAGTACAAAGGCAGCCTCGCCCATGGGACTGATTCTGGAGACAAGCGGAAGGGACCCAAAAAGGAGGTCAGTAAGATATATAGGCTGGTTGGTAGGCAACAAATGGGTGCCAGGCAGTTTTGACCACTATCTAGGAGACCCCAAGTTCAAGACGAAGAGGAAAATATGTTCCACGTTCTTTTCTAAATCTCAAAAATCATCTCAAAATAACAAAAGAAGAGGAGAAACACATAACCAGGCCGCCAGGCCTATGTAAGCCCAGCTACTCAGGAGGCTAAGACAGTCGTGTTGATTACAACTTAGAGAGGCTAGGACGGACAGTTGACCTGGACAACACAGTGAGACCCCGTTTCAAAGCAAAAAAAAAAAAATTACTTGCCTCATATCACACACAGGCCCTGCATCTAACAAAGCAGCAAACCCCATAAAGACTATGAAGGTCCATGTGTGAGATGTGCCCCACAGGTTCACTTGTTTGAACACTTGGTAGTAGGCGATGCTGTTGGGGAACATACAGGAACTTTAGGGGAGGGGCTTTGCTGGGCAGGCCTTAAGGTTTGACTGTCTGGTCCCACTTCCTTCTGTCGCTCTGCTTCCTGCCTGTGGTAGCAGTGCGACCAGCCACCATGCCTTTTCTACCAGGAAACATTATATTTCTTCTTAAACCATTTACCAAGACAAACCCATTCTTTCTTGTCAGGTCCTTGGTCACCAGAATGAGAAAAATCACCAATACACTAGTAAATGTCACAGCTCTGCCCCTATTATCAAATGTGAAGCCCCTGTGCTGCTCATACCTGTAACCCCAGAATTAGTGTCGGCGACGAGAGAAGGGGACCTGGGGGCTGGAAAGCCAGCCAATACAGCCGAAATAGTGAAGGTACATTCAGTGTGAGGCCTGGACTGTTCAAGGCAGTGAGACAGACCAATATAGAAAAGTAGCCAGTGTCTCCCTGGC
Source organism: Microtus pennsylvanicus (assembly GCF_037038515.1). Classification (NCBI taxonomy): domain Eukaryota; kingdom Metazoa; phylum Chordata; class Mammalia; order Rodentia; family Cricetidae; genus Microtus; species Microtus pennsylvanicus. Next base: position 97,165,620 of record NC_134586.1, read on the forward strand.
CTCTGCATGTACACAGGCAGACATACTCACTCACACGATATGCTACACACACACACACACACACACACACACACACACACACACACACACGATAGAAAAAGGTGCCTGACTTTGAGCTCTGGCCTCCACACACATGTACACAGATGTGCATACCACATACAGACACACACACACACACGATAGAAAAGGGTGCCTGACTCTGAGCTCTGGCCTCCACACACATGTACACAGATGTGCATACCACATACAGACACACACACACACACACACACACACATGATAGAAAAAGGTGCCTGACTTTGAGCTCTGGCCTACACACACACATGTACTTACCACACACACAGACACACACAGCTTTACCTCTGGATCTATGATCTGCTTCTACTTAATTTTCAAATATAGTTGTGAGGTAAGAAGGGTTAAGACTCGTTCTTGTTCAACAGCCAAACAACCTCTCCGGCACTTTGATCAAGACTTATCTTTTCCCACAATTCCCTGTGTTGGCAGCTTGCTGAAAATCAATTGACCGTGAAGATGTGAGTCTATTTTTGTCTTTCCTGCTTCGTTTCGGGTATCTTTACACCGTCCTTTGCCTGGATACCAAACCACCTCCTTCATGGTGAACTTCATACTAGGTCTTGAAAAAATAAATATTATCTTTTACTAATTTTTTTGTTACTAAAATATTTTCACACAGCCCTATGGAGATCTTGAATGTCATTGTGTTGGATCAGCAGATGAACATGGGGAGGAGAGTTGACGCTTAAACAACCACAAAGGCTTTAAATTCACGAGTATAGTAGATTTCACCATTTCTATTCATCTTTAATTTTTCTCAGTAATGACTTATAATTTTGAGAATGCAGCTAATTGGCCTTTTTGTTGAATTAATCTGTTTCCTAATTCTCTGTGTGAGAAAGAAGCCGAGACAGTGAGACAGCTAAGAGTGACATACAGCCAATTCCCTTCATGCTTGCGAAGCTGAGCAAAACAAAATTGGTTAATTGGGAGCTGTGGTTAGCCGAATCTCAGCCAAGGAAGAGCCAGTCGACTGCCTTTGGTGTTCACACTCATAGCTCTGATTATGTCACAGCCCATGTTCAAAACCTTCATTGGGAAATAATAATGGGATGTGGTCAGAGAATAAGAGTATCCCTTTACAGTGGAGAAGATTGGAAGCGACTGAGCAGGCCGGTGAAGAGAAGGCTGCCACGCTCTCACAGCACAGCCTGAAGAGTGCCGTTGTGCAACCGTGAGTTTGAGAATGGGGTCAGGTCACCAGACAGGCCCAGGCAGGTGTCACAGCTCCACCCCTGACCTGAACACACTGGCTCCATTTTTATCTCTTTCAAATGTTACAGTTCCTGGTAGGATTAAAAACAAAACCAACCAAACAACCAAAAAAAAAAAAAAAAAAAAAAAAACAGCCTCAGTGAAGAAAATGTTGTAAACCTGTTCTCCGGGCCAGTGAGACGGCTCAGGAGGTCAAGGTGCTGACTGTGCAAGCCTGATGACCTGACTTGAATTCCCAGAAACCATAGGAAATGTCTGACTCCTGGAAGCTGTCCTCTGAGCTCCATACAAGAGCCAGAGTGTGTGAGTGGTTGCAGATGCACAGACATGTACACACACATTCTGCACACACAGACATTTGGAATAAAATAATGACAGCTTCGAAAAACTAAAAACTATTGTTGCAAAATTAGTTTAATGACTAATGAAGCTGACAATGGAATTAGAAAATAATGCTTGTTTTTATGTCGATGGGGGAAAAGGGGAAAGAAATGCATGTACAGGAAAAAAAACGGAGAAGTTACATTAGTGCCAGAATATTAATAGAAATGATTTGTGGCCATTTGGATTATGAATTATTTCCAAATGTTTGTTATATCTTGTAAACACCGACAACGTGACACGCTCTCTAGTGAGGAGAGTGAGCGGAGGCTCTCTAGCATGCTCCTGCAGGCTCTGCCCATGTGATGGAGCTGGTCCTTCTGACTCATCCTTAACTCCCAGGTCACCACAGGGGCACCCTAAAGAATGATTCACTCTACTCCACGTTCCCTTGTCTTCGCCCTTCCATGAACCACTGGTCCAGAATTCTCTAACCCTCCATCATCACTTCCTGTTGGAATTCAATGACTTGAAAATCCATGATAATATGTACGTTAAGGCAAAATCCCGTATTTTAATTATAGGGAAATTGTGTTGGATCAGCAAAGGAAGAAAAAAATGTAGAGGGACCCATGGATGGGAGGATATTAATACATTACAGAAGCAGCACCTACAGCTACCTGGGGCCAGAAGAGAGGGTTGCTTGTCTGTTTTTACATGCTTTTCTTCTTTTTTAGTGTACTTGTATACATGTGCACACACGATGTGGAAGTCAGTGGACAACTTGTGGGAGTTGGTCCTTTCCGTCCACTCTGCAGGTTCCAGGATTTGAACTCAGGTCAGCAGGCTGGGCAGCAAGGGGTTTTACTTGCTGAGCCATTTTGCTGGCCCTATGCTTGTTCCCCACCACCGATTTATTATACTTTCCAAATCATCTGTCATGACATGTTAATATAGTAAAAGGAAAACTACCATGCCGTTTCAAAGACCTATGTCTCTTTCAAATGCTTCCATTTTTAAATCATGTTTTTGTTCTGATTTTGTTGTTTTTCTGGCCTGTATGTCATATCTGTGGGCTGCATGTCATGGTGCAAAGAATTTAGTCTGGAGTGAAGACCAGGTTGGCCCTGCTTTCTTTGTTTGCTCTTCAAATCCTCACAAGACTGAAGGAAGAATGAATATCTAAGGTATGTTTGCTTTTGAACAGCCAAGTGCTGTTTAGAGGATGCCAGCTGACCCCACACTGCCTGCACCATGGCTGCTGATTTAAAGTGTTTGTTTATTTATTTATTTATTTTTATGTGTATGGTGTGTGTACTTGTATGGGTTTATATGCTAGTGGAGGAGCCTCTAGAGGCCAGAAGAGGGCACCCAGACCCCTGGAACTGGTGTTACAGGCAGTTGTGAGTGCCAGGAACTGAACCCAGGTCCTCTGCAGGAACATGAGGCATTCTTATCTGCTGAGCCATCTCTCTAGCCCCAGTTACTCATTTAAGAGCCACTGTGAGCCACGTGTCAGCACTTAGGAGGCTGAAGACAGAGGAGCTCCAATTCAAGGCTAGCCTGGGCTACATAGTCCTCTGTATTAAAACATTCCAGTAAGGCTCAGGAAATAAAACACACAAGTCTCGGGAGGCTCAAGGTTCACAAAGCCCCTCCCTGATGCTATATAATCAGTAACAATTGCTGAGAAGAGGAGACACCTCAACTTGCATGGAGCTGGAGAACGTAGCTTTTCTGAGCTGTCACTCAAACTAGAGTGGGCTTTTTTGGTGATGCCGTGTCCTCGAGTCATGCTTGCTCCTGAAGGAATGAGCCCCTCACCCACACTCCTGCCAGAAACCCCAGTAAACTCACTGGTTTGCTGAGCCAGACCTAGAGACGGGGTACAATCATTCTTTTGGCCCATCATCGGCGCTTTATCCTTGAGGAAACGGACGTTTGTTCATGTCTCCCCAGGAAACAAAGACCACCCACCCCTGCCTCCCTCTCTCAGACACACACATTGAAAAAGAAAGTCTGGGGACCAGCAAGATGGCTTGGTAGGTAAATGCATTCACTGTCTGGCCATGCAAGTCTGAGCACTGAGTTTGATTCCCAGACCCACCATAATGGCCACCACGAAGCTGTCCTCTGACCCACACACCATGGCATACTTCCCGACATATGCATATAATACATAACCAATAAAATAAAAATGTTTATACTCTACAGTCATTCTATAAACAGTGCAAGTGTGTGCGTGTGTGTGGTTGTGTGTGTGTGTGTGCTCACGCATGTGCACACGTTAGTCCATGCACACATGTGTACATGCCGAAATGTCTCCTATAGATCAGGGACTTAACAAAGGCCTGTGCTTCAGTGAGCCTTGAAATCTCACAGATTTTCTTTTCTGCTCCCAGGACTTGGAGCTGCTTAGAGGTGATAACCAGTGGGCATAGGTCCAGCCTGGAGGTGCCCTTCAGTCTCATGAAAGACTGAAAGTTATAGACCAGACAGACACACTGAAGATGGCTCAGGCGGGATCCCTATCCCTGGAAAAGTCATGGGGCCCAGAACAGAATGGATGAGTGAATCTTCTAGAGCTGGCCTTCACTAACTAAGCAGATTCCAAGATACATAGATACTTGGCTATGATTCTTCTTTCTCAGAGGGGACTCTGAAGACCCAGGAGGGAGTAGCATGCCGAGAGCTTGTACTAGGGGCCCTTTGTCAGCTCCAGAGCTTACCCAGTGTGGGGCAGGTCAGCTGGGATAGTTCAGGGAGCTGAACGCCCATCCCCATAGCTCCCCTAAAGAAGCCCCAAGGATGCTTCCTGTGAGGCCCATCCCCTGTCCCTAGAAGAGATTCTTCCAGAAGAAATGAAGATACTACATATGTCTAGAAGGCTCTGAGGGACAAAGCCTCTGAGGTGTATTTCAGCAGATACCCATTCCGTCCATCCGAGCTCGAGTTCCCCACCAGTAAGGCAGGAGCTACACTGCTGGCGCTATAGGTTTCTGACAGCACTGAGCAAGGCACCAGAGGGGAAGCTCTTTGTGACTGGGACACATCTTGTATTAATACACTGTAGTAATAGGAGCGGCGGGGCTGCGTCCCCAGCACCCTGGCCGCCTGGCTAGCTCATACCCTGAAATAATTACATGGACACTGTATTCTTTTAAACACTGCTTGGCCCATTTCTATCTAGCCTCTTCTAGGCTAATTCTCACATATTAATTTAGCCCATTTCTAATCATCTTCATAGCACCGTTAGGTGTGCTTACCAGGAAGATTCTAGCCTACGTCCATACTGGGTCGGAGCTTCATTGCGTGTGTCTGCCCAGGAGCAGGGAGCATGGCGTCTCTTCTGAGGCGTCTGAGCTCACTTCCTCTTCCTCCCAGCATTCTGTTCTGTTTACTCCTCCCACCTACGTTTTAACCTATGAGGGCCAGCCAAGCAGTTTATTTTTTTTAACCAATGACCTTCCTCCATCAATACACAAATAATATTAATAAGGTTATAAGCTCTTTAAGGCCCCAAGGTTAGGGGCCTTTGGGTTTAAGACACATAATCCCAAAAATGTACACTGTTTTGTTTTCTTTCAAGACAGGGTTTCTCTTTGTAACTTTGGAACCTGACCTGGAACTCGCTTTGTAGACCAGGCTGGCCTCAGAGTCACAGAGATCCGCCTGACTCTGCCTCCCAAGTCCTGGAATTAAAGGCTTGTGCCACCACCACCCGGTCAAACAAATGTACTCTTAAACTGAATCTGGAACACAAACCAAGATACCCTCAGAGAACTGAAAATAGAACTCTTATATGTCTACAACCCCACCCCTGGGCATATTTCCAAAGGAAATGATTTCATTGTGTTTGAGGGCATCTGCCCTTTCCATGGTCATTACAACACTTTATCCACAATGGCTAAAGTATGGATACAGTCTAACAAGTCTTCCCACTGAGTGGACAAGGAAAAAGCATCCAGTATACACAATGGAACAGTATCCAGCTATATACATAATGGAATCCAGCATGACCGGCATTGGAGATTCTTAAAGTTAGTAAATAAGTCAGGCTTGGAAGCCCAGGGCTGTGTGATTGCATGTATGTGGACTTTAAGTAGATTGATCTCATAGATGCTGAGAGTAAACGGCTGCTACCACTGGGCTGTTTGGTCCTGGGTCAGTTCTTCCATCACTTTGGGCTTCAATTTCTCCATCCACAGTGTAGGTATACTGGATCAGACTGTGCCTCCAAAAGCTCTCAGAGTTTTTTCTAAAAGATAAATTTAATTTATGTGTATGTGTGTTTGTGTGTCTCCATGTGTGTGCATGCACATGTGCACATGTACGCATGTGTAGTGTTGCCCATGGAGATGGAGTTAGAGATGTTTGTGAACTTCCTGACATCAGCACCGTGATCCAACTGATGGTCCTCTGCTGAGCCAAGCCTCCAACCCTCGCCCTCAAATTTTTGATGGCAGTCCAGCTTAAGAGTAAACAGAACTGCTAGGTGTGGTGTGTTCCTCTCATCCCAGCTCTCAAAAAACAAGGCAACACAATATGAATTTAAGGCTAGCTTGGGCTACAAAGCCAAACCTTTCCTCAACAAAACAAAGCCAGTAAATAGGGCTGAGGAGAGAGATATTCAGGAGATCCTCCATGGCCACTCTGGCCTTTCAAGTGGACAGCAGCTGGATCTTCATGAACTGGGGTTAATGTTGTAGCCATGCCCTCTGCCTTGTCTCCAAGCACAGGAGACCCAGGTACCAGAGGTCCTGAAGGAAGCTCACTGGGTTGGTGCGGTGACAGGGGAGGTTGAAGGCTGTCTTACTCAGGATTTCTATTCCTGCTAACAGCACGTGTTTCTGAGTCCCTCTCTGTAACCTTGTGAACTTGCTTGGATCTCCCCCAAGTCGGTGCTACTGTATGAGGGCAGGCAGTTTCCTGCACCCAGTGATGAGGACCCAGGTCCCTTCCGTTCTCTGACTCCACAATCCTCAGTGGACATCCTCCCCGCCTGTGCTAGGATAGGCTGGAGGGAGACTGTGGAGAATATGCTTACTAGTAACTTTGGGGTTATTTTCGTTGTTGGTGTTTGTTTGTTTCTGGTTTTGCTTTTACTTCCTCAGACAAGGTCTCCTGTGTCCCAGACTAGCCTGGAACTTGCTATGTAGCCAAGAACAACCTTAGACTTCTGGCGGGCTGGATTGACAATCATGACCCACCATGTTTGGTCCCCAGCTTTACACAGGGCTGAGAATCAAAACCTAGGGCTCCCTTCATGTTACACGTTCTAGTGTGCTTCCCTGTGATAATCTCCACAACCAAAAGCAACTTAGGGAGGAAAGAATTTCTTTGGCTTACAGTTCCAGGTCACAATGCATCATTGAGAGAAGTCAGGACAGGGACTCAGGCAGGGATGGAAGCCTAGCCATGGAGTGGCGCTGCACACTGTCTCCTTCACTGAGGCACGCTCAGCCAGCTGTCTCGGGCAGTCCAGGCACAACCTGCTGGGAAGTGCTGCCCACAGCGGGCTGGGCTCTCCCAAGTCAACCCATCAATCAAGACAGTGTCTCCCAGATCTGGCCACAAGGTTGCGTTTGATCTCAGAGATTGCGCAAGGGTTCCTTCCTCCCAGGAGACTTTAGGTTTGTGTCAAGTTGACCACAAAAACTCGCCAGCATGTTAAGCGCACACTACCAATTCTGCTACGCCCCCCAACCCCTTTATTTTTATTTCTTAAAATAAATGTGTTTATTTCAATTTTCATTAAAAATCAAAGTCTGTGAAACATACACAAAATCTCCCATAGATTATAAGTATACAACTTGTTAAGTTCTTTCAAAGTGGATATATTCATGTATATAGCTATTTGTGTTAAGGAAGTCTCACCCCTTCCCACCTCCTTGCCCCGCCAGGGCCTCCTTGGGCTTATCCTCTCCAAAGGTGAGTCAGAACTGTGGTGATATTTTGTTTGTGCCGCCAGCTTCATTCATTGCAGCAGCAACAAACATCACCACACAGAACCCTTACCTCCGTCTCTTAGAGATTCAGTTTACTTGGTTATGAATCTTTTGTAAATAGGACCACGTATGTATAGTTCGTGCTTGGCCTCCGAGACTCACTTTTATGCTTGTGGAAGTCGTGTTACCGGGCGCATCGGCAGCTTGTTTGCTTCCATTGTCATGGGGCATGCCATTCTGTTCCAGTGTTTATCTGTTCTCCTGTTGATGGACACGTGGGGAAGCCGCGGCTTCTCTGGGCATTGTCCTCTCCGTCTCTTGGCAGCTGGGTTTAAACTCAAGCGTGGAATCGCTGAGTCAGTCTGTAAGCATACTCTCTGCTTAGCAGACACCGCCAAAACTTAATATTTGTCTTTCAAAGTCTGGCCAGAATAGGTGTGGTGACTCAAGCCTGCCGCCCTGGCACTTGGGAAGCTGAAGCAGGAGGATGGTGAGTTGAAGACCAGTTCGGTATACAAAATCAAAATGAACAAATGGAAAGAAAGAAAAATCCATCCAGAAGATTACAAAGGGTTTTTGGGGTAGAGGGACTTTGAGAGAAATGTAATAAATAATCAGAACTGAATGAGGGGGAGGGAAGGAGAGGCCAGGGAGATCGGGCCCCGGGTGAGACTTACACACCTAGACTTATAGACGGGTCTAGCATGGAGAGAGTGTGGGCCCGGGGGACTGGGCATAGATGGCAATCCTTCTAGAACATTGTGTTGTGGTTAAACTTCTGGGTCTCTTCCTGGTGTTGGTTTTCATCAGTGAGAGTGGTTTGTCTCACAGTATAGAGAGAGTACATTAAAGAGTCCTGTCACGTGGAGACAGTGCGGCTGTCACTGCTGTTTCCTTTGGATCCCTGTTGGCACTCAGTCCCCATGGAGGAGATGGAGGGCTTTCATCCTGATCGCTGCACCACTGAGATTTCTGTCTGTGGGCACTAGAGAGAGCTGTCCATTTTGACGACAGTGTCAATGCTCTGAGCACCCGAGTCCTCACGCTTGCCCTGTCCTTTCCTCTTGCCCTCATGAAGTAGATGGCCAAAGGGGACCACTGTCTAAAACACAGATGTATATAGTGTCATGAGATCAAAACAAAATTTCCTGTTCATTCCTGCTTATAATGAAGACAGTCTGGAATCTAGCCAGATTGTCTAGCACTGACAAGCTGAAGTTCCTATTCTGACGTCACCTGGCTTAGTTCATATGCCCAACCGCCTTTCTAAGAAGATGAACTTCCTCTTTATATGAGACAGCCCCCACTGCCCAGCCTGACAATGGGAAGGCTTCATGGGAAGGAAAAGTCAGGAGTGGATTTTGATGTGTGACCCCCCCCCACCCCAGTGCAAAGAACACCTCTGGTTGGGTGGACAACTTGGGTAAGGCACACTGGGGCTGCTTGCCTTGAATAGCTGCTGTTTTCAGGTATTAATGGGCCCTTTGCAGTTGGGTTTGCTTAATACTCATCATCACCACCATTGTCACCACTGTCATCACTGCCATCATCATCGCCATCATCACTACCATCATTATTGCAATCATTACCGCCATCCACCACCATCATCATCGCCATCATTACCGCCATCCACCACCATCATCATCGCCATCATCACCTCCATCGTTACCACCATCACCACCGCCATCATCATCACCATCATTACTGCCATCATCATCGCCATCATCATCGCCATCATCACTGCCATCGTCACCATCGTCATCATCACCATCATCACTACCATCATTATCGCCATCATCACCGCCATCCACCACCACCATCATCACCATCAGCCACTGCTTTGAATGAAGATGTTGAACACCTCCTGTGGCTAGGCTGGTTTCTAACTCACTAGCACAGAGGCCTTGTAAACCTCTCTAGCTTTCTCTCAGAACTTTAGAAGGCTAGAATGTGGGTTTTAAAACCAGTGTGGTTGCAAAGACGGCTCTCTCCATCCTTGCTTGGTGCCTCAAAAGGGGCCCCCTTGTTTCCCAAAGTCCTGGCACAGCCAGCCAGAATACTATCATACAGTCAAAGACACGACTAAAAGCCGTCCTTGATTTCTTCCACTTCATCCCACCTGTGTCTAAGAGGCAAATGGCTGTAGGAAAAGAAATTACAGACCAGGCCATGGTGTGGCACACCTTTAGTCCCAGCACTCAGGAAACAGAGGAAGGTGAATCTCTGTGAGTTCAAGGTCAGCCTGATCTATAAAGAGAGTTCCAGAACAGCCAAGGCTACACAGAGAGACTCTGTTTCAAGAAGAAAACAAACCAACAAAAGTAAAAGACAACTGTGGAAACCATATTGTGAATAAAACCCACAATAAATGCTCAGATAAAACTCAATCTTTCTAAAGAGGTAGAGCTGCTATGCCGGCAGCCCTCTTGGAAATACCATGCGTTAATGAATCTGAAGGTGTAGGTATAGGTCAGAAAGTTCAGTTTCCCAAATACTGAATATATATGAAAAAGAACAACTATAAAACTTGATGTAAACTATGCAGATTTTCATGTAAGAACGTAGTACCAACATTTAAATGTATGAAAAAAAACCCAAAAACTTATAGAAGTAACAGCAACAACAAGATGGCGCCTAGAAAGGTTGGACTTTGATAAGAAGATAGACCTAGGTGGAGTGCAGACGTCAGTGGGGGAAGGCTGGCCTTCGAGGAAGGAAGTGGGCCAGAAAGCACAGACCCCAGCAGAAGGCCACGGGCTAGCCCCCTTCAGGGAATGGGTGACAGGCCTGGTGTCTGGGAGCTGTCCCTCTCTCCCCACTTCCTCATCGCAGCTCAGGCCAGAACACACACTCCTGTCTGGAGGATGTGACACTCACTTTGCTGGCCTCTCTGATTCCTCTTTCCTGTTTCCATCTCTCTTCCAGTGGGGCTAGCCCTAGGGCATCCTTGACACAGAGCGAGTCATAAATCCCTCGCCTCGCTCCATCAAGGCCCATCTCTCCAGCATCGCTCAGACTGTGTGGCTCTTCCTAGGAACTCTAGTATGGGAACCAACAAAATGACAAGAGCAGAAGACAGGGAGAGGGCAAGACTCCTCACTGGACCCGATGGCCTGGAACTCACTGTGTAGCCCTGACGGGCTCAAACTCTTAGCCATCCTCCTGTCTTGGAATTCCAAGTGCTGGGACGACAGGTCCAAGCTACCACACCCCTTGAACACAGAGCCCAGTCACCAAGCTGTGTGTTAACACTAGGAACTTTCAAGGTCAAAATCAGAGGGGTGAGGTACTATGTTTGTCAAACATAAGGCTCCCTCCACTTGGAGGGTCTTTTCTGGTCATTGCTCAGTGAGCACCCATCTTCCTAAAAGGCCTGGATGTCCCTTTGTTAAAACTAATCCCCCTGCCCCCTCCCCCGCACCAGTCTTCCTGTTCAGCCCTAAGTGAGGGGTGATGGCGCCACCTAGTGGAATACTCTCCCCTCATTGCACAGATCAGTGTCGATCTCAATGGCTTGTTAAGGATGAGATAGAAAGAGCCTATTGTCCCTATTTGTCTCTCCTGGCTTACCCCACCCCACCCCTGATGGGGATCCCCTACCTGGAGAGCCTGTGGCGGTGCCATATTCTTCCACCAGGAGAAGTCCTTAGCCCTCAGTCAGTGGGTTAGGGTCCGGGTGGGTGGGTGGAAATCCTGCCCCAGGAGCTGATGGCCCAGCATAAGTTACATCAGGTCACTGGCGGCATTCTAAGAAGCAGTGAGCAGAGGAGGATGTTGGGAGGCCTCCCTGTTTTCTCTCAGGAGAACCTAAGTGTTAAGTGAGCAGTTGGGGAACGGAGGTATTCTATCTGTCACTAAAGACAGAAAACACACCCGACCCACCATGTCCGCCACTGGGTTGCTGAGAACCAACTGGAAAAGAGCACTGATCTATCTGAGTGGGCCAGTGGACTGGGATTACTGCTAGAATTTTCCAGTAAAGAAGATCCTTGGGCCTAAGGAGATTGTCGGTAAAGTGCCTACCATGCCAGCATGAACGTGAGTTTGGATCTTCAGTTCCCACAGAAAAAAACAGGTGCCATCATCGTCTGTAACCCCAGCGTGGGGGTGGGAGGTCGAGAGCGGCCGAGCCCTGAAGCTGACTGGTCAGCCTGTCTAGCTGAATCCACGAGGTAAAACAGTAAGACTTTTTATGTAGAGAGAAAGCTCGGCCAGAGCGCACTCGAGTGTATCATACCCCAACACTCAAGGGATGTGACCTCCAGCTTCCTTGTGAGAGGAGGGAAAGGACACCTGCATTGTTAGGCAATTGGTACTGCAGTGTGTGCTCACAAGAACTGCAATGGCCACATATGTCCCTGCGTGACAGAATTACACAGGAACACCAATGTGTATGTGATTTAATGGTGACACAAATGCCTGTAGGTGACATGTAACTAGTTCTGCATGGTTTTTTTCTTTTGGGGGTTGGTTGTTTTCTTTCTTTCTTTCTTTCTTTCTTTCTTTTTTTTTTTTTTTTTGAGTCAGGGTTTCTCTGTTACAGTCCTAGCTGCCCTGGAACTTGCTCTGTAAACCGGGCTGGCCTCACAGAGATCTGCCTGCCTCTACCTCATGAGTGCTGGGATTAAAGACACGCACCAACACTGCCTGGCTGTTCTGCATGTTTTATTTGAAAGATCATTTCAATTTTTTTTCTTAAGTGGAGTGTGGCTCACAACCAGAACTTTGCACATCTCTAAAAGAAAAGACCACAGTTAAATAAACAGGGAGGTGGCCCATTGTATTGATCTGTCCACACCCATCCACCCATCCAGAAGCAAACCCTGTAACCAGAGGACTCACCAGGAAGGACACACCTTTGCCTCTCAGAAACTTGCACACACAAGAGTGAGTGACCACAGCTTTAAACTGCAAATCAAGAGGTGGTTCTGTGTGACCACGCCTGTGTGTGTGCACACACGGACAATACAGGCATGAGTGGGCACGATAACACAGGCCCACTAGCCCTGTGTCCTGGCACAGAGCTCCATGAGTCTCCCAGCAGCCACCCCGGTCACCTGCCTCCTCAGCCTGCCAGAGGCCAGGATGCCTGTTATGTGTCCCGTGCATGTCCTGAGGTAGCCCCACGCAGACTCAGGTCATTCAGAAACACTGCCCAAGTATACCAAAGACCCTTGTTCTTTTCGGTTCAGATGGCTGGACTTCAGCCTCGAGTACCAATGTTCTAGTTCCTTTCTGTTACTGTAACAAACACGGTACTGAAACCATCCTGGGGAGGAAAGGGAGGATGTCATCCTGCAGTTTACAGCCCACCGTGGTAGGAAGTCAGGGCAGGAAGTGGAGCGGAGACCATGGAGGAAGGCCGTCTTGCTTTCCATGGCTTACTCAACCTGTTTTTATACCACACAGGACCACCTGGCCAGGGGTGGCATTAGCCCCAGTAGGCTGGGCCCTCTGCTGAAATGGCGCACCTTCCAGCTATTCTCATGCCTGACGCTCCTCAGAGCCAGGAGCCTGTCTAATCTTGGACCTTCCGCGGAGGGAATTACTTGGAGGATGCTTGGTGACACACATGCTTGGATTTAAAATGGGGACAGAGAAACCCCACTTCCGGAGTCAGAGAAACCCCACTTCCGGAGTCAGATGCCCAGTGAGCTTCAGCAGCACATGGCAATCCACCAACCTAGTGGCTGGTCTCTGTCTGTATCATAAGACGCCTTTGGGTGCCGAGTGGGTTCTGTGGGAATGGCTCCAGTCCCATCCCATTACCCGCTCTTCCACCAGACTCCCACTCTCTGCACCCAGACCTCAGTGGTTCCAGGGCAGCCACTGTCCTTGAGCACCTTTTTGGCTGGGCCCCATGCCACCACCACCACAGGATTGCTGATCCTTGTGACAGGAACCACTTACCTCCCAGAGAAGTTAAGAAACTTGCTGGACATCACCCTGCCAAAGAGGGGCCATTTGGGCTCCTTCGGCCCTGATCAGGACGGATCTCCACATGTTAGCACGGACAGGTTACCACATGGTGACGCGGGCAGATGGGGCTTATAGAGAAGAGATCGAGACAGAGGGACAGAGGTCCCAGGTGACGGCCCAAGAAGTGAAACGGCATAGCTACACGATCTGAAGTGTTGACAAGGGTAAGGTGACCCGTCAAGGTTAGCTTTCAAAGTGAGAACTTGGAGGCAGGAGGATGTTGGGCTACAGGGCCATGACGTCATTGGAAGGGGCGGTAGACAGTGATGGTCCAACAACTGAGGAGCTGATGACGGGGGTCAGAGAAGAATGACAATGGACCCTGGTGTTCATGGCAGGACAGACAGCATCAAGATAGCCAGAGGCAGGACCGTCTATGACAGCGGCTCTCAACACCTTTTCACAGGGGTTGCCAAAGACCATCAAGAAAGCACAGATATTTGCATTAGGATTCATAAAGGCGGCCAAATTACAGTTATGATGAAGCAATGAAAATAGTTTTATGGTTGGGGTCACCACAGCATGAGGAGCTGCAATAAAGGGTCACAGCGTTGGGAAGGTTGAGAACCTTCTCTGATGAAAGCAGAGAATAAACTAATTTTTGAGTGGCTGCTGTTAGCCCCAGACCTACCGTAAGGGCATCTCGTTCAGATGTCATTGGTACTGAAGTCTAGACAGAGCTGATGTAAGGCCCAGGAGCAGGAAGGACAGGGCTGTGTCCAAATTCACATCATGGGACGAGAAAAGGCCAGTCCTGCCTAGGGTTGAGAGTGTCACTTTGGATGCCGCTTCATGGTAAGAGTACCTGTAAGAGGGCAGATTCCCCTCTCTTGAGGTCTGGAGACTGTGGTGCTGTCTCACCAGGAGAGGCTTTTGCAGGACAATGCCTTTGTTTACAGTTCCAGTTGTCCTCTGTAACAGAGAGCTGAGAAGCCACACCTAGACAAGGCTTTACCCTTTCACAGAACTCAAGGGCAATGCCATGGCCAGTCCTGGTCTTCTTGGTGGCAGTGATTCATGGAAAATATATTTATTTCTCATATTTCTGAAGACTGGTACAAGATCAAAGCACCAGCAGGTTAAGTTGTGTGATGATGACATCTACATATGCCAGAGATGAGAAGTGTGTTCTCACTGAGCAGGGAGAGGAAGGACAAGCTGATGGAACTCTGTAGGGCACCTCCAGCATGGGCAGAAGCCCACTGACAAGGGGAAACCTTCTTGACCTGGGCCATGGCTAATTTTACCTGCTGACTTGGTGTGATCTACCATCCCCTTGCAGACCAGAATCTGGACACACCTATGGAGGACTTTGTTTTTAATTTGGTCAATTGAGATGGTGCCACTGCGGGTGGCATCATCCCCTAGGCTGGGATCCTTGCCTTTAGGAAAAGAAGAAGTGAGCTGAGCACAAGTCTTCATTGCTCTCTGCTTCCCAGCTACAGCTGCAATGTGACCAGCTGCCCCTGCTCCGCATGCTATGACTTCCCCACCACAAGGGGTGGTAACCTTGAGCCATGAGCTGAAATCCACCTTTTCTCCCTCCGGTTGCTTCTGTCAGAGTGTTTTATTATCATGGCAACTGGAGAAGCAACTAACACAGCCTGACTACTTCTTTTTGATTGTTTGTTTAAGGTAGGGTTTTGTGAAGCCCAGTGATGGGGGAGGGTCTTCTTTTTTGTGTTTATTTCATTGGTTAATAAAGAAACTGCCTTGGCCCATTTGATAGGCCAGCCCGTAGGTGGATGGAGTAGACAGAACAGAATGCTGGGAAGAAGGAAAGTGAGTTAGTTGCCATGCCTCTCCTCTCCAGGTCAGACGTCATGGAGCCAGCCACCAGGTCAGACATGCTGAATCTTTCCTGGTAAGACACCACCTCGTGGGGCTACACAGATTATTAGAAATGGGTTAAGCAAGATATGAGAGTTAGCCAAGAAGAGGCTAGAGCTAATGGGCCAAGCAGTGTTTAAAAGAATACAGTTTCCATGTAATTATTTTGGGTAAAGCTAGCCGGTGGCCAGGAGCAGGGTGGTGGGAATCGGCCCACAGTTCCATCTATAGCCCAGGCTAACCCCAAATGCACCATGTAGCTGAGGATGATCTTGAACTCCTGATCCTCCTGCCTTTATCTTCTAAGTTCTGGCATTTCATGTATGTGCCACCATGCCAGATGCCAGGTTTGATGTCAGTGCAATGCTGGGGATTAAACCCATCGTTTTGTGCATACGAGACAAGGATTCTACCATCTGAGCTCCATCCCTGACTCCTAACCATCTCCCCGAGGTTCCAGCTCTTCATCACATCCCCAGGCCACCTGCATTTCAGTCATGGAATAGCTGGAATGTGTCTTCCAAAACTGTGTTGAAAACTTAATCCCTGGGGCAGCAGTATATATATGACTTAGGGGTGTGTGTGTGTATATATATATATGACTTAGGTATATGTCTGTGGTGTGTATGTGTGTGTGTATATATATGACTTAGGTATATGTCTGTGGTGTGTGTGTGTGTATTTGTTTGTTTGTGTGTATATATATATGTGTGTGTGTGTGTGTGTGTGTGTATGACTTAGGTATATGTCTGTGGTGTGTATGCGTGTGTGTGTATATATATATGACTTAGGTATATGTCTGTGGTGTGTGTGTGTTTGTGTATATATATATGTGTGTGTGTGTATATATATATATATATATATATATGACTTAGGTATATGTCTATGGTGTGTGTGTGTACATCAATGCTTGCTCATGAGGGCTGGGTGCAAGCATGCACACGTGGATGCCAGAGGACAGTTGTCCTTGTTTGGGGCAGGGTCTCTTCACCATGTGGATGCCAGGTTACCTGATCCTTGAGCTCTCAGAGAGTCTTCTGCCTCCCATCTCCCTGTAGGGAAAATCAGGGATTGCAGATGCTTGCATTCCTATATATGTGGGTTCCAGGGATCTGAGCTTAGGTCTTCAGGTTTGCCTGACAAGCACACAGTGGGTGGTGCCATCCCTGGACTGGTGGGCCTGGGTTCTATAAGAAAGCAGGCTGAGCAAATCATGGGGAGCAAGCCAGTAAGCAGCACTCCTCCATGGTCTCTGCATCAGCTCCTGCCTCCAGGTTGCTACCCTCTTTGAGTTCCTGTCCTGACTTCCTAGGATGATGAATAGTGATGTGGAAGTGTGAGCCAAATAGGCCCTTTCCTCCCCAAGTCACTTTGGTGTCTCATAGCATCAATAGAAACCCTAAGACCATTGCGTAGTCTTGGGGATCTACTATCGCTGCTGTGCAAGTGTGCTAGACCCGTTCTTAAGGCCTCCTTCGGCAGAGAGATCATTCGGCTAATGGTCAACAGGGCAGGCCAGGGAAGGATGGTGTCCAGCCAAGAATGGACAGATTGGCATAGCGCCCATCACATCGAATCCTGTTCTAAGCTTTGTGTATTAGTCTTGCGGTCAGGGAAGGTGATTGTTAACTTGACAATGTGGAGCCACTGGTCTAGGGAGGATTCCCACTAACTCGAGTGATACAAAATGTCAACATATGGGTTCCTAGTAAGAAATGAATATCACACGGGCCCACATTTAGCATCGGCAGGGCTGCGATGTTTTCCTTTCCTAGGAAGCAGTCGCCTGTTTGTAATATGGAATCTGCATATTAGAATTGAACCACTCTGGTATCTAAGGTATCAGACTGTCTGGTTGCTAGTCATCTCCAGTGGGTTGCCTTGACAACCAACTGTCCTTCAGTGTCACTGGCTCAGCCCCTTTGTCTCCAGGTCCTCCTTTTCTCTTCTGAATCAGGACGTCTAAAAGTCGCGTTGTTAAATTGAGAAAGATTCCGTGCTGGAGGGCTGGCTCGGTGATTAAGAACTGGACTGCTCTTGCAGAGGACCTGAGTTCAGTTCCCAGTATCAATGTCAGATGACTCACAAAACCCCGTACCTCCAGCTCCAGGGGATCTGCCAATTCTGGTCTCTGCAGGACACACACACTTTATAATAAAAATAATAAATAATATAATACTAAATCTTTTAAAAATATAAAATTCCATTGTCGTCTCTTTTTGTATATAAGCACATGAAATATGGGGTACATTAAGCAAAGCTCATCTGTTGAAAGCTGTTGAGACTGGTTGAGAGTTCTCGGGGAATAGAGACTCAGGTCGGGTGATTTTGTTCATTTGTTTGCTTGTTTTTGTTTATCTAGATAGGGCTTTTGCTGTGTTATAGTCCTAGCTGTCCTGGAACTAGCTCCATAGACCGCGCTGACCTTGAACTCATAGAGATTTACCTGCCTCTGCCTCCCTAGTGCTGGGATTAAAGGTGTGCGCTACCACTGCCTGGGCTAGGCGAAGCGATCTTAACAAATTATCTTGAGTGATAGTTGGCAAGCCTGCAGCTTTCGAGGTGGCTTGGCAGGTGGCAACATGGGCAACAGATGACACCACTGCTGGACCCTAAAGATGGCAGGCTGGGGATTCAGGCTAGGTTTCTGTGTTGTGGTCTTGAGAATTCTCCCGTCTCTCTCATCTGGAATTTTAAGCTGCTGAGTTTAGAAGTGTCCAGAATCTGCTGGCTTGTGGCTCCTCTGAGGGCTGTGCACAAGGACCAGGCACAACTTCCTCCTCGTCTTGTAGGCGGCATCCTCATCTCGCATGGGTTGCCCTGAGTAGATCGACACCCTGTCCACAATTTCCATTGTAAAGGAAAGCCAGTTATATTGATTGGAAGCGAAGCTCACTCTGCTCTGAGCTCCTTCCCAGCAGAGTCCATTCCCACCAGAGGTCACATTCCGGGTACTGCTTTAAAGAGTCTCCACACACCGGGCAGGCAGTCACAAACAGTCAAGTCCCTCCTCACGGTTTACCTCATGGTTCCAGAGCCTGAGAAATCCGGAATCAAGATGGTGCCTTCCTGCTGCAGGCTCATAGAATGGTCTTTTCGGTATTTTTGAGACAGTCTTCCTTTATGAATCTGACTGGCCAGGAATTCACTATGTAAAGCTCTCTGGCCTCAAATCTCTGATGATCGTCCTACCTCTGCCTCGTGAGTACTGGGATTATGGGTCTGGACTACCACACTCAGCTCAGACTCCTTCCCAGGGCCACTGGTCCCCATTCTAGGGGAACCATACTTATGACTTCTTGAAGCTTCACCTCCTGATATTGTTAACCTGGGGGCTGGGGTTTCATCACATAAACAGGAAAGGTGCACAGAACAGATTAGAGTAGACACACAGCTCACATGCTACCAACAGAGGTAAGAGGAGGGAGGGAGCAGGCTTGTTCTGGTCAGCAAGAAGAGTCTAGACACTTAGGAGAGATACAGCCTTTGACTCAGTGCCAACACAACCGACTCTTCACTTCTTCAGAGGACTGAGATGCCACGCAGGCCAGTATCTTGGTACCTCTTCTCATTGTTCAGATCCCTGAAGGAGCAGTGATCTGGCATGGTCCTTTCGCCTAGGTGAAGGTAGCAGAAGGTAGTGGGGGGAATAGGAGAACCCATAGCCAGGGTCCCAAAAGACAGTCCTATATGGAAGCAGTAACCCCAGTTCTACCAGTGGGGAGTGGCAGAAAAGGGACAGTAGAGGCCAAAGAAAATTATGCCCAGCTCCGTCTCTCAAGGGACGGTCACACCTGTCACGGAACTCAGTCGTGGTTTCCTGGCCTGACTCATGGAAACCTTCCACAGCTGCAAACAGCAAGGTGCACAGGTATGGAAGGCCTGGCAGAGAGCCAGGAGGCCCAGGTGTCCCTGATGCCTCCAGTCAAGTCCTGGGCATAGGCCAGCCCACTCTTTATCTGAGCGTTTAGAACAGGTGTGTTCTCCGTCTCTTCTGGTCCAGATGTCCATCCTGGCAGAGCACAGAGAGAAGGCTGGGCTTGGCCTCCAGAGTGTGGCCCCCAGCTCTTATAGCGTCCCCACTTTACTGGCTCCGCCCCACCCTCAGGGGAGGGGGACTAAGACCACTTTCCTCCCTGGCTTTCAGGTGTGCCAGGTAAATATGCAAGGTTTAGGACTGCCTGCCAGGACGGAGCAAGAGGACCCAGCTGTCTGGTATCTTTCTGGAAACAGTGGGACCCTCTTCTGTTGAGGGAGCGGCAGAGCTGCATCCCCAGCATCCGCCCACCTGCCTGCATGGCTTATGCCCCGAAATAATTACACGGAAACTGTATTCTTTTAAGCATTGCCTGGCCCATTAGTTCCAGCCTCTTATTGGCTAGCTCTTTTATATTGATATAACCTATTTTTAATATTTTGTGTAGCACCACGAGCTGGCTTACCAGGAAAAATCTTAACCTGTGTCTTTTTGGAGTGGGAGAGTCATGGCAACTCACTGACTCAGCTTCTTTCTCCCAGAATTTTGTTCTGTCTACTCCGCCTACCTAATTTTTTGTCCTATTAGGGCCAAGCAGTTTTCTTTATTAATTAACCAATGAAAGCAACAGATAAATACAAGACCCACCTCCATCATTTCCCCTTTTTCTGTTTAAACAAAAAGAGGAAGGCTTTAACTTAACATAGTAAGATTACATATAACAAAACAGTTATCAAGCAAGAATTACAGTTACAATATTTATATCTATTTATCTTTTATCATAACTAAGGAAAACTATAACTATAATTAACCATTCTTCAACTCCATCAAAGACTCCAGAAGGATATAATATTACCTAAGCAAACAAGAAATCCAAAACTCTAAAAATGACAGAGACATCTTGCTGCCTGGACAGTCACCCAAAGTTCCTTTGTACCGTTGGGGCATCCATCTTTGGCCTTCAGACCCATAGTATCCAGCAGACATTTCTATAAAGCAGGGAATTTCAAAGACAGTTTAGTCACTTTCTGCTGTGTCCTGTAGAATGTCTCACAGACTCTTATGAATCAGGAACCCCGAAAGACCATCTCACCTTTAGGCAAGTTCAGCAGTCCTCTCTCTGCGGGTTCTTTGTGTCCAGTTTATGCAACAGTCCAGGCAAGAACAGTTTCTTGCCCAAATGGCTATCAAACTCCATAAGGAGCCTCTTCGATGCCCATCTTCCTCTTGAAGTAGCTGGGGCTGCCAGGAGCAGACATGTCTCATTGCCATGAAAAACCCTGTTATTAAAATATTTTAAATGCCATATTCTGCAGTCTTTGAGAGATAAAAAGAATGTCTATCTAACTGAAATATATCTCTATATATCTAGAAAATCTAACTGACATGACTACAAGCTTTACTATTATCGATGATTATTCATTAGCAACCTATATTTCCTATTATACATTACATTTTAAAAATGAACTACACAATCACAATACCTTAATCAAGAGCAGAAATACATATACATATAACAAAACTGACCTTAAAGTCCATATCAATGCAAATTATTCATACCTATATCATATCCCCCTTTAAATGTAAAAGAACGTTTATAAACCATATTTGGGAACACGGGCGCCACTCTGTTGAGGGAGGGGTGGGGCTGCATCCCCGGCATCCGCCCGCCCGCATGGCTTATGCCCCGAAATAATTACATGGAAACTGTATTCTTTTAAACATTGCCTGGCCCATTAGTTCCAGCCTCTTATTGGCTAGCTCTTTTATATTGATATAACCTATTTTTAATATTTTGTGTAGCACCACGAGCTGGCTTACCAGGAAAGATCTTAACCTGTGTCTTTTTGGAATGGGAGAGTCATGGCGACTCACTGACTCAGCTTCTTTCTCCCAGAATTTTGTTCTGTCTACTCCGCCTACCTAATTTTCTGTCCTATTAGGGCCAAGCAGTTTTCTTTATTAATTAACCAATGAAAGCAACAGATAAATACAAGACCCACCTCCATCACTCTTCTACCTGAAAGCTTGAGCTGGGGCTCCCAATGAAGTCACCACTCTCTATGACTGAGCCCCCTGTCCTGTCCTTAGTGGGAAAGCAATGCATATTTCGAAACCACTAGTTGCCAGCGCTACACACTGCCACTCACCTCTGAGCTCAGACACAAGCTGGGCCCGAATTCTGGGTCGGACTGGCTGTAGGCCTGAGCCATCTCCAAAGACTCAGAACTTCAGGGAGCCTCAGATTGAGAAGCAAGGTTTACAGAAAGTGGGCACTCAAACTGCGGCGGGGGGGGGGTGTGTGAGGGGGGCAGGCACAGCATAGGGACCACAAGTGATTCCTCCCCCTGCGTCCAGCTCTTCAGTTTTCAAATTGTGGTCCCCCTAGGTAAAGGGGACATTGAGTGTCCTGAATTTTCTTTTCTTTCCCCTCCCTCCCTCCCTCCCTCCCTCCCTCCCTCCCTCCCTCTCTCCCTCCCTCGCTCCTTCCTTCCTTCCTTCCTTCCTTCCTTCCTTCCTTCCTTCCTTCCTTCCTTCCCCTTCCTTCCCTTCCTTCCCAGACAAGGTGTCTCACCAACCCAGAACAACCTTGCACTCACAGCCTTGAACTCCTACCCACCTGTCTCCACTGCCCAAGTGCTGGGACCACAAGGACCCAAAAGTCGTGGTGCTCCTTACAAAGATCTTTAACTGTGAGTTTACAATCTGGGAACAGCCTAGAAAGATTACTACTTTCTAATCTGGATCATTTTCATAGGCCCTCTATGCCCGGGAACTGCTGAGGGCTCTCAGTCCAGATGCCCCCTGACATCCTAACTTGGTCTGCTCTAACTACTGCAGGCTACAAAGAGGAGAGCGAGAGAAGGGGAGGGCAGCATTCTCACCCACAGCAGGCTGGCAGGGAAGTGGCTGAGCGCCCACCCTGGATGGAGACCTTGAGGCCTGCAGGATCCCATCCTCCTGTGAGCCCGCAGGTTCTTTGGCATAGCCAGAGCTTCATGAGACCTCTTGGCTCCAAAGACAGAGACTCAGACTTGTAGCAGAATTTTCTATGCTATGTGATCACAAGATCAACCATCCCCAAAACTCTGTGGGTGCTGGGGGAGGGGATGGTATTGACACGGAGAGGTTAGGTCACTCAAGGACCTAGTGGGGAGCCAGATCCTGGCAGATAGGAGCCCGGGCATCCTGGAGCAGCCATTCTCACCTGGGGGCTGCAACCCTCATGTGGGTCGCATATCAGATACCCTGCATATCAAATATATACATGACAATTCATGAACAGTAGCAAAACTATAATTATAAAAATGATTTTCTTGTTGGGGGTCACCACAACATGAGGAACTGAATTCAAGAGTCCCAGTGTTAGGAAGGGGGAAACCACTGATCTAGAGGATCCTGCTGTTACCCTGAGCTGAGCCGACTTGGAAGTCCCCAAGTAGCAGACTAGGAGAGTTCTAAAGCAGCAATGACTTTTGTTCTAGGTCCTTAGTGGTCCCCGTCCATAATGGCCTGTACTGGGTGCTGCCTGCCCCCACCCGCTGAGAGGCTCCAAAACTCTGGCTTTGCCTTCAACCATCTGAAAACCAGAGCGTGGGTGTGGCTTTGTTGGGAGGGCCAGGGCCACCGCTGGGTCCAAGCAGCCACCAGGAAGCCTCACTCCCACCCTGACAGAGGTGGCACTGACTCCACCCTAGTAGGGGGAGGCCAGGTTTCTGTGATGCAGGCCATAGACTCTGTTTGGGCCTCGAGAAGCCACGCTTTGCTCCACCCTAAAACTGTTGACAGAGCGGCCAGGAAATCTAGGTCAGCAGTGGGCGAGGCCCTGCAGGTGTGACCCGGTGCCAGGAGAGAAGTCACGGCCAGCTGGGGAGGGAACACCCATGCTTATGATACATCCCCATTTCCGGGCCCTCCCAGAAACCCTTTCTCTGGAAACTTTGCAGTAGGGGAGAATGGGCACGTAGGAGTCCAGATGTGGACTCAGCTGTACGCAAGCGTGTTTTTGCCTTTTCCTGGGTCCTCTGGCTCTGACTGGAGACAGCGGTTTCTCTGACGTGGAGCTCCTCCGGGAGCCACACTCTAGCTTCGTGTTCCAAAGCCACTTCTTCAGAGCAGCCTGCCCTGACATTCCCGGGGCACCCCCTCTGTTGTTGGGACCCTTCGTGGGAAGGAGCTGGGGAATCTGTGGAATGAAGGAATAAGTGCAAACACGAGTCAAGCCCCAGAGTCTGGCAGACTCAGTCTAACCTTCATTCCGAGAGCTAGACCAAAACTCCGGCACTG
The DNA here is from genome assembly GCF_037038515.1 of Microtus pennsylvanicus. NCBI lineage: Eukaryota > Metazoa > Chordata > Mammalia > Rodentia > Cricetidae > Microtus > Microtus pennsylvanicus. Next base: position 97,189,254 of record NC_134586.1, read on the forward strand.
CTGGTGCTGACTCTAAAAGACAAGGATCCTCAGAAAGGGACACCCCTCAATTGACTGCCTAGATCCAGGTTCCAAGGGACCATAGAAGGTTTTAGGGTTCTGCTGGAACCACGTACTAAAAAAATTCCTTTGTTACAAGTGTACTATAGGGTTGCATGAGCTCATATGTTTCCCTTCCTTCCTTTCTTCTTTCCTTCCTTCCTTTCCTCCCTCCCTTCCTTCTCTCCATCCTTCCTGTGCACACAGAACAGCCCTGCTGAGGTTCTGAAGGCATCCTGACATTGCTAAAGTTCCCAGGCTGGAGAAGCAGTTGCCATTCTGGTCTATCAAGTTCAGCCAGCCTGCCTGGCACCACTGAACAGACAGAACCTTATGACACCCACCACCAGAAACGGAGGCCTGCTGAGCCAGCTCACACTAGGGGATAGAGAAGTACTGGTTTTGCCTGGGACATAGCCACTAGCTCCTTTTGACAACAAGAGAGAGTTGTCTTATATAAAATGTCCCCACCCCCAAGGTAAAGGGACAAGGGATGTGCTCTGAGTTGGTTATATTACTCTTTTCATTTTATAGATGAGAGACTAATCTAGGGCTTACAGAAGAGGTATCTAGACTATCAAAGTCACGATAGATCCTAGGTGCCATCCTCTTGAGAGAGCAGAAAGGGAAGGGAGATGGAACAGGGAATAGAAAGGCAAGAAGTAAAAGTAAGCTCTCTGGGGCTCAAGCTGGGGCCTCATGGAACCTGCAGAGGATGTCCCGGGTCTTCTATTCCTTTCCGTTCTCCTCCTCTCCCCCCCCCCCCCCATCTTGAGCTAGACGCTGAGGTGCCTGCCCATCAAGCCTCTCTTTCTTCTGCAGAGTGGCCACGCTCCAGATGCTGTGTGTGCCTGCCCTCTGGTGGCAGAATCAGGAAGTGTGTCGCCACTGGTCCCAGAACTTATCCTGAGTGCCTTAGGGTGTGAATCCACCCAGCTCCAGCCTCAGCATTAATTAAATCAGTGAGGAGAAAGCTCAGAGCCTCCAAGGAGCCCTTGGTTCCTCCTTGGTGATGGGTGTCAAGAAAACCCAATAGGGCCTACATCTGTCCAGGGAAATTGGGAATCTTGGCTGAGGTTGAGGGGAACTGGGTGGGCCAGGCAGACATATGAGGTGTCCTTGAAAGAAGGAAGTCTGTGAGAATGTGGTCAGTTTTCCCGGGACAGTCTCAGTGCTCGGGGCAAGCATGCGGTTTGAGGTTGACACACTCTGTCTCCATATTTGAAGGTGGTCCAGCATGGGCTGTCTAGGGAGCAGGCTCTCAGCCCTGGCGTGACTCCTCCCTGCTCTCCACCCTGGCATGACTCCTCCCTGTGACCCTCAGTTTGCCAATCTGGAGTCTCAGTGGGGTTTCCTTGTGGGTCACACCTGACTTCACATGGAAGCCCAGGCGAAGCTGCTTGCCCACCCCCTTACAGATGAGGTGAATGAAGCTGAGAGAGGATTGCCCACTGAGAAGAGGCCTTACTTAGCCTCTCACTTTTCCCGCTAGAGCAGGCATTGTCTATCTGGGACAGTGGAGTTGGTCAGACTCCTCAAGATGGAACCCTGGCCCTGCAGCCCCTAGCTGAGTTGCCGTGGACTCTTTGAGCCTCTGCCACATCTTCTGAGGTATTGTCCCTGAGTGGGATGGCTGACCCCAGGTCCCCTTTGCTCTGTTCTGTTATTTTTAGCTGAGAAGGCTCCGATAGCTTTGCAGTGAGTTTATTTTTGGCTCCCTGCAGCTTGCTAGCCTGGTGGCTTATTGTACAGCAATGGTTTTCACCTCGTGTGCTGCGACCCCTCTGGGGTCAAAGGACTCTTTTGAGGGTGGCCTCAGAGCATCAGAAAACAGATATTTACATTGCAATTCATAACAGTAGCAAGATTACAATTATAAAGTAGCAAAATATCAACTTTATGGTTGGGGTCACCATAGTAAGAATTGGTTATCTCTCGGGAATTGTCCATTTCCATCATGGAGTTAATATAAACCTACATTTTCCAGTTAAAAACATCAGATTTGCCAGGCGGTGGTGGCGCACGCCTTTAATCCCAGCACTCGGGAGGCAAAGGCAGGCGGATCTCTGTGAGTTTGAGGCCAGCCTGGTCTACAGAGCTAGTGCCAGTTAAGACTCCAAAGCTACACAGAGAAACCCAATCCTAAAAAACCAAAAAGTAGAAAATGTATGTGTGTGTGTGTGTATGGATGGCAGCATTTGGAAGGTTGAAAACCACTGCTGTAGAGGAACCATGAGGTCTCAGGCTCAGGAGGGTAGGGAAGCCTCTACCGGAAGGTGGTCCCTCTCCTCTACTCTGGAAATGCCCCGGTGAGGGCTGGGTTTCCCTTCATGGGACAGAGATCTCAGTTCCCCCATGATCCGTACATCCTGAAAGCAGGCTGAAGTCTCCCTCCAGCAACCTCTGTGGATGGTCAAGCCTTTGGCAAGCCCTGACAGTGGAACTCCACCACCTTTTCCGGTGTGAGTGGATGGCAGATGGCCTCCCAAGTTCTTAAAGCCTCAGCAGCATCCTCACCCCCATCTCCCGCCCCCTTCCACCCCCCACCCTGCTTTGCTCTGAGTCTCTGGAAAGCTGAAGGGTTTATCCAAGATCTATGTTCCCAAGGCTTGTTTGGTTTCTGGGATCCTGTGCCCTGGGGAATTCCACCCCTGTGCAAAGCTGCGCAGCTGTGTGGTCCTCCCTCTGGGAAGAAAACTCCCTGGAGTAGCTCAGACCTTGCACAACAGGCAGTGGTCACAGCCACCCCCGAAAGTGAGGGGATCCCCAACCTTCAACTCAGCAGCCTCCATTACCCTTTCTCGATTCCTCATCCCCAAGCTCTCAACCAGGCTGCATTTTTCCCCTCCTCTGATAAGGAGCAAAGTAGTAATGTCCCCTTTGAGCAAAGAATACCCCCGGGGTCCCCTTTACACCTCTTCCACTGCCTTGGTGCCCTGGCCCATCACCACACTAGGACGTCCAAGGTCTTTTCTCAAACAAAGGCTGTCCTTCAGCTTCACCACGAGGAAATCTGCTAGCCTTGCCAAAATGATTTTTTTTAGATTCTTAAAAGGGTATTAATGGTTTGTTTGTTTTTAAATTAGAAACAAAGTAATGGGTTTCTCTTTTTATTTCATCAGTACTATTAGTGTGTGTGTGTATGTGTGTGTGTGTGTGCACAAGCTCTCGTACATGGTTGCACAGCCACTGAACACACAGTGAGATCAGAGGACAAACCTGTGACTCCCGCCTTCCGCCTGTACGTGGGTTCTGGGGATCAAACTCAGGTCCACCAGACTTTCATAGCCCGCACCTTTACCTGCTGACTCATGCAGCCAAAGTTGTCCTCAAACTCTCTGAGTTGAGGAGGATGGAGGATGACCCTGAGTTTCTGATCTTCCTGGCTTCACCCAGCAAGGACTGGGATTACAGGTCTGAACCCCCACACTCAGCTTTAGGTAGTACGGGGGATCGAACACGTCTTCATGCAGGTTAGGCAACCACTCTACAAGCTGAACTGCATCCCGGGCTTCCCTTCTTGTTCCACTTACAGTTTTGCTTTTCGGTTCATTGTGAGCCACGGCCCACCTGTCTCTGCCTCTGAGGGGCTGGAATCACAGGCAAGTGCCTCTGAGGCCTGGGTCACTCAGTTTTGGTCTTCAACATTTTCATGTAAGTCTCAGCCATCTGACTGCCTCTTTATGTTATGCAATCAAAATAGATTGTTTGTTTCTTGGGGGAAAAATGGCTCAAGAATACTCCTGTTGTCCTTTGAAGGGTGGTGTGATACCCTGGGGGTTTTTTCCATGGTTCTCTTGAACCCTTCCAGTTACAGCTGGGAAAGAGGAAATGACTTCCCGGAGGAGAGCCACAAATAGTGACCGTGGAGCCAGGAGAGCCAGGCTAAGCCAGGCAAGCTCCTGTCCACCAGGGCAGCTTGACGCAACAGTCTCCTTCAGAGATAAAGATTCTTCCCTCCAGCTTGTCTCAGGAAAGTAGTCAGCTTCCTGGTGAGCTCCAAGATAAGACCAGCTGCTTCTACCTGCCGGGCCTGATGTTACCATGGAAACAGCTGTCAACAGGAGCACTGCCTCCCTGGGGCATAGCACATCCTTTACTGCCTATGTAGAAGGCAAAGCAGTTTGGGCTTGGAGGCCTAGCATGCAGGGCTGGCCCCTTTCCTCTCTAAGTAGACCCCAAATGAGATATGCGCTTGTAACAGGATTTCCAAGTTCTCCTGGATACTTTTATCTTCGGTGAGGGCTGCCCGAGGAGAAGCTGGCCTTTTAAAAACATTTATTTTTTTAATTGTTTGTTTTTGAGATAGTGTTATTGTTATTATTATTATAATTGTAGAATACAACCTGTGCTTCAAGTCAGTTTCAGCCACCCTTCCTCAATGAGCCAATTAAAATAGTCAAATTAGCTGGACATGATGGTGCACACCTTGAATACCAGCACTCAGGAGGTAGAAGCAGGTGGATCTCTGGGAGTTTGAGGCCAGCCTAGTCTACAATTCAAGTTCCAGGACAGCCAGGACTCCATAGCGAGACTCTGTCCCCCAAAAATGAAACAATCAAAAAGAGTCAAATGGAGATTTATTTAATATATCCACATTGAGAAGAGGGACAAAGGGACCAGCGAATGCCCAAGTCCTTCCAGAGTCCCGAAGTGAGACCAAAATTTAAATAGAGAGCCAAGGATATGCACACTTAACCAGTCCCTGCCCATCCTTCAGTCTCATCCTGCAAATCTGACACATTAGAAACTAACCCATGAACTCTCTGTAATGGTAAAAATAAAACACTGCAGGTCCCCAAGAGGTGGCAGCGGGCCATGAGGGGCAGTGGGTCCGAGGCAGGTAAGAGGCCTCAGAAGTTCAGCCAGTCCCACAAGGAGCAGTGGCAGGTGAGGGACAGAGACAGACAGGCATGTCATACAGAGTGAGGTTGGATATTTATTTAGTGGGTTATGAGGGGAAAGGGAGAGAGAGAAGGGGGATGAGGAGAGAGAGGCAGAGTGAGAGGGAGAAAGAGAGAAAGAGAGAGAAAAAACAGACAGAGAGAGAGAGAGAGAGAGAGAGAGAGAGAGAGAGAGAGAGAAGTAGGGGAAAGGAGAGAAGAGAAGCTACCTCTTCAGGAGAGAGATGGAAAAGAAGGAGCTCACAGGCTGGAAGCAGAAGGACAATCTGCTTGCCTTGGAGGACCTAAGGGACAGGATGGACCATTACACCCTATCTTTGCGTAAACTGATTTTCCCCACTGGCTGGGGCCTTTTCCTTCTTCCAGCATGAGATTCCAGGGAAAAATTCTCATATTTTTGCAGTCCTTTGTTACAATAATCTGATGGGATGAGATTAGTATCTTTTTAGAATATCTTCATTCTGACCAGGTAGGTTATGGCAGTGTCCTACTGTGTATCCATGTGGCCTAAAATTCACTATGGAGACCAGGCTGGCCTCAAACTCACAGAGCTTTGCTTACCTCTGTCTCCAGAGCTGGCTAGGAAGTTAGGTAGGAAAGCCAAACTGAGAATTATGGAAAGAATGAGGGCGACCTCAGGAGAGATGCCAGTCAGTCACCAAGGACATGTAAAAAATGAGGTGGCAAAATATAAATAAAAATATGGTTTCATTTAAGTGTAAGAGTTAGCTAGTAATAAGCCTGAGCTATTGGCTGAGCATTTATAAGTGATATAAGCCTCTGTGTGGAATTTGGGAAGCAGTTGCTGGTTATTTGGGACTGGGTAGTTGGAACAGGAAATGTCCTCCTGCCTCTGTCTCCCAAGTGCTAGGATCAAAGGACTATGACACCACACCCAGTTGGAGGATATCAAAGGGATGTCCTGCCCTGAACTCCTTTTCCCTAAGTCATGTTCTAATGCTGGCACAAGTTCTATTTTGCATTTCATCACTGGACCCTATCCCAATCTCGGATGCCTGCCAAGTGCCTATACAGAAGCAGGACAGCAAACCCCTGCTTTACCCCTGGCAGTGGGACTCGCAGTTCTCACCTGAGCTTGGCCCTTGCATCCTGACTCATGACTGGTAGAGGTGGCCATTGTTATGGTCCAAAGATAGGGACCAGGTATAATGGAACCACAGCAGTAGGGGCCTGGCTAAGTGGCTGCAAGGCACAGAAATACCCGTTGTGTGTTGAAGACAGTCAGAAATGGGTCTGTGTGAACAGCTGAGCACCTAACCCTGGGAGACCTCTGCTAGATCTATGTTCCATGCTTCACCCTACTCCAGTGTGGCACATACACAGTGACGTGTCTACTGTGACATTGAACTTGATCTAGGAGCACCTACTGGGAACATGCCTCTAAGTGATTCTACAATTCCATGCTGTTTCATGCTGCATTCTCCATGGCTCTGTGACCCAAAACCCTGTCAGTAACCATAGACAACTTTCATTTCCATATAACCTTGGGAAGGGGAGGTGCTACTTTGATGTTAGATGGCAGTAGCAAGAGCACATTTGAACACTGGTACTCAACCTGTGAGTCATGACCCCTCTGGGGGGGGTCAAACAACTCTTACACAGGTGTCACCTAAGATTATCAGAAAACACAGATGTTTACATTATGAGTCATAACAGTAGCAAAATTACAGTTATGAAGTAACAATGAAAATAATTTTATGGTTGGGGGTCACCACAACATGAAGAACTATATCAAAGGATCACAACATTAGGAAGGTTGAGAACCACTGCTCTGGAGAAATCAGCTGCACAGGCACAGCCAGCAAAGTCCCATTTCCCTAGTGAGGAGGAAAAACAAAGTGTCTAAAATACATAGGTACCAAGTAAAAGTCTAGGTTTCCAAACCAGTCCTGTGTGTCTACATGGCTAAGAATCACAGAAACCAAATGTGATACAAGACTCCTTGAATCCTGGCCCTTGGGAGGAGAGACAGAAGGAACTCTATGACTTCAAGACTAGTCTATTTTACATAACAAGTTCTAGAACAGCCAGAGTTACAAAGATAAATAAATAAAAATAAAAGTACACTAACTAACAGAGGCAAGTCTTCTGCCTGGAGCAATACAACAGCTCTTCTACAAAGTTACATTGTATCAGTTATTTTCTTTCATTGCTATGACAGCACACCAGACAAAAGCAGTCTAATTGTGTCAGTGGTGGTGACACAAGCCTTTAATCCCAGCACTCAGGAGGCAGAGGCAGGTGGATCTCTGAGTTCGAGGCCAACCTGGTCTACTGAGTGAGTTCTAAGACAGCTAGAACTATACAGAGAAACCCTGTTTCAAAACAAACAAAAGAACATAGGAGTTGGCCACTCGTTGATCCTGGCCACCCAGAACCAAAATAACCACACAGAAACTATTATTTAAAACACTTCTTGACCCATTAGCTCTAACTTCTTATTGGCTAACTCTTACATCTCAATTTAACCCATTTCTATTAATCTGTGTATCGTTATGTGACTGTGGGTTAACGGCAATATTCCATCTGGCATCTGTCTTTGGTGTGGCTACATGGCTTCTCTCTGACTCTGCCTTCTTTCTCACAGCATTCAGTTTAGTTTTCCCCACCTACCTAAATTCTGCCCTGCTATAGGTCCAAAGCAGTTTCTTTATTAATTAACCACTTGTATTCACAGCATACAAAGGGGAATCCCACAATACCTCCCCTTTTCTGTTTAAATAAAAAGGAAGGTTTTAACTTTAACATAGTAAAATTACATATAACAAAACAGATATCAAGTAAGAATTATAGTTACAATATTTATATCTACTTTATCTTTTATAATAACTAAGAAAAACTATATTGTTACTATCTACCCTTCAACTCCATTGAAGACTCCAGAAGGATATAATATTGCCTAAGTAAACAGGAAGTGCATTGTAAGCAACTTCTAAAACTCTAGAATTGACAGAGACATCTCACTGCCTGGACAGTCACCCAAAGTTCTTCTGTACCATTGGGGCCTCTATCTTCAGCCTATAGGCCCATAGCATCTGGCAGACTTTTCCATGAAGCAGGAAATTTCAAAGGCAGTTCTGCCTATACTACCAGTTTATCAGTCACTTTCTTCTGTGTCTTGCAGAATGTCTGGCAGACTCTTTCATGAAGCAGGAACCCTAAAGTATCATCTCACCTTTAGGCAAGTTCAGCAGTCATTTCGCTGTGGTCCTGCATGTCCAGTTCATCAAGCAGTCCAGGTAAGAGCAGCTTCTTGCCCAAATGGCTAGCCAACTCCATAAGAAGCCTCTTCAAAGCCCATTTCCCTCTTGAAGTAGATTGGAGCTGCCAGGAGCAGATGTGTCTCATTGTCATGATAAATCCTAAATTCTTAAAACATTTTAAATTCCATATTCTGTAGTCTTTTAAAGGTTTGAAGAATACCTATCTGAAATACATCTCTGTACATCTAGAAAATCTAACTAACATGACTATAAGCTTGAATATTATAGATGATTATCTATTAACCTATATTTCTTAATTATACATTATATTTTAAATGAACTACACAATTGTAATACCTTAATCAAGAGCAGAAATATACATATAAGAAGATTGGCCTTAAATTTGCATCAATAGACCAAGATCCATATCAATGCAAATCTCAATAGCATATCCCCCCTTTAAATATAAAAAACATTTATAAACAATATTTGAGAATTTGGGTGTAGCACTCTCTAAATTGCTTCCTGCTGTTTAGTGGGTGAAGCGATTTTTTGAGGGGTGTTCAAAGCAACCTTTCAGAGTGTCTTAGTCTATCAAACCATATTAGTCTGGAAGAAATCCACAGGTTCTCATCCTCTGTGGAAACAAAAGAAGAACCTATTTTCCAAAGCAATATATCCTTAGACCCATATTTTAAATTCAAGATACCTTTAAAATATACATGTTGGTTTATCTTAGCAGCCCATACAATTAAATATCTCTCTGTACTTAGCTTTTTCACAGTCAAAAATTCAAAGAAATCACAATAATATACATAATCCAGACTCTCCATGAATTTTCCATCTTTATATGGATTGTTTTTCTTTACTCCTTTTAATTTATGACTGTCTGTACTCTGTGTCTTTAAAGATTTTGTTCTAATTTTTTATAAACCATTTATTTCCTTTTATAACTCTCTATACTCTTTTTCTTTTCTCTCCAAAGCCTACATACATTTATCCAACACTGTGACTCATTTAGAGGTCTTTTATGTCTGAATTTGTCTTATTATGTATCTATAATTCTTTATTGTCCTGGAATGCTTCTTGAAATTCTAAGCATTTCTTAAAAACTTAAGCTGTGACATTACTATGGTATATATGGTACTTCCTGCTTGCTCCACACAGTCCAACATGGTGGAAGAGGTCCATTCATCACCTCTGCAAGCTGTGCACATTGCCCCATTTGCAGCGTGTCTATGTTGAACCCTTAAGCAGTTGTAGCACTCTGCTCACAAAACTCCATTTAAATGCTAAGCCTCTGGACTTCCCACAGGGCAGGGAACCTTTGGGCTGACAAGGGAGGGGGACTTGTTTGGGGGAGGGGGAGGGAAATGGGAGACGGTGGCGGGGAAGAGACAGAAATCTTTAATAAATAAATAAACGGAAAAAAATTGCTAAGCCCCCAGAAAGAGCCAGAGTTCGTGCTGGCAGAATGGCTCAGGAAGCCAGCATTTCAAAATGGCACAGCTTTTTTATGCTACTGCTGAATCAGGAAAACCTCTCTTAAAGAATCTATGCCTCTGCTTGCTTCTAGCAAACAGAGCCCACCCAAGAAATTGCTGCTACTAAACGATATTTAACTATGTTCTTTTGCGGGCCAGACGCGGCTGCGCGGCGGCCAGACGTGGCTGCGCGACACTGCATTCAGGAAGAGGCTTTGGGGGACCAGCGCGGGGGCAGACCCAAGCGGCGGGGACAGGCATGCAATAAGGAGAGCAGATCGCCCTACTACAATTGAATCAAAAAGGTAGGCCTTTGGTTGGCCAGGTCACTGGCACATGGGGAGCCTGGTCCTGTCCTGAAGACCCTTCGGAGGGGTGAGAGGGTTCTTGGCCTGCGGCAGGAACCAGGAAACAGAGCAAGGGCATTTTGTAAGCGGAGCCCTTGGCCAGCAGGGAAACCTGATCCGGTTTTTAAAAGACCCATTAGATAGGATCAATAGGAGGAGATGGGCAGGCGCCAAGGCAAGAATTCACCCAATAATCTGAAAAACAACATGAAAACACCAGAACCCAATGATCTTACAACAGAAGTATTTGAACAACCTAACACAGAAGAAGTGGAAAAAATTGACTTTAAGAAGACAATAGAGTCCCTTAAACAACATGTAAAAAATGCCCTTATAGAAATGGACGAGAAGTATAACAAAAAGTTTGAAGAAATGAGTAAATACGTACATGATACCCTGGGAAACCAAGAAAAAAAGATCAAACAGGTAATGGAAACAGTTCAAGAATTGAAAACTGAAATGAAGGCAAGGAAGAAAATACAAACTGAGGACCAGCTGGATATGGAAAATCTAGGTCAACGAGCAAAGTCTACAGAAACAAGCATAATCAATAGAATACAAGAGCTAGAAGAAAGAATCTCAGATGCTGAGGACACCATAGAGAAAGTAAACGAACAGATCAAAGAAAACAGCAAAGCCAACAAATTCTCAACACAAAACATTCAGGAAATATGGGACACAATAAAAAAACCAAACCTAAGAATAATAGGAATAGAAGAAGGAGAAGAGTCACAGCTCAAAGGCCCAGAAAATATTTTCAACAAAATTATGGAAGAAAACTTTCCCAACTTAAAGAAAGATATTCATTTAAATATTCAAGAAGCATACAGAACACCAAACAGACTGGATCAAAGAAAAACATCTCCTCGCCATATAATAATCAAAACACAAAATATACAGGTTAAAGAAAGAATATTAAGAGCTGCAAAGGAAAAAGGGCAAGTAACTTATAAAGGTAAACCGATCAGACTTACACCTGACTTCTCTATGGAAACTATGAAAGCCACAAGGTCCTGGATAGAGGTACTGCAGAAGCTAAGAGACCATGGATGCAAACCCAAACTACTATACCCAGCCAAGCTATCGTTCATTATCAATGGAGAAAACAAGACATTCCAGGATAAGAACAAATTTAAACAATACGTAGCCACAAATCCAGCCCTACAGAAAGTAATAGAAGGAAAATCGCAACCCAAGGAATCCAACACTGCCTACAATAACCCAGGCATCTAGTGACCCTTCACCAGCACATCTCAAAGAAGGGAGACACACAATCTCTACTACCAAAAGCAATAAGAATAACCGGCGTAAACAACCACTGGTCATTAATATCACTTAATATTAATGGTCTCAATTCACCTATAAAAAGGCAAGGCTAAGAGATTGGATACGAAAACAGGATCCAACATTCTGCTGTTTGCAAGAAACACACCTCAACCACAAAGACAGGCATCAACTCAGAGTAAAAGGCTGGGAAAAGGTGTTTCAAGCAAATGGTCCTAAGAAAAAAGCAGGTGTGGCCATACTAATTTCTAACAAAACTGACTTCAAACTAAAATCAATCAGAAGAGACCAAGATGGTCACTTTATACTCATAACAGGAACAATTCATCAGGATGACGTCTCAATCCTGAATATCTACGCCCCTAATATAAAAGCACCTACTTATGTAAAAGAAATATTACTAGAACTCAAGGCAGACATCAAACCACACACAATAGTAGTAGGAGACTTTAACACACCTCTCTCTCCAAGGGACAGGACAATCAGGCAGAAACCTAATAGAGAATTAAGAGAATTATTGGAGGTAATGAAGCAAATGGACTTAACAGACATCTATAGAACATTCCACCCAAATAGGAAAGAATATACCTTCTTCTCTGCAGCTCATGGAACCTTCTCAAAAATTGACCACATACTCGTAAACAAAGGAAACCTCCACAGATACAAAAAAATATCAGTGTCCACCTGTGTCTTATCAGATCACCATGGATTAAAGTTAGAAGGCAACAACCACGCTACCCCCAAAAAACCGACAAACTCATGGAAACTGAACAGTCAACTACTGAACCACACCTGGGTCAAGGAAGAAATCAAGAAAGAAATTAAAGTCTTCCTTGAATTTAATGAAAATAAAGAGACAACATACTCAAACCTATGGGACACTATGAAAGCAGTGCTAAGAGGAAAGTTCATAGCACTAAGTGCCCACTTAAAGAAAACGGAGAATGCATACATTGAGGACTTAACAACACACCTGAAAGCTCTAGAAAAAAAAGAAGCAGACGCGCCCAGGAGAAGTAGAAGACTGGAAATAATAAAACTGAGGGCTGAAATCAACAAAATAGAAACACAGAAAACAGTCCAAAGAATCAATGAAACAAAAAGCTGGTTCTTGGAGAAAATCAACAAGATCGACAAACCCCTATCCAAACTAATTAAACGACAGAGAGAGAACACGCAAATAAATAAGATCAGAAATGAAAAGGGGGACATAACCACAGACACAGAGGAAATTTAGAGAATCATTAGATCTTACTACAAAAGCCTGTATGCCACAAAACTGGAAAATACAAAAGAAATGGACATATTTTTAAATAAGTACCATATACCAAAGCTAAACCAAGACCAGGTGAATGATCTAAATAGACCGGTTACTCGCGAAGAATTAGAAATGGTTATCAAAAATCTCCCTTCGAAAAAAAGCCCAGGACCAGATGGTTTCAATGCAGAATTCTACCAGAACTTCCAAGAAGAACTAATACCTATACTCCTTAATGTATTTCACAATATAGAAACAGAAGAGTCATTGCCAAATTCCTTTTATGAAGCTACAGTTACCCTGATACCAAAACCACACAAAGACCCAACCAAGAAAGAGAATTACAGACCTATCTCACTCATGAACATCGACGCAAAAATTCTCAATAAAATACTGGCAAACCGAATCCAAGAACACTTTAGAAAAATTATCCATTATGATCAAGTAGGCTTCATCCCAGAGATGCAGGGCTGGTTTAACATACGCAAATCTATCCATGTAATCCACCATATAAATAAACTGAAAGAAAAAAAACATATGATCATTTCATTAGATGCTGAAAAAGCATTCGACAAAATTCAACACCCCTTTATGATAAAGGTCTTGGAGAGAATAGGGATACAAGGGTCCTACCTAAATATAATAAAAGCTATTTACAGCAAGCCAACAGCTAACATTAAATTAAACGGAGAAAAACTCAAAGCCATCCCACTAAAATCAGGAACACGACAACGATATCCACTCTCTCCATACCTCTTCAACATAGTGCTTGAAGTTCTAGCAATAGCAATAAGACAACATAAGGAGATCAAGGGGATTCGTATTGGAAAGGAAGAAGTTAAGCTTTCGTTATTTGCAGATGATATGATAGTATACACAAGCGACCCCAAAAACTCTACCAAAGAACTCCTACAGCTGATAAACACCTTTAGTAATGTGGCAGGATACAAGATCAACTCCAAAAAAATCAGTTGCCTTCCTATACACTAAGGATAAGGAAGCAGAGAGGGAAATCAGAGAAGTATCACCTTTCACGATAGCCACAAATAGCATAAAATATCTTGGGGTAACTCTGACCAAGGAAGTGAAAGATCTATTTGACAAGAACTATAAGTCTTTGAAGAAAGAAATTGAAGAAGACACCAGAAAATGGAAGGACCTCCTTTGCTCTTGGATTGGGAGGATCAACATAGTAAAAATGGCAATTCTACCAAAAGCAATCTATAGATACAATGCAATCCCCATCAAAATCCCATCAAAATTCTTCACAGATCTGGAGAAGACAATAATCAACTTTATATGGAAAAACAAAAAACCCAGGATAGCCAAAACAATCTTATACAATAAAGGATTGTCTGGAGGCATTACCATCCCTGACTTCAAACTCTATTACAGAGCTACAGTATTGAAAACAGCTTGGTATTGGCATAAAAACAGAGAAGTCGACCAATGGAATCGAATAGAAGACCCTGACTTTAACCCACAAACCTATGAACACCTGATTTTTGATAAAGGAGCTAAAAGTATACAATGGAAAAAAGAGAGCATCTTCAACAAATTGTGCTGGCAAAACTGGATGTCAATCTGTAGAAGAATGAAAATAGATCCATATCTATCACCATACACAAAACTCAAGTCCAAATGGATTAAAGACCTCAATATCAGTCCGAACACACTGAACCTGATAGAAGAGAAAGTGGGAAGTACTCTACAGCACATGGGCACAGGAGACCACTTCCTTCGTATAACCCCAGCAGCACAGACACTAAGGGCATCATTGAATAAATGGGACCTCCTGAGACTGAGAAGCTTCTGTAAAGCAAAGGACACTGTCACTAAGACACAAAGGCAATCCACTAACTGGGAGAAGATCTTCACCAACCCCGCAACTGACAAAGGTCTGATCTCCAAAATATATAAAGAACTCAAGAAACTAGACCGTAAAAGGCTAATCAACCCAATTATAAAATGGGGCACTGAGCTGAACAGAGAATTCTCAACAGAAGAACTTCAAATGGCCAAAAGACACTTAAGGTCATGCTCGACTTCCTTAGCGATCAGGGAAATGCAAATCAAGACAACTTTAAGATACCATCTTACACCTGTCAGAATGGCTAAAATAAAAAACACCAATGATAGCCTTTGCTGGAGAGGTTGTGGAGAAAGGGGTACACTCACCCATTGCTGGTGGGAATGCAAACTTGTACAACCACTCTGGAAAGCAGTGTTTCGGTTTCTCAGGAAATTCGGGATCAACCTACCCCTGGATCCAGCAATACCACTCTTGGGAATATACCCAAGAGAGGCCCTATCATACAACAAAAGTATATGCTCAACTATGTTCATGGCAGCATTGTTTGTAATAGCCAGAACCTGGAAACAACCTAGATGCCCTTCAACGGAAGAATGGATGAAGAAAGTATGGAATATATACATATTAGAGTATTACTCAGCAGTAAAAAAC
Source organism: Microtus pennsylvanicus (assembly GCF_037038515.1). Taxonomy (NCBI): domain Eukaryota; kingdom Metazoa; phylum Chordata; class Mammalia; order Rodentia; family Cricetidae; genus Microtus; species Microtus pennsylvanicus. The sequence goes on from NC_134586.1 coordinate 97,204,258, forward strand.
AAGGACTTCCTGAATTTTGCATACAAATGGATGGAAATAGAAAACACTATCCTGAGTGAGGTAAGCCAGACCCAAAAAGAGGAACATGGGATGTACTCACTCATATTTGGTTTCTAGCCATAAATAAAGGACACTGAGCTTATAATTCATGTTCCTAGAGAAGCTAAATAAGAAGGTGAATCCAAAGACAATCACATAGGCATCCTCATGAATATTAACCTTCATCAGGCGATGAAAGGAGACAGAGACCCACATGGGAGCACCGGACAGAAATCTCAAGGTCCAAATCAGGAGCAGAATGAGACGGAGCACGAGCAAGGAACTCAGGACCACAAGGGGTGCACCCACACACTGAGACAATGGGGATGTTCTATCGGGAACTCACCAAGGCCAGCTGGCTAGCTGAAAAAGTATGGGATAAACCCGGACTAGCTGAACATAGCGGACAATGAGGAATACTGAGATCTCAAGAACAATCGCAGTGGGTTTTTTTATCCTACTGCACGTACTGGCTTTGTGGGAGCCTAGGCAGTTTGGATGCTCACCTTACGAGACCTGGATGGAGGTGGTGGTCCTTGGACTTCCCACAGGGCAGGGAACCCTGATTGCTCTTCGAGCAGATGAGGGAGGGGGACTTGATCGGGGGAGGGAAATGGGAAGCGGTTGCGGGGAGGAGGCAGAAATCCTTAATAAATAAATAAATAAATAAAAAAGAAAAAAACTATGTTCTTTTGTGTCTAGGATTCCTTTCTAAGCCTTCTCAGGTTTTACATGTATTTAGTCCACCACATTGGTGCACCAATTTGTAGGAGGAGGCAGGAGCCACTTTTTTTGTCCTGGCTGCCCAGAACCAAAATAATCACACAGAAAACATGGTAATTAAATCACTGCTTGGCCCACTAGCTCTAGCTTCTTATTGGTTGACTCTTACATATTAAGTTAACCCATTTCTTTTAATCTGTATATCACCACGTGGCTGTGGCTTACCAGCTAAAGTTCCATCTGGCTCCAGCGGGGCTCCATGGCTTCTCTCTGACTCTGCTCTTCTTTCTCCCAGCATTCAGTTTAGTTTTCTCCACCTAACTAAGTTTTGCCCTGCTATAGGTCCAATGCAGTTTCTTTATTCATTAATGGTAATCACAGCATACAGAGGAAAATCCCACATCAAAAGTGGCCCCTGTGTCTTTCCTGGGCAACACAATGAAGCTGGGCCTGAAGGTGTTGGTGTGGAGAGCAGACCCAGAGGGCATGAAGGCAGGGAACTGACCCTGCCCTTTGCTCAGAGCAGAGTTGGAAGCTCACCCTGGTGGTGAGGACAGGGGAGGATTAGTGGGCTGACCAACCCTGCAGCTGCCCAGGCCAAGAACCAAGGTTACGACTTGATCTGTTGGAGCACATGAAGGGACCTGACCCTCAGACCCAAAGCTGCAGGATCTCCACAACACAGGGCAACAGCAGGATATCCAAGAGGAGTACCAGTGAGGGCCCAGTCATTGATAGTATAGTAGAAACAAGCGGCCTCAAACCAGACCAATGACCACTCACAAGTAAAGATAAATGGTCAAAGGGGTTTACCGTGTTACACTGCATCCATGATGAGATTTTAATTTTTTTCCTTTTGTTTTCTTTTTTTTCTCTTAAATGGGGCGGAGGGTGATGCAAAGGGACAGGGAAATGAATGGGATGGAGATGCATGATGTGAAAGACACAGAGAATAAATAAAAAGAAAGTAAAACAAAACAAAAAGCAGTGCCATGGCTCAGCAGTTAAGAATACTGACTGATCTTCCAGAGGACCCAGGTTTGATTCCTAGCTCCCACATGGCAGCTCACAACTGTCTATAATTCCAGTTCCAGCGACACCCTCTTCTGGTCTCCATGGGCACTACATGCTTGTGGTGCATGGACCTTCATTCAGGCCCAAACACATAAAATAATACTTTTCTCTCTGGTCCACTTGTGGCTTAGGGGGTGAATGTGAAAGAAACGACTGCAAAGACAGCAGAACCTCTGGAGTTTGCAGAATTATACATACCAGTGGCTCCTGCAGACTGCTCAGGCAGGCTGGGTTAGTACTGGAGCATCATGGGTATAAAAGGCTTAGCATCTGAGACTTTATTGTTTCCGTGTAGCCGGATGCAGGATGGAATCTGCAGAGAGGGGAGAGTGGACCAAAGCTGCATTGGGTGTTATCTGGCTTGGGGATCACTGTAGTGATGCCATGTTACCTAGGAGATGTCCAGAGCTGGAGCCAGACTCCAGGTCCAAGGAGGGGCTGCAAGGACAGTGGGTGGCAGTGGTAGTTCTTCTATAGAAGCTTGTCTGATGTCAGATCCGTGCAAAGGATGGTAACCTTTTCCCAACATCTTCTTAGTTGGCTCCCAGTGAGAAGAAAGCTGGTCCCATGAGATCCATTAGAAGTCTGAGAGGGGGCACAGAAGAGTGGGGAGGTTGTAGTGTGTGTGTGTGTGTGTGTGTGTGTGTGTGTGTGTGTGTGTGTGTGTGTGTGCAGCTAGTGGTATTCTGGGGAAGGAGTCCATTTTTGAAAACTTCCAGGATTCCCAAGGGGAAGTGTGGACTCTGTCCCAGCCCCTCAGTTCTCTGTCTTGGTTCCCTCTGGTGTCTCTCAGCAGCTTGTGCTCCACGGCTCTCAAAGACTGACCCCAAGTGACAGCAACTCCTATAGGCTGTGGGTCCACTGTGTGTCAGATTGGCCGCACCTGTGATTGACTGTAACAGTCTCAGGGCACCCCTGTGAGGGATTTCTTGATCAGATTACCTAAAGCAGGGAAGACCCACCCTAAATATGGATGCCACCTTGAGTGGAAGCTGCATGACATGGAGGAAAAAAACTTCACTTTTTGCCTGCTTGCTTTCTCTCCCACTGGCAAGGGCATCTATCCTGCTGCAGCAGCAACGCTTCAGTGATTCTAAAGCCAGCTTCTTTGGGATTCCAATGCAAGCTGAAGACCAGGAATTCTCCAAGCCTCTGTACCGTATTGGAACTGTTGAGACATCCATCCAGCTTTGTGACCTGAACGACTATTAGATCCTCAACCTCTCTGGTGTGAGACAGTTATTGTTGGGCTACCCAGACTGCCTTTCACAAACTGATGATAAACCCCTCCATCAACGCAAGTAACCCCAATCAGCCCAAATCAGACTGAATTAAAAGATACCCAGGTTTAATGGGTGCCAGCGCTCCCTGGTGGCCTCTGGGAAAACTCAGAGTGGGGGAAGGAGAACCAGAATGACCACTAGAGAGAGAAAAGGAGAGACCATGTGTTTATTCTCTGGGGGCAGTTTAAATAGCCTGCAGGAGTGGTCTTGACACTCCCTGGGGAGGTCTCACCATCTGGCTGGCTCCTTGACCTTCCCTGGGGAGGGGGGGGTCACCATTTGGTGGGCTTTCTCAGAGGTGGAGTTTCACTGAGGCAACTCCCAGGGGAGAGAGATTTGGAATAGAGTTTTCTGCCTAACATTTCAAAAATGGATGCCAGGGGACTGGGTAAAGTCCCCAACTAAGCATTCAGACTCTTTGTATAAAGGGGTGCCAAGGAGCTGAGATGATGCTTTTAACCAAACATTCCTGAACTGTCAAGTAGCAGGTGGCAGGAAGGATGTTAGACAGGAGATTATATGGGTTGTTAACCAGTAGGTAAACTGGAATAACTGCCTTATTCATTTATTTATTTGTTTATTTATTTATTTATTTTTGGTTTTTTTCGAGACAGGGTTTCTCTGTAGCTTTGGAGCATGTCCTGGAACTCCCTTTGTAGACCAGGCTGGCCTCAAACTCATAAAGATCCACCTGCCTCTGCCTCCCGAGTGCTAGGATTAAAGGTTTGTGCCACCACTGCCCAGCTAACTTATGAGACAGAGGTCTTGAACCAAGTGATAAGTTCCAGAAGGCTTATGCACGGGATGGACAGGAGTGTTGCAGAGTGATTAGATAGGGATTAAAAGTCCTTGAGATAGAAGGTGGGTGATAATAGGCTTAAGACATCAGTGGTGGGTTTCAAACATCGGAAACTGGGGTCTAGAAGGGAAAGACGAAGGGTCTTTAAGGCACACTAGGACTGGCTGGTGGTGAGTAACAACCACAGGAGTGGGAATGTCCCATACTTGGGGATCTACTGGATCAGAGAGGGTAGAGACAGAACAGTCTGGGATAGGAACCTGTGAGGCTATTAAGGTGAGAAGAAAGTGTGACTCAGGAGAAGGTGTGGGGGCCAAAGTGAGTGTGGCCCCAAAGTGGCTGAGAATATCTTAACCAAGAAGAGGTGCAGGGCAAGCAGGTATCACTCAGAAAGAATAAGAAAAGAATCACCCTGCAAGAATGCAGGGCAGTGGCAGAGCCTTAAGTGGGAAGGAGCCAGTCCTGTCTACCCCATGACTGAATTTGGTGAGGGGACCGTAGGGCCCGAGTGAGATGTTAAAACAGAGTAGGTAGCTCCTATGTCCAAAAGAAAAATAAAGGACTTACCCACTACCTGCAACATTACCCTAGGCTCGGAGAGGGCGATGGAGTCACCAAGTCTGGGCAGCACCGATCCTCCACCAGGCCGAGTAGTTCGAAGGTTGGCACAGTCTCACTTGCTGATGTTGGTGAGACTGGCTCTTTGTGGTGTGGCGTAGAGGATGAGCTCACATGGGGGCATTGTGATTTCCAGTGTCCAGGCTTCTGGCAGATAGGGCATGGCCTCATAGGCAGCGGACGCCCAGGGCAATATCGTGCCAAATGGCCATTTAGGCCACGTTTATAGCAGGCTCCCGGCAAGGTTGACTTAGGCTGAGCTCTAGCAGGATGAAGCCTCGTGGTCAACTTCCCTTGTCCCCATTCTGGGGGTCCCAGTGGCCTCAGGGCAGCTGCTAGGGCTTGGGCTTGGAGCATTGCTGCCTCCTGCAGCCTTGTCTATTGGGAGGACTCAGCTGTCTCTTCTCAGGCATTAAAACTTTAAAGGCCATTTTCACCAATTCCTGTATGGGGGTTTGGGGACCCTCCTCAGTCTTTTTAATTTTTTTTTTCTAATATTTGGTACTGACTGGGGAGGCTGGGTCCAGTCTAGTATACTGAACCATGGTCTCTTATAATTGGTTTAAAAATTGGCCGGGTTTTCATCAACTAGCTGTGTGATCTCCCGGAGTTGGCCAAAATTAATCACTTTTTCTGAGACCATCTCCATACCCTGAAGGAGGCAGCGGACCATGATGTCCAGCCTCTGTTGGCCATTTTGGTCTGGTTGCTAATCCCAGTATGGTTCTGTGGCCGACACGGCCACTTCCCCTACAGGGACTGTACTGTCTACCAGGTGAGTCTGGTCTGTGTACTGTCTAGCTGCTGCCTGAATTCTACTTTGTTCTTCAGGAGTGAGAGTAGAGGCCTGGATGACATAGAAATCATGCCACGTTAAATCGTAGACCTGGGACAAATAGCAAAACTCCTTAATATAAACAGAAGGATTAGCAGAGAAGGAACCCAACCACTTTTCTATTTGAGAGAGGCCTGGAAGAGAGAAGGGAACATAGACCTTAATGATGCCATCAGCTCCCACTACCTCCCAGAGAAGGCAGAGAAGGGCGGGGTTACAGTGAGACTCTGTTATCACCTAACACTTGTGGACACTTTTACAGGATAGATGGAAGCATTTTTGGCCTCCATGTGGTAGCTCAGGTACTCCTGGACCACATTGTTCCTCGGTTTGGCATCCCGTGGATCATCCAGATGGACGGACAGTGGGCCAGCCTTCACTTCCAGGGTCACTGAGCTTGTATTCAGAAGCTCTCAACATCTCCTGGAAAATCCACATTCCCTACCGCCCACAATCCTTGGGAAAGGTGGAGAGGGCCAATGGACTCATCAAACAACAGCTAATCAAGCTCTCCATTGAACTCAGGTCATCTTGGCCCTCCCTTTTCCCCATTGCCCTTACCCATCTCAGGAGCACCCCACATTCCCCTACGGGTCTGAGCCCTTTCAAGCTCCCTTTTTTGTTAACCATCACTTCCTAGCCCAAACTCCTCCACTAGCAGGGTACCTACCCTACCTCTCCCTTCTTCATTTATATGCTGGTGGCAGTCTCCTGCCCCCATACCAGTGGACCCAAATGCCCCTGAACCTGCCCCTCTCTCCCCAGGGGACAGAATACTCCAAGAACAGTGAGTTCCTGCATCTCTTGAATCTCAATGGACAGGACCTCACCACCCCCTCACCACCCTCTTGGCTGCCAAGCTTCTGGAACACCCATGCAGGTACCATCTCTCCAGGCTCAAGCAGGACCCTACTCAGGACACTTGGTCTGTCCAGAAGTTAGGACCTTCCACCCTCCGGTTTAACAAGATGCCACAATAAAGGGCCTATCTGCTCTTCATCCTGGCACACTCATCTTTGTCGGTACAAACAAGACGGGTAATAACAATATTTTTTCTCCTAGGCACCTACCTTCTCATCTCCCTCAAGGAACAGATGCCTAACGTCTCCAGGCTGGCAGTAAACCGGATGCCTCTCCAGCCACACTTCTCGCTGAGTGTGAGCCCACCAACTCCCAGCTCTCCCCTCTTCTATGTCACCCTATGCCCGCAGGAAGTAGACAGACTTGAGCAGGTGCCCCTTTATCCAAAGAGAGTCTGGAATGTTTGGTTAAAAGCGTCACTTCAGCTCCCTGGCACCCCTTTATACAAAGAGTCTGGAAAATTTGTTGGGGTCTTCACCCCAACCCCCTGATATCTATTGTTGAAATGTTGGGTGGAAAACTCCATTCTAAGCCCCCTCCCCTGGGAGTTACTAGTCCAAATTCCACCTCTGAGAGTCTGCCAAATGGCGACCCCTCCCCAGGGAGAGTCCAGACCACTCCCACAGGCTACTTAAACTGCCCCTCAGAGGTAAACACGTGGTCTCGCTGCCCCTCAGAGATAAACATGTGGTCTCTCTTTTTCTCTCTCTGGTGGTCATTCTGGTTCTTCCCCCGCCCCCCACCCGTGTTTTCCCAGAGGCACCCATTAAACCTAGGTATCTTTTAATTACTTTTGAATTGGTCTGATTGGGATTACTTGTATCGGTGGAGAGGGCAAGGACCCTCACTCTGGGTTCTGTACCCACTAGCCACCTTAAAAGAAATCTAGGAAGAGAAGGCAAAGCTTCCATTTTTGAGACAGGATGAAATGAAGGTTTTTTAAATTATTAAAACCCAGAAGTAAATTATTTATTCAGGTCAGCTATAAACGCACCTCTCATTTTGTGCCCGTTATCCCCCCCCTGGGGGCTGTCACTAATATGCTTTCCTGAAACAAGCCATTTGTCTGCTCAGGGCGTGAGTGCTCCTGTCTGAAACATGGCTGGACTAGGATTGCTAGGAGCTTTTAGTGTTCAGAGACTAAACACCCAGCTAAACAGGCTTTCCTTCAGGAAGCCTTCCCACCTGCCCCCAGGCTTGCATAACCTCCCCTTCCTCAGGTCAGAGTACACACTCCTCCATAGTTTACACCTCCAGTTCACACCTGGCTCCCCTCCACCCTGCCACCAGTTCACACCCAGCTCCCCTCCACCCTGCCACCAGTTTACATCCAGCTCCCCACCACCCTGCCACCAGTTTACACCCAGCTCCCCACCACCCTGCCACCAGTTTACCCCCGGCTCCCCTCCACCCTGCCACCAGTTCACACCCAGCTCCCCTCCACCCTGCCACCAGTTCACACCCGGCCACCTTCCACCCTGCCACCAGTTCGCACCCAGCTCCCCTCCACCCTGCCACCGGTTCACACCCGGCCACCTTCCACCCTGCCACCAGTTCGCACCCAGCTCCCCTCCACCCTGCCACCGGTTCACACCCGGTTCCCCAGCATACTACCACTGGTGTACACCTAGATCCCCACCAGACTGGAGGCTCCTTTAGTTCTGGACCAAATTATGCAATCTTCCGCATCCTCAGGACACACATGGTATCCCGTGTAGTGTCCTGGTTAGTGTTGGAGTGAATGAATGACTGTGTGTAAGAAAGGTATGGTTACTCTTCGTCCTGGGAAGGACGGACTGTTTATGACTTCAAGACCTGGGCCCAAGTTTCTATAATCACACATCCTCGGTATTTCTGAGATTATTTCCCCTTGAGGACTCAGCTTGGGAAGGGAAGATATTAGGTTGCCATAACAACCGATTTTTTTTCCCCTCTATCTGAGGAAACATTTCCAAGAAACCTAGAGAGATTGCAGTCAGAGCAATGAACACTGTGTCTTCTCCCACGCCCACAAAGGCCTCCGAGCCCACAATGGGCCCTCCCATTTCTGAGACCAGTACAGGTAGAGAGGTCCATACTTTGCCCAGTGGTTTCCTTGATTTCCCCAAATCACCCTGGGTCTTTCTTTTCCCATCCTCAAGGCCCAGGGCCCTCACACAGGGTCACTGGAGAAGCAGGCGAGGCAAGAGGCTGTTTCAGAGAAGGGCTCCCCAACCCTGCCAGCTTCACACTAGCCAGGAGAAACAATGAACCTCAGAGGGGCTGCAAGGATTTCTCGAGGACATACAGCCACTGAGTGGCATAAACAGGATTCAAATCCGGCCCCAGTGAAGCCCATTATTTTGCCCCTTTCTGGAAATGGAATAGAAGCAGATCTCGAATGTTTGGTGTGTACAGCACCACATGGGCACTGAGAGAGCCGAGGGTCCAGCTCGTGTTCAGCATGGCTTACTTGTGGTCGTGGAGTTTGTATTAGTCCTTTGAGATTTTCAAGATGTGACATAGTACTCAAAGAAACTCTGTGGCTTTGGCCAGTCTCCTGAGTGCTAAGGATGCTGGGAACCCCACAAGCTGTGTCACTGTTGTTTCCCACAGCCCTGGCTTGTGTGCTCACTGCCTGGTTGAATGCATCAAGGTGGAGAATGAATAGCTAGGGCATACTCAAGCCAGGACAGAAGCAGGCACGCTGGAGCCCATGGTACAGGATAAGCCACCGTTACACAGGAGGACCACAGTGCCAGCCAGGCTCCTCTCTGAAGGCAATTGAATTTGCAGGGACCCACCAAGCAGTCAGGAGAGATGGCTGGGCTCAGTGACTAAGAGCAGGGACTCTGGGATGCTCTCCATCACCATGACTACTGTCGACAAGGCTCTAAGCACCATAAACTCATTGATTGATAAGGACAGACAGCTCAGGCTTACTGCCTGCAGATCTGACTACAGCCAGGATTTGAATTTCAGCTCTACCCCTCATGTAGGATGACTCTGAATTCAGAGAAGCTAATTATTCTTTCTGCACATCGATAGGATACCTGTCTTCCCAGGAACAGTTGGTATCTTCAACTTCCACTCACTCGTGGGCTTTGCTTTGGCTGTGGCCTTGGCTCGGGCATCAGGAGAGGGGTTGCTGCGGTACTATGAGAAAGCAGAATCCTGGCAGCCAGAGATCAGCTAAGGATCTCACTATCTTGCTAATGATCCTGTCAACCTAGAACACCCTATCCCTGCCCAGAGCCCACTTCCCAGCTCAGAGGTTCCAACGCCCCACACCCCTTGAGATCTATAGCTCTCTGGTGCTTAGCTGCCCACACAGCAGAGCCTGCCTCCCCATGCAGCATCTCCTGTTCTTGTCTCCATGACAACATGCACCACCTCTGAGCAGGACCACTGTTGTTCAACTAACCCTGAGGCTGGGCCCCACGCTCTTTGGTTATTCCATCTGGGGAGTGTGTGTGTGTGGTAGGGTGCACCCACGCACCTGCTTAAGCCAAGATTTAGTATTCATTCCTGGTCTTCTCTCTCTCTCTCTCTCTCTCTCTCTCTCTCTCTCTCACACACACACACACACACACACACACACACACACGCCAAAGTGATGGCATATGGGTGTGCACAGGGCTACGTGGGAATGAGAACACAGGCACTGAAAACACCAGCCCCTCATCCAACACCCTGAGTGTGAGGGTTCACTGTTTCTGGGGCTCTCCAGACATGACCAAATGCATATCATGTTCGTGCTGTGTGTCCTGGGTGGGTTTGTACTTATCAACACACCTGCATTTCTGGGTTTGTAACTCAATCTGTGCATCTTGTCATCAGTGTTCGCCTCTCCAGCAGAGTGGCTGAGGAGCAGGCATGCCCGTTTGTCACTGATTCAGAGACAACAGCTCCTTTTCTTTTGCTTCGGTTCTGGGAAAAGGGCTGTGGCCCAGCATGCTCTCCCAGGAAGCTGTACTCCTGCTGCAGCTAAAAATTCTCTGGTGTATTCTCAATGAGCTGTTGATGTAGGGGCACAAAAGCCTTCTCTTTGGTCTCAAGATCCTCATCATTTTCTCATGACATACCACTTGCTTTTTTTTTTTTTTTTTTTTTTTTTTTTTAGAAAGGACCTTAGCCAAGGCATAAAGTAAAGAGACACTGAGTTCTAGATCTGCTAACAGCTGGCCATGTGGCTTTGCGTAGCTCAGTCTCCTGCTTGTAGTGATTCCTCATGAGCTGTCCGGTTTTTCTTGTCCAGAATGACACCAAATGGCAATTGGCTGACTATATAATTCTCCTGATACACGCCATTTCCTGTCATCTCCTTGGCAACCTCATGGGGTACATGTCACTGCTCCAGCTGATAAGGATGTGAACAAAGGTATAAAGACTGGATTCAGCCTGTCAGGTTGCTCCCCTGGGAGGCTCCTCCTCACCCTTTCCTGCTGACAGGGCCATATATCAAAGAGGAAAATGTCAAAAATCCAAGAGGCGAAGTTGTGAGGCTGAGACCCTGGTGAACAACAACTCCTGGGACCCTGAGATCAAGGACTGTGTGAGGGCAGGCAAAGCCTAGACTCAAAGAGTGACAGAGGGAGGGTTGGGACATCCCAGAGTGGGATTCAAGGAGGCAGGATCGGGCAGGAGAAGCCCTTGGTGCAGAGATTCAGGGACCAGAGCCCCGAGGCCACTGTCCTACAACACAAGAAAGCTGAGCATGTGTGCTCCTGAGTGTGACCTGTCGTGTGTGTGCGAGTAAGAGAGGTGCTTGATGCCAAGATGGACAGCCTGTCTGTATTTGATCCATAGAACCCACATGGGAGTGGGGGGAGAACCAACTTCTGCAGGTTGTTCTCAGACTTCTACATACATACATACATACATACACACACACACACATACACACACACATCCCTACACACACACACACACACACACATGCACACACATGCACCTACACACATGCATACACATAACGCACATATATACATACATGCATGTACAAACACATTTACACACACACGAGGGTGTGCATGAATACGAACCTGTAAGGCCATGGCTTGGGAGAGGAGAAAAGAAAAAGCTATTGAGCTATTTTTGGGGGAGCCTGGAAGAGAAGGAGCTAGAGAAGCAATGCTGGATATTTGATTATTACACTCTACACTCAGTATTTAATCACTACAAACAACCCAGATATACCTGGGGAAAGGGAGATTCAGCTGAGGAGTTGCTGCCTTCAGATAGGCCTGAGGAAGCATTTTCTTGAGAGCTGATTGATGCGGGAAGACCCAGCCCACTGTGGGTCCTGATGCTATATAAGAAAGCAAACTGACAAGCCATGGGGGGCAAGCCAGTAGGGCGTGTTCCTCCATGGCCTCTGCTTTGGTTCCTGTCTTGCATTTCTGCCTTGGCTTCTCTTGATGATGGACTGGAACCTGGAAACCAAATGAACTCTTTCTTCCTCCTGGTTGCTTGTGGTCAGAGTTTCAGCACAGCTGCAGGGAAGCCAGCTATAACACTGGGTTATTCACAGGAGTGTGGGTAGAGGGTCCCTTACAGGGCAGCAGCTCACAGCACCAAAAAGCCCCCCTCGGTAGGGCGACATCTCAGACAGCCCCAACATTGGAAAGTCTCTGCTCCCAGCCAACCTTCCACCTTTTAGGTACCCTAAAACCTGCCAATAGCATGCACAGCAGGGTGACAGGAGGGAGTGGTGACAACCCACCCTCACCCTCCTTTCCACAGGAAACGTAGCAGCCTCAATTCCATTACCAAAGACCTGGCTTTTTTCTCGTCACCCGACTGTGGGCCAATGTATTCTGTAAATCACCATGGCAACTGCTTCATGATGGTGGATGCTTGGGAGGAAGCAGCCCCGCCGTAACAGCCAATCACATGGGGGTTCTGTTGAGATGAAACCTGCTCAGGCAACTGCACCTTGCATCTTTAGCAGGGCCATTGGCACCAGAGGTGAGGACCCTTGTGTCTCTTCTAGGTAAAGCCTGAAGCTGCTGGTCAGCGTAATCTGGACTCTACTGCAGCTAGCGGGACGAGATCTGCCTGGAGCAGCACCTGCAGGGGCTGACATGATGAGCAGGGCTCCAGGAAGAGGCTGGGGAGAGTTTGCGCACCAGTAAAAACAGTCACAAGGTTTCAGCCCCTCAGCTCCAGCTGGCCCTCTTGAGAGTGTTTCATTCTCTGGACTTGAGAGCCTGACTGGCCCATGGGGTTTCTGGCTATGACCAGGTTACAAACAGACGAATCGCCCTGGTACTGTGTGGTTGAGTGGAAGGTGGGCCAGCCACACGGAGCCCCTCCTTACCACACTCCCAAACTGGGTACTTTTGGACAGTGGGCCACGTATATATATGACCATACATGTTGTTCCTGCCTGTGTAGCACACTATCTGTCCAGGAAATGTACAAACAAACAAACAAATGCCCGGTCCTGGCATAACATAAAGCCCTATCAGGTTCTCACCCCAGTGATTTCCTCTGAGCCCTGATCTTCAAGGCCTCAGGCTGCTGCTCCAGGGTCAGAGCTCAGTCAGCAACTCCTGGTCATAAAACCCCATGACATAGTCTATCCTTTCCCTTGTTCTGCCCTCCTCACCTCCCACCTGGCACTACTTAGTCCTCAGCAATTGTATGAGGCTTGAACTACAGTTTTTGTAAGGTTCGAGATGAGCCCTCCCACATCTTAGGGACTACTAGAGACCACAGACTTGTCCCCTAAGAGTGGAATAAACTCCTGAAGCATAAACGGTGGTCCTTGCCATCCTCCTCGAAGACACCTAGTCTCAGAGATGGGCCAAGTCCTCTGCCCACCCTGAATGTTCTGTTAGCTGTTTTTACATTTTGTACGCTGTTAGGATACACGTAGCTTACTGGAAACAGCCGAGGTTTATTCTCTGATGTGTTGTTCCTCCAAGAGGTAATTCTAGAAACACATTCCTTTGTCTCTGGGAGTAATAACCCAATTAGCAGGACACCAGACAGAAACTACAGCCTTAATTTCCAGACTTGGGGGTGTGGGGAGCCAGACAGGCTCATCCTGATCATCCCAGGACAGCCAGATCATCCCAGCTGTGGAGAGAGGTAGTTCTGTCTGTGCCAGGCTGAATGACTGCTTGGAGCATCATTAGGATTCAGGAGGCTCCATCTGTTTGGTTCTCTCTGCGCTATGAAGCTGGAAATAAATAAGTAAAGAAGGCAGATGGTACCACACTCTGCCTGCAAAAGCTGAGCCAGGGAGACGAGTTACTGCTGTCGTTTCCAGTAGATGGGAGCCCCAGGAAACACTCTCTGGGGACTGCATCAGTCTGATTCCCCAAAAGGAACCAACTAGGAGCTACGTTTGACCATGAAAACAAACAGGAAATGCCGCTGGCACCAGGCCTCCCTTGCCAACAATAAACCTGATCTGTGTTAAGCAGCAAGGACTGTGTGCCTGGATGGACTTCGATGAGCTGAAGCAAGGTCTAACATCGAGGTTGGGGGGAGGGGGGCAGACAGCCCACGCCCACATATTTAACAAGCCTTAGGGTTTTCTTTCTGCTCCCAAGCTGATCTCATTAGGCACAAGTGGAACTTGAGCTGGAGCCAGACCGTAAGAACCCCTGAGAAAGGAGCCTGGGGAGCCACGTCTGCATGGTTACAGGATACAGGGGAGAAACCAACACAGATGAGGTGGGCAGCAGAACAGTTGAGGTCAGTGGGGCAGGCAGGGCAGTCAGTGCAGGAAGGGCAGGAAGGAAGGCAGAGTGAGCAGAGAGGGTAGGCAGTGTACAGGGAGACAGGGCAGGCAGGCCAGGCAGGGCAGGCAGGCCAGGCAGGCCAGGCAGGCTAGACAGGATAGGCAGGGCTGGTTTCCTCTCTAGCACCTAAGCAATGGTGTGCGGTATCATTTTCTCAGACTGAATAGAACTTGCAGACACAACCCCACAGGCTCCAAGATGCCATTGCACAGCATCCTTGTTCAGAAGTCGGATATCTGGTACCTTCCACACACACACATGCACACAAACACATGTGTATGTACACACATACATGCATAGACACATGCATACACACACACACACACACACACACACCTGAATTTCTACTACATGTTGTACTATTAAGGGGTGGGTCCTTTAAGGCATGGGGTGAATGCCTTAATGCTGTCTTGTGGGCTGGGTTAGCTAGCATGGGAGCAGCTTCCTGATAAAGTTAGGCTCAGCTCTCTCTCTAGCATGCTCGCTTGTCTTTCTGCGGCATTCTCAGGGAGCAGAGAGACCCTCACCAGGTGCCAGCACCATCTCCCGGATTTCCCAGCCTGTAGAACTCTGAGAACCAAGTTTCTTCATGAATTACCCAATAGTGACAATCTGGCAGTAGTCCATTATGTTAACAGAAAACAGACCACAATTCTGAGGTTCTAGCGATTGTGCAAAGGCGCTCCCAGACTCCCAGTCTCTGCAGAGCTACCGGCAATGAACCCGTCAACCTCTGAACTCGAAGATGCTAGTGCATGAGAAGAGACTACATTATAACCCAGGTGTGACCTGGGTCTTATATTGCTAAAAGCTATTATTTGAAGACAGTAGTGAGTGTGCACACCTGAGCATGCACACCTGTACTGCCAGGACTTGGGAGGACCCTGAATTAGAGGCCAGTTAGGGCTACACAGTGAATTCAAGTCTAGCTTAAGCTACTTGAGACCTTGTCTCAAAATAAACAAATCAATTAGTAAAGGTCATATTTGTGTAAATTTTTTACCTATTTTATTTTATTTTGATGTTTTGAGATAAGATCTTGTTATGTGTGCCAGACTGGTCTAGAACTTGGGATCTGTTTACCTCAGCTTCTCAAGAGCCTGTAATACAGATTTGGCGCAATACATGAACTATTATTACATATCAAAAAATGTTTGAAGTGTACTGGAAGGCATGCTTCCTGGGCTAGAGCCTCCAACGATGCAAGACATTCCCAGAGCGGGCTGGCCTTCCTAGGCTGAGCCCTCACAGGTAAGTGAGTACCCATCCTCCTCCTTGTTACAAATCAGGCGAGCTATGTGTGGAAAGACTTTGTAAACCAGAGGCGCTAAATACATGCTAACTGTCACAGAGCAGACCAAGAATCCACTCATCTCACTTATGATGGAGTTGATGACAGCCAGGGAGGGACACTTGTTACCTTAGGCAGCTGTCCTTTAAGTCAAACAGCCCCTGGGGATTTATCCCTTGCAGCAACACCTGAGGCCCAGAAAGAGCCTTTTGTTTCGGACATGGGAGGGGGAGGGGTTATCCTGTCCTGAGCTAGAATCAGGGAGGCCTCAGAGATGGGCACGCCCCTCTATTCAGACAGGCTATAGTTCTGTCTCACCGTCTTCACTCCCCACCTGGATGGCCTTGGACTTGACAAAGTTTCCCTAACAGTTTCTGTTAATAAAGTAATAGATACATCCCCATATTTTAAACCTAGCCTGCATTTGCCCTGCCTGTAGCTATGAGCCTGCTTCTGTCTTTGTCCTGCAGTACCTACCAGGAACAGAGGACAAAATGCCAAGCGTGTTGGGAAATACCAGACCAATTCAAGGTCAACACGGGTCACTTGACTCTAGGTGACGAAGTGTTCTGGGCTCGTCGAAGGCAGAGCATGGGTGTGGGCTGGGAGAGGCTGAGAAGAGGAAACCTAGTCACCTTTGGGAGGAGAGGGGCAAAGGTTCGAGAGGGCGGAGAGAAGACAGACCAGGGTTCATCTCCAGTAACTCTGTCCCTGTATTGCCGTGAGAGTCTGGTGCAGACACAGGGAGAACCCTTTTGTCTTAGTCAGGGTTTCTACTGCTGTGACAAAACACTGTGACCAAAAATCAGGATGAGGAGAAAAGGGTTTATCTGGCTTACACTTCCATATGGTTCATCATCAAAGGAAGTCAGGACAGGATCTCAAACAGGACAGGATCCTGGAGGCAGGAGCTGATACAGAGACCATGGAGGGTGCTGCTTACTGGCTTCCTTTCCACAGCTGTTCAGCCTTGTTCTAAGAGAACCAAGGATGATGGCACCCCACAGTGCACTGGACCCTCCCCCATCAATCACTAATGAAGAGAAATGCTCTATAGTCAAATACTATGGGGGCGTTTTCTCAATTGAGGCTCCCTTCTTTCAGGTGACTCTGGCTTGTGTCAAGTTAACATGAGACTAGCCAGCGCGCCCTTGATCAGAAGAACACATAGTACAGTAATGGTTTTCTCCCATGATGCTTTACTGTACTCGAACTGCTGAAGTATCACAAACAAGATGGCTTAGAGACAGGGTCCTGGATTTCTGTAAGGACAGGTAATGCAAATGAACCCTTTCAACACTGTAGGTGCCCAAGGCACATCTTCAATAGTGACAATTACATGCCCAGTATCAAGGAACTAGCTGCGAGCCGTAAGGTGCACTGTCCATGAGACTCTAGCTCATTCCAGAATTTCCACGATGCAGAAATGACCAGCAGCACCCAGGAACCCCAGACATGCTGAGTTTTTATAATACCTGGTATAGGTCAACACATAACTGTGCCAGCTTCCAATCCCTTGCTCTCTCCCCTAGCCCACCCCCTCAGAAGAGAGTCTGTGCAGACAGCAGGAACCCAGCTCAAGTCTGGACATTGGTGGTTCCTATACCAGACTGTCATAACAGTAGCCAAACGCACTAAAAAGGTGTCTAGGATTTTAGCGGTATCCAGTGAAGAGAGAATCCATAGAGAAGGTCCAGAGAAGGTCAGGACAAGGCTAAGTAGCTGTGTGAGTTCCTGCAACAAGTATGGCTCAGGCAGTGTGTTTGCCTGGCTTTGCTGATATGGTGTGAACAAACCCCTATTCATACCAGATAAGGCATCCACGGGCCAAAGAAACGATTCCAGACGGTGTCTAGCCTAGCACCTGGCAAACCAGTGAGTTGGTTAGGGTCGCTAATGGCAAGAGCAGTGGCTCAGACAGCTGCGTTTTCAAACTAGGAGTCCCTACACTAGCTTGGGTGTGAATAAGCAAGGGAGCAAGCACCATTCCACCTCACGTGGAAAAGGAGAGCCAGCGGGATTGCCCCTGCCGACCTCCACTCTGAGGTAAACCTACCTCAGTTACAGGCCTCAGTACCCAGAGCAGAGGCCAGGCCACCATTCCCCCAACCCACCTGTGGTTCTGTTGGTGGCCTTTCCTGGGGGAGATGTGAGACGATGCCTATTTACCACAGACAGGTCACTTGTGCCAGAACAAAGAAACGATTCTACCAAAAGTCTAGTTTGGTGACCAAGTGAGCCTGTTGTTTTCATGAAAGCTGCGTCACTGGAGCTCCCTGCTCGACATGTAGGCAACTCCACTGAAGAATTTTCTCCCTCATGGTTAACTGTTTACTGCTTGTACAGCCTTGGAGAGGGGCTGTGTAAGCCCTGAAACTTCCTTGTGGGGCTTTGTCCCTCCCCTGGAAGGGAATGTTTCAGTACAGAGCCAAGAGCTACGGAATAGTCTTGATCTGAAAGTGCAAGGTCACTGCTGAGAGAACCGCCAGTGGCTGGGTTAGGGTCTCATACCCATGATGCTCCAGAGGTTGGTTCAATGGGATCCTATGAGAGGACCTGATCCAGCCCCATCCCAATCCAGGATCTGCTGCAGAGGAAACAGCCACCAACACAACCAGATGAGGGCAGCTGTCAGCTCACAAGCAGGATGCTGAGGAGCAGAGCAGAAGCAAGCATGAAGGGACAAGGCAGGGAGGGAGCCAGGAAGGGAGCCAGGGAAAGTTCCCCGGAGGAGCTGATGCCTTTAGATCTGGAAGGAGAATCTCAGCACACTGAGAAGGGAAACCATGTTTTTTCCCCTGTGAGTTTTTAACACCCTCCTTCCAGTACCCACCCCCTCGGTCCCATCCTGAGTGTACTGTACTGAGAAGTATTCTGAACAAAGTCAGGCCTCTCCCTGTCTAGACTATGCCATTTACATGCAGGGGAAAAAAAAACTCTGCCTTTTTCGTTAGAAAACTTACAAACCCCTCATTCAGTCACTATCTGTTTCTCAAGCACTGTCTATGAGACCATTAACAGTTCATGGTGTGGCTTGCTCTACAACCTTTCAGGTAAGAGCCAGCATTGCTGCAATTTTTAGAGGTAAGGAAACTGAGAACCAGGGAAGAGCTGGGATTTGGGCTCAAGAAGCATTCTCCAGAGTCAGAGAGCCACACTGTCACCTCTGTAGCTCCCTCTTCGATAGAGCACTCACTGAAGACAGTGTGCTAGCCTGTCTGTGAGCTGACGCAACACTTCCCCTCTCTAAAGCGTTCTATGCGACCATAATTGGCTCCCTGGCTCCAGTCTGTGAGCAGAGGATCTGTTCCCGTGTGTGTGTGTGTGTGTGTGTGTGTGTGTGTATGTGTGTATGTGTGTGAATTATCAGAAAAGAGAAAAAGCACACAGCAAGTCTAGTCTAGGTGGCAGCTAGCGAGCGAGCAGCAGGCCTCTCTTGAAAACCACTTCACTACTCCTGTGGGACCTATAGAAACATCAGAACGAGGGAGCTAACCTAAACTCTATATTTGTTACTTCTCTTATTGCTGGCACCAAATATTTGATGAGCAACTTGTGTGAGAGGAAGGGGACCGGGGGATGGCTCAGGGGATAAAGTGCTCACTGCGCAGACATGAGGACCTGAGTTCAGACACCTGATGCTTCTGTAACAAGCCAGATGTGGCCGTGTACACCTGTTCTGGTCCTGGGAAGTAGAAACAGGTGGAACCAGGAGCTCGCCTGGCCAATCTGGCCAAATTAGCGAGCTCCAGGTTTGGTCAGAGCTCCTGTCTCAAAAGCTAAGGCACAGAGAGGCAGAAGACACAATGGAGACCACTGGCCTCTGCATAAGCATGCAAGCATGCATGAACCCACAACCATGTCTACAGGAGAGGGGCTGTCTACTTCGGTTGATAGTTTGAGAGATTATAGTCTGTGACAGCAGGGAAGGCTGTGGAATGGCTCGTGGTTAAGACAACAGGAGCGTGAGGTGGCTTGCTTATATACTCCGACAAACTAGGAAACAGAAGCATCAGAGCTGGACTATAGCCCTCAAGGCCCGCCTCCAGCTACCTACCTTTTCTAGCATAGTGGTTCTCAACCTTCCTGGTGCTGTGACCTTTTAATACAGTTCCTCATGTTGTGGTGACCCCAACCATGAAATTACTTTTTTGTTGCTACTTCTTAACTATAATTTTGCTAATGGTTATGAATTGTAATATCTGTGTTCTCACTAGACTTTTGGTATAATCGTTTCTTTGTTCTGGCACAAGCACTCTGTCTGTGGTAAATAGGCACCGTCTCACATCTCCCCCAGGAAAGGCCACCAACAGAACCACAGGTGGGTTGGGGGAATGGTGGCCTGGCCTCTGTGTATTTATTTGGGACTGAATGGCTGTGGGACTGGGTGGGAGAGAAACTTCTGTCTACAGCAGGGTCTCTAAGTAGCCCTGACTGTCCTGGAACTTGCTATGGTACACCAGCCTGGCCTCAAACTCATTGAGATCCTCCTGCTTCTGCCTCCCAAGTGCTAGGACTAAAGGGTAAGCTACCATGTCCAGCAAGGTCTAAAGTGCTTAACTCACAAAGTCAGGCCCAGTGGCTCACTAGAAATTCCAGCACTTGGGAGGTTGAAGCAGGAGCCTCAGCAAGGTTGAAAGCTGGATGGAAGCTATAGTGGGAGTCAATGGGAGATGGTGGGAGGTGATGGGAAGTGATGGGAGCTACAGTGGGAGATGATGGGAGGTGATGGGAGCTACAGTGGGAGGTGATGGGAGGTGATGGGAGCTACAGTGGGAGCCGATGGGAGGTGATGGGAGCTACAGTTGGAGATGATGGGAGGTGATGGGAGCTACAGTGGGAGCCGATGGGAGGTGATGGGAGCTACAGTGGGAGGTGATGGGAGGTGATGGGAGCTACAGTGGGAGATGATGGGAGGTGATGGGAGCTACAGTGGGAGATGATGGGAGGTGATGGGAGCTACAGTGGGAGCCGATGGGAGGTGATGGGAGCTACAGTTGGAGATGATGGGAGGTGATGGGAGCTACAGTGGGAGCCGATGGGAGGTGATGGGAGCTACAGTGGGAGCCGATGGGAGGTGATGGGAGCTACAGTTGGAGATGATGGGAGGTGATGGGAGCTACAGTGGGAGCCGATGGGAGGTGATGGGAGCTACAGTGGGAGCCGATGGGAGGTGATGGGAGCTACAGTGGGAGCCGATGGGAGGTGATGGGAGCTACAGTGGGAGCCAATGGGAGGTGATGGGAGCTACAGTGGGAGCCGATGGGAGGTGATGGGAGCTACAGTGGGAGCCGATGGGAGGTGATGGGGGATGATAGGAGATGATGAGAGATGATGGGAAATGATGGGAGCTATTGTGGGAAATGATGGGAGATGATGATAGGAGATGATGGGAAATGATAGGAGGTGATGAGAGATATGGGAGATGATGAGAGGAAATGATGGAAGATTATGGCAGATGATGGGAGCTACATTGGGAGATGATGGAAAATGATGGGAGATGATGGGAGGTGATGGGAGATGATAGGAGATGATGGGGGATGATAGGAGATGATGGGAGGTGATAAGAGGTGATGAGATGATGGGAGATGATGATGGGGGATGATAGGAGATGATGGGAGATGATGAGGGATGATAGGAGATGATGGGAGATGATGGGGGATGATAGGAGATGATGGGGGATGATAGGAGATGATGGGGGATGATAGGAGATGATGGGGGATGATGGGGGATGATAGGAGATGATGGGGGATGATAGGAAATGATAGGGGATGATAGGAGATGATGGGGGATGATAGGAGATGATGGACGATGATGGGGGATGATAGGAGATGATGGGAGATGATGGGGGATGATAGGAGATGATGGGGGATGATAGGAGATGATGGGGGATGATAGGAGATGATGGGGGATGATAGGAGATGATGGGGGATGATAGGAGATGATGGGGGATGATAGGAGATGATGGGGGATGATAGGAGATGATGGGGGATGATAGGAGATGATGGGGGATGATAGGAGATGATGGGGGATGATAGGAGATGATGGGGGATATAGGAGATGATGGGGGATGATAGGAGATGATGGGGGATGATAGGAGATGATGGGGGATGATAGGAGATGATGGGGGATGATAGGAGATGATAGGAGGTGATAGGAGATGATTGGAGGTGATGATGGGAGGTGATGGGAGATGATGATGGGAGATGATAGGAGATGATGGGAGATGATGGGGGATGATAGGAGATGATGGGGGATGATAGGAGATGATGGGGGATGATAGGAGATGATGGGGGATGATAGGAGAAGATGGGGGATGATGGGAGATGATGGGGGATGATAGGAGATGATGGGGGATGATAGGAGATGATGGGCGATGATGGGGGATGATAGGAGATGATGGGAGATGATGGGGGATGATAGGAGATGATGGGGGATGATGGGAGATGATGGGGGATGATAGGAGATGATGGGGGATGATAGGAGATGATGGGGGATGATAGGAGATGATGGGGGGATGATAGGAGATGATGGGGGATGAAGGGGGATGATAGGAGATGATGGGGGATGATAGGAGATGATGGGGGATGATAGGAGATGATGGGGATGATAGGAGATGATGGGGGATGATAGGAGATGATGGGGGATGATGGGAGATGATGGGGGATCATAGGAGATGATGGGGGATGATGGGAGATGATGGGGGATGATAGGAGATGATGGGGGATGATAGGAGGTGATAGGAGATGATAGGAGATGATGGGGGATGATAGGAGATGATGGGGGATGATAGGAGATGATAGGAGATGATGGGGGATGATAGGAGGTGATAGGAATGATGGGGGATGATGGGAGATGATGGGGGATGATAGGAGATAATAGGAGATGATGGGGGATGATAGGAGGTGATAGGAGATGATGGGAGATGATGGGGGATGATAGGAGGTGATAGGAGATGATAGGAGATGATGGGGGATGATAGGAGGTGATAGGAGATGATTGGAGGTGATGGGAGATGATAGGAGATGATGGGGGATGATGGGAGATGATGGGGGATGATAGGAGATGATGGGAGATGATGGGGGATGATAGGAGATGATGGGGGATGATAGGAGATGATGGGGGATGATAGGAGATGATGAGGGATGATGGGGGATGATAGGAGATGATGGGAGATGATAGGAGATGATGGGGGATGATAGGACATGATGGGGGATGATGGGGGATGATAGGAGATGATGGGGGATGATAGGAGATGATGGGGGATGATAGGAGATGATAGGAGATGATGGGGGATGATAGGAGGTGATAGGAGATGATTCGAGGTGATGGGAGATGATAGGAGATGATGGGGGATGATGGGAGATGATGGGGGATGATAGGAGGTGATAGGAGATGATGGGGGATGATGGGGGATGATAGGAGATGATGGGGGATGATAGGAGATGATGGGGGATGATAGGAGATGATAGGAGATGATGGGGCATGATAGGAGGTGATAGGAGATGATTGGGGGTGATGGGAGATGATATGAGATGATGGGGGATGATGGGAGATGATGGGGGATGATAGGAGGTGATAGGAGATGATGGGAGATGATGGGGGATGATAGGAGATGATGGGGGATGATAGGAGATGATGGGGGATGATAGGAGATGATGGGAGATGATGGGAGATGATAGGAGATGATGGGGGATGATAGGAGATGATGGGGGATGATAGGAGATGATAGGAGATGATGGGAGATGATAGGAGATGATGGGGGATGATAGGAGATGATAGGAGATGATGGGAGATGATAGGAGATGATGGGGGATGATAGGAGATGATAGGAGATGATGGGAGATGATAGGAGATGATGGGGGATGATAGGAGATGATAGGAGATGATGGGGGATGATAGGAGATGATGGAGGATGATAGGAGATGATGGGGGATGATGATGGGAGATGATGGGGGATGATAGGAGATGATGGGGGATGATAGGAGATGATGGGGGATGATAGGAGATGATGGGGATGATAGGAGATGATGGGGATGATAGGAGATGATGGGGGATGATAGGAGATGATGGGGGATGATAGGAGATGATGGGGGATGATAGGAGATGATGGGGGATGATAGGAGGTGATAGGAGATGATTGGAGGTGATGATGGGAGGTGATGGGAGATGATAGGAGATGATAGGAGGTGATAGGAGATGATTGGAGGTGATGATGGGAGGTGATGGGAGATGATAGGAGGTGATAGGAGATGATTGGAGGTGATGATGGGAGGTGATGGGAGATGATGATGGGAGATGATAGGAGATGATGGGGGATGATAGGAGATGATGGGAGGTGATAAGAGGTGATGAGATGATGGGAGATGATGATGGGGGATGATAGGAGATGATGGGAGATGATGAGGGATGATAGGAGATGATGGGAGATGATGGGGGATGATAGGAGATGATGGGGGATGATAGGAGATGATGGGGGATGATAGGAGATGATGGGGGATGATAGGAGATGATGGGGGATGATAGGAGATGATGGGGGATGATAGGAGGTGATAGGAGATGATTGGAGGTGATGATGGGAGGTGATGGGAGATGATAGGAGATGATAGGAGGTGATAGGAGATGATTGGAGGTGATGATGGGAGGTGATGGGAGATGATAGGAGGTGATAGGAGATGATTGGAGGTGATGATGGGAGGTGATAGGAGATGCTTGGAGGTGATGGGAGATGATGAGAAGTGATAGAAGCTGACAGGAACTGGAACAAATAGGAAACCACAGCAGAGGCACTGAGCCTCTCAAAATCTTGGTGACAGGCCATTGTGTAGAGTCCCTGACAGCCACGGAGCTTACTGTGGGAATGTGTTATAGTTCACAAATCTGTGGGCCTTCCTTAGAGCACAGGATAGACCAGTGTGTCGCACAGCTCTGCGGCACACCCATGTCAATCATTGAGCACCAGCCTAGCTCTGCCCCAAGACCCATTCTTGTCCGGGAAGGGAGAGAGAAGGCTTCTGGCAGGCTCTATTCTTCCAAGGATGCATAAGAGCTCCTCTGTTGCTCAGGAATGTAACCCCTTCCTGCCAGATATCCTGTGTTCTTTTCCCATGGTCCAGCAGGTTCATCGTGGGCTAAAAGGGCAAACTATGATGGGATCTAAAAGCAATAAATTCAAGTTCCCTGTGTGTCTGGTCCCATTTGAAAGGGCCAGCCTTGTTCTCTGAGTTGGGGACATTGCACTATTCACTCCACAGGGAGGAACAACCCAATCAAGTTGGGTGCACAGCAATGCCTTTCTCAGACCCAGGCCCATTCAACCACAATGCCTCAAATGGTGGAATCTGGAGGCTGGACCCTTTCCTGGAGTCATCTAGTTCAGTACCTTCACCTGAGACACAGGAAGAGGAATGCATGGAGACATGAGGTTTCTCAGAAATCTAGGGACCCTTGGGGGCATCTAGCCTCTCCCTCTCAATTTACCTAAGGGAGAAAGAGAGCATCAAAGATTTGCCACAAGCCACTTAGAAGCCTGGGGCAGCGTGTGACCCAGGTCTCCTAATCTGATTCCCAAGTTTCTTTTTTATCATCTCTGGAATCACAGGGTCTTCCTGTATTGTTGAGAAATCAACCCACAAAAGCCTAGGCCTCCTCTGTAATATTGCAGATAACATTTGGGCCAGTGACATCCCAGACAGTCACAACCGGGAATCACAATCCCCTTGCTTCCCCAGTGAACTTTTGCATGTTTTCAGAACTCGGCATTAATGCAACAATTTCACAACAATGGAATTATAGGTTTTTTGAGATCCGCTCTGTACAACGTGCAATTTGGAGAGGAACATTAGTAGGGAGCATGGATGGTTACCCCTATCCATGATACCAGAGCTTGGCTCCAGGGAAAGTGGAGGCTTTTCAACCATTTGCATAAATGTCCTCATTTGAAATGGAGGAAGGGAAGAAGGGAGGGAGGGAGGGAGGAAGGGAGGGAGGGAGGGAGGGAGGGAGGGAGGGAGGGAGGGAGGATGAGTGAGAGAGGGAGAAAGCATGCCCCGGCTTCTGAGGACAGACTTCACTTCAATACAGGCCTCACAGAGTCTTTGCCCTAATTTAAGTGTTTATCTTCCCAAACTGGCTTCCAAGAGCCTCCTGGCGATACCAGCGTTTAGAGAGTCAAAAAAGCAGGGTTTTGGAGCCAAAATACTTCTGATTAGCCCCAAGGCTCAGATTCAGTCTCTGATCCTAGTGACCCCCCTTATGTATCTTCCAGGAGGCTTCTGGGTAAGAAAGAGCAGGGCTTGTCACAGTCCAGGCAGGGCCTGGGAGAGTGTACAGGGACATACTTGTGTCCCCTGGCCCTGGATATCAGACTGTTGAGACAATAGACCCCCTCCGAGAAATTAGAATTTCCCCAGAAGTCTCATGCTTGGAAAAGAAATGGCTGGGACCCTGGTGCAAGCCAGAGGGGGTCCCGTTTCCTGTACCTTGATGGATGGGCAGGGCTATGCTTTGACCAGAACCAATCAGTTATGCATGCTTCTTTCCCTCTAAACTGAACTTCACATCAGTATCTACAAGACGGATTTGGGGAAGGGAGCACCTCCCCCCCCCCCCCGGATTTCTCCATTCCATTTCCCAATATGGTTTTTAAAAATCTCCTCTCTCTGTTTTTCAATCTTACTTGTTTCTTTAATTGGCCTATTGAGGACAAGTGGCTGAGCCTAGCTTGTCAGGGCTGCCAGGGCCCAGGCCTTGAGAACTCTGGCAGCAGGCCCATGAAGGCTGACAGGGTGACCCCTTAACTTGTTCAGGAGTGAGCTGAACAGGTGGAAAAGAGGCCAACGCATTTTCCTCGGATGGGTGCAGACCTAGGCTCACCTTATTGGCAAGGCCTGCTTCTTGGCTTGTGTTCCTGCGTGACCAATCCCCTGCTCAATGACACTGACGGTACACACCACAGGCACCACAGGGGCCTTGGCACTGAGGGCAGAGGGGTGAGTAAGACTCTCGGAGTCTAGAGATGGTGGTGACACTAGAGCTGTAGAATGGCCCAGCTTGTGACCTGGGTCTGCTTCCCAGGCTCTTGAGCATCAGAGCCTGGGCCGTGGTGGCCCTAACTAGTTAGGCTCAGCCACCTAGATACAATAAGACAAACAGAAAGTCAAAGAGAGAGATTAAGTCAAGGAGTCCACACTGGGAAGACTCCAAAAAAAGAGTCCAATGGCCCTCCTCAGTCCACTTTCAGAGTCCTGACATGAGGTTTCGGGTTATTTTTTTTAAAGATTATTATTATTATTTTGTTTGTGTGTGTATGTGTGTGTACATAGCACATATGTATGGTCAGAAAGTAACTTCCAGGAGATGATTCTCTCTTTCCACTGTGGATTTTGGGGATCACACTCAGGTTGATAGGCAAGTGCTCTCACCTGCTGCGCCATCTCATGGGCCAGAGGTTTAGGTTTAAACAGAGGACAAGGTGTGTGCATCAGTAAACACTCCTGGTCAAGGTGTGGTCTCACTCGTCACCACTGCTTGAACCCTGTCTCTCCTAAAAGGTGTCATGACAAGTTTTCAGAATTGTGAGAAATCTCTTTCTGGGAGACCAGTTCCTCCCCTGGCTGTTCTGTTCCTTCCTCAGCATGAGACTGTTGAAGAATTTCCAACTCTTGGGACTGTGGTCTCAATAGTCTCACAGCCAAAGGGGGAGACATCAGGACAATTCCGGTGATCAAGAACCTGCTGCACAGATTTGAGGACCTGAGTTCAGGTCCCCACAACTCACATGTAGGAGTTAGGTGTAATCCAATGAAACTACAGCTCTAGTGGTGAAGGGAGGTGGGAAAATTTCCAGTTTCCTGGCTAGCGCATCTACCCAGTAGGTGAATGCCAAGTTCAGTGAGACACCCTGCCTGACAAGATTAGGTTGGAGACACCTGATCTCAACTTCTGGCCTCCACACACATGCTACATATAAGCCCACATAAACACTACTACATACAAATGCATACAAAAACACACATGTTATGGAATATATTTTACACTGTAAAGATGTGTCTCTGCTCTGCCTAAGGTGCCTTCTGGTCAGTGTAATAAAGAGTTAAATGATCAATAGCAAGGCAGAAGAGAATAGGCAGAGCTTCCTGGCAGAGAGAGACTGGGAGGGGGAATCTAGGCCCATAATTTCACCAGCAGATTCCCGGCAAGTTGGGTGTGCTGTACTAAGATGTACATGTTAGAATGTAAATTTAAAAAATAGATGGGTTAATTAAGTTTAATAGCTAGCTGGGAAGAAGCTTAAGCTAAGGATAAGCTTTCATAATTAATTATAAGTCTCTGGGTCATTATTTGTGATTGGCGGTCACAATAAGAAAGTCTGACAAAAAAGCTTGCTATATTTGGTGTCCAACATGGGGCTCAAATATCCAAACACAGGATCCAAGAAAGATAAGAAAAGTTCTGGACAAAGAGCCGGACATGGCTTCCTTGTCCTACACTCTCAGGTGGGCCAATACTTACAGCATATAGGGACCCAGCTCCTGCTGCTGCCTGCAGACCCAAAGATGGAAGAGCCAGCCACCAGCACCATATGCTAAACTGAGACATAATGAGGTTGATTTGGGAGATTAAGATTTGTCTCACAGGGCCAGAGAACTCTGCAGATGTGCAGAAAGTTAGATCCAGACTAAGGAAACCTCTGAACAGATATAGTATGCCTAAAAAGGTGCTTAGATGCTAAAGAAAGTAAGGAGAATGGATATAGACAATCATAGAAAAAAATAATTAAAAAATAATAAAGTCTTTAAAGAGAGAGTAAAGTAATATAAAAAGGATAAACCACGTAAGGATGGGAAATACACAGAGTATCTGAACCCTGTGTGGTGTTTTGTTGATTGTGAATTTTTTAAATACTAATGAACAGAGAATGACAGTTGCTGAGAGATACTGGGTTGTGGAAGGAACTGCTGAATTAAACCAGATCATATACTTAGGGATTTTTTTACTTCAGAATGGAAGTTGGACAATGTGTAATGCTGGGGGAAAGGTTGTACTTTTTTTCCACAGGAAACAAAAAGCTACAGATTTCTTCAAAGTTAATAAAGACCAGATTTGATGATCTTGGTAGACCTCATGAAAATCCTGACTCAGACATAAAAAATAATTGAAAAACTACAAGGCAGGTGATGTATGCGCTGATCCCTCAACATGGAAACAGCTCTGAGATTAAATGAGACATGATAAATCTTATTGGCTACGGAGTCCTCATGACTTACTATTACATGTCATACTTTCATATGGCATAGATAGAGGTTTGTTTATACAGTCCAAATGGACTCATGGAATTAACAAATGCCTTTTACCTGTTCAAACATAGAGCAAAATAAACATCTTTAGCTTTCTTGTACACATTACTTGTGCTCATTCCATACTTGTATTAATATAGATATATGTGTTACTTTAAAAGGATTATGTTTTCAGCAAAAAATGACCAGAGACCAATGAAAACAAGTAGCCCAGATGATCCAGCCTCTCAGAATGTCTGTTTCCATTTCCTCAAAATTCTACATCCAGAACAACTTCGAAGCTACTAGCTGAGATGGTCCAGCCTCACAGACTACTCCAGCCAAGACTTGAGATAAGCTCTATACTTTCCCATTACACAGAGACTAAACAAAAAATAATATGACTAGCCGGGCAGTGATGGCGCACGCCTTTAATCCCAGCACAAGGGAGGCAGAGGCAGGCGGATCTCTGTGAGTTCGAGACTAGCCTGGTCTACAAGAGCTAGTTCCAGGACAGGCTCCAAAACCACAGAGAAACCCTGTCTCGAAAAACCAAAAAAAAAAAAAATTAAATAAAAATAAAATAATAATAATGACTAGCTCTCCCAGGACTTGACCATGTTCCAATTTTCTCAGGATCCCCTAGAGATGTCGTTGTCCCCAGACAACAGGAAGCAGTCTAGAGAACAAGATGCCCAGATTTTCAGGAGGTGGGGCAGATGGCTTTGCTTAGTCAATGGATTTTGGATGTTTATCATCACTTGGGGGACTGACTACAAGTTGTTGCTGGTCATGGTCAGGGAGAAAACTGAGCAAAGGAGATTAGATTCAGGGATCTCTTTCTGAAAAAAGGGGGGGTAGAAGAATGACAGAATAAAAGAGTATATTATTGAATCTACTTTTAAAAGTAACTATCAATTTTAAATATTTTATATTGGTATAAATTTTTGTATATAGACACAAATTTAAGGCTATTTTTACTATACTTTACTATATATATGTTTTTATGTTTGTTTAAGGTATTGTATCTATGTAGTTCATTTAAAAATATAATGTATAGCTAGGAAATACAGGTTAGTTGTTAGTCATCTATAATAATTAAACTTGTAGTCATGTTAGGTACATTTTCAAGTTCATACAGAGATATATATTTTAGATAGGTGGGTGGTTTTCAAACACTTTAGAGACCTACAAACTATGGCATTTAAGATGTTTTAATAACAAGGATTTTCATGATAGTGAGACATGTCTGCTCTTAGCAACACTTATTTACTTCAGAAAAGGATGATGGGTATTGAACAACCTCCATATGGAGTTTGTTTTCATTGTGGCAAAGTTAGTCACTGGGCAAAGCACTGCCTCCACTGCTGACAATAGGTTGCCCAAACTAGACAAGCAGAACACAAAAGAAAGCAGTTGCTGAGCTTTACCAAGACAAGGTAGGCCAGTTCTTCAAAATTTCCTGCTTGACAAAAAAGTCCTTCAGACATTCTAGGCCTATAGACTGAAGATGGGTGCCCCAATCTTACAGAGAAACCATGGGTGGCTGTCCAGGCAGTCAGATGCCTCTGTCATTTCTATAGTTTTGGAAGGTGCTTGTACTACACTTCCTGTTTACTCAGGTAATGTTCTATCCTTGGGTCTTTGATGGGGTTGGAGACTAACAGTTATAGTTACAGTTTTCCTTGTTACCAAATTCAAAAAAGAAATTCACAAAAAAGATGCAAAGTTTGCAAAGTGGAAAAACAAAAGCTTTAGCTACGTATCTAAGAAGATGCTGTAAGGTCTAAAAAGGTATTTTTAAGTTGATAATACAAGTTATGATAGAAAATAAATTAGGCACAAAACTTTTGACTCACCAATATAGAATAGATAATATAATACTTTCTCTCATTTGCAAAATACAGCTAGACTGTACATTGTAAATATAATTCTTACCTGATAATTGTTCTTATTGTATATAGTTTTACTGTATTAGAATTAAAACCTTCCCTTTTCATTTAGACAAAAAGGAGGAAATGTTTTGAGATATTTGATTACTGTGTGAAGATGTACTGATGGGGTATAATAAAAAGATAACTGGCCAATAGCTAGGCAGGAGAGATAGGCAGGACTTTTGCGCAGAGAGAGATCTCTGGGAAGAAGAAAGGCAGAGTCACCAGCCAGATGCAGAAGCAGGAGGATGGGCAGTACAGAGAGATGAATTAACAAACTGTGCAGCAAAATGTAGATTTAAAAATATGGGTTAATTTAAGTTATAAGAACTAGTTAGGAATAAACCTAAGCTAAGGTCAAGCTTTCATAATTAATAAGTCTGTGTCATTATTTGCAGGCTGGTGATCAGGACAAGAAACTGCTACTACTACAACACACACACACACACACACACACACACACACACACACCTTCATTCCTTCCAGAACAGTTACAGATTCTCTACTGCCCCCTGGAATACATGTTCCTATCCACATGTCCTCCTGGCCAGGTTCTCCAAAGCTTTTTTTTTTTTCTAACTGGTTTTTAGACACAGGATTTCTCTGTGCAGCCCTGGCTGTCCTAAACTCTCTTTGTAGACCAGGCTGGCCTCAAACTCACAGAAACCCACCTGCCTCTGCCTCCCAAGTACTGGGATTAAAAGTGTGTATCACCACCACCCAGCCTCTCTAAAGCTTTGATGAGACCAAATGAAGCCTGTCTCAAGGGTGGAAATCCATCAGGTTAGAAGTCCTGCGTGGGGACTCAGCGAGCTGTGTGAAAGGTCCTCTCTGCCTTCCTGTCACTCACTGAGTTCTGGGAGTCCCCCATTTCCGAAGCCACGTGTTGCCCAGCACAGTGGTTGTTGGTGCTGACTCCTGCTAGGAACGTCATTCTCAGCTACGGAGATTCCGAGGTAGGGGTGCAGCCACAGGTAGCTGGTATTTCAAAGCACCCCTGGGACTCTAACAGGCAGCCAGGATAAGGACCCACAAGACTGGATGCTCTGTTGGGCCAGTGTGGTCGTTTGAATAAGGATGGCACCATAGGCTCATAGGTTTGAATACTTGGTCACCAGGGAGTGGGCACTATTTGAAAGGATTAAGGGGTGTGGCCTTATTGGAGGAAGTTTGTCACTAAGGGTGGGCTTTGAGGTTCCAAGTCCAGAGCCTCTCTTCCAGCTGCCTGTGGATCCAGATGTAGAGCTCTTTGCTATCTTGTCTCCTGTGTGCTGCCATGCTCCCCACCATGATGACAATGGACCAAACCTCTGAACTCTAAGTCAGCCCCAAATAAATGTTTTCCTTTATAAAAGTTGCCAAGGTCTTGGTGTCTCTTCACAGCAACAGAGCACTGACTAGGACACCCAGCCTTCCTAGTATTGTCTTCTGGGCAAGATGAGGTCTGTGCCTAGTAAAGGAAGCTGCCTTCAAGGCAGAATGCTTCAGTTCCGCCCCCTGTGACCTTGAAAAGGTCACCTCCACCCCACGTCATCTTGCCACTTTCAAATTCCATGAATCTAAGTCTCTTAAATCTATGATCCTAATGCCAAGTTAAGAATTCCCAGAGAGCTGATTATCCATCCCAGGTTTCTGCTTGAGTTCCTGCCCTGGCTTCCCTCAGTAATGAATTATGATGTAGAAGTATAAAGCAAACAAAATTCTTTCCTCCCCAGCTTTGGCTGTGGTGTTTTGTCACAGCTACTGTAACCCTGACTGAGACCACAGGGGTCTGGTGGCTGTGAAGGAGGGTTGTGGCTTGAGTTGGTGGTTGTAGGTTACAGTTGTCATTACGCAGAGGAGGCTGTCACTGAGGAGAGAGTCAGATTTTTAGTTTGTTTTAGTTTTGAGACAGGATCTTGTGTAGCTCCAGCTGAAGTTGAACTCCTTAAGTAGCTGAGGAAGTTGAACTCCCAATCCTTCTTACTATACTTCATCCAGGTACAGCCTCAAGGTCAGGTTTTGACTAAGGGTGAAAACTAGGGTCAAATTCATTACCAAACACAGACCACTGCCTTCTTCTGCGTCATCGACTCCACCTTCTAAGAAGTACACAGAATCCAGTCAGGGGCAACTTTGTTATCCTCTGAGCAATACTTCGTTAATAGCCTCAGCTTAATCTCCTGTTGGTGGTTAGTCTTTTTTATTTTCTTTTTTAACTTTAGTTTGTTCTTTGATAATTTCACACGTGCATATGGCACATTCTATGCCCCATCGCCCCCACGTACTCCTCTCTCCCTCCCACTCTTGTATGAGACCCTATCTTGGGTAGCCCAGGCTGGCCCCAATCTCCTGATCATTCTGACTGCACCACACACACGCTGGGATTATATGCTTGCAGCCACAGATCCCAGCTCAGGCCCCTGCTGACCCCCTCCACCCCCAAATGCTCCCTTTCTCACAGTCATGCCGTTCTGCTTTCTCTTGTGACACACTGAGCTCAACTAAGGCCATCTGTGCAACTGTGGGCCCGGAGCACCCGTTGGCGCCTGCAGGCTCAGCAGAGGGTGGCGGCAGTGGCGGGGTTCTGTGGGAACTTCTTCACTCACGCTAACTTTTTTTAATCTTTCAATTCTTTTGACTAGAGGTTTTTGTTTTGTTTTGTTTTGCAGGAGGGCTCTGGAAGCCAGATAGCAAAGCCCTTGCCTTTCTTCTCCCTGCTTTATTCTGTTTGCTCACTGCTGTGACAGGACGAGGGTAGGCTCACAGGCACAGTGACATCTTACTGGCTTCAGGATGACAATCCCTCACCCCTTTTGTACCTTCAACCCCTGCCCGTTTCCTGTTTGCTCTAATGCCTTTGTAAACAGCTCCCCTGCAGTAAGTCCACTCACAGACCAAGATGGAAAGGGACTTTGTGATTCAGCCCCTGCTGCTCTGTCTTCTGCCCCCACGTGACTTCTTCCTCGGAACCCAGTCATTCTCCTTTCCTAACCCAGAACACACGTCTTTCTTGCTCTGGGCTCTTAACAATGCGTTTCCTACAGCCAGATGGGACTGTCCTCATTTTGTCTAGATGACTCATCCTGAGCCTTCACCCTTTGAGTTTAATGTCACCTTCTCTGAGACGACAGCTCTCACTGTACCCTTTAGATGGGTTTACTTAAGGTCTTGTCTAGTTACCTTTAGATAGATTTACTTAAGGTCTTGTCTAGTTATTTTAAAATATTTTTTTAACGTGTATGGGTATTTGGCCAACATATGTGTACATCACATGCAGTTCCAGGAGAAAGCCAGGAGGGGGCGTCATACCTCCTGGATCTGAAGTTATAGACTGTTGTGAGCTACCCTGAGTTCTGGGAATGGGACCTGACTCCTCTGCAAGAGCAGCCAGTTGTCTTAGACCACTGCGCCATCTCTCTCCAGCTCCGTCCGCTGTGTTTTCCCTTCACTGCATAATTTTGATTTGTGATGTTTTGCTCCCTATGCTAAACACTAAGGTCTTAGAGGAGCAGAGACAATGACTGCTTCATCTTCAGGTCCCTTGGGCCTGGGAAGTGCCAGATTCGCGACAGGTGCCAGGGGGCCTAACGACACAATGGTGGAAAAGAAAGTGCCATTGAGAATGGGGGAATTCTCCAGCTCCTCAGAGGTGACCCAGTCCTGTTTCTATCATGATTGTTACATGCTGAACATCCATAGTCAGAAGGCCTCAAAGGCTCCGGGTATCTGCAACTTTCTGAGCACTACCTGGACACCAGACATGGAAGACACCACATCTGTGTGTAAAGCACAGAAGCACATTGTATGAAGTTGCCTCCATGCTGTGTGCATGAGTTACTGATAAATAAATAAATAAATAAATGAGTGGACTTCATGCTTAGGTGTGGCTCCCCTCCCAAAGTCTGTTAGTTTTTTCGCTGCTGTGGCTAAATACCCAATGGCAGGGAACTTAGGGAAGGAAGGGTTTGTTTGGGGTTACAGGTGAAGGGGGCCCTCAACCATGGCAGGTGGGTCATGGTGAAGCAGGAGTATGGGTGGCTGGTCCCGTGGTCAGGAAACAGAAAGGTGAAAGTCCATTTTCAGCTCACTTTCTTTGTACTCAGAACCCATCCCATGGAATGGAGTCATCTGCAGTTAAGACGGGCCTGCCTGCCTCAGTTACCTGACTAGGAACCTCTTTGCACACATGCCCAGAGGCTTATCTCTAGGGGACTCCAAATCCTGTTACGTTGACAATCAGTATTAACTATCACACCAACATACCTCCTTATGTGTATGAGAATACTCCAAAACCTAAACAATATACCTCTTTGGCACCAAGTGTTTTAGACAAGTTTACCCAACCTGGACTGCTCTTGTAATATTGTTTTCAAATTCTTTGCTGGTCTCCTGGGCCCTGTGACCTCTCAAATAAAAAAAAAAAATGGTGATATTGTTGTTTTCCCCCAGGGAGTTCATTTTTGAGCATGTGGGGCTTTGCAGGGCTTAGCTGCAGGTTGCCATGGTGATTACTGGCTGGTGAGGAGCAGAGCAATTGCACTTGAGAGCCAGTTTTTCTGGGTGGGTGGAATTCATGTCTGTGGCGGTTGGAAGGGCAGCTTGGGATAACACAGGACCCTCATATAGTCTCGGTGGGCAGGGAAGAGGGTTGCAAGTCCCCAGAGGAGTGAGTCCCACGCCTGTGGTCCCCACAGCCGCCTGTGTGGCTCTTTGACAAACAGAAACAAAATACCCACACTTGTGTTTTTAGCTAATGATGAGCGAATGCAGCTTAGAATACTGGAGACCAGCTATCACCAGGAGGGCAGTGGCAGCAAAGTCTGGGGTCTGTGCGCGGGTGGGGGGGAGCCACACCCTCTGTAAGTAAAGTTATATCAGGCTGTTTATTACTATCGTGTCCATGCCCAGAGCTTTCGTCAGTGGCAGAGATGACCAGTTTCCAGCGGTCCAGTCCATCAAGCTGGAAGTATTTGCCACCTAACCCTTTGCAGAAAAATCTTCTGGACCTGAGGCAGGAAGGGCTTGAAGGTGAGGACAGGAAAGGGAGCAGAGGCTGTTTATATGGCCCTCGGCAAAGGCTTGCTTTTTGTTTTGTCTTGCTGTTTATATTTACCAAACGCTTCCCTGTGGCAGGCTCTCTATTGCCAGACTCAGAAGCTCTGTTTTGCAGGGGGGAAATGATGAGCATCCCCGAGGAGTTAGAGAACATCAGACAACACACACTTTCATTAAAATCAACTCACTGTTCCTCTGCAACTCAGCCCAGGTGGACGCCCTGTGTTTGAACTGATCGTGGTGTAATAGGGAGATGGCTTTGGTAAGGTGCTTACCATGAGAACATGAGGATCTAGTTCTCACATGAAAACTCAGGCCTTATGCAAGCACCTGCAAGGCCAGCACAGGAGAGGAGACAGGAGACTCCCTGGGGCTCGATGGGCAAATTAATTCAGTGATAGACCCTATCTCAATCAACCAATCAGTCAGTCAGTCAGTCAGTCAGTCAGTCAGTCAGTCAGTCAATTCGTCAATCAATCATTAGCCAATCAAGTGAAAAACCATGGAGGAAGATGCCTGGCATTTAACACCTGGCCCCCATATCACATGTACATACGTGTACATGCACACCCATGTGAACGCACAAAAGATCATACTCAAGGTCACACGCAGTGACTGGAAGCCCATCTTTTCATTGCATCATTAAATACACCATCAGGATTATGTGGCGGCTGCAAACCAGGCACTACCTCAGACAGGTCATGCCAATTCCCCAGGCCTCAGTGTGTCATATCTGTAAGATGGAAGATGGGGCCTAGTCTCCCCCCCCCCCACGGTCTCACAGTGCTGGAGATGGAACCCAGAGCCTCACGGATGCTGAGGCAAACACTCTCTAACCAAACCACATTCCCAGACCACACCTCATCACTCTAGCTCTCTGAAGAATGACAGGTAAGGGCCGGATGCTCGCAGAGAGTGTCGTAAGAGCTTCTTCTCTTGCAGAAATGGCTCTGAGTCTCCAAAATCAGGATGTTTATCCCCAGTGTTCGGTGTGACTGTGTGTTGTCTGCCTTTCTCTATAAACTACAAGATCTATGCGTGAGTTTTGGGTGCTCAGGAACCGGTAGGAGGTAGCATTTGTACCTGCCCAGAAACCAGCATTCAGGGTGTGCTTCCCCATCTATGCTATAACAAACTGTCCAAGGGGACATCACTCTCAGGGCCAGGGCAGTCTAAAAGAATGGACCAGCACTGTCCTCTACTCTTCCGGTGAGAGAGAGCCCTTCACCTGAACTGCAGCAGCTAGAGGCCAGAGGCCTGGTCAAGCGATGTGCGTTGCCCTTCACAGGGCTAAAGAGGGAAAGTCTAGACTTGCTTACAAAGCTGGATGAACAGGCTCACGACAGTGACAACGTGCTCTGCAGCCTTCACACACTCCTTGGGGCCTCAGGACCCAGTACCGATTCCTTCTCTTGCAGAGCAGTGCTTATTCAGCCTGTCAGAACCTGGGTTGTACACTCCGGGTCCACACCCATCACAGAAACCAAGAAAGGCTTCTGAGTCAGCCTGGAACTGCAAGTCAGATGGCATCACCCAGATAACTGCCAAGTGTCTATTGTAACCTAGGTAGGACCGTCAATACCACTAACACTAATGTCACCGTTGGCTGAGGCAGGCAGAGGGAGCTGCACTACAGTCTGGGGTACTCAACTCCCCAAAGCTGCCATCCTGTAAGGAGGTGCCATGTCACAGCAGTGACCCCAAACCTTGCTTAACCCCAGTGCTGGATCCTAGAAGATCCATAAAACACTGCACTAACGCTAGGGACAGAGTTCAGTAACAGAGTGACCGCCTCCCATTTATAAAGAACTCAGCTTGCCATGCCGTGGTGGTGATGTATGTCTTTAATCCCAGCACTCAGGAGGCAGAGACAGGCAGATCTCTGTGAGTTCGAGACCAACCTGGTCTATAGGGCGAGTTCCAGGACAGGCTCCAAAGCGACAGAGAGAAAACCTATCTTGAAAAACAAAAACAACAACAGAACTCAGTTGAATCTCTGGTATGGCTAAAATGAATGAATGATGATGATTTTAAAATTATTTTCAGTGTATTTTTATAAAAAGCTAGTGGGCACAACTAAGGCCATCCCCCTCACCTCATGGCACCCATGTGGTTAGGTGGCAGGCACGGATGTGATTCAGTCATCATTTTGTACCGCTGTGACCCAAAACCTGACGGTTGCTGTTTCAGAGGGTTTCAGTCTGTCATAGTAGGGAGGGCACAGAGGAGCTCATGGTCCCAGAAGCATGTGAGAGAGGCTACCTACAGACAGCGAGAAAGCAGGGTGGGGCCAAGAGCCAGAGGCCAGCCTCCAACCTTCAAAGGTTCGCCCTACTGACCCACTTCTGTTAGCTAGCTCTACCTCCCTGAAGGGCCCACAGCTCTAAACTAGCAGAACCAGCTGGGAATCAATATGTATAAC
The DNA here is from genome assembly GCF_037038515.1 of Microtus pennsylvanicus. Lineage (NCBI taxonomy): Eukaryota > Metazoa > Chordata > Mammalia > Rodentia > Cricetidae > Microtus > Microtus pennsylvanicus. The sequence goes on from NC_134586.1 coordinate 97,242,187, forward strand.
ATGAGCCTGCGGGGAACACTTCAGATTCAAACCGTGATCGCCTAATGTCTGCTGTGACCTGGGTGGAGCCACCATGGTCACCAACACTAGTATCGCCCATGGCCTAAGGTGAAAAGAGTGTGGATTTGCTTTGCGTACACATACTGAAAATGATCACCAAGAAGCTAAACGGCTAACTAGTCCATGCTAAACTTTCCTTTCGCATGCCAAGGATGCCACACTGGCAGATTTGGATACCTCATCAGTCTCCATGTGCCAGCCTGTGTAAGCCAGTCTCCAAGTTCCCTGTGAGATGAACACTGGGTAACAACAAGAAGAAACAGATGTACCAGGCTCCCAGATGTTGTTAGAGAATGAGAGACTCAAGAGGTTAAATTGCCAGCACTTCCCAAAGCACCCAGCAACTGCTTCCCGCACACCAAGCGTGTTCCTGCTCCCTCCAGTTTGAATTTGGAGGACCTGAGATTGGACTAGGCAAATTGACCTGGCTGAGTTCTGCCACTCAGGTAGGATAGAGGAAGGGCAGGTAAAGGAACATCCCAGACATGCGCACTTCCCCAATCAGAGTGCAGGCTTCAGGGGATCCGCAGCCCACAAAAATTCAAATGTACCACACTGGCTTCCAAAAATCTTGGGCCTCCCTGAGCTATCACAGAGACCTGCTTTGGCCTCTGGACCATACCCCAGGGACTCCGATGAGTTGAGTGGAAACAGAGCCAGAGTAGTACTAAAGAGTACCCACTCCATCCCTGGAACAGAAACTTCTAGAAGCTCTTGTTCTCTGGGGATTCAGAGTGGCGTGATTGCTGACAGAGAGGGGTCGGATGCAAGATATGCCCCCCACAACATGTCCCTCATGACTACTTCTAGTTAAGTTCTCCATCCTACTGTTGCCAGAACCTTCCAAAATAGTACCGCCAGCTCCAGGAACCTAGATGTTAACAGGGAAGCCCATAGCGAACAGTCAATTTTCAAACAATTACAAATCATATAGCTTTTAAAAGGCAAACACACGGCAAGGCAAAAGTCACCCTCCAGTGGGCCTTAATTGTCACCTTTAAACACCTGATACTATCTCTGTCTTGCCTATAAGCTTTGTCTAAGCACTTTTTTTCCTTCTTAGGCAGTGCCTTTACTGATCACACTGTTTAGATCTGCTGCTCTTTCATCTAATTTTGTGATCCTCAGATAAAAACCCACATTTGAGGGCTAAGGAGATGACTCAGAGGTTAAAGAGCTTGCTGTGCAGATGATGACTGGGGCACAGATTTCTGTACAAATGCAGCTTGAGCGTGGCGACCAACCAGGCTCGGGAGGCTAACATGGGGTCCTCAGAACAAGCTGGCAAAGGGTCTTCGTGAGAGTCCATCAAATTCCTGAGTTTGGTTGAGAGATCCTGCTTCAGTCGATAGTAAAGGATCAACTGAGGATGATTCTAGATTCCAGACATCAACTTAGGGCCTTCATATGCATACAAGCACACATTCACGAGTATACACACACGTGTGTGTGTGCCCATATATATCAAATGTGTGCATACATAGACTCCCTCTCTCTCTCAGATGGATAAAGGCAGGAAATAATAATCTTCTTTGAATCAACTCTTCATCATTAAGGGAAGTACTCCTTCCCTGGGCACACTCAAACCCAGACAGTCTGACTCTAAGTCTAGAATATTCTCTACAAGTCCCCTGTGGGCTCGAGGCTCTTGTACAGAGTAGGAAGCCAGAAACAATGCCTTAAGTGGACACATTTGCTTCAGGGGTTCACTAAACCTCCATTCCTGCCATCCTTACTGCAGTAGCCAACAGAAAACTCTTACACAGGGAATAGAATCCCCAGAGCAAGCTCCTTCTAGGTAGAATGGCAGCTGTCCTGGAGCTGACATGATCACATCTGCCAGTTGTGTTTCCAGAAGCCTTCACAGACAGTTGTCTCAAAGACAATTCTCAAACAGTGGAGGCACTCGTCTCTGTCACAAGTGTCCCTGAGTGATCTTCTGCACAGATGTGTGAGCACTCCACTTTCAGTGACTTGGGGCTTGCTAACAAGTGACTTGGGTCTTTGACCACCCATCAAAACTATATTGAATCCACACCCATGCCCAGCACTTTGCTGCTGGCCTGGAATGGAGAAAAATGATTGACAAGAAGCCCTTGCTCCTCTCTGTCCGGTGAGAAAGCTGAGTGTCCCGGATGATGTTGGCTGGACACGGCAGGACAAGGGGAGGGATAGCTGGCCTCTCCTGTATGGACTGACACCCGAATGGATGAGAGGCTGAGACCCCCACCTCCACCCCAGCAGTGTGCAGTTGGCAGTAGTAGGACATGGACCTGGTAGTGCAGAGGCTCAAACCATTGAGCCATGGAGGTTGATTTCGACTTCTCTAGGTTGTCAAGGTTGTGGAGGGTTGAGGACTCCCCTAGGGCCGTGGAAAAGGCCTTCGCTGCTTTAGGCTGAACTTTTTGTTGTTATTTTACCAAGTTCATGCTCCACAATCAATTTAAAGCATTTTCTGTCCTACTGGTTTTCATGGCAGACAGTGCCCCAGGCTCAGGACTAATCTCCTTACATATTGCTTGGGTGACAGTATTGCCTGCTTTCCATCTATCTCACGCTTCTGCACCAAGCTGTCAGGACCCCTCATCCTCCTCCTTACCCAGAAAACTCACCTGCCTCTTGCTCATTCTCTTCCTTCCTGTGGTTGCTGTGTCAGTTTTTCGAGACTGGCTAATTTATAAAGAAAAGAATTTTGTTTAGCTTTGTGGCTATTGCATCTGGTGAGGACCTTTTTGCTGTGTCATAGTTCGACAGAGGGCATTACACAGAGCTTGCATCTCCCTTCTTCTCTTACAAGGCCACTAATCACCTTGCTGTGGAATAATCCTTGTGTACACTGTGAAGTTTCATCACTGTGATTGGCTCAATAAGGGAGCTGAGTGGCCAATAGCTGAACAGGATAGAGTTAGAAGGGAAAGCCAAATTGAAAATGCTGGGAAGAAAAAGGGTGGAGTCTGGAGTCATCAGTCAGATGTAGAGGAAGCAGGAGATGAATGAACGTACAGTGCTAATAAAGTTACCACCATGCAGAGCATAAATAAGGAAGATGGGTTAATTTAAAAACGTAAGAGCTAGTTAGTAATAAGCCTGAGCTACTGGCTGAGCATTTATAAATAACATTAAATCTCTGATTATTTGAGAGTGGTTGTAAGACAGAAAACTCTACATACACACCCTCATGATCTCATCTAACCCTAATCACCTCCCAAAGACCTTATCTCCAGATATATTAATATGAATTTGGGAGTTAAATGTACAACCTGTGAACTCCTAAGGAAAGTATTCAGATCATAGCAATTGCTTTGAGGCCTTTTAAAATCCAGAGCTTTGGGGTCTGGATGATGGTAAAAGTACTTGCAAAGAAAGCCTGATAATCTGAATTTGATCCCCAGCACCCTCACAGAGGTACAAAGGAGAATTAAATCTATGAAGTTGTCCTCTGGCCTCCATATTCCCTTTGTCTTCTTGCTCTGCTCTCCCTAAGGTGCTGGTCCTTTAGGAATACAGCTCAGAAGTTAGAGTTCAGCTGTCCAGTCAGTGAGTTTCCACATAGCTGCAAGGGAGGCTGGGAAATATAGTCTGGGAACAGAGCTGAAAGTTCCATCACTGTGGAGGAGAGACGGGACAGGCACTGGGGTGCAGGCAGTGTCCTTTTCCTACTGTCTCTTTAGCTGTGTGGTTTTGAACCGGTGAAAGGCAAATGCTAAAGAGAGATTAGCCATCCCAGTGAAGGAAATGGAGCAGGAGCTAGAGAAGAAGGAAAGAAGGTAGTGTGGACATGTCTGTTAGTGCAGACTAATGCTGAGCTCATCGAGTTTCTCGGGGGGTTCATGAGCCAAAGTCACTCATTCCAAGAAGCCTGTGCCTCCCAGACCTCTTTGGCTTCTTTACCTGACTCAACTACTAATTAGGAAAATATGATCTCATAAAGGAATTCAGAAGTCAGCAGTCAGGACCATTAGTCTGTGACGTTCCCAGGGGTCTGAAAAGCCATGCTATGGTCTCTCCCTGTGTCACACTCATGAGCCCCTTATCTCCCTGTGAAGATGGGGTCCTGAGCCCAACTCATAGGGTTGGAGGGTTCTAAATCACCCCAATAAGTTCTTTATACATTGCACACGTGGGCTGCCAATATTGGGCTTCTGTGCTTTTGGGGGGTGATGTTATTTATTAAAGGCTCGTGGTTGTGGGCTGGAAAGGTGGCTCCATGGTTAAGTGAGTTAATCACTTAAGTGGTTAAGTTAACAAGTGGCTCTTATTGCTCTAACGTAGGACCCAGGTTCAATTCCCAGCCCCATGGTTCACAGCTGTCTGTAACTTCAGTACCAGGAAAATCTGATGTCCTCTTCTGACCTCCATTGGCACCAGGCATGCACGTGGCGCACAAATACACATGCAGGCAAAACACTCGTACATAGAAAATAAAAATGAATAAATCTTAAAACCGTTTTTTCAACAAAAAGGCAGCGGACAGCTAGGAGCAGAGCTGCACACTGGGAATGGTTGACAGCACTGAGCCTCGATGTACATTCTGCCCTCGGTGCCCTGGGAACATCACCAAATACACTCAAAAACAATATCCTTCCTTCCAATGTGACTTGCCGAAAAAGCTGAGCACCACGATGCATACGCATGAACTAGAAGTCACAGGTGCAGGGCTTGGCCAGCAAGATGGCTGACCCAGGGAGTAAAGGCACTTGCCACCAAACCCGATGACCTGAGTTTGATCCCTGGACTCACATAGTCTGAGGAGAGAACTGACTCCTGAAAATCGTCCTCTGACCCACACAAGAACACAGTGACACCCACATCCACAAACACACAGATGCACAAATAAATAATATACACACGCATATGTATGTTAATATACAAATTTATACATACACACACATACATGCACACATACACATACATATATGTATGGTACATAGGGTAAAGAGCAGAAGACTCAGGCATGAGGATTCTGGCTCAGCCTGCACTGGACTCTGGGCAGTCCATGGTTACCACCTGTCCTCCCACCCCCACTCCACATTATTTCTCAGCAGAGTTGATGGTTACATGTTTCTGGTTTGGACGGCTTCTTTTTTCAAAAATATTGACTAACAGGAAATACTTAAAATAAGAACATATTTCTTTTAAAACCACATTGTTCACAGTTGAGCCTCATTGACTGGGCACCTGCTCTAGACTCCGGTTTTGCCACAGGAGTCAAGATAACAAAATTCAGGCCACACCAAGAAAGGACTCCCAGAAAGATGCCAGGAGAAGGATGGTTGTGCACTGAACAGACAGGCTATTCAAAGGCAGTAAGGTTCAAGCTCACCATGGTGGGCCTGAGGCCTTCGAAGGCTTTAGTGTGAGCTCAGGCTGGGTTCTACTCCTGTGCTAGTGTGGTAGGGGCTGGCAGAAGGGGTGGAGCTGGAGGAGGCTCACCCTCCCTGTTCCCCCCATTTGACCTTGAACACACCAAAGGTTAAGATGATCATTCTCATGGTTCCTCTGGCTTCCTGGGGTCACAGACAAGCACAGAGTAGGCAATAGAGTGATGTTTTCCTAATTTACACATGACAGGTGAAAGCTCTCTGTATTTAGACCAGCACTTTCCAGAATGCCTTCTCCAATAAAAGGACTAATTGCTGATAGGTGTCTCCAAGGAGGGATAAACATACCAGTTCTTTGCTTATTGCTACCCAGCAGGGTTCTCATATGTGCGGTCATGTTCAGGTTAAGCCTTTGCTGCAATCCTCCTGTCCTTGGTTGACAAATGTAGCAATAGAAGCTCAAAGATTTCAATGCCTTAGAGGAAGAATTAAAGGTCATGCAGAGACACACTCGCAAACGGTGGTCTTTTAAAGACGTCTCCTAACACGTACAAACACCTGCCCATACATAAGTTCTTTTGTAGTCTTTGGAGAAGGCCGTATCCTGCTTCTTCAATGTGAGTGGACACGTGTGTGTGGCATGGTGTGTGTGTGTGCTGTTTGTATATGTTAGAAATCTGTATGCATAGTGTGTTCTGTGTGTGTAAGCATGTGTGTGCTGTTGTATATTGTCTGTGGTGTGTGTCTCTGTGTGAGTGTGAGTGTGTATGGTGTGCCCTGCATATGTTGTGCGTATATGTGTGAGCATGTGTGCATGTTGTGTGTATATTGGGTATTAACAGAGGTTTCTCTGTCTCACCCTGTCCCGCGGCTGCTTTTAAATAATCATTCAGAGATCTAATATTAATTACAGAATGTTTGGCCTATAGTTCAGGCTTATTACTAATTAGTTCTTATATTTAAATTAACCTATTTTTATTAATCTATATATTGCCATGTGGCTGTGGCTTTACCAGTCTCTTGGCATCTGCTTCTTGGGTGCCTGACTCATGTCTCTTTCAACGCTGCCTTTCTTTTCCCTGTATTTCCATTTGCCTTTCTTACCTAGCTTCATTCCGCCTGGCTATTGAATAAATCAGCTTTATTATTTAGCCAATGAGAGCAATACTTATTCACAGTGTACAGAAGGATTATTCTACAGCAATTGTGTGATGTAAGAATGAGTCGTACGATATCTGTGCATATGGGGGGTATGTGTGTCTGTGAATGGTGTGTGTGTGTGTGTGTGTGTGTGTGTGTGTGTGTGTGTTTGCCAGCCATCCTCTGAGGTTTTCTGTCCAACTGTCACGTGACTGGAAGCGGTCTGTTTGCTCAGGAGTGGCCCTGCTGTGTTGTCAGGAACTGCCTGGTGTGCCAGCACCTATAAAAGCAAACACCTCCAGAGACCAGCTCAGCTGGCAGAGAGCAGAGGAACCAGGACGAGGCTTGTCTATGCCGGCTTTTTCCTGGGCTACGTGTAAGTACAGTGTCCTACCTACTAACTGTGTGCGTTTCCAATTAATCTCCCTTTCGAGCAGTGTAGAATCTCCAGAGAGGGATAGAACACAAGAAAAACACAAAAAGGAGGCGCCCTGCCACCCGAGTCACTTCTGAAAGGCTGTCCCAGAATGTGACAACCCTCATTCCTGTCAGCTCCTGTTTAGAGGACATTTGTAGCCCTGACTGCCACCTCGCCTCAGGTTTTCAAAGCTCTTGTCAAAGAACACCTTGTGGCAATGCTATTGTGCCCAGAACAGGGAAAGTAAGTGTTGTGGTTTGAATGAGAATGGCTCCCATAGGCTCATATACTTGAATGCTTAATCTAACAGGGAGTGGAACTCTTTGAAAGGATTCGAAGGATTAGGAGGTGGCCTTGTTGGAGAAAGCCAATGCCAGGCCCAATCTCTCTCTACTTGCGGATCAGATTGTAGCTCAAACTCTCATCTACTTCTCCAGCACCTTGCATGTCATGGCTTCTGTCATGCTCCCCGCTATGACGACAATGGACTAAACCTCTGAAGCTGTATGCCAGCCCCCAGTTGAATACTTTATGAGTTGCCATGGTCACAGTGTCTCTTCACAGCAAAAGAACAGTGACTAAGACACAGAAGAGTCTGCCATAAGCCGGAGGTCAGAGGCAATTACGGGCTTAATATTATTTCTAATCCTTTCTAAAATCCGAGATTTCCATCAGCATCTCATTTATACGTGAGGAAATTGAGGCACATACAACTTGGCAAGTACCCAAAATCATCAGGAAGAAAGCATGAGAACCAAGATGGAGCAGGTTTGATCCCAGATGCATGTAATGAGCTTGGCTACAAGGTGATTGCATTCTGGGCATAATGTACAATATATGCACATAGTTGTAAGCATCCTATACATGGTATGGGTGTGCTACTTGCACATGGGGTGGGAGTATATGTTATGGGATGGGCTTGTATGGTATGGAGTGTGGGGGAGTATATGTTGTAGTATGTTTGTGCGAGTATAGAAAATATGTGGTGGGTTAGCACATGTATGTAGAGGGGGTGTGTATATGATGTATGTACTGTGTATGTATGCTGTGCGTTAGGTGTATACGTTATATGGTATGTGTAGATTGTGTGCATTTAATATTGGGGTGAATAGAGGACAGTGTCTATGTGGTAATGTACGATGTTTATATGTATTTGAGGTAGGTATTAAGGACATGGCTATGTACGGTGTGTGTGTGGTGTATATAGTAGGGGGTAGGCTAGGGAATGTGTGTTATATGTATATGTACCCTTCATTGTGATGTACAGGGTGTGTGGAAGCTATGGGTTATGCATGGTGTGTATAGGACCTTGCACCTTAGGGACAAAGGACAAAGTCTTATAGTTTTGTACCTTCCAGGAATAGCAGTGCTGCAGGGCTGAGCCAGGGACTGAAAGAGGGCAGGTCCTAAGGCTTTGGCATCATTGGACATGAGTTCACGTCCAAGCCCTGGCATATGACCATGGCAAATAGCAAGGACCTGAACTGCTCTACGTCACTCCCAGAGTGGTCTGGCAGGATCCCCGGGGAAGCTTACAAAGCTCTGGCCCAGCTTCACCCTCTGTTCCACTTTCTCTTGCACACAGCAGACTCTGGGCTGGGGCATCAGTGCATTATGCAGAATACAGCCTTGGCACTTTCCACCATTGCCCTGGATACTGGGTTGGGTAATGGTGTCTCCCAAAATTCATATCCTTGCCAGAATGTGACTTCATTAGAATATGGGGTCCAAATGCATACGTCATTAGTCAAGAAAAGATCACCCTGGAGTTGAGTAGCCCTGACCCACTAGGACTGGCTTCCTTTTAAGGAGAAAATGGGGCTAGGAATGGAGCTCAGCGGTAGAGAACGGAGGACAGTTCAGTGAAAGGGGCACTTACCATGTGAGCGTGAAGATCAGAGTCGCACTCCCCAAATCCCACACGGAAGCTGGGTGGGCATGGAGGCATACCTGTAATCCCAGCATGCAGGAGACCGAGACAGGGGATCCTTTGAGCAAGCTGGCTAGCCAGACTATCTGAAATCGTGAGTTCCAAATTCAGTTTGAGACCCTGCCTTGACATATGGTGTAGAGTGGTCCAGGAAGACACCGGCCATCAACCCGAGTCCTACACATATGCACATATACCCTTCCAACATGTGTCCATACATGTAAATACCCATACAGATCCACATATAACCAACACACATAGAAACCTCTTGTATTCGTGTGTGCATTCTCCTATAATCTGTCCTCTGTAGTATCTTCATAGGCATTGTGTTGTTTACATAATTTCATAGTCTATTTTATCTTTGGACATGCAGACATGGTTGTCTTCCTATCCCATCAGAAGTGTTTGGAAGAGTGTGGTTTATGTATGTGTGACTTAGACTTCTGGCACCTGAATTCCTCCATCCGTAACAAGAACCTTCGCATACTTACAGCTGACCAAGCACGTGGTTCAGCCTGATCTCTCTTTGGTCTTTGGATGAAAACCCCCAAGACAGTTTAGAATAACCCAGATATTAAATTAGGTCTTGGAAAGGATCTTGCACTCTTAACCAATCCTACCAGTGCTAAATCTGGGATGAACTTGGGGTTCTGCCTTTAGGCATTTCCAAAGGAGCCCCAACAACAGGACCCGGCCCAATGGAGTTGTGAATCTACCCAAGTTACAGCTCTCCCGAGGTCTTGAATTCCACCCTTCAAAGTCCATACTCAGGGAATGGGAGGGAGGGAGGGAGGGAAGGAGGGTGGGAGGGAGGGAGGGAGGGTGGGAGGGAGGGAGGGAGGGTGGGAGGGAGGGAGGGAGGGAGGAAAGGAGGGAGGGAGGGAGGGAGGGAGGGAGGGAGGGAGGGAGGGAGGGAGGGAGGGAGGGAGGGAGGGAGACCTCTGGGAAAGAAGGACCCTTAGGGAAACCTTCCAGCATGAAGCCTGGAGTTCCCAGGTCAGAGTTCCTGTCACGAATAAGGACACCCACTGAAGTGTCCTTGTCGCTCTTTTCCAAAGCCATCCTTCCATAGCATGTGTCCTCAGTGACAAAGAGTGGCTCACAAGCAGTCTCAGTAGCAACACAGCCAATGGCTCTCCCTCTGCAGCCAGGCCCCTTGCTCCCGGCCACTTCCTCCTCCATGTCCTGTGTGGTATGAAACATACTGTTCCCTCTAAAGGATCCATCCACACGGCAATGCAAGATACTCAAGGATACAAATCGTCTAGGAAAGTATAATATTCTCCAAGAAAGGACAAAGCGAGACACTCAGTGAGGCCGATCCCCAAGGCTATGGATACTACATATCTCTCATCACCTGTGCTGGCTGGTTTTATGTCAACTTGACATAGGCTAGAGTTGTCAGAGAGGAGGGCGCTTCAGTTGAGAAAATGCCTACATAAGCTCCAGCTGTAGGGCATTTCTTTAATCAGTGAACAATGGGGGAGGACCCAACCCATGGTGGGTAGGGCCATCCCTGGGCTGCTGGCCCTGGGTTCTATAAGAAAAAGCAGGCTGAGCAAATCATGGGGAGCAAGCCAGTAAGAAGCACTTCATGGTCTCTGCATCAGCTCCAGGTTCCTGCCCTGTTTGAGTTCCTGCCCTGACTTCCTTTGATGATGAACAGGGATATGGAAGTGTAAGCCAAATAAACCCTTTTTTCCCTGACTTATTTGGTCATGATGTTTCATCGTAGCAATAAAACCCTGACTAAAACATCACCTCACTGAGCCTGGGTCATCTTCTGAGGCAGCCTTTATCATCCCGTTTCACAGATGAGGAAATAATGGGCAGGCCACTTGTTGAGGAAGTGGGAGAACCAGATGACACGCCCACCTGTACCGTCTGCAATGTGTGCTCCTTAAGAACGCCTTGCTGTCTGTGGGCCCGAGACGGGGACAATCATAAGTTCGAAGAAATAAATGGGACTCTGCCGTTTCTGGGGGTTCCCACTGATTTTATATTGGGGACATGCTTGACACTCCCATAGAACTATGATCTGGTAAAGAGAAGGAAGTGTGTCTCATCTGGGTGACCTCAGAGCCCAGCACTGGGCCTGGCACTAAGTGAATGTTTGGTGATCAAATGAAGAGAACTTATTTTGAAAAGTGAGGTGAGCCATGGGCCAAGACTCAGACCCAAGTCTCTGGGCTCCCAGGGCTGTTAGCTTATGCTGCGGCAGCTTTGACTACCAGGCCTCTGACTCTGTCCCAAGAAGCTGGGGTAAGCTGAGCCAAGAGAGCCAGCTATGTCAAGGAGGAGTTCGTGATGTCCCGTCGCTGGGTCATGGCCCTTTCTCCTTCCCCTTCTGATGGCTGTCCTTCATGTCAATAGCCCAAGGCTCTAGGGGGAGGTGGGACCCATTATGATAGGGATCTCAAAGACCAGGATACTTGGGTAGGGATCAGCCCTCTAGACCTCCCCTGGGAAGGTTCAGTGCCAAGGTACATCAATGGATGGCACTCAGAGACCAGCAATGATGAGCTCATCACCCCTCCCACCCTGGGGAACAAACCCACAACACAAAACCAGAGTGGCTTGCAAGCAGGGTGTGGTAAGTGTCGGCAACCCTGCTGTGGTTAGCAGCTATGACGGGGCACCTTGTTTCCCTGGCAACATAGTGGAAACATTGCCTACATATACCAGCCATGGGTACCCCAGTAGGGTTGCCAGGGAGATTGAGGTCTACCAGAAGTCCAACCCGCAGAGTACCATGGCACTCTGCCCTCCATGTGTCTGCTTCTGAGAATTAATTCTCTCATTTGGGGAATGTTTCCTGCACCCTCATGTCGGCTGAAGTTGGGAAGGATTTAGTTCTAGCGTCCAGAGGAGTATGAATACCGAATGGATCCTGGTCTTGACCTAGGGAGAAAGCCTATGATGTGGAAATGAGGTAAAGCACTGGCATTTAGGCACACGCATAAAGAGAGAGTTTCATTTGCTAGCACCGATGTACAGAGCTGAGTGTGACAGCATAGTCCCCTTCTCTAAATGCACGCATACACACATGCACGTGTGCACATACACACACACGCATACACGCATGCACATGTGCACATACACACACACCCCTTTGCTAGCAGAGTGTGACAGCATAGTCCCCTTCTCTAAATGCACGCATACACACATGCATGTGTGCACATACACACACACCCCTTTGCTAGCACCAATGTACAGAGCTGAGTGTGACAGCATAGTCCCCTTCTCTAAATGCACGCATACACACATGCACATGTGCACATACACACACACCCCTTTGCTAGCACCGATGTACAGAGCTGAGTGTGACAGCATAGTCCCCTTCTCTAAATGCACGCATACACACATGCACATGTGCACATACACACACACCCCTTTGCTAGCACCAATGTACAGAGCTGAGTGTGACAGTATAGTCCCCTTCTCTAAATGCACGCATACACACATGCACATGTGCACATACACACACACCCCTTTGCTAGCACCGATGTACAGAGCTGAGTGTGACAGCATAGTCCCCTTCTCTAAATGCACGCATACACACATGCACATGTGCACATACACACACACCCCTTTGCTAGCACCGATGTACAGAGCTGAGTGTGACAGCATAGTCCCCTTCTCTAAATGCACGCATACACACATGCACATGTGCACATACACACACACCCCTTTGCTAGCACCAATGTACAGAGCTGAGTGTGACAGTATAGTCCCCTTCTCTAAATACACGCATACACACATGCACGTGTGCACATACACACACACCCCTTTGCTAGCACCGATGTACAGAGCTGAGTGTGACAGCATAGTCCCCTTCTCTAAATGCACGCATACACACATGCACGTGTGCACATACACACACACGCATACACACATGCACGTGTGCACATACACACACACGCATACACACATGCACGTGTGCACATACACACACACCCCTTTGCCAGCACCGATGTACAGAGCTCAGTGTGACAGCATAGTCCCCATCTCCACATGCAGCACAGCTGATGTAACTGCAGGCATGCAGCACATCCCGTGTTACTGAACATAGTGGGCATTTGGTGACTCAGCCGGTGTTACTGTACAACACACACAAGCTAAACCTGGCCAGGCAGATGACGCAGGGACAGCAGATGTGGGTATGAACCAGATGCACTCCTTCTTTCTCTAAGAAGCCTGGGTTGATTATTTAAGCCATGCGAGAACATCTTCAGCACCATTAGAAAAGACGGAAGAGAGCTAGAAGCACAGGGGTTGTGGGTGGGGAGCTGGGGAAGCTTCGAGAAAGTGTCTCCATTTTGGTTCAGAAAGTATGAGGGAAGAGTTAACAAAAATCAGGACTAGAAAACAGCAAGGTAGGTTTGAAGAATAACAGCTTGATCAAGACCAGAGTGAGTGTTTCAGACACCAGAGGGATTGGGGGTGGGGAGATGGAAGACCAATGAAGGTCAGAAACAAACAGCAGCTGAATTACAAAACTTCCTGACCTTGGAGCTAAGAAGTCGGGACCTCATCTCTGCTGATTTCTGAACAAGGGAGTTAGAGCTGGATTTACAAAGACCATTCTCTGTAACCAAAAGCGTACTGATGCAGAAACAGACCCACAGAGCGTGAAGGGCTGGGAAAACTCATGCATGAAGCGGAACAAGGCTGGAAGACCTGAGCATTAGAATATGTAGCTCGCGATAGAATGGTACCGTAACTAAGCAAGGGAAGAAGGAGCAGTGGCTATGTGTATGAACAAAATACATAATGAAGCTGGGCATGGTGTGCACTCAGGAGGCAGGGGCAGGTGGATCCCTGTTATAGAACAGCCAGGGCCATATAGTGAGACCCTGTCTCTAATACACACACACACACACACACACACACACACACACACAGCTCTTAGTCCACATGGAGTAATTCATAGGAATCCAAGACTTAAATGAAGCAAACACCAACCCCCGTACTAGAAAAAAAGCCTATAAAATAATTATAACAAAATATAGAGCCAGGTGACGGGAGTGTACACCTTTAATGCCAGCACTTGGGAGGCAGAGACAGGTAGATCTCTGAGTTTGAGGCCAGTCTGGTTTACATATTGCGTTCCAGGCTGGGGTGGCTTGTCCACAGGAAGACATGTGCCGCTGTTGCCTTCACACAGGTTAACTCGGAAGACAAGGATGTTCTCGCTAAGCTGACGGAAACTGTTAGGACCAATGACGATGACAGATATGATCTCCTGTTGCCACTGGGGAGGCAACATCCTGGTCTCTAAATCTGTGGCTTGAACTGCCAAGCTGGAAAAGGCAAAGGCCAAAGAACTTGTCACTAAACTGGGTTAAACGGACACTGCTACTTTTCTGTGCATAAATATAATTACAAACTTTAAAAAAAGAATTTATGGGGCTGGAGAGATGGCTCAGAGGTTAAGAGCACTGGCTGCGCTTCCAGAGGTCCTGAGTTCAATTCCCAGCAACCACATCGTGGCTCACAACCATCTGTACTGAGATCTGGTGCCTTCCTCTGGCATGCAGGCATACATCAAGGCAGAATGTTCTATACATAATAAATAAATAAATAAATCTTTTAAAAAAAGAATTTATGTCGAGGACTTTTAAAGAACTATAAAACAACACAGACTCTTTTAAGGGGGGACAGCTATATGGGAAGATAATTTTCAGTATAAAAAAGCTAAATGTATTCTCTCAATAGAATTAGTAAGCAGGAAAAAATGCAAATTAACACTACAAGAAGCCAACTGGAGATGTGAAGGCAGGAATATCAGGAGTTCAAGGCCAGCCAAGTTCATAGCCAGCCTTTACTGTATGAGAAACAAAATGATGGGCAGAAGCAAGGAAGGAAGGAAAAGGAGGGAGGGGGGAAAGAGGGAGGAGAGAGGGGTAGAGAGGGAGGGAAGAAAGGAAAGGGAGGGAGGAGAGAAGGAGGGAGGGAGAAAAGGAGGGAGAGAGGGAAGGAAAGAAAGCTATAAGAAACCATGCTCACCCATTAGACTAGTAATAATTAAGCCGACAAGGTTGAGAATTGCTAAGGTTGAAGATGATGAATGCTCTCATACAACAGAGGGGTGAGCTGGCACCATCATTGTAGGGATCAACTCAGCAACATACAGTGATCTAGAAAGCACACCTATCCTATGACCCAGGGAGCCGTCT
Source organism: Microtus pennsylvanicus (assembly GCF_037038515.1). NCBI lineage: Eukaryota > Metazoa > Chordata > Mammalia > Rodentia > Cricetidae > Microtus > Microtus pennsylvanicus. The sequence continues at coordinate 97,257,235 of NC_134586.1, forward strand.
AGGATGCCATGATTCAACTACTTAGGTATCTAGGTAAATGCTTGTTCCTAAAGGCACATGGTGACAGGTAGCAGAAGAGTTGTCTCCATGCTGCTTGTAAATGTGGAGGAACTAGAAACCATCTACTGAACCGATAGAAGGATGGGTAGATGCATGGTGGAGCATTCACCCAGTGGAATTATAGATGGTGCTTGGGAGGGGGTTGCTGTGGAATAATCCTTCTGTACACTGTGAAAATGTGTTGTTCTCATTGTCTAGTAGCTAGGTAGGATTTGGGGAAAGAGAATGCTGGGAAGAGGGGCGGAGATAGGGCAGTTTTGAGCCAGATACAGAAGAAGCAGGCCATGTACAAAATGAAGTAACAAGTCATGAGCCATGTGGAAGCAAGTAAAGGAATGGATATGGGATAATTTAAAATGTAAGAGTTGTCTAGTAATAAGCCTGAGCTATAGGCTGAGGGTTTATAATTAATATTAATCCTCTTAGTAGTTATTTGGGAAGTGGCTGCCAAGACACAGAGAAATCCCACCTACAGGGGGTCAAGGGTTATGTGAGCACCAGTGTAGACGGATCAAGACACATTGCTGAGAGAGACTGAGGTAAAACTACAAGGATGACACCAAGAAACACTCACTTTCAGCACTGCTCTATTGTGGAGAGTTGTCAGTAGTGTTGGAGCAAGAAAGAAGCAGATTAGAGACAAACGCTGGATGCCAAAAGAGCTGGGACTGCGGGCCAGGACAACAGGATCACATTGGTTTAGGGGCTGGAACTCCTGACCAGGAAGAAACTGTTGAAGGTTCAGGATGCAAGACCATTCTTTTCTAGATCCTGTTTCCTGCTCATCTCTAAGGCCTTAGAAGTCACTGTAGAAACAGTAACAAGATTTATCTTCTATGGCTGCCTTGGTTCAGGGCAGTAGGGAAAATTCTTCACAGACATATAGGTCAGCATTCTCCAAGTAGGGCTCCATGGGGTCATATGAACAGTTAAATATCAATATAAATCTCCCACAATATAAGAGTTCTGGGTTCCAGGGGAATGTTAAGTCTGTTCCCTAGACGTAGGGCCATTCTCTCATCTTCTGCATACTCCTTTGTATACCCCGTTGCAGGGTTCTTTCCTTGGCAAACTCTTACTCCTTCTTCAAGGTCCCCTGCAAATAGGCTCATATTTACACAGGGCTATGGCTGGACTGATATCAGTGTAGAGCAAAAGATAACCTTGTTAGGAAGGGTTTTGATGGAGCCCTTGACGAGCAGGGCAGATTATTCTGACAGAATAGTCAGGTCACAATGAGACACCGTAGGGTGTTGAGATGGCTCAGGAGGTAAATATGTCTGCCAAGGAGCTTAACCACCTGAGTTTGATGCCAGGGACCCACGTGGTGAAGGAAGAGAGAATCAATCCTGTAAGTAAGTTGTTCTCTGACCCCCATATGTGTACCATGGCATGTGCACATATATGCACACACAAATAATCACTTTTTCCTATTTGGTTTGAGACAGGGCCTCACTATGTAGCACTAACTGGCCTGGAACTCACGATGTAGACCAAGCTAGCCTCTAACTCACAGAGATCCTCCTGCCTCTGACTCCTGTCTTAGTCAGGGATACTATTGCTGTAATTAAATCCCATGACCAAGAACAACTTGGAGGTGAAAGGGTTTATGTGGCTCACACTTCCACATCATAGTTTATCACTGAGGGAAGTCAGGGCAGGAACCTGGAGGCAGGAGCTGATGCAGAGGGCATGGAGGGGTGCTGCTAACTGGCTTGTTCCCCGTGGCTTACTCAGCCTGCTTTCTAGAACCCAGGATCACCAGCTCAGGGAGGGCATCATCCACAATGAGCTGGGCCCTCCCCATCAATCACTAATTAAGAAAATGCCTTACAGCTGGATCTTATGGAGGATTTTTCTCAATCAGATGACTCTAGCTAGTGTCAGGTCAACCAGCCAGTTCAATTGACCCCTTGTCAATCTGATATAAACACATCACTGTTAAGTTATAACCTTTCCTTTCTTGTGCTTCTTCAATATCACATATTAATATGATATAAACACATATGATATAAACATTCTAATTTTTAAAAGTCCCCCCCAGTCTTTAAAATTTCAAATACTTAAAAATCCAGACTCTTTAAAATAACTGATCTTTTTTAAAATCCAAAGTCTTTTAAAACTCAAAACCTCTCAACTGTGGACTCCTATAACATCAAAAATAAATTAAATACTTTCTCACTTCAACAGGGAAGAATCAGGGCATGGTCAAAATCTCAAACAAAGGAAAACCAAACTCCAACAATTTAAATAACTCAGTGTCAAATCTCTGTGATGTACTTACAATCATCCGGGCTCCTCCAAAGGGTTTGGGTCACTTCTCCAGCTCTACCCTCTGCAGCACACATACCTTGTCTTCCAGGCTCTGGCAGCCTCCACTCCTGTTGCTGTTCTTGATGGTCACTCCACGGCCCCTGGCATCTCCAAAAGGCTGGGTCTCTGCTACAACCGGGCTGCACCTCCACCCATAGCCTCTCCTGGGCGCTCTTCACAGACTACAGCCTTGTCCCACAGTGCCAGGCCTCAGCTGTTCTCCATGGCCTCTTCATGCCTTCAGAACCAGCACCACCTGGGTGAATCTTGTTCCACTACCAGCACACGGGACAACTTTGGCAGCATATAGAACATAACTGCGTGCTGACCTCGGGCAAACACTTCCCACAGATTTTACCTCAGTGATGCTGGTCTCTTCTTGATCAGCACTAATTGCTCCGCTTCAGCTGACCAGCATCAATTGTCCTGTTAAAACAAAGGTTTCACTTTAGTGATTCTGGTATCTTGTTAATCACAACTGGTTCTTCAGTCCCAGCTGACCAGAACCATAGATTCTTAACTCAGAATGGCAAATGGTCCCCATAGACTCCCAAACTTCCCTCTGAAACTTCACAAGCCAGGTCTCAACCATCTATCCATATTTCTCTCAAGATTCTTACCTGCCAAGCTCCTAGATGATGGAGGAAGGTCATTGGTTAAAAAAATAAAGAAACTGCTTGGCTGGCCCTCATAGGTTAGAACATAGGTGGGTGGAGTAAACAGAACAGAATGCGGGGAGGAAGAGGAAGTGAGCTCAGAGACGCCATGCTCCCCTCTCCAGATGCGATAGCTCTGCTCTCTGAGACACATGCGATGAAGCTCCGACCCAGGATGGACGTAGGCTAGAATCTTCCTGGTAAGCGCACCTAGCTGTGCTACACAGATGATTAGAAATGGGCTAAATTAATATGTGAGAATTAGCCTAGAAGAGGCTAGATAGAAATGGGCCAAGCAGTGTTTAAAAGAATACAGTTTGTGTGTTGTTATTTTGGAGCATAAACTATCCAGGCAGCCAGGGTGCTGGGGATACAGCACCGCAGCTCATATTACTACAAAATGGCGCCCGACATGGTAGCAACAATTTCTCGGGTCTACTCTGCTTGCTAGAGGCAAGCAAGCACTCTCATCTAAGAGAGGCTTCCTGACTCAGCTTTAGCTGCAAAACCCTGCAGCTCATTAAGAGGTCCTGCCACAAAACACTTAAATGGTGTTGATGAAAAGCCGACTGAATGTTTGTTTGTTTTCAGCTGTAGCAGGAAAAAAGTTGTGCTGTTTTAAAATGCCGGCTTTCTGGGCCATCCTGCCAGGGCAAACTCTGACTGTTTGAGGCAAGAGGGCTGACTACAGAGAGAAGACTTGTGTGTTGTCTGTGGACATAATGCTGCAACTTACTTGCTGGCAGGGACCTTGAAATGCCATAGAGTTGTGGCAGTAAACATGGCTACAGCCAGTACCTCAGCCATGAGGCTGGAAAGCTAAGGAATGGGCTACATTTAGCCGGCAAAGCCACAGCTTTAGTCCTACTGATATTGCTTGGTAAATTAAAGACTCGTGTGGTCAGAAAAAGAGAGATATACAGTAAAGAGAGATTCAAAGACAAAGAAAATTTCTAAATGGTTTAAAGTGTGTTAAAAATATATGCAGACTAAAAGTTGAAGTTCTTAAAGTAAAAACCAATTTAAAAAAAAGGAAGAGAGTTGTTATGTGTGGTAGTACACACCTTTAATCCCAACACTTGGGAGGCAGAGGGAGATTGACCTCTGTGACTTCAAGGTATGGTGGCACATGCCTTTAATCCCAGTGCCTAGAAGGCAGAGACAAACAGATCTCTGTGAGTTCAAGGTGTAGTAGTGTATGCCTTTAATCCCGAATGCCTGGGAGGCAGAGACAGGCAGATTTCTGAGAGTTCAAGGACAGCCTGGTCTACAGAGTTATTCCAGGTCAAAGATACAGAGAACCTGTCTCCAAAAGCAAAAGGTAAAAGTAAAAATAAACAAAATAGAGGTGTGCACAAAGATGGAAAATATACAGAGAATTTTGATACTGTATGCTATTATGCTCTCTTTGAATTATTTGAATGCTGAGGAAAGAGCAACAGCTGCTAAAAGATATTTATTTATAAATGCTGCTGAACTAATCCAACATAGATATTTTGAAAATGCCTTGACTTTGAAATTTGGATCTAAGGACATGATGTTTTGGAAAGGAGTTTCTTATTTTGTTTTCACAGAGGATGAGACCCTGTTCATTTCTTCTATTCCGATATGGTATGAATGGACCACGCCCTCCCGAAGGGTTGCTGTGAACATCTTCAGAAAATTGCTTTGCTCAACTGCCAACTGAGATAAAACTAGCACACAGGTTATACCATGAAAGACCTAATTAACGAGGCCCCCATTCAGCAGGAAGCAGTTTGGAGAGAAAAAACTGTGTCCATGTTCCCAAATATGGTTTATAAATGTTCTTTAACATTTAAAGGGGGATATGATATGGCTATGAGTAATTTGTATTAGTATAGATTTTGCTTTATTGATAGAGATTTAAGGTCAATTTTGTTATATGTATATGTATTTCTGATCTTGATTAAGGTACTGTGATTGTGTAGTTCATTTAAAAATGTGATGTATAATTAGAAATATAGATTGTTAATAGATAATCATAACAGTCAAGTTTGTAGTCATGTTAGTTAAGATTTTCTAGATATATAGAGATATATTTCAGATAGGCATTCTTCATATCTCTCAAAGGCTGAAGAATATGGCATTTAAAATATTTTAATAACTTAGGACTTTTCACGAAAATGAGACATGTCTGCTCCTGGCGGCACCAATCTACTTCGAGAGGAAGATGGACATTGAAGAGGATCCTTATGGAGTTTGATAGCCATTTGGGCAAGAAACTGCTCTTGCCTGGACCGTTGCATAAACTGGACACAAAGAACCCGCAGAGATAGGACTGCTGAACTTGCCTAAAGGTGAGATGGTCTTTCGGGGTTCCTGATTCATGAAAGAGTCTGCAAGACATTCTTCAGGACAAGCAGATAGTGACTGCCTTTGAATTTTCCTGCTTTGTGGAAATGTCTGCTGGAAACTATGGGCCTGTAGGCCGAAGATGGATGCCCCAACGGTACAGAGGAACTTTGGGTGACTGTCCAGGAAGCGAGATGTCTCTGTCATTTCTAGAGTTTGGAAGTTGCTTATTTCTTGTTTGCTTAGGTAATATTGTATCTTTCTGGAGTCTTTGATGGAGTTGAAGAATAGTTAGTTATAGTTATAGTTTTCCTTAGTTATGATAAAGATTATTGTAATTTTTACTTGATAACTGTTTTGTTATATGTAATTTTGCTATGTTAAAGTTAAAGCCTTCCTTTATTTTTGTTTAAACAGAAAAAGGGGAAATGATGGAGGAAGGTCATTGGTTAAAAAAATAAAGAAACTGCTTGGCTGGCCCTCATAGGTTAGAACATAGATGGGTGGAGTAAACAGAACAGAATGCGGGGAGGAAGAGGAAGTGAGCTCAGAGACGCCATGCTCCCCTCTCCAGATGCGATAGCTCTGCTCTCTGAGACACATGCGATGAAGCTCCGACCCAGGATGGACGTAGGCTAGAATCTTCCTGGTAAGCGCACCTAGCTGTGCTACACAGATGATTAGAAATGGGCTAAATTAATATGTGAGAATTAGCCTAGAAGAGGCTAGATAGAAATGGGCCAAGCAGTGTTTAAAAGAATACAGTTTGTGTGTTGTTATTTTGGAGCATAAGCTATCCAGGCAGCCAGGGTCCTGGGGACACAGCCCCGCTGCTCATATTACTACACCTAGAGAACAGCTTATTGAGTGCTCAACACTCCATGGCTTTTCTTACCCAACATTCCACAGTCCTTCCACAACCCTTCCCGTGAAAACACAGTCAGATCTCTCCCAGCAACACTATCCTTGTGCCAGTGTCTGTCTTAGGATGAAACACCATGACCCAATCCAGCTGGGCAGGAGAGGTTTTATTTGGCTTACACTTCCACATCCCTGGTCATCACTGACAGAAGTCAGGACAGGAATTCAAGCAGAGCGGGATCCTGGGTTCAGGAGCTGATGCAGAGGCCATGGAGGGGTGCTGCTTTCTGACTTGCTTCCCGTGGCTTGCTCAGTCTTCTTCTTTCTTATAGAATCCAGGACCAGCAGCCCAGGAATGGCCCCACCCACAATGGACTGAGCCCTCCACCATCAATCACTAATTAAGAAAATGCCTTACAGCTGAATCTTTTTTACGTCCCGGCCACTCTCCACCCATCCACCCTCTGTTCACATCCTCACCATCCCCTCCTCCTCCACCCCTGCCCAGGCAGTTGAATTTATTTATTTATATTTTAATTTTTTTGGTTTTTCAAAGCAGGGTTTCTCTGTGTAGCTGTCCTGGTTGTCCTGGAACTCCCTTTGTAGACGGGGCTGACCTTAAACTCACCTGCCTCTGAGATTCGCCTGCCTCTGTCTCACAAGTGCTGGGATTAAAGGCGTGCACCACCACCCAGAAACAGCTAAATTGTATGGAGGCATTTTCTCGATTCCCTCTTTTAGATAGCTCTGGTTTGTGCCCTTAACAACTGAGCTATGGGCTCTAGCCCCAGTAGTTACCATTTTAAAAGAGGCCTTACCATATAACTAACTGTCTTTCCCTGATTGGAAGCCCTGGAATAAGCCCCTCCCTCCCTGATCCCCAGATCTCTTCTCACAGAATGAGACATGGATTAGCTATTTCTCACAGGTTCCCAAGCTCTGGCAGCTTCGTGCCCTTACTCTGGGGCCACTCTCATCCCCCCAGATGTCTCCTATGCTTCAGTGACCTTTACACCCTCACCTCTGTGAGCCAGGCCTATCTTTGACCTGTAGTCCTCAGCCTTGGGTGGGGCTCATTCTGTTTTTAGTTTGGAATACTCTATCCAATCCCTTGCTCAGGAGTAGCAGTCCTGGCAGCCTGGGGAGTCTCTTCTTCTTCCTCTTCTCCAGATTATTTATTTATTTATTTACTTATTTATTTATTATGCTTACACTGTTTTGCCAGCATATATGCCTATATGCCAGAAGAGGGCACCAGATCTCATTACAGATGGTTGTGAGCCACCTGTGGTTGCTGGGAATTGAACTCAGGACTTCTGGAAGAGCAGTCAGTGCTCTTAACCACTGAGCCATCTCTCCAGCCCATTTCTGCTCTTCTTCCATCTTCATACTACCGGGCAAGTCCAGGATGGCACAGTGGACTCCATATGGCCTTCTTCTTCCAGAGTACCAAGCAGGACACAGTACAGTGTGCTAACCTGTCTGGGTCTGGGCCACCTGACTCCCAACAGGACAGCTCTTGCCTTGTCTCTGAGACGCGCAATGAACTTCTCAATCATGTTTATGTTTCACTCAGCTTCTCTCTCAACTCTGTCCTTCAGCCTTGTAACTCTGCATACAAGATATACATGAAACACAAACATTCCAGATCAATGTCCACCACTGAAGGAGAGCAGAGCAGAAACTCTAAGCAGTAACCTGAAGTGGAAATCACGGATGAACATCGCTCACTGGTTCATGCTTCCTTTCACAGCCCAGGACCACTGCACAGAGTATAGCGCCGCCCACAGTGGGCCGTACCACCTTCGTTGGTTAACTATCAAGACAGTCTCCCACAGACGTGACCACAGGATAATCTGATCTAGGCAATTCCTCAGTGGAGGCTTCTCCTAGTAGATGACTCTAGTCAATGTCAGGTAGGCAAGTAAAACTGACCAGGGCAGCCTTTGTCTCCCACGTACCAGAGAATTCAGATACTCTTTCTTAGTAAGAGAAACTACCCCAAGGGTCTAAGTGAAGAAAGGGGGCAGAGAAGCAGGAACTGATACAGCTCCAGGTTTCAGCCTGGGGTCAGTTTCTCATCTACACACATTTCACTTAATCCTCACAGTATGAGGAGACGGAGGCTCAGACATCAGCCAGCACGGAGTGACTGAGATTTGAAACTTCCAAATGTGACCCGTCCCTGGCTCTCTTACACCTCACACCTAAGTCTGAAAATTAGTTGATTCAAGGGAGGGTGTTGGCCGGGTGGCAGGCCTGTGGGGAACATGTATTTTTAGTCATTTTGTCGTGTTGACTAGGGTGGAAAGATGAAAAAAGCCACAGGGGCTGGCACAGACCTCGGGATGAACTCATGAGCCAGAAATAGGTGGAAATAGGCCTTCAGATGCCTCTTGGTCTCTGTGCTGGGCAAACAGAAGCGCTGGTCCCTTCCCTTCTCTTTCCTTTCTCCCCTTTTTCTTTCCCTACCCCCCTCTCTTTTTTTGGGCTCAGACCTCTTTTAAGACACAATAAATCAACAAATGTTAGACTTTGACCAAACCTTAGCAATTTTGTGTCTAATCCTTGCCTTATGCAAACGGCAAAGCTGAAGCTGATGGAAAGCTTATTTCCCATAAATTAGAGATAGAGTCAAAATTCCTAATAGTCCCTGGGCCCCTTGACCACATCTTTCTCCCAAGGAGACAAGGCTGAACATGGAAGGCCTAACTGCGGGCCTTAGAAAGCCGCGGGCTTGCCTATGACATTTAATTACACCTTTGGAAACAACCAGAGAAGAGTTAGAAGGCTCTAGCCCAGCAGTGACATTTCAGGAGACGAAATGCTAATTGCCCTGATTGGATGGGTGTGTGTTGCGTGCACGTATGCAATTGCAATGCCATAACGAAAATACAAATACTATATGCCAGTTAGAAGGCTAGTCCTAAGAGAAAGCTGTGAGTGACCCAGCAGCTAATGCCCAGCTGCTGCTGCTCTCTTGCAGGATAGTCAATGAATGATTAAAAGATTTTTTAATTAAAAAAAGTAAGGCTAAGAAGTCATACATGGTTGTGTACATGTGAGCCCAGCATTCAGAAGGCTGAAGCAGCGAGCTCCCATGAGTTCAAGGACAGCCTCAGCTACACAAGACCAGTGTTGAAACAGATCCAGGTGGTGGTGGCTCACACCTTTAACCAGTACTAGGGAGTCACACGCCTTTGGGGAATATAAGACAGGAGGAGACAGAGGCTCAGGGATCAGTCTGCAATCGCCTAGACTTGGTGGAGGTAAGACTTTTCTAGTGGCTTGGCTGTTTTTCTTTTCTGACCTTCGACTTACACCCCAATATCTGTCTCTGGGTTTTTTATTATTCATGCTACAGCCTGGATTACATAGTGAGTACCAGGCCAACCAGGGTTATATAGCAATATCCTGCCTTGAGATAAACAAACAAACATTTTAAAATATGAAGAAAAGAGAAAGCCTTGTCTTATCTAACCTTCAGTCTTGGCAACATTGGTCCCTCCCTCCTTTTTATAACTTTTGTGATACTAATTTCTCAAACCAGAACATTGAGCTTTTTTTCTTTTTCTTTTCTTTTCTTTTCTTTTTCTTTCTTTCTTTTTTTTTTTTTTTTTTTTTTTTTTTGAGAAATAGAGAGAGATTCTAAGGAAATGACAGGATGACCTCAGCTCCCCCAACCAACTTCAAATATTTCCAGAAAGATGTCTCCAAAGGCTCGGCTGGAATCTTGGCAAGAGCTGCCCCTCTGGCCTCTCTCTTAGCAGAACCAGCTTGTATGGCATCCATTCTCCCTGGGGCAGTATTTTTAGGATGATCTGCTCCTAGCAGCAGGACAGGACAACGGCAGTGACCTCATCTTCTTGGCCAGCTGCCATCCTACATGGTTTTGCAGCAGGGCGCTGGCTGACAAGGAATTAAAATACGTGTTCTTGGGGCTTTCAGAGATGACAGGAAAAAAAGGAACAAAAGCACAAGACATGGAATGATGACCCCTGGAATATTTTGCAAATGTGACACTTGGGTCCATAAAGTGGTACTCAGAAGGTATCCGCTTGAGGGCAGAGAACTTTAAAGTACACAAAGAAGAAAACACAAGTCCTTACCACTAGGCCATTTGTTTTAGGAGACCACAAACACTGCCTCCGAGCCATCCCCAGGGAGGATGGCTGTATCCAAACATCAAAATGTACAAATTTATATTTAAAAGTTTTGAAACGGGTTATATATCCCAGGATGGCCTCAAGCTCACTATGTAGCTAAGGATGAACTTCTGATTTTGCTGCCTCAGTCACTCAAATGCTAGAACTGCAGGCAAGTACACCACATGTAGAAATGCTAGGATTGCAGGCAAGTACACCACATGTAGAGATGCTAGAACTGCAGGCAAGTACACCACATGTAGAAATGCTAGGATTGCAGGCAAGTACACCACATGCAGAAATGCTAGAATTGCAGGCATGTACACTGCATGCAGAAACGCTAGAACTGCAGGCATGTACACCATATGTAGAAATGCTAGGACTGCAGGCAAGTAACACTGCTAGTTAACATAAGCCAGGTAATTTTATAAACAATGGTTGCATATTTCAAAATGAAAGTATTTCATATCATGGGGTCTAGAGGAATTGATTATCAATTAAGAACCCTTGCTGCTCCTGCAGAGGACCCAGGTTCAGTTCCCAGCACCTACATGGTGGTTTCCAACTGGCTGTAACCCCGGTTGCAGGGGACATGATGCCCCTTGACTCCTTCCATGAGCAGCAGGCATGCACTTGGTACACATACCTGCATGCAGACAGAGCACTCATACACATAAAAATAAACAATAAAATAAAATGTATACATTAATGAACTTAAACCAATAAAATGACACACTGCAAGCTAACATACACCATATATTTTCTGAAAAAAATAAACCTGTATAGTTCAAAACAAAATAATTTCAATTGCATACTCCAAAACAAAGTAATTCTGTTCCACGAGAACACGGATGCTGTGTTTTTTTCGCAGCTGAGCCCTCATACCCGTGTCAGCAGTCACACACTGAACTGCTGCTCGGGTGGCAGGCACTGTTCAATGAATAACCACTCTCCGGAGATGCGCAGCTGAAAAAGAGGAGGCTCTCAATAGCCTTTTTCCAGATAATTGTGGATGTTCTCCGATGCTTCATGAAACCTCCCTAAGTGGTAGCTTCTTAATTGCAGGTTGTAATGTGTAATCTGCATTCAAATCAATATGAATTTAGCACTTTTAACGCCCCGTTCTGTAAAGCGCCACTCTTCTTGCTGTTCTTTGAATGAATCTTTTTATCCATGTGTGATTCTGTAACATAAGGCATTCAATATTTGGAAAATATTAGTTCACTAAATTACACAGAGCTTTTAAATGCTGACACATTTCATCATATATTGTAAGAATCAGGAGCCAGCGAGGTGGATGCAAACACACACACACACACTCACTCTCTCTCTCTCTCACACACACACACACTATATATATATATATTCTGAAATTAAATATCTAGGCTAAGAATCATGCTCATTAATCTTTACCCACAGCAAATCCATCTCAGAGAGACTAAGCTGTAGATGGTAAAGGGACTTAAAACAATTAAGAATTATTTTTTCTTTCAAATTCTAATTTTTCCATTCAAAACTGGAACTGTGTCCGGCAACAAATACTGTCAGTTGCTTCCTTGAAGTGACTGACTCCCTCGGTTGATTTTTATGAAAATGTTTACAGACCTCAAACCCAAGAGGGCCATCATGTGTATGCCAACATGCCCTTTCCGAGGAGAAGCAATGCCACGCGCGAGTCACAACAAGGTTGGCTTCCAGCCCCAGGTGCGAGCCCTGTTCTTCAGACAAACACGGCATGGCGGGGTGGATGGTTCGCTGCCCAGACCTTCAGATACAATATCAAGAAGCAAGTGCTTGAGAGGTAAGATTTCACTCCAACGTAATTTCTACATCAATGAGATTTTTATTTTTTTCAAGGATATTCTTAAGTGAATGTTTTTCTTTTTCTTTTGTGTTGCTACCATGAATGCCCAATGACCAGGACAGCAGTGCTGAGAGACTCTCACTCACAGGGCTTCTGCACCAGCAGTGTGAAAGCCAAACCCAGTCTTGACCTTGATGGCTCTCTGGAGGGAGTGTACATTGCTCTAGGGCAGTGGTTCTCAACCTTTCTAATGCTGTGACCCTTTAATACAGTTCCTCAGGTTGTGGTGACATCGAATCACAAAAGTATCTCGTTGCTACTTTGTAACTGTAATTTTGCTGTTACAAATCATCATGTAAGTATCTGATCTGCAGGATGTCTGATATTTGACCCCCAAAGGGGTCACAACTCACAGGTTGAGACTCCTGGGCCACAATTTACAACCCACATAAAATCTGCTTTATGATACACCCTAACCTTGAGAAATAAGAAAGGGGGGGGTTGCCAATTTTCATGAGAACTTTTTTTCCAAGTCAAATTTAATAAGCAACAATAAGAACTAATGTGTATGGTAACATTACATTGACATTATGGTGTGTGACAGAGAGGGTGGGCAGGGCGTATATAGGATACTCTCAGTCTTCCTCTGTGGAGCTCCAAGTTTTCGCTATCAAGGTTTGTGTTTGAATGTCTCAACATAATGTGTGCATATACTACTTCGTGCAATGACCAAATTTTTAAAGCAAAATGCAGGAAGAAAAGAGAGTCCATCCTCTGGGCTAAGTTTCTCCTAACCACACATAAATTACAAATCCCAGCTCTGCTCTCAGGACAGATGAGAAGGCAATAATGTCGCATATTAAATAACGTGAGAACATAGGAAGTCTAAACCGTGGTGCAGATAAGTCTGAGTTTATTTATTCCTTTCTTTTCTTTCTTCCTTCCTTTCATTCATACTTTCTTCTTTCCTTTCTTCCTTTATGGGGTCTCATAGACCCCAAGCTGGCCTCCAGCTGACTATGTGGCTGAGGATGCCCTTGAACTCCTAACTCAACTTCTGGGATTCCAGATGTGCACCATCATTTCTAGTTAATGTGGTGCTGGTCTCTGTGCACGCTAGGCAAGCAGTCTACCAACTGAGCTACCACCCAAGTCCCACAAACGTTTAAAAAATGTAAGGTCATTCAAATTAGTGACAGTCAAAGCAAAATATTTATTCTCGTTGGTAAAAATAATAAAAGTCACTACACCAACTAGACCAGAGTTTCTGGGAAAGACCCAGACATTGTGGGCAGTTGATTCATTGCCACCCCCTCTCTCCCCTCATATGCCTTGTCCGACTCTCACTGTGTGACCCTGGCTAGAACTCTCTATGTAGATCAAACTGCTGGCCTTGAACTCACAGAGATCCAGCTCCTTCTGCTGGGAGATAGTTACTTTTCAATTGATGTAGTAAACCATGACCACGGCAACTTATAAAAGAAAGCATTTAACTTGGGGCTCATGGTTCTAGAGGGTAGTAGAGTTCATGACCACTGTGGTGGGAAGCATGACAGCAGGCAGGCACTTCAGCCGGAGCTAGGAAGTCATATCTGATCCACAAGCATACAAAGATATGTACAATATTGCCACAAGCAGAGAGAGACAGAGAAGGTGATAATTGGAAATGGCATGGGCTCTTGAAACATCAGAGCCTACTCAGAGAGACATGCCTCCTCCAAAGAGGCCACAGCCACTAATCCTTCCCAAACAGTTCCATCAACTGGTCATGAAATATCCAACTGTATCAGCCTATGGGGGCTAATTCTCATTCAAACCAGCACGTGCTGGAATTAAAGGCATGTGCTATCTTATCTTGCCCAGCTGTTGCCATGTTTTAAAAGAGCCAAATGCCTTCTCTAAATCTTAGTAAGTTCATTTCTAGAAATTTCTCTTATAACTATTTCTGCATAGCAGTAATCAAGGGCACAAAAGGGATCTCTGTACAAAATTGCCTAAAACAGAAAGAAAAAGGCGATTTTACTCTCTGTGGATACAGCATTGTCTCTAGACCCCATTTATGACCTATTACTTAAAGGACAGAAAGAGCAAAGTAAAGTCAGGTGGCATACACCTTTAATCCCAGCACAGGCAGGTAGAGCTCTGAGTTGAAGGCCAGCCTGGTCTACAGAGTGAATTACAGGACATCCAGGAATACACAGAGAAACCCTGACTCAGAAAATAAATAAATAAATAAATAAATAAATAAATAAATAAATAAATAATAAAAAGAAAGAAAGACAAGAAAAGAGAAAGAGTGGATGTAGGGATAAGCCCAGCCCATTAGGGTTAATCAGGTCTTTTAGATACATAGAGATTATATTTAGTATAGATAATATAATCTTCAGCCTCTTCGAAGAGCTGTAGAAAATGGCCTTTAATCTAACCTAAAATTCTGTGCCAGTGAGACACAATTACTCCTGGCAACGCCACTCTACTCCCGAGAGAACGTTGAGCACCAAAGACATTCCACTGGGAGCTTGTCTTCTTGGCAGAACTGGCCTTTGGGTTAAGAAAAGTCCATACCTCAACTACTGACAAAGATATAAAACAGGATTGTCTTATCTTGCCAAGACAGGGTAAGATAATTCTAAAAAAGTTCCTTGCCTTCAATTATATTAGGCCTTAGCCAAAGTTGGTTGAGTCAACATTGCAAACAAGACTTTGGGTGATTGCCCAGTAGTCAGTTGTCTCTGTCATTTGCTGCACATTTTGGATATCTCTCGTTTGTTAAATAATATTTATTCCCTTCTCAGATCTTTGACGGAGTTGAAGATTATATAATTGTAGTTACTCTCTACATTATTTAGACTCCTTGAGATAGAATGTTTAGCAAAAGTTTTGTTCTCAATATTGTTTGTTATATTTATTATTTGTTATTATGGTATATAGTTGTATTTGGTATAGTTCTGTCTTATTAGAGACAAAAGGGGGAGATGTAGGGATAAGCCCAGCCCATTAGGGGGCATGTTCACCTCGGGCTAATGTTTACTTATAAATCTAGCGAGCATGAGCCCACTGCTCTCTCTGCTTCCCTGTTCTCCGCGGGAACCTGTGGTTCTGTAAGTCTATTTCCCCATTAAAGCTGTATATATTATTACAATCTGTCTAAATTCATTTACGCCTGTACAAGTGAAGAAGATCTGTCCACTCTCCTGGGAAGTTTTGGAAGATGTATGCCTAAGTGGAAAAGGCCCAATAAGATTGCATGTGTTAATGCGACCCTACACGCACACACACATGTGCTGTGGGGGCTCAGGTATAGTCAGAATCTACAAGGGTGCTTCTCTCTGCCTCTGAAGTGAAGAACTAAGAAACAAAAACTAGATGGCAAGATGGCTCAGTGGATGTGGGCACCTGCTGCCAATCCTGCTGACCTGGGTTTAGTTCTCAGAAGTAGACAGGTGGAAGGAGAGGAAGGGAAGTGACTCTTAGTTGACCTCTGATCGCCACACTCGTGCCATGGCATGCACAAGTGCACACATACATGCAAATTAAATAAATAAATGTAATAAACTTCTATAAGAAATGATAGGAAGCTTTTATTTATTTTGATATTAGACTTTTAAAAGATTTACTTTATTAAATATAGTGTTCTGTCTGCATGTCTTTCTGCAGGCCAGACTAGAAGAGGACACAAGATCTCATTAGAGATGGTTGGGAGTCACCATGTAGTTGCTGGGAATGGAACACAGGACCTCTGGAAGAGCTCTCAATCACTGAGCCGTCTATCCAGCCCTAGAATTATTTTTAAACATAAATTTTTTTGTTTGAAATCATTAGTGAGGTCTCTGTTATGTGTCACAGGATGGCCCTGCCAGTCGGTGCTAAAACCACAATCCTTGACTTAGAGCTTCCTCCACGTGATGAGGAACAGGTTATATGAGCAGACAGATTGGGGACAATGTGTCAAGAGTAGGGGTCTCATTGATGCAGAGAGTGGAATAGTGGTACAAGGGCTGGGATGGGGGTGGGAATGGAGGGAGGCTGGCTATTAGACACAAGGGAATTGACTAGAAGGACCAGCATCGCCGTTCTACAAAACCTAGGAGGAAACTGTGCTCAACAACTACTCATTGCTATTGTTGCTCTCGCTTGGTTTTTTGTTTTTTGTTTTGTTTGTTTGTTTTGTTTTTTGAGACAGAGTTCTTGACATGTAGTCCTAGATGTCTTAGCTCTCACTATGTAGCCCAGGCTGGCCTCAAACTCACGATTCTCCTGCCTCTGGCCACCATTTCCAGCTTTAATATTTTAATATACATAGTAGAAAGGTTTGAAATGTTTCTGACACCAAGAGGATTTCTCTGATGGTGATGATGGATCTGACCATTGCGTGTTGTCTATACATGGAATGTCATACTGCCTGTCATAAATATCTACAACTAATACATGCAAAGAAAGGAAGGTGGGGTAGAGGGTCCGGGAGACTGACAAAAGCTGGGTCTAGCACCCCCTTTTGGAGGAATTGAGCCCCCTGGAAGCCGGGCATGGTAGTGCATGTCTATGACCCAACACTGGAGAGGTAAAGGCAGAAAGTTCATGAGTCCAAGGACATTCTCAGCTATACAGTGACTTCAAGGCCAGGTTGGACTACAAAGGCCAGGCTGATTCAAACAAACTATCTTGCTAGACAGACTCCATGTAGGCCCATGGCTGAAGGTAAAATAAGCACAAGGTTCTAGGGACCCTCGAATGGGAGTGGGGGTAGAGTTTGGGGTGGGGAGTGGTAATGGAGGGTGCTGTGGAGGGTTTGCTATGGCTGACCAGTGTGGTGACCTACGACCTTGGCCATACTGTGGAGACATAGGTGAAGTTAGGCTGAGTGTACACAAGGCTCTGGGTACCCGCTAACTGCCTTCTTCAGCAGCAATCCCAAGGAAGAGTCATCTGTGATGCAGTTGACACAGAAGCTTCCAGAGGGAAAAGGAGATCCTTGCTACGTCTAGTACTTTCCAGGATTTAAGAGTAGGATCCCAAATTCCACCTCATTTTAAGACTCTTCCCTGGACATGGGAGTGTGAAAACTGGCAAAGAGTGGAGCCAAACCAGGCCGTCTGGACTAGTGCTGTGAAGAGCACGTGTTTTCCCGGAGGCCTCTTTTCTGCTGAGTGAAAATTGCTGTGGGAGTCTGCTCTTGAGCATGTTCTTAATAGCTCCCGCAGGGTCCTGGCTGTGAAGGCTACAGAGCTCCTGCACAGCTGGCCAGGAAACCCAGGGCTGTGTGTGGCTTCCTGAGGCCCAGACCCACCATCCTCTTAGCAGGGTAGAGCTGGCAACACTTTTGCACATCCCAGATTGCTGTCTGCTGCTTCCTCTCCGTGTTTCTGTCATGACTCCCTGAGGGACTAGATCCTGGATGACATCACCAAACCCAGCAGTTTGATGGCTGAGCTGGTCTCAGGGGAAGGGGGCAATTGGTTAATTGAATTCTGTGCTTCCAACTGAGTTGGCATGGTGACAAACGATGCCTGTGATGGAGGTGAGAGCGTGAAGACATTTAAAGATTCCACTCAACACACTGACACTCTGTAACAGGATTCACTTGGCGGGGAACAGAAGAGGAAGCCGGTGGCATTGGGCATAGCTGCTTGCCCTGGACATCGGGCTTTCCTCGCCTACATGTTAGATGCACGAGGTGCTAGGGTTTGCATTAGATCCACAGCCTCAAGCTGTGGAGCCTTCCTTGGTTCCTTGTTCAAGCCTGCCAGGGTGCTGGGTTGCCTGGCATTCACAAAGCCCTAGGGTCCATCCCCAACCCTGCATTAGCCAGGTATAGTGGCACACACCCATAATCCCAGCACGCAAAGATGGAGGTAATAAAACCAGAAGTTTAAGGTTATCCTTGACCATATCAAACTTGAGGCTAGCCTGGACTACAATGAGACTCTGTCTTAAAAAAAAAACAAAAACCAAAGAAAACAACATGGAAAGATGACCAGATTCAGCAAATTTAAATATAAAGTGCCCAGTTATATTTAAATTTCAGATACACAAGAAACGACTCTAGTATAAAGATGGTCACTCAATGCCCTGTTTTCACCTGAACCCTGGACTTTCTCAGGCATCCTGTTTTCTGTCCGGCAGTGTAACCCCTAAGAGCTGCAACTCACGACTCTTGTGTCCGGTTCCGGTTGGCTCCTTCCTGAGTTATTTCCGATTCACCGTTCCCTTATTTGTACATTTGGGCTTCCAGAGGAGGCCGAGCACTTCCTCCCTTCGCTTTCGCTTTCTCCTTCCTGGCCCCAGACTTGTGTAAAGCTTCCCTTCGCTCTCCAGCTTGTGGTTCGTAGTGCTTGTTAGTTTGGTTTTCCGACAGGATCTCTCATAGCCCCGACTGACTTCAACTTTGCCATGTAGTCAGGGAGGACCTGGAACATCTGATTCTCCTGCCTCCGTACCTTTAGTGCTGGGATTACGAACACACACTACTGCCCCACTTTGTGCAGTGCTGAGAGTCGAACCCAGGGCTCTGTGTGTGTTGTGCAAGCACTCTTCCCACCGAGCTACCTTCCTAGCCCCTCTGTTTACTCTCCATCCTAGGCATCTGTCTACTGTGTCTGTCCTTGATTAACAGTGAGGCAGGGCCTCTCCCTGTCAAAACTCCTTCTGGAATGAACTTCTGTAGTATAGAGAGAACAGATGCTTTGTCAGCCAGCAACTCTGTCCCTTATATGGGACAAGTGCTGTCCTTGGGAGACAAGGTCCTCTTCTGACCATCGGATTCCAACCTCCAGATGCTCCTATGACTGTATCCTCTGGGTGTAGAGGACTGGACCAGAAGTGAACACTAGATCTGTACCAGCCTATCTGCTACTTCTCAAGTCCAGACCCATACAGAGCCTTGAGCCAAGACCAACATCATTGTTAAGGTCTTAATGATATCAGCTAGGATTTATAGTTCAAATGACTAGATCTCGAGGACAACCATGCCTGAGTGACTGTGGTGGCAAAGGAGGCCACTGGGAGCCTAGAGAGCGACCTGAATTCAGCTGCAGCCCAGGCACGACTTATTTGCCTGGTATGATCCCTGCAGCAGCTGGATAGATGGCAGAGAAGTGTTGGGGTAGGAGGTCCTTTTATCAATGTGTTGCTTTCATTGATTAATGAATAAAGAAACTGCCTTGGCCTAATAGGGCAGAACTTAGGTAGGCGGAGAAGACAGAACTGAATTCTGGGAGGAAGAAAGCAGAGTAGGGAGAATCCATGGATCTGCGGCCAGAGGTAGACATGCTGAAACTTCGCTGGTAGGCCACGACCTCGTGGTGATATACAGATTGATTGAAATGGGTTAAATAAAGATGTAGGAGTTAGCCAATGAGAAGTTAGAGCTAATGGGCCAAACAGTGTTTTAATGAATACAATTTCTGTGTGATTATTTCGGGGCTAAGCTAGCCAGGCGGCAGGGACAAACAAGAGGCCCCTCCCCGCAACAAAGTATAGACAATGATGCTGAGGATGGTGGTGGCAACAATGGCTGCCGCTCTCCGCGTTCAGCTTTCCTAACGACTGCATTCAATAACCTTTAAGGGCACGCTCAGTGTGAATACCCTACTGTAGCCACACCAGGACTACAAGATCCCAGTGGCTGCAATCCAGCGCAGACACTGGGCAGTAAATCAATGCGACCAGCTGCCAAAGGTGGGACGGTTTTCTCACAGAGGGTCTGCATGCGTCCTGAGACTTTAAAAAAAAAAAAGGATGAGAGACCAGAGAAATAACACGGATTCAAAAAGTATTAGATGAAGGCCAAGTAGTGGTAGCACACACCTTTAATTCCAGAACTAGGGAGGCAGAGGCAGGTGGATCTCTGTGACTTTGAGGCCAGCCTGATCTACAGAGTGAGTTCCAGGAAAGCCAAGGCTACACAGAGAAACCCTGTCTCAAAAAAGTAAAAAAAAAAAAAAAAAAAGATTAAAGTCTGTGCAGTACCAATTCCACCTTCCCTTTTAGCAAGCTGACACTTTATACTAACTTCTATTACCTCAGCCTTCATGCTTTGTGCTATTTATCCACAGAGAATGTACAATATTTGGCTATATGTGCATTAATTTTCTATTCTGATGCTTCCATGTATATACCTACACACACACACACATTTCAGACCAAAGATACTAAACGTCATGAATAGCTGTTACTGAGTTAAAATATTCCTTCATAGAGGGAAGAAAAGACTCTCATGGGGCTCATGAAAGCCATGAGAAACTTTTCAAACTCATGAAATTTAAAATTCAGAGGTCCCTTCCTGAGGTTCAGCCTGTCGTTAACGGGAGGGAGAAGAGGCCGTTGGGACGGCTTGCAAACTGTGTCAGGGTGTTGGTGTCCTGGGTTGTGTGAATGGTCACACATGGGGGAGTAGGCTCGTTGGTGATGTAATGACCCCAGCAGTCACCCACACTTCCGTAGGAAACCTCTCGCTCGTGCTTCAGTAAATAACCCTCAGCAAGCTCACTGATTTGCCAAGACAGATTTGGACAGAACCTGTTTTTTTGCTTGTCATCGCCCTGTCTAGGTAAGTGGGTATCTCCGTGTGAATAAGTGACACAGCAGCATGATAAATACATATTTCTCTTAAATATCCATCATTTTAAATAACAAATGCATTTTTAAAAGAAGAATAAATATAGGTAACATACACAACATTGATAGGAAGTTTCTCTTTAACGTATGAGGACAGGGGAGAGGGCTCAGCAGATAAAAGAGATTGCCACCAAGTCTGACAACCCACGTTCCATTCCTAGACCCACACAGTAGGAGAGAACTGACTCCCCAGAACTGTCACCTGACCTTCATACATGTGCATGTCCCCTGCCAACAAATGTAAAGTCTGGGCACACCTTTAATCCCAGCACTCAGGAGGCAGAGGCAGGTGGATCTCTGTGAGATAGAGGCCAGCCTGGTCTACAAAGGCTAGTTCCAGGACAGCTAGGGCTGTTACACAGAGAAACCTTGTCTCGAAAAACAAGCAAAAACAAAAAACAAACAAACAAACAAAAATGTAAAGTGTGAAGCATGCACTAGATCGTGCAGATAATGCCAAAGTGTCTTGACACACAAATACAGTCCCTGGAGCCATACAGGCAGCACTTGCTGCTCTTATCAGACCTGGATTCAGCTCCAGCACCCACATGGTATCCCAAAACCACCTACAATACCAGTTCCATGGGATCTGATATCCTCTTCTAGTCTCTTTGGATAAAAGGCATGCACAAAGTGCACATGCATATATGCAGGCAAAACACCCATACGCATACAACATTTAAAATATTAAAAATAATCACTACCAGGTGACATATAAAGAGAGTGTAACAATGGACCAGCTTATGGACTGCTGCTGAGTGGTCATGATTGGTCCCTGGGGACATCCATGGGCCACTCCTGATCGCACTTGTCTTACAGCCTTTTCTGTATCTGGGGGTCAGTATGCACCAGGCTCCTTCACGTTATAAAGTGAACACATGAGTGGAGGACAGCTCAGTGTTAAGAGTGCCTGCTGCTCCTCCAGGGGACCTGGGTTCTGTTCCCAGCACCCAGAGAGGCTCACGACCTCCTGAAACTGCAGTCCCAGGGGATCTGGTGCCCTCTTCTGGCATCTGCTGACACACCCAATAGGGTTTATATTCACACAGATACACCCACATATATAGAGATGCAAATAAATGTTTATGGGTTTTGTAAATCAGCATATCCACATGCACTTAAAGTGAACTTTGCCAAAAAAGAAAGAAAGGAAGAGAGGGAGGAAGGGAGGGAGGGACGGAGGGAGGGAGGGGAAGGGAGGGAGAGAGGGAGGGAGGGAAGAAGAAAAAAAGGAAGGGAGAGGGAGGAGATGATGTTGTTCCCTGCTGGCTAGATACTGCAATGGCTTTAGGTCTTTTGAAAAAAATGACAGGGACTACGAACAATCCATCAGCCACTTTGTGTCACGGTCGAGAACAGCTAATGACTTTGTGCCCACAGCTACAGCTGCCCAGAAGGATATTATAGAGGATTGAAGGGTATCGGGGGAGGCATTTCAATTAAAGGTCTGTAGTGTCTTGAATCTGTCAGAATGAGAAAAGAAACTTTGAGTTTCATGTGCCAACAAGGAGGCTCCAAGAGACGTTCTTAGAAAGAAAAGTCTGAGGCCCAGAAGTAGACGTGTGGACAGGGTTTGCACAAAGAAAGGGGCATCAGACCCGGCGGTGATGGCACACGCCTTTAATCCCAGAACTCAGGAGGCAGAGGCAGGCAGACCTCCAAGTTCGAGGCCAGCCTGGTCTCCAGGATGAGTTCCAGATCAGCTCGGGCTACACAGAGAAACTCTGTCTCAAAAAAAGAAAAAGGAAAGAAAAAAAAGGAAGTGAGGGGCAGCAGAAATCAAAACATCCAGGCAGCTGAAGCCATCGGAGCTCAGGTGTGTGTTCTTCGTTCATTCTTTGAGTCTTAAAAATAAAACAATCTTTAAAAAAACAAACAAACCCAGTCTTGTTTTATTTATTTACTGAAGGGGCTTGAAAGGTGTGCGCATGTGTGCATGCCATGGTGCATGTGTGCATGCCACGGTGCGTATGTGCATGCCATGGTGCATGTGTGCATGCCACGGTGCGTATGTGCATGCCATGGTGCATGTGTGCATGCCACGGTGCGTATGTGCATGCCACGGTGCGTATGTGCATGCCACGGTGCATATGTGCATGCCACGGTGCATGTGTGCACGCCACAGTGCGTATGTGCATGCCATGGTGCATGTGTGCACGCCACAGTGCATATGTGCATGCCATGGTGCATGTGTGCATGCAACGGTGAGTATGTGCATGCCATGGTGCATGTGTGCATGCCACGGTGCGTATGTGCATGCCACGGTGCATATGTGCATGCCATGGTGCATGTGTGCACGCCACAGTGCGTATGTGCATGCCATGGTGCATGTGTGCATGCCACGGTGCGTATGTGCATGCCATGGTGCATGTGTGCATGCCACGGTGCGTATGTGCATGCCATGGTGGGTGTATGCATGCCACGGTGGGTGTATGCATGCCACGGTGGGTGTATGCATGCCACGGTGGGTGTATGCATGCCACGGTGGGTGTGTGCATGCCATGGTGCATGTGTGCATGCCACGGTGGGTGTGTGGATGCCACGGTGGGTGTGTGCATGCCATGGTGTGTGTGTGGCAGTCAGAGGACAACTTTTAGAGCTGGTTCTCTTCTTCCACCATGTGGGACCCAGGGCTCAAACTCGGGTCATCAGGCTTGGCAGCAAGCACGTTTGCCCACTGCGCCCCTTTGCTGGTCCTCATTCAGTCATTCTCACCTGAGTGAATGAAGGCTCCTGGTGGTTCCCTCTGAGCAATGAGAGGGTTCATTTAGAGTCTATCTAGATTGCATAGACATTGTGTAAAATGATCCACCAGCATTTGTTCAGCTGCCTTAAACTGTTTGCTTTTAGAGTAAATATTTCCTTTTAGATTCGTGAGTAAACACAATGTCCTGGAGGCAGAGCCAGCAGGGCATAAGGGTGCAGTTCTGCCGGGTGCCTGTCAACTGTTCCCATGTCTAAATCAAGAGTGCAGACTGCTGCTTTGCCCTTTGGCTCGAGTCACCATGATCTGGAGCTGGCCCAGCTGGGGTGCTGCTGCAAGGTCTCCAAACGGCAGGCTCTGCCACGGCCTCCAAACCTGGCACCCTGACTCAGACTGGCACCAGCCCAAGGGAAGTGAATGTGGGCCCATCACTTACGTGGGCAAGGCTCAGCCCACCCCAGGGACACGTCACCTTAACCAGAGATGGAAATCACAGCTACATTGGGCTTTGCCTGAACGTTCATCCAGTGTTTCTCATGCTTTAGACTCTGCATTGGCATCCCAGGGTTTACTAGCAGAAAATTAAACCTGATTCAGAAATATACATTAAAAATAAAAAGAACCAGCCACGTATAGTGGCGCGCATCTCTAATCCCAGGATTTAGGGGGCTGAGGAGTGATGGTTGCCAGTACACAGGCAGCAGCCTGAGCAACACAAGTTTGAGTTCAGCCTGAACTACTGAGATGCTGCATCAAAACACAGAGAAAAAAAAACCCAGATACTAACATGAAACCTACAGGCTTAATAAAAACATCACTTCAGCTGGGCAGTGGCAGCACATGCTTTTAATCCCAGCACTTGGGAGGCAGAGACAGGGGAATCTCTGTGAATTCAAGGCCAGCTTAGCTAACAAGAGCTAGTACCAGGACAGTCACCAAATCTACACAGAGAAACCCTGTCTCAAAAAAACTAAAAAAAAAAATAAAAAAAATAAAAAATCACCTCAGAGGCTAGAAAGACGACTGTCATCAGTAAAGACAGTGTAAGTTTGGAGACAGAATTCAAATCCCCAGTACCCACATAAGAAAAGCTGGTCTCATCTCTGTGTACTTGAAAACTGAGCACCAAGGAGGCAAAGACCAAAGGATCCCTGGAAATATGGGCCTACAGTCAAGACTAGCCAGTCTAGCTCAATCAGTAAGTGCTGTGGAATAATTCTTCTGTACACTGTGAAGATATGTCACTGTGATTGGTTTAATATAAGAGCTGACTGGTCAATAGCTGAACAGGATAACGTTAGGTGGGAGAGCCAAACTGAGAATGATGGGATGAGGAAGGACGGAGTCAGAGAAATCACCAGCTAGACAGAGAACGAGTTGGACACACAAAATGGGATAGAGATAAAAGCCACAAGCCTTGGGGCAGCAAGATTAACAGAAATAGGTTAAGATGTAAGAGCTAGTTAGTAATAAGCCTGAGCTATCGGCTGAGCATTTATAATTGACATAAGTCTCCATGTGTTTATTTTAGAGCCACTGTGGGACAGGAAAACTCCACCTACCAATAAGTCTCAAAAGTGAAGGTCTGCAAGGTGACTTAGTGAGGGAGGGCAACCAAACTAGACAACCTTAGTTGATGCCTTCCTTACATGATGACAGGAGAGGTCCAACTCCCAGAGTTGCTCCCTGACCTCCACACACAAGCTGCGGCATGTAACCACCCAACCGATGCACATATGCACACACCCCGCCCCAGATGTAAATGCCACTCCAGAAAGAGGCTCGTGTTAGCAACAGTATCACATTGCTGAGTACCTAGTACTTAATGTTTCCAGATAGCAGCACTTGGTGTCATCTTTTCTGAGCCTGGTCTCGTCATTCACTTTGTCCCTGATCCATTTCCAGCATCACGTGGTCCATGACAGTACAACTCTGTTAGTGTCATCCATGATAACGACTGAGATGTCTTCTTTTTGGAAGTCTTGCAGCAATGGCAAACATCACTCTGTGGTCCTGCATTGAGGATAGTCCTGTTATTCCAGGATCTTCCAGTGGCATCTTTCTCTAGGTGTACACCTGTCTAGTTAGGATTTCTATTGCTGTGATGAAATATTATGACCAAAAGCAACTCGGGGAAGAAAGCATTTATTTGGCTAACACTTACACATTGTAGTCCATCACTAAAGGAAGTCAGGACGGGAACTCAAGCAGAGCAGGAACCTGGAGGCAGGAACTGATGCAGAGGCCATGGAAAGGTGCTGTTTACTGGCTTGCTCCCCATGGCTTGCTCTGCCTACTTTCTTATAGAACCCAAGACCAGCCAAAGGGTAGCATTACCCACAATGAGCTGGGCTTCATCAATCACTAATTAAGAAAATGCCCTATAGCTAGGTCTTATGGAGGCATTATCTCAACTGGGGTTCCCTCCTTGAAGATGACTCTAGCTTGTCAAGTTGACATAAAACCAGCCCAGACACCACCTCTAACAAGAACAGTTCTGTGCAGACCTGAGAATGTCTGCATGGCTGTAGACTTCAAGAGGTGGAAGATCCTTCCTTCATAGACTTCCTTGGCTTCAAGCAAAGAAGAGATGCACTCCAGAGTTGAACAGGTTCCTTCTGGAGGTTGCTTTGTTGGAACAGTTGGTGTTATAAACTGCCCTCACATCTTTCCTATTTCCCTGGGGTTTGTCATTGTTGCTGGTGGACCTGTCACACCCAGGTTAAATGGATCTACCAATGTCTGAGCAGTCCATGTAGTGTCCAACAAAACACGGAGACCATGTTTTGGGTCCCATTTTCCTCATGAAAACGAACTGTTTCTATTGAATAAAAAGGTTGTTTTAAAAAGATGTACTAAGTACAATTTTGGTAAATTAAAATTTCCATAGGAATCCTGTCCTTGTTTGCTTTCTATTGCTGTGACCAAAAGCAATTTGGGGAAAGGGTTTATTTGGTTCCAGATCGTGTTCCCATCACCGAGGAACGTCAAGGCAGGAACTCAAGTCAGGTCGGAACCTTGAGGCAGGAACCGAAATAGAGACTGTGGAGAAATGCTACTTACTGGCTCTCTTGGTTTGCTATTTTGTTTTGTTTTGTTTTTCGAGACAGGGTTTCACTGTGTATCCCTGGCTGTCTTGGAGCTCACTCAGGAACCAGGCTGACCTCAAAGTCAGAGATCCATCCATCTGCCTCCTGAGTGCTGGGATTAAAGGTGTAGGCTACCTCTACCAGGCTCAGTTTGCTTTTTTTATATACCTTAGGATCACTTGCCAAGGATGGCATGGACTACAGTGGGCTGGGTACTTCCCCATCTACCGTCAATCAAGAAAATGCTCGCAGACATGCCCACAAGCATCAGGAGGCATTCCCTCAATTTAAGTTCCTTCTTTCCAGATGGCTCTAGTTTGCATCAAGTTCAGAAAAAAAAAAAAACCTAACAAGCCCAAACCCTAGACCTATGATTTTAGGTTTAAATATAGTTTGTCAGCTGGGCAGTGGTGGCGCACGCCTTTAATCCCAGCACTCTGGAGGCAGAGGTAGGCGGATCTCTGTGAGTTCGAGGCCAGCCTGGTCTACAAGAGCTAGTTCCAGGGCAGGAATCAAAAGCTACGGAAAAACCCTGTCTTGAAATATCCAATATATATAGTTTGTCATACAAACAACTTAATCTTCCTATATTTTAGGTTTACTACTATATGGCTTCGAAGAGGAAATGAGTGTAGAACAAGGTCACACTTGTCACTAGAAACCAAGACCAAGTTCTTGCTGCTGGAGCCCACTATTCTGATGGCAGAAGTTTTAGAGACTGAGCAGATGTTAGAGGAAAGAAGGGGACGCATGTAATTGACCCTCTGAGTCCGAGGGTTATAGTTCTGCTATAGAATGCTGATGTTTTGTCCAGAGAAAAGAATCTGTGACAGCCATGTTCTGAATGAGTTTATAAAACACGCAGCCAGTAAAACTAAAGGAACAGACAGCAAGCAGATCAACAGCTCTAGAAGAAAGGACTGCAGAAGCCCTGACGAGATGGTCTTGCTGGAGTCCCCAATTGAGAGACTTTTGGGTAGAGCG
Source organism: Microtus pennsylvanicus (assembly GCF_037038515.1). Lineage (NCBI taxonomy): Eukaryota > Metazoa > Chordata > Mammalia > Rodentia > Cricetidae > Microtus > Microtus pennsylvanicus. The sequence goes on from NC_134586.1 coordinate 97,284,780, forward strand.
GAATGGCGTTTCTGTGGGCAAGTTTCTGTGTTCTCGTTCCTGCCACGGTCATTTTTATACCACGGGGTAAACAGCGGTAACCTTGGCTAGGAATCATCGACTCCTGGCTGTTCTCAAGGGCGCAATGTTTTTAACACTCTCCCTGTTCTCCTTTCTCCCTGTGTTAGAGCCAGCAGGCCAGCCTGACCCAAGAGAGTTTTAAAGAACACTTAAGATAATCATGCTTGAATCTGAGGCAAAGAAGTCCATCTCTTGTTCTTAGAACCAGCTCTCAGGAAGCACAAACAGAAAACAACAGCTAACCTGAATAACTAGTATTACACATGCCGGAGACTTCAAAGGGACAATCCTCAACCTGGGGTCTGTCCTGAACTATAAGAATGGACAGCTACATTCCTTGTGTCTGAAACCAGCAAACTACCAGAGAGGCTGGCTAAGGACCGTACATTGCTCACTTTTGTTGCTCTTTTGGGGGACTCTGTGGCCAGGGAATATTGTTGAAGGGGCTCCCTCCAATATCCTCAATTAGTTCTACTGTCCCTGGGACACTCCTAGAGCACATAACCTTTATTCTAATTCCTTAATAGGAAAAGGTCCATGGTTTGAGGTTTCTTTACTCAGGGAACCACTTCCAGGTCAGAGCAACAAAGGTTTGTTGCTTGTCTGTAACTGAATACAAGAGAAGCTCAATGCCCAACTATGAAAACATAAAAGTTCAATGTGCTTCTGCCTTGTATGACCTGCGTTCTATCAGGAAATTGCCAAGTACATTTTGCTGCGTCTTAGAGTTATTCCTCAGGAAAGCTGATCAGTCTTCATGGAACCCAACAGCTAAGACATGGTCAGGATATTGATGGGGCCACCATAACCCAGGCTCTGAAAGAACGGTGAGCCCTTGAGCTGAGTCACATAGCTGACACAGATTGATGGTCACTAGAGTGTAAGCCAGAGGCTCATAGAAGACTGGCTGGATTCTGGAGTGTGTGAATCAGCCAATCAGCTGCTGGCAGTGTTGGAACAGAACAGCAAGGCCAATGAGAGGGATGAAAGTCACATGGGATGCTGTCTCACCCATGAACTGCCGCTTTCTGCAGGAGTTAGGGTCAGAGTCACCACATACCATCTGCTTAGGACCAAAGACACAATGCTGCTGGCTCTCTGGCCTCTGCCCTTCGGTAGTCTCTGTCGACCCTTCGCTGTAAGACACACTCAGTAAAGTGTGTGCCACGAAAGCATGGACACTTGAATTTAATCCCTCAGAATCCACATTTTTAAAAAAGGCCACGTACAACAGCGTGTGACCATAACCCTAGCTCTGGGAAGGCAGACAGGACGCTCACTGGAAGCATTCTAGCAGAAGCAGAGGGCTCAGACTCAGTGACAGACCTTGTCTAAAAAGAAAGTCAGAGGAAGGTGCCAACATCCCCTCTGGCACACACACACACACACACACACACACACACACACACACACACACATCAGTGCTGTTACTGGACTAGGATCAGAGCCTGGGCCCTGACTTCTTTAACAAGCCAGATGGTGGCCTCCCATCCTCAAGAGACCAATTAGGCAATTAGGTAACAGTGAAAATCAGATAAAGGGTATTTATTCTGTGTAGCCATGTTGGGAAGAGGAACAAAGATATGGAGTGACCCATCTTCTACGTCTTTTCCTGAGGTTCAGTCTTCACTGCATGACATCCCTTTGGGGGAGACAGACTCTGCCTCTGCCTGGCCCCAGGATTCAGTCTTTCCATTCTCCCAGCATGAGATTCCTGGGGAGATTCCCTTGTTGTGAGGCCCATTGTTTCCTATCTGATAACCCAAGAGAAAGCACAAATGTCTCTCCAGAATATCTTCATTCCTTCCAGATGGCTATGGCATCTCTGATAGGCTGTGATCACCCCAGGGAGTCCTGTCCTGATGGGAGACATCGTCCTTTTATATATAATGTACTCTTAACTAGCTTGACTCTGTCTGTGGACACCTGTCTTTGTTACCAACATGTGACCTTGAAGGTGAGACAAGTTAGATTGCTTGTTACCTTGTGTTTTTAATACATTTTTATTCCTTGAAGGTTCCATACACTTATATACATATGTTTATATGTAGATATGTGTGTATGTATGTATATCTCTAGAGTACCTCCCTCCAATTCTTCTAGTGCCCTAAACCCCATCACCCTCTGTGACACCTAATCTTGGCTGACACTTGAAATGCCTCAGAGGAGAGAACCACAGCTGAAGAATTGCCTTTAGCAGATTGGCCTCTGGGTATGTGGTCAGTTGGGCATTGTCTTGGTTTATGATTGATGTGGAAGGGCCCAGCCTTGTGGTGGTGTGTGTGTGTGGTGCCACATCTGGGGTGATGGGCCTAAGTCCTGTAAGAGAGCAAGCTGGCCAATAACGAGCAGAGAAACAAGCCAGTAAACTGTGGTTTCTGTCTCAAGCTCCTGTCCACCATGACGGATTGTAATCAAAAGCCAAATGAACCCTTTCTTCTCCCGAATTGATTTTGGTCCACAATTTATTGCAGAAACAAAAAGCCAACTAGAACAGCTTCCAGCTTCGTGTCTTTATTTTATTTTATTTTGTTATTAATAACCCTACTGAGGAGGGAATGTATGAGCAAGGTAGGTCAAGATCATGATGAGAAAATCTACAGAGACAATTGAACCAAGCTCGTGGACACTCATGAACTGTAGACCAACAACTGTGAAGCCCCCATGGGACGAACCAGGCCCTCCATATGCGGGAGACGTTGGTGAAGCTTGGACCATCTGTAAGGCACCTGACAGTAGGACCAGGATCTATCTATCCCTGGTGCATGAGCTAGCTTGTTGGAGCCCTATGTCGAGATGCCCTGCTCAGCCTTAATGCAGGGGAGAAGGTCCTGTGTCAAATTAATGTGCCAGGCTTTGTTGACTTCCTGTGAGAGTCCTTACCTGTTGGGAGGGGGGAGAACTGTGGGTGGAATATAAAATAAAATTAAAAACTAAATTAAAATAAAATAAATAACCCTATTGAGTTCAATTCATGCTGCCCACTTGCATATGGGTGTCTGGCCCAAAAAAATCATGAGTCTACCTTTCATCTTATTTTGAGACAGGGTCTCTCATTAGAAGCGTTTCATTAAGCTGAACACTGTTAAATACTGTCAACACGCCGGGGACGGATCTTTTATTTCACTTACTACATGTGTGTCTACATCAGAGCATGCGTCTGAAGGTCAGAGACAAACCCGTGGAGTTTATTCTCTCTTCCATCCTCAGATGGGTTCTGATTGTCAAACTCAGTTTGGCAGGCTTGCATTAGTAGGGACAAGCACCTTTACTCACGGAGCCATCTCAGAACCCCGGTGATTCATCTTTACTGTAAACACCTTGAATGTTGATTTCTCCTTCAAATAAGCAAAGCTGTTGGAAGCAGGTGTTTGGGGCCATTTGATTCTGTCAGAGCCTTGCCTATGACTGGCCACCTTGAAGAAGGGAGCTGTCACCAGAGGGTTGCCTCTCGTGGTAACAGTCTAGATGGTCATCATAGCAGCACTCCAAGCAAGACAAGGTTCTGTGAGTGTTGGGTGAGCCTGAAGTTGTCCCCACTCAAGATGGGTTGAGGAAAGAGCCAGGTGCAGCCATAAATGCACTTGGAAGACTGAAACAGAAGATCTCAAGTTTGAGACCATTCTGTCCTGCAGAGGAAGAGGAAGACGCAGTAGTCAGTGATTGGTGCAAGGCTGTACTTGAAATTGGTCCTTACACAAGGCCTGTGATTGGTCCTTATGAGGGGCCTGTAGTTAGTGGAACTGGAAGAAGCTGTGTTGTGAATGGTGCAAAAATATTCTTTCAGAATTAATACCAATACTCCTCAAATTATTCCACACAATAGAAACAGAAGGAACATTGCCAAACACTTTTTATGAGGCTACAATTACCCTGATACCCAAACCGCAGAAAGACATTACCAAGAAAGAGAATTACAGACCAGTCTCACTCATGAACATTGACACAAAAATACTAAATAAAATACTAGCAAATTGAATCCAAGAACACACCAGAACCATCATCCGCCATGATCAAGTCGGCTTCTTCCCAGAGATGCAGGGATGGTTCAACATACAAAAGTCTGTCAACGTAATCCACCATACAAACAAGCTGAAAAATAAAAGCCATATGATCATCTCTTTAGATGTCAAAAAAGCTTTTGACAAAATACAACATCCCTTCATGAAAAAGGTCTTAGAGAGAGCAGGGATACAAGGAACATACCTAAACAAAATAAAGGCAATATACAGCAAGCCAATAGCCAACATCAAACTAAATGGAGAGAAACTCCCAGCGAGTCCACTAAAATCAGGAAAAGACAAGGTTGTCCACTCTCTCCATATCTATTCAATATAGTTTTTGAGCTAGAGCAATAAGAAACTAAAAGGAGATCAAGGGGATACAAATAGGAAAAGAAGAAGTTAAACTCTCACTGTTTGCTGATGATATGATAGTTTACATAAGTGATCCCAAAAATTCTACCAAGGAACTTCTACAACTCATAAACACTTTCAGCAATGTAGCAGGATACAAGATTAACTAAAAAAAATCAGTAACCCGGGCTGAAGAGATGGCTCAGTGGTTAAGGGTATTGCCTGCTCTTCCAAAGGTCCTGAGTTCAATTCCCAGCAACCACATGGTGGCTCACAACCATCTGTAATGAGGTCTGGTGCCCTCTTCTGGCCTGCAGGCATACATACAGACAGAACATTGTATACATAATAAATAAATAAATTTAAAAAAAAATCAGTAACCCTCCTGTACATAGATGATAAAAGGGCTGGGGAAGAAATCAGAGATTCAACACCCTTCACAATAGCCACAAATAGCATAAAATATCTCGAAGCAACTCTAGCCAAACAAGTGGAAGAGTTGTATGACAAGAACTTTAAATATTTGAAGAAAGAAATTGAAGAAGACACCAGAAAGTGGTAAGATCTCCCATGCTCTTGGGTAGGCCGAATTAACATAGCAAAAATGGCAATCTTACCAAAAACAAACTACAGATTCAACACAATGCCCAGCAAAATTCTTCAAAGACCTCGAAAGAACAGTACTCAACTTCATATGGAAAAGCAAAGAACCCAGGATAGCCAAAACAATCCTGTACAATAAAAGAACTTCTGGAGGCATCACAATCCCTGACTTCAAACTCTACTGCAGAGCTACAGTACTGAAAACAGCCTGGTATTGGCAAAGAACAGACAGGAGGAACAATGGAATCAAATAGAAAACCTGGATATCAATCCACACATCTTCAAACACCTGGTTTTTGGCAAAGATATCAAATGGAAAAAAGAAAGCATGTTTAACAAGTGGTGATGGCATAACTGGATATCAACATGTAGAAGAATGAAAATAGATCCATATCTATCACCATGCACAAAACTCAAGTCCAAATGGATCAAAGACCTCAACATAAAGCCAGCAACACTGAACCTTATAGAAGAGAAAGTGGGAAATACACTTGAACACATTGACACAGGAGGCCACTTCCTAAATATAACCCCAGCAGCACAGACACTGAGAGAAACAATTACTAAATAGACCTCCTGAAACTGAAAAGCTTCTGTAAAGCAAAGGACACAGTCAACAAGATAAAATGACAGCCTACAGAATGGAAAAAGATCTTCATTAACCCACATCAGACAGAGGTCTGATCTCCAAAATATACAAAGAACTCAAGAAATTGGTCACCAAAAGAACACATAATCCAATAAAAAATGAGGTACAGACCTAAACAGAGAACTCTCAACAGAGGAATCTAAAATGGCTGAAAGACACTTAAGGAAATGTTCAACATCCTTAGTCATCAGAGAAATGCAAATCAAAACAACTCTGAGATTCCATCTTACATCTGTAAGAATGGCCAAGATCAAAAACACTGATGACAACTTATGCTGGAGAGGTTGTGGGATAAAGGAAACACTTACGCATTACTGGTGGGAATGCAAGCTGGTACAACCCTTTTGGATGTCAGTGTGGTGATTTCTCAGAAAATTAGGAAACAATCTTCCTCAATACCCAGCAATACCACTTTTGGATATATATCCAAAGGATGCTCAATCGTGCCACAAGGACATGTGCTCAACTATGTTCATAGCAGCTTTGTTTGTCATAGCCAGAACCTGGAAACAACCTAAATGCCCCTCGACCGAAGAATGGATTAGGAAAAAAGTAATGACAGCTTGAATTTTGCAGGAAAATTGATGGAGCTAGAAAACATTATTTTGTGTGAGGTAACCCAGACACAGAAAGACAATTATCACATGTACTCACTCATAGGTGGCTTTTAAACATAAAGCAAAGAAAGCCAGCCTACAAACCACAATCCTAGGGAACTTAGACAACAATGAGGACACTAAGAGAGACTTACATAGATCTAATCTACATGGGAAGTAGAAAGTATAAAAAGACAAGATCTCCTGAGTAAATTGGGAGCATGGAGACCTTGGGGGAAGAATTAAAGAGGGGGGGGGAGAAGCAGGGAGGTGAGCAGAGAAAAATGTAGAGCTCAATAAAAATCAATTAAAAAAATTAAATTATCACAAAAAATATTCTTTCATTTGCATGTCATATTCCCTTTCTGACTTTATAACCAACCTGTTTGGCTTACTTTTTGAGTCAGCCAAGAGACACCCTCCTCTGCTGCCCTGTGGTTTTATGACATTGAGCCACATAAAAGACCTTGGGTGATGTTTGCTTGTCTGTGATCTTTATCGTGGAGGGAGTAGGCGGAGGTGGTAACACAGGGAGGAGACAGTGGCAATGACAAGTGGTGGCAGCAACAGTAACAACATCAAAGAGGCAGCTGGGAGCTAGGATGTAGCTCAGCGGATAGAGCGGCTTGCCTGGCATGCACCAAGTCCTGGGCTCCATCCCCAGCACTCTGCAGAAATTCAAGGTCATGCTCAAGTTTGTGGCTCTTAAAAAAAGGGTAGCTGAAGATTTGCAGAGAACCACTGGAGACCAGAGGTGGAAAGGGACAGAAATGGCAGAAACAGTAAAGGACAATAGGAGTTTCCAAAGGTTGTGACCATGAGGGACTGTGGGTCCCAGTCACTGAACAAGTTCTGGGGAGCAGTCAAGCCCTAAGGGCCAAAGATCCTGGTGACCAAGGCCCAGGAGCTGTAACGCTGGCTGCTGCAAGGGTAGCAGGTCCTGCCATCCAGGGCTCCAGAGCTGTGACACTAACCACTGTGGGTGCCTTCACTAGGGCACAGCAGCACCAAAGGCAGAGACTGCCGCTGCTTACCGCAGCTGAGAGCCAAGGATCGTGTGAGCTGCAGAGTACTGAGCTCCAGTCTGAGCGCCTAGAGCCTTAGGTCCTCTGCCTTAGAAGCAGTGGGTTCTCAGGGTTTGGAACTACAGGCCTCTGAGTATGAGTATGCCTACCCATAATTTCTTATCCCCTCCCCCCTTTTATTCTTTGTGTGTTTGTATGTGGTGTGAGCACAAGCATATTCACATCTTTGCATGTGTATGGATACACACACGTGTGCACACATGTCAGGAGTCACCCCCCATTACTCTTCCATCTTATTCAGTGAGGTAGGGTCTGTCTCTCAGTCAAACCCAGAGCTCACTGATGTGGCCAGCCTTGCTCTGGGAATCCCATGTCTGTCTTCCAGGGCTGGTCTCACAGGCAGGCTGCCTTGTTCTCCTGGTGTTTTATGTGGGTTTCTGAGGGTCCTCGTTCTCACACATGTACTACAAGTGTTCTAACCACTGAGTCACTGCCCCAGACCCTGCTCACAATTCTGGAATAGAACCCTAGGCAGTTGAACACTAGAGTAGAAACTCCATTGCGATGGCCCAACAAAGCAGGCTGGGCTAAGGGACCAACCGATGCTTGGGAAGAACAGGGCAAGGTCTGGAGAATGTCATGGACAGGATGGGTTTGGTGTCACGTTTTGGGGAGGGGCAGGGTTTAAGTAGGCAGAGAGTAGAGGGAGACACTTCTAAATAGAAGCTTAGAAGAAAGCAAGCAGTGCTATTCTGAGGAGAAAGTTACAGAGGCAGCGCGGAGAGCTGTGGGTCTGAAGGCATCCACACAGGGACATCAGGGAAGCCCTTAAAGGCTTTGTGCCGGACAGTGACACAGTCGGGTATGACTTAGAATAGCTTAGCTGAAGGTGGAAGAGGGGGAGGCTGGCTTTAGCCAGGTTGAATGCTAAGTAAAGGACCCACAAAGTAGAGTCATAAACGAAGTTTTCACAAACACATAAAACTTTGCTCTAACTTTTCTTGGGCCTCTGTCTCCTGGGGTGGTGGAGGTGCGAATAGGCTCACGGGAGCAGGCCAGCAGAACAACAACACACTTCCATCCTCCACGACAGTACCAGTCCACTGAGCGCTGTTCAGCAAGCTACACTGTTGTCCAAAGAAGGGATTTTCCAAATTCTTCCCTTCATTTAGCACAACAGCATGGGATCTGGAGAACTCAGCCCACAGGGTTCCCTGCAGTGTGTAGCTGAGAGCCCAGCTCATCACTAAGGCTTAGCTGGAGGCAGATGGAAAAGAGGCAGGATGGGGAGAAGGGAAAAAGAAGTTCATGTTTTCCTGGCTTGGTGGTTGGAGGAGGGAGAGGGGAAGGCAAGAAAGGAGGGCATAGGATGCCCACTGTTCCCTGTCCTCAGATTGCTCAAGGGGACATCAAGGGCAGAGGGGCTACCATGACAGGATGAACTGGCCGTGTCAGAGGCAAGTAAGAGAGCAGAGCACAGGACCATGCAGATTCTCAGGAAACTGCAATCAGGAGCGGCACGCATGCCAACCTCACATGTCAGGGGATGGAGCAGCATACACGTCAACCTCACATGTCAGGGGATGGAGCAGCACACACGCTAACCTCACATGTCAGGGGATAGAGCAGCACACACGCCAACCTCACATGTCAGGGGATGGAGCAGCATACACGCCAACCTCACATGTCAGCGGATGGAGCAGTATACACGCCAACCTCACATGTCAGGGGATGGAGCAGCACACACGCCAACCTCACATGTCAGGGGATGGAGCAGCATACACGTCAACCTCACATGTCAGGGGATGGAGCAGCACACACGCCAACCTCACATGTCAGGGGATGGAGCAGTATACACGCCAACCTCACATGTCAGTGGATAGAGCAGCACACACGCCAACCTCACATGTCAGGGGATGGAGCAGCATACACGCTAACCTCACATGTCAGGGGATGGAGCAGTATACACGCCAACCTCACATGTCAGCGGATGGAGCAGCACACACGCCAACCTCACATGTCAGCGGATGGAGCAGCACACACGCCAACCTCACATGTCAGTGGATGGAGCAGTATACACGCCAACCTCACATGTCAGGGGATGGAGCAGTATACACGCCAACCTCACATGTCAGCAGATAGAGCAGCATACACGCCAACCTCACATGTCAGCGGATGGAGCAGCATACACGCCAACCTCACTTGTCAGTGGATGGAGAGCATCCAGATGGACAATGCCCATCCTGCAGGGACAAAGGAGAGGGTGCCATCATCTAAGACTTCATTCCTTGGCAGTTGCTGTAAGAGGGCATTTGTCCTAAACACATACACACATAAACACACACACAAACACATACACACACACACGTATATACACACATACATACATACACACACTCATATACACATGCATATACACACACATACATACGTGCACAGACAGACACACAGAGACACACACATATACACACATACACACATATACACAAGTTAAAAATTTCTGCTTCTCCATCTTATATGAAGTTTGGTTACATGGGGCCAAATTTCCAGTGGCAATTAGTGCTTTGCAAGATTCCGCTCTCCATCCTTCAGGCTAACCATCCTGACACAAGCCCCCACCCTCAAAGAAACGAGTCAGCAAGACAGGAACCGCTCCATGCCGACCTCTCTGCAGACTGTGACTGTTGGTGCCAAACAGGCGGCATCTACTTCTGTCCTAGTGGAAGCCAAGCTGGTCGGCTCCTAGGGCAGGAGACAGGAGGAGCTGAGCCAGGCTCCTGAAAGACACACAAACAGACAAGTTGGAGGAAAGCCCTTCCCTGCGGCTACTCTTCTGAGATGGGGAATTCATGCAACAGCCATCAGGAACCCATGCTGTGGCAGCCGGAGAGCGGCAGCAAGAGGAGTCATTTTACAGTCGCTTTGGCTGCCACAGAACATTGTAGCAGGCTCAGTTGATGTGAGACAGGCCTTAGGCCACCTCATCTTTCTGAAAACAAGGAAAGAGGCAGGTAACCCTCCCTCTCCCTCCCTACATCTTCTCAACCATCATTGCAATCTGGTCACTCATCCCGGGACACTACCGAAGTTTCCAGTATAGTAAACATCTTCCAAGATAGAATTTTAATTTGCCTTTAAATACAGCTGCAGAACTTGCTGAATTTCTTTTCAATAAAGTAGTTACATGGCTGCAACCTTAAAGGAAAAGATATTTAAAAATCAAAATTACTCATACCTACAATTTAAGCCCAAACAGCTATTTCCCATTTTACAGATTACTTTATTAATCAATTTCCACATTTATTTTATGTCCATTTAATCATGCATACTTATAATTTTGGTATTCTCCTTTGTTTTCAATAAATCAAATAACAATAACAATTTGATATATTGTTGACAATATACCATAAGGATTTGTCCACATTTTCACAAAGATGTTTGGTAATATCTGTAAATGATTACATCATGTGCTAAAACATAATGTACATAGTTTATGTTTTAAATTCAAAGCAAAAGTTCTGTCCTGCCATTGCGCCACCAAAGGAGACAGGAAGAGGGAAGGGTTGGGGTCCCAGAAGATACAGGAGTAAGCCAATTGGAATCAAGTCATTTCCACTTCCTCCTCCTCTGAGGTGGAGGAAAATCACGTGACAGTGGTCAGGGGTTTGGGCTGTGACAGCTGGGAGTGTTCTGCCACCATAGAGCCTCAACAAATCTCTGTTGGAAAGTCTGGTATCTGATAAACAATCACATGGCACTGTCAATATTAATACAGGCCTTAAAGATCTGTGTGTACAATGTGAACACGCATTTGTACGCATGGACACCACAGCCGGTGAGTGGAGGTGGCAAGATAACTCTGGATGTTAGCCCTCACCTTCTACTTTGTTGAAACGGGGTGTGTGGTTGGGTTGTATATTCCAGGTTAGCTGTTCCTTGAGTTTCCAGAGAGTCTCCTGTCTCTCCTCCCTCAGAATCACAGGAACACCAAAATTACAGGTCTGCATTATGACCTCTGGCTTTCCTTGGGTTCTGAGACCTCACCTCAGGTCCTCACATTTGTACAGCAAGTCGTTTACCCTCCCCCCCCAGCCCTCTCCCAAGCCCCAAACCAAGTCCTTCAATGGTCTTCACGATGTCCCTTCTCATCCCACAACTTCTCCATCTGATTGGCATGGCATGTCCTCCTTCAGCTTGGTCTTCACAACAGAAGTGGAAGCCCCACAGGCCACTGTCCCAACCTCCCTAAAGTTGGGTACAGGCAATGACATAGCCCCTGCCTTCTAAATGCCAGCTTAAAAAGGCAGAGACCATACAGAAGTCATGAGTGCCCCTGCTTTGGGGCCATGCAGGTCACAGGAGCCACCACTTTTTCCTTGCGTTAAAGAATGACTTTCGCCTCTTGGTTCTGTGCTGTAGCTGTGGCCTTGCCCAGAGCTCTTGGCACTTGATAACTTCAGCACACCTGGCTCAGCAGCTTTCTGGCAAGTCTAAGACACACCAGTGCGCTGTCGATAAACCTCCTCACGGCTTCAACTAGTGCGAGCCCTTTCCGTTGTCTCCGGCTCAGAACGCCTTCTGATTCAGTCTTCGTTTCCTACGCCCATCAAAAGCCATCCAGAGAAAATTGAAAATCCATTGCCACGGAGACATAATGACGCCCTCTCTTCTTTGTACAAGATTTTACTGCTTGCAATATTCCTTTTTCATCATGCAGCCTCCTCATTTGACTTGTTAAAATCAAAGTGTTCTAATCTATGCCACATTTTCATCATGTCCAGCTTTTTTTTTTTCAAAATGGAGTCCAGAGCAGTTCAGTGAGTGACCCAGAGTAACCCAGTAAATCAGTGTGTCTCCAGGAGCTGCCACCATCTTCACCTGCTTTGCTGGAGAAGAGGGTACTAATTGGAAATAGCATGTCAGAATAGCAGAAGAGAGATTGGTTACAAGTGGTGTGCATGCTCTCCCACATGTATGTGCGCATGTGTACACACACACACACACAAAACCAATTTTCCTTCTCTGCATTCTCCTTACAAGACGCTAAGCCTCCTGTGACTTGGCTAAGCACCAGTCAAGCAGAAGCACACCTCTGATGAGCTTCTATTTCTGTCGCACCAAGTGTCCTGTTCAAACGGACTTGAACGATTACGCCTTGAGCAGAAATGAGTCACACCTGGAGACTGGCAAAGCGAAGGGGACACAAACCCGTCTCCTCGGCTAACACACGGCATGGCTACCTGAAGGCGAAGGGCGCCAGGAGCAAATGCAGGGTTGGCGGGGAAACAGCGTCTACGCTAGAAGACAGCCCCTGGGGTCTCCCAGGCAGATTCCTGCTGTTTCAAGGTTAGCACCTGCTTCTGTAATCGCCACCATTGGGTTCTGGCCCCCAGACATTGATGCCCCAGACGTGATAAGAAGAGCAGCACGCGGAACCATGTAAAAACTCGACTTGCCAAATATAAAAGAACGAGTCTGGTATAGCCAGGCCTGGAGATCTAGCCAAGGTTATACCAGTTCAGGTTTCCTCAAGAGAGAAGCCTGAGACAAGGAGGTGAGTCCAGGTGTTTTACCTGGAAAATGGTTCCAGGAAGGAGTCAGGGAATGGCTTAAAGGAAAAAAAAAAAAAACATTTTAAGAAGTAGAAAAAGACAAGATTTCCTGAGTAAATTGGAAGCATGGGGACCATGGGAGAGGGTAGAAGGGAAGTTAGAGGAAGGGAGGGGAACAGAGAAAAATGTATAGCCCAATAAAATCAATTAAAAAAACATTTTAAAAGGCGATAAACCAGTGGTTCTCAACCACTGTGACCCTTTAATACAGTTCCTCATGTTGTGGTGACCCCCACCATCAAATTATTTCATGACTGTAATTTTGCTCCTGCTATAAATCATAATGTAAATATCTGATATGTGACCCATGTGAAAAGGTCATTGACCTAAAGGGGTCACCACCCACAGGTTGAGAACCACTGTGCTAAAGTCTATAGTAATAATAAAGTGTAGATCTCCCTTACTGGTAAGATAATATTAAAGGAATATTAAAGGACCAAGAAAGGATGGGTACCCCACGTCCCTTGGTCTGCATCCTTCTGGACTGTGTCGCTCTGGATTCTGCCTCCCTGGGGCTTGTCTAGGTGTAAACACAGGTGGGTGTGACAGACCCAAGTCTTCTTTGGCTTCAAATTCATCCCAAGGCTGATGCAACCTGGGATCAGGCCTGGCTATCCCTGAGACTCCCTGTAATTAGTTCCCATCCTGGTTTTCTTCACCAACAGAAGCCCTTTATAAAGAAAACTTGGTGTTGCAGAACAGGCAGCTCAGAACTCAGGAATAGATTTTCTCCCATTGTAAAGTTTTCAAAATGTCTCTAAAAACAAAACAAAACTGAAAACCTTGTAGGACGTTGAAGGGGATCATATCCCACCCTAAAGCTGCAGACCATGGTGGGCTGCCATCCAGCCAGGGAAAAGGCCAGGCTCACCCAGAGCCCTTCAGGAACCCAGGAATAAATAAATCCTGGGTGCTCAGCATCAGTTTTCCCCGTGCCTGGGAAATGCATCCCTACCACCCCCCTTCCTGTTTCTTGACCTTTCTCGGAGGCTCTAGTAAGGAGTGTTTGAGTTATCTGTGCCATTCAATATTCATCCATTATTTATGCCATTCATTCTTTCAATGAAAATTAGAATAAAAATCAGAGCTGTTTAGACTCTCAGCCCACATGAATGAGAGCCCTGCCTCCTCTTCTGCGGGCCTGAGCTGGGAGATTTAAAGTCAAATCAGGGAGGTGAGATTCCAACCGCCAACAGGTCTGACCCTCGCTGCCCCGGAGCTTGGCTCCTCCTCTCCGGCTTCCTGCTCCCGGTGGTCCAGGCAGGCTGGGCCTGTCTTCAATGACATGCCACTCACCACCTTCTAGCAAGCCTCTTCCACCACAGATCAGCTCTTCCAGGACTGTGCCGCATGCAATCTCACTGCCTAGTTGTTGCTTCTTTTCCAACGCACAACTCTGTGGCCACTTAATATTTACTTTGCCCATCCCCATGGTGAGATTTCTCTACCAGCTCCAGGTGCTTCATGGGCCTGTCTCGAAGCTGCTGCCTTTCTGTGTGTGCAGAAGAGCACAATTGTTCAGGGGAACAGAGTCTGGCCACTGATACTGTAGGATTCTTGGTACAATGTAAGGTAGCCATCAGCATTGTAGAGCAATGGGGAAGAGTGAAAGAAATGAGAGGGAGAGAGGAAGGGGAGAAGGAGGGAGGGAAGAAAGACAGAAGCAAGAAGGAAAGCCAGATGACTCTCACTCAACAAGGAAGGCTGTTGCTACGTGGCTCACCTGTCTCCCTGTGGTGGTTTGAATAAAATTGCCCCCCCCCCCCGTGAGCTCATAGGGAGTGGCACTATTAGGAGGTGTGACCTTGTTGGAGTAAGGGTGTCACTAACTAGGGGGCTTTGAGGGCTCATATGCTCAAGCTATACCCATTGTGGCTTGTGGACCAAGATGTAGAATTCTCAGCTCCCTCTCCAGTCCCATATCTGTCTGCACACCGCCATGCTTCCAGCCATGACGATAATGGACTAAACCTCTGAAACTTAAGCCAATCCTGATTAAATGCGTTCCTTTACGAGCTGCCGTGGTCATGGTGTCTCTTCACAGCAACAAAACCCTAACTAAGACATTCCCTAAGCTAGGCCATCAGCATCCCTGTTCATGTTTCCATGGAACTGAGCCCTGGACAGAGAGTACAGTGCAGAGATGTGCCCAGGAGAGCCTTCAGCTTCCCAGCCCCACTCCACACCTCACTCCAGTTGGAGCTGGAGTCCAGGGAGAATGCTGAGCCCTGAGTGTGGTTTCGAGAAATTGCTAGCAACGGATCTCTGCTTCCAGCTGTGGGATATACTTCAGAACTCATCTGCAAACTTCCATATCACTTACAGGAAAGCAGGTACACTAATGACCAGGTGGACAGCATGCATTTTAGCCACCAAGACCCATCGATAGTCATTATTTTACTTTGGCTCATTACATTAAGATTTGAATGGAAAATGTTCACCAAAGACTGATGTGTTTGGACAGTCAGTTCCCAGTTGGTGGTAGTTTGAGAGGTTATGATACTTTGGGGAGGACTGAGCTCACTGACATAAGCCATTAGGGGCAGGATTGGAGGGTTATAGCCTAGCGGTACATCTGACCTGAGAGCTCTGCTTCCAGATCCTCGGGGTGAGGAAAAGCTGTGGCATAAGCTCCAACCGGCTTGGTGGCCTGCCATTTTAACCTGTGAACCAAAATAAATAAAGTAAAGCCTACTTCCTTTTTTTTTTGTTTTTTGTTTGTTTGTTTGTTTGTTTTTTGGAGACAGGTTTTCTCTGTGTAGCCCTAGCTGTCCTGGAACTCTCTCAGTAGGTCAGACCAGACTGACCTTGAACTCACAGAGATCCGCCTTCCTCTGCCTCCAGAGAGCTGAGATTAAAGGCGTGTGCCACCACCACCCGGCAAAGCCGCCTATTTCTGAGTGCCTATTGTGTCACAGAGACAGGCAGGCAGGCAGAGAGGGAAGGAGGGAGGAAGTGTGTGTGGAGGTAACCAATACACATGGAGACCTCTATTTTTCCCCATTTTGGCATAGGTGCAAACTAAAGATCAAAGAGGCTTGCCCAAAGTCAGTCTCAGTATCATGTAGAGGGCTGGAGAGGCAGCTTAGTGGTTTAGAGCATCGCTTGCTTTTGCAGAGGATCCTGGTTCGATTCCCAAAACCCACACGGTAGCTCTAAAACCACCCACAAGTCTAGGGGATCCGATGCCCTCTTTTAAACTCTGAGGGCACTAAGCACGCACATGGGACACATACTTAGAAGCAGTTAAAAGAATCACACACATAAAAATATTTAAAATGTTTATCATGCAGGGAACATTGTATTAGTTAAATGAAGTCCTAGAGAGTCTCTGTCTCATCCGTTCCTCTCCTCTTTCCACACCCCACAAGAGGGAAACTGAGGACAAGAGAATTGGCTAAGTGGGTGGCCCAAGGTCACACAGATGACAAATGACAATCTATGAATTCAAATCTCGGTTGCTCAGGCTGTCACACGGACACTTGTGGGCATTTGATTTCTTTGGGAGGTTTCCTCCTGCACCAGCAAAATGCCCTGTTTAGATAACACAAATAATCTGCCTGAGAAGTCTGTTCTTGCTCTAACTCCTCAGTCTGTAGAGCCCTGGAGCACAAAGGCTTTCTCAGACACCTGATAGAAGCGATGAAAACATTTCCCATTGTCTTTCCAGTGCTGAGCTGCTAAGCTGAAAACTGGTAGGCCAACAAAGACTGGCCCTGAGCACCACGTCTATATGAAGGAATAAATGCTTTATTTTTTAAAAAAAGAAAGAAAAGGCATTGCAAACAGAATACAAAATTACATGTTCACTGTGATTATTGATGAGTTAAATCACACAGGCATAGAGACAAAGACTAGGGGGGGAAATGAACTTAAATCGGTTCTAGGCAACAAGATGGTTTGCCTTTCTTAGAGAATGTATTTAAGACGTCTAACACGTTTGTGCCCTAACAGAAGCGGATCTGAAATACAAAAGCTCTCCATGCAGTGGTACTCACCTAAAATGCAGCTTCAATGGTCTCTGAAGTCACTGCTTGGTTGGCCATGTTTGACCTTGACCTGTGCTGGTAATGGTCACTGTGGAGATAGGCAGGTGGGAAGAGGGAGGGGAGTTCTGTTATTCCCCCTGCAGTTTTGCTGTTGCTCCCTAGTGTGGCATTTTGAGGACAGTGTCCCCAGAATCTCCTATGTTGTATGCTTCCTCTGCAAGTCAGCTAAGTTTGCTGAGTACCTGCTATATACTGGACCCTAGGATGAGAGAAAGAGAGAGAGAAAAAAAAAAACAGTAGACAGGTCCTGTCTGTGGGAGCTCCATCCTTGTCTCTCCAACTCCTCACTTCACCCTAAAATAGAAAGGATCCCAGAGTGGGAGCCCCCCTTCCCCGCAGTCCTCTCCTGGGGTCTAGCATCTAGATGAGGCCAGATATCCAGTAGTCTCTCTGTATACGGTTAGTGAACAAATTTCAATGTATTTTACAGCTAATTCCATGAACAGGTTTCTTCATCTTGGGCAGATCTCTGTTTGTATATTCTCCCAGGCCCATTCTCACTGCTGGATAAGAGGCTGTTGAGGATAGAGTCTCATTTCTGTAGGACCACATCTGGCACATCTGGCACCCAAAGAGCTCTTTCGACAGCTCGGTTGGGGTCTGCTGAGTTCTCTCAATGTTACTCATTCCTGGAAGAGGTTCGGCTCTAATGTCAGCTCTCTGTGGGCTTCTGAGACACTGTACTATGTTCTCAGCCTTTACACATTTCCAGAGGGAAACTGTTGGAGCCATAGCAGGATTTGTGCCATGATTTCACATCCCTTCTAGCTTGATCCTGTTCAATTTCGAACTTCAGTTTCCTCATTGGTTGACCAGAGGATGAGGAGAGGCTAGCTCAGGAACTTAGGAAGGGCCATCCTCCTGGGATGTTGTCAGGTGAGCAGCTTTCAGAGGGAGATACTGATGTGTCTTCTGTCTGCCTTTCTTCCTCTCTGTGTATGTAGGCAGAGACTGTTCATTTGTTCCCCATCACCCAGACCTGAGATAATCACACAGAACTATATTAATTACACCACTGCTTGGCCAATAGCTTAGGCTTTTTATTAACTAACTCTTATATCTTAAATTAACCCATTCCTATTATTTTATATTTTACCACGAGGCTCGTGATTTACCAGTAAGGTTTTGTGCAGCGTCTGTCTTCTTTGGCAGCTACATGGCATCTCCCTGACTCTGCCTTCTTTCTCCTAGCATTCAGTTTAGTTTTCCCACCTAGCTCTATTCTGCCCTGCCACAGGCCAAAGAAGCTTCTTTATTAACCAATGATAAAAAAAATATATTCACAGCATACAGAGGGGAATCCCACATCATGTGGATGTATGTGTTAGAAGGCAAACAGAAAATTAAGACTTAAACTTCTTCATGATAAAAAATAAAAGAGCCCAGAATGCATCTCCTAATTCCTTTTCAAGTCTTCCTGAGTAATCTTCAAGGGCCTTTTTGCCTGTCTCCCTTCCTTCCTCCCTCTTTCTCCTTCTTTTCTTCCCATTAGCTACAAAGAACTACTGGAGATTGAGGTACCTCTTTTGTTCTTTCCTCTTGGTAAGGTTTATATATAAAATGCTCCCCCACAAGCTCATGTGCTGGAGACTTGGTCCTCAGATCCAGTCATTGAGAGGTGGAGATTATGGAGGCCAATAGGTATATCAATGTGTTTACCCAGTAGTGAATTCATAATAAGTGGGCTGTGAGGAGGTAGGTTCTGGCTGGAGGAGTGGGTCATGGAGGGTGCCTCTTTGAAGAGGATATCCCACCTTGGCTCCTTCTGGTTTCTCTTCCTTTCTGCTTTCTGACCATCATGAGGCAGCCATCCATGCTCCACAGACTCCTTTCCAATACGATGCTTTGCCTTTAACACAGACCCACTCCAACAAGGCCAAATGACCGTGAACCAAGATCTCTAAAACCAACAGCCAAAAGAAACTGCCATGAGTATTTCTTGTCAGGACCACCAGCCTCCAAATAATGACATGGAGACTTATTATTAATTATGAAAGCTTGGCCTTAGCTTAAGCTTGTCCCATTGGATCTTATAACTTAAATTAACCTGTTTTTATTAATCTGTGTTCTGCCATGTGACTTTTTACCTCTCTTTCATTCTGTATGTCCGACTCCCTCCATGTCTCGCTGGCAACTTTCATGTACCTCAGATTCTTCCCCAGTTCCTCTCTTACCCCAAAAGTCCTGTCTATTCCCTCCTACCTAGCTATTGGCCATTCAGCTCTTTATTAAACCAATCAGAAGACACCTTGGCAAAGACATGTCTTTACAGTGTTCAAAAGGATTATCCCACAACAAAAAGTCTCTTGTGAACACAACTGCTAAATTGTACTGTCAGCTTATAAAGAACAGAGGCCGTGTTTGACTTTCCTATTATTATTATAATTATTCCTATTATACTTAACAAACAGTAGGTGCTTAGTATTTCCTGAATGTATTGAGCTTCTACAATGAACCCTGTCCTGTGCTTCTGAAGATGGAGGGATAGAAAAATAGATGGATGGATAAACAGATGGACAGACGGATGGATGGATGGATGGGAAGATGGATGAACGGAAGGATTAGTAAATGGGTGGATAAATGGATGGATGGATAGATTGATGGGAGGATGGATGGATAGAAGGATGAATGGGTGAATGGAAGGATGGATGGATGGATGGATGGATGGGAAGATAGATTGGTAGAAGGATGAATGGAAGGGTTAGTAAATGGATGGATGGATGAATAGATTGGTGGGAGGGTGGGTGGATTAATGAAAGAAAGGATGGATGAATGACCAGAAGGATAGAAGGATGCATAAAAAAGCACATGGATAAACTGAGAAATCTGAAAAGAGTTTAATCAAGCACTGCTTAAAAAGTGGAAGATGGGAGTTTAGGGAAGTCAATCAGGCAGGAAATGAATTCAGGTCGCTAGGACAAGAAAGAGAAAGTGGGCACCACCCCCAGTGCTGACAGAACAAAGTGGAGAAAGTGATGAATCAAAGCCACAGAGGAAGGGAGGCTCTGACTTCTGTTGGAGGAAAGCAGGCAGGCCAGGCAGGAGGCAAACCGACCTTGACTCTTTCTGGTTGTCATCCTATGGTCAGAACTCAGTCAGTAAGAAACCAGAGGGCCAAGGGCATGTAGATATGGTTACTAGGAATCAGCTTCCCTGGGATTCAGGCAGGGAAAAGAATGAAAAGTGGTCCTAGAAGGACACAGCTCCTGTCCTCTGACCAAGTGGTTTGTGAGTTACACATCGTAAAGTCAACACTTTAAAAGAAAGATATTTGGATGCACCCCCAGGAAGTATCAAGGTCTGTGTGATTCTAGAGTATGAGTGTTCTCACTGGGGCTAAAGCTTGAAGCTTCTTGTGGGGAGGAGGGGGAAGAGGGCCTCAGGGGAGCCCTGTTTCTCCCCGTGCCAGTCTTGTGGGGAGGAGGGGGAAGAGGGCCTCAGGGGAGCCATTTCTCCCGGCCCAGTCTTGCTCCCACCTGGATTTCCTGGACTTCTGGGAAATGGCTCAGAAAAAAGAAAAGGAGGCCAAAGTGAGGCTTTTCACTCTGCTCTGGGTCTGTGCTGGGAGCTGGGATGATCTCAGGGGACATTTCCCCACCCCTCCACTGGCAACCTCTGGTCCAGCAGTCATTCCCTTTATCAGCAGAACTCACTCCCTAGTGCACATGCTCACACATATGCATGAATGTATAGACACGTGTTCACACATGTACACATAACTTTCCACTCACTGACTCACAGTAAATTTAAAGTAGGCATTATTAGATATCCTTGGTGTTTTGTTTGTTGGTTGCTTGGTTGGTTTTGGTTTTGGTTTTTTGAAGACAAGAGTTTCTTGTGTAACAGTACTGACTGTCCCGGAACTCTCTCTGTAGACCAGGCTGACCTAAACTCAGAGATCTACCTGCCTCTGCCTCCTGAGTGCTGAGATCAAAGGCATGCACCCCCACTGCCAGACTTATTAGATATCCTTGTTTTAAGACTAGGGGAGTAAGACAGAAGGAGTAAAGAATTTCCCCAAGATGACTCACGCTCTTAACTATTCTTACACATATGCATACGACATACTGATACATTCAGACTTACCTAATATAATAAAGATCGTACAAATAAGTATTCAACAGCCTGTATATAAGTATTTGTTTGATGAATAAATGAAATACATGAATAAAAACTGAGAAACTAGTCATAAGAAACCGCTGTTGCTATAGAGATTAAAAATTGTCCCAAGTTTCCCTCCAACTGGTTTCTGAGATGGGATGGGACACAGCTCTCTGGAGGGTATTGCTCAGATGTCCGGAACTGCCAAGGGTTGGAGATTCGGCAGCTGAGGGCTGTTTCATTCAGCTCAGTTCTGCTGAGGCATTTTTCAGGTAAACCTTCACTCAAACAGATGAGTCTTTACTCATCAAAATGTATGAAAACCAGAGATTCAATCAGGCTCTGATCCCATTTCCTGCTCAGAGAAACTGTGATCTAGATGGCAGCCGTCCATCCTCCATTAAGGGCACTATCTAAAGCAGCTAGGCATTGTCACCCTTCCAGCTACCTCAAACCACCCTCATCAAGAGTCACACAGTTCCCAAAGTAACTTTAACTCAAAATACACCAGACGGATCCCTGACCCGGTACCAAGTCCAGAACACTTGAGTACACGGGAAAGCAGGTAGCTGGTGTCTGAGGAGACACAAAGCGGTGGGGCTATGCATAAAGCCTTTCTCTGCTGTCCAGACGCGGAGAGGATGTGGGAGGACAAAGCTCTCCTGGGCCCTGCCAAGCCATCGCTAATATTTATCCTGTTTTTGGCAAGTTCCAGGCCAACACTAAACACCTTTGAGGTGTTAGCTCGTCTTCCCTTGGCAGAAGTCCTGGGAGGCTGGCCTGCTCTCCAGGTGAGGACACTGAAGCGTGGAAGGAGCAGCTGCTGACTGAGCTCACCCAGGACCATGGGTGAAGTTTGTGACAGAGTCAGGGTGACAGCTTCTGTTGGCTCAATGCACTCTTTTGCAGTTGGCTTTCCATCCCACGTGACGTCATGGGGCTCTAGACAAGCGACCAAGAGACAACCACCTGA
Source organism: Microtus pennsylvanicus (assembly GCF_037038515.1). Taxonomy (NCBI): domain Eukaryota; kingdom Metazoa; phylum Chordata; class Mammalia; order Rodentia; family Cricetidae; genus Microtus; species Microtus pennsylvanicus. Next base: position 97,306,803 of record NC_134586.1, read on the forward strand.
AGTGTTTGCCAAACTCTGAGAAGTCTGGTGTCCCTTGAGGGTGGAGGATCAGAAGGTTATGGAAGCTGTGCAGGCAGTACTCCAGCACCTGTCTGCCAAGGCACTCTGGGAATCTAGCATGTGTGTTTCTATTCCTGGCACAGGAGCTCCCATGCCATCAGTATAAATCTCCACTGAGCCAGTTAGAGCAGCTTGTACCTGACATCTCTGCACCCAACAGGCAGTTTAAGGTTAGCCTGAGCTACATAGCAATATTCTATTAATAAACAACAAACTAAAGACAGGCCCAAAGGCTCAGAAAGGGAGGTGACTTTATGAAGGTCGTATAATTAGAAGAAGGCAGAGTTGCGACAGGAGCTTAATCATTCTGCCCTCAAGCCTGGGTCACAGCGGGTTAAGAGGCTGCCTGCGAATCCCCTGTTTCTGACTATAAAAATGGTGCCCTGGGGTGATGGGAGAGGGATGGGACAGGAAGATGCAGCACAATATTGGTCCTGAAGTTGTACCTGGAGACCACTTGCCCAGGTTTCAGCCATCCTACCCTTGCATTTGATGGTGCACACTGCATCTAGTCACAGGGCCCAGAACTTTGTGAGAAAGCCCGTGGTGCAGTTGAGTGTGTGTGTGTGTGTGTGTGTGTGTGTGTGTGTGTGTGTGTGTGTGTTTGCGCGCACGCGCATGAAGGCCAGACCTTGTTGTTTTAGTGTTGATCTTCATCTAACACTCTCCACCCTGTTCTTTTGACAAATGGTCTCTCATTGAACATGGAGCCCTCTGTTTTAGCAGACTGGTAGACCAGCTAGCCCCTGGGATCCACCTGTCTGTCTGCCCCTCCAATATTGTGGTTACAGATACGCGCTGCCCTGGCTATATATGGAAGCACTTGACCCACAGAGTCACCTCCCCTGACCCCACCCAGCACAGGCTTTAACCTACCAATACTGCTGTCTCTGCAGTCTAGATCGGCTGCAGCCTGCCAAGAATTCTGACGGGATCAATGGCATCCAAGGGTGACTTTGAGAGAGCACAGAAGGGGGGCTGAAACAGTTCACTCAATGACGGTGGCATCGGGGCAAGGTTAATATTCTGCAGGCAAATCATCTGCTTTGAAAATTCTGCTCGCGTGTGTTATAGAAACCTGCTTGACATCATGGATACCCCTGATTTGCTGAAGTTTGCTAGACCGTCTGAATTCTTTGTCCTGAGTATCATGACCCACTTTAGTTATAACCAACCAAAAGATGGCTTTTCCCCATGGGCTTGCGTCGCGCACACAGCGTAAGAACTGGAGCAGGACTCAGTCCTGGGAAGATTGCAGATCTGGCTTAAGCCCTCTGCTCTGCCACGGACCCATTGGGCCCTCTGATTCCCTTTGTATCTGGTCTTTACAGCTCACTAACCAGTCCAGGTTGGCATTCAGGTCACTGTGTATTCCAGGTTGGTCCTAAATTCACAGTGATCCTGGGCTCTCAGTCTCCCAAGGGCTGGGACTATAGACAAGAAAAACCATGACCAGGTAAACAGGGAGTTAAGGGGGACCTGGGCTTAAAAAGATGAGTAGTCCTTGGTTGTGACAAAAGAGGCAGACTTTTGTAGAGAGACAAGAACAGCTCAGAAAGGGAATTGTCAGGGGAGGAACTAAGGGCAAGAGGACCCTGCCTCCCACCACTCACCACCACCACCCCAATCCCTGCAAGAAAAGAGAGATGATGTGGACAAGGCCTTTGATTCTCCTGCGTGGGGAGGAAAGCCATGAAAAAGGTTGGGGCAACCTCCTTCTTTCTCCTAATCGCTCTTTAATGTCTGCCATAAGCTCCCAGCTCTCTGTGCAGGTGAAGCTGCCTGTATCTCAAGCACCACGTGTGTCACTGTGTGAGTTTCTCAGGATCCTGCCGCCATAGCCCACAGATCAGCCTGCAACTGCCCACCTCACTCATCACTGCAAAGCCCCGAGTGGTGGAGCATGCAAGACAAGAAGGCCTCTGTGAGTTTGAGACTAGCATGATCTATATAGCAAGTGCCATGCCAGTGAGGGCTACATAGTAAGCTTCTGTCTCAACAACAATAACAAAACAACCCAAGGGCTAGAGATATGGCTCAGTAGTTTTTAATACCTGTTACATAATCACAAAGACCAGAGTTCAGACCTCAGCATTTACCTAGGAAGCTAGATGTCCCACAAACACATGATACCCTTTTCTTGCCTCCATATATGTACCTGTACATACATGTGTGCACCTGTATATACACATGTGCACAGAAACAGCCAAAATGTTTAACTACCCAAGCTTCAGGGTCTTAAGAGGAGCAGAACCAGATCATCCACTCCCCTTCCTCCCCCTCTTCCTACTGGATAGGGATGGGGAATATCTGGTTTTATGGTAAAAATAAAAGAGTACCATTCCCCAAGGGGCGGCAGCAGGCAAGAGACCATGGTGGGCCACAAGGCAGCCAGGTCCCAGGTAGGGAGCTGCATGGTGGTTGAAAGACAGAGGCATGCCATTCAGATAAAGTGGATATTTATTTAGTGTGTTATGGAGGGGAAAGGAAAAAGGGGTAAGGGGAGAAGGGGGAAGAGGAGAGAGAGAGAGAGAGAGAGAGAGAGAGAGAGAGAGAGAGAGAGAGAGGAGAAGGAAGGGAAGAAGTGGGGAGAAGAGAGGCAGAAGCTGCCTCTTTGGGAGAGAGAGATGGAAAGGAAAGACTCACAAGCTGGAAGCAGGAGGAAGATCTGCTTGCCTCAGCTGACAGGGGAGGGAGTGGGCATGGCTTATCTCCTAAAGAGACAGGACAGACCATTACATTCCCATCTCTTTTTTATAATAAAAGGGAGGGAGGTTAGGCAGGACAGGTTAAAGGAATTGGGGCGGCAGATTCTCAAGACTTCTTCCTGCTTATATGTGGGTATTGTCTTGGGGGGAATCCTGAGAAGGCTGGGTGCTGGTCACATCCTAGGGTAGCTGGTCTCTTTGTTCCTTTCCAGTGTTTGTGGTATGGAAATGCCTGGTGTCTTTTACACCTGTTTAAGGTATTGGCAGAACAGAAGACAAATTTAGGTTTAGGAAAAAAAAATTAGAAAGAGGGAGTTGAGAAGGGTGTATCTGACCTGTTTAAGGTGGATCCCTTCAATTTAGCTCCCTGGAACTCGCAAGAATTTTTTGGGTTTGTGAAAACATAAGTTTAGACATATACATTGTATAAACAGTAGCATATTTATATCAGAATGACTGTGACAGATAATTTTGCATAATGCAAAGTATCTTTAAGACTATGAAAGGCAGCATGAGAGAGCGTGCACTTGTTCTCACACCTTTATAACTTATATTTATATTTTGCTGAAATTTGTTTGGTGAGGCTGTCCTTTTAAATCAACAAAACCTCTCAGTTGTCAAACTGCATCAGAAATCTTTGAGAATAATAAAATTTTACTTAAGTTATTGATTAAAAAATGACAGGAAACTTACTTGGTTGGCACCTAGAGCTACTCCTCAGGGTCCTCCATGGTCACTGAGGATTGTATTTGTCTTTTGCTGTTTAATGCAGAGCCTGCAAGGCTCCAGAAGGTCCTGTGGGCTAAGAAATCTGTCTGGAGTGTTGTGAGGGAGCTGTAGGCTGCGTTCCTGCCGCCTGGCTCCCAGCTGTCTGGCTAGCTTATGCCCCAAAATAACAACACACAAATTGCATTCTTTTAAACACTGCCTGGCCCATTAGTTTCAGCCTCTTATTGGCTAATTCTCATATCTTGCTTTAACCCATATTTAGTAATCTGTGTAGCACCATGAGGTGGTGGCTTACCAGGAAAGATCTTAACCTGCATCCATCTCAGAGAGGAGAGCTATGGCGTCTGTGTGACTCTGCTTTCTTTCTTCCAGCATTCTGTTCTGTCTACTCCACCTACCTAATTTTCTGTCCTATCAAAAGGCCAAGGCAGTTTCTTTATTAACCAATGAAAGTAACACATAGACAGATGACCCTCCTCCATCACTGAAGATCTTCAGTTTAGATGAAAGGCAGTTTTGCCCAGTGGTCAGTGCTTGGCAGTTGAAGTGAATTGCAGATGGATGTTGTTCTCTGCCCATTTGTCTTCTGTCTTCCCTGGGGGAAGTAGAGTGCTGCTGCTAGGAGCCAACCTGTCTCTTTTTGTTATGAAATAATTTTTTAATAATTAAATATTTAAATGCCATATTCCCCAGATCTCTGAGCAGTTGAGGGCTGTTTATCAGGTATAACTACTGTATAGAATCTTCCTGGAGAGCTGGGTCTGAGCTTGACTGTACTAGCTCTGAACTTAACAGGTAGGATTTATACTTGTAAAAAACAAAAGAGAAAACTGTTTGCAATAAAGCTTAATGGTGGAACAGATGACAGCAGAGAACAGCTTACTCTATTTTAAAGCAGAGTTGTATTAAATATAAAGTATTTTTGTAAGAGACTTATAAGTATATACCAGTTTAAAACATGAGACTTATTGCTTTGTGGTCTGGAATAAGATACAATGAACAGGCAATTATAACATTTAACAGTAAACATAGGTGCATTTAAGTTACCTGTGCACACACACACACAGTGAACAGGAATTGGGTGAAGTGGATGCTCTTGGTGGGCCCTACCAAAGGCATGCCACTGCACAAAACACACATGTAACAGGGTCAGCAAGAGGATTTTAGACACAAAAACATAAGTAAAGCAGGGGACCATACAGGTGGGACTTGGTCACCTGACCTGGCCATCAGTAAGGTCACCTAACCTCAGTCAAAATGGCGGTGGTCATGTGTTGTATGGAAAAGTCACATTTCTTGAGCCATGGGTGTTTTAAACATAACAAGAGAGACCCAGAGACATGATCCGCCCTGTCACCCAGCCACTGCACCACAAGCCGCAGCAGGGAGCAAAGAATGGAATTAAAAACAGCTGCCTCATGGGTCCGACTAATCTTGTCAGTTTCGGTGGGACCAGCAGTAGTGGTGGCAGGGAAAAGCAGAGCTGGTGGGACACTGGCAGAGCATTCACAGGCAAGTGGCGGATAGTTTTATACCACAGCTGAAAACGTGAAAACACCGCAGGGCCTATAGAGGGATGACTCCTCTCTACAGGCGGGCTCGGAAGCCAGAGAGGCTAGAGGTCACTCCGAGTGGTCTCTCATGGCGGGAAACACTTATGAGTGGTCCAAAAGGGAGAAAGAAAAATCCGAGGGACTCCAGACCCCAAATCAAATGCACCACACAGCGTGTGCAGTGCTAGCATGAGAGGACTAACTCCGGGTAGTCTGGTTACGTTTTTAGCTATGAAAAGAAACCAGAGATGAATGTCAGCGAAGGGCTCAACTGTAGCCGTGAAGGCTGTGGATGGCTGACTGGAAGGGGAAAACTCACCACCGAAGCTGCTGGTGTGTGTTCAGGTCAGCATTCAGGCAGATAGAACCCAGAGCTGTTGTAAAGAAACCTAGTTCCCAAGCCCAGGGTTCCACATTTCCTCAGGCCAGATGGAACGTAGAGAGAGCCTGGCTGAGTCACAAGCACCAATGTTATGCTGAAGGTCCGCAAGTGGTGGCAATGGGCAGTGGGCATGAGAACACGGCAGGCCATGAAGGCAGCCAGTCTCTATCAGAGAGCCATGCAATGGGTGAGAGACAGAGACCTATTAGGCATGCCATGCAGAGAAAGTGGGTATTTCTTTAGTGGATTATGAAGGGGAAAGGGGGTAAAGGGAGAAGGGAGAAGAGCAGAGAGAGAGGCAGAGAAAGAGAGAGAGAAACAGAGAGGGGGAGGAGGGGAGAAGGGGAGAAGTGGGGATAAGGGAGAGAGGCAGAAGCTGCCTCTTTGGGAAAGAGAGATGGAAAGGAAAGATTTGCAGGCTGGAAGCAGAAGGAAGATTTGCTTGCCTCAGTGGACAGGGGAGGGAGTAGGCAGAGCTTGTCTCTTAAAGGGACAGGGACTATTACATCCAAGGTTCCAGGGAAGGATCTGGAACAACAGGGGAACATTCATGAGGCTTGACTGTTATTCTTCCATTATTTCCTTATGGACTCAGGCTTGTTCCCACACAGCTGTTAGAGGGATGGGAGGGAGGATGTAGAAAGAACCTTCTACGGGTGGTGGTGGTAGTGCATGCCTTTTATCCCAGCACTCAGGAGGCAGAGAGGCAGGCAAATCTCTGAGAGTTTGAGGCCAGCCTGGTCTACAGAGTGAGTGCCAGAACAGTCAGGGCTATTACACAGAGAAACCCTGTCTGGAAGAACAAAAACAAAACAAACAAATGAACAAACAAACAAAAAGAACCTTTTAGCAACAGGGCAGTCCTGACTCCTCTGAATAAGGAGAATCCAAGTCCAACTAAACAAGGACTCAGGGCAGAGTCTCTGCCATTCAGAAGAACCCTTTCTTGCTAACAAATACAAGCGTCCTCAACATTCCTGCTACTCACAGACCTCCCATCAGAGAACTCTGAAGCATGAGATTGCTTTCCGGCTTGACTTTCCCACATACACTGTCTGGTTCTAGAATTTTGCCCGCACACAGAAACCAGGACAAGAGGAGGCTCTGATGTAGTGTCCATGTCCTCCACACCTCTGACCATCCTCTCCGTCAGCTGTCGACCACACCAGAACTGAGGGCTACACCAGGAATACGGGTGGACGTAGCTCATAAAGTCTGAAGTCTTGTTTCTTCAGATGAAGGAGTCAGCCACAGAAGGAATCAAGTCAAGACAGTTTCTAACTTTATTTTTGCTGCAGGTTCCTGATACTAGCAGCTATCGGATGCCTACTGTGCACTCAACACCGTATCAGGTCCTGGGAAAGGAGCCAACTGCTTATGGCTCTTAAACTGGAGGACCACCATGGCACCTGGAGGACAGTTTGCCTCCTAGTCACAGTGGAAATCGTTAGGACCTGAGAAGTAACCATTAATATAGGGGTCGACATAGCAGCTTCACGAGTCCATTCATGGAACATGATACTCAGTGCCAATGGGAAATTTTAAAAGCATTTAAAGAGGTTTCCTTTGACAAGTATCTGATTCTCTAATCAGTTAGTCTATTAGATACATGTCAAGCCCAATATATTTGTCTGCAAAGCAAAACAAATAAAACTGTAAGGGAGGCATGGAAGAGGCCCTACCCATCCTTCTAGCTTCTTTGTCTGAGTTACAAATTAAATTGATATAAGACAAATTAGCAGGAGCATAGGAGTCTATTACATGTCTTAATTACATGCACGAGCATAGGAGTCTCAAAATGTGTGAGCCCTGAAGAAGGGCCAGATGAGCTGCAGAAGGGAAAGGGATCCTGGCAGGCAGTGTGGCCGCTCTGGGAAGACAGCGGCATGGCTGGAGAAAGGAGAGGAGCCTGTGCTCCCGGGGAAGGCCTCATTCCGTCTCTGCTGCCTCAGTCACAAAACCCTGGCAGCAGGACTTGGCATCGTGAGGGTAGAAAAGGAAATGGCCCAGCTGTTAAGGAAGGCCAGGTGGGGTGACATGTGACCAGGGCGAGTGAGAAGAGAAGAGACAAAGCTGGCATATGACTGCAGCAGAGCATGCTGGGAAGGGGGAGCCCAACCAGGGGTGTGGCGTGTGAGTTTTGAAACACCCAGGAATGGAGTTCCATCTCCCTTCTGAGATTACTGAAAAGTACAGAGTGTCAGGGCTGAGCAAGCCCTTCACATTAAACTGACTTACAGCGGGAAACACATGTTTAAAATTGTGGGCCAATGAGAAGGCTCAATGGGAAAAGGCAATTTTCACCAAGTCTGATGACCTGAGGTTGATCCCTGGGACCCACATCGTTGGGAATGAGAACCAATTCCTGTCAAGTTGTCGTCTGACCTACACACAGGCACTTTGTGGTACGAGTGACCCCCTCCATATACACAGGCACATACAAAATAAATAAGTGTAAAAACTTTCAAAAGTGATGCCTGTCAGGGCTGGAGAGATGGCTCCATGGTTAAGAGCACTTGCTGCTCTTCTAGAGGACCTGAATTCAGTTCCCAGCATCCATGTTAGGCAGCTGACAACTGGCGGTAACTATAGCTATAGGGCATTTAATACTTCTAGCCTAATTGGGTGTCTGTACTCATATGCACGTACCCATATATGGACATGCATGCCTATCATAATTAAAAGTGTATTTTGCTGAAATTACATCTGTACTTAACATGTAAGGACTGTCATCACCCAATGGAAGGAAGTCAAGACATGATCTCTAACAGGACAGGAACCTGGAGGCAGGAAGTGATGGCAGAGGCCATGGAGGGGTGCTATTTACTGGCTTGCTTCCCCTGGTTTGCTCAGCCTGTTTTCTTATAGAGCCCAGGACCACCAGCCCAGGAATGGTACCACCCACCATGACCTGGGCTCTCCCCCATTGATCACTAAATGAGAAAATACCTTACAACTTGATCTCATTGCAGCATTCCCTCAGCCGAGGCTCCTTCCTCACTGATGACTCTAGCTTGTGTTAGGTTAACACACAAACCAACCAGTACACAAGCCTTGAATAGTTTTTCCTAGCACAGGAACTGTTTTGAATTGCCACTACATATTACTAAGTGCAAAATGTTCCTGTCAATTATTTCCCTTCTAGGAAATCGATCAAAGTATGCAATGTCAATTCTGGCCCTCCAAGGTGTTCTCAACATTTCACCTTCACAATATGAGGACGCAAATCACCCGCCAAACAGCCTGTGGTTTTGAAACCGTTGTGAACTGACAGCGAATTATTTAAAAATCAATTTTTATAAGATTATTATCTCCTCCCTTCCTCATACAAGACAGGGCAGGGATGTGTGTGTGTGTGTGTGTGTGTGTGTGTGTGTGTGTGTGTGTCAAGACAGTGAATAGAAAATAGAAAAAGAGGGCTGGAGAGATGGCTCAGAGGTTAAGGGCACTGACTGCTCTTCCTAAGGTCCTGAGTTCAATTCCCAGCAACCACATGGTGGCTCACAACCATCTGTAATGAGATCTGGTGCCCTCTCTGGCGAGTAAGCATATATGAAGACAGATATATGTATATATGTATACATAATAAATAAAAATATTTAAAAAAAAAAAGAAAATAGAAAAAGACATCTTAATCCCATGGGTGCCCCCGAACTTTAACAACTAACCAAGCACTCTGAGGTACCCCCTCACTACCCTTCTCATCTGCTCTGGGCCTCACTAGGCCTCCTTGCTCCCCTGGAACTAGCTGAGCCTGCTTCCTATCCCAGGCCCTTTAGCCCATCTTGTTGAGGTAGTCAGAACTGCCTTCTGTAAAGTCACACCAACTTGCTTCTTCTGCACCCTGTGACTTAGGAAGTGGGGTAGCAGCAGACAGAGGATGGGGGGAGAGGATGGATGCAGAATTTCGTTTTGAGAAACTGCAAAGGTGGTGGAGATGAGCGCGCATGACCTGAACACGTGTGAAACACTGAATTATACATTTTAAAATAGTTATCATGGGGTTGGGGGGAGGGCTCAGTGAGTTAGGTGTTTGCTGCTTAACTGTAAGGACTCCAGTTTGGATCCCCAACACCTATGTAAAAAGGGGGAGGGGCATAGTGTCATGCTTCTCTCCCCAGAGCTCACTAGCCAAGCCAGTCTATCCAATCTGTGAGTTCCAGGCTCAATAAAGAGACTCCATCCAGTTCGGTAGCAGTGGCACACACTTTTGATCCCAGCACTTGGGAGGCAGAGGCAGGAGGATCTCTGTGAGTCTGGGGCCAGCCCGGTCTGCAGAGTGAGTTCCAGGACAGCCAGAGTTACACAGAGAAACCTTGTCTCAAAAAAAAAAAAAAAAAAAAAAAAAAAAAAAAAAAACAGAGAGAAAGAGACTGAGACTCCATCTAAATAAAAAGTTTAAAAGCAATATACGGACATCTGATATATACCTCTGGTTTCCACCTGCACCACACACGAACATATACATAAACATACATCACGCATACACACACAAGTGGCTAAAATGATAAATTTTATGTTATGTATATTTACCCACATTGCAAAATTAATTAAAAAAACTAAAAAGCATTTAGTGGTACCTAATGACCTCAGCATCCATTCCTCAGAGAAATGTTCAAAGATCTTCAGACTTCATCAGCAATTCCTACTCCACTCCATGCACACCACACACATGCTGTCTTCTGACCACTCTGTCCCCCACACACCATGCTTCCTCAGTACGGTAGTTTGAATGAGTACTTGGTCACCAGTTGGTGGCCATTTGGGTAGGTTTAGGAGGTATGGCCTTGCTGGAGGAAGTATGTCACTGAGGATGGGCTTTGAGGTTTTAAAAGCCACACTCCATTCCCAGTTTGCTTTCTCTGCTTCCTGTTTGTGGTTCGAGATGTGAGTTCTCAGCCGCTGCCCCAGCTGCTGGGTCTGCTTTCTGCCGCTGTGCTGACCTCATCGTCATTATGACCGTAGCCCCCTGGAACCGGAAGTCCAAAATAAATCCTTCCTTTTTCAGACACCTTAGTCATGGCACTTTATCACAGCACTAAAAACGAGGCCGAAACGGGGTAACTCCTTATCTCTATTTCTTCTCTCACCCACCCTTCCTTCTATCTGGAAGATTCTCCTCTTCTTCTCAAAGGCTAAGAACAGATTCATGTCAAGACCAATTTACCAAGTCACTTCCTATCTTGGTGACTTGTCTATTGCTGTGATAAAACACCAAGAGCAAGGCAGCTGACAGAAGGAAGAGTTTGTGCTTAGGTTTTAGAGCTGTGGTTCTCCACCCTCTGCATGCTGCACCCTTTAATACGGCGCCTCGTGCTGTGGCGACCTTCAACCATAAAATTAGTTTTGTTTCTACTTCATAACTGTAACTTGTTACTGTGATAAATCATAATGTTACTATCTGCGTTTTCCCAAGGTCTTGGGTGACCGCTGTGGAAAGGGTTGCGACCCACAGCTTGAGAGCCTCTGTTCCAGAGGGTTAGCATCCATGATGGTAGAGTGAAGGCATAGTAACAGGAAACAGGAAGCTGAGGGCTTGCATGCAGGAAGCAGGAAGCTGAGGGCTTGCATGGTGAATTGCAAGCACAAAGCAGAAAGAACAAACTAGAAGTGATTTGAGTCTTTAAATTCTCAAAGCCCACCCTCAGTGACATACTTCCTCCAACAAGGCCACACCTCCTAAACAGACCCAAACAGGGCCACCAACTGGGGACCAAATATTCAAGTGCCCTTGACCCAGGGAGACATTCCTCATTCAGCTCTGTAAGCCTTCCCACCTGGATATGACCTTCTGCTCGGAGACACAGGCCTGTCTTTGTTCTCTCTGTCCCTTTAGGGCCCAGTAACAAATATTTGTCGACTCTTTAGTGAATGGTATTTTTGTTCTTATCATAGGGGAGCAGGACTGTTTTTCTTTTTTAAAGATATAATGATGGGGGGGGGAGAAGGCCCGTCCCATGAGGAGCCGTGGTGGGTGACCCAAAGCCTCAGCGGGTTCCCCAGGCCTCAGCTAGTCCACTGAGGCCTTGGCAGGTCACCTTGGTGGGTGGGAGACTGTAGCAGGTGAGAGACAGACAGATACATCATGCAGAGAGAGTTTGGGTATAGAGTTTATTTAGTAGGCTATGGAGGGAAAGGGAAGGGAAGAAGGGGAGAAATAGAGAGGAAGAGAGAAAAATAAAGAGAGAGGGAAGGGGAGAGAGGGAAAGATAGTAGTTACCTCTTCAAGAGAGAGACAGAAAGAGAGAGAACACATGCTGGAGGAGGCAGGAAATTGGGACATCCACTTTTCTCAGAGGAAAAGAGGGGGTTGGGAGTGGGTGGGTCTTGTCTCTTAAAGGGACAGGGTACCCAGATGACAGACCTGGCCAGCAAATCATAACAATGACAAGATCTACAAAATGGTGTGATTCATTTCTGAGAAGTGTGCTATAACCCAGAGGTAGAATAGTCTCTCCGGCAAGGGGGAGCTTTTTGTGGGTTTAGGAAAGGGCTGAATTGAGCTGGGTAGAGGCCTCAATAACAGCCATGTTTTTGTTTTCCCTGCTTTTTCTAGAGAAGGGAAGCTGAGTGAGATCTGAGTTCAGTCCCTTCCAGGCTCTACAAAGCTGTTGCCTTTTTCTGCCACTCTGGCCAAAAGCCCAAATACTCATACAGAAGCTGTGTGCTGTTTGGAGATTGCCCAGTCTCTGAAGTAAATCTGTGCAGGATGGCTCACTGTATCTAGGCGGATGGTGGAGCATCTTCCTGGAAGATGCAGATTACAGATACTTCTTTTCCAGATTGCCTGGCATCTAGGTGTGGCCTGGGACTCGGGTATGACAATATTCTATTCCAGGGTTTAGTATCCGGAGTGAGGCTCTTAAAGAGCAGCGGTTATGGAGAAAGCCTTTTAGGGCATCATCACCCTAGTGCCATGGATTTCAGTAAGGGTGGTGCTGTGGCAGAGAATGGGATCCAAGGTCTTGTGTCTCAACCCCAAAAAGTCAGGGCAGTATGTTCTGATACCAGCCAGCTAATGGCAGAAGCCATAAGGTTCATCTGGGCAAGGACTTCAGGGCGGTTCTGGTCATAGCTTAGCCAAACTCCATCTTCAGTGCTCATTACTCCATTAACTTGGTCCATCATGGTCCCTCGCTATCTAAGAATTAACAGTGTTACTCTTATGCCAAGGTGAGTATGGATTTGTTACTTACAATAGGAGAGGCATGTTTTTATTTCTCAGTGCTAAGGATCACACCCAGAGCCTTGCACACACTAGGAAACGGCTTTATCACTGAGGTACCCATCCTTTGGGATTCGATAATTAACATAGATTAAGTTGGGTCCCTGTTCAGAAAGGGTGAAGGGAACATCTTGGTTAAGGTTTCTATTGTGATGAAACACCATGACCAAAGCAATAGGGAAGGAAAGGGTCTATTGGGCTTATATTTCCACACCATAGACCATCACTGAGGAAGTCAGGAGCCTGAAGGCAGAAGTTGATGCAGAAGCCATGGAAGGATGCTGCTTACTGGCTTGGTCCCCATGGATTGCTCAGCCTGCTTTCTAGTAGAATCCAGGACCACCTGACCAGGGATGGCCCCACCCACAACGGGCTGTGCCCTCCTTCATCAATCACTAAGAAAATGCCCTATAGGCTTACATACAGCAAGATCTTCTGGAGGCATTTTCTTAATTGAGGCTCCCTCCTCCCAGATGTAACCTTGGCTGTCCTGCTTCTGCCTCCCAAATGCTGGGATTAAAGGCATGCACCACCACCACCCAACCTCAAATAGTTACTCTTTAACACAGCTACTCCACTCCAAATTGAAGTCAACATGGTCATCACTACAAATCATTTGTTGAAATAATCTATCCTGAAGAAAAATTAGGAAAAGGGGTTGAAACAATTCCTCCAAATTACACATTTATAAATATTGTCATATTTAAAATGTGAAAGGCATGAATTAGTGGAAAAGCAGTTTTTTGACAATAGAAAAAAAGACTCAGCAACAGTTTACTAAATTCAGCATTCTACTTTATTGCTTTAACAGACTGAACTTTAGAACAAGTATTTGTATTTATTTATCTATTCTGAGACAAGGTATCACGTACCCCAGGTTGGCCCGGAACACACTTTTATTTACTTATTTATTTATTTATTTAGTTAGTTAGTTTTTTCAAGACAGGGTTTCTTTGTAGCTTTGGAGCCTGTCCTGGAACTCACTCTGTAGCCCAGACTGGCCTCAAACTCACACGGATCCTGGCTGTCCTGGGACTAGCGCTTGTAGACCAGGTTGGCCTTGAACTCACAGAGATCTGCCTGTCTCTGCCTCCTGAGTTCTGGGATTAAAGGCAGGCGCCACCAGTGGTTTGGCCTGGAACACTTGGTGTGGCTAAGGATGCTCGACTTTGCTCTGGCTCTCCGGCTTCTTCTTCCAGAGAGCAGGGATCTCATGTGACCTCCACTGAGCACGGCTCAATTTTGAAAATATTTTAGTTTGAAACTCCTGCGAGATGTTTTCCCTCTTGGTTTAGGGTCAGAGATTACCGTAACTGGCAACAACTTGTTCTAACAGTGTAAAACTGTCCAGAAAATCTTCTTCCTCTATCAAATGACTTTATCAAATTGACATAAAATTAGCTAGGACAAATCATGTATTTTCTGAGCACTTATTAGGTAAAAATCCAGCTATGGAACTTAAAAATCTTGTCTTATTTATTTGTTTGTTTGTTTATGGATGTCTGAGGATCCCTGTGTGATGACTCCACCAGGGAACAACCAGACCTCTGAGAGTCGCTGTCAGGTCCCCTGACTCTACCTCATCACTGCCACCTCTACTCACTTGCTGCTGTTTGAAGCAATACTTCAAAATCAGCCTCCAGACCTCAGCTTTTGACTTGTACAAGCAGCAGCTACAACTTCCTGTGTTGAAGACCCAAGCCTGCCTGCTTTACCCTTGTAAGCTGAGTTCTTGTTATACCAGCTCCCCGCCCCCCACTGTGTGTGTGTGTGTGTGTGTGTGTGTGTGTGTGTGTGTGTGTGGTGTGTGTGTGCGTGTGTGTAAACTGCTCTCACTTGGGTTCATGTTTTGAATCCGTTGGCTCAAGAAGGGACAAGCTGCTGCCTTCCTCCCTTTGTTTCAGGAAGTTTGCGCAACAACCGCAGTGGCTGGGCTGCCGCTGCTGATCCTATCTGAGCACATCCCAGCCGTTCACCCGCTGCAGACTCCTTCCGAGGGAAGCTCTTTCCCTTGGTCTGGTGGCTGATGAGGAGCGGAGAGAAAGGCTGGCAATCGTTTACTCATTAATATCGATTGCATCAATCGCCTGACCTCAGGCAACGAGCAAGCAGCTCCTGCTGTACTAACTGTTAAGCAGAGTGGGCATGTCTCCTTTCTCCCAGGGGCAGCTTTTGATGGGTCAAGCCTCAGGGTATCAATCATATTTTGGTATATTTCGTATATAAGACCCTTAGTGCTCTTGTCTGAATTTACTCTGACTTAAAGAAACCCGGAAGAGAAATTGTTCAGCTAAATTAGGGATTTTATTTACAATAAAAAAAATGGGAATTTTATGTACAATTAAAAAAAAAGCCTCTTCCCAGCCAGGCAGTGGCAGGTACCTTTAATCCCAGCACTTGGGAGGCAGAGGCAGGCAGATCTCTGTAGAGATTGAGGCCAGTCTGCTCTACAGAGCAAGTTTCAAGACAGGACCCCAGGTTACACAGAGAAACCTTGTCTTGAGAAACCAAAAAAAAAAAAAAAAAAAAAAAAAAAAACTCCTCATCCCCTCTGCAAAAGGCCTCTTCTTGGGAAGCTCTGGTTGCCAGACCTTCTGGGGCAGTTAGGGGTTTGGTTTTGACTGGGAGAAGGAGGGTGGGAGAGGTTGCCTGGCTCTTCCAACACACACCCCCATCCCACCCCCACCCCCCATCCCACCCCCACCCGGTCAGAGTCACGGGTGTCTCCAGCTGTAGCTGGACCTGCGCCAAATCCTGCAGCCATCCTGAGCAGCGGCTCACCCTGTCCTCTAGGCTCCTCCTTCCTGTCTTTGTTAATTCATCCCTTTCACCATTCCCTTCTTGGCACCCAGTGTATCCACCCAGTGCCCAGCTAGGCACTGCAGATACATAGGCAAATAACGTAGGCAGAGCCCTTGCCTTGAGGTACCTTCAACCTGTGGGTGAGCAGGCCAGAGCTGACCCAAAGTGACTTGTTGCTCAGGAAACACAGGACAGGCTGAGCTCTGATACCTGGGAGGGGTAAAGAAGGGTCACTCAGAGGAGTGTCATCTCCCATGGAAATGAGAGATGAGCAGGTAGCCAGATAAAAATGTCAGGGGACAGGAGAGAGCAGGACCAAAGCCTAGAACAGGAGGAGGGGAAGCCAAGAGCTAAGATAGGAAAGGAACTCGGAAAGACATTGCCAATATCATTCAGCAAACCTTCAGAACAACTTGGGGAGGCAAGGAATCTCTACTCTCACCGTCCTCACTCTATAAAGAGGGAAACTGAGGCACCCCGTGGCCAGGCACCCTGCCGAAGATGCTATAACAAAGTCCTGCTTCAGACCCAGGCCATCTAGCTCCTGGGTTCACCCAACATGCAAATGAATCACGGTAACAGACTTAGAGTGGCAAAAGAGTAGGAAGGCCTGCTGAGGGAACGGTGCGAGTGTAGCCAGTCTCCCCTGCACCATGTGTGTTTGCTAAAGTCTCCATGAGCTTGGTGACTAAGCTGTTGCGGCAGAACAACAAAGCCAAAGAAACCCCACCGCCTCTGGCTAGGACGTGCTCTCCTGAGTGATTCACACCCCCACATTTTGTCCAAGCCTCTGTGGAGGTTAACACAGCTGAGCTTGACAAGAAGGTCTGGGCTTTCGGTATGTCGTAAGGGAGTTTTAGATTATGTTAGTAGAGGTGAGAAGACCGTTCTAATTGCGGGTAGCGCTCTTGCACGGGCTGGGGCCCTGGGCTTAGCGAGAGGTCCAGCAGAGAGAGCTCCACTCATCCCTCTCTGAGCTTCGTGACTATGGATTTAATGTGACCAGCGTCCTCCTCACCAAATCACCATGTCCTCCACGACTTTCCTGCCACAATAGCCTGTCTCCTTGAGCTGTTGGTTTTTGTGAAGCATTTTGTGAGATATTTTGCCACAGCAACGAAAGTAACTCATGCAGCTACCTTCTTGGGCTTGGCCTTAAGTCAAGTCAATCCAGCACAAAAGGCCTCCCCAGGGGTCTCTCTGCTAGGCGAGAAGGGAAGAGCTGTAGACTCTTGTTTCTATGGCTTCGGTAGCGGTTCCTTTCTCTCCGCAGCCTCCTGATGCCTGCAATCTCTCCCACCGCTCCAGCCCACACTCGCCTCTCCCTTCTCTCAACTCCCATGGCACTTATTGTAAGGCGCACACAATCGGCTCCTGTGTGCATTGTTCTCTGTTTTGCGTTCACTCATCCGTGCTGCTCTCCCGAATTGTCTAGGGATGAGTCATAATTTGGGTGACTGTTAAAGGTTTAGTGCTTTATGTACCAAAACCTTAAAACGCCAGTACCCTGGCCACTGCAGAGAATATCTCTAACTGCTCGCTCTGCCTGTCCACACTCTCTCCCTGCACACTTCATCATTAGCTAGAAAACGGAGGAACCAAGGATGCTTTGCTCCCAGGCAGGAGAAAAGATGCCAAATCTGCCAAGAGCAGGAAAAAAAGAGGGAGTGGGGGTGCAACATTAAGTTTGAAGTTGAAGACAACAAATGTCTGTATACCTTGGTGGGTTTCAAACAAGGGCAAGGTGGGGAAATCAAGACAGTCTCTGACCCCTACCCAACCCTTAGCCTTGGCAGAAGAATTATAATGACCTGGTATAGAGCTCTATTAGAAGTCTAAGAAAGTATGCAGTAGAGCTGCGACTATATATAGCCCGGTGATAGAGTGCTTGCCTAGCTTGCATGAAGCCCTGGGACTGGTTAATACATAAACTAGGCTTGTGAGGCACTCAGAGAGAAGGAAGGAAGAGGATGCCAAGTTCAGGGTCATCTTTAGTTGCACAGTGAGTTTAAGGCCAGCTAACAAATACAGGAGACCCGTGCCTTTAAAAAATATGTATGCATGTGGTATGTATGTATGTATGTATATCCACAGGGATGCATCAATAGTTAAGAGCACTGGTTACTCTTTCAGAGGACCCAGGTTAGATTCCCAGCACCCACCTGGTGGCTCACAATCTACTGTAACTTCAGCTCCAGGAGATTCATTATTCTCTTCTGACCTCTGAAGGTACCATATGTACATGGTACACATACACACGTTGAAGCAAAATGCTCTTACCCATAAAATAAATAATTCAAAATTTAAATATATATACATAATGTAGATCATGCCTGACTGAGAACCTGATGAACTTTTTTTGTATGTGATTATTAAGATCACTGCTGTGCAAGTTCTAATGTGCTCCTGATGTCTTAGGTTTTTCTCACTATCTCTTTGTTAGTCTGTTCTATTTTATCAAGTGATTGCTTTGATAGAAGTGTCTGGATCCCAGGGTAGCCCTCGAAACCTGAGTTCCCCTCAGAATCACCTGCTGGCAAAACAGAGTTGATGCTGACGTCTTATGATTGGCTACTTCTGGGTGGTTGTGGCCTAGGAAACCCCCGTGAGTGGGCCTGTTGCTAAAAGTCCTGCCCCAGAGGTGATGAAAACAATGTATTCACCTTCTCCTAAGGTACCAATGACAAATTGAGTATGATTTCACCAAAGTGTGGGAAATCAAAGAGGTTTGGGGCTTACTTACAGAGGGTAGATGAGAGATTATTTACAGGAGTGTGGGTGCTGTCCCCCAAAAGGTTGTACAAGGATGGTTTTAGGAAAACCGAAAGTTGCATAGATGGAGCCACACAAACCTAGTCTTCCCTGCCTTATATACTCTAGCCCCTTTTGCAATTAGGGCAGACTTGCCTACCACAGGGGCTACAGAATGGCTGGATACTCATCTGAGGGTGCTGTGACCCTCTCTGACCCTCCTTCTTTTAGTGGATGTCAGTCATCAACTAGCCTAGCTGGAACGATCTTTTGCAAGTGAACACAAATGAACTCTCAAAGATGGTGGTTGTTTGGGCTCAGTGGATAATCCAGCATGGCACGGCCTCGCAGAACTGCCAAAAATGGGGATGCCTCCTCTGTCCTTGACTAAGCTCCAGGGCCTACCCCTTACTCTCTTCTAAGCTCCTGTGGGCACAGTTCCAAAAACTCCAACATCTGAGACAGTGCCTAGCAGGTGGCAGACCCTTAACATTTTTCCTGAGGGCTGGAAAGATGGCTCAGCGGGTAAGAGCACCAGCTACTCTTCCAGAAGACCCAGATTCAACTCCCAGCACCCCATGACAGTTCACAACTGTTTGTAACCGCAGTTCCAGGAGATATGGCATCCTCGCACAGACACACATGCAGGCAAAACACCAATGCACATTTTTTGAATGAATCAATGAGAAATTGAGTTAGGGCTTGAAAGCCTGCCAGGGTGTTTTTTAATGCCTCGTCTCTGTGGCATTCCCTGAGAGACCCAGGATCTTCCATGTGGCTTCAAGGATCTTGGCAAGTGAGCACAATCCTATTTTCATGGACTATCTGAGCACAGCTCTGTTCTCTGCTTCTCTGTGCCTTCATACGTAGGTGGGCACACAGTGAGTTCCTGATGCTAACCATCGATAAGATTGGCCATGCTTTGTCTTGATGGCCTGAAATCACTCCCCAAACAAACCTTCACTGAATGGCTTTTGTGGGCAAGAAAAGTCACCAGGGACAAGGGAGTGAGATCTAATTTTTTCCCACTTGAAGAGCACAGTCTGAAGGTAGGAATTTGGGAGAGAAATACAGAAACCATCAAAGAGAATAAGCAAGGGATCAGAGGGTAGCCCTGCTTGCTCTAGATACATTGGGAGTGAAACAGAGCTCCCATATGAAAACAGAGACAGTTGCACTCATCAGTAGATATATACTTAGCCACCCACCAGCCTCAAATAACTAAGCATTGTTCTCAAGACAGCCTTGGCTTATCCTCCACTGCAAGTGTACAGAGTCCTGGCTGTTCTAGAAAAAGTCAGGCAGGCCTGTTTCTGTATCCTAACTCTAAGGCCTACCAATTGGGTAGGTGATTTAAAGGGTCGGCGCCTCTGTGGAACCAACTAGGCTGTGAGGTGTTTGTTCAGAGGACACTGGAGAGATGAGATGGGAAAACAAAACAAAACCCTGGGCTTAGGAAAGCATGTGGTCTGGTAAGGGAGCAGTGACAGAGGCACCTTGTGGGCAAACATTTAGAGCTATGGATGGATGTTGATATCATTGGCTGAGTGGGAAAAGTTATTGGATGTGTTAGTCAGGGCTTTCCAATGAAATTATATCAAATATATGTGTTATGGTTTAAGTAAAAATGCTGCAGGTTCCCAAGGGGCTGCAGCAGGCAGCAGGCCATGAGACCATGCAGCAGATCCCCAAAGTGGTGTCAGGCAGCAAGTCCTAGGAGCAACCAGTCCCAGGAAGAGATGGCACAGTTCCTCAAGTGGCTGCAGTGGGCCATGACGGGCAGCGAGTCCCAGGCAGGGAGCCGTGTGGTGGGTGAGAGACCTCGACAGGGCAGCCAGTCCCATGAGAAGAGACAGACAGATGGGCATACCATGAGACCATGCCACAGGTCTCCAAAGGCAGTTGGTCCAGGGCAGTGTGGGTGAGAGATGGAGACAGATAGGCACGCCATGCAGAGTGAGGTTGGATATTTATTTAGTGGGTTATGGAGGGAAAGGGGAAAAGGGGAAAGAGGAGAGAGAGGGAGAGAGAGTGGGAGGGAGGGAGAGAGAGAGAGACAGAAATAGGGGTGGGGAGGAGAGGAGCCACAGCAGCAGCTACCTCTCTGGGAGAGAGACAAAAAAGGAAAGGACCCAGACTGGAAGCTGAAGATCAGCTTGCCTCTGCAGAAGAGGGGAGGGAGTGGGCATGGCTTGTCTCTTAAAGGGACAGGGCATATCATTACATTCCCATCTCTTTTTTATAATAAAAAGGTAGGAGGTTAGACACCACAGGTTAAAGGAATTGGAATGGCAGATTTTCAAGACTGCTTCCCATTTATTTGTGGGTGTTGTCTTTTGGGGGGAACCTGAGTAGACTGGGTGCTGATCACATCCTGGCATAGCTAGTCTCTTTGGTTTAAGTAAAAAATGCTGCAGGTCCCCAAGTGGTGGCAGGCAGCGGCAGTGGGTCCCAAGACCACGGCAGACCACAAAGGCAGCTGGGTCCCAGGCAGGAAGCCATGTGGCGGGTGAGAGGCCAAGACAGTTAGGCACACAATGCAGAGTGAAGTTGGATATTTATTTAGTGGGTTATGGAAGGGAAGGGGAGGAGGGGGAAGAGCAGAGAGAGAAAGAGAGAAACAGGGAGGAAGGGAAGAAGGGAGAGGCAAAGCTGCTCCAGGGAGAGAGAGAGAAAGAGAGAGAGAGAGAGAGAGAGAGAGAGAGAGAGAGAGAGAGAGAGAGAGAGAGGGGGGGAAGGGACACTGACTGGCTGGAAGCTGAAGATCATCTTGCCTCGGCAGACAGGGGAGAGAGTGGGCGTGGCTTGTCTCTTAAAGGGAGAGGACAGACCATTACAATATGTACTAGTTACTTCTCTCAGCTGTGGAGAAATACATGGCCAAAGGAACTTTGGAAGGGTTTATTTCAGCTCTCCATTCGAAGGTGTGGTGGCAAGAGCTTCAGTCAGCTGGCCATATTACATCTGTAGTCAGGAAAAGAGAGACGGACATGCAAATGTTCTGCTTGGTTTCTCTATGCAGACCAGGACCTTAGCCTGTGAAAGGTGACCCCTTATTATAGACCTTCCTGCCTCAGGTAACCTAGTCTTGATAACTCCTTACAGATGGGATCCAGATACTTGTCTCTTCCACGGCAATAGATCTTGCCAAGTCAACAAATCAGTATTGGCTATCACAATATAAAAACAGGAGAGATCGGTGGATTATAAGTCATTGATTTATTGTGCGGGGTGGACCAACAAGCTGAGCCACAGAGGGCTGGTGCTCCACTTCCAGCTCAGAGGTCTCAAATGACACCAGAATAAATGCAGGCTGTTGGAGGACTCCCTCCTGGTGAAAGGAGGCCTGGGTTTTGCCCTGTCCAGGCTTTCAGCTGAGAGGGTGAGACCCACCTACAAGGTCCACAAATTATCAATCTCAGCACCTGGGAAGCAGAGGCAGGTGAATCTCTGTGAGTTCCAGGCCAACCTGGTATACAGAGTGAGTTCCAGGACACCCAGGGCTATACAGAGAAACCCTGTTTAGAAAAACAAAACAAAACAAAATAAATAAAATAAAAAATATAAAATCTCAGTCTCATTAACATCTTTATGGCAACACCCAGATCATTTTTGACACTAAAGGTGGCCATCCTGCAGTCCTTACCTGTGCTAACTAACACAATTGATTCAAGAGATAAACTTTCATTAACATTTCACAAGTTACCAAGGTTCCTTGAGGAGGGACAACACCCTCCCTAGCCTCAAGCAGAGGGAAAAAGGAAACAACAAACCTAAAATTTAGCTGGGCTGTGACAGCCAAGGCATTATCCCAGCACTTGAGAGGCAGAGGCAGTCAGATCTCTATGATTTCAAGACCAGCCTGGTCTACAAGAGCTAGTTCTGGACAGCCTCCAAAGCTATAGAAAAACTCTTGTCTCGAAAAACCTAAATAAGTAAATAAATAAACTAAGATTTACTGGACACTTGCAAGATAGCCCATATTTTCTTATGGGAGACTTCACTTAATTCTTTGAGTTATGAACTGCTTTTACAGTTTACAGGTATAGGAACTGAGGTCCAAAGAGTGCCAAGATGCCCAAGATCAAATCATAAATATAATGTCTGAGTTTAAGGATCATCTGACTGCAAGATGAATGTGTGTTGTTCTCTTTCAGCAACTTTTTAGCTGGCAATTCAGGAAAATTAAGGTAACTGTACAGTACTTTCTCTGTGGTCTGTTCCCTAAAATCCTTCCCAGCATGTTGGTGTGATACTGAATACATGGCTGCTACTCCAAGAGGACAGGGAAACTGTAAAGGTAAAAGTAAAATGCCGAGGATCCCTAAGTGGCTCTCCGATGACATGGTGGCAGGCAGCGGGTTGTGGGTCGAGAGCAGCCAGTCAGTCCCAGGCAGGGAAGGCGCAGTTCACCATGAGGCGCCAGCGGGCCGTGAGGGGCAGTGAGTCCCAAGCAGGTAGCCGTGTGGTGGGTGAGAGACCTCTATGGGGCAGCCAATCCCATGAGGAGAGACAGATGGATGGATACCCCATGAGACCAGGCCACAGGTCTCCAAAGGTGGCTGGTCCCCGGCAGGGAGCCATGCAGTTGGGGCGAGAGAGAGAGACATGGATAGGCACACCATTCAGAGGTAGGTTGGATATTTATTTAGTGGGTTATGGAAGGGAAGGGGAGAAGGGAGAAGAGCAGAGAGAGAGAGAGAGAGGCAGAGAAGGGGGAGGGAGGGAGAGAAAAACAGAAGCGGGGAAGGGGAGAAGTAGGGAGAGGGAGGCAGAAGTTGCTTTTTCAAGAGGGAGATGGAAAAGGACTCGAGCTGGAAGATGAAGATCAGCTTGCCTCAGTGGACAGGGGAGGGAGTGGGCATGGCTTGTCTCTTAAAGAGACAGAGCAGACCATTACAGAAACAAGTCAGAACCTTCTTAAAGTTCAGTCCCTATCAGAACCTGAGAGGACCAGGTGAAGCAGCCCCAGCAAAACTTCAGGGATGTGCTTTGATACCTACACTACATAGGTGCTCTACTGCTGAATAGCTGGGTGACTAGGCTGTGCCTCATTTCCTTTTTCTTTGGATTGGAGATGGTGATTACAACTGTATTTGCTGGTCAGGTGGTGGTTGTACAAGCCTTTAATCCCAGCACCCGTGGAGGCAGAGACAGGCAGATCTCTGTGAGTTTGTGGCCAGCCTGGTCTACAGAGCGAGTTCCAGGACAGGCTCCAAAGCTACGGAGAAACCCTGTCTCGAAAACTCCCAAAAAACCCAAAACAGGACAAACAAACAAAAGAACAAACAAAAACTGTATTTGCTTTCTAGTGGCATTAAGTATATTAAATGAGTAAATCCCTGCGGGACTTAAATCATGTGTGACACTCATTACTACTCAATAAATGCCTGTTTGTCTGTGTCCTGGGACTTCAAGTGTCCAAATGTTTCTTTTGGACACAGAGGCGGAATTCTCTGGAGACTCTCATATCTTACAATTTCATGATGTGTCAGTGTTTCTGATTTCAGATCGTCTTAACTATATGAGCTTGTCTACGATAAATATTTGGATGAAAGCGGAGATTTTTAGGGGGTAGGATACAGAGAAAAGCAAAAACTTGCCCAGTGCCGCCTGGAGAGATGTCAGAGCATCCTGACTTATTGAAAAAGAATGGGTCCACCTGCCTTTCTGGATAGTGCAACCATTTGACAATTCCCCTTCAAATATCTCTATCCCCCCCCCCCAACACACACACACACACACACACACACACACACACACACACGCCTCCTATTCTCAGGGCTTGCTGCTCTAATTTAGGGAATCTTGAAATTCACTGCCTTAAAAGCAGGCGTTTTATCTGACCTTCCACATGGAAATTCTTTCCTTTGGAATTTCTATGTGTCCAGCTCCACCCAACCCACAGGACCATAAATGCTTGCGTGTCGGCAGCCTGGCCTCAGGGATTCCAGAAATAATGTCGGGCCCTAGCTAGAGCACTGGAGCATAGTAAGGCATTTCTGTACCGAGACAGAGTCGCTTTCCAACCAGGCCTCTCCCCGACAAAGCACAAAGCAACCTTTACTAGTTGGCTGGGGAGGGGCAGCTGGGAGGGAATACGAATTTCTGGAAAGTTTGTCCTTTTCCGTCAAACCTACCATACTGGAGTCTCCAGATCCGCTGGCTTCCTCTTAGCATTTGAATTCACTTTGCTTGCAGCGGCGGTCACTAAGTTCTTTGAACCCTTGGGGAACAACGGGAATTGGAATCTCAGCCTCCTGAGCCCAGGTGGCAATTTCCTTCTGAAGTCAGGCAGGACAGCCACCTCACTAGGAGTTGGGGCGTGTTTGTGATTGAAGGCAGGAGAGAAAAGAGCGATTTTAAAAGAAATGTTAGTCATGATCTTGAATACATAGTATCCGGGGCAAATGTTCTCATTTCAGAAGGGTGTTTATCGTGCGGAGAAAATCGGAAGTCAACACAAGGGGAGAATTTTGGCTTTATAAGAATCTTCGAAAAGAAAAAAGAGCATGAAAAAAAAAAACCCACCACACCCAAAAATCGAAACCTTGTACACTTGCTTGTGTGTATGTGTGTGTGTGTGTGTGTGTGTGTATTTAGACAGTAACCTGGAGAAGTAGGAAAGGATTTAAAAAAAAAAATGTTTCGGGAAGCAGGTAGTCATAGCTGTTTCTCCAAATCGTGCTTAATGTCATTTTCCATTTTTTTAAAAAAAAGCGTAACTGACTCTGCCACGCGGACCTGCCCGGATCTCCTACATCTACCTTTCCACAAGAGAATTCCAGGCTCTAGGATGCCTGCGAGAAAAACTCGTATTAAGCCACTTTCTCTGGGAACCAAATCTTTTCTAATGGGGATGGGGTTATCTCTAATTTGGAGTAGGAATAGGAAAGTCATAAAGGCTGCATGTTAGCGTCTGGGGTTCCAAACCTTTGTCAAGAATAGGAAGGTGGAAGAAAGAAAGGCGCTTGTGCAACCAAACGGCCAATTATGTCACCCTGTGAAGTCCAGCCGCAAGCCGCTGTAGCCAGTGAGCTGCAACGCCCCATCTGCAGTGGTCGCTGCAGCAGGACACGCGGCCGCAGCCGGGGAGGTCGAACGCACCTCCGGGTCCCGTGCCGCACCCAGGAGTGCCGGGCTGGCGGGGAGGATGAGGGGAGTTGGTAAAGGCATCGCCATGGCAACAGTGACGTCCATTCACCCTGGATCTAATTGGAGGAAACCCCGTGGCCGAAGCCGCAGCCTGCGGGCCAACCGAACCTACCCGAGCCGACCCACCCTCCGAGCCTCCGCTTCGCTTCCCGCCCCGCCCCCATGCGCCCCCTTCCGCGCGCTCGCTTCTCATTGGTCAGCCAAGGGTCTGGAGGCGGGACTCCCCGGGGAAGTGCGGAACGCTATTGGCCGGCGGCGTGCTCGTCGGCTCCGCGCTAGGCTGAGACGGGAGGGTCCTCGGCTAAAGCCCAAAGCAGATCAAAGTGGTGGGACTCGCGTCGCGGCCGCGGAGACTAGAAGGTGAGTACGGGCGCCGCCGAGGAGCCGCCGCCGCCGCCGCCGCCGCAACGGATCGGGGCCGGGGTGGCGGGGTACGGTGCTCGGGGCTGCTAAGCCACCGCGCGCCCGAGGGACGGGCCGGGGCGGGAAGGTGCGGCGCCAACGGCCGCTTCCATCTTGGGCCAGGAGGGGCCCGCGCTCCGGCCTCGGGGAGGCGCGGCGGGCGGGCTGGAGGGCGCGCGCGGAAGGCGGCGGCCCCGCGGGAGGCTCGAGGACGCGGCCTCGTGCTCCGAGACAAAGCGGGCGTCCGGCCGCATTGTCTGACGTGCTCTCCCCCCGCTCTTTTTTTTTTTCCTCTCCGGCGCCGCCCCGCTCCGCCCCGCCCCTGGCGGCTCTCTCAGGAGGACTCCGGATTCGGCTCGGCTCTCGCCCTCGCTTCGCCATGGAGAAGACCGAGCTGATCCAGAAGGCCAAGCTGGCCGAGCAGGCCGAGCGCTACGACGACATGGCCACCTGCATGAAAGCCGTGACGGAGCAGGGCGCCGAGCTGTCCAACGAGGAGCGCAACCTGCTGTCGGTGGCCTACAAGAACGTGGTCGGGGGCCGCCGGTCCGCCTGGAGGGTCATTTCGAGCATCGAGCAGAAGACCGACACCTCCGACAAGAAGTTGCAGCTGATCAAGGACTATCGGGAGAAAGTGGAGTCGGAGCTGAGGTCCATCTGCACCACGGTCCTGGTGAGTCGTGGGTCGGCGGCGGCCGCCGGGTGGGGGGAGAGTAGGGCGGCGGGAGCCGAGACCCTTTTGTGTGGGGTTCTTGATGGCGAGCGGCCGGTGGTGGGGTGGCGAGTTGGTGGGATGAACCCCTGGGCTGCCTTTGTCCCTTGTCTCCGAGCTTCCCCAAGGGTGAGCAAATCTCCCAGGCTCTGGGTTACAGAAACTTGGGAACATCCGTATAGGACTTGCACAAAACTGGAAGAGATCTATTTAACCTTGTGCCAGGAGACAGGTCACTTTGGGGGCTTCACATCATAGGGGGAAGGCATGGGGGCTTTTAACATAGAGATGCTAGTATATCCCCCCCTCCCCCGGATTTAGGAATGGGAAACTAAATATAGCTTCATCTTTTCAGGTGAGAATATGTTGAGACGTTCCCTGCTAAAGGTGTGTGTGTGTGTGTGTGTGTGTGTGTGTGTGTGTGTGTGTGTGTGTAGGCGGAAGTTCACTAAATGAAAAGGCTACAGACAAATCTAAAAGAACACAATGACCTGGTCAGTTTCATTATTTAGTAGCGTTTTTCCCTTTTTGTTGCCTCACTTAGCCCGGGTGTGTAGAGATGAAATCATTTCTGATGGGATTGGCAAGGAAAGCCTTCCAGGTTTTGAACTATCCGGTCCTTAGCTGTTGTGAGGTCCTTATTAGAGGGAGCAGGGGTTTGCAAAGCTTGGTCATTGCACAGACCCTTTAATCAATGAAGTAAGGTTCTCACATGTAAGTCGTAGTGTATCGTGGGGTGTCAGCTAGTTTCATGCTGCAGTTTTTTCTGTGAGACGTGTGCTCGTTCACATGCAGTAGTGATTAGTGCAGTAGCTGCCGGGTGTGCCCTCCACATGCCACCTTTAGAAGAGGCGCCCCGACCGCTCCATCAGTACTGTGTTCAGGTGCCTTTGAAAGGCAAGCATGCAAGGTTGGTGATTTTTCTTAAGAGAAGAAAAAAAATTACCCTTTCCTTCCAGCCTTTCCTTCATCACATCAAACCCCTGGAACCTAGAACTTCTATTTCCGAGAGATTATCTGAATGAAATCTTGATAGATAGGTGCAGATGGTAGGGGCAGTTCATGGTACAGTGCCGAAAGCCCTGCCGCTTTATGAAGACAAGCCAGGTTTTGTTGTATTAACATGTAAGTGCTCTTAAGTCCCTGTTCACATAGAGGGAGGCCCAACTCCCGGGCTGAGTTGTTTTTTTTTGTTTGTTTGTTTGTTTTTTATATTTAAGAGAGCTGCCAACTTGGATAAAAATGGCAGACATTAGTAGCATGTATTGATGGCTGTTGTTACCTACCACTTTGGTTTATTTACCCATACAGTTCAGGATTGCCAGGTTTTTTCATGTTCTCTAGCAGTTTAATTCTGAACCAAGGGAAAATGTATTCTATCTTGCAGCTCTTACAATTCTATTTTAAGATTTTGTGTGTGTGTGTGTGTGTTCTGCCTGCATGTATGCATGCGTACCACCCATGAGGATGCTTTGTCCAGAGGCCTGAGGGAAATGGCCAGGGGTCTTTTATCCTCTGAAACTGGAGTTAGTTTTTAGCCACTGCTTGGGTGCCAGGAACTTGACTGAGGTTGTCTTGAAGAACAGCAAGTGCTCTTAGCCACTGAACCATTTCTCCAGTCCCAGAAACTTGGGTTTTTAAGGTAGCATGAATGTGGGAGTTTTCCTGTTTTCGATGGTGTGGTTTGAGAGAGTGGCCAGACACTTACCATAGCCCTCTCATGTGTATCCTTTTAGGAAGAGAGAATTCTTGAAATTAGGGCAGCACTTTTTCTTGCATGAGACAGAGGAAGGTTAGACTAATCTGAGACAGCAATGCACAAACTAAAGTTAATATAGTGTCTTTAGCTGAATTTTGCCTTGTTGACTAACTTTGAAAAGAGGATCCTGGGGAAACATGTCTTCAGGTGGCAAATGTACTGGAGAGCTTGCTGTACAGTGAAAGGTTAAGAAATAATGCAGGGAAGAACAAAGCTGAGAACCATTGATTTTATTCATTTATTTGCCCTGCAGTAATTTATAATTTTGGGAAATATAGATCATATAAGCCAATATCTATAAGGTGCTTATGAACAAAAGGTAGTGTAGTTAGAAGGAAACAGACTCACGGAGAGAGACAGTAGATGTGAGGGTGAATGGACAGTGTTGGAAGTGGGCTGTCATTCTTCCAGGACAATGGGGCATGGGACAGACAGGAGGCTTTCTGTGTGACTAGAGGTTCATCTGTTGGTAGGAACCATAGTTGGTAAGGGCAGATCAAAGGGAGAACCTAGATGGAGGTTTTGGGTTTTCTTTTTATGGTACTGGGGATTGAACTCAAGGCCTTGCAAATGTTAGGCAAGTGCTCTGCCACCATGAACTGTATCTCCAGCCACTGTAGATATTTATAATGGTGTTTTATAGTACAATAAATATTATAATCTGATAAACTAGTCAACAAGAATCTGATGAATGATAGATTCATAATTATAGTCATAGGTCTAAACGTTTTTATTTGTAATTAGTAATTTAGTAAGGAGTCAGTGAAGAGGAGGAAGAGGGAAACCTAGTTTCTGAACATGAAAACAGTAAACTAAACATGAACACTGTGTATTGAGGAGGGGACTAGGAAGGAGAAATTGATACAGAGGGGAAATTTGAGATTCATTTGGTTTAAGAATCAGCTTGTGTTTTGATCCAAAATATCGTTGACTCCCTCTCCGAATAGATTGGGGGTGGATAATTTTGACTGTTTATCCAGAACGTAGATGAACAGCCTTTGGTAGTCATTGTTTTCAAGGTTCCTAAACTGTGACATTCCATGTAAAAAGATTAAAGTCCCAATAAATACTGTGAAGAGAAGCAGACCAAAATGGTTCAAATCAGACTCCTAATGGCAGTTTTAAAGTCAAAGGTTTTGCCAGGTCACTTGTCAGTATAATCCGGTTGGTCTAAATTTTTAAAGTGTCTTTCAGTTCTAGTAATTGGGGCCTATCCATAGTTGATTCTTGCCCTTCCACTTCTGCTTTAACTCCCACCTCTGGTGGTTTGAATGAGAATGGCCCCCACAGTCTCCCGCATTTGAACGCTTGGTTCCCAGTTGGTGGAACTGTTTGGAAAGGATTAGGTGTGCCTCTGGGACTGTCAGTTCCAGTCAGCTCTTTCTGTCTAGTACTTGTGGATCAAGATGTAAGCACTCAGCCACTATTCCAGCATCATGCCTGCCTGCTGTGTGCGCTCTCCACCATGATGGCTTACTCTAACCCTCAGAAACTGTTAGCCTCAAATAAACACTTTCTTTTATAAGTTGTCTTGGTCATGGTGTCTTATTACAGTAAAATAACTAAAGACAACCGCTAAAATAATTGTAGCACATGTCATCAAAGATGAATAAAATGATGGAAATCTAGTGACTAGTGTAATGTCTTTGAAGAAGTGGTCCAAAAGTTATTAATGACCTGAATGCTGATAGGAGCGAAGTGTAAGTGAAAAGTCAAGCAGTGGTTAATTAAATAGGTTAAATAAGACTTTGGGAGCAGTTCAGAACTTGATATGAAGTAGGAGCAGACCAAAGAAATCAGATGGTTTCATAAAGTGTCCCCTCTGAGACTAGGAACAAAATTTATCATTTACAAGCCTTCAACTAAGAGACAGCCACTTGAGGTGTATGCAGGTTAGTCTTTGTCTTTAGAGCTGTAGTACCCTCTCTTCTAGTCTTTGAGTAGAACAGTTGCAGCATAATGCAGGGACAGTTTGAAGTCCTACTGTCAGTACTCTGATCTTTTTAAAAATATGAGTCAGCTAGGGTGGTAGGTAGAAGGAGCAGAGGTCAGAATTAACCTCTATATTGTAAGTTTGAGGCCTGCCTGACTTTTGTGACACCCTGTCTCAAAAAGGAATAAAAACAAAAACAAGAGCCAGAGGCAAGTACAGGGATAATGTGCCTGTAATCTGAGCCATTTGGGAGGTTGGAGCAGGTTTGAGAGTGAAGCCAGCTTGGGGAGCAGCAAGAGCCAGTCTTAAAAAAAAAAAAAGAAAGAAAGAATCATGTGATGGCACACACCTTTAGTCCCAGCCCTCGGAGGCAGCATGTCCATAGAGCAAGTTCCAGGACAGCCAGGACCACACGGAGAAACCCTGTTCTTTAAAAAAGAAGAAAGAAAAAAAACCATGTGCATTGAGTGGGAAGTGAATGCACTTAGTCCTAGTATTCAGGAGGCAGAGGCAGGAGGATCTCAATCAAAAGCTGTGTAACTAAACCTCTACTGTTTCAAATGAGGGCAAAAGAAAATCTCATAAAATAAAAATATAGACAGTGGAAAACTGATCTTGTAGTAGCTGTAAGCCTTATTTCAGTTATAATCTTAAGTTTAGTTATGTTCTGAATTAACCTCTTCTAATGAAAATATAGCTCATGCTGGTCATTATTTTGATTCTTGATCATTAGCAATCACATATCTTAATCTTAATGCAATTTTCTGTGTATAATAGGAAAAGTATGGGCTCTGGAATGGAAGGTGGCAAACACACCCCCCCCCTTTTGATACAGTTTCTCTGTGTAGCTCTGGCTGCTCTGGAACTTACTGTATAGACCAAACTGACCTCAGATTCAGAGATCTGCCTCCTGAGTGCTGGGGTTAAAGGTGTGCCCAACTGTTGCCCAGTTTGGAATTGGCAGTTTTTAAATCACTGTTCCTTGGTTGCCTTGTTTGGTGAGCACTGACCTAGCAGTGCTTCTTAATCTGTAAATTGGGGATGGTGTCCTCTGTTAGAGGTTTGTGGGTGAAATAGCTGCATTAGTGGACCTTTGGGGTGTGGGGGTAGAAGGGGGAGATAGTGTAGCTGAGGTTGTTCTTGAACTGTTGATGGTGCTGCCACTACCTCTCAAATGTATGCTGTACTTCCCAGAAATTCTTTTTTTATATTTTCTGATCTTGTCCAATTTAAGTATCTTGTGTGTGTCTGTGTGTCTCCTAAATACTGAGGATTGGACCTAGGGTCTCTTGGATGCTAGGCAAGCACTCTCACTCTCTACTGCTAACAGTTGGTATATTTACAAGTTAAGCTGCTAGTGAATACTTCAAAGTTGAAAACTGAAGCATAAGGAAATTAGCAACTTGGTCAAGATCACAAAGTGAGTAAAAGGTAGACCAAAAACCTGAACCCAAGCTGTGTGCCTCCATATGAAATGAAGCAGTAGTTCCTAAATACATGGGAGCTGATTGTAGACCTTTGTGACCTTCTGTGTTAGGAAATGTGGGCATTTTACTGTTAACACACAGAACTTTGAAGGGAGAAGATCGACCTTTAGACAAAATGACTTAAACTTATATTACCGACAGCTTCTTATTTAATATACAGGATATGACAAAATTTTAGTCTTGACTTTTGGTATTTTGTCCTTGAGTTATGTAAGTTACTAATGTCGAGCGTTTTGTAGGTTTTTGTTTTTACTGAAGAGTGACTGGTGAGGACTAGATATATCACTGTATGTGCTTGCTTAGCATGTACAGGGAGGGCCCTGGGTTCTGTCGCAGCAATGGGAAAAGAAAGTAAAATGGAATGGAATGTTGTTAGTGTAAATGAGATTAGTGTTTCTCAACCAGGGTGTTTATCCTCTCCTCTCCATGCCCATATTTCTACATGTGGGGACTTTTGGCAACATCTGGAGACATTTTTGGTTGTCGAAACTTGGAAGTGAGAGAAATAAAGAGCGTGCCACTCCCCCTTAGCCCTCACCCCGTGTGTGTGCATGCATGTGTGTGCTATATTGTGGATAGAGGATAAATATAATAAAATACACAACTGCTGGCAATTACCATAAGAAACTTACTTATCAGATCCTTTCAAAAGCCATTTTGATTGAAGTCCTAAGGTCTGCTTTTTAATAAGCTTGTCACAGAGGCAGAAGCTCTTTACTTCAGTCTCAGCGGGAAGACAGA
The DNA here is from genome assembly GCF_037038515.1 of Microtus pennsylvanicus. Lineage (NCBI taxonomy): Eukaryota > Metazoa > Chordata > Mammalia > Rodentia > Cricetidae > Microtus > Microtus pennsylvanicus. The sequence continues at coordinate 97,339,202 of NC_134586.1, forward strand.
AGTGTGCATCACCTTTGTAAAAACTGTTGCTCACGTTTAAACCCTGTGTCTTTAGATGTTCCATAATTTATGAATGTTCCATTTAATGTTTAGGTTTTAAACAGTTTTTCTCTATTTTAAACAACATGGAGAAGAACATATCTTTTGTGTGCTTTATGCTGTGATTTGCTTATAGTGTCCTAGAAATGAAACTTGTAAATCATCCCTTTGGGCAGACATGAGTTTACATTGTCAGCAAAGGCTGAGAATGGTCATTTCCTCTTAGTACAGAGAAGTGTTTTTGCTTTATTATTTAATGAAATCACTTTATTCTAATTAACTAAAAAATAAAAACACACAGCTAGTTTAAGGAAGCCACTCAAACTTGCCTAGTCCCAAACTCTACATCTCAGTAAACTTGTATATACAGTCAGAATGGCCACTCTGGAGCAATGGAGAGTGTCAGAGTGCCACAGACTGGGGGAAAGTGCTGGTAGGAGCAGAGGAGTATAGTCACCACGTTCTGAGTTTAGAACGCAGTTAAACAGATGGCTGAGACAGTCTGATGGAGAATCTGCATCATTGCATCTTGTGCCACTTTCAGGTTAATGGTAATGCCTACTTTTTAAAGTATAATCATGTATTGGGGCAAGGTGTCTCTCTCTCTCTTTCTTTCTTTTTCCAGACAGGGTTTCTCTGTATAGGTCTGGCTGTCCTAGAACACATTATGTAGATCTGGCTGGCCTCAAACTCAGATCCACCTGCCTCTGCCTCCTGAGTGCTGGGATTAAAGGTTTGTGCCATCACAGCCTGGGCTGGGGTATATAGGATATTCCTTTACACTGTGTGAACGTATGTCACTATGATTGGTTTAATAAGGAAGCTGGCTGGCCAATACCTGGACAGGATAAGGGTAGACAAGTGAACCAGATGAAGGACACTGGTAAGAAGGCGGGCTGAGTAAGAGGAGTCCCCATCCAGACAGGAGAGGAAAAAGGATGTGCAAGATGAAAGTTAAGGCCACATGGCAGAATGTAGATTAATATAAATGGGTTAGTTTAAATTGTAAGAGTTAGCTCGAAACAAGCCTAAATTTTTGGCCGAACATTTATAATTAATAAATAGTCTCTGGTTATTTGGGAATCAACTGGTGGAACAGAGCTGGATCGTGGTTCTAACAAAAAAACTCCACCTATAGGGGTAAGTCTTTTAAAGTAAAGTTTTCACTGGTTAGCCCTTTGTAATATATGACAACTAATATGCTTGTCATATCCGGCCCCTTCCTTTAATTAATAAAATGGATTGAGAATGTTCATCAACTTGCTGTTTTATTTCTTAATGAATCTGAATAGTGTGGCATCAGAGCTACATGGTAGTGAGAGAGCTTTTATAGCCAGGTGGTGGTAGCGCACACCTTTAATCCCAACAGTGGGGAGTGGGAGGCAGGCGGATCTCTGAGTTTGAGACCAGCTTGGTCTACAAAGAGAGTTCCAGGTTAGGCCCCAAAGCTACAGAGAAACCCTGTCTCAAAAAAACAAAAAAGAGAGAGAACTTTTATATTTGAGAGAGGGTTTTCGTATAGCTAAGCTAGCCTCAAACTTATGTAGCTGAGAATGACCTTGAACTTCTGCTCCCATCTTCCAAGTGTTGGGGTTACAGGCACAGGCATGTACCAGCAGAGGATGTGGGGATGAACCTAGGACTTAATGCACCCGAGGCAAGCACTCTACTAACTGAGCATCCCTGTCCCAAAACTAGCCCATATGCTGCTCTTCACTGGGCATATGGGCACAATTCCTTTTTGTTTATTCTTTGTTAACTGATGTTTTGTAGTGCTTGCCAGTCAAGTGCTCTACCACTGGGTACATTCTGTACTGCTACTCCCCTTTTGAAAAATGCTACATCTGGGAGTAGGGAGAGTAATATAAATCTACCTTTTTTAAAGGAGTGACCTTCAGTTTATAATCCTTTGGCCTTCAACTCTGGATTGCTAGAATTGCAGACATGCAGTCATACCCACTTTTATATGGTGCTGGGAATCAAACCCAGGGTTTTATGTATACTAGATGGTCGTCCTACCTCAGCCTCCTACTCACACCTTTTTTTTTTTATTGTAGAACAATTGAAAACATTTAGGAGAATAAAATCAAGAATTCTGCCAAAATCAAAAAGCTAATGTCCGTTTTCATTGCATTATTTCAGTGATACTCTTTTGGGGGTGGGGGTAGGGGCTTTGAGATAGAGTTTTTCTGTGTAATAGCCCTAGCTGGAACTAGCTCTTGTAGACCAGGCTGGCCTCAAACTCACAGAGATCCCCCATTTCTGCCTCTTGAGTGCTGGGATTAAAGGTGTATGCCTCCACTGCCCGGCACTCAGTATACTCTTAAATGCAGCTCACTCTAAGTGTGATTTACCATTTTGCCTTTTTAAAAAATATATTGTATATATAAACACTTTCAAAAATAATTTAACCAACCTATAGACTAGAATAAAAATGGCAATGGATGAAATAAGTTTTCTTCTCTTTACATCTTGTAAATTATACTTCCTTAACACCTTCGTGATGTTCATAAAGTCAATGGCACAAACTTATAAAAATCTTTTAAAAATCAGGGTGGTAGTGGCGGCGCATGCCTTTGTTTGGTTCCAGAATTCGGGAGACAGAGGTGGGCAGATCTCTGAGTTCGAGACCAGTCTGGTATACAGAGTGAGTCCTAGGACTGTCAGGGCTATGACAGAGATTGAAAAACAAAAGAAAGTTTATATGTATGAGAGAGAGCGTGCACAAATTTATTCTAAGAGTAACTGCAAACAATCTATTAGGAAAAATGGATAATAAACAGCAGCATATTAGTCATGGAATACTTCTTGCAATAAAAAGTAGACTATTTGAAAAATTGCCAAGTGAAAATTTTCATGAAAAGAAATATAACATATAATTCTATCTAAATCCTAAATTGTTGGGAAATGAGAGTAGTGATGCTAGAGTAGAGACTGGGATAAACACGGAAAGGCAGGAAGGAAGGAACTTCTGTAGGGTGATATTAGTGTTCAGTGTGAGTTGTGCGCCTTATATTTACTAGTTCTCAGCAGCTAATGTGCCTTTTCATTGGGTGCCCTGAGATAGAGGCGATAGATATGGCTTTAAGGAGTACATGTAATATAGCTACACAGATAATGGATAGCCATAGATAACATTTATAACGTAGTGCAGATTATACCTCACAGTGCTTTAATTCATCTTAGACATAACAGAAGAAGCTAAATGAAAGTGCTTGGTGTCCTTACTAGTACAAGCCCTTTTCTGTCTGTAGTAGTCTTCTAGAGTGTAACAGAACTTGGACTTGACCTGTATTTACTAATCTAACCAAGCGATTTTGACCTATTTGTTATTGAACTTCCTTTGTATTAGGTATCAGAGTGTCCATCTACTTTGATTATTTAGGATTCAACTAAGATCTTCCCCTGCCTCCTTTAGGAAAACTTTTAGCTTACCATCATGTATCACCATGTATCCTTTCCCTTGAAATTCTGCTGCTGGAAGGGAAAGGGAAAGTATAGGCTCTGGTGTGTATTTGTTTTCCATTACAAACCAGAAATGTTGGCCTTACAATAGCCAACATTTTACATGTTGACAAATACAAACGATATTATTCCTGTATATCTTTGACATCTTGAGACAGTGTAACATTTTACCTGGCAGTTACAGTTACTAGGTCCTCAGCTCTCAGCATGAGAGTACAACAGAAGTCAGACAGGAATTGATTTCTGATAGTATCTAGAATTGGTGCAGCTGCTTTGAAGAGACAAGAGCATACTGCAGTTTGCACATCTTTGTTTCATTGCCTCCTTGTCAGAGACCACACCCTGTCGTGCATCTTCACACTGCTGTAGTCATACCACTTGGTCATTGAAGCAGAGACTGGGTGAACCTTTTTGCACTTGAGCATCTTGGGTGTGTGTGGGTGTGTGGAGGGGAGTACACTATGTTCATAGAAAAGTAGTCCTATTCTCTATGAGGCTCTGTGCCAAAGCAGATCCTGATACCAATCCTAGTCTAACTTTGCCTGTGTTAGTGGTGGCTGGAGGTTTTATGGACCAGGAAAAAGGATTTAGAGATTTGAAATTGAGATCTTTGGGGAAAGGACATTTTTTTTTCTGTTTTTATATGCTGTTGCCCCCCCCCCTTTTGTCTGTTGGTCTTTTGGATTTTAACTCTTTTGATCATAAAAAGTAGCCAGTTGACTGCATGGGCTGCTGGTTTATTGTTATTTTTACTGTAGCTGTGGTGGTGCATGCTTTGTTGGACCTGAGTAGTATGTTAAGTCTCTGACATTGTGACAGCAGCTCTCATTCATTCACGGCACTCATTTAGCAACCATTCTAGCTGCTGATAGGTGTTAGTGTTAGAATTCAATCCCTATACAAACATATCAATCCCCTTGTCCCCAGAAAGGCATTAACGAATGTTTTAGACCTTTGTGAATTTTAATAAACACATTTTCAGGTATTGATCCTTTTAACCTTAGGATAAGGCTTTGCTAGAGGGGTGAATTACACGAGTTCACACTAATGGAAAGTGGTGTAATAAGCCTGGATGCCAAGGAGGTTGGGTAGGTGGTTAGTAGAAATAAGTATTATAATTATAGATATATGTCTGGAAATATTTATTTCTGTTTATGACGTATTAAATCTTGTAGAAACTTGTGTCAGGGTACTCAGCCCGTGTGATAATGCACTACAGACAGATACACTGAAGGTTGGGGTGGGGAGTGTTTTCCCGTAGATGAAATTGGAGGGATCCGTTTAATGCAGCATGTGATGTTGCCTTTAGCCTTAGAAGCGCAGGCATATCAAGGAGGAGACATCTTTCAAGCATAGATCAGTGGTCAGGTGCTCATGACTAAGGAAGTTGTTCTACTCATTTACATGGAGTAGTAGCCAGAAATGCTGTTGCTGGCTGACATGGCCAGTGTATTCTCAGTGAGGAGGCAGATAACTTGCTGGATCCAGTTATAATGAGGAAGTTGTTTAGTAACTGGCATTAGAACAAAGGGAACTGGGTGGCTTCTACAATGTTTTTAAGGCCATCATCTTCACAGCTAGGACAGATTTGTTTTGTACAGTGATTATGCTTCACTGTGGACTATTGGGGCTTCTTCCTTTAGTTTCTGTCCCTGTTCTCTCTCCATGATTCCCACTGTTCTGCAAGACTCATCTATATTGTTAATCTGTTTAATTTATTTGCTTAGTTGTATTTAAGTCTTAGATTCTTTTTGTAATTGTTGTTTGTTTTTTGAGACAGGGTTTCTCAATATATCCCTGACTGTCCTGGAACTAACTCTGTAGACCAGGCTGGTCTTGGACTCAAACATCCTCCTGCCTCTGCCTCCCAAGTGCTGTGATTAAAGGGTATACCAGCACCACCCAGCAAGTCTTAGGTTCTTAAGAATTTACTGTATGTATACACATATCCCTATTTTACATGCATACATAAATAAAATCTAGACAAATTAAATCTTCCAGTTTGATGTATAGCTAAGAGAGAGAAAATAGGTGTTACCATGATCTACTTATGCTTCCTTGTCTGAGGTTTCTAAGTGCAGTCTTCACTTTCTGGAGAAAATTACTTCTGGGGCTTCAGTGGAAGGCAGGGGATAAAAACCAAAGGAAGCTTTGGAATGATACTAGCTTTCTGGTTAAGTCAGTTGAGTGCTCTCCAATCAGAAATAGGAGGAAATGGTAGATGAGATTTGGAAAGTGGAATTTTAGGAAATGAATTATAGCTGTAGCTCAGTTGATAGAGTGCTCGTCTAACATGTGCGCAGCCTAGGATTTGGTCCCTGGCATCATGTAAACCGGCTGTGGTGGCTAACACCTCTAGTCTCAGTGCTTGATAGGTAGAAACAGGAGTGCCAGATGTTCAGGGTCATTCCTGGCTACATAATCAGTTTGAGAACATTTGTTAGTCTGTCTCAAAACAGTAAAATTAGAATTGAAAGTCCCAGTGGCTGATGCAGATGCCTTAACTAGGAGACAGTTAGCCTTTTGGATAGGACTGTCGGTGCATTAAAGACTGAGTACCAGGTAGTGTTTTATTAACTCATTTAATCTTTACCAACATTTGTGAGGTAGATTGTCAGTAACTGTTCTGTAGATAAAAGGACCGAAGTACAGAACCGTAAAAGTAATTAGGCGGGGAATGGGCACTAATCAGTCATGTCCATCGATTATGGCAAGGGAACACCTGTATTTTGGTGCATTAGTCGGGGTTCTCTAAAAAACAGAACTGATAGAATTAACTTATATTAAAGGAGATTTATTACACTGACTTACCAGATGTGGTCTGGGTACCCCAGCAATGGCTGTCTTCCTCTAGAAAGGTCCAAAATCTGGTAGTTGTTTAGTCCATGAGGCTGAATGATGCTTCAACAGTCAGAGCTAGTCTTTGGTGGTCTTTATTGGAATACTGAAGAAATACTGTGTTCTGAGTAGTTTTTTCAATGTGCTTTCTGCTTTGCTAATTTTCTTTTATCTCTATCTAACTTTAAAGTTCTTGTCTTTTTTATTCTAAAGAGTTTTGTCTCCCCAACCTCCAAGTTTCCTTTTCCTAAGAGTTTGTTTAGAGGAACTAGTACTGGAGTTAACAGTTACTATAACCTGTGATACAAATGTCTATCCTCGATCACTAAAGTGCACAACCTCAGCAGGGTTCCCAAGATGGGGATACCAGCCAGACCTGCTGAATGAACTCTGGCAATCAGTTAGGCAATAGGTATCATAGTTTGATAGTTTTAGTGTATGTGCTGCTGAAGCAAGTGTCCTGTTGTGATTTGAGGGAGCATGGCCACCGTGGGCTCATATATTTGGATGCTCAGTTCCTAGTTGGTGTTACTATTTGAGAAGCATTAGGATTAGGCATTCTTTGTTGGAAGAGGTGGGCTTTGCAAAACCCATACCTTTCCCAGTTATATACATCCCACCCCATTTGCTTGTGGAACAGAAGTAAGCTCCCAGTTACTTCTCCAACTGCCTGCTGCCATATACTATGCCATGATGAACATGGACTTACCTTCTTAAACTGTAAGCAATCCTTTTTTATAAGTTGCCTTGGTTATAGTGTCTCATCACAGAACTAGAAAAGTACCTGAGGCTGGATGACTTTTGCACTGACTTGGGCTGGAGCAAATCTCAGATTAGCTTGACTACGTGATGCTGGCATCATCTGGGGACCTTGAGAATAATGAGTGGGCAGCCAGCACCATCTCAGAGCTGGTCAGCACAGTCTGTGACTTCTGACTGCATCATGACACATGTTGCTTTCAAGTGCCTGCCTGTCTGTGGTCTTTGATCACATTGCTGCTGGTGATTGTCTAGAGAGAGGGTGTTTGTGGTGGTCGAGTCTGTTGATTTCTGAGCTGCAGAAGTCACTGGCTGGAGAGGTGACCTGTAGGGCCTGCAGTGGGGAACACTTTACCTTTCTTGCTGCTGAAGCTGGAATTGTGCTCACCACCTTCTCACTCCCACCCAAGGTGCAAAGGCTTAGCTAGCTAGGCAAAGGGATTCCCTCCTTTCCTCTCTGCATAATAAACAACTGTCCAACTTAAAAAAAAAAGGTGAAAAGTAACTAATGCATACTCCTTCTTTCCTCCTGGCTTCATTTCTTTTCAAATTCTAAACATTATTATATGTCAGGAAAAGAACAAAAGCTCATGCAAAATAAAAGATAATATGCTAATATGTGTGCATCCATTACCCAATTTTAATAGTTTAAGAATTCTGTGTTTATTTTTGAATCAAAGTCCTTTATGTAGTCCTTTCTTAGGACTTGCTATGTAGACAAGGCTGACTTGAACTTACAGAAATCTCCTGCCTCTGCCTCCCAAGTAAGCTATTTCAGAGGGATTACCTATATGGAGAGACTGAGGAGTAGGATAATGTATGAAAGGTACTAACATGTAGAAGAGAAAAACAAAAGTGGATTCTAAATGCATTGAATCTCTGGAAAAACATGAAAGAAACTAGTAGTAATTGCTGCCTTGGGGGAATTGATGAAGACCTAGATGTCTAAGGAATTGTAGGGAGAATTTCTATTATTCACTTCTGTATTTTATCTGAATTACACATATATTGTCCATTATTCAGTAGGAATTGGTACTTGTATACAAAACTAGAATAGAGGAAGACATGTTAGATTTGAATTGGACCTGCCATTGTGAGATGATTTAAAAAAAAAAAATATTTCCTGAGGAGGAAGAAAACAGAATGGGGTGACTATCATTTTCCCTTACAGGTTCCAGAAAAGCACTCTACCTTTTCAGTGACATAACGCATGTGAAACTAACTCTGTTTCTGTTAACTCCATTTCAGCCTGTTGCCAAGACATGGCTGATACTCATTTGACAAACAAATGTATGCCTGTTAGGCACTGTGCTGAATTTTATAAAGGAAAAATACAAAGAAAACATTTGTATTTAGAAGCTCTTCTAAATTAATACTTAAGAATTAACATATATAATAGAGATTTTTTTAAAGTATTTTGTAGAAAAGATTAAACTGTTGGAACTTGAGCCTGCTTGAAACTCTAGGGTGAGATATTGGCTCAGTATTCATTCCATTGAAATACTTAGATGGCTCAGTGACTCAGCTATTAAGAGCACTGGCTGCTCTTCCAAAGGTTCTGAGTTCAATTTCCAGCAATCATATGGTGTTGTATTATGAGCGGCGGGCTGTGTCCCGCCACCCGGCTAGCTTTACCCAAAATAATTACACGGAAACTGTATTCTTTTAAATACCACTTGGCCCATTATATCTAGCCTTTTCTCGGCTAACTCTCGCACCTGGACTAGCCCATTTCTAATAATGTGTGTAGCCCCCGAGGTGGCTTACCAGAGAAGATCTTAACCTGCGTCTGTCTGGAGTGGGAGAATCATGTCGACTCGCTGACTCAGCTTATTTCTCCCAGCATTCTGTTCTGTTTTCTCCACCTACCTAATTTTCTGTCCTCTTAAAGGGCCAAGGCAGTCTCTTTATTTAACCAATGAAATTAACACAAAACAGAAGACTCTCCCCCATCAATATGGTGGCTCAGAACCATCTATAATGAGATCTGTTGTCCCTTGAGGAAGAGACATATGGTCAGTCATCCTCATCAACTTAGACCATGAAACCCAATATGGACAAGTTGAACAAAACCTTCATGTATATGGGCTACCCATGCATGCTTCAGCATTGCCAGGGCATAAATTTGATTTTTGATTGAATTTAGAATATTTTAGTAACCAAAAAAGTTACATAATATGCAGCTGATACTTAAAAATGAAGAGGGTTGTACATGCTTTACCACTTGACTGGAGAGGTCATTCATGACACTTGGAAAAGTTGGTAGTTAAAGTTACATTCTTTGTAATTCATAGGACTGCACATCTGGTTACACTGTTTATGAAAGATATGAAAGATCAGATAGTGATATCTGTATTGTTTCATCTGTGTTTGTATTAGCTGCCAATTACATGTTAAGGTAATGAAGAAAGCCTTATTAGCTGAAAGGGGGCTATTTGAAAGAGCTAATAGAAAAGAAAGGAGGTGACAGTTTAAAGTGAAAGCTCTGGTAGGCACTTTAAAGTTGTGTCCATTTTAGGGGGCATAGATGATGTTAGTATATATGTCACAGTTACTGTTTGGAAGAACTGCTCTTAGGGGCTGAAGAGATGACTCAACATTTAAGAACAATCATTCTTACTCAGATATGGAGTTGGCTTCCCAGCACCCATGCCAGAAGCATCACAACCAACTATAGCTCCTACTTTAGGGGTTCTGGTGCCCTCTTCTGGCCTCTATAGGTGCCAGTACACCTGACACATCTTTGATAAAAATGTTTTTAATGGCTTATAAGTAGTAGATACTGTCAAATTAAATTTGGTATGTATCAAGTTTTAGTGCCTTTTGTATAAATGTGAATTGATGAAGCAAGTTTTTTTTTTTTTAAGTTTTTAAAGATTTAAAAAATTAAATCTTTAATTTTGTGCGGTGGTGGCGCACACCTTTAATCCCAGCACTCGGGAGGCAGAGGCAGGCGGATCTCTGTGAGTTCGAGACCAGCCTGGTCTAAAGAGCTAGTTCCAGGACAGGCTCCAAAACCACAGAGAAACCCTGTCTCGAAAAAAACCAAAAAAAAAAAAAAATAATTGTGTTTTGCCCCCATGTTTGTGTATTGTATCTGTGGAGGTCTAATGAGGGCATTGGGTTCCCTGGAGTAACAGATAGTTGTGCTGGAACCATGTCTGTTTTAGGAGCCAAATCTGGGTCCTCTGCAAGAGCAATAAATACTCTTAGCCATGGAGTCCTCTCTCCAACCTCTGTGATGAAGCAAGTTTTAAATACTAAAATAATCCTTGGGAGCTGAGGTGCTATGGAGACTGCTTATGGTTAAGGAGCCTTCATCAGTACTCCCCAGCACCAGCAAAGACAGAATACTTAAAAGTGTTGATGCCTCATCTACAGGATAATCATGTATTCTTATAAAGCCAAATACTTCTAAGAGTGCAAAGAAATACTATTAGTAATTAATACTGTGATAATAAGCTTAAACTGATAAATCAAACCTGGGCACAACTACTCTATTTTTTTGAGGACTACTGCTTTATTGGTACTTTGTGGGGGTTTAGTGTGGGCTCTGAAAAAAATGTTAACCTTGGGGCATATAAGGTAGTAAGGATTTGATGAAATGTTCAGTTGAAGTTTGAGTTCTGACTGGTGTGTGCTATGTGATGTCAGCTGATTGATCATCCAGCTCATGGGATTTGCTTCTATTTCCATGAAAGCTTTTAATTCTTTTTTTAATATAAATTATTCTTTAAGATGGCTTCATTTAGCCATTTTGTCTTTGAGCTTGCTGTCTACGTAAGGCTGACATTCAACTCTTGATCTTTCTGCCTCACAAGCGCTGGGGTTATAGGTGTGCACTGCCATACCTGGCTTCTTTTGGTTTTTTGAGACAAGGTTTCTCTGCAGCTTTGGAACCTGTCCTGGAACTAGCTCTTGTAGACCAGGCTGGCCTTGCCTGCCTCTGCCTCCTGAGTGCTGGCACCGCCCAGCGTTATTTTATTCTTTTTGGTACAGGGTGTATGGGGCATGTGTTGGGAGTTGGGAGGGGTGCCCTCAGGCCAGAAGAGGGCATTGGTTTTCCTGGAGCTGGACTTACAGGCAGTTGTGAGTCCCCTGATGTGGGATCTGAATTTGGACCCTCTGGGAAAGTAGCCAGTACTCTTCTGCGCCATTTCTCCAGTCTAAAAATCTAATTTCTAAAGCTCAAGCTCATATTTCCTCAATAATATGGTTATTCTGTCTGTATGATTATTATTATTTTTTAATATTTATTTATTTTGTATACAATATTCGGTCTACATGTATGCTTGCAGGCCAGAAGAGGGCACCAGACCTCATTACAGATAGTTGTGAGCCACCATGTGGTTGCTGGGAATTGAACTCAGGACCTTTGGAAGAGCAGGCAATGCCCTTAACCACTGAGCCATCTCTCCAGCCCCCTTATGATTATTTAAAAGTAAACCTCTCACTTGTTTTGTCTTATGCCTCTTAGATATGCTTGCATCTTCCAACATATTCTTGTTTTTATTAAATGAGAAATAAGATATTCTCTAGTGTATCTTAAAGATTGAACTTGTTACTGGTGTGTTTATTAGTGGATTTTAGTGACGTGGCAGGAAACTGGAAAATGTGTGAACATTTCCTTGTTTAAATTTTCCTTATTTTTCAAGGTTCCTCTTCAGGTTCCTGCTCTGTATTCTGTATGAAGTATATATTCTGTAGTTAAAGAGCAGTATATCTGACTTCTGAAGGAAGTGAGGATAAAGTTTATTTGGATGAGTGCTATGGAACATTACCACTGAAGGCAAGTGGATTGTTTTGTAAAACTGTTTAAGTGATGGCAAAATTGTGATATGCAGAAGGGGGGCTACCTATGTGAGTTAGTAGTGGGGTTTGTTTTTTCCTTCTAGAAGGAATAAGAAAAAACATTACTGATCTGTGTTTGTACCAGTGCTGTTTCTTGACAGACTTATTTCTTAGTTTATAATTTTTGTAGTATTGTGTTTTTCTGAGAGTAAATTACTTACACACTTTCCTTAAGCTCTTATTTCTTTGATCTAGAGCAGTGGTTCTCAATCTATGGGTTCTTAACCCCCCAGGAGGGTCGAATATCAGATGTTCTTCATATCAGATAATTTATAATGACTCATAACAGTAGCAGAATTAGTCATGAAGTAGCAATGACATAATTTTATGGTTGGGGGTCACCACAGCAGGAGGAACTGTATAAAAGAGTCAGAGCATTAGGAAGGTTGAGAACCATTGGTGTAGAGTGTTCTCACTTACCAGACCATCTTGTAGTTGTGAGTAGTGCAATGACATCTTACAGCTCTCTCATTTGCTTTCTATACCCTCAGTCAAGTAACACTGCCAGTGCGACAGGGATCCCCAGTGGGAGTCCTCCAAACCTCCCAGGATCTTGCAGTTTGCTGGTTGAAGACTTTACTTATGAGTTAAAATAAAAATAATGCATGGAAGTAGTTGTGGTGGCTCATGCCCATAATCCTTAACCCTGGAGGCTTAGGCAGAAGGACTCTGTGCTCAATACCAGAATTAGCTACATAGTGTAACTCTCAAAATAGTTACTATTAGTAATAGGAAAACTTGGTTTTGTTTTCGAGACAGGGTTTCTCTGTGTAGCCTTGGCTGTCCTGGAACTTGCTCTGTAGTCACACTCACAGAACTATGCCTGCCTCTGCTTCCCAAGTGCTGGGATTAAAGATGTGCACCACAATACCACCATGCCTGTCTAGTTGTTTATTTGTTTGTTTGTTTGTTTTTTAAAGATTTATTTTCTGGAGCTAGAGAGATGGCTCAGAGGTTAAGATCACTGGCTGCTCTTAAGTCCTGAGTTCAATTCCCAGCAACCACATGGTGGCTCACAACCATCTGTAATGAGATCTGGTGCCCTCTTCTGGCCTACAGACAACACTGTATACATAATGTGGGGGGGGGGGTTGCCTGCATGTATATATGTGTGCCATATGCGTGGCTGGTACCACAGAGGTGGGAAAAGGGCATCAGATCCTCTGGATTGGAAGGTTATGAACCGCCATCTGGGTGCTAGGAATTGAACCCAGTTCCCTGCAAGAGCAACAGTGCTCTCAACCATTGGGCCATCTCTACAGCCCCATGTTAAGGGTTTTTGTTTGTTAGTTTTTTAAGATTTTTAAACGCTTTTCCTCCTGTTTATTTCCATTAAGCTGTATCATGTGGTGGTTGCATTTTGTTAGGGGCATTTTTCCAGACTTTCCAATTTGCATCATAATTAACACTTTATAGCTTGTTAATAGTATATGGGGTTTTTAAAAAATTTTTTTGAGAATGCAAACTTGAACTTCTGGTCTTTGCTCAGCTTCTCTAACTGAACTGAGGCAGATGAACTGGTCAGTTTTCTGAGCTCTTAGCATGATGCTATTCTAGGCTTTGACTTCTTTTGATTGGTTTTATTCCCAGAGAACATCTACTACGTGTTAACATATTTTTATGAGAATTATTTTTTAAATTACTTACTATCAAGTAAAATGGGTAGTCTGAAGAGATGAGCTATTGTTCAACTTTGACTATTTTTAGTCAGCACCAACACTTAAAGGTCATTGGTTTTAGTGAAGATGCCATTATATGAAACCAGGGATATAAAAGACATAGCCAAGTCAGGTATGGTGACATAATACCTATGATCCCTTGGGCACTAGAACAGGGCTAGAGTACATAAGGAAACACTGTCTCTAAATAAATGAAAGATCAGTAAGTAAATAAACAATGCAGTCATGTTTTAAAATAGACTTAGCAGTGGAGGGTTGGTCTAGTAGATGAGCTCCTGTCTACATAGCATGTGCGTCAGTTTGCCACCCTCCCCCCCACACACAAATAAGCTAATAGCTTACATCCAGTTGACATAAAAGTTGCTTTCAAATTGCTGTATACATGTCTAACTCTAGTCTGCAGACCCTGTACTTCTCTTTCTTTGGGCAGACACTTGTCTGCAGAGGATCCTGAATGTGTCATTCTGAGCCACAGTGCTGTCTGTATTGTTCTTCCTCATATCTGATGTCTTAAGCATTTTGTGTTACCTCTTTTTTTTTTAATTGTTTTGTCTTGGTGCATTTTTCACCCACGCTTCCCTTTCTTTTAAGTTGGGGAGTTCTTACTGTGTTTATTTGTCTGTGTATTGTTATGCGCACATGAGTAAAGGTGTCCCTCAAGTTCAGAAGCATTGGGTCTCCCTGGAGCTAGAGTTACAGACAGTTCTAAACTGCTTGTGTGCTGGGAACTGAACTCTGGTCCTATGCAAGAGCAGTATGCATGCTTTTAACCACTGAGCCATCTCTTCAGGTATATCCCCCCGCCCGCCTCCGAGAGCATTTATGTCTTCTTTGATGACCCAGTAAACTCCACTAGGGTTTCTTACAAGAGCTTAGGTACATTACTGGTAGCTACACACCACTGAAGAAAGTATCCATTAACTACTTACAGATCCTTAGAGAGAACTTGGAGCTTTATGAACCCTTCCTCCAGTTACTGTTAATTTGCTTATAAATCCTTAGAAAAGGATGAGGCCTCATGACTCTCTTCCTTATCACAAGATACTGATGGGCCAAATACAGTTGTATGCCTGAAAGACAGTGTCTTACAATACTTCACCCTATCCTCTGTGTGGTTACTGTCTTCTCTCCTCTGTCATGTTCCCTGAGCCTTAGAGTGAGTGATGTGTAGATAACCTGTTTAGAGATGAACATTTAACTCACTTATTCTCAGCACTTTGACCAGTTTTGATTCTCTATCAAGGATGATAGCGATACTACTGTATGGAGATAAAAGTAATTATTTAGAAGACAGTTTGACAGGCATATCATGTCCTTTTAACAAAACAATTGTAGCCTTCCCACTAGGACCCATGACTTCTCCAGGTACAAGATATATGGGCCAGGTTTATGGCACCAGATGATATGACTCCCCTTCTGTGGAGCTGGACTCGATCCTAAACAGGTGTTTCGAATACTGGTTCTGTTGGTTACCCCCTAGCAGACTTAGCACTGTAGCTCCGGTGGGAACTTCTTGTCCTGCTGTCCAGTGGTATAGCGGGCAGGAAGTAAACCTAAATAATGCTGTTGGGTAACAGTTCTCCGCCAGCAGCCTTCATAGTCCTTCTAGCACTGTGAGGACTGGAAAGCAGGGAAGACAGTTCATGCCTTGTTCCCGTTTGATTGCTCTAGTCCTGTGTGCTAGTTTGGTTTTGTTGCTTTGATAAAACACTGATCAAAACCATTCGAGGGGAGGAAAGGGTCACACTCCATTACTGAGAAAGCAGGGCAGGAAGCTGAAGGCAGGAAGTGAAGCAGAGACCATGGATGAACACTATGTTTATTGGCTTACTCTACATGGGGATGGCAGTGCCCTACTGAGCTGTCATTAACCAAGAAAATTGCCCCCACAGACTTGCCTACAGTCCAGTCTGTTGGAGGCATTTTCTCAATTGAGGCTCTCTCTTCCCAATTGACAAAAAAACTAACAAGTACATCCTGCGACTAGCAAAAAACTAACAAGTACATCCTGCGACTAGCGCATGTATTGTTATCCAACAATAGGTTCTTACTCTAGTTCTAATGGCAACTAATTCTAGTAGCAATTGTTTGTATTTTTGGAAGCTACAAGGGTTTGTTTACCTTACCAACAGCTTGTAGGGAGGTATCCTGGTTGTGGTTCTGGCATTTTTATGTAGTAACATGGTTTCTGAGAGCAGTTTTATCCGTTCATACAAGGTGCCTCTTTAAGCTTTTTTTTTTTAAAAAAGAAAAAATTAGCTTATTAAGTATCAGTTGTTTATGTCAGTTTTTGTTGACCCTCCCCTACCTGCTTTTCTCCTCCCTGCCTGTTCCCATGCCTCCCTACCTGCCACCCTTCTTAACTAGAGGCTATCTCTTCATACATCTTTTGACTGAGCGCTTTGTGAGGGAAGCATGAATTTTATTTCAGACTTTTTTATGTATTTAGTCGAGTAGATAGCACATAAGTGGGTATCAGTAAATATTGGGCAAATAGCTTACTAAAAGGACACGCTTTTGCTAATGACAGTATTTGGCGTATCTATGTTTTTTTGCTATAAACTGTGGACAAGGCCTGCCAGGGAAGCTAGTACAACAACTTGACCCAGTTGTAAGAACATGCTTGAGGTCTAGATTGCAATAATAGTCAGGAATATACTATTCTTGTTTGTGATCGAATGGCTTTTCATTAGTGCTTGATTTATTTCTTTTAGGAATTGTTGGATAAGTATTTAATAGCCAATGCAACTAATCCAGAGAGTAAGGTCTTCTATCTGAAGATGAAGGGAGATTATTTCCGGTATCTTGCTGAAGTAGCATGTGGCGATGATCGAAAACGTAAGTATATTTGACCTGTGGATAAATGCAGAATATATAAAATGAAGTGGGATTGGGTAGTCACTTGTCACTATGACAAATATCTAAGAACAAACAGCTTAAAGGAGAGATTTATTTTGACTTCAATGGTTTCAGTCCATGGTTCACTGATTCCATTAATGTGGACCCTGAGTAGGCCAGTCTTGAGAGGATATGATGGAATAGAGCTGCATGATGGAATAGAGCTGCTCACCTAAGTGCAGCCTTGGAGCAAAGGGGTTAGGAGAGCTAGAGACACTGTATAGCTTTTCAGGATACTTCATAGTTTGTGTCACCTTCCAGTAATGCCAGCCATCAGAAGACTGATCCATGGATTTGGTCAGCACCCTCAGGATGTAGTCCTTAAAAGCCACACAAACTCACAATCCTATCTTTAACACATGTGTCTTAGAGAACATTTCACATTCAAACCATGACAGGATAAGTGGGGACATTTAGGACAACTAGTCTGTATGTAGTTTGTAGGCTCTTTGCAACTAAAACAATTACGGGTCTTGTCTCAGTGGATGGTCCTATACCATCCACCCACACCCATGCCCACATGGCAGCACAGTTAGACTCAGGGTTACTAATAACAAGGAAAGAGGAAATGAAGTTGTGGGGATGCGGAGGGCACTAGGAGGACTTGGAGAGTGTGTGGTGGGTGGAGAATAAACATGGTATTTACATTTTGCAGATTTATTTTTATTTTCTGTGCATGCATGTTTTATCTGGATGTGTGTCTATACCTGTGAGTGTCCGGTGCCCCCGGAAGCCCCAGAACTGGAGTTTGCAGGTAGTGAGCTCCAGTGTGGGGCGGGAATTGAACCTGGGTCTTTGGAAGAACTACCAGTGCTCTCAGCCACTGCATCATTTCTCTAGCCCTTTCTAAGAATACATAAACAGTATTTAAAGAATTAATGCTGGGTGTGGTGGTACACATCCTTACTTAGTCTCAGCACTTGGGAGGCAGAGGCAGGTGGATCTCTGAACTAAAGGCCAGCCTGGTCTGCAGAGTGAGTTCCAGGACAGCCAAGACTATTTAAGAGACGCTGTCTTAAGAAAGTCAAGAAAATTGAATGTTGCTTTATGTTCCCCAAAATGAAAATGCGCCAGGAGGCTGGAGCAGGAGGATTGTTCTTTAGATCAACCTGGACTACACAGTGAGACCCTGCCTCAAAAAAAAAAAAATTAGGCTCATGGGTGAGCTCTAATTATACTTTGACATTGCAAGCAGGTTAACCTTTATGCTTTGGAATTTTGCTTGTTGTACTTTTAGCTCCATAATTCTTTATATACACTTAAATCAATTGTTCTATATTTTTCATAAAGTTTATGTAGAACATAGAAGCAGGATTTGTATATTATGTGTGAGTGTGTTGCTGTTTTTACTGGGTTTTAAACCCCCAGGGCTTCGTATATGATAGGCAAAGGCTCTACTGCTGAAAGTAACTATATCCCCAGTTTGTTTGTTTGTTTGTTTTAATTAAATAACTGCTTGGCCCATTAGCTCTAGCTTCTTATTGGCTAACTCTTCCATATTAATTTAACCCATCTCCATTAATCTGTACATCACCACAAGGTCATGGCCTACCAGCAAGATTTCAGCACATCTGTCTCTGAATATGGCTCCATGGCTTTTCTCTCTGACTTCACCCTACTTTCTCCCAGCATTCAGTTTAGTTTTTCCCGCTTAGCTCTGTTTCCCTATAGCTCTGCTATAGGCCCAAAGCAGTTCCTTTATTAACTAATGATATTCACAGCATACAGAGGGAAATCCCACATTACTTCCCCTTTTCTGTTTAAATAAAAAATAAAAAAGGTTTTAACTTTTAACATAATAAAATTGCATACATAAAACAGGTATCAAGGGGGGCTGGAGAGATGGCTCAGAGGTTAAGAGCATTGCCTGCTCTTCCAAAGGTCCTGAGTTCAATTCCCAGCAACCACATGGTGGCTCACAACCATCTGTAATGAGGTCCGGTACCCTCTTCTGGCCTTCAGACATACACGCAGAATGTTGTATACATAATAAATAAATAAATGTTTAAAAAAAACAGGTATCAAGTAAGAATTATAATTACAGTATTTATATCTACTTTATTTTTATCATAACTAAGAAAAACTATAACTAAATTCTTCAACTCCATCAAAGACCCCAGAAGGATATAATATTACCTAAGTAAACAGGAAGTGCATTGTAAGCAACTTCCAAAACCCTGCAATTAACAGAGACATCTCACTGCCTGGACAGCCACCCAAAATTCTTTAGTACCATTCTGGCATCCATATTCAACCTACTGGTCCATAGTATCCAGCAGACATTTCCATGAAGCAGAAAATTTCAAAGACAGTTCTACCTATATTGACAGTTTGTCAGTCACTTTCTTCAGTATCCTGCAGAAGACACTTTTCATGTAGCAGGAATTCCAAAGGATCGTCTCATGTTTAGGCAAGTTCAGCAGTCATTTCTCTGTGGGTCCTTCATGTTCAGTTCATCAAGCATTCCAGGCAAATGCAGTTTCTTGCCCAAATGGCTAAGCAGCTTCATAAAGAACCTCTTCGAGCCGGGCGATGGTGGCGCACGCCTTTAATCCCAGCACTCGGGAGGCAGAGGCAGGCGGATCTCTGTGAGTTCGAGACCAGCCTGGTCTACAGAGCTAGTTCCAGGACAGGCTCCAAAGCCACAGAAAAACTGTCTCAAAAAAAACAAAAACAACAAAAAAGAACCTCTTCGATGCCCATCTTCTTCTTGAAGTAGATTGTTGCTGCAAAGAGCAGATGTGTCTCATTGTCATGAAAAGTCCACTGAAAACATCTTCCTCTATTATTCTTTTTTTTAATGTTTATTTATTTATTATGTATACAATATTCTGTCTGTGTGTATGTCTGCAGGCCAGAAGAGGGCACCAGACCTCATTACACATGGTTGTGAGCCATCATGTGGTTGCTGGAAATTGAACTCAGGAACCTTTGGAAGAGCAGGCAATGCTCTTAACCACTGAGCCATCTCTCCAGCCCCTTCCTCTATTATTCTTAATGGTTTTTTCATACGTTAGGTTTCATAAGATGTAATATCTTGCTGAAACTGGAGCTCCTTGACTGACAAGACTGGCTAGCCAGTAAACTCCAGTTATTCTTCTGTCTCTACCTCCTAGTGCTAGAACTACAAGCACATGCTACTTTGCCTAGCTTTTTATATGGGTAATGGGGATCTAAATGGAGGTCCCCATGATTGTCAGGAAGCCCTTCAACCATTGAGCTGCCTTCCCAGCTCACTCCCTTGTGTTTTGATTTGTTGTGTTTCATTTACTGTCTTTTAACTTAATTTTTGTTCAAATCCCAGTTATTTTTTAAATTTTGATAGTAGTTATTTTTCTGGGAATTTAACATACATGCTAGCTAGGCAAGTGCCCTGCCACTGAGCTATGTTACTAATCTCACTTGAAATTTTGAGACAGGGTTTCATTAAGTTGCTAGGCTAGCCTTGAACTCACTGTGTCATTCAGGAAGTCCATGAAACTTGTGATCTCTTGTTTTACCCTCTCAAATAGCTACAAGTACAGGCCTGTTCCACCAGGCTCACCTTACACACTGCACTCTTAGGGGCCACAGCATTGTTGCTTAATTGATTTTTTTTTTGTTTGTTTTTGTTTTTGTAGTGTGAATGTGTGTGCACGCAGGTGTGTGCACCTGAATGCTATAGCACACATGTGGAGATCAGATGACATCTACCATATGGGTTCAGGGATCAAACTCTTGTCAAGCTTGGTGGTAGGCACCTTTACCCACTGACTATCTTGCTGGTCCTGATGGGTTTTATTTAAATATACTGGAGCTATGATGACTGAGAATGACTCAGTTGCTATATACGTTAAAGTTGTCAGAATGCTGTATATTGGATAGATATTTTTGCTGTTGTCTTAATTTTTTTTTCTTCAACTCACAGAAACGATAGATAATTCCCAAGGAGCCTACCAAGAGGCATTTGATATAAGCAAGAAAGAGATGCAGCCTACACATCCAATCCGCCTGGGTCTGGCCCTTAACTTTTCTGTATTTTACTATGAGATCCTTAATAATCCAGAGCTTGCCTGCACACTGGCTAAAACGGTAAGGTCTGTGGGGACTATACCTCTTTGGCTGAGGGTATTTGAGATACTAAGTATATTAATTTTTAAGTATTTGGATATTCAGGGAGGCTATTTCTTTTGCAATGTGTTTTCTTTTTTATTGCTGTCTTGCCTACTTCCTCCCCCTTTAAACACCATGCTGTCACTGTCATGTCTGACTGAAGAGCATGGAAGCAAAGTGGTCAAAGTGTAACTTTAGGAGGAAGCATCACATTCTAGAAAGGAATGCCTACCGAGCTGAAGCACTAGAAATCTGTATTCCCCCAAATGTCTCAGGGTTATGCTAGCTCTTATAAGAATTGTGTCAAGTGTTGCTAATCTACTGTGTGTCTTGTGAAAGAACAAAGATACCTGTTTCTATAAGTATTTACAGCAGGTTTCAGGTTATACAAATTCTTTTTTCTTTCTTTTTTTTTTTAAAAAAAAGAGCAAGTATGGATTTTAGTAAGGAAAGAACTTCCTCAGGTTGGAGGGAATTTTAAGTGAGGAGCCCTCACAAAAATCTTAAACCAGGATTCTAAGGCAGTACTTCTTAGTTAGTGTACCTATACCACAGTGTGACTGTGCACACAGTTGTATTTGCAGAATGACCAGCTTATGTCACTGAAGGTATTGCTCACTGTGAATATTAACTTTACCAGGCTTTTGATGAGGCCATCGCAGAGCTTGATACACTGAATGAAGACTCCTACAAAGACAGCACCCTCATCATGCAGTTGCTTAGAGACAACTTAACAGTGAGTGTTTCCAGAAACAGCATAACTTTATTTTGATCTTCCTGTCTTGGCGGGGCGGGGGGCAGTTATAGAAGAAGTAGAGTGTTTTTAAAGCTTGGAGAAAGATCTCCATGGTGACGAGGTACTTTTTTTTTTATCAGACCTTCCTGGAAAAGGTACTGTGCTTGTAGGAACACAGTGTTATTATTCTTTGACTTGGTTGAACATGTTGATAACAGTTAATGTAGAGCCCTTGTGTAATTTTAGTATTTCCTTTCTCTGGCTAAATTAGGCATAGCAAATATAGGGTTTCTATAGGTGTTGCAATCTCCTAAAATCACATGAAACAGCTTGTTCTAATCAAAGTTTACTTGGTAAGGCTAGAGAGAACATTGATTGCTCTTCCAGAGGGCCTGAGTTCAAGTCTCAATATACACATAGTGGTTCACAATGGATTAACGCCAGTTCTAAAGAACCCAAGTCTGGTCTCCATGGGCACTATACACACATGGTGTGCAGGCAGAACACCTATACCTATAAAGGTTTTAAATTTTTTTAAAGGTTGCTTTGTGAGTTATATATATTTAAATATTTGATAGTGGGTCTTCTAGTTTGCATTCTGTTGCAGTGATAAAACACCATGACCAAAAGCATTTGGGAAGGAAGGGATTTGTCTCAGCTTAGAGTTTATATTTTGTCATAGAGGGCAGTCAGGGCAGGAGATCAAGACAGGAATCTGGAGCCAGGAGCTGAAGCAGAGGCCATGGAGGAGAGCTGTTTGCTGATTTGTTCTCCAGGGCTTGCTCAGCATGCTTTTCTTTTATAAAACCAGAAGCACATTCTCAGGGGTGGTGTTTCCCATAGCAGAGCGAGGCCCTCTCAATCATTAATCAAGATGTCCCCAAGTCACGTGATGATGGTGCACACCTTTAACCCCAGCACTTGGGATATAGAGGCAGGCAGATCTCTGAGTTCGAGGCCACCCTGGTCTACAGAATGAGTTCCAGGACAGCCAGGGCTACACAGAGAATCCCTGTCTCAAAAAAGATGTGCCTACAGACATGCCTACAAGCCGGGCGGTGGTGGTGCACGCCTTTAATCCCAGCACTTGGGAGGCAGAGGCAGGCGGATCTCTGTGAGTTTGAGGCCAGCCTGGTCTACAAAGGGAGTTCCAGGGCAGGCTCCAAAGCTACAAAGAAACCCTGTCTCGAAAAACCAAAAAAACAAAAACAAAACAGACATGCCTACAAGCCAATCTGATGGAGGTATTATTCCCTCAATGACAAAGTGCCTGGGATTAAACAACTTTAAAAGAAGGAAACATTGGGAGGCTGGAGAGAAGATGGCTCAGTGGTTAAGAGTACTGGCTGCTCTTCCAGAGGTCCTGAGTTCAATTTCCAGCAACCACAGGGTGGCTCACAACCATCTGTAATGAGATCTGGCGCCCTCCTCTGGCGTGCAGGCGTACATGGAGGCAGACTGTTGTATACATAATAAATCTTAAAAAAAATGAAGGAAACATTTAGTTTGATTCTTGAGTTTAAAGGTTTCAGTCCATAGTAGCTTGGCCATGTTGTGTTGAACAACTTAATGGGGACGTGTGGTGAAATCCTGCATGTCTCTTGGCAGCCACAGGAAAGAGACCTGTATCATAGTGTCCTCTTCAAGGGCACTCCCACAATGACCCAAACTTTCTCTAGCTTGATACCTCTTCTAAGAAATTCTACTACTCTCTTTCAAGCCACAGTGACCATATGGGCCTTTGGGTACATTTTAGACCCAAATTATAGCAGAATAATTGAAAAGGGTAGGGGCTGGAGAGATGGCTCAAAGGATAAGAGCACTGGCTGCTCTTCCAGAGGTCCTGAGTTCAATTCCCAGCATCCACATGGTGGCTCACAACCATCTGTAATGAGATCTGGTGTCCTCTTCTGGCCCACAGGGATACATGCAGGCAAAATATTGTATATATAATAAATAAATAAATCTTTTTTTAAAAAAAAGACAAAAAAATTGAAAAAGGTAAAGCTTTAAATTAAATTGTTTGTATTTTCAAGTAAATTTGATGGAGTAATATCTTAGGCTTAAGGGAACAGAGGGAATGATGCCTGTTAGTTTGAATGCAGTTTTCCTAGCCCCCGGTTATAGTGCTTCAGCTTTTACTAGGGAGGATTATTGTTAGAGTGTTTTATAAAGTTCCCATCCGTTCAGTTCTCCTGGACAGATGATGTGGGAATTAGGAAAGCACTGGACATTCTTAGTTGTCAGCAAAGCCTGCAGCCCTGTGGGACAGAGGAGTGATCCACACACATCTGCTTCTGTGAACTGATTGTATATTCCTTCCATGGACTCAGGACTAGCTGTCTTTTAACTGGTTTGGTTCCGTCCTCTCTTTAAGGAGTAATTCTTTAGGGGATTTTAATTCTGTTTATCATAGTATCTTAATAGTAATTTAAGGTAATCTAAGAGCCTCGTTTTTCTAAAGTTGCAAGTAGCATCCTGGTGTTGATCTGATAAAATCTATTTTCTGAACTGATTGCAGTTAGTATTGACTGTTGGCTTCTTTCCATCCTTAATTAGAGCGATCTTAGAGTACTGTAGGTTTAGCATTCAGTTAGTACACATGTTTGCATGCTATGTCTCTAGCTTCATCACTTAATCCTGTTTGAATTTCTGTCAGTGTAAAGTATATTTGCTGCTTTTTCTGTTAGTCCTTCATGTACTTGGAAACAACAAAACCATAATTTTCTCCTTGTATGCTTTCTGCTTTATTAGCCTCATGAATTACTTTTTTATTTTTGAGACAAGAGTTTGTCTATATAACTTTGACTATCCTGGAACTCACTCTGTAGACCAGGCTGGCCTTGAACTTGGACGGAGATCCACCTTTCTCTGCCTCTTGAGCTCTGGGAATAAAGATGTGTGCCACCAACACCTGGTTATAAATTCTATTTAAATATTGTTTTCAAGGAAAGCATTTCACTACTGAGAATGGAGAATATGAGAGTCTCAGCATTTCCCTTGTGTATTCTGTAATTACAATTCTATTACTTAACTACTAGTGTGGTGTTGGACACTGTCTCAGTTTGCTCTCTGCTGCTGTATAAGCTCATGACCATGGGCTGGAGAGATGGCTCAGAGGTTTAGAGCACTGGCTGCTCTTCCAGAGGTCCTGAGTTCAATTCCCAACAACCACATGGTGGCTCACAACCATCTGTGATGAATTCTGGTATGCAGGCATACATGCAGTCAGAATGCTATATACATAATAAATAAACTAATTAAAAAAAAAAAGCTCATGACCAAAGCAGCTTGGGGAGGAGAAGAATGTATATTTGGTTCTCACATCGTGTCATAGTCCATCCTTGAGGGAAGTCAGAGCAGGAATCCAAGGAGGAACATGTAGATGGTGGTGCTGCCCACAGTACACATATATGTGTGTGTATGCGATTTTGTAAATGTCTTGTTAGACTGTGTTTTGAAGGGGTGATGTTCAGTTTTGAGGAAGGATTGTCATGATCATTCTCAAGGACTTCTCTCAAAGGACGTAAAGAATATCTAAATGGAAGTAATATCTTACGGTGTTTCTTTTTTTCTTCCTCTATAGTTATGGACATCGGACAGTGCAGGAGAAGAATGTGATGCAGCGGAGGGGGCCGAAAACTAAAGGCATCCAGGGTGCTGTCCTTCATCCCTCAAGAAAACCTTTTTACATCTCCATTCCTTATTTCACCTGGATTTCCTCTAGCAAGGAAGCCTATTCATGTGTATGGGATCAACTGTTTATAGTCTTTTCACACTGCAGCTTTGGGAAAACTCCATCCCCTGATTGTGTTGTCTCGGCCTTCCTGGTGTGCAGTTACTGCTGTAGAAAAGTATCAATAGCTTCATTTCATATAAACGCGAGTAACTGCAGACACTTGTGTAGAGGACTGACAGTACATTGGGTATTTAAGTACTCTGAACCAGTTCTGCAAGTGGCTGTGTTTTGTATTACTGTGAAGCTATGGGAATGTAGTGCATTACAATTTAAAGTAATTGTAATAATAACTCCCCCGTTTCTACATCCCCCTCTGACCCTTCTTTGGGGGTAATCCTTTCAGAAGCGACTTTTCCATACTCTTACTGCATATTCCTTTTTAGTAGGAATCCAGAAGTGTTGGGTTGAATGGGAAAGCTCTTAATGCATCCAGTCTTGGGGGTCACAGATTGAAATGTCTCCTATGTCACATATTCTGGAGGTTACGTCTGTCTGTGACAACAGGGAGTTTCATTTATGCATTCTTCATTTGCTGCTGTTTGAGTTGACAACTTCCTTCCCAATAAAAATTCACTTACACCTCCTGCCTTCGTAGCTCTGGTATTCACTTTACCTTGTAATAGAAGTAGCATGTTGCTGCCAGAATACAAGCATTGCTTTGGACAAATTAAAATGCATGTCCTTTCTTAATACACTAGAAAGGGGAAATAAAGTACACACGTCCAAGTCTAAACGTCAGTACTTTTCCATGCAGATCTGTACACATGTGAGGTGAGGGTGTCCAGTTTGTCCAGTGATTGTTCTTTAGAGGGTCGGACCCACAATATTGTGTTTGCTAATCATTGACTGTAGTCCCAAAAAAGCCTTGTGAAATGTTATGCCCTATGTAACAGCAGAGTAACATAAAATAAAACTACATTTTATAAAACCATTTATTATGGCTTTGTAACAGTTGCATACCCGTATTTTAAGGAACAGATGCATTTACTACCTTCTGAAGTTTATTACTATTTTTCTTTATGTAAAATGTAGTTAGTATAAACATGTATTTCTGCATTGTGGTACACTTGTGGGGTGCCTGACACTGTAAAATTGGACTATTTCTCCAGGTCATCTCATGGGTCATCTCCTCAGATGTGAGTGATAATCTGGTTAGCTGTCGTGTGGAATAAAGTGGACATTTGAACACTAGAAAAGCTACTCATGTGCCTAGGAGTGCTTTGGCTGGTGTTGGAGTTGTAAGTGTGGGGTTCTGGTTTCCAGTTAGCTCACTCTAAGCATTCCCTACCACTCGGACATTCAAAGTCATGTTGATTTTATATTATCAGTGATTTCCTTTTAACCTGTATTAGTTTGAGAAACAATTTTTTTTTTGTTTTTTTTTTTTTTTCGAGACAGGGTTTCTCTGTGGCTTTGGAGCCTGTCCTGGAACTAGCTCTGTAGACCAGGCCGGTCTCGAACTCACAGAGATCCGCCTGCCTCTGCCACCCGAGTGCTGGGATTAAAGGCGTGCGCCACCACCGCCCGGCCTTGAGAAACAATTTTTAAAGGCAACATAATTTGAAAAATTAACACTGAGGTTTATCCTCTTATTTTCTAAAACATGAATGTGGGGGGAAAAAGCTCCATTTACAGTTGCTATATGCTTCCTCTCTGTCTTTCTTTCTCTTCCATTTCTCTTGATTCTTTCTTCTTTTCCTTAGAGCTTTGTACATGCTAGAATGTCTCCCACTTTGGTATAAGCCTTACTGGTAGCTTGTTGAGAAGAATTGATAAGGCTATATAGGTTTTTATCCATAGTACCTCAAAAAGTTAAAAACAGCGCAGAAAGAAAACCAAAACAGTTAATAGAAGTTTGTTTCCCTGAATTTAAATCTGTAGGATACGGCTTATAGTTACAGATAGTTGAGTGAAGATGAGAATGGTGTACACTGAGAGCCTGTCATGTGTTGAGCGGTAAGTGGTGAGTAAAGTCAGGTGATGGGTTGCTGGGTGGCCTCTCTGTATTCAGCCCCACATTTGAATGTCTATTTCAAGGTTGGAAAGGCAGCTCAGATCTTAAAAGTGCTGCTTTTTCAGAGGGTTACGGTTTGGTCTCCAGAACTCCTACTCTGAGCGGAGGAGATACAGAGAACATTATATTAATTTCTGACAAGAAAGAATGCCTTCTCCATTTAGGAGAAGTTAATATCTAAAGTCCTGGTGTTCAACCTTCTGGTTTATGGGCCTTTCAGCATTAGACAGAAAAGCATCTTTCCTCAGGGGGAGGTGGAAGCAAGTAAGGGTTTAGAGTTATGGGAGGCTTTAGAGCCATGTTTGAGGGTGTCCTTTTTCTAATTTTCATTTCCAGGGATTGGACCCAGGGCCCCATGCTCCTAGGCATCATTTGATCCCAGCCCTTGAACTCGCAATTTTTGAAATTTCTTTCCAAGGTTGCATGTGGTGGCTCACTCCTTTAATCCCAACACTCAGGAGACAGAGGCAGGTGGATCTCTTTTCTTTTTTTTTTTTTTTTTTTTTTTTTTTTTGATTTTTCGAGACAGGGTTTCTCTGTGGCTTTGGAGCCTGTCCTGGAACTAGCTCTGTAGACCAGGCTGGTCTCGAACTCACAGAGATCCGCCTGCCTCTGCCTCCCGAGTGCTGGGATTAAAGGCGTGCGCCACCACCGCCCGGCTCAGGTGGATCTCTTGAGTTCGAGGCAACATGGTCTACAAAGCAAGTCCCAGGATAGGCTTCAAAGCTACACAGAGAAACCCTGTCTCAAAAAAAATGGAATAGCAGTGGAGCTTTCTGGGACAACTTCGTATATAGCTTAACTGAAACTTTAGTCTGCTGCTGTTTCCTAGTAGAGGGGCTGTACGCAGGCTTCTCCTTCCTGTGGACTAGAAGTAGATAGTACTTGCAAAATCCCTGCTTCCTTGTGTAATCCTTCCTCGCCATCCTACTCCAGTAATGTGAGCTTTTGAAGGATAGCAGGCTGAGGCATTACTGGGGTTTTGTTTTTCCTTTCCATCTGGAATTAGTATTCAGTGTGCTTCTGCTATTTCATGTCGTTGGAAGTATTTGTCCTGCCTGATCCTACAGCTATTCAGTCCCCCCCCCAAAAAAAACACACAGCTTATATTAATTATAAACTGTTTGGCCTCTTAGTTCAGGCTTATTACTACTAACTAGGTCTTAGAACTTAAGTAAACTTCTTACCTATGTTTAGCCATGTGGCTTGGTACCTTTTCTCAGATATTCTCATCTTGCTTCCTCTGGCTGGTGACTGTGTCTCTCTGCTTTTCCTCTTCCCAGAATTCTCCTAATCTGGTCACCCCACCTGTACTTCCTTCCTGGTTACTGGCCAGTCAGTGTTTTATTAAACCAATATGAGTGACAAATCTTTACAGTGTACAAGAGCATTCTCCCACAGTAGTTTCATCCCTGTGAGTCTTTCCACAAAGGCCCTTCATTTAAGCCATTCTCCATGATCATTTTCCCCCCAGACTTAGGGACCCTGTCAGGAATCTTGGAATATTGGTTTACTGGTAGAACAGAGACAGCTGGCAACACCACAACTTTGAACTAGGAAAATAAATAGGGTGAGGTTGGTAACCTTTTTTGAAATTAGACTCAGTCTAAGATGATTTGATGGAGAGCCTAGAAGTGAAGCCGTCTGGTCTCATGTGTACTCACTAGCGTTAGTGCTCAGGGACGGAGTGTCAGAACTGTGATCCACACAACTTCACAACTGTCGCCATGGTCTGAGCTTCACTTTTTTGGCTATAAAAGGTGCACAGTCTACTCTGTGAGCTACTGCATCAAAGAATTTGATGTGTGTAGGGGATTTAACAGGTTGAGCATGGTAGTAAGCACCTATAATTCCAGCTAGCTATTCAAGTAGAGTCAGGAAGACCCTTTCTCAGCCAGGTATGGTGGCACATATCTACAATCTCAGTACTTTGGAGGTTCTAAGACCAGCCCGGGTTACATGAGCCCCTCCTGTTTTTAAGAAACTTCTGCTCAAAATAAAAGAAGGGCTGGCGGTAAAACTCAGTGGTTTCTTAGCGTGCAAAGGTATATCAGGTCAGCCTAAATTGGAGGGTTCTAATAAAGTGAAATTGTCTACTATACTGAGCAGACCCATTACCCTACATTGTCAAGGACACACACAGAAAAATGAATGAAAGGCTTAAAAAACTATTAAGCAGTTATGTTGCTTCTAATTAGTGTCCTCTGATGGAAAACCAGGAGAAATTTTTGTTGCTAAGTTAGAAAACACCAAGACCCAGAGAAGAAATGTCTTTGTTTCTCTTTGGTCAAGAGTTTACTTGCCTGATCTGTTAGCACAGAGCTGTAAATATCATTATCTGGAAGGCTCAGACTGAGTTGCACAGATTATTTTTTTTAATATTTATTTTTTTTTTTATTTATTAAAGATTTCTGCCTCCTCCCCTCCACCGCCTCCCATATCCCTTCCCCTCCCCCTTTTTAAAAATATTTATTATGTATACAATATTCTGTGTGTATGCCTGCAGGCCAGAAGAGGGCACCAGACTCCATTACAGATGTTTGTGAGCCACCATGTGGTGGCTGGGAATTGAACTCAGGACCTTTGGAAGAGCAGGTAATGCTCTTAACCTCTGAGCCATCTCTCCAGCCCCCAACAGATTATTTTTTAAGAGGTGGGGAGGGGTACCCACTGTTGCAGCTATTAGTATTAATGGAAGTAATTTCAAGTCTTCCCCCATTAATTAGATTTTTTTTTTAAGTAGCTTTATGTGCATTGGTATCTTGCCCTCCCTCATTCATGTTTTGTGAGGTATCAGATTCCCTGGAACTGTAAACAGTTGTGAGCAGCCATGTGGGTGCTATGAGAACCCTGGTCTTTTGGAAGAGCAGCCAGTGCTCTTAACTGCTGAGCCATCTCTTGCCCCCGACAAATGAGTTTTTATCTGTATGTCTGTCTATACACACATATATGTGTGTGTTACATACTTCTTACTACATAGTCTCCATGGTAAGCCTAACTCCATATCTATACAGCTAATATGTGTAATAACCACTTACCTGAACATCCTAAGCTATAAGTTGCTGTTCAAGGCTCTCATCTAAGAGCTATGTATGTTGAGCTGGGCATGTGGTACACGTCTATGGTCTTAGCACTTGGGAGGCAAAGGTAGGTGATTTGAAGCCAATCTGGTATATGTAAAGAGGTCCAGGACAGCCAGGACTACAGACTACCCTGTTAAAAAACAAAACAAAACAACAACAAAAAACAGTTATATGTATTGGGTACCAGCTAAAAGCTCATAGATAAATGAGAATGCTATCATACGCTTATATCCCTACAGCTGGGAGGCAGAAGACCATGAAAGTGATTCCAGCCTGGGTTATACCATGAAATACTATCTGAAGAGAGGATGTTGATAAGAATGAAATGAGAAACTGCTTAAATTAGATGATAAGAGATCGATTTTACCATCTTTGTAGACTGCCAGGTTTCATCAGAGACTTCAAAACTATGTAGGCAATAAAAATCTGTGTGGGGGGGTATTTTTTCTGTGTGTACACCTGTACACAATGCGTGCCTTGCACATGCAGGTCAGAAGAGGGTGTCAGATCCAATGGGACTGGAGTTTAGGCAGTTAGTACTGATGTGGGTGTTGGGATGAACACAGGTCCTCTGGAAGAGCAGCCAGTGATCTTAACTGCTGAGCCATTTCACTAGCCTATCTGACAGGTTTTCTTTTCAGTTTATGAACAGCAAGTTGGCAAGAAGGTAGGCTGTAAACCCTGAGCCTTTCTTAAGTGCCTGTTTTCATCAGTCCCTCCCATTTCTGGTTAAAATATAATAAACTCTAGGCACAGTCTGGAGGAGGAAATGAAATGTGCTGGACTTCCGAGGAAGCTCACTTGCCTTTGTGCAGCAGATGGAAAACGCTCCATTTAGTTAGAGGAAGAGTGGTTCTACTAACTGCTTTGGGGGCAAAACTCAAAAAGCCTGACATATGCATCTTAATAAGGTTCACATTGATTAGTCTCCCTTAAGATAGGTGACATTTCATACCTCACTTAGGCCATCCCCTCTCTCAAGACATGTCTCAAGGGCACATACTTCTCTACCTAAGAGCTTTTGACTATAAAAGCATGGCTTCTCCCATGTCTCCCCAAATAGATCTCAGTAGACTTCTGCATTAAGTGCTTGACTTGAATGACCTGTCACTGAGATGGTAGAGGTGACGTTAGTGGGTGGATGACCTTCCAGCTGTTCTTTTATATTCTAAAATGTCAACAAATCGTCTGGCGGTGGTAGCGCATGCCTTTAATCCCAGCACTGGTAGAGGCCAGTCTGGTCTACAAGAGCTACTTCCAGAACAACTAGGACTGTTACACAGAGAAACCCTGTCTCAAAACCCTCCCCCTAAAAAAAAAGTCAAAGAATGACCAAATACCAAGGACCGTACTATATTCAAGTAATGAGCCAATGATCCACTCCTTAATGAACTTGCCTGATCTATATTCCTAGGTAA
Organism: Microtus pennsylvanicus; assembly: GCF_037038515.1. NCBI lineage: Eukaryota > Metazoa > Chordata > Mammalia > Rodentia > Cricetidae > Microtus > Microtus pennsylvanicus. The sequence continues at coordinate 97,370,813 of NC_134586.1, forward strand.
GACAATAAGTAGATAGATGGTAGTATCTACCCAAGGTGACTATGTTTTGGTTTCCTAGTGTGGCCAGTAGGTCTAAAGTAAGCACCATACTGCATGGATCACCCAGGATCAGAATTAGGGCTTTTCTCTGTGGCACATGCACAGTCTGAACACACATTGAATGCCTTGGCTAGTCTAGACCCTAAATGCTTCCTGAGCGAATCTTGGTCAGTTCTGGTGATAGGTCCCATGTCAGCTATGATGTGAATGCTCCTCTTTGATCAGGGAGTCCACAGCGTCAGATACTCCCTGATCCTGTCCTTAGGGGTAAATCAGTCTTGACACAATGGATGGTCTAGCCTGCCGGTAGCCAGGAATCCACACTTAAACTGTAATCAAGTTATTGAGCATTGAAGTGGGAGGAACACCACCCCTCTGGTTCCAAATCAACATCTGTTTAACAACTGATAGATGTAAAAGCCACTTCCAGATTCTGGTCTATTTTTGCAGGGCCTTTTACCTAAAACTTCCTGTTTTTCTTGTTGTTACTGCCTTTGCATGTGGTTAGCTCGCATCTTAAGACAGATGAGAAGCTTTCTGCCAATGGGCAGAATGGGATGGAAGAAGGGGAAAGACAACAGCTACTTGACAGTAGCTTTGGGCCTACAGAAAGTAAATTGCTGGGCAACAATTGGTGACAATTGGACTGACTTACAGATTTTATTGTATTCCTTCAAGCAAAAATGGGACTAGTGGAAGGACAACTAAATCCCAAGAGACTTAGCCTCAACCTCAGGATTCAGAAGTTGTGAGAAACATTCTCAATTTCTGCTGTTTTTTGGCATCTTCCTGTCAGAATGGCTTTGACGGCCCAAATATCTGCATCACAGTAACATGGCTCTTCTGCCTATGCATATAAGCAGGCTAGATGTGGGAAACTCAGCATTGATTAGTGTCCTGGGCTGTTGTAAAACACCTTCACAGTTCATTTATACTAGTGCTGCTTTGTTTTTCTTTCTAATTTCTGGGTATGACTACTGTTTTTGTGTATGTCTGAGCACCATGTGTGCCTGGTGCCCTTGGAGACCAGTAGAGGGCATCAGATCCTCTGGAACTGGAAGTAGAGTTGTGAACTGCCATGTGGGTGTGTTGGGAACCTGACTCCTTCAAGAACTCTGAGCCATCTCTCCAGACCCTGATTTCTTAGTTTTGTGCGGCCAATCAGTTCAAATCAAGACTTGGTCACTTTAGACCTTAAGTAATTTCAACCAAGCTCCTTTCCATTTATTCTCTTCATTTATACTCTTATGTTTAGTTTCTCATGTGGTCCAGTTACTCAGAGCTGCCAAGGGAACAGGCATTTCAGCAGGAGGAGAACCTCCACAGCCCCACATTTGTATATATGATGTATGATCCTCTTGCACCTATCCAGAACAGCCACTGCAGGTGATGTGGAAGGGGAGGTAATACCAAGTTACAAAGTTTTAGAAATGGATCTTTTTTTAATATTTATTTATTTATTATGTATACAATATTCTGCCTGTGTATGTGCCTGAAGGCCAGAAGAGGGCGACAGACCTCTTTACAGATGGTTGTGAGCCACTATGTGGTTGCTGGGAATTGAACTCAGGACCTTTGGAAGAGCAGGCAATGCCCTTAACCACTGAGCCATCTCTCCAGCCCAGAAATGGGTCTTTTTGAAATAATGTTGTGGCTCATTTCTCACTGAAATGGATGGGTTTTTTTTCCCCAACTTTTGAAGAGAACTGACCGCAGTTATAGTGGGTCTGGTTTGCTGGCCCATTAAAAAAATCTCCAGCCTGGGGATGTGGCTCCATGAGCAGAGTGCTTGCCTAGCATGTATGAAGCTCTGGTTCGACCCCCACATCACATACATGGGACACTACACACCTCACCTGTAATCTTACCACTCAGAAGGCAGAGGCTAGCACATATGAAACCCTGTCTCAAAATAATTTCCCCCAAAATAGTGTGCTTATATTCAGGCTCCTTGAACAGTTTGTACCATGTTTGCTTTCTAGTTTTCTTTCTAAAAGGATCTTACTGCTATGTATGAATTACTTGAATTAAAACCTTGGAAATGAGTTCTTGGTACATGAACTTTGTATAATCATATGTAAAAATAGCATCTTTGAGTCCTGGGAATTAATATTTCTTGAAGGGCTATCTTTACCAACTTTATTCAGCAGCAAAAATAAAAGACATCCAAATTCAGGAATAATTAGCATCTTCAAAATAGTATAGGCTCTGTGGCAGGTAGGGTAAGAGGTGGCTCATTGGTAGATACTTGCTGTCAAGCCTGATACGTTTGATTCTCATGACCCACATGGTGGAATGAGAGAACCCACTCCTCCCAAGTTATTCTCTGTAGGGAGCAAGTAAAATCCATGTCAAGGATTTGCAATGCTTTAGCCCCATTTGAGTGACAGGATCTTCCTGAGGTCTGAGTGCAGGTTTTGACTGCAGAAACTGTCCACCGCAGCCCCTCACTCCCTACCCTGCAAATGTTCACAGCACCTTGAAAGAAGCTGTTCCCTCAGATGAGCAAACCCTGCCTCCCTGCTCAGTTGTATGTCATAAATACTCTGCATGTCTGTAGTGCTCTGGCTGCCCCATCAGAAAGCCCAGACCACTCAACACTAGCTTTTTAGTGTCTGTCATCTGCAGTGATATTTTATGTTTTAATAAATAATTCCTGAACATCAGAAGGGCAAAGCTAGGCCGTTAGCGGTCAGGCAGTGGTGGCACATACCTTTAATCCCAGTACTAGGGAGTCTCACATGTCTTTAATCCCAGCACTAGAGGGAATATAAAATGAGAGGAGAGGTTTAGTCTGCAGGGGCCCAGCCTTGGTAGAAGTAAGACTTCTAACGGCTGGCTGCTTTACTTTTCTGGTTTTCAGGTTGACCCTCAATATCTGTCTGGGTTTTTATTATTGGTGCTACAGTCATTTCATGAACCTCACTGTCCCTTAGGGCAGTCCCTAAAGCCATGCAGGGCACTGCAGTTCTCTTCCGCATGCATGCGCTATGTACATACACATACATACATGTTTTACCAGCTATTTCGCTAGGTTTTTTTTTAAAAAATTTATTTATTATGTATACAACTTTCTGCCTCCATTTATACCAACACGCCAGAGGAGGGCGCCAGATCTCTTTACAGCAACCATATGGTTGCTGGGAATTGAACTCAGGACCTCTGGAAGAGCAGACAGTGCTCTTAACCACTGAGCCATCTCTCCAGCCCCATTTCGCTAGGTTTTATCCTGGAGATTGGTTCCCCTTTTATCCAGGATGGCCTCAAACTCCCCTTGTCACCAAGCATGACCTTGATCTTCCTGCTTTCCCTTCCCAAATGCTGGAACTATAGGCTTTTGCCACCAGGTCTGGCAAAAGTGGGATGGTTTGTGGTGCCTGCACCACCTGGAACCGTGATTGGGCAAGGGTCTTGGGATTAAAAAACACAGAAACATGGGTCACTCCTGAAACAAGAATGCCAGTTTTATTGTGTTCCAGGGCAGCTTATACAGTGCTCTCCTTGGCTAACAGCCACACCCTAGCTCTTGGGATATTTCAGCTGCAAACCCACCAGAAACCACTTCCTTGTTATCAGGAACTCATGAGGGTCTCGTGTTCAGAGCAGCTGCAAGCATAGGAAATCAGGTGGTTTACTCTGGCAGGCAAGGGGTCATAGAAAGTTCGGGATCTGAGGGTCTGCAGTCCCCAACAATGGTGCTTAAACTTAGGGCTTCATGTGTGCTAGGCAAGCATCAAGCTACATCTTCAGCTCTCTTTCTTGGGGTGAATAACACTGCAGAAGCAAGGATGTGGTATCTAACAACCACAAATACTTAAACTGACTTGCAATCTATTCCTGAATAATTCATTTCATAGAGTGGAATCAGTAAATTTTAAGCAATCTTTTATTTGTCCTCATTTTTTTTTTTTGAGTCAGGGTTTTTCTGTGTAGCCCTGGCTGTCTTGAACTCAGAGACCCTTCTTTTTCTGCCTCTTGACTGCTGGGATGAAAAGCCCTCACGGTTAAGAGCCTCCTTTATTAAATCTTGAAGCTATTTCAGATGTTCAGATGAAGCCACAACACAACATGGTAATGGCTATATAGCAAATTGTTCCCAAGTAGGATAATAACACAGTAAATCTTTTTAAAATTTATTTTTAGGGGTGTCTTATCTGCATTGTGTGTGTGCACCATGTACATGCGCGCTGTCTGGTGGTGAGAAGGTGGCATGAGAGTCCCTGGAACTGAAGTTACAGATGGTTGTGAGCCACCAGGTGGGTGCTTTTTCCTGCAAAGCATCTCTCCACCCCAGTAAACATTTCTGATCTTGTTTCTGAGGATCAGGTGGGGCTGCAATGATCTCAGAAGTTGGCTGCAGCTATAGCATTCTGTAGACTTGAGGTCTTTGGCTGGTGGCCTGTGTTCCTATCCATCCCTCTGTGTGTTTCCTGTGTGCTCTCAGAGTGTGAATACTGGCTTTTCTTAGTGGCACATACCTGTAGTACCAGGACACCAGTGAGGCTGAGACAGGAGGACATTAGTTCTGAGACCACTCCAAAAGACTGTCTACCAATGTTAAAGCAATAGTAACAATAAAGACGGGAGAGCATGAGATGGAAGAGTATGTAAAAACCTAATTTTGGAAGTGACATGCCATTATTTCTACTGCATGTGTGTTGTAAGTCACACCAACAATGGAGGGAGGGGACCACTGGAGAGTGTGGTGGAAGATCCAACAGTGCTGTGAAAATTGGAGCTATTTCCTTTCCTAGCAAGCAGAAAAAGGATGACCTGACAGTTAAGTGTACATATATTTATGACGGGAATCCCAAATGTGGCAACCAGTTAATATTTATAATGAAAATGTTGCCTAGTGGGAACATATTTTTAAAACGTTATTTTGAGAGTAAAAAAGCTTGAAACCAAGTATGGTGGCTCACGCCCTATCATCCCAGTGCTTGTGAGGCCGAAGGAGGAACATGCCTGGGCAGGGTCACAAAATAAGCCCATCCCAGACAGGACTCCAAAGCACCTTTCCTTCCCGCTAAAACCAAGAAAAATCCCACAATAAACCCTCCAAGACCAGATGTGGACTGTCAGTTTTTCGACTTTAAGTTTCTCCACACAGCTCTAGCTGTTATTTTATGAGACCATGTTTCTCTGTAGCTTTGGAGCCTATCCTGGACCTTGCACTGTAGACCAAGCTGGCCTCAAGCTCTCAGAGATCCTCCTGTCTCTGCCTCCTAAGTGATGCCGCAGCCCAGCCTGACTGTTGTTTTATGTCCACTTCCTAGCACTGGGATGCAGGCACAGCCCAGCACACCAAGCTCTACGTGCCAAGGACAGCTATGCTGACTTAGCCTGAGAACTTGGCGGATAAAGTAGATCAGGAGTTTTTAAAGAACTGCAGAGTGGTTCTCAGCCTATGGGTTGTGACCCCTTTGCTGGTCACATATTAGATATTCTGCATATCAGATATTCACATTACTGATCATGATAGTAGCAAAACTACAGTTATGAAAAATGTTTTGGTTGGGGATCACCACAACATGAGGAACTGTATTAAAGGGTCACAGCATAGGAAGGCTGAGAACCACCAAACTAGTATTCACTAAATATAGCTAATTGCCTTTTCTGGGCAGGGCATTGCAGGGGACACAAAAATATAATCCAGTGTACTCAAGTTACAAACTTGAGGATATGGAGCCTGAATACTCGAAAGGAATACCCTAAGACTTTTATTTAAAAAAACAAAAACAAAAAAACTATACACATCTAATTTATGGGGTTAACTTTTGCTTTTTGATTTGAAGTGTGTCATGAATATGTATGAAAGCCTTTCATATCTAGGAGAATGTAGGGACTAGAGTTAACTTGCCAAAAACTGTACAAACTCAGTAATTGTTGAAAATGACGCAAGACTTTAACTGGGACATTCCACAAGGAACACATTTAAATCACAGTTTATCTTTTTCTGAAGGACAACTTGAAATCTTATCAGGACGCTAATAATACTCAGTATTACAAACAGCACAGGGCACAGTACTTAAAAAAGAAAAAGGTTGCAAAAACACAACTACTCCAAACTCGATGGATCGAGCAGGGAAGCTACGTGAGTCAGGGGAAAGAGAACGTGACAATGGAGGCCTGGGCTCCGGCAGCAAGACGCGGAGCTGCACAGCAGACCCGCCAGGGCCCTGTGGCGGGCTGCACGCCTCCATCCTGTCACCAGCGCCTGCGACATTCTAATCAGAACGAAGGCGGCCGCACGCGCCTGACGGCCTGCCCATCGGCTCCCACCTTCTTTCCCCGCGGTCACCCGGGGACAGAGGCGAGTCCGGGCTGGGTCGAGTCAGGACGGCGGGAGCAGAGGGCCAGGATGGCGCCAGTCAGGCCCCAGAGGGACCACGAAGGAACAGAGCCGACAAGATGGCGGCGAGCCCGCGCCTGGGCGGGGCGAGCCACGCCTCCCAGAATGCTCTGCGGTACCCCTCTTCCGGCTGTGGGTAGGTCTGCGGCTGCGGCCGGAAGCGGGCTGTAGCTACTCTCAGCGAGCGCCGCCTGCACTTCCGGGGCCTGGAGCTTCGCTCTAGTTCTTCCCTGTAGGCGGCGCGGGAGGGAAAAGTTTGCGGGGCAGTGCTGGGAGGATCACCTCCTCCTCCCAATGTGAGCAGTTTCCGCGAACACTCTCCAGGAGCAGGTTACCCAGAGAGGTGGCGGACGGGAACATGAGGCAGCGTCTCCTCTTCCTGACCACTTTGGTGCCTCTCGTCCTGGCGCCCCGACCTCCTGCGGACCCGGGCTCTGGCTCCCACCCGCGACTTGGTAAGAGTTGGGGGAGCAAACTTGAAAGCTGGCCTCAGAGGGCTCGGTGGGACGGGCGCGCTGGGTGCGGGGTATGGGGCGCTAGTGGCGCGTCCCCAAGGTCCCAGTGTGGGAAGGGGGTGTGGCTCTTGGCGGTCAGCGAGAATAGACACGGGCTTGTCTCTGAGCGAGGAAGGACATCCTGGATGGGGTCTCTCACAGGGACCGAGGGCCAGAGAGGGGTCAGGTCTCCTCGTTTTGTATTTCTGGAATGTGTTTAGCGGAGAGGTGCAGGCATGGGGATGGTTCGCGCGTGGAGGGTCGAGGTCCTTTGCTTGCTAAGTGATTCTAAAGGGTTAGGGGTGTCTGCCAAGAGCAAGACCCTGGAAGAAAGGACGGCCCCAGAGCCCCACAGCGACATGCTGGCTCTCAGAGGCTAACTAGAATTTCTTCTGGTGGAGGCACTTAAGCAGTAATCTGGTTGGAAGGCGGCGACTGAAGTAGTTTCATTTGCCTTTCCTGACTGGGTCTGGAGTCTCGGAGTTCGAATTCCAGATCCCCCCTGATCACTTGCTTGTCGGAGAGGTGCTTGGTGGAGAGAGCGAGGCTAAAAGTTCCCAGTCCAACTCTGGATTGGCCACTGCGCGTGCTTTCCTTGCAGCTTTGAGCAGATTCCCAGGGCTGACCCGTTCAAATCATTTTGAGCCTCGAGACCAGAGGTTTCCTACTTAGATTTTCTAGAGAGATCGGATTGAGAGGATGGACATGCGGTAGAGGTGTCGTTTGGTGATAGGGAACTTACGGTACTTTAGGACTCTAGCTTTCAAAATGTTGCCCTCTGTGACAGTTCAGTCAACGGTAACAGTGTGAAAGAGTGCATTCCCCGTTGTGTGAAGTTAAGGTCTTGTCATTATAGTATTTTATTATGCAAATTGAAGCCCTGTGGGTTTTCTTTATGTTTGTTTTGAGACATGGACTCCCTCTGTAGCCCAGGTTGGCCTGGAACTTGCTGTGTAGACCAGACTGGTCTCGAACTCAGAGACTGGTTGCTTCTGCCTCCGAGTGCTGGGTTAAAGACCTTGCACCACCACTCCCAACCTTGTCAGTTTTTTTCCCTTGTGTTTGTATCTTATTCTCTGAACAGAGGTTGTAATTGACTGGCACAGACATTGAATGTATTTTTTTTTTAATCCAAATAACTTTCTGGCGTGTGTTAGCATTTTAAAATGAATTACAAGTGACAAGATGAAAGAAAGTCAAAGGAGCTAGCTAGGAAGTACTGAAATCTAAGTTGATAAAAGCGGAAGGAAAACTTTTCAGAATGATAACAGAGCATGAAAGGACACGCTCATTTTCAGGATGCTATTAAGAATAAACTTGTATTTGAGACAGTGAGGTGATTTTTCACCATTCTTACAGGGTTTGTTACAATTCTCCTGTCCGCAGGTGCAAAGAAAAGCATAAATCAATCCTAGGGAGTCACAGTGTAGAGGAAAAGCTACATTGTTCCTAGATCTATTCTCAGCAACATTTGCAGATCATGGGACTTTTAAATTTTATTTTTACTACTGAGTCTCACTAGATAGCCCTGGCTGCCCTGGAACCTGCTATGCAGACCAGGCTGGCTCTGAACACAAGTCTGCCTCTGCCTTTCTCTCTCTCTCTCTCTCTCTCTCTCTCTCTCTCTCTCTCTCTCTCTCTCTCTTCCTCTTTCTAATTCTAATAGCAAAGTATAGCACATCTGTGTTAGAACAGCAAAACAACAAAAAAACCAAAATCTCTTGATCTAAAATTTGAAGAACTCTTATTGGGGCTGCCAGGAATTATGCCTGGTATTGAGATGCAAAGTAAATGATAATCCACCTTTGAAAGTTGATGACTTGGGGTAAGGAAACTCATTCAGGGACCTAAGCAGGCACATTTAAAGCCACATGGAGTGTGTTAAGACATGCTGGTGGCAAGTAGTGTGTGTGTGTGTGTGTGTGTGTGTGTGTGTGTGTGGTATGCTGATAAACTCGAGGTAAATTTCAAAATGTTTCAGACACAAAAAATCTGTGACCTACTTCTTCCACCCACTCCATCCTCTTTTATTATTCAAAGTAACACAAAGGAGAAACAGTTTTGAAATCAAAGTGAGACTTATCCACCCCAGCTGTAACTTCACTATGATATCATGACTAAGCTCATGTGACTCATAACTTTCCTAAATTATGCAATTCATAACAGTTCCTGAAATCACTTTTTGTGACCTACAGAATACCTTAAAAGCCATGTTTCTGTTAAGTATATACTTTTTGCCCTTCAGAAAATTGATACCTAATCAATATTTAGTACATTTATGATCTAAACATAGAACCAAATGGGTTAATTAAAAAAAAACCCTATGTCCTTAAACTATGAAACTATTTCTTGGTCTTGAACATCCATGTCTAAATAATAGTTAGGTTAGGTTAAACAGCAAATAATATCATGAACTGCCAAACAAACAGAAATGCCCTTCTTCAGATGTCCACAAGGCTTCTGTTCATCACTTCATGCTCATGACAAGTCACTGCATTCTTCTGAGACCTATTTTTTCCTACTCAATAAACAGTGGAGTAAGCTGGGCGGTGGTGGCGCACGCCTTTAATCCCAGCACGCGGGAGGCAGAGGCAGGCGGATCTCTGTGAGTTCGAGGCCAGCCTGGTCTACAAGTGCTAGTTCCAGGACAGGCTCCAAAGCTACAGAGAAACCCTGCCTCGAAAAACCAATAAATAAATAAATAAACCAATAAATAAATAATAAACAAACAAACAAACCAACCAAACAGCGTAGGGTGGTGATGTCTCCCAGGAGGGCAGTGCTTGCTTAGCATTTCTGCTCAAGGCTCTGAGTTCGAGCCCATCTCACAGCTCAGTATCGGCAGTACAGTTGCACTCAGGGTTTCAATGCGCTGCTCTTCATGCTAAAGTTGCTGTTGACAAGCCGCAGTCCTCCAAGATCCAAATCCTTAATACAGAGATTACTCTGCTCTACAGGGGTAGTTAAAGAGGTGACCATTTCTGTGAGAGGATGAAGAACTAAGCAGAGAGCCCCAGTGGGGGAACTGGAGAAGTCCTTTTAGCTTTCATAGGCGTTTCCAGAACGTTAAGTGTGGAGGTCCTCCACATCTGAGCGTGATTGATTTTTGGATCCTTTGCTGTGTGTGTTGTGGAAGAACACCGGTGTATAAGTGGAAGAATAATTTGAAGAGCCTGTGGACTGGCTTGGCAGGGAAGGAACGACAAGAGAGTCTTCACCGTGGTAGGGAAGTGAAAGAAAGGTTCCTAGTGCTGCTTTGCTCCAAATCAGCTGGCACGTCCCTCCCCAGCTTCCTCTTTGTGCCTCACCCAACAGGAGTTGCAGCCTCCAAAGAGTTGGGCTGCTGCTCTGGTTTCACTTGCTCTTTGCGTTCCCCTAACTTCTGTGTCTCTGACCTTGTCCTGTTCTCTGAAGCCCCACTCGTATCCAGCTGACGTTTACACTCTGTCTTCAAAAGCACGGTAGTGTGGAAGGTTCAGAATTATGCTATTTGGTTTTGTCTTTGATTTTGATTGGAAGAGGGAGGGGCTGCCCCTTGTTTGCTTTAGTGTGTACCGGTGTACCACAGATTCTCAGGGCCCAGGCTTTCTTCAGGGGTTCACCTGGACTCTGCAGATCCTTTAGGGCCAAGCAGCTGCCGGTTACAGGACTTGTTAGAGTCTTGACCTAGGTTAGGCTCAGCCTTGGTAAGCACTGACCGTAGAGTATTAGTTGAAACAGCTGACACTCCCCAAAAGTCAGTTTTGGTTCCAAGGTTCTGGTTCCCTGGCCTAGTAGAGAGCACTGCTTTCCGTGTTTCATCCCTCCGGCCCAAGAAGGATACATCCGTTCCGAGGGCTCGCACACTGGCCAGACTGCATCTCTCTGCTGTGTATTCTGGGAGTACTGACCTTGGGTCTTCAGCAAGGCCCAGCAAACAGTGGTGCAGCCCAGGCTTCATTTTTTCCATTTTTATTGTTGTTTGGACAAAGAGTCTCACTTTGTAGCCCACACTGGCAAGTGCCAGGGTGAGTGAGTGTGCGTGTGTGTACTTACAAATGTACATACATACACACATACATACGAATGTCTACCTAGGTAGCCGAGCTAGAATCCCAGGAGTCTTTTAGTGATACTCAGTGTTCATTCAGCAGCTTACTGATTTCCCAGATTCCAATCTTGTTTGTTCCATACTGAAGTTCATGGAGATTTCTACTTAACAGTGCCTTTAGTGCCGGGCGGTGGTGGTGCACGCCTTTAATCCCAGCACTCGGGAGGCAGAGGCAGGCGGATCTCTGTGAGTTCGAGACCAGCCTGGTCTACAGAGCTAGTTCCAGGGCAGGCTCTAAAGCCACAGAGAAACCCTGTCTCCAAAAAAAGAAAAAAAAAAGAAAAAAAAACCCCAGTGCCTTTACTCAGAGTCCAAACTCCTTAATATTTCACTCCGTGTTCATTAACTGACCTCCTTCTGCTGCTCCAGTCTCACAAATCAATCTTTATTTCTTTTTAGAGAGGGTCTCACTTTGTTGTTCTCCCAGTTTGTAACTCACTGTGTAGGCCACGCTGGTCTTGAACTCACAGAGATCTGCCTACCTCTGTGGTTTAGTGCTGGGTTTAAAGGCGTTCGCCACCACAGATGGCCTGATGCCATATTCTTGCTGAGATGTTCTACACTACAGTTCAACTGAGTTACCTTTCCACTTCTGTGTTTTGCACAGACATAACTGCAAGCAAAACACACATAGAACTGGAGTTACAGATAGTTGTAAGTACCACGTGGGTGCTAGGAATCCTACCTACATATTCTGGAAGAGCAGCCAGTGCTCTTAGCCACTGAGCCATCCCTCAAATCCTGACCTCGTCCTTTTACTACAGATAGTACTTCCAGGGAAAGCACTTCGGCTTGCCAGGCAGGGATGCTAATCCTGCTATGTTCTTCCATATTGATTGTCACACTTTTTCTTTTGGCAGGTGAACACTTTATGATAATTTTGTGATTGTTCGTCCCCAGTGTACTAAAAATGTATTTCCTTTTATTTCTGTCACATTGCCAGGAGGTTCTTAATGAGTATTAGTTGAATAAATGAGTCCTGGTTTGAAAAGAGCAAAAAAGTGTGTTCGGGAAAGTTGAGACAAAGGTCGGAGAATAGAGAAAACACAAAAGCAGAAGGATGATAGGTCCCTAACTAAACACCACTAGATAATGCCAGGTGGGGGAACTACAGCCGAGAGGAGCAGGGCAGTGGTACTGAGAGAACATTCTCCAGCTGACCTTTTAAACGGTCTCGTTTTCTAAGCATGTTTCTAGCTAGCTGAACTAAAAGGCTCAGCTGTTTCACATGGTGGCTGTAATCACAGAATGGAATGGGCAACTGCTTTGGATTTTATAGAGTCTGTGACCAGGTGCTGAGCAAACAAGGCTCTTCAGGTCTCCGGTTGAGTATGAACTGCAGTAAATGATACTGTAGTAAAGTCAGTGAGTTATACTCTGTGTGTGTGTGTGTGTGTGTGTGTGTGTGTGTGTGTGTGTGTGTGTGTGTGTGTGTCAGAGTCTCACTATGTATCATTGGCTGGCCTGGAACTCACTGTCTCAACCAAGTTGGCCTCACACTCTGCCTCCTGTGTGCTGGGATTAAACGTGCACACCACCATGCCGAGCAGCAGTTTATACTTTACTGAGAGATTTGGGTGGGATGAGAGAGACATTTTGTTGCTAGGTTATAGGAGAATGTGACCACCAACAGTTGAAGTTCTGGAAGTGAGCTGCAGTGGGAAGCTGAGGATCCAAGGGGCACTTTCTAAGAGACAATATCAGGAGCAGTAGTTGGTTTCAGTTTGCCTTCCAAGAGAGAGCTGTTTTTTACTGAGTTGTTTGTAATAGCTCCAGGACATCTAATTTGTAATATCCAGTTATTAAAAGAAAATAATTGCAATGAAAACTATTGCTAACTATTTTAAAGTGTGTTAGCAAGCTACATTTAAAAGGCGCTTATTATAGACAGCTTGTGCAAAATAACTCACAGTGTTTCTATTTTGCCCTTATTTTTCTTCCTGCTCCATTTTTATACATAGTTAAGATATTTGGGGTATGAATAGGTTTTAAAACCCTCCCTTTGCTCAATATTGTAGGTGTTCTGCTATGAGCAGGCTTTTAAATGGTGGATGGTTTCCCCCTGTCCTTGGGACATTTCCACAGCTTCTCTCTGTTTTACAGTTTAGCTTATCCTGTTTCTGGTTCTTGTTTTTAAAAGCAGTGCAAGGTTGAATAAAGAGTGAACTGGATGACCTGAATCTTAAACACGCATTATCTGTAAACACGAGCCTGGTGCCTACTCTGCCTTGCTGTAAATTTAAGGAAGTGTGCAAGAAGCACCCTATGTGGAGTGTCCCCACAGGCTTGCTTATGTATTAGCTGCTTGGTCTCCAGCTGGAAGCATTATTTTTAGTTGTTTACTACTTTAGCCTAAGTGGTTTTCTCTTTTCTTTTCCATTTCTCTTATGGTGTAGGACAGGGAGGCCTTTAGGGGCTGGTGTCCCTCCGTGTTGCCTAGGGTGACTTCGAACTCTAGCCTTCCTCTTGCTTCAGCTTTCAGTAGCTAAGCTTGCCAGTAGGAGCCGTCATGCTGCCACACTTGCTTAGTGGTTTTCAAACCTGAATTCACATGAGAATTACCTGGAAGGCGACATAAATTGCTGGTCCACACACTGAGGGTTTCTGAGTGTTCGTATTTCTAACAAGCCCCCAGCTGCCGATGCAGCTGGTTTGGGGGAACCACACCCTGAGGAGCCCTGGTCTATGTTATTGACAATGAAAGTACAATATTGAGGTAGGATTCTAAGTCAGTAGGTATGATTATGATCTTAATGAAACTGAGTTCATGTACCAGCCTGTATCAAGGCAATTGAAGACTTGTGTTGGCACTTCAGCATCGAAAATTCATGTAATTTGTGAACGTGAGCCTGATGAGCCAAGCTTCTATGCTGAATGTTTTAACGATAGAATCCTGTGATGAGAGCTGCATGTGGTGGTCTTCACTAGGAAGGTGGATGCAGGATCAGGAAGGAGTTCAAGGCTAGCCTGGGGCTCCGTGAGCAATACCACAATAAAAAGACGTTGTGGTGAATAAAACGTGGCTCCTTCCTGGCCATTTTTTAATCTGTGAGATAAAACATGTCATAAAACAAAAAGTGTCAGAAGAAAGATACTGAGAGCTGTAGAGTCCAGAGGGAAGAAAGGCCATTTTGCTTGAAATGCTGAAAGGTCGAGACCAACTAGGTAGACAGTCCCAGGAGGCCTGGCTGTCTTCACAGGCTTTTAAAAGCATCATTTCAGAAAAGCTTGAGTTTCTCAGCCTGGATGAAATTCAAAAACCCAGTGCGGTGTTGCATTCGGGTTTGGTTGTATTTTTCTTCCTTTCTTTGGTTCTCTGACACAGCAGTGGCATCAGAGTTTGGGGTGGTAGACGCATTATTTAGTCTTCGTCCTCATTCGAAGTGTTCTGTGGAGATAGTGTAGTGACTCACGCAGCACAGCCCCCAGGAGAAAAGCTTGGACATTGTTGAACAAGTTGGTTGACTAAAAGGGCAAGCTTCTGAAAGGTTTTCTGTTGGTGCCCCTAAGCTTTGTGATTGCAGAGTCAAATCACCAGCTGCCATCTTGTGGTGGGAGAGCCAATAATATCTGTAACAGCTTTCTTCTGGATTGACTTCAAAAGAAAATTCTGTTAACACAAAAAATAGGGTAATATCTAGCAACTGTGAATTTTGAGTCAGAGCCTTGAACGAATGTTGATTAACTTTGATCTGGTAGAGCCGGGCGGTGGTGGCACACGCCTTTAATCCCAGCACTCGGGAGGCAGAGGCAGGTGGATCTCTGTGAGTTCGAGACCAGCCTGGTCTACAAGAGCTAGTTCCAGGACAGGCTCCAAAACCACAGAGAAACCCTGTCTTGAAAAACCAAAAAAAAAAAAAAAAAAACAAAAAAACAAAAAAACTTTGATCTGGTAGTAGCATGCCTGCACTCTTTTTTTATTATACATTTTTATTGATATTTATTGAGCTCTACATTTTTCTCTGCTCCCCTCCCTGCCTCTTCCCTCCCCCCTTCAATCCTCCTCCACGGTCTCCATGCTCCCAATTTACTCAGGAGATCTTGTCTTTTTATACTTTCTACTTCCCATGTAGATTAGATCTATGTAAGTCTCTCTTAGGGTCCATATTGTTGTCTAAGTTCTCTGGGATTGTGGTTTGTAGGCTGGCTTTCTTTGCTTTATGTTTAAAAACCACCTATGAGTGAGTACATGTGATAATTGTCTTTCTGTGTCTGGGTTACCTCACTCAAAATAATGTTTTCTAGCTCCACCCATTTTCCTGCAAAATTTAAGCTGTTGTTATTTTTTTCTGCTGAGTAGTACCCCGTTATGTAAATGTACCACATTTTCCTTATCCATTCTTCGGTCGAGGGGCATTTATGTTTTTTCCAGGTTCTGCATGCCTGCATTCTTGCTTTCTCGGGTTTACTTAGGTATTTAACAGGAAGATAATCTTTCCTACCACCCTATAGAAACTGTTTAATACTTTTATCTTGCTTTAATGTCCACACCTCTTTTCTCTGTTCTTTGCTAGTTCCTCTCTTCCTTTTTTCCCTTCCCTCCCTCCATTCCATTCCTTTATTTTCTCCCTTCTTTCTTTGGAGACAGACTTACTATGAATGCATTTCTCTGACCTGAAGTTTGTGTGTAGCCCCCACTCTCCTGCAACTGTGCTTTTCTTGTCCCAGCCTCCGGAGTGCCAGGCTTATAGGCGTGCGCCCCAGGCCTGCCTGGCTGAGATCTGTTTTCTTGTGCATTCTGTGCTTCATACTACAATGAGTATTCTGTAGCACAAGGACTTTGTTCTTTTGCTGTTGTGTTTCAGCCCTTGGACTATTTAGTGCTTGGCTCACAGCAGCCGGTGAATGAGCTGAGGAACGGACTGATTGGGAATATTCAGGGACTATGCTCTTGGGTTCATTAATTTTCTTAAAATTTACTTACTTTAATTTTGTATCTGCCTCTTATGCCTGCATGTTTGTGTCCCACTTGTGTCCGTTGTTCTTGGAGGTCAGAAGAGGGTGCCAGGTCCTATGGAACTAGAGTTGTGAGCTGCTATTTGGATGCTGGGACTAAACCCCAGATCTCTTCAAAAACCACAATTACTCTTAACTTCTGACCTGTCTCTTCAGGCCTAAACATATATACATACATACATACATACACATATATACACACACACACACACACACACACATATATATATACGTATATATATATATATATATATATATTTTCGAGACAGAGTTTCTCTGTAGCTTTGGAGCCTGTCCTGGAACTAGCTCTTGTAGACCAGGCTGGCCTTGAACTCACAGAGATCCACCTGCCTCTGCCTCTTGGGTGCTGGGATTAAAGGCGTGCACCACCACTGCCCGGACTACATTATTTTTTTCCATTTATTTATTTATTTTTTTATTAAATTTACTTATTTATTAAAGATTTCTGTCTCTTCCCCGCCACCGCCTCCCATTTCCCTCCCCCTCCCCCAATCAAGTCCCCCTCCCTCCTCAGCCCGAAGAGCAATCAGGGTTCCCTGCCCTGTGGGAAGTCCAAGGAACCCCCACCTCCATCCAGGTCTAATAAGGTGAGCATCCAAACTGCCTAGGCTCCCACAAAGCCAGTACGTGTAGTAGGATCAGAAACCCATTGCCATTGTTCTTGAGTTCTCAGTAGTCCTCATTGTCCGCTATGTTCAGCGAGTCCGGTTTTATCCCAGACTTTTTCAGACCCAGGCCAGCTGGCCTTGGTGAGTTCCCAATAGAACATCCCCATTGTCTCATTGTGTGGGTGCACCCCTTGCGGTCCTGAGTTCTTTGCTCGTGCTCTCTCTCCTTCTGCTCCTGATTTGGACCTAGGCCTACATTATTTTTAAGGCTGAATGTGAAAGCACAGGCAGGCCTGCAACCCCAGCACCAGGGAGGTGGGATAGGATCAGGAGTTCAGGGTTATGCTATGTTATATAGCTTGTTCAGGGCCACCGTGGACTGCAGGAGATTCTGTCTCAGTCACACCTCGCCATACTCCCAACTCTGTCACTCTTAAAAAATGAGTGTGATGGCTTGTATTTTTAATCCTAGCACTTGGAAGACTCAGGCAGGAGGGTTGCTGTAAATTGGAGGTCATTTTGCACTACAGTAAGGCCCTGTCTCAGAAACCCAAAACAAACAAACAAACAAACAAAAAAATACCCATAATCCCAGCACTTGGAACGCTTGAGTTTCTGGGCTGCATAGTACTCTCCTGTCCCCAAATAAAATTACTCTTAATTTTTGGTTGACATGAAATAATTGGATGCTTTTGACATTTCTTTTAAAACCATTTAAGTTTTTACTGTGTAACAAACATTAGCCCAGAGTGCTGCTGCCCTGTAGTGAGGAATTCTAGGTCCATTTGAATGATTTGAATGGCCTTGATTATTGAAAGAAAAGGAAAATATCAGCTCATGTATTTTAGGCAGCTAATATTTATTTTTATTTTATGTATGTGAGTGTTTGCATGTGCCTGATGTCTGAGGAGGCCCGGAGAGGGTGTCAGACCCCCAGGAACTAGAGTGACGGGCAGGTGTCTACTGTTTTTAAGTTAAAAACCTTACTTTAAAGCTCTTCTTTTGGAGGAGGCAGTAGAGGCTTGGTTAAAAACATGGAGAGCAGTGGCATATACTTTATTATAGTAGCTCAGGTTTTGAATCTCGTACTTTTTCTGAACTGCCTGCAGGCAGTGTGTCTTTGTTTTCTTGGCTGGCAACTTGGTCTGGTAAAGCAATAGGTGTTCGTTTCCTTCTGGGCATTAGTGCCCTCTCCCTGTACCTGAGTTGGTAGAGGCTGGTGTGTCTGTTTGGGGTGGCCATGGTAGTGATGCTATTGCCAGCCCTCGGGTTTGAGACTGAGTCTTGCTGACAAGCCCAGACTGGTCTGTAACTTGGGTTTGGGGACTTGTGTGCTTTCCTGGCTTTAGTTTCTTAGGCTGTTAATACATATCATCTATCAGTCTTCTTAGTACCTGTTCATGGATGAGGGATTGGGTTAGCTCAGTTTGACAGGGAAACGGTTGGATCAGCTACTTTTATCTTGGACATTTTAAACATGCATGCTAGAAATGCCTTTTATCTTGAAGTCTCATGGTACTCTTTGGTGTCTAACCTCACTCCGAGTCCAGCTCCCGGCCCTTCAAGAGTCTTCCCACATCTAGCTTGTTTGCCGCACTCAGAGTGTAGTTGTTTCTGTGTTCTTAAGTCTGTTACCTCCTTGCCCCTCCCTGCTTCCAGGAGAAACTGGGTCATTTGTTCTGCAGGAATCTAACTTTCTAGGCGTGGCCGATGGCTTCTTGCACTAGTTATTTAACTTGGCAGCATCTGAACCTTTTATGTCCTAAGAATTTGAACTTAGATCTTTATTAATTCAGGTTCATTCTTTTTGTAAGGACGTGATTTGTTGGCCACATACCCAAGCACTTCAGCTTATTGTCTGACACAATTGTCTAGTAGGTTTAAGTGCTAAAAACCTTCAAGATTATTGACTTAATTTTTATGTCTATGAATGTTTTGCCTGTATGTATATATGTGTACCACATGTGTGTGGTTTGTGCCAGTGGAGGTCAGAAGAGGGTGTCAGATTCCCTGGACTTTGATTTATGGATGGTTGTGAACAGCCATGTGGGTGCTAGGAACTGAACCTGGGTCCTCTTCCTCTGCAAGAAAAGGTGCTCTTAACTGCTGATCCCCCTCTTCAGCCTCTGGCAACCTTTATCAGTCTGTTAAAGATTTGTTTACTTTATTCTATGAATGCTTTACCTGTGTGTGTATATGGGTATATGCCATATGTATACCTGGTACCGATGGAGGTCAGAAGAGGGCCTTGGATTCCCCTCCTTGGAATTGCAATTACAGGTAGTTGTGAGCTGCCATGTGAGTGTTGGGATCTGAACCCAGGTCCTTTGGAAGAGCAGCAAGTGCTCTTCACTTCTGAGCCACAGCTTCAACCTCCATAATCTTTTTAAAAAAAATCTTTTAAATTGTGTCTGTGTGACGGTATGTGTTGGGTGCCCACAGAGGCTAGAAGACGGCTCTAGATCCCGTGGAGCTTCTGAACCATCTGATGTGTGTACTGGGATCCGAATTCGGATCTGAGTGCGAAATGTTCTTAACTGACTGAGCTGTCTGTCTAACCTGCTAATAACTTTTTTACCTTTATTTCAGAGAAACTTGATTCTTTGCTCTCAGACTACGATATCCTCTCTTTGTCTAATATCCAGCAGCACTCTGTAAGGAAGAGAGACCTACAGTCTGCGGCACACTTAGAAACACTACTAACTTTTTCAGCTTTGAAAAGGTAATTGGAATTATACATAGAGTAATACTGGGGCAATGTGAAGGTGGGGCAGGCTGGCTTGTTTTGACAAAAGCAGTAAAAAAAGGTATCTACAGAAATCTTAGGAAAATACTTCTTCAAGATTTGTACTTGATGTAGTTACAGTATGTCCTGTGTGACTCTAACACTGTTTAATGTCTATTTTAAAAATGTTTAAAATACTTTTAAAAATTTATTAAGAGTATTACCAATGATAACCATATTTATAAAATTCTAACAGTTTTATTAATTGAATGCTTATAATACTTTTTATTTAATTTTTTTTTAAGATTTATTATTTATTTTATTATGTATTCAGTGTTCTGCCTGCAGGGATACATGCAGGCCAGAAGAGGGCACCAGATCAGATGGTTGTAAGCCACCATGTGGTTGCTGGGAATTGAACTCAGGACCTCTGGAAGAACAGCCAGTGCTCTTAACCTTTGAGCCATCTCTCCAGTCCTATTTTCAAAATTTTTTATTCATTGTTTTATGTATGAGTGTTTTGCCTGTCTTTATACCACATGTGTGTTTGGTGCCTTCAGAGGCTAGGGCATTGGATTCCCCAGGACTGGAGTCACAGAGGTTTGTGAGCTGTGATGTGGATGCTGGGAATCCAGCCTGGATCTGGAAGAGCAGCCAGTGTTCTTAACTGCTGATCCATCTCTCCAGCCCCTATTTTAAAAATTTTTAATCATTTATTTTTACTATTTATGTTTGTGTCTGTGTGAGTATACATGCATGGGTGTGTTGTAGTGCCTGAGGAAACCAGAAGAGTATCTAATCTCTTAGAGCTGGCATTACAGGCTCTTGTGAGCCACCTCAATGTGGGTGCTGGGATCTGAACTGACAGTTAAAAGGGCAATAAGATGGGACTGGAGACATGGCCCTGGTTGAGAGCACTGACTGCAGGGTACCCAGTTTGATTCCTTGCAGCCACATTAGTTGCAAATATACATACATAAGAAAGAATACATACAATCTTCTTTGAAAAACAGTGGGGAATATAAATATATGAGCTTTTAAGAAATTCATTGAATAAGATTTTCAAATAACAATAAACATGAGTAAGGTTGCCAATATTTTTTAGGTCAAAAAACCCAGCTCAAACAGCCACAAAAGGCTAGGCTCTACCCACTTAGTACTCCAGTTAAAGAGACAGTGGTGAGACACACATTAGAAACAGGGGTTCAGGGACCATCAAGTTCATCTTCTAGGTTCCATCATGAGGTTTACTCTAAGCAGAGAGAACACTGGGTCATGGGAAAGAGCTACTTAGAATTAAGCAGTGCTGATCAAGATGTGATTCTCCCTGTCCTAGTCTCGGTTCTGGTTCATTCGGTGGTCCAAAGAAGTTCTTATTGGTTGTCATTACTCTTATTCTTACATTTTATTCTTATTCTTGTCATTACTCTTAAGGCTTGGGTGTAGCCTTACACTTCTGGATTATTGTTCTCATCTGGGCTCCTGTGAGAGATTGTTCTTCCTGGGAATACACAGTACTTGTGTGCCCAGTCCAAGTGCTTGTTCAGTAATATATGTATCTGGTTTAAGAACCAAATTGTCCCAGAGAAACAGATTAGTTTGTAAAGTGCTTGCCTAACACACTCAGGGTCCTGCGTTTATTCCTAGTACCCCACCCCAAAACAAAGAAAAAGCAACCTTAAAGAGACTATAGTAAGTCATTTTCTAACTAAATCCTAGATCCAAAGAGTTTTTTTTGTTTGTAAACTTCTAAAAAGTTTTAGTGCATTAAAATATTTTTTAAACATTTACTTATTATCAGTGGGGATACTCACACTACAGCAAATGAGTAGAAATTAGGACAGCTTGTAGGAGTTGGCTCTTACCTTCCACTGTGTGAGTTCCAGGGGCCATCACACTTGGCAGCAAGAGCCTTTGCCCATTGACCATCTTGATGCCTCTTCAGTGCGTGCATAGTTTTGCATATAGATTAAAGTGTAGATACATGCCACCATGCCCTCACTATGTTGGTGAGTTCAACCAACACAGACGAAGTTTTCATCTGAAATGAGCATGTACAGAATTTGTCTTATTATACCCTGAAAAGTAAGTAAAAGTAACTTAATCAGATTATTTATTTATTCATTCATTCATTTGTGACAAGGTCTTGCTGTGTAGCCCAGGCTGGGCTGGAACTCACTGTGTAGATCACACAGGACTTAAACTTGCATAATTCTGCTTTTCAGGTGCTAGGATTACAGGTGTGTGCCTCCACATCTTGTTTGGTGTGGTGCTGGGGAACATGACCTTTTGCCTGCCAGACAAGCCCTCTGCCAGCTATGCTATGTCCCCAGCCTAGTGGACTAGGTTTTTATCAGCAGGTAGCTTTCATCTTCTCTAAGGGCAAATATCTCACACAGTTGTTTTGATTTATGTTTCAAGTGAAACATTTCATTTGTTTGTTTTTATGAATTACACCTTCATAATTTTTTGCTACTGAGTTTGTTCATTTGGCTACTGAATTTAGTATTGCTTAGTATATTAAGGAAATTGGTCAGTCGTTGCATATTACTGATATTTTGTGCAAGAAGTTTATTTTTTTGGACTTTTGAGACAGGGTTTCTCTGTAACTTTGGAGCTTGTCTTGGAACTAGCTCTTGTAGACCAGGCTGGTCTCGAACTCAAAGAGATCCACCTGCCTCTGCCTCCTGAGTGCTGGGATTAAAGGCACCACCACCACAAGAAGTTTTTAATAGTATTTTATTTTTCTAATCATTGCCATATCTACATGTTATTTTTAGTAACTTTAGAACTTATATACAAATAGTAAAATATTGGCTATAGATAGTATCATTTTGGCTATTTAGCTTCCAAGCAACCTAAAAATTGAGTGTATTGTTTACCAGACACTTGGCATAGCTTGTCTCTGATTCTTCCATTCTCTTGATAGTTGTTTCCTTTTAAAGACACACACACCTATGGTTCGTGGAAGCTAGATGACATGCCCACAATAGATAGCTGTTTGTGCACAGCTGCGTCCAGAATTAAGAGTTACTTTTTTTAGCACTGGTGAAAGTTTACTAAGGAATGGGTGGGAAGGGAGATGGCTTAGTGTGAGTGTGCCTGCTAACAACACGAACTCTACCCTCAGGACCTGCATGGTAGAAGACTGCCTCTACATGTGTACCGTGGCTCGTGTGTGTCCACACACAGGCCCACACTAAATAAGTGTAGTGAAAATGTGTTTAGTCTATAGGAGCAGTGGAGGAGGTACAAAACAAGAACTAAAAATTGAGTTTTCTAGAGATTTGAAGCGGCTTATGGAGTCCTTCCCTATGACGGGGCAGGTATTTCTGTGGCTTTACGTATTTCTTGTGTTTCACAAATGACACTGGTGTATAAAGAAAATGTTAATATAAGCTGTGCACTGGGCGGTAGAGGCTGGCAGAGGAAGGAAGAAAGAAAATGTTAATATCCATCCCTGTTTACACAGAATCAATTAAGTATTTTTTTTATTAATTCACAGTTTTGATCTTGTTTATTAGGAATTGTGTCTAACAATTCTGAAAATGTATCATTGCACTAAATTGGTCTTTCATTGAACCTTCAGACTATTGAGTTAAGTCTTTTATATTTTTTTACTCGTAGATGAATGCTTAGGTTTAGTGACTTACAGTCAAGGTCATACAGTAATGGTGGAGGTTGGATTTGAGCCAAGCTTTTCAGACTTTCTAGTCCAGTGCTATTTCTCCTCTCATACTGTGTTACCTAACATATAAACAATCAAGTCTTGGGTAGCGGGAATGGTCAGTGCAGGCAATGGCCAGCCTTGCCTTTGAGAAGCCACTGTTTCTGGTGATGATAGCAAAGAAGAAGATTCTCATTTTAATAGCAGTGGAAGACAAAAGAATTTAAACCAGACTACAGTAGATTTGGATGTGACTGTTAAGGTTGAAAGCATGAAATGAATATTGAAGGATTGCAGCACAAGTAGTGGTTTATGAGAAAGGAAACTTGTTTAAAATTTGCCTGCTGAGCTTTGTTTCCTTGTTGACACAATGAATAAACACCCATTCTAAAGTAATGAGAAAGCTGCAAAGTAGTTGTAACTGACTCCCTAGCTGAAGGTTTTATAAAGCACAGTGCTAAGACTAGAAAACTTAAAAAACAAATTTGGGCTTTATTTTTACCATATAACAGATCTGTTTTTTATAAAAAGTGTGTGTGTTCATGTAGTTGTTTCCTTTTAAAGACACACACACCTATGGTTCGTAGAAGCTAGATGACATGCCCACAATAGATAGCTGTTTGTGCACAGCTGCGTCCAGAATTAAGAGTTACTTTTTTTAGCACTGGTGAAAGTTTACTAAGGAATGGGTACTTACTAAGTATGGATGCTTGTATTTAAGGTATGGTGCTGCAAGTTTGGAGATCAAAGGACAATCTTGGGCATAAGCCCTCACCTTCCACTTTTTTTGTTTGTTTGTTTTTTGAAACAGGTTTTCTCAGTGTAGCCTCACTCTATAGACCACACTGACCTCGAATTCACAGAGATCTGCTTCCCTCTGCCTCCTGAGTCCTGGGATTAAAGGTGTGAGCTACCACCACTCAGCACCCCCTCCCCCCTTTTTTTAATTGATCCTCATATTGGCATAGCTAGTGCTTTACCCACCGAGCCCGTCTCCCCAGTCCTCACAGCAGATTCTTGGTGCAGAAAACCCAGATTGCAGCTCGTGAGACTTTCTTAGGAAGAACGTCAGAGACACTGTCATAGCTCAGGAGAACTTTGACCCTAAACCTAGGACATTTGTAATAGGGTGCTTTTCTTCCCAAAGTTCCATCGTAACCAAAGTGGAAAGAACATTAGTGATACTGAGTGATGTAGGAGGGCACACTGGATAGCAGGGGAAATGAGCAAGGTTATGAAATGATGTATTGTATCTCTCTCTGACCATCAGAAAGTATATAAGCAAAACTAAAATTACCTTGTATGCTCAAAAAGTTAAAAATATTCGTTGCTGTGGAGACAGTCCCAGTCTGGGTTTCTTCC
This sequence comes from Microtus pennsylvanicus, assembly GCF_037038515.1. NCBI lineage: Eukaryota > Metazoa > Chordata > Mammalia > Rodentia > Cricetidae > Microtus > Microtus pennsylvanicus. The sequence goes on from NC_134586.1 coordinate 97,395,127, forward strand.
TGGCAGTTGAGAGATTTATGCAGACCCACAGGGAAGTAACATTTCATATTTTCAACACCATAGCTGACAAAATTTGTTCCTATGGTTGAGAAGAACAACATATCTTTCTTCACCTTGGGTATTAGTGGGCACATTGAAAGGTCTCTGTGAATATCAAAGTCTGGCTCCCACCCCCAGCTTTTATTTCAGAATGACAATGCTTTAAAGTATTAAACCATATAAGGAACTGGGACATATATATTTTAATATCCACACTTAGTATCTATGTCCCTGGTAGTAATTATGTATTACTGTTTTTTGAGGTGAGTTTTATTGAGGAGGAAAAAAACCCATGGGTTCTTTTAAATAAACCCAGAAACAGCATTTTGATAATTTTACACAGTAGCAAGACCTCTTCCATAGGACGCCAGCCTGGTTGCTAGAAGCAGTGAAATACAAATCCATTGTTCAGGTTCACAGTTGATAGCTGTGTAACTGTGAGTGTGTAACTGCTCAGGTCCAGCTTTTACTTTTATGAAGTAGAGATAATAGACAGATTATCTTAAGAGCAGGTAGATAAAATTAATGGCATATAACAGAGTCTTTAATAGTCAATTTCTGAGATAAGCAGGACACCCAATTTAAACCTTAACTGCCCACATGTGTTTCCTTATTAATCAGTTTCCAGGAAAGAGAAATACATAATCTTTACCCTTATTCCCCAAGAATTAGTTAATGAGTTTTCTTCCATCTTTCCTTTCTTTCTTGTTTTGACTGTACAGAATATGAAGGGTTATTTTTAAAGATTGCATATTTTTAACCAGGATACACAGATGCACTTAATATAACGGTACTTTTTGCAAAAATGGATTTCATAGTACTTGGAAATGCTCTCTAAAAATTAGACAACAGGTGCCTGAAGCTCCAGACAGCCCTCAGGATGGAGGCAGGGAGTGTTTGGTGACTCCCGAGAGCTGTGCTGCAGATGAAATGACTACTTGACGACAGCAGACTGCCCCTGTGTGCACACAGTGCTAGACAAAACATCCTCCTTTCCAGTCCTTTCTAATGGGTCTCAGTGCTACAAGGAAAACCAGTCGGGTAGAACTCTCAAGCAGTCAGAGGACCCCTTCATAATTTCTTTATGTATCTATGTGTACACATGTATCATGAAATACATGTGAAGGTCAGAGGACAACTTGAGGGAGTTAGTGCTTTCTTTCCATCATGTAGGCCCCACAGATAGAACTTTACCTGTGAGTTGTCCTGCCAGCCCCCAGCGCCCCTTTAAAGACCATTTTAAAATTAGTTTCTTTAGCTGGGTGGTGGTAGTGCACGTCTTTAATCCCAGCACTCAGGAGGCAGAGGCAGGCAGATCTGTGAGTTCGAGGCCAGTCTGGTTCACAGAGTGAGTTCCAGGACAGTCAGGACTGTTACATAGAGAAACTCTGTCTCAGAAAAAAAAAAAAAAAAGAAAGAAAAATAGTTTCTTTTGTTCTACCAAGGTTTTATAACTAAACCAATTAGTCTGTTTATCTTTGCAGGAGAAGTAATGTTACATGTACCCAATAAGTTGTTATTAGCTGCTGTGGGTCTGGAGAGATGACTTTGTGGTTAAAGCACTTACTTGCTACTTTTATGGAAGACTGGAGTTTCCCAGCACCCATGTTGAACTGCTCACAACCACCTGTAACTCTAGCTTCTAGGGATCCAGCGCTCTCTTCTGGCCTTCCAGGGCACTCACCACCGTGTACTCATGCCCACACACAGACACAAACACACAGAGTAATGGATTAAACCTTTTCTCCCCTGAGGAAAATTACAGAATGCTTCACAGATTTGTGTATCATCCTTGTGCGGGCTATGCATCCTCTCTGCATCCTCTAATTTTAGTGTATATATATGCTGCCGAAGAGAGAGACCAGTTGCTATAAATCTTGGGAAAAAATTAGTAGTTATAACTTGGGTAGAGATTTATTCATCTTGTCTCTTCTAGATCTTAAAGAGTGAAATGAAAATTAGGCCTCTATTTTATGTCTTTAAACTGACTGCATTCTCTCTGTAGGCATTTTAAATTATACCTGACATCAAGTACTGAGCGCTTTTCACAAAACTTCAGAGTCGTGGTGGTGGATGGAAAAGAAGAAAGCCAGTACAGCGTGAAATGGCAGGACTTCTTCAGCGGGCACGTGGTCGGTGAGTGCGTGCTGGCCCTCTGCAGAGCTCCTGGGCTGTTGTGTTCTCCGCTCATCACGCTTGGCAGTGATGGGATGCCTGACAGGCAAAAGAGGAAGGATTTACATCGCTGCATGGTTTACAAGGTTCTGGTTCACGATGCTTTGTACTGAGGGGAGACAGACCATCATGGTAGCAGAAGCGTGTGGTGGAAGAGGTGGCTCATGTCATGATTCTGGGAAGCATGGAGAAAGGAGGGCAGAGGGACGCCACATGTCCTTCAAAGGCCTTTCCCCATGACTGACTCCTTCCAAGTAGATTCCAGCTCCCAATTGGTCCATTCAGTTATGAGTTAGTCATCAGTGGATCAATCCCTTGATGAAGTATGACTCTAATAGTCTAATCACTTTCAAGAATCTAACTGAAAACTCAGCTTTGAATGCACAAGTCTTTAAGGGGCATTTTTTAGATTTAAACCATCATAGGCCTTGGCTTTAGCTTACTTACAGAGTCTCTTTTTGTGGGGGGTGGATAGGTAAGGAAAGACGTGGGTTTTTTTTTGTTTTTAAAGATTTTTATTTATTATGTATACAGTATTCTTCCTGTATGTATGCCTGTAGGCTAGAAGAGGGAGCCAGATCTTATTACAAATAATTGTGAGCTGCTGTGTGGTTGCTGGGAATTGAACTCAGGACCTCTGGAAGAGCAACCAATGCTCTTAACCACTGAGCTCCCCAAAAGGGTGTGTTTTTTTTTTTTTAGCTCTATAAGTTAGGAGAGTACAGGTATCATTTAGCGTGTTGTTTAGGGAGCGTCTCTCCTTCCCTCATAACATAGCCCAAGCTGGTCTCTTTGTTGTGTCTCATGCACTGTCGTCCCATCCCTCACCTGGCTTGGTTTGCTTTTTACTTTTTTCTTTCTTTTTTTTTAAAATATATATTTATTTATTAATTTATTATGTATACAATATTCTGTCTGTGTGTATGCCTGCAGGCCAGAAGAGGGTACCAGACCTCGTTACAGATGGTTGTGAGCCACCATGTGGTTGCTGGGAATTGAACTCAGGACCTTTGGAAGAGCAGGCAATGCTCTTAACCGCTGAGCCATCTCTCTAGCCCCTTTTTACTTTTTTCTGCAATAAGAAGAAGGAAATGGGTGACTGGAGAGATGACTCGGGGGGGTTAAGAGCACTGACTGCTCTGCCAGAGGTCCCGGGTTCTATTCCAGGCACCCATATGGAGGCTCACAGCATCCAGTTCCTGGGGATATAATACTCTCTTCTGGCCTCTGAGGGTACTGCATACACAGACAAAATGTTTATACGCATAAATAAGGAAAAAAAAGGTGAAAATGGCACAGAAAGCTCCAAATTACTGTTGGGATCTATATATTCTAATTTGTGCTTCCTGTTTTCCTTAGTTGTTGTTTATTTTTGAGGCAGAGTTTCTTGGTGCAGTCCTGACTGCCCCAAAATTTGCTCTGTTGGCCAGGCTGGCCTTGAATTTAGAGATCCACCTGCCTCTGCCTCCTGAGTGCTGGGATTATAGGCATGTGACACTACCACCTGGCTCTGATATAAATATTTTTGATAATAAAAGTACCTTCTTTTTTTCCCTCAAGGCGAGCCTGACTCTAGAGTTCTAGCCCACATAGGAGATGATGATGTTACAATAAGAATCAACACAGATGGGGCAGAGTATAACATAGAGGTAAGTCTACGTGTAAAAGGGTTGACTTGGGGACAGGGGTTTGAGAGCTCTCTTATAGCCCATGCTGGCCTTTAATTGGCAAGGTAGCTGAGGTCGGCCTTGAACTCAATGCAGCTGAGGTTGGCCTTGAACCCCTGGTTCTTCTCCCTCTACTTCCACCTTCCTTCCTTTGAAGTTGTCTTTCTTTCAGTAGCTTGTCTCTCTGAGTTTTAAAGAGCTTCTTTGTAGTTGTTTTTTTTACTCTTTGGGGGCCCACATACCCAACTCCCATATGAGTACAAGGAGACTTACTCTTCCTTATGAATTCCCGGCCTTAGCTTGGCTTGTTTCCAGCCAGTTTTTCTAACTTAAATTATCCCATTTCTCTTTAACTATGTTTTGCCTCTGGGCTTTTTATTTTTTTAACCTTACTTTGTTTTATTTATTTTTCTTTCCTTCCTACTCTGTGGCTGGCCTCTGCCATCCTCCTCTCCTTTTCTCCTTGCTCTCCTCCCTAGATTTCTCCTTTCAGTTTTCTCTGCCTGCCAGCCCCGCCTATCTTTCCTCTGCCTAACTATTGGCTGTTCATTTCTTTATCAGACCAATCAGGTGCCTTAAGCAAGGTGAAAGAGGTGCAGCATATTTTTACATAATTAAGCTCATATTCTTACATTGTTAAGCGAATGCAGCATAAACAAAAGTAACACATCTTTGCTTGATTAAACAAATATTCCATAGCATTTCTTGGCTGTTTTAAGATGTTAAAGCTAATTAAATACGGTGAGTCCCATCTCTAATCCCTCTTGGGAGGCTCAGGCAGGAGAATTGCCATGAGTTTTCTGTTTAGCACTCAGGAAGGCAGAGGCAGGGGGATCACTGTAAGCTCAAGACTAGGCTAGGTTACATAGTGAGCTCTGAGACAGTCTAAGCTACATAGGGAGACCCAGGGCGCTTTAAGAAACCTAGATAAATAATCGTAGATGCCATAGTTATGCCACCATGCCTTGGTGGTGATTTGTGTAATAAGAGCCCAGGGCCTCTCCATCCTTGCTGGGTGCTGTACCAGTATATGCATACCTGGACCATATGTTCTGAGAATATTTTTCTAGTTCTTTTTCTGTATACATATGTATACTAAGTGTGACTATCCAGACTGTTATTCCTGCAAGAAGTTTTTTTAGTGAAGGTGGACCATTGTTTAGCCAGTCTTCTGCTGATGACCATTAATTGTGCTTTAATTTCTTGAAATAGAATGTTCTAGAATGAACAGCTTTTGGGTACATATATTTACTTGGGATGGTCTGGGTGACCAGTCTATAAGGTTTTCATTGTTGTGTTTCATTTGTTTCTGAGACCGAGTCTTCTGAGTGTAGAAGGCCATTTCCCGTGTGTTAGTTAGGGCTTCGGCATTTTCAGCAGCATGCACAGGGGTCATTTCTCTCCAGCCTCGCCAGGCTGTTTCTGATGATAGCCGTCCTAAGGGGCATGAAGTAGTGTCCTCATTTTCTTATACATGCATAACTTTGTTTAGAATCCTTTTTACATTCTTCATAGCTGAGACCAGTATATTTACAGAAAGGTTAGTTTTGTGAACATGTTTGCAGCCCTTTGACTTGTGCACCCTTCCGAGCACATGGGTTGTATTCCCTGGCAGACCCGTGTTATAGATGCAGAGTCTTTATTTATTTATTTATTTATTTATTTAAGATTTCTGTCTCTTCCCCGCCGCTGCCTCCCATTCCCCTCCCCCAATCAAGTCTTCCTCCCTCGTCAGCCCAAAGAGCAATCAGGGTTCCCTGCCCTGTGGGAAGTCCAAGGACCACCCACCTCCATCCAGGTCTAGTAAGGTGAGCATCCAAACTGCCTAGGCTCCCACAAAGCCAGTATGTGCAGTAGGATCAAAAACCCATTGCCATTGTTCTTGAGTTCTCAGTAGTCCTCATTGTCTGCTTTTATCGCAGGCCTTTTCAGACCCAGGCCAGCTGGCCTTGGTGAGTTCCCGATAGAACATCCCCGTTGTCTCATTGTGTGGGTGCACCCCTTGCGGTCCTGAGTTTCTTGCTCGTGCTCTCTCTCCTTCTGCTCCTGATTTGGACCTTGAGATTTCTGTCCGGTGCTCCAATGTGGGTCTCTGTCTCTGTCTCCTTTCATCGCCTGATGATTAATATTCAGGAGGATGCCTATATGTTTTTCTTTGGGTTCTGCTTCTTATTTAGCTTCTCTAGGATCACTAATTATAGGCTCAATGTCCTTTATTTATGGCTAGAAATCAGATATGAGTGAGTACATCCCATGTTCCTCTTTTTGGGTCTGGCTTACCTCACTCAGGATAGTGTTTTCTATTTCCATCCATTTGCATGCAAAATTCAAGAAGTCCTTGTTTTTTACTGCTGAGGAGTACTCTAATATGTATATATTCCGTACTTTCTTCATCCATTCTTCCATTGAAGGGCATCTAGGTTGTTTCCAGGTTCTGGCTATTACAAACAATGCTGCTATGAACATAGTTGAGCATATACTTTTGTTGTATGATAGGGCATCTCTTGGGTATATTCCCAAGAGTGGTATTGCTGGGTCCAGGGGTAGGTTGATCCCGAATTTCCTGAGAAACCGCCACACTGCTTTCCAAAGTGGTTGCACAAGTTTGCATTCCCACCAGCAATGGATGAGTATACCCCTTTCTCCACAACCTCTCCAGCAAAGGCTATCATTGGTGTTTTTTATTTTAGCCATTCTGACAGGTGTAAGATGGTATCTTAAAGTTGTCTTGATTTGCATTTCCCTGATCGCTAAGGAAGTTGAGCATGACCTTAAGTGTCTTTTGGCCATTTGAAGTTCTTCTGTTGAGAATTCTCTGTTCAACTCAATGCCCCATTTTATAGTTGGGTTGATTAGCCTTTTACGGTCTAGTTTCTTGCGTTCTTTATATATTTTGGAGATCAGACCTTTGTCAGTTGCGGGATTGGTGAAGATCTTCTCCCAGTCAGTGGGTTGCCTTTTTGTCTTAGTGACAGTGTCCTTTGCTTTACAGAAGCTTCTCAGTCTCAGGAGGTCCCATTTATTCAATGATGCCCTTAGTGTCTGTGCTGCTGGGGTTATACATAGGAAGTGGTCTCCTGTGCCCACGTGTTGTAGAGTACTTCCCACTTTCTCTTCTATCAGGTTCAGTGTGTTCGGACTGATATTGAAGTCTTTAATCCATTTGGACTTGAGTTTTGTGCATGGTGATAGATATGGATCTATTTTCATTCTTCTACAGATTGACATCCAGTTTTGCCAGCACAATTTGTTGAAGATGCTCTCTTTTTTCCATTGTATACTTTTAGCTCCTTTATCGAAAATCAGGTGTTCATAGGTTTGTGGGTTAAAGTCAGGGTCTTCTATTCGATTCCATTGGTCGACTTCTCTGTTTTTATGCCAATACCAAGCTGTTTTCAATACTGTAGTTCTGTAATAGAGTTTGAAGTTAGGGATGGTAATGCCTCCAGACAATCCTTTATTGTATAAGATTGTTTTGGCTATCCTGGGTTTTTTGTTTTTCCATATAAAGTTGGTTATTGTCTTTTCCAGATCTGTGAAGAATTTTGATGGGGATTGCATTGAATCTATAGATTGCTTTTGGTAGAATTGCCATTTTTACTATGTTGATCCTCCCAATCCAAGAGCAAAGGAGGTCCTTCCATTTTCTGGTGTCTTCTTCAATTTCTTTCTTCAAAGACTTATAGTTCTTGTCAAATAGATCTTTCACTTCCTTGGTCAGAGTTACCCCAAGATATTTTATGCTATTTGTGGCTATCGTGAAAGGTGATGCTTCTCTGATTTCCCTCTCTGTTTCCTTATCCTTAGTGTATAGGAAGGCAACTGATTTTTTGGAGTTGATCTTGTATCCTGCCACATTACTAAAGGTGTTTATCAGCTGTAGGAGTTCTTTGGTAGAGTTTTTGGGGTCGCTTATGTATACTATCATATCATCTGCAAATAACGAAAGCTTAAGTTCTTCCTTTCCAATTCGAATCTCCTTGATTCTCTTATGTTGTCTTATTGCTGTTGCTAGAACTTCAAGCACAATATTGAAGAGGTATGGAGAGAGTGGACATCCTTGTCGTGTTCCTGATTTTAGTGGGATGGCTTTGAGTTTTTCTCCGTTTAATTTAATGTTAGCTGTCGGCTTGCTGTAAATAGCTTTTATTATATTTAGGTATGACCCTTGTATTCCTAATCTCTCCAAGACCTTTATCATAAAGGGGTGTTGAATTTTTGTCGAATTCTTTTTCAGCATCTAATGAAATGATAATATGGTTTTTTTCTTTCAGTTTATTTATATGGTGGTTTACATTGATAGATTTGCATATGTCGAACCAGCCCTGCATCTCTGAGATGACGCCTACTTGATCATAATGGATAATTTTTCTAAAGTGTTCTTGGATTCGGTTTGCCAGTATTTTATTGAGAATTTTTGCGTCGATATTCATAAGTGAGATAGGCCTGTAATTCCCTTTCTTGGTTGGGTCTTTGTGTGGTTTTGGTATCAGGGTAACTGTAGCTTCATAAAAGGAATTTGGCAATGACTCTTCTGTTTCTATATTGTGAAATACATTAAGGAGTATAGGTATTAGCTCTTCTTGGAAGTTCTGGTAGAATTTCGCATTGAAACCATCTGGTCCTGGATTTTTTTTTGGAGGGGAGATTTTTGATAACAGTTTCTAGTTCACCTGGTCTTGGTTTAGCTTTGGTATATGGTACTTATCTAAAAAAATGTCCATTTTTTTTGCATTTTCCAGTTTTGTGGCATACAGGCTTTTGTAGTAAGATCTAATGATTCTCTGAATTTCCTCTGTGTCTGTGGTTATGTCCCCCTTTTCATTTTTGATCTTATTTATTTGTGTGTTCTCTCTCTGTTGTTTAATTAGTTTGGATAGGGGTTTGTCGATCTTGTTGATTTTCTCCAAGAACCAACTTTTTGTTTCATTGATTCTTTGGACTGTTTTCTGTGTTTCTATTTTGTTGATTTTCGCCCTCAGTTTGATTATTTCCAGTCTTCTATTCCTCCTGGGTGCGTCTACTTCTTTTTTTTTCTAAAGCTTTCAGGTGTGCTGTTAAGTCCCCAATGTATACTTTGTCCGTTTTCTTTAAGTGGGTACTTAGTGCTATGAACTTTCTCTTAGCACTGCGTTCATAGTGTCCCATAGGTTTGAGTATGTTGTCTCTTTATTTTCGTTAAATTCAAGGAAGACTTTAATTTCTTTCTTAATTTCTTCCTTGACCCAGGTATGGTTCAGTAGTTGACTGTTCAGTTTCCATGAGTTTGTTGGCTTTCTGGGGGTAGCATTGTTGTTGCCTTCTAACTTTAATCCGTGGTGATCTGATAAGACACAGGTGGACACTGATATTTTTTTGTATCTGTGGAGGTTTCCTTTGCTTCTGAGTATGTGGTCTATTTTCAAGAAGGTTCCATGAGCTGCAGAGAAGAAGGTATATTCTTTCCTATTTGGGTGGAGTGTTCTATAGATGTCTGTTATGTCCATTTGCTTCATTACCTCCAATAATTCTCTTAATTCTCTATTAGGTTTCTGTCTGATTGACCTGTCCATTGGAGAGAGAGGTGTGTTGAAGTCTCCTACTACTATTGTGTGTGGTTTGATGTCTGCCTTGAGTTCTAGTAATATTTCTTTTATATAAGTGGGTGCTTTTATATTAGAGGCGTAGATATTCAGGATTGAGACATCATCTTGATGAATTGTTCTTGTTATGAGTATATAGTGTCCATCTCGATCTCTTCTGATTGATTTTAGTTTGAAGTCAGTTTTGTTTGAAATTAGTATGGCCACACCTGCTTTTTTCTTAGGACCATTTGCTTGAAACACCTTTTCCCAACCCTTTACTCTGAGTAGATGCCTGTCTTTGTGGTTGAGATGTGTTTCTTGCAAACAGCAGAATGTTGGATCCTGTTTTCGTATCCGATCTCTTAGCCTGTACCTTTTTATTAAGTGAATTGGAACCATTAATATTAAGTGATATTAATGACCAGTGGTTGTTTACTCCAGTTATTGTTTTTGGTAGTAGAGTTTGTGTGTCTCCCTTCTTTGAGTTGCGCTGGTGAAGGGTCGCTAGATGCCTGAGTTATTGTAGGCAGTGTTGGCAATGTTGGATTCCTTGGGTTGCGATTTTCCTTCTAATTACTTTCTGTAGGGCTGGATTTGTGGCTACGTATTGTTTAAATTTGTTCTTATTTTGGAATGTCTTGTTTTCTCCATTGATAGTGAACAATAGCTTGGCTGGGTATAGTAGTTTGGGTTTGCATCCATGGTCTCTTAGTTTCTGAAGTACCTCTATCCAGGACCTTCTGGCTTTCATGGTTTCCATAGAGAAGTCAGGTGTAAGTCTGATCGGTTTACCTTTATAAGTTACTTGGCCTTTTTCCTTTGCAGCTCTTAATATTCTTTTTTTAATCTGTATATTTTGTGTTTTGATTATTATATGGCGAGGGGATGTTTTTCTTTGATCCAGTCTGTTTGGTGTTCTGTATGCTTCTTGAATATTCAGAGGAATATCTTTATGTTGGGAAAGTTTTCTTTCATAATTTTGTTAAAAATATTTTCTAGGCCTTTGAGCTGTGACTCTTCTCCTTCTTCTATTCCTATTATTCTTAGGTTTGGTCTTTTTATTGTGTCCCATATTTCCTGAATGTTTGTGAATTTGTTGGCTTTGCTGTTTTCTTTGGTCAGTGCGTTTATTTTCTCTATGATGTCCTCAGAATCTGAGATTCTTTCTTTTATCTCTTGTATTCTATTGATTATGCTTGTTTCTGTAGACTCTGCTCGATGACCTAGATTTTCCTTATCCAGCTGGTCCTCAGTTTGTGTTTTCAATTCTTGATCTGTTTCCATTACCTGTTTGATCATTTTTTCTTGGTTTCCCAGGGTATCATGTACGTATTTACTCATTTCTTCAAACTTTTTGTTATACTTCCCATCCATTTCTATAAGGGCGTTTTTTACATGTTGTTTAAGGGACTCTATTGCTTTCATTAAGTCATTTTTTTTCACTTTTTCCCTGTTAGGTTGTTCAAGTCCTTCTGTTGTAAGATCATTGGGTTCTGGTGTTTTCATGTTGTTTTTCAGATTATTGGGTGAATTCTTGCCTTGGCGCCTGCCCATCTCCTCCTATCGATGCTATCTAATGGGTCTTTTAAAATCGGATCAGGTTTCCCTGCTGGCCAGGGGCTCCTCTTACAAAATGCCCTCGCTCTGTTTCCTGGCTTCTGCCGGGGGCCAAGATCCCTCTCACCCCTCAGAAGGGTCTTCAGGAACAGGACCAGGCTCCCCGTTTGCCAGGGACCTCGCCAACAAAAGGCCTACCTCTTTGATTTAATTGTAGTGGGGCGATCTGCTCTCGGTGTTGCGCGCAGGTCCCCACCGCCCGCATCCTGTGTCTGCCGCCGTGCCGGTCCCTGCCGGTCCCCGATGCAGAGTTTTGTAGCATCACTTAGATCCTGTGCAGGGGTGAAACTGCAGAGCAGTGCACAGGCTGCTCTTCCTGGAACTGATAGAAAGAAGGGTTAAGCATATTGCTAAGAGTTTTCAATCATCTCTTATAAAAAGGCTTTTGCTGTGTGTAAAACCTGTCATAGCAAAAAGATGTTGAATGCCTGGGTGCTAAAGGAGCGGAGTGCACCATGTGCGTAGGATCGTCCCCTGACATCACTGCACCGTGACTCTCTCTAACAATGCTGGAGTTGAGTAGGAGTTACAGAAATAGTTAAAATGGAATTGTTTATGGAAAAGGAGATTTTTCCTTCTTTACAAGCTTGTGCAGAAACATGCACAAAACAGTAAATAATTGATAAAGCAAGTAATTCTCTAAGAAACAATATTGCTCAAGAACAAAGTAAGTTGTGAGAATTTTATTTAATGTTTAAAAGTTCTTGGTTGTTTTCTATTTCCTCATATATGGTTTCCTTTTTAGCCACTTTGGAGGTTCGTTAATGATACTAAAGACAAAAGAATGTTAGTTTATAAGTCTGAAGACATCAAGGATGTTTCACGTCTGCAGTCTCCAAAAGTGTGTGGCTATGTAAAAGCGGATAGTGAAGAGTTGCTTCCGAAAGGACTCATAGACACAGAACCATCTGAAGGTAAGACTTCATGTTTCAGATAGGACATAAGCATATCACAGTGGTTTCCAACTGTTATATTTTGATTATTAAATAACTCTATTGTGTGGCTTGAAAATACAGTCTTGTTACAGAAACTTTTAATTCTTTTTCTGTTACGTAATAGTTGAAAACACTAGAAAAATAGTGAATAATAATTTTTGTAAAAGAGATCGAGGAGGGGCTGGAGAGATGGCTCAGTGGTTAAGAGCTTTGCCTGCTCTTCCAAAGGTCCTGAGTTCAATTCCCAGCAACCACATGGTGGCTCACAACCATCTGTAAAGAGGTCTCGCGCCCTCTTCTGGCCTTCAGGCATACAGACAGAATATTGTATACATAATAAATAAATAAATAAATATTTAAAAAAACACAAACGAAAATCCTTAAAAAAAGAGATCGAGGAAAGAGAGGTAAAGTGATCTAGGGGAGTTCTTGTAGACTGTCTGAAATGTCTAAATACTATTTTTGGAAAGTAGTCTTTAGCGCTTGTAAGAGATTAAGTGGGTGGGAAGGAACTTTGGCGTTTGAAAGACACAGAGGCTGTCAATCACGAACATATCTATTTAGGGTCATTTAAAACAAAACAAAAAAAACTGTCTTGGAGGGCGTGTTCTTCTGTCTTCGTTTTATTTATTGATTGGTTGGTTATTTTCTTTTTTTTTTAAGTTTATTATTTATTATGTACACAGTGTTCAGCCTCCATGTATGCCTGCAGGCCAGAAGAGGGCACCAGATCTCATTACAGATGGTTGTGAGCCACCATGTGGTTGTCGGGAATCGAACTCAGGACCTCCAGAAGAGCAGTCAGTGCTTTTAACCTCTGAGCCATCTCTCCAGCCCTGGTTATTTTCGAAATAGGGTTTCTCTGTGTATCTCTGGCTGTCTTAGAACTCCTTTTGCAGACCAGGCTGGCCTTGGACTCACAGAGATCCATCTGCCTCTGCCTGTGAGTGCTGGGATTAAAGGCATGCATCATCAGCTGATAAATACATTGTTTTCTTTTGTTTTAAACTTTTTTTTTTTTTTTTTTTTTTTTTTTTTTTTTTTTTTTTTTTTTTTTTTTGGTTTTTCGAGACAGGGTTTCTCTGCGGTTTTGGAGCCTGTCCTGGAACTAGCTCTTGTAGACCAGGCTGGTCTCGAACTCACAGAGATAAAATAATAACTACCATTTATTGAGGATATATTTTTTATTATGTATACAGTGCATGGATACATAATATACATATATACTATATGTATATAGTATGTATATACACACATATGTACATACTGTATACATGTGTATATATGTGTATATACTGTATGCATATATATGTATGTATGTAGTATGTATATACCTACAGGTCAGTAGAGGGTACCAGATCTCATTATAGATGGTTGTGAGATACCATGTGGTTGCTGGGAATTGAATTCAGGACCTCTGGAAGAGCAGCCAGTTTGTGCTTAACCTCTGAGCCATCTCTCCAGCCTCCTTTTGTTTTAAATTTTATGTGTATTGGTGTTTTATATGCATGGATGTCAGGTCTCGAGCTTGTGTCAGGTTAACAAACGATGTACATGAGTGTATCTATGAATATGCTTGTCTATATACATATGTTGACAGGTATTCAGATGGATATGTGTATACATCTACATACTCCATAGATCCTTGTTTGTGCGTAAACATTAACTAGACCTGCTTGTATCAGGGAGCTGAGAAGACTGCAGTCCTGCAGATGATCATAGAGATATCTCCAAACATCCAGGATTGCTTAATTTTTATTTTAAGCAAGGTTTGCTGTACAGCTCACAATGGCCATCTTGCCTCAGCTTCCTTAACTACTGGAATTACAGACTTGGGCCATCACACCTGGCTTAGTATTACTTAAATTTTAATGTACGGTTACCTTGACCTCTTTATCTTTTGATTAATTCACGGCATTCTAGAAGAAAATGACCCCTAGCTTCATTGCCTTGTAATGATTATTTTATTGTATTAAAGTTTATGAACATTTTTTCTTTTTGTGGTGGTGGGTTTTGAACTAGGGTCTTACATAATCTCAAGCCCTCTTGGTTTTGAATTTAGCAATTTTAAACCTTATGTTACTTTTTTACTTTTCTGTCCTTTCCCAAATTTATTATGATTATTGTTGTTATTCAATGTACCGTTAAGGACAGATATGATGGTGCATGGCTATTATCCCTGTACTTGGGAGGTAGAGGCAGGAGGATCAGGAGTTGAAAGTCATCCTTGGCTACATAGTGTGCTCAACACAGCCAATGGTGTGTGAGACCCTGTTTTCATCCTTTCCCCGGAAAAAAAGATACTCTTCATGATACTAAACTTAAATAATGTTTGTTTTAGAAACATTAGAACTAAGTGTTATTATAAAAACCTTCCTTGTTTTGGTGAATTTTAATTTAATAGTGCATACAAATTCATATTAGAGTTTGTTCGTCGAGTGAAGAGACGAGCTGAGCCTAATCCCTTGAAGAATACTTGTAAATTACTGGTGGTAGCAGATCATCGATTTTATAAATACATGGGCCGCGGAGAAGAGAGCACCACCACCAATTACTTAGTAAGTATTTGATGATTCAGCAGGTCATTCATGTGTTGTTTAATTCTGTTAGGAGAGGCTACAGTAATTTACAGCTTAAAGAAACTGGCCTGCTCTAGGGCCTACTCCAGACACTGCGTTATTTCCTTTCTACTATTTTGAGGGCCTTTTACTAGAATCTTATATTTCTGTGTAGAATCTATAGTTTCAAAATTAGGAGAATTTTGCTTCAAAGTACTATTTTCTGTACATTAGATTTTTCTGCAGATTAAATTAGAGGAATGTTTATAATGTACTCCCTTTATATAAGTGAGCTTTTTACAAACATTGCTATCAGATGCATAGATTTATACTTCAGAGTGAAAATAGATATGTGTATGCACTTGTGTGTAACTTCTGCTTGTATCTATATTCCACAGAGGTTTTAAGAGATGTCTTAGGCTAGAATGTGGGATAAGTGAGACACTCGCAGCCATCGTTAAGCCTAGGGCAGAGATAGGCAGGAAAGAGTAAAGAGTTGTTAACTCTCAATTCATTTTTTGCCTTTTTCAGTCCAGAGGATCAAACCCAGGGACTGTGCCTGCTAAGTAAGAGCCCTTGCACTGAGTTAAAAGTTCCATCCTGACATGGAACTTTCAGCATCAGCTACTAACTTTTTAAAGTCAAGAAAATGATTTTCCTCCATTATTTTTTTCTCAGCATGACTCCATTCATCTTTGATAACTTGGCACTGATCAAAATGTTGCCATTGAGGGAAGAGAAGAGAATGCAGCTATTCATGAACCAGCATCCTGCTGCAGCAAAGACTGCTTTCTCATTGCTGCCATTCCCATTCTCCCCACTCATTCCAGCTCTCCCTCAGCCTTCTTGCCTTCTGTCGTACGGATGAGTTCCTTAGGAGAACAGTGGGAGTCATTGTAGTTCTTGCTCTTAAGCAGGAGTCTTTCTTGAAAAATTCTCATCTGGGGTTTGTATCAAAGACTCCTTGTATTTTACTTCTTTGTATTGTGTACATAAATGTGACCATACTGTGAGGTCCACCTTTTTTTTTTTTTTTTTTTTTTTTTTTGGTTTTTCGAGGCAGGGTTTCTCTGTATATCCTGTACATCCCTGGCTGTCCTGGAACTCACTCGGTAGACCAGACTGGCCTTGAACTCCCAGAGATCCACCTGCCTCTGCCTTCCTGGTACTGGGAATAAAAGTGTGCACCACCACTGCCTGGTGTGAGGTCAGGTTTTTCAAAGTGCATGTCTCATCGCTGCAGTTTCTTCATAGCAGGAACAAACCTGATAACCCGTTTTTTGAACAAATAAATACTTCTCTTTGAGAAAAGATAAGTGGCTCCCTTTGTTGTTGTTCTGATGTGATTATGCTCTGCCTCTTCCATGGGCATATAAGCAAGTGTGTGTGTATGCACATGCACGCCCATTCACAAAGAAAACATGCATGTGCATACATGTATCCCCCAACACAAAAAGATGGACAAAAATTAAAAGGGAGTTACCTGTTCTAGGGTCACAATTAGGCACTCCTGACACAGCGTAAAGACTGCTGCTTAGGGTTTTTGATAAATTGGAGTTGACTTTTCCTTCTCATAGTTGACTTGGATAGCAGTATTTAAAAGCTTGAGGTTAGATAGACAGTAATGTTCTTGTAGCGATGTTTTAAGTTTGGCTCTAGGGGTAGCTTCTTAGATAGACCCATTAGTGATAAAGATTAGTTTCTTGATGCAAATTTTCATAGTCCATCTTATGCTTTCCTCCATTAGATGTTTATTCCAGTAGGTTTATTACATTGAAGTGAGTGGTAGAGTCTGTATGATTTTATTTTTATATTCACAGATAGAGCTAATTGACCGAGTGGATGACATATACCGGAACACTTCGTGGGATAATGCAGGATTTAAAGGTTATGGAATACAGATAGAACAGGTATTCATCAATAGTAGGTCTTGTACAGTAAATATTTTTATTTTTTTCAAAACCCTAAATCTACCTTAACATTAATCATAAATACTCTCATTTTTGATTTTTTTTTTCGAGACAGGGTTTCTCTTTTTAATTTTGGAGCCTGTCCTGGAACTCACTGTTGATCAGTCTGACCTCAGACTCACAGAGATTCCCCTGCCTCTGCCTCCCAAGTGCTGAGATTAAAGACATACATCACCACCACCTGGCTATGATTTTTTTTTTAATGATAAATTGTGTTGTGTTTTTGGTATGCAATCGTAGATGATAAAGTTTCTGTCTTGAGGGTTATTATAGGAATGAAACCTCTTAATGCTATTATATTCTTCTTACCTGGTAGTTATAGCTCTTTCATTTCCTGTAGTGTTTTCTTTTTCCTCAGATATGCATCAGCCTTTAGTTAGAATTCTAGCACATAAATCAGTAATGGCAGAGTATTCTAACTTTGTGTCCACTGAGTCTCTGAGCAGAGTAAAAGAGGAGAATCTGATGGCATATAGAAAGTATTAAGGAAAAAAAAAATCCTACAATTTTAAATCTGTACAGTCAGGAAATTTACTCAAGAACACAATGCAAGGAGGTGTTTGTCCACAGCAGTAAATCTCTCCTTTAGTCCCTAGCTTTATGATACAGCATGGCTGTCAGCATTCATGTCATTGTGATCATTCTCCGTGAAAATCAACCTTGGTGGTTTGGAAATTGAGTATTGCTTTGGAAAAAATACGTATTTTGATATAATTATGAATAATATTTCCAGATTGTATTAAACCATATAGTTTTACATAATTGTAAAACTGAGAGATTAAAAAAAGGCAAACAGCCAGGCAGTGGTGGCACACATTAAAATCACAGCACTTGGAAGTAGAGGCAAGTGGATCTCTGTGAGTTGAAAGCCAGCCTGGTCTACAGAGCGAGTTCCAGGACGACCAGGGCTGTAACACAGAGAAACTCTGTCTCGAAAAATCAAAAAACGAAAAGCAAACTACAAAAGAAAAAAAATCATTTATCTTGACATGGTGTTACATGTCTATAATTCTAGTTCTTGGCATGCAGAGGCAATTTGGTCTACTCATTGGGTTCTAGATCAGTCAGGGTTTATCTTCCTAGAGATGCTGTGCATGTGTATTATACATGTACAAATAAGTCTATAATTAGCACACTGTCAATATGCTATATATTCTTGGCCCTTTGGCATTTTATTTTATGTTATATTGGATAGAATTTCCTATTGATAATGTAAAGTAGACGACTTACTGATTTTAAAGTCACTATACTAGGGCTGGGGAGATATCTCCGAGGGTAAGGGCACTGGCTGCTCTTACAGAGGTCCTGAGTTCAATTCCCAGCAACCACATGGTGACTCAGAACCATTTTTCTTTTCTCACAACCATTTATAATGAGATCAGGTGCCCTCTTCTGGTGTTCAGGCATATGTGCAGCCATAACACTGTATACATTTAAAAATCTTTAAACAATTAAAAAAAAATCAAATCACTATACTATGTTTAGCTATAAAAATTATATATATATATATATATATATATATATATATATATATATATATACACACACACACAGACACATACGTATACACATACACAAAGCAAAAACATATGCTGGACAGTGGTGGCACACGCCTTTAATCCCAGCACTCGGGAGGCAGAGGCAGATGGGTCTTTGTGAGTTTGAGGCCAGCCTTGGTTACAGAGTGAGTTCTAGGACAGTCAGAGCTGTTTCACAGAGAAACTCTGTCTCAAACAAACAAACAAACAAAAAACCCAACCTTATAAAAAGAAGCTATAGAAAACATGCAGGTTTTTAGGGGATCAGTAAATAGTTCCTTTATGCTGTAGGAACTTGAAAACAGTTGAAGAACATAGCAGTATAGGGAACAGAAATGCCAGCGTCTTTGTTCCATTCCAGGTGAACTGAGGCGTGATTTAGGCGTGTAGTCCTGTCAGGTTTCCAGTTACTTCTCACCAGAACTGACCTTGACCTTCCCCAGAAAGCTAGGACCTTGGTGCTGGTGCACTTCAAATGGAGGCCAGAGACTGAGCTGTGAGCTCAGCATGGCCTCTGTCCTTGTCCCAAAGTCCCTGATCAGAAACCTTCCTTCCTTTCTTCTTAGTGTCTTCTTTAATAGGAATTTGTCTTAAACGTGCAAAGAGAAGCTCCAGGTTTCAGTAGTCTCCTGTACTTATGGTGCAGAAGTAATGTTCATCCCAATCCTGATTTTAAAATTATTGATTACAATTGCAGTAAATATCTTAGGCTCATGTAAACCCAAGTTCTCACTTTTTCAAATACATGTGGAGAATGTGAAAATTTAGTACGTTTAGAACTTTATAAATAATTCATTGACATGAATTTTCTTTTTTTATTTTTTTTGGTTTTTCGAGACAGGGTTTCTCTGTGGCTTTGGAGCCTGTCCTGGAACTAGCTCTGTAGACCAGGCTGGTCTCGAACTCACAGAGATCCGCCTGCCTCTGCCTCCCGAGTGCTGGGATTAAAGGCGTGCGCCATCATCGCCCGACTCTGACATGTATTTTCTATACCAGATGCTTTTCAGTTTGTTTTGGGCTTTGAATTTTTTGTTTTTGTTTGTTTTTCAAGACAAGGTTTCTCTATAGCTTTGAAGCCTTTCCTGGAACTAGCTCTTGTAGACCAGGCTGGTCTTGAACTCAGAGATCTGCCTGCCTCTGCCTCCCCAGTGCTGGGATTAAAGGCGTGAGCCACCACCACTGCCCGGCTCATAAAACTTTTTTTTATAGTAGATAGTTAAGTTGTTTGTGTGTGTGCATGTGTACTTGAGTGTATATGTGAGAGTGTGTGTGTGCACGTGTGTGCATATATACTTGAGTGTATATGTGAGTGTGTATGTGTGTGTGTGCATGTGTACTTGAGTGTATATGTGAGTATGTATGTGTGTGTGCATGTGCACTTATACATTGAGTGTATATGTGAGTGTGTGTGTGCACGTGTGTGTGCATGTATACTTGAGTGTATATGTGAGTGTGTGCACGTGTGTGTGCATGTGTACTTGAGTGTATATGTGAGTGTGTATGTGTGTGTGCACGTGTGTGTGCATGTGTACTTGAGTGTATATGTGAGTGTGTGTGTGCACGTGTGAGTGCATGTGTTTGTATTTTTGGTTTTTGTTTTGTTTTGTTTGAGACAGACTTTGGCTATGTAACTCAGATTGTCCTTGAACTGCTAGTGACTGTTCTGTCTCAGCCTACCAAGTGCCAGCGTCACATAGATGTTGATTTTTTTCTGTTGTTGTTGTTATTTAATTAAAGACTTTAAAAAAAAAGATTTAAAGTTAGGAATGGTTGTGAACTTGCATTTGGGTGTTGGTGCTAGGTATCAAACCTGGGTCCTGAGAAGAATGATTGCTTTTAGCTGCTGAGGTCTCTCCAGTGCTCGCTCAGATACTGGGTTTCTTGGTCCTGTGTTTTGTTTTTGAGGCAGGGTCTCTCGAGGCATCTCTGACTGTCCTGGAACACACTCATATATACTGGGGAAGCCTTAAACTCAGAGATCTGCTGGGCTTGCCTTTGGAGTCCAGGGGCTAAAAGTGTGCTTCACTGTACCTAGCCAGGCACTCCTTTTTTGAAGTGATGAAATACTGCAGTAAAAGTCTTAGGATGCTTTGGAATTGTTCTAAGTATGTTCTCTCTTAAGTATAGATTCGAATTCTCAAGTCTCCACAAGATGTAAAACCCGGTGAAAGACACTTCAATATGGCAAAAAGTTACCCAAACGAAGAAAAAGATGCCTGGGATGTGAAGATGTTGCTAGAGGTAGGGTTTGCCCTGCAGTTTTTCATTTCTAATGGGTGGATGTTTCTGTACTAGTGAAGGAGCATGGTAGAAACCTCAGTGTCTTTGAGCATCTAACGTGGCACAATGGATCTTCTCTGGAAAATAACATGAATTGTCAATGTGTAGACATCTTTGTGCTGTCCCTCAGGTCCCTGAAACCTAACCACAGTCTTTTAAGACAGAACTTACCAAAGAAGCTGTGAACATGTATTGGCTGGCACAAGTATAACCTGAAAAATTTAAGAGTGTCTTACCTTAACAGCTACACGACTCCAGTGTCTGACGTGCATATTACTGCTTTATTGTAAACTGGCTTTCTATACTGGTGTATGGTAATTTCTGTGGCTGCCCTAACAAATACTACAAATCTAGCAGCTTGGAACATTTGGGTGGGCTGTTCTTTTAATCTTGTGGTTTCAAGCCGGGCGGTGGTGGCGCACTCCTTTAATCCCAGCACTCGGGAGGCAGAGGCAGGCGGATCTCTGTGAGTTCGAGACCAGCCTGGTCTACAAGAGCTAGTTCCAGGACAGGCTCCAAAACCACAGAGAAACTCTGTCTCGAAAAACCACAATAAATAAAAAAATAAATAAAAAAATAAAAAAAAAATAAATAAATAAATAAAATCTTGTAGTTTCAATATGTTGGTTTAGATATGGGGTTTCTATGGATTTCTTACTTATGCATGCATAAGACCAAAATTAAGTTTTAAACTTGAATGGAATTAAATGCTTTTTATCATTTCCTCCCCAGATTGAGACCCATTATGTGCTCTGTCTGTATGATACTGGCTTATGTAATTTGATCTGCTAGCCTCCGTCAGGGAGATTGAGATATAGGATCTTTTTGTTTTTCTGAGACAATGCTTTTCTATATAGCCTTGGCTGTCCTGGAACTTGTTCTGTAGACTAGATTGGCCTCAAACTCCGAGATCCACGTGCTCCTGCCTCTGGAGTTCTGGGATTAAAGGTAGTCTGTATTGTTACTTTTGAGAAAAGTCTCAGCAAATGTGACTGAGGTCCAGCTGCTTTTAGCAGAGTACTACAACTGGGAGGATTAAGCCACTGGCATTTATTTTCTCATAGATAACAGCTAGAGGTGTTGGCACGATTGGTTTCTGCTCAGGCCTCTCTTGAGCATGCTGCAGTCTCCCTCTGTGTATGTCTGTGTCCTTATCTCCTCATGAACACACATGGTCCAGGCAGTGCCGTTGTCATATGGTACATTTCTAGTATTCATGTGGCCCTGGATTTGGATCCCAGCACTGCAA
This sequence comes from Microtus pennsylvanicus, assembly GCF_037038515.1. NCBI lineage: Eukaryota > Metazoa > Chordata > Mammalia > Rodentia > Cricetidae > Microtus > Microtus pennsylvanicus. The sequence goes on from NC_134586.1 coordinate 97,416,719, forward strand.
AGCAGCACATGAACCAACTTCCCCCCAAGTCATTTTCCTAAGGAAGCAGTTCATCTGTAATCGGGGTCTGTGAGTTATGCTCACTGGACCTCACTTGCTTCTGTAAAGGTTCTGTCTTCAAATATAGCTGTGTTCTGAGTTCGTCAGGGCTACAACATCAATATATGAGCTTTTTGGTGACTACAGTTGAGCCCATACATCAGTGTAGATGTCTTTTCCTGGGTTGCTTATAGCGGTAAGCCTGATTGCCAAGACAGCTGACCCACCACACCACTTCCTATGGGCCCAAAGGTGCACCTTCCAGTTTTTTTCCTCAGTCCCCAGAGAAGTCCCGGAGCCTCACGCGCCCTGTTGCCAAGGGACTGTCTAGGTTTCAGACAGCTGTCATCCTTCCGTACATGGGATTCTCTGAGCTTTCATTTTAAACTATATGTATATGCTAAGACAGGATCTCACAAGCTAGCCTCAAACTCACAGAGTTCCACCTGCCTCTGCCTTTTAAGGGTTGGCATTTAACATTTTCAAAAGTCATGATTTTTTTTTAAACTTCAAATTTTTAGATTGTTAGAGTAGAAAAATAAAAGACACTGAAGTGTAAGGCACATGGAGTGTGGGGCAGGGTAGAGGATGGAGGAATGAGTCTGTAGTGCTTTTAAAATGGCTTTAAATCTTTTGTTTGGTGCCATAAAACTAAGTATGTCTGCTTTTCTATAAACTTGTATTGTGAATTTTTAAATAATTTTATATAATTGTAAATTATAAAATTCAAACAAAAATCTTTCCCAATCCATATAATTCAAAATACGGTAATCCCTGCACAGCATGTTAAACTCTTGAAATGCACGGGGCTGCAGTCTCTCTGGAATTGGGGCTGCTGACTAGGTCTCTGTATGGAAGAGTAGATGAAAAGGTACCCAAGTGCTCCCGACCACCCCCATGGCCACTGTGCTTTCTACCTGCTGGATGGGTGAGGCCCCCTCCCCCAGTGAAAACATACTGTGTTACAGGGGCTTACAGGTGCTACTGCAGAAGTGCAGCTCTTCTGTGAGATGCACCCTGACTCTGGCATGATGGTAACCTATTAAAAATACTCTCTCTTTAAAGCAATTTAGCTTTGATATAGCTGAAGAAGCATCTAAAGTCTGCCTGGCTCATCTTTTCACATACCAGGATTTTGATATGGGAACTCTTGGATTAGCTTACGTTGGTTCTCCTAGAGCAAACAGTCACGGAGGGGTTTGCCCGAAAGGTACGTCTCATTTGCATTGTCATGACACTGAGCGAGATGAAAGAGAAAGGCAATAGGTTATGTGTCAGAAGCAACTGTTTTCTGTTCTTTTTCCTTTAGCTTACTACAGCCCAGTTGGGAAGAAAAACATTTATTTGAACAGTGGTCTGACTAGTACAAAAAATTATGGTAAAACCATCCTTACAAAGGTACGTTCCTTGATATTTTTTAAAAGAACTTTATTAAAAAATGTTTTTACATATGTGTGTGCATGCGTGCACAGGTGTGTACAGCATGGGTCCTTACAGACACCGGGAGAGGCTGTTGGTACTGCAGGAGGTGTTACTAGGTGGTCGTGAGTGGTCTAAGTGGTGCTGGGAATTGAACATGCAGCCTCTGCAAGAGCAGCAAGTGCTTTTAACCACTGAGCCATCTCTCCAGCCTGTGTTTTTATTTTTTGTTTTAAAACAGTATGGATTGGGAGTGCGTTGCATTACAGTCTCAGTTACATATTTATACTGGGATCTTTAAAAAAGTAGTCCCTACTTGGTTGATCTTGTGGCTGGTGTGTCTGTCCTTCTGTATTTGAGGGCATTGCTCCGCTGTCTACTTGCATTCATGTGCTGTTAGAAGAAATAGGAGTCTTTAGTCTCTCTGATCTTTTGTTTTTCCCTAAGAGATTTTTATATCTTGTTTTATTTAGGGTCTGGAGATGTAGCTCAGTAGAGCCCTTGCCTAGCATGTAGCATATAAAACCTGGGACAGTGATGCACACTTACAGCCCCAGCACTTGGGGATGGGGTAGAGGCAGGAGCATAAGCATTTCAAGATTGCTCTCAGCTCCATACTAAGTTCAAGGCCAGTTTGGGATACTTGAGACCTGTCTTAAAACACAGAACAAAACAAAATCCTTGTTTCTGTGTAGATGTATCCTGCTCTTCCAGAGGACCTGAGTTTGGTTCCCAGCACCAGGAATCCGACACCCTCTTCTGGCCTCCCCACACAGACAGTATGCACATAACTAAGATAATTTTTTTTAATTAGCATAACATTTCCTTTTTCCCCCCCTCCTTTGTGAGGGCAGGTGGATCCTTCTAGATCTAGATACTTTGTCTTTGTGCAGAATGTTTATTTTTTTTTGTTTGGTGTGTTTTTGGTGAGACAGAGTCTCACTTGAGTTTGAGCTTCTCCTGCATCATTCACCCAAGTGCTGGGATTGCAGGCCTGTAGCAACAGCCTGGTGTGAAAGCATTCTTTTTTTTTTTATTGATTTTTATTGAGCTCTACATTTTTCTCTGCTCTCCTCCCTGCCTCTCCCCTCTCCTTCAACCCTCTCCCAAGGTCCCCATGCTTCCAATTTACTTAGGAGATCTTGTCTTTTTCTACTTCCCATATAGATTAGATCTATGTATGTCTCTTTTAGTGTCCTCATTGTTGTCTATGTTCTCTGGGATTGTGATTTGTAGGCTGGTTTTCTTTGCTTTGTTTAAAAGCCACTTATGAGTGAGTACATATGATAATTGTCTTTTTGGATTTGAGTTACCTCAATCAAAATAATGGTTTTTAGCTCCGTCCATTTGCCTGCAAATTTCAAGGTGTCGTTATTTTCTTCTGCTGTGTAGTACTCCATTGTTTAAATGTACCACATTTTCCTTATCCATTCTTTGGTCAAAGGGCATATAGGTTGTTTCCAGGTTCTGGCTATGACAAACAAAGCTGCTATGAATATAGTTGAGCACATGTCCTTGTGGCATGATTGAGCATCCTTTGGATATATACCCAAAAGTAGTATTACTGGGTCTTGACGAAGGTTGTTTCCTAATTTTCTGAGAAATAACCGTACTGATATCCAAAGGGGCTGTACCAGCCTGCACTCCCACCAGCAATGCAGAAATGCTCCCTTTTACCCGACATCCTCTCCAGCATAAGTTGTCATCAGTGTTTTTGATGTTGGCCATTCTTACAGGTTTAAGATGGAATCTCAGAGTTGTTTTGATTTGCATTTCTCTGATGACTAAGGATGTTGAGCATTTCCTTAAGTGTCTTTCAACCATTTTAGATTCCTCTGTTGAGAGTTCTCTGTTTAGATCTACACTCTATTCATTTATTCATTCATTCATTCATTCATTCATTCATTCATTTATTTATGTTTTTCGAGACAGGGTTTCTCTGTGGCTTTGGAGCCTGTCCTGGAACTAGCTCTGTAGACCAGGCTGGTCTCAGTCAGTTTCTCTCCCTCCCTCCCTCCCCCCCACTCCTCAGTAACACACACATACACGATGGGTATATGTGGGCGTGGACCACTTACGGGAGTCATTCTGCTTCCATTTGATCTGATAAATGTAGCATGGGCCAAACTGGCAAAAGTAGATGATGGTTACATATTCTCTTTGCCTAATTCTTAAGGAAGCTGACCTGGTTACAACTCATGAATTGGGACACAATTTTGGAGCAGAACACGATCCTGATGGGCTAGCAGAATGTGCCCCAAATGAGGACCAGGGAGGAAAGTACGTTATGTACCCCATAGCTGTGAGTGGTGACCATGAGAACAATAAGGTATGTGTGCTCTGATTGTCTCTAGGGGTGGGAAAGAAGGCTATGTGATGTTATTAGACAGGGGCTTGGGGAAGTATCCATTCCTCAATGTTTTTCTTATAGGTGGACTGTCAAATGCAGTAGGAACTTAATGTCATTGGGCAGTTTTGTCAAGGTTAAACACATGCAAATTTGGGTTCATTATGAAAGTTACAGTAGTGACTTTTGTCAAGGTCCTGCTTTTGAGGGTGTTCGGTTCAGCCTTAAAAGGACCTGACCACTTTATTTACTATTTGTTACTCGTTTCACTTTAGCAGTATTTCCCAGTTTGCTGTTAGCAGCCTCCCTCGTGAGTTTTCTTGATAATCATTTTTTTAATTAGGTGAAAAGAACTGTAGGACATAAATGAGGTGGTTCTTTGATTTCACCTGGACAAACGGCCCTGTTTGCTACTAGATGGGCCAACGAGCAGGTGCTCCGAAGTGCTACATGAGCTGTGCAGTGATGTTACTGGAAAGAAAGAAGGGATGCTGAGGGTCCCTGAAGAAAGAGAGGTTATAATTAAAGGTGCAAACAGAAGACTGGGATTTAGAGACTGGGGTCAGAGGCAGTGGCAGGCTGGTCTCTGCGTGCTCAGTGCTGTCTAGGTGCTGGAGCCCCATTGTTTGAAAGTCTAACTGTGAATGAAGAGGTATTCTTCTAGCTGTGGGGGTGTAGGTCCTGATCTAAGCTAAGATCACTAGCCATTCTGACCTGCGGGGTATGGTGGGGTACTTCTTTAACCCCAGCTCTTGAGAAAGGCAGATGTATCTGAGTTCAAGGCTGTGTTGGTCTAGATAGGGAGCTCCAGCCCTGAGCCACACGATGGTGACCCTTGTCTTAAAAGCCCTAGCCATTTTGTATCAAATAAAGGGAAACCATGTTGTAGCATCTTTCCAGAGTTTGTGCTCCAACACTAGTGAGTGGAAGAGAGACAACTCCTGAGAGGCTTCTATGCTGGGTTCAGTTTGTATTCATTTTATTCTCTTAATAAAGTGGTTCTTGACCTTCTAATGCTGCAACCCTTCAATACAGTCCTTCAGGTTGTGGTGACCCCCAACTGTAAAATTATTTTCATTACTACTTTATAACTGTAATTTTGCTACAGTTATGAATCATAATGTAAATATCTAATATGTAGGATATCTGATAGCTATCCCAAAGGGGTCTCAGTCCATAGGTTGAGAACCATTGCTCTAAAATCACAAGGTAGGGTCAGGAAGCAGCAAGGTTTTCCAGAGGTGCAAGTGACAATCAGCAGTGGGCCATTGTTTCAGCTATTTCTCTAGGTAATTCTGTTCCAGGGCAGTGACCACTTGACATAATAGCTCAGTGGTTACATTGATGGTGACTTCACAGTAAGTATTTGTCTAAAGAAGCACAGACCTACTTGGGAATGAATTTTATCTTGCTCTTTTCGATTCTCATGACCCTTTTTCCTCTTAAGATGTTTTCAAACTGCAGTAAACAGTCCATCTACAAAACCATAGAAAGTAAGGCTCCGGAGTGCTTTCAGGAGCGCAGCAACAAGGTGTGTGGTAACTCCAGGGTGGATGAAGGAGAAGAGTGTGACCCGGGCATCATGTACCTGAACAACGACACCTGCTGCAATAGTGACTGCACGCTCAAGCCAGGTGTGCAGTGCAGGTGAGAAGTGTCCTAAAGAGAGAATGGGGGTGGGTAATGAGGGTCCGGATGACAAGACATTGTGATTAGGCACTTGAACCTGTGCGCGTGCAAGTGCAGTACTTTATGGAAGATATTTAAACCTGTGTGGTTTTTTTAATCTTTAACCTTGCTTGCATGACCATTGACACAGAATTCCCTTTTGTGTTTTTTTTAATTAATTTTTTGAGACATAGTCTCATTATATTAAATTCTATATATAGGTAGACCAGGCTAGCATGGACTCACAGAGATCCACCTACCTTTGCCTCCCTAGTGCTTAAGATTTATTTTTATTTTAAAATCAAGCTTGATAGTAACTGCCTTTACTAGCTATCTCAGTGGAGTTTAAGAAAATTTTAAAGCCAGGCATGGTGTGGTATGCCTTTAATCTCAGTACTTGAAAGGCAGAGGGAGGCAGATCTTTTGTGTGTTCAAATCTAGCCTCGTGTACATAGTGAGCTCCAGGACAGCCAAAGCTACACAATGAGACCCCATCTGGGGGGAAAAAATCTTCTAAAACAAAAAGTTGATTCAGCAAGGTTACTCATGGCTATGTCTTTTATAGCAGCAAAGTATCAGAACAATCCAAGATGGTAATATTAGGATACAAATTGTTATTGTGTATCCATGTAATAGAATATTGTAGAGTACTGTTTAATGATATTAAGCAGATTCCAGATTGGTAGGTACTTAATTATTTTTTAGGTGCCTGATGGACCAGTGTTTGGTGAATTATCTATCTGTATATTGTAGGTTCTAGTAGGGAGTGGGATGGGACTCAGGCTCCTTTGTTTCATAACCACTGGTGCATCCCTGGTTTTTTTCTTAACTAGCTAGTGAAAACCAAGAATACCAAAAAGGTGATTGCTGTATGTACTATTTCTTGCTGAGGTGCAGCATTGATGTTGCCTTTCCCACATCAGGAAGGGATACACGCAGTGCAGATGCTCCAGAGGAGTCAGGAAGTGCAATAGTGACTTGGCCCTGGGGTCTTGCTTCAGTGTTCGGGTCACTAACACAACCATAGCCTTAGATGTTGGGCTGCCATTGCATTGAATGGTGTTTGTCTGCTCTTCCATAGTGATAGGAACAGTCCTTGCTGTAAAAATTGTCAGTTTGAGACAGCCCAGAAGAAGTGCCAGGAGGCCATTAATGCTACTTGCAAAGGCGTGTCTTACTGCACAGGTATGCGTTTCTGTTGCTTCTCCAGGTATCCTGTAGTGTGTGAACATGTATTTGAAAATCAGGGTCAAGTTTCCTTCAGGTCAAAGCAGTGCCCTAAGCCCTTGCTGTTGACTAGTGCCTGGCAACTGCTGTGCCCTGGGAACTGTTGACCTGGGCTGAGTTTTAATTGGTGTTTGCCTCCAGGGAACAGCAGTGAGTGCCCCCCACCAGGAGATGCGGAAGATGACACTGTGTGCTTGGACCTTGGCAAGTGCAAGGCAGGAAAGTGCATCCCCTTCTGCAAGAGAGAGCAGGAGCTGGAGCCATGTGCGTGCAGTGGTGAGTGCTTTCTGAGTCCTGGAGGTGCAGAGCTTCCGTTCTTTGTCTGTTGCTCCCTGCTGCTTATCAAAGTGGGGGAACCAAACAAGTGGATGAGGAAAGCAAGACACACTAGTGTCTGAAGACAGATATCTCTGTTCAGATCCTGGCTCCCACCAACCTGTGTTCCCACTCCATTTCAGACCTGTGGCAGGCAGGCAGGGAGGCAGGCTTGAGGGTAGAATGGGAAGGCATTGGAGGGCAGGGGAACTGTCCTCCCCCCTTACATGCCATAAAAAGCACAAAGGCAGCAGTAGCTCTGTTCCCATACAGGAAACACTTGGACTTAACCAAAGCCATTCTAGGATCTAAGTCCAGTAGGTGGGATTTTCAGAATTGTGTGTGTGTGTGCGCGCACACACGCACACACACGCATATACAGTCAAAAGATCCCTTGAGGGATCAGTTCTCACCTCAAACCATATAGATCTCAGGAATCAAACTCAGGTCTTCAAGTTGTCAGCCAGTGCCTTTACCTACTTTGCCCCCTAGGTGGAACTTTTGACGATGCCATCAAGGCCTGCTACCCCTCTTGCCCCTGTTTGGGCAGGCTGGGAAAGTAGCCTTTTTAGTGCCTTACAGTTCTCCTTGGTTTCCCATGCTCTTATTTTTGGAATCACTAGGCCCGAAGGGAGGCTTAAGGACATCCAGGGCCTGGCTAGACTCTAAATTCCACTCCACTGTGGACCTGGTAGATTGATGACAGTTCTCTGTTCCATATAGAGACGTCACCATTAAATCATGAGGCTGGGAACTCATTCATGCACTGGACTGAGCAGTTCCTCCTGGTTGGTTACTGTAAGAACAGCTGGTGTGCAGCTCAGCAACAGAGAATCTGCTTAGCATGCATGCACGTGGCCCTTGGTTTGAGCCACGGCACTTCAGCAAATGATTGAGTGACTGACAGCAGGCTTGCAGTGCCTTGGAAAGAGTCCCAGTAAACCTTTGCTTGCTTTGTGTTCTACTTGGCTTTCTTCCTGAAGATAAACTTAGATTGCCCCCTAGAGCAAGCTCAGACTGTGGAGGGTAAACTTTTCAAGCTGGGTGTCTGCAGTTCACCTGGTACTGTTGACTTAGCCCAGGTGTTGTGTCCAGGCTGTGATGCTCATGTCACTCACTGGCAGTCACTCAGCCCCACACCACAGGTAGTCAGTTGTGTTGCAGCTACATTGGCTCAGGGCAGGATAGGCTTTACACTGAGGAGTCAGAGAAGGAAACTGACAGGGAGCTAGGAATGCTGGGCCAGAGGGACACATTTGCAAGAACATTATGCAGGTTTGGACAGAGAGGACACTATCGTTTTTAATCAGACTTTTCTATTCAGAATCTCACTTTGTGCTCACTCTGTAGACCAGGCCAGCTGTGTAGTCACAGAGATGCCCGCCTCTGATCCCCAACTGCTGGGATTAAAGGTGTGTGCTATCACACCCAGCTAATAATTATTTTAGCTTGAAAGCTGAGGAATTATGAATTCAGAAGCCATTTCAGCCCATTTTCTTCTCATGATTGTGTACCTGGATCCCAAGCCATCACATCTGCCATGCGATGAACCCTCAGCCTTGGGTAGTACCAGCTTTTCACATCTAGGAGTGAGGTAAGAGTCTGGGAGTTGAGGAAGCCTGTGGTAGACTCTTGTCAGCCACGTGTTTCTCTTTCAGACACTGACAACTCATGCAAGGTGTGCTGCAGGAACCTCTCTGGCCCCTGTGTGCCCTACGTCGATGCAGAGCAGAAGAACTTATTTTTGAGAAAAGGGAAGCCCTGTACAGTGGGGTTTTGCGACATGAATGTAAGTATTATGTTCCAACTTTTCTGTACTGTGGGAGTCTGACCTGCTGTGGAATTCTGCATCTGCAGAGAGCACAGGGTCTGAGTGAGGCAACCTAAGCAGCCTTGGTCCCTTGCTCCTCAGTGCTACAGAGTCAGACACAGCTTGAGCACTCTTGTAGTCTGCGTCCATTGTCCCGGCCAGGAAATCAGGGCTCTGTCTGAAGCCAGCTGCCTGCCCTCCAGCCCCTCTCCAGCCTGCTCTCACATGGAGTTCCAGGCCAGCCGGGGTTACTCCCAAGATCTGGTCTCAAATAACACGTGAGCTCCCTCCCCAGGTCTTCTGTTTCTGAGCTCAGTTTCAAACTCCAGTGACTCTAGAACACCTGCCGACTTCCTCTGTGGGCATTCATTGAAAGCAGGCACTGGTCAGAAAGATCAAAAGGGAGCACCTGCATTTGGATTGCTTCTGATTGCAAACTCAAGTACTAAGCATAGAAAGCCGTCCTGTCCACCATGTATATAATCTATATATTATTCTAACTGGGTACTCCTAGATGACAGTTTTCTTGAGCCTTATCTTGGTTATTCCGAGAGTGGACTTTTAGGCTGGGTATGGCAACAGACTCCTTCTTAGCCATTAAGAAAATAGACAAGTCCAGTTCTGAGATACACAGGATACCCTGTCTGAACACCCTCATCCCCACCAGTGCACCAAATATTCTAAGGGACTAATTGTGAAAGTGCTAATTACCCAACCTCCTTTCTCGGGTATCTTCATATTGGAATTATCATGCTGTGTTCAAGATGGGCTACCCAGTGAAAGTTATTTCTATGCCCATTGTCTTTCTGCGGCTTCATTAGTTTTAAACGTGTTTGGGATAGCACAGTATGTTTTCTCCTTACAGGGCAAATGTGAAAAACGAGTACAGGATGTAATTGAGCGATTTTGGGATTTCATTGACCAATTGAGCATCAACACTTTCGGTAAGTGAAATATTTTTGGTAAGTGAAATATTTTCTGTATTTACCAAGAGCTGTGATTTCCATGGCAACTCAGGCGTGGTGCAGAATTTGTGCTGTGATTCTATGACAGAAGACATATTTGTTATGAAGTAACTCTGTTGGGGATTAGAGAGATGGCTCAGGGTTAACAACACTGGTTATTTCTTCCAGAGGATCTGAGTTCAGTTCCCAGCACCCATGTGGTGGTTCATAATTATCTGAAATGCCAGTTCTGAGGAATCCGACACCCTTTACTGGCCTTCCAGGGCACTGCATTCATATGTGCACAGACATATGTAGAGGCAGAATACATCAAAGTAATGGTTAAAAGCTGGGCATGGTAGCACATGCCTTTAATCCTAGCTCTTGGGAGGCAGGAGGACTTGAGTTTGAGTCCAGCCTGGTCAACAAAGTGAGTTCCAGGAAAGCCAGGGCTATTAAACATGGAAACCCTGTCCTGAAAAACCACACACACACACACACACACACACACACACACACAGTTATATTTAAAAAATGCTTTGTAGGCTAAGACAAAACTCACTCATCCATCCTTATGTATCTTGCATGCATGAGTTTTTAGAGAGTGGTCCAACTGAACTTGGTTCAGTCTTGTGATCCTATTTGAGCTATTTACCCGTAGGTCTCAGGTTTTGCAGAAGGCAAAACTCCCTAGAATTCTAATATAAAAGTAGTAATCTTCAGGTAATAAAAGTATTGTCTCCTAAGCATGGTGTGCTGTGTCTCTTTGGCACTGTGGACACAGGAAGCAGGCATAATACTCTCTAGTTCCTTCACCCCCAAACACAGCCTGACCATGATACTCAAGAGTGTTTGGTAGTCGACTTGTGAGGTATGTGGTTGAGTGTTCACTGTTTGGAATTGTTCACAGGAAAGTTTTTGGCAGACAACATCGTAGGGTCCGTCCTGGTTTTCTCCTTGATATTCTGGATTCCTTTCAGCATTCTTGTCCACTGTGTGGTAAGTGATCAAACATTTTACAGAGATGTCGAGCAGCTCCAGGTTGAAAGATAGATGTGAGTGTTGCCAGTGCTGTCGTGAGTGTTCTGTGACAGAACCTCGGAGCCTGCCTGACGATCTTTAAACCGAATGGGACTGGATACTTAGCTCAGCTAGTAGAGGGCTTCTGGAGCTTGCCCAGGGCCGTGTGTTCTTCCCCAGTACTGAGTAAACTAGGGCATGCACTCAGGAGGACCAAGAGCTCCATAGTGACCTCATGGGTCCCTGTCAGCATGAGACACCTGCTGCCAGACCCATGCTCTTTCCCAGGACCTAGATGGTGGAAGGAGAGAATTGACTCCCCAAGTGGTCCTCCTCCCTCCACAGCCAGGTTTTAGCTTGTAGGCTATGGCTCACTCACACACAACATACAGTTTTTAAAGTGTGTGTGTATTCTTAAACATAGGAGAGTATTTAGCTGGCCTTGCCTGTGACGTATAGTCAACAGGAGCACTGTTTTGGCTGGCTTGGTTTTAGGGGAACAAGTACAAACACTGCAGACATTCCCCATGTGCTGTGGAGATTGTTGACAGTCTCGTCTTCACAAATAAGTTAACAGTTAAATATTAAATTAGACTTTGTCTTTAGAACTCCGGGCACTTTATACATTGTGAGTCTTAAAAAATTTACCTTGCGGGCTGGAGAGATGGCTCAGTGGTTAAGAGCTGGCTGCTCTTCCAGAAGTCCTGAGTTCAATTCCCAGCAACCAACCACATGATGGCTCACAACCATCCGGAATGAGATCTGGTGCTCTCTTTTGGCGTGAGGGCGTACATGGAAGCTGAATGTTGTATACATTCTTTAAAAAACAACTTACCTTGCATGAATAGGGAGTAGGTGCCTTACAGGTGAAAGATGAGTCTTGGTGTCTGAAGCTCTCAGTGTGGAAGGCACTGGCACTTGTACTGAGGCAGAGCTGCTGTCGTAGTGACAGACCCGAGGCTTTGTTAGAAGATGCGTCTTAGGACAGCATTGGCATCCCTCCCCAGGGCTGCTGCTGCATGTTGAGCAGATCTTGTGTTCACTGAAAGGTGTACGTGTGGACCATGAAGCTGATCTTGGTGGCTTGTTTCTAGCCACAGAACGCATTCATGTCACCAGACATCAAGTTGTGGCCCAATTCTTGGTGCTGCCTTTCCCTTTGTTAGTTAGCATTCAGCCTCCTGCAGAAATACAGTGTGGGGGATCAAGATTCGGTTCTGTGAAAGAGTCAGGACCGAGGGAGGCCACGAACCTTAACCTTTGCCAACTGTCCCAATGCACAGGCATGTGGATATGGGCAAACCCACTTGTCCTTCTACCCACAGTGTAAGACGTCTTTGAAAGCAGGACTTAAAGTCCCTCCTCTATGTACCCTCGCCACTGTTGTGTAGAGCAGCACTTCTTTCCTAGGAGCTGAAGTGCCTTCTCAGCTAGCGAACCTGTCCCTGGGGGTCAGGTTCGTGATAGTGTGGAGGGGTGGCAGGTAAAACAAGGCCTCACATGCTGGGCCACTGCCCCAGTGCTGAGCCGTACCCCTGCCGCCCTGCCCTGCAGTAGAGGGTCTGTGTTCACTCAGCCTTGGAGTAGTGGACAGGAAGCAGTACTGCTTGAGGGTTGGGCTCCTAGTTTTAATGACATTTTTACTTCCTGTTCTTTGTAGGATAAGAAACTGGACAAACAGTATGAATCCCTGTCTCTGTTTCACCACAGCGTAAGTACACACAGAAAACCAGAGCAGGCCTCAGCTCTTCCCTCCCAGGAAGGATTGGGTGTTGAGTGGTCCTGAGAAAGTGGCTTAGTCACAGGGGTGGAAAGCTGAGAGGAACCCTGGTCTCCCAAAAAACAGGTGCTGACCCAGCCTCTCAGTTTTTCCGTCACGGATTTTGGTAGACTCAAGGTGTGGGAGTCTCTCCTGGTCCTTGAGCGCTGCCCAGGGCTACTGTGGGGGAAGGTAACAATTTAACAGTGACCTTTGACTCATTTCTCCCCACCCTTTGGACCATGCCTTTCCAGAACATTGAGATGCTCAGCAGCATGGATTCGGCGTCTGTTCGCATTATCAAGCCTTTTCCTGCACCCCAGACTCCAGGTCGTCTGCAGCCCCTGCAGCCCCTGCAGCCGGCCTCCATGATGCCGCCAGTGTCTGCGGCTCCCAAACTGGAGCACCAGAGGATGGACACCATCCAGGAAGACCCCAGCACAGACTCGCATGTGGACGACGATGGCTTTGAGAAGGACCCCTTCCCCAACAGCAGTGCAGCTGCCAAGTCCTTTGAGGACCTCACAGACCACCCAGTGACCAGGAGCGAGAAGGCGGCCTCCTTTAAGCTGCAGCGCCAGAACCGAGTTGACAGCAAGGAGACAGAGTGCTAGTGAGGAGCCTCGCCCTGCTCCAGGACGTACATGCGCAGATGCTCTAAGAGCCGACCTAAACCAAACAATGCCCCCAGGAACACGCAAGCAACCTAGCAGATGCTGGTCATGTGACATGACCGTCACATGACATCCTGTGTAGGTATAGGCCCTTTGAAGGGGTGAGGTAAATCTGGCTCATTTCAGGTTTTGGGTTTTTTCTTTTATAATCTAAAATCTCCTTTGACCTGTGGTGCAAAAACAGAAACTAAGGCTGGATGGAGTCCTTGGTGACAGCGCTGACCATCTGCAGTCTGTCTCTCTGTAATGGTCCCCTGGCCACAGTTCTTAGTGAGGGTAACTGGAACCAACAGACTTATTCTCTCTTTGCCTTTAAGTAAAAGCAGAGGAACCTGGTTATATGTACATTGTTCCCTAATGTGGCCTGTCTTGGCACTGGAACACTTAGGACCATGCTGACTTAAGGATGGTCCTGTCCAGGATGAAGACTCGAGCTTTAGGTGAGGTCTGCAGTAACAGCCGCGTGTGTGTAGAGATGGCCTACAAAGTGTAAGAAGACAATTCAATATTGAGCTACATCTGTTACGAGCTCTGTACTCCAGTCCCAGGGGATCAGATGCCCTCTTCTGACCTCTGCGGCACCAGGCAGGCATGTGGTGCACAGACATGCAGGCAAAATACTCACATAAAATAAAAAGCCCAGTGCTGTAAGAAATTTCGGTATCCACGAAACCTATCCTGCCTCAACCCCCAATGAGAAGGACACGGCTGCGGTGTCAGCTTGCCTGAGTGAGCAGGCACTCTTACAGGCCACCTGGGGCCCAGCCCCAGCAAGTAGGTACTACACGACCTCTGGCTTTAGTGCGTCAGGATCCTGGGTGCTCTGTACTTACTGTGTGAAGGATGAAAGCCATTAGCCTGGATTCTGGTTTCTATAAAGTCTACTTACAAAAGCATTTGTTCTAAGAGTCGAAATGTGCTCACCAGCCAACACGTTTTAACCAAGATAACTTGTAATCTCTGAGGACAACTAACCAGACCTGTGCCTTGTCTCTCCGAGGATGTCTGTTACACTAATACTTGAATGTGTACCTTGTGGTATTTGCTCTTAACTAGCCATGGTAGCCTTACATTTTGAGGATTTGCTATAAGGTGAGTAGGGTGTGTGGGTGTTTGTATGAATCAAAGTTTTGGAAAACCATTTTTATAAAATTATGACTTTTAAAACAAACCAAAAATGTCTTTTTTTTTTTTTGCCATGTACAGGATTAACAAGCTGCTCAGGGTATATTCTGTAGCTGTGGCTGTTTCAATAAATACTGAACATCAAAACAAAATGGGTCAAGAACAACATTTCCCTGAAAAATAAGTTATTTACACTGGCAAACGTTAATGGGTTTTTTGATCAAAAGTCATGAATGGGGTAGGGGGCTGGAGAGATGGCCTGGTGGTTAAGAGCACTGGCTGCTCTTCCAGAGGATCCAGGTTCAGTTCCCAGCACCCACATGGCAGCTCACAACTGTAACTCCAGTTCAAGGGGATCTGACACCCTCACACAGACATACATGCAGGCAAAACACCAGTGCATATAAAGATGTTAATCTTGAAAAAATGTTTAATTAGCTTCTAGATGTTTGTGAATTACCAACTGGGAAGGTTTCCCGGGCCGACTAATGGTCTCCGTCCCCCAGCAGACTCAACTCGGGCTTTGCTTCCTCCACATCCTTCCAGTAGGGAAGCAGCCATGGCAGAGAGGAGAGTTTCTTGTCCAGCAGCGGCCAGAGGTTTAAGAACAGAAACTCGTTTCCCACTGGTGATAAATGCAGGCCATCTGATAGATAGGATGAGAAGTCCTGTAAGGAGAGGAGTAACGTGTCATGTGGCTTCCTGGGGTTGGCCCTTGTGTTTGTGCACAGACCAGTGACTGGGACCACAATGGCCTCAGAGTTTCTGTACAGGTACAAGACCCTTGCTGCCTGTGCTTCTGTGTCCAACAGACCCATATTCCTGGGTCTCAGGCTTAATGAAGGCCTATGATTCACAGCATTAAGAAGGCGCAGGATCCTCCTAGGATGTGGGCAGGTTGGAGGTGACAAGAACTTGGACTACAATAGGAAGGCTGCGTAGAGTCTAGTCTCCCAGCACTCCTGCCTAAACCCAGGATTTACTCGGAGGAATCTTCCTTTGCCTAACCGCCATGGAGACTGTTTAGAGAGGAGAACTCCAGTTCGAGTGGCCTTTCCCACCTGGATGGTCCCGGATTACTGATCTGTCAGGAAGATGCTCTTAGTCCTGGACCTAGACTAGAAAACTTAACTAAACTGGGAAAGGCTTGAGTAAAACTAGGCAGTGGTAGAAGACACCCTTCCTGAACTTCCGGAGGAAAGGGTACACACATATCATGGTGGCACAAGGAGGCCAAAGGACAGTTTGTAGGAGTTGGTGCTCTCCAACCACCAAGGAGGTGTTTGGGGTCAAGCTCAGGTCATCAGGCCTGGCAGTTAGGTGCCTTTCCCAGCTGAGCCGTCCTGCTGGCCCTGGAGCAGATTAAGCACTGAGCCTGCCGTGGCCCTTCCACTAAGGGAACAAAGCTCAGTGAAGGGTGCCGAGGACCACTGGAGTCCCGGGGCTCCGAGAGCCTCCAGAGATGATGTTCTCAAGTCAGCGGCTACTGGGCATCCTGAACTGACGGTCTCTGCCTTCCGGCACCAGTCCAGGCTGTGCTCTGTCACCTTCCAGTAAGGGAACAGCACCACGTCCCTCTTTACAGATCAGCTGTAACGTCAGACCCGGGTCCGTGGAGGCCGGGATGGATTGAGAATCGGGAGGGCGAAAGGTTAGTGTGTGGTTTGGTGACTGTGGGCTGGGGGCTATCCTTAGTCGACACAGCAAAACCAAACAGCTGTGAAGAACAAAACCCGGGTTGAGGGGGTTCTCCTTTGCCCGAGCACTTCAAACACCACAGCCCCGTCCCTCAGCACCACAAGGAGATGCCCCTAAAGAGCAAGCACTTTACTAAGGAATAAAAAGTAGGGAAAGACCCAGCAGATTGCTTAGCAGGTGCTCAGTCCCCAGCACCCACTTCCAGGGTGGAGGTGGGAAGTTCAGAAATTCAAGGTCATCCTCAGCCACAAAGCCAAGTTCCAGGCCAGCCTGGGATTATGAGACCTTGTCTCAAAAGGGGGGAGGGGCTGAAAGCAGACCAGGAACCAGGAATGGGGTGGAACCTGAAGGTCGTCACTGTCCTCTCCCTACAGCAGCCTTGTCTAGGTGTGAACAGCTGGAACCAAGCCCGGGACTTGAAAGCCCGCCTTCCCCATCACTTCAGGCACCAGACCCGGCCTCCTTGCTGCCCAGGACTCCATGGATACGGAGATTGGGCCTCGTGTGGATAATGCTGCCAGAAAACTAGGTGAGTGGACAGCCGCGTCCTCTGTCAGCGCATGGATGTGCAGCCAGCCGCATGCAACCTCCAGCTGCCCTCCTGAGCACTGCGCCTCACAACAACTTTCTCCCTGTGTATTGTTCTCGGGCTCTAGGACAAAATAATTCAACGAGATGGCATCTCAAGCTGTGGATTTTGTTAGTCAATAAATGTTGCCGTTTTATCTGAGCTCTGTTCTGCTCTTACAGGCCCAAATTTGGCCCTTTATGGTGTACTATGGCAATCTCTAGCTGAGGTTCTGGTTGCCTGCCAGGCCTCTTGACTGCCCGGTTCTTACGCTCTTCTTCTGGAAAAGCTTGACTTGAGTCACGGTTTTACGTCAAATGTGCTCCGAGCTAAGGTTGGCCTTGAACTCTTGACCCTTCCACCCTTGCCTCCTGCATTCTGGGTTACATGCCTGTCTGAAGAGCCCTTCCAGGAGAGCTGCACATACCTGCTTTATGTCTGTGATCCTGAAAGGACTGAGAAAACGACAGTACCTGGTTGTCCTTCTGCATCAGGGTCCACAGGTCAAGGACATCCGTCCCACAGTCTCTGGCTGCGTGTACACATGCATTAGCATATTCACCCACAACTGCGTTCAGGCGATTTAGTTTGCACCCTGTCGGGAAAACCCCACAGCGTCACTGGCACACTTACTGCTGGTCCAGTTTCCAAGCAGCACTGATGCCAGCCTGCTTGGGGGTTATGACAGCGGCACTGCTCTGCACGGGGGAGGAGCAGCCAGCTGTATGCAGCATCTAGAAGCTTCTGAGGCACCAGGTTTGGGGTGCAGAGGCTAACCAGCTAGAGAACAGACTGCAGTGAGCTGGGAAAGGGACAAGATAGGCATGGTTAGAAAGAGACGTCGAGACCATGAGATGCACGGTGTCTGCAGAGACCAGTCATCGCCCGAGCCTGCTCCTACACAGCTGTGCCTGCGAACACCATGCGCAGCCACTCTGAGGCTCTCAGCCTGTGACGGCCATACCTATCTCATTCATGCTGTTGTTTTTTGTTTTGTTTTTGTCAAGACAGGGTTTCTCTGTGTAACAGCCCTAGCTGTCCTGGAACTTGCTCTTTAGAGAAGGCTGGCTTAGAACTCACAGAGATCCACCTGCCTCTACCTCCCAAGTGCTAGGATTAAAGGCGTGTGCCACCACTGCCCAGCTCATGCAGATTCTAGTACAAAATGTGCACACTTAGCCAAGCACATGCTGCCTACCTCCCAGTCTAGGATGAAGGCTGACTTCCCAGGGCATAGGGCAAGCCTGACCATCTTGGAAGAGCTGGGAAGAACCTCAGGAGTGCAGGTGGCTAAGGGAGGGATGTGGGGTACAGTAGGAGCCAGGCTGTCTAGCTGCAAGAGAAGGCATGAATGACTCTTCCCTAGTTTTGGCTGCTGACGGGTGCTGAAAGGCCATTATTGTGTCCCGGTCAAACCCGTCCTCTGGATCCAAGCAGCTGAGACAAGAGTCCATAGTACACCTCTCCGGTCCAGCAGCTGGACCAGAGCTTGACTGCAGGTGCCTTGCCCATGCCTGACCCAGCTGCTGCAGCTGGCAGTGGGCCTTGTGTGCCTCTTAGTGTCTGGCAACTATACAGACAGTGGGTGACAGGGCACCGATGCCCTCCTGATTCACACACCAGAATCCCCGCCCCACTTCATATCTAGAACAATCTAGAGTAAGACACCCGGAGTCGATCCTTTTGAGTTTGTACATTGGTTGTGACAGGACCCTGGAGTGGAAGCCCTCAGCCCTGCATGCAGCTGTGACACGCCAAGCGTGCTCACTCACCTTTCAGGATGCATTCCTTCTCCCAGGCTGCTTCGTGCAGCGGGGGCGGGGTGATGAGGATGACTCGTTCCTGGGGGATGCCCGCAGACGTCAGGTACTGCACCATGTCCCGCAAGTTCGCTCTGTACTCGTCCAGTGGGACGTGCTGCTTGGGGTTCTCACCTGTTCAAGACATGCGCACTCAGTCTGAACAGTTTCCAAAACAGCAAATGAGATGAATGGACTTCTGTAGCTTTTTAAATTGTTTTTTGAGAGTTTCTAGCCCAGACAGGTTCTAAATTCACTAGATAGTAAAATGGGGTTTCCTTTTGTAGCCCCGATAGCTGAGATCTCCTGTCCCACCTCCCAGGTGCTGGGGCTAAAGGCCGGCACGCCTCATGCAGCCCTGGTTTTATGGAGTGCTGGAGAAGGAACTGAACTCGGTACTGTATACTGTACATACCAGACAGGCACTCTTCAACATCCCTGGGCCTTTGTGAGGTCTTGTTGTTTGTTTTTTGAGATAGGGTTTCTTTGTGTAGCTTTGGAACTCCCTCTTTAAACCAGCCTGGCTTCGAACTCACAGTGCTGAGATTAAAGGTGTGTGCCACCATTGTCGGTAGGCCTTTGTGTTTTGAGACAGGATCTTACCCTTTTTCAGGCTTAACTTGGAGCCTTCCGGTGCACAGACCACACACATGTGCCACCCCTCACAGGCAGGAATATATTGTTTGCAGATTTACAGTGTAACTGAGGAACTTTTGAGCACCAAAGACAAAGACAAGATCCCCTCCTCTTCAAACGTTACCAAAACCGCTCACAGCTCAGACCGCAGAGGCTGGCTAGGGCATTTTGAATGTCCTGGTCTCTAGGTCCTCTACCATCAGCAAGGCTGGATCTATAGGTTGTGACATAAGACTGCCCCCATTTAGCCAGGCAGTAGTGGTGCACGACTTTAATCCCAGCATTCGGGAGGCAGAGGCAGGAGGATCTCTGTGAGTTCGAGGCCAGCCTGGTCTACAAGAGCTAGTTCTGGGACAGGCCCCAAGGTACAGAGAAACCCTGTCTCAAACAAAAACAAAACAAAAAGACTGCCCCAGCTTCAATCCTGCCTATCACTGACTGGTCATTTCAGCTTAGAAAAATGCTTAGCTTTCTGAAGCTTAGTGTCCTCACTGGGGAACGAGGGCAACGGCAGCTCTGCCTCTTAGGATAGCAGTGAAAACAGACAAGTGTGGAAAGCACAGGCTGCACACAAGCACGGGGTGCTCTCTCTGCAGACTCCGTGCAAACCACAGGAAGTAAAAAGCAAAGCCACCCATGAGCCTGCCATCCAAGTCACTGCTGGAGATAGGATGTGTTCCTGGCCAGTCTTTCCCTGTACCATGTGTAATTTAAGAACAAAACAAAAACAACCAAACAACAACAACAACAAAAAAAAAAAAACCAGTAACAGGCCAGGCTGTGGCACGACCCCATCCCAGCACTTGAGAGGTAGAGGCAGGAGGATCAACTAGCCTTAGCTACCTAGTGAGTTTAGAGCCAGCCTGGGCTACAGGAGACCTTGTCTCTAACAAAGAGACAATGCTTTCTTGCCAGAGGGAGCACGTCCCGTCCCAGAGACCAGCCCTCTGCTGGCCACTGTACCAGCTGAGGACACCAGAGTGCAGGAACAATCAATCAAACACCATTTCAGGTGGGCCAACAAGGCAGTTATGTAGAAAATGAGCCCTAGAGGACCCGAGCCAACTCTAACCACATCAAAGCCAAAAGAAACCCTACACAGGTGAGTTCCAGGGACGCCCTGTTCTCTGGAAAACTCTCTACTGGGAGATACATATAAACATGTATTTGCTCGAGTCCAGGAAAAACAGGAATGAGCTAGAAACGCCCTTACCTTTGAGAGAGGAGTCGTTGGCACCGAAGAAGACGGTAACTGCCACTGGGGTTTCCACACTGTTCTCCTTCCTAATTAGTCTTGGGAGGATAATCTTGGCCCATCTGGTGTTGTAACCTGAAAATCCACGATTCAGAACGTCACATTTTCTGAAATAAAATTGATTTAAAAAGACAGGTTATAAGTAAAGAGTGGCTTCCTTGTAGTGCTTAGACCCTGCTCAATCCCCCAAACCCCTCAATAAGATATGAATTCCATACAAGGGGCTAATTCTATAGATGTTTATGGCCCCTCGGAGTTCATCTCAAATGGACTTCCTGATGGGTGATAATCCGGGCAAGTAGAAAATGTCAGCGATCCTCTAACAGGCGGAAACTCAGTGGTTTGGAGGATTACAGGTAGACATCCAGACAACACGAGTGCCCCCTGATCTCACACGGTGGCAAACTCGATCCAGAGAGCCTGCCTCTGTTCCTCTAACACGCACTGAGGAGGAAAGGAGCTAACAGGCAAAACCCACTGTTTGCGTCTTCACTCTTCAGACCAAGCTTCCCTAGGAAGCAGCTGAGTACGATCTGGGAACAGGGAACCGTCCTCACCTGACAAGTCGGTCAGCCAGCAATGCGCCCCATCCACCCGGCTGGAAAGAAAACTGAAGAGAAAAGCCGGTTACTACCCACTCGGCCAGACACAATGGCAAAGGTAGGGGCTACATCTTGACACCCCCCAAGCTTCTTGCCTTCCTTGCTTGGGAAGGGATCTTGGGAGGGACACTGTGGCTGCACTTGGTAGCTCTCTGGAAACGCATGGACCCGAGCCAGTCATCTACACTTTACTGCGACTTCGCATTAGAGGCATTCGTTATCCAGGTTTGTCGAGTTGGGAGATGACACCGCGTTATCCCACTCCACAGCTGAAAGCCAAGGAAGTCAATGCTCAACTGATTTCCCTAACAGTTGTGGCAGTCCTCTGGCAGCAACACGCCATCACAACTACTTACAAAAACCTAAAAAAAAATGTTGCCAATTACTAGGGAAAGCCATGCGTGAGCATTAGAAAAGCACTGGGGAGCGGTTTTCCTATCTCTGCGAAGGAAGGCATCCTGAGGAACTTCCTTAATTGGGGGTTAAACGGTCTCAGATACCGGGATTACTTTCCCGTACTGCTGGAATCATTTTGTTTTCAAACACTTGGTACAGGACCTGGGTCGCGGGAGGAAACGAGAGGTGAACTAGTGGGTTCGAAGTTCAAAGTGCCTTCAGTCAGGAACACGTAGGAGACTTCGGGACCTCTAAGCACCCCATGCACCCCCGACGCGCAGTGGGTCATCTAAACCCTCCGTGAACCCCACGAGCACCGGGCCGTCTAAACCCGCTGTGCACCCCCGACAGAGCACCGAGCCATCTAAAGTCCTCCTGAAAAGATGCGGTTTCGGGCACCCGGAACGTCCACACCAGCCCGCGAAGGTGCACGGCCAGCAGAGCATGAGGGGAAACAGCACCGAGCCCGTCCGACACGCGCAGACGCAACCGAGGGTGCAGTGGGTACCTGGGTGATGGAGTCCCCGAAAAGCAACACGCGAGGCCAGAGCAAAGAGCTCCCGCCAGCAACACGCTCGCACAGCGCCATGGTGCCGGGCTCCGAACACCGCGCCGGATGTGGAGCCTCCGGGGGGCGGAGCCAGCCGTGGGCGGAGCCTGGCGGATCTGGTCTTCTGTTTCTCCCGCCGGCTTTTCTGGGCCCCGTGAGTCGGTAGATCGGGGCTGTGGGGGCCCACTCACCCTCTACTCCATCGCTCTGTGACCGGCGATAGCTGGGGTGCCCTGGGTTCTTAGAGAAGCTCCGTGTGCCCAGCGCAGGCTGGCGGAGCTGAGACCCGCTTCGGCAGGCCTGCTCGTCCATCTCCGGCCACGCCCAAGTGGGGCTCGCCTCTCCTTGGTTACTGGCCTCGATGGACACAGTGAGGAGACAACTTGGAAAGCCCGAGCTGTCCAGGAACCCTCACTCCAGACTGCCCGATTCCAAAGCATTAAAACGGAATGTTTAGCTCTAATAAATTTTTGTATGCTATGGGGGCCCTAGACTTTTGGTATAGGCCAAAGACATGGGAATTGGGCTGTTTTACAGAAATCTCATAAAGTCAGACTTATACTTTGTTACCAGAGCGCAGGAGTATTTACACACCTACGAGGGGAGGTGCACCGGCCAGGTTACAGTCGCGCGATTCTGTGGCTTGACTGTGCGTTGAGGATGAGGCTCTAGCCAACTCCAGGAGAAAGGTGAGGACCACTGGGAGCCACCACCCGCTCCAGCCAGTACTTTAGGAAACGAGACTAACGAGCTGATCTACACATCTGTAAAAAAGCTAGCTCTGAGCTGACATGCGGATCCCATACAAAGGAGCGTCCTGAAAGCAGTGGCTTTGAACACATAAGCAAGGAATTCGGTAAGGGTGGAGAAAGGTTTCAAACCTGTGGCACAGTATTTGCTTTCAATTCAAGGCACAGGTATGCCAGAATGGACACTGCTTTTCCTTTCGGAGTCTGCGCAGCTGCTAGATCTTAGGATTTCAGCTAGTGCTGCAAACACCTGCAGGTAGAACCAATACTCAAGAGGCGGCTCCCTGAGAACAGCTCAAAACCAACGGGCGAATTAGTCAGTGGTCCAGCAGGATTCAAGCCATTTGATGCTGAAGGAAACAGGCACCCCAGAGAAACTAAGGTATTTTACTTGAGGTAACAGAGGTAAAGCCAAGAGTGTACAAAAGTTCAAGGGCAGGGGATCAAGGTAGTCAGTGCACGGGCGTCAGGGACTCGTACAGCCGCTGGGCGGCCAGCTCCACCATTTCTCGGAGGGACTCGTCATCCTCACTTCCTTCTTCACATTCTACAACCTGGAAGTGAAAGCACAAACCTCAGCCTGGAGTCACTGGTGAATAAAGTGAACACTCTAAGCCCCGAGGCTGCTGCCAGGATGCAGCCTCTCTCTCCTGTGCACCTGTGGTAGGCAGTGTCCCTGACCACAGTGACTGGACAGCCAAAGGGATGGGGCACGAACAGACTCCCAGGCCAGAGCCCCTCCATCTATCCAGCACAAGTAACTCTACACAAGTTAGTCTGTGTGGCACGGATTTAGCGGCTATGGATGTGGTAAATTATTCTCCATCTGGGGCTAATTTGGCTCAAACTAACCATCTTCTGGTGGCCCTGCCTTACTGCTGCTGTTGTTTTTTAAAGGTAACGTTAGTCTCACTCTACAGACAGGCTTCAAACTTGCTGAAACTCAGGCCAGACTCCTGAGCAGTAGCCTTACAGGCATGCGTTACCCAACCTAGTTTATGGCAGCATACATCTTTTTTTTTGGGGGGGGGGGGGGTTGAGACAAGGTTTCTCTGTAGCTTTGGAGCCTGTCCTGGGACTAGCTCTTGTAGATCAGGCTGGCCTCGAACTCACAGAGATCCACCTGCCTCTGCCTCCGAGTGCTGGGATTAAAGGTGTGCGCCACCACCGCCTGGATGGCAGCTTACATCTTACAGCTTGGAGAGGATAAGAACCTATCTCACAAACCACAGCAGGAACCAGGGTTGTTGGGACTACAGACGTGTGCTTCCACGTGCTCACTTCTGTGTTACCAGGAGAACCTGGGCTTTGTCCACATCAGGAAAGGCCACTACCAACTGAGCTAGCCCCCAGCCTCCAAACTGCCACACCCAATGGCCCGGGCTGCAATCGTATTCCTGTCTTCACATTGCACCCCACATATCTTGGGCAGCTACATACCCGTGTCTCCAGGTTCAGATTTGCTGTTTTCCCGTCCACTGTGACGCTGAGGACAGAGTCATCTTTCACACTGACACAGTCTTCTCCAAATATGTCCCTTTAAGTGAATAGAAAGTTGCTGTTACTGGGAAAATGCTGCTTTACCTGTATGGGAGAATGATACTGAAGAGAGGCCCAAGTCCTGCAGTAGGATGCTTTCAGCTACCCTGGAGACACGCTGCTGACCGTCAGCTTTCTACAACAGTTAAAACACAGCCCTGCTCAGGAGGGTACACCACCATTCCATTTAGCAAGCACTAGTATTGGTTTGGTATTAATTTAATACTGGGGATTAAGTGTGGGGTCTTGCACTGGTCTTTAAAACTGTTCTGAGACAGGCCTCACACAGCTGCCGAGAACAACCTCCAACTGCTATGCAGCATAGGTCTTGGAATCCTCCAATTTGGGGCCAACTTGGGCAAGACAGTAAAGTTATGTCTCTAAAACATGAAAATAAAAAACCAACTAAAGTCATTATTTAAAAGCCACTGTAAGCAGTCTGAAATTTCAGAAAAGCCGCCCAAACACTAAGATGTCTACGTTAAGAGTCACTTTCAACTTAAAGCCAGAAGCAGCCATTGTCATGATCAGAAACTGCAACATCCCCAGATGCTCAAAGTTAAAGCTGGCTGCTGGGTGATGGGTTCTGACACCACACTGCTAACCAGGACGTGAGGCCTAGGTGAGGAGACAGGCCCCTGGGAGCATGCCTCCAGGGGAGCTTTCTCCTCTGTTATAGTCCATCATCAAACCCAAGGCTACCTAGCCATGGCAGAGTTCTCTGAAACCGTGAGGTACAATGTATCTTTCTTCCCTTTGTCTTGTAGGCATTTGTCTATAATGAAAAACTAAGTTATTCATTCAACAAGCAAATGAGAGACCAGCACTTCAGGCACTGTGTTAGGTGCTGAAATTATAAACTAATTGCCACTGGTAAGGGCTCCTAAGATCACTTGGAAAAGCATCTTGAAATCAGCTTAAAGAGCACCTACAGGAAGGTGCTGGCATTAGAAACATACTGAGTCTAGAGACATTTCATAGTTACAGACTTACTGGAAAGAGCCTGGAACACCCACTTTATCAAATAATTCACACCCAAGCAACATTTAAAATAATTCTTTTTTTTTTTTTAAAAAAAAACTTTTCATGATTTATTTAACTTTATTTTATGTGCATTGGTGTGAAGGTGTCAGATCTTGTGGAACTGCATTTTTAGACAGTTGTGAGCTGCCATGTGGGTGCTGGGAATTGAACCCGGGTCCTCTGGAAGAGCAATCAGTGCTCTTAACCGCTGAGCCGTATCTCTAGCCCCTTAAAATAAAGGCACCGTGACCAGTTGATCAGCACCCAGTCTCGACAAAAGTGCTTCGTGAGCACTCCTGGAGGCCTGTGGGCACTGCCATCCAGCACTGACCACTGGACATAACTTGGTACAACACACCATAAGTTCAGCACTCCCACCGTGCACCCGCATGCCCATGCACCCTCACACCCGTGCGCTCCCGAGACTTACTGGAGCATGACTTCCAGCCTCTTGCTGTAAATATGCATCTCTAACTTCTTAGAGACCTTCTGCACGGCACCTAGAGGACAAACAGCTCAGTCTCCATTTTCCCATTTACCATCATCAGACAGACAGGTCACCAGAGCATGGCTATGGAGATGTGAAGTAACCATGGAGACCTCAAAGTCAAAGCATGTGATGTGTCTGTCACATGCCCACTCAGGCAAAAGCATGTGCCGTGTTATTCCATGTTTTTATAAAGAAACCACAATGACAATCACTTTTATTTCCCATATTTCTCAAACTTACATTTTGAAGAGAGATGAGTAAAATTATAGGTCCAATAATCCCAAAACACATTAAGCTCTTTTGTATCTAAATGTTATGTACATCTAACATCTGATACGGCATATGATTATGGATGTTTACTTCTTGCTCTTGCAGAGGACCCGGGTTCAGTTCCCAGCACCCACTCGGGGCAGCTCACAACCTGTAACTCCAGCTCTGGTCTCTACAGGTGTCTTCATTCACGTACACACACGACTGACAGTGAATCTTAAAAAAAAAAAAAAATACTCGCCAGGCAGGGCAGAGGTGGTACACACCTTTAATCCCAGCACTCAGAAGGCAGAGGCAGATCTCTGTGAGTTCAAGGCCAGCCTGGTCTACAGGGAGTTCCAGGATGGCTAGGGCTATATTGAAAACCCTGTCTTAAAAACTAAAATAAAAATAAAATAATGATAATAATAATAATACTTAAAGGTGCCAGCCTATTAATAATGACTTTTTTCCTTTTCTTTTTAAACCCCAACAAACACACAACTTGATGGTCAAGATGACATCTTCAATCTGGAGTTAAGGTCACCCTGGCACATCCGTTCATATACCTCCCTGGCCTGCACCCATTCACGTCTCTGCTCCCCCAGGGTAGGTAGAGCTAACATGTGACCCTGCCCTACTCAGAACATGTGTGCACACACACAGAATAATCTTTCCCCCTGTGGCAGTATCTCACTATGAAGTCCCAGTGCTCACTACGTAGCCCAGGCTGGCTTTAGACTTCGGGGACCCTCTTTCCTCTGACTCCCAAGTGTCAAGATTAAAGAAATGTGAACCACACCCAGCTTCTTTTCAATATTTTGGTGTTTGATTCTATAAGATAGGGTCTCCAAATTGCTATATAGCTGAGGCTGGCCAGAACCCTTCTCAGTGCTGGGGAAGGTTCCCAGGACTGGGTGCTCCTTATGCAAGTGCTGTCACCACTGAACCACATCACACACAGAGCAAATAGCAGCAGCATTCCAGGGCCAAAGGCGGAGATGCTTACACTGCCATTACCCACAACCCAAATGCTCATCCGTGGTTCAAGGGAGGATTTGGACGTGCCTGGCTTGCTCATTCGTGTGACAGAGTGGTCCACACAGAAGACTTAGGAAGTGAGCAGCTCCCCTTTCTTCCCTGAAATCAAAGTGCTAACAGCCCGTGCCCACGACGTGCCTTTAAGTCTAGAACACTCTATACTGAACAGGCCCTGGAATGATGTGTGGGCACAGCGTGGGGGCGTCCCCCAGAGTACATTAGGGTGGCTCCTTGCCTGGTGGTGCATCTGGAGAGCACTGGAGTGCACGGTGCAGCACACACGCGCTGGCTGGGGCCGCCATTCTGCTCAGCACCTTCCCCTGAACATGAGGCCAGCTCAGCAGAGCAGTATTTTAGCGTCTCTGCTCAGGGGCCCAAGAGAACTGTGACTACACGGGAATCTACCTTGGTGTGTAAATGATGGGCCACCGAAGATCTGCACCGTCGTGTTCATAACTCAAACTCACACACTAAAGAAGACAGGGAAACTCAACTTCCACTCAGGGCTCCACTGATCTTTAGTTCTACGAGTCGGGAGAGGAGGAGTGGGGGGTAAGCATAGGCAAGGCCGTACCTTTCCTTATTTTTGGATTCGACTGAACTTCCAGTATCACGGTAGTCACTGTGTCCGCATACATGTCGTTAGAGGGGTTCGCCAGCCACTACAAGGCAAAGGTGGAGTCAGGACAGGGGACCTGCATCCATACTGCTGCGGGCCTTGCCTGTCAGGCCACAGGTCACAGGGGAGCTGCCGCTCTAGCTCTGCTGGGAATCAACTGACTTCTGGTCACGTGAGACCCCCCCCCCTTAACTTCCTTTTAATCAGCAAAAAGAACCTACTAAGCACCCCCTTTGTGGCAAAAGGTTTTCCATGAATTGCCATTTAATTTCCCCAATTATTTATGGAAAAAGAAGCCTGATCCCAAAGTTACCCCATGCAACGTAACTGCTGGTGCTGGGAACTACAATTCCACACCTGCGCCAGGGGCACAGACAGCAGGACAAGAGGGTGAAATACAAGGTGCGTGCATACGCACATCTGGCTTTGTGTTTGTACTGGGTCTCACCAGTGTATCCCCACCCCACCCCACCGTTGGTAATGGTATCTGACCAGCTTGTACGTCTGTGTGTCACCTCTCAGAGAGATGTCGGTGTCCTGGCACTGACGTGACAGTTGATTATGCATGGCCATGTAGAAGCTGGGGATTGACCCTTCCAGCCCAGATGTTTGTCTTTTTAAAGAAAAGAATCTGTTTTTATATGTCTGTCTTAACCTAATTTAATGATGTCTAACCCTTTTGGACTTGAGTTATTTTACAGTTTATTCAAAACATGAAAATACCACTTTTTTTTTTTTCTTAAAGAAAGGCAGCATGATTAGTTTGTGGTTTTGTTTTGTTTTAGCTTGGTTTTTTGAGACAGGGTTTCTCTGCATTGCCCTGGCTGTCCTGAAATTCGTTTTGTAAACCAGGCTGGCCTCAGAGATCCACCTGCCCCTGCCTCCCAAGTGCTGCTCCCTCTGCCCAGACAACAAAAAAATTTTTGAGACAGGGTTTCATAAAGTCCAGGATGAATATGAACTATCTTTGAGTCAAGGATACCTTGCTCTTCTGATCCTCTTGCCTCCACCTTCCAAGCAGTGGGATGACCTACTTACACAGTAGGGTAAAAGCTAGGGTCTGACCAGGGCTTTGCTAGCTATTACTGCTTAGCACCTGTGATTATGTGTTGGGCTGGCTCAGGCAAGTCAGCTGTGTCCAACCCCCAGAATTCAACCTTTTCCCTTTTAAGATCTTTCTATTTTTTAAAAAATTAAAATACAGGTACATTATTTTCCCCCTTCCCTTTCTTCCCTCCAACCACTCCCATGTCAACCCCACCACCAACTACTCTGTCTCTAACTCACGGCCTCTTCCACTTCAATTGTTGCTGTATCTCTTTCCCTACACACGTAAGCACAGCTTGCTCAGCATGTATACTGTTATTTGTATGTACTTGACTCAGGACTGACCGCTTGGTCTTGGAAAACCCATCAGGATCTTTTCCCTGGGGAAGACTTTCTCCAGCTCCCAGAATCCTCAGTTGCCTGCAGTTTTGTCTAGGGCTGAGTCTGTGAACTTCCCTCTTCAAAACTGATGGCTCCCTGGAAGACCATTAACCACACTGCTCTGTGATTACATGTGTGTATCTGAAACCTACTCCCTCTGTGAGGGGATGACTGGGCCTCACCTCCAGAATCACCATGCCTGGCTCCTGGATGACAGTAATATTTTTGAACACCTTCAGGGCAGGCTTTTCTTGAATTTCTAATTCTTCTACATCACCTGAAAAAATTTGTAAGATTCATATGATATTCTTACAGACTCTAAGAGGCATTTGTCTTTGTAGAGATAGTTAAGATAGAGCTGCTGTAAGTGGGAAAACTAGTAACATTTAATGGCTGTGTTCTACGCTAACGGCTCACAGCCACCGAAGACACCGCAGTACACAATCCCTACACCTGCCCCTCAGGCACCAACACTTGGGCCATCAGCTAGAGAGGCCAGATTCCACAGCACTCAGCCGAAGTGTGGGGACCTCATGGGCCAGCTCCCCACCTCCACCGCAAGTCAATCATTGCTTGGGGAGTCCAGCTGCTGAAGCCCCTTAGTGCTCAAGAACTTATTCACTAACTGATCAACCATTAACTCATGACTCTTCTCTTTGGCCATAGTTCTTGTTTGAGGTCAATCTCAGGTGTTCCTCCCCCACTTCTTGCAGGGCAGCACCTTGCTTCAGGGGCTGTGAGGGCTCAGCAGCAGCAGGCATGTCACAGGCTGGCATGCTCCCGCCTCCTCAGAGAGCCCACCCCCCATCAGGCGTCAGGCATCACCTGACACTGGGTAAAGACAGAATCTTCTGTCTAAAATGGTGAGAATGAGAGACACAGGCTTACGCTCTCCCCGAGGCTTTACCAAGCCGGCTACAGACTGGTACTGGCAGAACAGAGAACGCAATATATAAAATCTTAAGTATAGGTAACCAAAACAGATTTTAAATAAAAGGAGAAAAGACCACTGATATTTTTAAGATTGTAGGTGATCAAAGATACTGTGGGATTTTTTTAAAGTTTGTGAGTAGTTTTTAAAATGTTGACTTTTGGGCTGGAGAGATGGCTCAGTGGTTAAGAGCATTGCCTGCTCTTCCAGAGGTCCTGAGTTCAATTCCCAGCAACCACATGGTGGCTCACAACCATCTGTAATGAGGTCTGGTGCCCTCTTCTGGCCTGCAGGCATACACACAGACAGAACATTGTATATATAATAAATAAATAAATAAATATTTAAAAAAAATGTTGACTTTTATGCGATAAAATGACCAAGCAGTACATAGGAATTCTGAGACAATTATTACAGTGAAGTACATTTTTTTAAAAAAAAATTCTTACTAAAAATGCAATGATGTGAATTTCAGTAAACACACCTGTCAATTTCTGTAGCTGGTAATACAGCAAATTAAAGGGCCCAGTATATGGGATGGCCTGGGTCTGTTTCACAGTGCTCATGGCCAGGTCAGTGTAATCTGAAAAGAGAATGAAAATAAAAACATTTTAAGAGACCAGCTGAGCATGGTGGTAAACACATACTCCTAGCACTTGGGAGTCAGAGGCAGAGAATTTGCGATTGGTGCCAGCCTCAATTACAAAGTGAGACAACAGCTCAAAAACAAACAAATCACACAAAATATAACTTGCACAAACACACACCAGGGATTAAGAAAAACGTAGCAGATCCAGCACCCATGCCAGATCCAGAGGGATGAGCCCACCTGTGCCACAACTGGCAGGCTGCTGCTCTGTTTCCCAGGCTAACTCCCTACACTTATTCCATGCCACTCCGGTGGGTCTGGGTTCTGGACGTGTTAGGTCCTTGTACATCTCCAAGCAAGTATAGCAACCATCTGTACTTCTTTTCTGCTCAGTGTCTCTATACTACCTGGCCTGCATGCTCCTGACCTGAAACACTCTTTCCAACTCTCGGGAAGTCTCCTCTGTGCCCTCTGTGTGCTGGTCCCTAACTAGACTTGTCACCACCAGCCAGGACAATGTTCAGTAACTCGTCAGTATCCAGCTTTAGCTCAGAGGCTGGCCTAAGAGTGGGAGTTCACTGGGGCAGGACCGAGGTCAACAGTTAAGAGTGCACACTGCTCTTGCAGAGGATCCAAGTTTGGTTCCCAGCATCCAGGTTGGGTCGCCTGCCAGTTACTCCAGCTCCATAGGGATCTGACACCTCCAGCCTCCACAGGCACCAGCAGGTGTGCACACACATATAAAAATCATAAAAATAAATTTTAAGAAAGTTTTTTAAAAAAAGAATTAGTAAAAAAAAAACCCAGCTTGTCCATTTATCTGTTGTTATCGTAGCTGAAAGGTGACCTGTCTCACAGGTTAACATCTAACTATGATAGCTTCTCCTTCACGACACACTTACGATCTGGCAGCACACAACAGCACCGAGTGTGAGCGCACTGTTGACCTGGAGATAAACCCGTCTTGGTGTCTCTTCTATTACTACCTGCATCATCTGGGAAAGCAGTACTCATCAATGGCTCAGACTTTACACAGATCAGAGCTCTTATGGGAGTATTTCTATACTGGGGAAAAGCAATTTACAAACATAAATGCAGTCCTATTTAGCTTTGTTCAAACCCCCATGTTTAGTGGGCAGTGGTGGCACACTCCTTTAATCCCAGCATTTGAGGAGGCAGAGGCAGGCCTCTCTGAGTTCAAGGTCAGCCTGGTCTACAGAGCAAGTTCCAAGACAACCAAGGCTATACAGAAAAACCTTATCTCAAAAAACAGTAACAACAGAGAGAGAAAGAGAGTGAGAGAGAGAGAGAAACTACAAATGCTTTATTCTCTCCTCCTGGCCATTCTTCTAGAGATAAAGAATTAAAAAACTAAGCAAGTTATGGAAAGCTTGGGTCATAAAGGAACAAGGTGTACCTGGGGCCTGAGCATGCTCGCCACTCAGAGGGCCAAGGGGTTCCATTCATACCATACCCACACTGAACTAAAACAAATGTAAAAACAAAATGCTGGTTGAGCATGGTGGCCTGTATGTCCAATCTAGCTACTCAGGAGGTTGAGGACTGTGAGTTTGAGGCAGCCTGGGCTACACAGTGATACTCGATCTCAAAATAAAAAATGAAAAGGGGTCAGATGTCGCTAAGTAGTGGAACACTTGCCTAGCAAAAACATAAGCCCCTAAGGCTTATGTACCACATCAAGCAGCTCAAACCAAACAAAAACAAAAGTTAATTGGGGTAGAGCAGAAAGCTACTCCAGAAACTAAAAGCCCTGCACCACCAGAGAAGAGGAGAAGGGCGCTGCAGCCTGAGCAAGGCAGGCCTTACATGTGAGCACTCTTCAAAGCTGTCATCTGGGGAGTAATTCAAACGATCCAACAGCTTGTCAGGGAAAGGCTCTTTCCCATGGAGCGATTCAGATTACATTCCCGTCCTACTTGATTAGCTGCTAACTGAAATCTGACCACTTGTGTGGCCAGATGGCTCAATAGGTAAAGGAGCTTGTCACTGCAGCTTCACGAGCCAAGGTCCATCCCCAAAACCCACACAGGGAAGGAGATTCCACTCCTGACAGCTGTCCTCTGACCCACAGAGACAGACAGCTTCATAAGCCAACAGAACTCACCCATGATAGTTGTCTTCTCACACACACACACACACACGCACGCACACGCACACATACACAGATAGTTGTCCTCTGACACACACAAACACGCACATACGATGTGGGTAGGATTCCCCTTTGTACACTATGAATATGTTTTATTGCCATTGGTTAATAGAGAAGCTGCTTTTGGCCAATGGTTTAACATAACATAGCCAGACTGGAAAAGATACATAGAAAGTAGGCAGAGTTGAAGAGAAGCCATGTAGCTGCCACAGGAGACAGATGCTGGAGCCGCCGAAACTTTGGCTGGTAGGCCACGACCTCGTGGTGATGCACAGATTAATGGAGATGGGTTAGTTTAGGATATAAGAGCTAGTTAGCAATATGCTTAAGTCAAACAGTATTGCAAATAATATAGTTTTCTGAGGATTATTTTGAGTCAGGGCGGCCAGGAAATGAACAAGCAGAAACAAACAAGCAGCCTCCGACCACATAGGCACCACATGGGCACGCACATGCAGACGAGACTTCATCCCACATTGAACAGTGTACTTACTGGAGAGGTCACAGGGAGAAAGTATGTGGTAATTAAAGTTTCTTTTAACAAGAATTCCAGAGACACGCTGTCCCTGTTCTGGTTTCTTGTCTGCCAAAAAGCCCATGACCTAGTAAAAACAGAACACATAGTGGTGTCAAAGAAAAAGGCTTCAGGCTTTCGTCACATGGGGTGGGACGTGTAGAGGGCTGCTCTGACCCACTGGGGAGTGTGCTAGCTATGCAATAGGAGATAGCATCTCTGAACACAAAGCTCAGTAAGGATGGAATTACATACTGAGGCAACACTTTCTTATTTTTTTTGTTAAAGATTTACTTATTTTCTGTGTATGGGTACTCCATCTGCATGCATGCCTGCATTCCAGAAGAGGGCATCAGATCCCATTATAGATGGCAGTGAGTCACCATGTAGTTGCTGGGAATTGAACTCAGGACCTCCGGAAGAAGATCCAGTGCTCTTAACTGCTGAGCCACCTCTCCAGCCTGAGGCAACACTTAAGTCAAACAGAAACTCAAATACAGAAACCTTACCAACTTTTTATTTTATTTACTTATTTGGCTTTGTTTTCTAGATAACTAATGTACTACGTAGCTCAAGCCTAGCCTGGTCCTCACTATACAGCAGGGCCTATCCTTGAATCTTCGACCCTGCTTCCATCTCCTAAGTGCTAGAATACAGGCATGGGCCATGCCCATGGGGAGCCCACCATCCTGGAGTGTAAACTCTCTCACTGCAGGCCAGGGCTCCCAGGGATGCCGACGTCTGTGCTGGAGCAGCTGTAGCCAGGCAGTGGAGCGCAGCGGCTACACGGCAGCACCCTGGCTCTGACACTGTGGAGACAGCTGTCTCACAGGCCCTTCCAGGGCTGCGCTCAGTGCGGTGGTGTGGACACATGGAAAATAAAGATGCTAATGCTTTAAAATGCTGTAAATGTTTTGGTGGAGCTATGGCTCCATCTGGGGACGTAGCCAGGCAAGTACTCTACCGCTGAGCCTCACTGTGAGCAGCACGGCTCAGACAAAAAGCCCTTTCTCAGAGCAAAGCCGCACACCCTGAGTCTCAAGGTCTTTTCCAGCCGTCAATTAGCTTTCTTGTCCTTTCTTGTCACTCTGAGACAGGTTTCACTACTGCAGCTCAGGATGGCATCTAAAATTTCAATGTTCTTCAGGCTCCCAGGAGCTGAAGTCATAAGCCTGTGCCACCGAGGAAGGTGTAGCTCAGTGAAGACCATTTCTTGCTCTTGCATAGGTCCCATGTTTCAATCCCAGTACCTAACTAGTAGCTCATGACCACCCATAACCCCAACCCCAGTTCCGGGGATCTGATGCCCTCTTCTGACTCCTCAGGTAGCAGACAATCTCTCTCTCTCTCCCTGAATGTATCTCCCTGAAAAGAACACGGTTAGGATCAGCACCTGCTGCCTTGTACCTTGGCGAGCTTCTCTCCCCTGAAGTTCAGGGTCACAGCCTCCGTGTTCCGCGGATTGTGAACCTCGATGTGGACCTCATCGTTATCTTCATATTCCCGGATCAGCGCTGCTTTCAGCCTGGCCATTTCATTCTGTTCCCCGTGGACTAGAATCTGCACAGAATAGATATGTGAGTATAGAGGAGCCCTCAGCAGGCAAAGGACTGTCTGTAAGAACGTTAGTTAATTCATGAGACATTCACACTTGAACTGTGGAAACGGTCCTCTTGTCTTAAAGCTTATTTCTATCTACGGCTGTGTGGGGTGTAGCTGAGTACAGGAGCTGGCAGAGGCGGTAAGAGGCTGGGGAGCTGCAGTCATGGGCAAGCTGTAAACCTTTGCATGTGGGTGCTGGGGACCAAACAGGTCCTTGGAAAGAGCAGAGGGTGCTCTGAGCCATCAACTCTCTGGATCTTGCTTTCCTATCTCAATGCTAGGAGCACCTACTTTAAGAAAAAGTAAAGGAACTGCTTTAAGCACTGATGGAAGAATGTGCACTGTCATCTTTAGTTCCAAAGCTCACATTGAAGGCTGAACCAGATGGCTTACAGCTTTAAATGGACTTCTTTTTCTCTTGCTAGGAAACCATCCATTTTCTTTAGGTTTCTGGTAGTTTCTTGCTAAGTAAAGCAACTGAAAGTAAGATGCAATGTTTACAGTGGCATCCACCACCCTGCACTGGCTGTCCGTCCATCTGTTTACAGTGGTACCCGCCACCCTGCACTGGCTGTCCGTCCATCTGTTTACAGTGGTACCCGCCACCCTGCACTGGCTGTCCGTCCATCTGTTTACAGTGACGTCCGCCACCCTGCACTGGCTGTCCGTCCATCTGTTTACAGTGGTACCCGCCACCCTGCACTGGCTGTCCGTCCATCTGTTTACAGTGGCATCTGCCACCCTGCGCTGGCTGTCCGTCCATCTGTTTACAGTGGCGTCCGCCACCCTGCACTGGCTGTCTGTCCATCTGTTTACAGTGGTACCCGCCACCCTGCACTGGCTGTCCGTCCATCTGTTTACAGTGGCATCTGCCACCCTGCGCTGGCTGTCCGTCCATCTGTTTACAGTGGCGTCCGCCACCCTGCACTGGCTGTCTGTCCATCTGTTTACAGTGGTACCCGCCACCCTGCACTGGCTGTCCGTCCATCTGTTTACAGTGGCATCTGCCACCCTGCGCTGGCTGTCCGTCCATCTGTTTACAGTGACGTCCGCCACCCTGCACTGGCTGTCCGTCCATCTGTTTACAGTGGCGTCTGCTGCCCTGCACTGGCTGTCCGTCCATCTGTTTACAGTGGCATCTGCCACCCTGCACTGTCTGTCCGTCCATCTGTTTACAGTGGTACCCGCCACCCTGCACTGGCTGTCCGTCCATCTGTTTACAGTGGCGTCTGCTGCCCTGCACTGGCTGTCCGTCCATCTGTTTTGTTTTTTACTCCTCTGTCTTCCATGGTGGGCATCTCGTCTCCAAACCACTGGCAGACAGCTTCTATCTGGCCTGTGGAAGCATAGCCAGCATTACTCCAGGGCAAAGGCTTGTCACCAGAGGTGCAAGGCCCAGTTTGGGCTGCCTGGACACTAACCGTAGCACTGCTCTGTACTGTGTAACCCTGGCCGAACTCCCCGGTTCCACAACAGCGTCGGATACCAAGCCTGAGCAAGTGCATGCATAAGAAGCATGAGCAGCCTGGCACTCCATATGCAGTAAATGCATGCTACTGCCACTACCAGTGTAACCTCACATGCAGTCACACACTGGAGAGTGCTGGCTATTAGAAGTAAACATCCGCTGAGGATTTAGACTAGCGGCACAGACAGAACCAGATGGCCAAGAGATACAAGGGAATGAAGGTGAGGCCAGCAGCTGAAAAAGCAGAACAGTTTTTCCACCTGGCCTCAAGGTATGAGGTGGGATCATGAATCAGTTACACACACAGCAGAAGCACGTGATGGGGTCTACACTGCACTCAAGTTCTACAGCCTACACATGATGCTGAGGAGGGGAATGATTTTCTCCATACAGGAGTCTGTTCATTAAGGGCTGAGGGAAAATACCTAGGAGGACCAGCATGCTACAAAGTGCTCAAAAGCTAAGGACATGATCAGCCACTAGATGTCACTCAAACTAACCAAAATGATCAGCAGCAGCCTCAAGGATAATCAACAGGCAATTGCTGGCCTACTTAAGACAAGCAGCATGGCTGGGCCTTGAAAATTCATGACTGCACTTATGTGAAATACAACTGTCATATTCAGAGCGACAGTAAGCAATTACAGAGAAGACTGGTGAGGCTGAGAAGAGAGTAAAATAGAGCACAGGCTTCTGCTTGAGGGGCAGGAAGTTCTGAAACCAGAAGTAGGGGCTACGACATGGGCGTAGGTGAGACCACTGAATCTCATACCTAAAAGCAGTGAAAGCTGCAAACTGTATGCTTTACATATTTGGGCACAATAAAAAGATTTGATAAAGAAACAGAATACAATAGCGAAAAGCCATTTCCTCTAAGAAAGTTTTCAGAACACTGGGAGGGTCTAATCTATTTCTATGGATACTTGTTCCACTTCCGATTAAAACCCTGCAGTTTTCAGCTTAAAAGTCTTCCAGATTCCACCAACAGACACTCGCGTGATGACGATAGCAGTAATGGTTTAAAACCAACTGACACTCGCGTGATGATAGCAGTAATAGTTTAAAAAGGCTGAAAAGAGCAGCAGTTTAGAGCGTGCCCAGGCCTGGGTATGCACGTGAAGTCAGAGGGCAGATCTGGGCAGTCCTCTCTGTGCCTCCACACAGGTTCTGAGGGCTGAATTCAGGTCACGAGGCTTCCGAGGCAAGCACGTTTACCCATAGAGCTGTCTTGCTGACCCATTATTATTTTTTTCAGGATACTTAAAAGGTATAAACTATACTAGTAAGGAACTAATTCAGTATTTGTTTCCATCTATATCGATGTAAACCTTGAACATTTACTCCTCGAACGACGGTCTGAACTGTCAATTTAATAACCACAAAGTGCACTATGGGCCAGGCACTGTCAAGTACGTCATAGTCTCATTTATAATGACCTTATAAACTGCTACCACCCTTATTTATAAAGCACAAAGATACACTGTAGGCAAAGGAGGGAGCTGGGGTTCAAGGCAAGTAGTCACACCCCTTACCCTGGTTCTTAGGCTATTGGAGAGGCAGCAGAAAACACAGCGAACACTAGAATAGGGTTGGTAAGCCTGAAGCAGTCAGTGTAAAATGAAGAAACAAGTGCAGAAGGAGAGATAATGGCTAAACCAAGAGCTCTGTTCACAACGAGATGATAGGTTTGTGAGAGCCCTTGCGTTTCATGCACCTTACAGTTAGGCATGGCATTCACAGACTAACCACGTGAGGTGGCTTCAGAGCACGAATAAATTCACTGGTTTGCTGGTAATCTGTGTGAGCAGAGAAAGAAATGTAATCAACCGACATTTTCAGTGGTAACT
Organism: Microtus pennsylvanicus; assembly: GCF_037038515.1. Taxonomy (NCBI): domain Eukaryota; kingdom Metazoa; phylum Chordata; class Mammalia; order Rodentia; family Cricetidae; genus Microtus; species Microtus pennsylvanicus. The sequence continues at coordinate 97,454,829 of NC_134586.1, forward strand.
TCTGTCCAGACATGGTAGTGATTTCTTCAGGTTCAGACATGATGTGCTGTCGGAAACAAATACAAGAAAAACAGACTGTGCAATTAGACGACAGAAGGTGCATTTTGTTTATGTCTTATGCAGTCACAATCTCTAGTGTTAACCATCAAAGCCATTCTGATGTTCATGAGTTAGCAAGTACCAAACACTTATGATTTTCATTGAGTAAACATTTAATCAGAAAAGTCAGAAGATAACTAGAGCTCGGGGCCCCCAGAGCTGGCAGTGAAAGCTGGAGCTGTCAATAAAGTTGCACCCAGCTCTTGCTGCTGCAGCTCCTTCCAGGCACCAGGACACAACTCCAGTCTGGAGCCGTCTGCGCAAAAGCTCTCTACTGACTCCACAGCATGTGGCAAAGGATGAAAATGACCCGACTGAGAAACCACTCTGTGTTTAAACTAATACAGATATTAACAGCAAGAAGGCAAGAGAACATGCTGTCTGGACAGCCATTAATTGCACCTAAAGTTCTGCACTGTTATCGACAATATGTACACCCTAGGCTAAGAACGGCCACTTTATACCTACAGGAAGACAGCAGCCAGCCCAGGCACCCAATACAGCTCTGTAGACGTCCGTGTCACAGGCTGTGAATCCTTCGTCTGGAAAAATTCTAAATCTAATGTTTTTAAGCAAAAATGCCTGGGATGCTCAACTGGTAAAGTCTACACAAAATAACCCTAAATCAAAAGTCACACAATCTGAATGTAGTGATATTTCATTTGTATTTTAATAAACAAAGCTTGCCTGAAGTTCAGAGAGTAAAACAGCTGTGCTGGTCAGCCTAACAGACCAGGCAGTGGTGACACACACCTTTAATCTCAGTAGTCATGCTAGTCTGCCATAAAAACCGGGCAGTGCACGCCTTTAATCCCAGCCCTAGAGAGGAATATAAGACAGGAGGAGACAGCTCTCGCTCAAAGTCTCATTCTTTGAGAGATTCCAGGAGGCAGGATAGCCAGTTCAGACTGAGGCAGGGGTAAAAGCCAGTGGCTGGCTGTTTTTCTTCCCTGACCTTCAAGTTGAACCCCAATTTCTGTCTCTGGGTTTTATTAATTGCACTATACCTAAACATGACTTATCCCAGCATTCTGGATGAAATATTGACTCACACTCCAAGATGGGAACTGACCTTGGCAAGTGTCCCTTCTACGCAGTACCCCGCAATGATGACGCCGTTCCTCTTGTCTGTACACCAACTCTCAAACAGCTCTCTGGATAAGCCATTTTGAATCATGCCTGGCGAGGCCATGACAACACTGGGGCCAATGTCATCAAAGTGATCCATGCTCTGAGAGACAAAGGAAGGAGTCAAAGCAGTTTTCACCGGGGGCCATCACACTGCTGGAGGAGTTGTGTTTAAACACCAAGTCTTAAAATGAAAATGTGCCAGGCATGGTGGCCTTTAATCCCGGCACACAGAAGGCAGAGACAGGTGGTGGATCTCTGTGAGTTCAAGGCCATCCTGGTCCACAGAGAGAGTTCCAGGATAGCCAGGGCTATGTAGAAAGACCATCTCAAAAAACCAAAACCAACCAACCAGACGAACAAAATCAGCACGTTAGCTCTGTAAACATGTTATTTAAAAAGCATTTGGTTGTAAATATATTGAAAACAGATTTGATTTAATTGATCTTGGAAAGCCAAACACGGGTGTTTTATAAATTCATACATGGAACTTGCAGAGCCAATCAAAAAGGACCAGATGTGAACAACAGAATCTAAACCTGTGACCTGCCATATTTTTCCTGTCAGGAGTTTCTTCCTGTGGCAGAAGAGATCCAAGTTATAGCTGCAAACTGAAGGTACGTGGAGACCCAGAGCAAGGGCAGGCCCAACTACAGCGAGTTCCAGCACTGTGATGCAGGCCCAGCTACAGTGAGTCCCAGCGCCCCAGCACCGAGGTGAGGGGTGTAAGTAGGAAGCCTCAGCAGGAGGGCTGCAGTCTGCCCTGCCTGCCCCATGCCCCTCTGCCTCCCCTCCTCCACAGGCATCACCTTGAGGTTGCTGATGTGCTTGAAAACGAAGGGGTTGTTGATGTTGATCTGCTTCCGGATCTTGTCATTCATGGCGTTCACGTAGGTCTGGTACACCGCCATGCACTTCTTGGCCAGAGAGGATGCGTAGTAAATGGGAATGTCATGCAGCTCTGGGTGGTTCTGCCAGTACTCGTCTACAGAGATTGTATGAGAGGCAGACATCACTTGGCAGATGAGGTAAAATTCAAATAACTAACGATAACAAAATTAACTTTAAAGAGTTTGAACAACTGAGAAATGAAGATCCATACAACTGTATTTAAATAAGTTTGAGAAAAACTACTGATGGAGGAAGGTCATTGGCTAATAAAGGAACTGCCTTGGCCCATTTTATTGGTTAGGACATAGGTAGGTGGAGTAAACAGAACAGAACACTGGGAGGAAGAGGAAGTGAGCTCAGACTCGACAGCTCTGCTCTCTGGGGAGCAGAGGCCATGCTCCCCTCTCCTGGGCAGATGCATGCATGAAGCTCCAACCCAGGATGGACTTAGGCTAGAATCTTCCCAGTAAGACCGGTGCTACAGTTTATTAGAAATGGGTTGATCGGGATATCAGAATTAGCCAGTAAGGGCTAGAACTAGTGGGCCAAGCAGTGATTAAATGAATACAGTTTCCGTGTAATTATTTCGGGTAAAGCTAGCCGTGCAGGCAGCTGGGGTGTTGGGGACGCAGCCCCGCCGCCGCCCATATTACTACAAACTACTCTGTTTCTTATTAATGCAAACTACAAATCTAAATACTGGTATAACATCTAAAAATAAAATAAAGCTGTGACAATAAGTCAAAGATGTGGAAGCTTCAACAAATACTTCATTTTAAATTTATGCTGATTAATAGACCGTAACTTCCTACTCCCCTCGAGGTTTTAATACAAGTATTATTAATGTAATTATTATTTTAAACAGCTTATCAACTGCAGTCATATTATTTATAATTATATTTCCAAAAACCTTTTACACAAACCACTCATTACTAATTACCGAGAGCAGTGAACAACACCCTCACAAGAAGGCCTGTTTTCAGGGAATTCATTCATCCCAGCACTTTATACAGAGCACAGCCGATCAGCTGCTCAGGGGCGCCCAGGAAATGCTTGTCTAGCGTGAGGGCTGTAGGATCTGGAGCACACATGCACTATGGGGCGCTAACACTGAGAGGTCATTCATGATACCTGTAAATAGTCTTCTGCCTGGATAACGGACATTTTTGTGACACCTGGTACCCTTCACAGGGTCACCTGGCAGCACCACATCCACGCCTCTACACTCTGCTGGTTCCGACTGCTCTTCCTCACTGTTTGATAGACCGACCTGACTCACCATCGGGTTCGCTAGACTGAACAGCGCAGTCTGGGAGAGACTGACTGGCCCTTAGCTGGGTCAGCCCATCTTCCTCTGCCTGTTTTCCACTCAATGCGGTAAAAACACTGTCCCCAGTGGAGGCGGCAGCACTGAGTGTGCAGGAGGCAGTCCCTCTAGTTCTCCTCACACTCCATCAACACAGGGCTGACCGTCCACGCCTACGAGAATGCTTCCCTCATAGAATCAGGACAGGCCAAGTTCACAGCACAATGCACACCAGTCTTGGTTCAAAGTTGTGCAAACTGACCGAAGTCTTTGGAAGACAGAAAAGCAGAAAAAAGAAAATCACACCTATTTCTATGATTCATTTGTTTGTATTTTCACCTAAACAGAAGCACAGCAGCTGTAGTTTTTGAGTCCTATTTTGTTGTTGTTGCACACTTAGTACTCTGAAAATCTATAATCCGTCCTGAGACTTCTTACATTCACTGATGTGGCATTTCCTGAAAACAATGCTAAAGGGTCAGGCCTGGGCTCCCATTCTCAGCTAACCTGGGCTGTATAGTAAAGTCTAACAAACCCTGTTTGGAATTCTATCACTGCTCCACTGATCACTTGTGAGGGCCGACTGGCCAAGGGGCTGAGCTGGATGGAAGACTGCGTGCTCTGAATAAAGGGCGCGGGTTGCACGCTCTTGGAAGGTAGACATACTGGCAGCAAGCCACGATTTTGCATCTTGGTTCAGATTCCTCATCCCCCTTGGGAACAAGGAAGTGGCAGCAGCAGAGAGCTGGACCCCAGCGGGAACAGTGGAGCAGCAGGTGACACTGTAACACGGCCCAGATTCCCCATTCTGTTTTGGAGTCATTGTGCATGGATTTTGCTATTAATAAAAGGTCACGCAGTCTTCCATCCCAGACTTCTTTCATGAAAACCCTCAAATAATAACGACACTAAGAGTACACACTGCTTATCTCCCTTTGTGTCCTGACAGTGTCACCGCTACTCTAGAAGTGCTCATGTTGGAAGGAAGGCTTCTGACACCAATGGGAAGCACAGCGGCTTGGCTCTTGTATCAGAGGACGTGAGATGCCAGGTCCCCATGTTGCTCCCATGGCACGGGGGACTGAACCTGGGGTCTCATGCTTGCTGAGCAGGTGATCTACCACTGAGTCACCAAAGTGAATTTTTAGAAGAAAAATGATCTGGGCAGTGGTGGCACACACCTTTAATCCCAGCACTTGGGAGGCAGAGGCAGGCGGATCTCCGTGAGTTCAAGATCAGCCTGATCTACAGAGCAAGTCCCAGGACAGGCTCCAAAGCTACAGAAAAACCCTGCCTCAAAAATAAAATAAAATAAAATAAAAATAAATAAATAAATAAAAAAGGATAAAGAAAGATGAAATGCTGTTTACAAGGCTGTGAGAGTAGGTGGATTTCGCCGTCGCCCAAATACCTAGAATTAGTAGCAGCTCCTGAGCTCGTCCGAGAGCAAAGACAGGAATGAGCCCCCGGCCCCCTCTGTTGACAATGTCATGCACAGTGTTGCAGAATCTTGCTTCTCGCTCTTCGCGCTTCTCATGGATGTGGGTCCCATAGGTAGATTCCTAAATAACAGGTGACATGTGTAAGACCAAGACCATTTTACCCTGGAGAATTCAGAACAAAAGCTGAGGCTGAGATTCATTTCTTCAACAACGTGGCATTAACCTGAATATATGCTGTTATAGTAATAACTAAAAAAAAAACAGTAAATAAATTAGAATTTCAATCTTAAGGCCAATGTTACAGAAATGGAGCCAGGGAATAGCATAAACTGTTCCTTTTGGGGGCTTGAGAGAGGGCTCAGTGGTTAGGGGCACTGGCTGCTCTTCCAGAAGACCTGAGTTCAATTCCTAGCAACCACATGGTACTCAGAACCATCTGTAATGAGACCCGATGCCCTCTTCTGGTGTGCAGGTATACATGAAGGCAGAACACTGTATACATAATAAATAAATAAATCTTAAAAAACAATGTTCTTCCCTTAGGATAACTTTGCTGGATGTTTTATCCTCCGACCCCGGAGAAGCCAAAGCTCCATAAGCAGAAGTGGGTCATGGTTCCTGGGTTGGTACTCAGGTGCCATTACTCAGGAACTGCTGCTTTCCCCGGACTCATCCTGAATGCAGATGACAAGGGCCGGCTACTCGCTGCAGCAGCCAGGGAAGCCGTGCTAGGAAGCACCAGCTAAGCCATGTGGAGCCACAGGCACAGCACCAGGCAGGCGCCCGCCACACTCGGGCAGCTCATGTCCAGGCCACAGCCAAAGAGACCAAAGGTATTTGATGTTCCTGCGTCTATGACAGGCCCAGAGGATGCCTGTTCCCTGACCCTGTGCCAGCCATCACTCCCTCACAGTGCTTCTGAAGACAGCCATCCTCTTGTGTCCTTGAGACCTGAAAACTAAGAAAATGTGACAAGTGTCCCGCGGAAAAGGCCAAAGCCAGCAGCATTGCAAAGGCAGTGGGACATCTCTAACACCGTTTAATATGCCCTTCTAACAGCCTCACTAGAAAAGATATGCAGGCCACAGGTAGGCACACCCTGTCTCCCCACACTGCTGAGAGTGACCATGTTTCTAAAACTAGACTAGAATTAACTTCACAGCAAAGGGGTCCCAAGAGAGCCAAGAAAATCTTCACATAAAAAACATAAACTTTCATGTGATTTTTTTCCACTAGAAAAAGTTCTGATTCCATTGTACTAACTATAACCCAGTCCGTTAATACTTACAATAATAAGAATGTCTGGCTTAATATTAGGAATTTCAGCAGCCATGAGATGTCTGTCTTCTTGTCTTGAGAAATCGCCTGTATACAACAGCTGTGAGAAAGCAAAGCTAAAAAATCAAGACTTCCGTGCCCTGGTAAGCAGCTGATCCCTGAAGTCTAATAGTAAGATTGACTTTAAAAAAGAAAACCCACCTGCCTACACTTGAGGAATTTTAATCCTAAATGTGTAACCAAGTCATGAAGGTCACCCTGTGTTCATATTACCCAATTTTTCAGAAAAATATATCCCACATCAGTTTAATTCCCAGTGAGAACTGAGATGTGCACCCTGCTATTTCCTGCTTATTTTTGGTGCCCTGCAGCACAGGACAAGAATAAGCAACCTGATGGCTCTGTCCAACTCATGTGCAGACACTTCAAACAGACGAGCAGCTTTAAGGTTCACTAAAACCTTGTTCTCTGCTGTCTAAAGCAGAACCCCTGAAAACTTACAAGGCTTCCCCTCCAGGTCTTATTCAATGGGTATTTTCAAAAAGCTGCTTGGCTGATTCTGGGCTGCCGCCAGAATGCAGACAGCTAGCTGCTCTAGAGTCCAGGGCAGCAAGATGGCTGTTAGTAAAGGCAGTGCTGCCAAGCCTAAGACTGGAGTTCAAGCCCTGGAACTCACATGGTTGAAGAAATAACTCCAGAGATGTCCTCTTACCTACCTACACACACACACACACACACACACAGAGAGAGAGAGAGAGAGAGAGAGAGAGAGAGAGAGAGAGAGAGAGAGAGAGAGAGAGAGAGAGAGAGACAGAGAGAGGGAGAAATCAGGCCACTCTGGTCAGGTGTTTACCTGAACCCTTCCGAATCATGGACATACACATGAAATCATGTCTTAATTTAGTTAACTAACTTCAGCTTTATTGTGTATGTGGTGAGTAGGTGCATTCCACAGCATGGGGGAGGTCAGAGGGCAACTTTCGGGAGCTGGTTCTCTCCTTCTACTGTGGGCTCTAGGAACTGAACGCAGGTCCTCAAGCTTATACAGAAAACACTTCCACATGCTGAGCAATCTCATCCATCCATGTTTGAGTTTTAAACAGAAGCAGTCGCTAAGATGGTTTTTCCCTAACCAGTTTTCTGAAGCCACTGAAGTGGACCAAGCCTGCAGTGAACGGCTGGGGAACCAGCTCTGTTATAACGGGGAGGGAACAGCAGTGATGGAGCTTTAGCTTTTTTGTGTCCTAACTCTCTGCAAAGCTTGGGGAAGTTTCCACACCTCTCAGGGCAGGAAGCTCTACACTGACTGCTCTTGGGGAGAAGGATCCAAGCTACAGCGTACCTTCACACCTGCAATCTCGATCATAAACATGGCCGCTCCCAGGACGTGGCCAGCATGGTAACACCAGAACTTGATTCCCGCGACCTCCTTAACTTCATGGAAGTTGATGGTTTCGATTTTGTCCATACTTTCTTCTAAGTCCGTCTCCGTGTACAGCATGTCATCTGCTGATATGTTGCTGAAATTGGAGATGACATATGGGTACAGCTTTCCTTAATGCCGCGGTCCATAGAGATGGGCTATAGCTAAGGGATAGAGCATTTGCCGGAAGGCACAGGCTCCAGGCTCAGTCCCCATACTGAAAACTCAACAGCAACAAAGCCTACAGCACTTAGACTCTCAGACAGTTTCCATAACTACAGTACAAAGGAGTGCATGGCTACGAAGCTTAACTGTGAGCCAAGTGTGACTCAAAACCCCTAACCCTGTGGAGCCAGGGTCTCACTAGGCTGCTCAAGCTGACCTTGAACTTGTAACCTCCCTATATGAGCCTTAGGTGGGATCATGGGTTTGTGCTACAAGGCCCAGCTACACAAATCGCTCTTTAATATGGTATTCTTAGCTTCTATACACACGAACACATGTTTATACACATGGACACGAGGTGGACATTCTCCGCTGGTCTGGAAAAGGATTTCTCTTAATGTTGTGGATAATATCTCCTGAAAACTATAAAAAAGAACTTCACAGACTCTATAGCCACAATGGATGGCTTCACCAGTCAGGCTGTCTCTTAACGGGCCGCTTTAGGTAAACAACCCACTTGTCCCCATGCTCTGTCTGTAAAGTGGGATTTACAGGGGAGCTGGCATGAGCTGCTGAGGGTGAGAGGGCTGGGCACTGAGGACTCCGGGCACTGGCTAACAGCGTTAGCATTATTAAGCTCTTTCCATCCCCTTGTATTCACACATGAGGAGTAACAAACACCGTGGTAGCTACCCAAGTAAAAGTCGACTGCTGAAGGCCAACACTTCACACTGGGGGTGTCACAAACATGCTGGACTCTTTGTGGTAGAGGAGTGGACATTTCTCTTACAACTGGTGCCAACTTCCCCAGAGAACAGCATCACCCGGTCAGACTGCCCAAAGAACCCCTATGCTTACTGTAGTCAGCCTTAAATAACAGAATGGCCAAGCGCTACTCACAGAACATTTCTGTCAAACCTTTTCAGTTCTACCCTTACTCAGATCTGAAAGGACGCAAAACCACACACAGACTGAAGTCGGATGGTGCTGATGCACAACTGTACTCTGCAGCTAGATTATGGCATCCTTGAAACAACGCGGCCTGCGCCTGACCTGCGAGGATGGGCTGCAGCTTGCATGACCCACTGAGGTGACTTTTTTTTTTATTGACTTTTATTGAGCTCTACATTTTTCTCTGCTCCCCTCCCCTTCAACCTTCTCCCAAAGTCCCCATGCTCCCAATTTGCTTAGGAGATCTTGTCTTTTTTTACTTTCTACTTCCCATGTAGATTATATCTATGTAAGTCTCTCTTAGTGTCCTCATTGTTGTCTAAGTTCTCTAGGATTGTGATTTGTGGACTGGTTTTCTTTGTTTTATGTTTAAAAACCACCTATGAGTGAGTACATGTGATAATTGTCTTTATGGGTCTGGGTTACCTTACTTAAAATGATGTTTTCTAGCTCCATCCATTTTCCTGCAAAATTCAAGATGTTGTCATTTTTTGCTGCTGTGTAGTACTCTACTGTGCAAATGTACCACAATAAAGAAATGCTCAACATTTTTAATCATCAGAGAAATGCAAACCAAAATAACTCTGAGATTCCATCTTACACCTGTTAGATTGGCCAAGATAAAAAATACTGATAACTTATGCTGGAGAGGTTGTGAGGAAAAGAGAACACTTCTGCATTACTGGTGGGAGTGCAAGCTGGTATAGCCCCTTTGGATATCAGTGTGGCGATTTCTCAGAAAATTAGGAAACAACCTTCCTCAAGATTCACTTTTGGGTGTATATCCAAAGGATGCTCAACTGTTCCACAAGGACATGTGCTCAACTATGTTCATAGCAGCTTTGTTTGTCATAGCCAGAACCTGGAAACAACCTAAATGCCCCTTGATCGAAGAATGGATAAGGACTCACCTGACTTTGACATAGTCTGAGAGGAGCCATCTGTAAATAGCCTTCGTGGCGTGAGTCATAAATGTCCGTCCTTTGAAGCTTGTTTTCTGGAGGAACCAGGGCAGCGCCCCACAGTGATCCAAATGGAAGCTGACAAGGAAACAGGGCCATGAGTGCTCTGGACACTAGAGGCCGGGACCCCAGCGAGGTTCTGCTCAGCGGACAACTTGTGCCAAGCACATAAGGGCGCTTCCAGGAGACCAAGCAGATGCTTGTCCATTCTCTCCTTTTCTGACAGGGGTCTCAGCGGGTTCGGTAGCTAGTACTTCTACCTCTGTGCCTTCTCGATACTCCCTCCCCCTCTATCAGTAATCAATTCGAAGGGGACAATGTAAAACAAATCTACACTTGGCAGAATTTTAACAAACAACTTAGTGAAATAAAATTGAAACGTGTCACCATCTTTAGATGAAGTTCTTCAAGACAGTCTTGCTGTGCCGCCTGCACTGGCCTCAGACACATAGCAATGCTCTGTCCTCAGCCTCCCGGGTGCTGGCATTACAGGCGTGCACCACCTATGTGAAGCTCTTACTGAGGGATGGGACAAGACAGCGAAGACTTCCTCGGTGTCAGCTGAGGATGGCCACAGAGGACATGAGCTTTCCACCACCTCTCGCTGCACGGCACACACATCTCCCAGCCAGCATCTCTAGCCTCACACAGCGGTGCTGGTTTAGACTTAGAGACCCAAACTGTGTTTCCTAATAGAAAATATTTACTTTTGTTTCTTTCATTTTATTTTTGAGACGAGGTCCCACTATGCAGCTCTGACTGATGGAACTCAAGGGAAGATCAGGCTGGTCTCAAACTCACAGAGATCTGCCTGCCTCTGCCTCTAAGTGTTGGGACTAAAGGCCTGTGCCACCACTCCCAGCTTATTAGAAAACAAAACAAACATCTGCCCAGCAAGATGGCTCAGAGAATACAGGTACTTGCCAATAAGCCTGACCACAGAGTTGAACCACCAGGACCCACAGTGGGAGGGGAAAAGCAGCTCCCACACATTGTCTTCTGATCTCCCGATGAACACTGCGGGAAGTGCGCGCGCGCGCGCACACACACACACACACACAATAAATGTAAACAAAACCCCACACCAAATCCTGGGAAGACTGATCTTCACAGAAAGGCTTGAGAAGTGACGCTGTCAATAAAGGGAAACTTACTGACTGATTAGCAAGAGGTCGATCTCAGCGGGGTCGATGAGGTCAATGTAAGGAAGAGCATCCATTCCTTCCAGGCCAGGGTGGATCCCACAGTCCAGCTGAAGGAAGAAAATCTCAGCAAACAGATCTCAAGCTGCTACACATCTGACGAACACCCATGCAGCAGACAGACCACATTCAGAGGAGCCCAGGGAGTGGGCACTCGGACCTCGGTCTCATGAAAGACGAGGTTGTGCCCAAAGCAGCTCTCACGTTTAAGACACAGCTCACAGTTAGCAGCACGGGATACAGAACACAAGACATCACTGGGGTTCCTCTTCAAGCTCGTTGTTACCAAACGGTATTTCCAGTCTGTAGGTGTGAAGTACTTCTCCCATTAGGGAGAGCATCAACACATTCCTACGAGCTGATGACTGGGGATTTACTCTATGGGGTTTTATTGCCAAGTTAATAAATTCTTAAATAGCTGGGCAGTAGTGGCGCACGCCTTTAATCCCAGCACTCGGGAGGCAGAGGCAGGTGGATCTCTGTGAGTTCAAGGCCAGCCTGGTCTACAAGAGCTAGTTCCAGGACAGGCTCCAAAGCAGCACAGAGAAACCCTGTCTCGAAAAACCAAATAAATAAATAAAATAAAATAAAACAAAAATAAATAAATCCTTAAATGAATTACTCAGGTGGGTGCTACAGAGCTGGCTCAGTGGTTAGGAACACTGGCTGCTCTTCCAGTGGAACCTGGTTTGACACCCAGCAACCACATGGAGGCTTACAATCAACTACAGCTCCATTTCCAGGGGATCCACTGCCCTCTCTGGCTTCCACGGGCACCAGGCACACACACACAGTGCATAGGTATCGGTATAGGCCAGACACCCATTCAGATAAATGATTTTTTTAAAACTGGTGACTCTAGGCACATATTGCTGTGTTTTGAAGACAGAAGTGTAACAAAGAGAGAGGGGAACAAAGGAGCAAGAGCCAGTGCCCCACTGGGACCTTAGAAACCAGGGCTCCTGAGCCCTTCACCTGCCAGGCAAGGAGACGGACCTGGCAGAGCGCCAGCTGGACTGAAGCCACTCATGGGCGGTGAAAGCTGACATACATTCAGGGCACTTAAATCCTTGATGTCTTCCAAAGGGGTGGGGTCAGCAGGTTATCCACACACCTTGGGAGCGGACAAGGACGTGCAAGAGACAATAGTCTGGCAGATGTAGTTGGCAGCTTTACAGTCTTACAAGGTATCTTTTTAGGTTACTTAATGCTTTTAGTTACTAAGCACAAGAGTGTTAGTCTTTCTCTCGTCACAGTGTTGACTACATACATCATGCACACCCCTCTTGGCTGGTGCTACAGAGATAACTGGTCACTAGGACAGACCTAACAGACAGTACGGAAGAGCTACACTGTTTTCTTAACTGAACAAATGATCACCAGGCTAGGGTATGATTCAGGGGTAGATCATGTCCTTGGCATTCACAAGGCCCCAAGTTCAATTTCCAGTACCAAACTGCAATGATACCATCAATAATACTTACCATGATTTTTCTCCCTTTGAACTCCAAAATAATGCATGATCTTCCCACTTCTTGTCCAGCGCCACTGCAAACATTCAAATGGAAAAATGATTAAAAAGCAATTAAAGCAGTCCAAATGCCTACAAAACCAGCACTAAGAAGCTACAGCGAGTAAATCAGTGCTCAGTAAGCCTATCTCACTCCACTGCAGTAACATTCAACATAAATTAAAACTCTTTCATGACTTAAACAGCCCTCGAGCGATGGCAGTGGTCATTTTCTGAGACAGATGACAGTTGCAGAGCTCAAACAGAGGATGAGTGCTGGGATAGGAAGGGGTGAAAAGTGGTCCTTGGGAGCTGAGGGACATTTAGGATTTACATGAGCAGAGTCACACAGCACTTCTAGAACAACCATTTCTGATCAAGTCACCAAGTCACAGTCTGTCATCTGGAGATCACTATACCAAGCAGCTTGGTCACCCATGGTTTCAGACCTCCCCTTTCTCGCACATCTTAAGCTAAACATAACTGCTTCTTGGTTATCTTTTCCCAAAAATCTAGCTTACAATTCACTCAGTGCTCTCACGCAAGGTACTAACTGCCCAGAACAGATGTGCGCCTGACACCATGAGGTAATCAGACCTCAAAGACTTTGTGGTCTGGCAGCAAACAGGTAGGAGATGGACCCATGCATACCCATCCACGCTGGGCTAGCCACGGATTAAGAGACGAAGAAATGATGGTGGAACTTTCCTGAAATCCTAGCACATAGGAGGTAAAGGCGAGGCTAGCCTAGTCTAGGGAGAGTTCCAGAACAGCCAGGATACACAGGGAGCCTCCATCTCAAATTTAAAAGTGAATAAATGCCATGCTCGTTTTTTGCTCCAGTTTAAACTCCTGGGTTCTTATCCAGAGGAATTCCTGTTTCATTCCTAAGCCAACTTCCCCACAGAGCTGTCCTCTGCATTTCCTCCCCTCCCATCCACTCCACTCCCCAGCTGCTCCCAGCTGCTTTTCTGAGATTGTCCTTGCTGCTAAGAGCAAGCAGCTCTACTTAACTGGTCCCCTTGGCAGCTACTAGCTCCCTTGTTTAAGGGCTCCTTCAAGTACCAAGCACTTCCCAGCTCCTCTGACTCCACACTCCAGTCTGTCTCGCTGGCTTTCCCATTTCCCCCCACTGATCTGCCTTGACTCTCTAGCCTCTGAAGTCTCTCCTGGGATCTCTTCCCAGCTTCATGGTCCTTACATGTCTGACATGTCGATGACTTCAGAGGTTCTATCTACAGCCCAGACTGTTCTGAATTCTAGACCTCTGACACATACACCTGACATTTAAGCCTCTTTACTGGGGCATCTGCCAGGTACTGCATGTTCAGTATGCCGGGCTAGTTTTTACACTCCTGGACTGGCTCCTTGAGATCGGCTGAGTCTCAGCTCAGGCTTCACCTTCTCAGACCCTTTCTTGACTGCCTACTCTAATGCATCCTTTACTGCAAGCCTCAATCTGCCACCCCACCTCACTGCAGTGCAACACAGATACATTTATGGAGTACTTCACATATTACAATGGCAGCACTATTAAGATTCACATCTGTCTTGTCCACTGCTGTGCAGCTATGGGGTCTGAAATGTTTGCCAAACTCCCGTATCAGAAGCCTTAGAACTGCTAAGTGAAAGAAACCAAGACAAAGGGCTCATCTTGTATGATTCCATTTGTAGGAAATGCCTCAAAAAGGCAAATCCAGAAAAGGAAAATAGATTGATGCTGAGGGCTAGGGAGGGTGGGGAGAAATGAGCATGATTCCTAATGGGCTTTAAAAAAGGGGGGGGGTATTGAAAATATTCTGGAATTAGGTACCGCAGTTGTAAGAAAGGTTATAAAATTCCTCTGGTACACTTTCTGTCCCGGCTGCACCGTCTGTCCTCTTGTCTGTAATGTACCCCCTGTGCTTCATGACTGTCCCTGCAGACAACACCTGAGCAGTTACAAACTCCTCAAGACTTTACTTCATCTCTGGAAACCCGATTCTTCCTCCCTCGTCACCCTCCTTTTACCGGCTACAAGTAACTTGTCACCCAGAACTGCCCCAGCTTAATGACATCCAACCAGGGTTTCTTCATTAATCCATCTTTTCAGTCACAGTGGAGTTGGTTTTTGCTTTTTTCTTGTCACAGTGATGATTGAAGCAAATAACATATGTTGCCACTTCACCCCAAAGTGATATTTTTACTGTCCCTTCTTGACGGCTCAGTGGGTCACTAGCAAAAGGCGTGTGCTTCTAAAGGGGGTAGGGGAAGTAGCCACATTTTAATGTAATTCCCACTGCATTATAAAGTTGCTTCAAATCTCTTGTATACTGTATCTCTTGTATACAAATCTCTTGGCTAGGGGGCTGGAGAGATGCCTCAGAGGTTAAGATCACTGGCTGCTCTTCCAGAGGTCCTGAGTTCAATTCCCAGCAACCACATGGTGGCTCACAACCATCTGTAATGAAATCTGGTGCCCTCTTCTGGCCTGCAGGCATACATGCAGACAGAACACTGTATACAAAATAAATTAATTAAAAAAAAAACCTCACAAATCTCTTGGCTACTATAACTGGTGTGATAAATACTCTTAGAATCTCCACAAGGTCCTTCCTAAGGTGGTACCTGACAGCCTGTCCCAAGTCATCTGCTGTTAACCACAGCCAGAGGAACTTGGCCATGAGTTGGGACTACACTCATGTTCCCCTGGAACACTCTGGCTTTTACACTGCCTTTAATTTCTACAAATTCTTTAACACTCGGGTTGTACATCAATTCCATTTCCAGGGTGCATGAGATATCCTTGCCTCAATCTCAGGAAGTCCCATGTTCAGCCTTTCTGACCCTCAACACAATGCCTCTCCATACCCTTGTAACACGTCAAAGGAGCGCAGCCCATGAGCTCTTCCCCCCACAATGCGAGGAAGTGGCTTCATGAAGGCTACTTTCCTATTAAATAGAATGACTGGGTTTCAGGTCTGACTCCAAGGTAGCTGGCTCCTGTTTTTACAAACTCATTCCAGCACCTCCCCTCCCCCCACACACTTTGCTCTACAATTTAACCAAAGGAGTGGCATCAGTGAACTCACCCTGTGCCTGGTGAGGTATCTGATACTTGAATATGAGGTATCTGATACTTGATTAGTGTATATAGGGGGACGGCACGGACACTTGTGTGCAATCATTGGTAAGCGCTCAGTAATTTTTTTCCCCCTGGTTTGTTTTGCTTTTTGAGACAGGGTTTCTCTGTGTAGCTTTGGAGCCTGTCCTCGAACTCGCTCTGTAGACCAGGCTGGTCTCGAACTCACATTGATTCGCCTGCCTCGGCCTCCTGAGTACTGGAATTAAAGACTTGCGCCACCACCGCCCAGCTTCAGTAAATCTTACCGAATGAATAGATAAAGGATCTGGTTTCTCTCTTTTGAAAAATGTACACATTCACGTGGCGCTAGCTAGTATCTAAAACAGAACGATAATCGTGTGTGGAGTCAAATCGCTCCTCTGCACCAGTACGTTCTTGACCTTTCCAGGCGTGAGGCAATTCTCTGCCAGCATTCCAGAACGCTGAAAGCCCTTTCCACTAAAACCAGACTTTTACGGTAACGGAGCGCTCACTTTCCCTCCGTGACAACTCTGCTTTCTCCTCTGCATTTTCCTCCCGCCTTCTGCTCAGGTCTGAGCTCTGAATGCGCACACTCACAAACCACGTCTTTATTACCCCAGCCATCTGAGCGCACGTGGGGTCTGGAGATCATTAAACAGACGCAGGTCTCCCTTGCACTGCCCTCCTCTACCTGTCGGTTCCCTGTGCGAGATCCAGGCTGGTGCTAATTGGCAAACCCTTCTCTATGAAAGCGCCCAACGACCTGGTTTTTCTTTTCTTTTCAACTCCGACATACCCTCCCCTGGGACTGAAGGAAAAGTAAAATGACATTCAACCTAGCAAGCCCCTCGATCAACATTCTCCAAACCCCGTGAGCCTGGGAGACCGGGCCCGCAGCTGCCTCCGCGGCGACCCCTCCTGGCTCTCCCACATCCGGGGGCTACGCTCCCTCGCTAGCTCGTCCCTTACAGGGGTCGGATCAGCAGCTGGTCGCTCTCCTCTGCAGGAATCGCGGACATCCTGGCAGTCTCAGGAGCAGCGTGGACCAGGAACCCGTTGCCGCAGTCTCTAAACTGAAAACACAGCCACGGCGAACCAAAGGAAGAAAAACCCCCGACCACCAACACACAACTTCCGGCGCGCTCTTGCGCCCAGGGCTGGGCTCGTCTCGTCAACTTCCGGTCGGAGACAGCGGTTCCGCAGGTTCCCCTTTCCGCGCCTTTAGGAACTGGAGGCGCGGCATAAGGACTGCGCCTGCGCAGAGCTGGGGCGTGGCCTAGCGGACCGGGGCAGGAGAAGTGGCAAAGCCGGAGCTGGATTCCGAACTGGAGGAGCCGCCAGACCGGCCGCCGCTGCCGAACCATCCCACACCCCGCGAGGCGCGGGAGGCCCGGGGACGAGCCCAGGCGGCGAGGTGAGAACTGGGCCGGGCGGCGCGGGTGGTGGGGTCCCCCTGGGTGGGGTCCCCCGGAGCCCGCCGTCCCCACCCCACATCCCGAGGCAGAGACACCGACTGAGTGCCAAGCGGGAGAAGGAAGAGGAGCCTCGGTGCCCGGGTCAGGGAGGGACCCGCGTTCCCGTGACAGGTCGGCCGCCTGCCTCCCCGAGGACCAGGCTCAGCGAGAGGGCCCTGAGGCCTCCCTGTCACTGCTGCTGCACCCCGACACGGGTTGGGGTTGGCTGTCTCCATCCTCACTTGTGCGAGGCGTGTGTGCAGAGAGCTTTGGAAGCCTGCTCGTGCCTGGGGCCCCAAGTTAACTTTGTGTTGTGGGGCGAGTTATTGCATCTCTGGCTCAGCTGCCTCCTGTGTACGCAGCTGGGCGTTCCCACTACGCTGAAGGCACAGATGACCCGGGCGGACCCCGGCTGCTCCTCCTGGGCGGGAGGGAGGGCTAGCAGTTTCTAGAGCGTGCTTTTGGCGATGCTGGATGTTTAGTACTTGTTGTGTTTTGGATAATCACCTCCCAAGTCAATACTCGGTACCCTCCGCTAGCTTATCTATCCACCGAGAACAACCCCAGCCCCGCCTTGGACTAGTTCGTTGAGAGTGAGAGTTTTCAGTAGAAGTATGGCATTTTTTTAAAATACAGTGATCTGATGTGTGCATTCAAGCTGTGGGTCCTTTAGTCCAACCTGGACGTCCAAGGAAGGCTTTCTTAGAAGAGGCCTGAAGTAAGTTGTGAGAGGCAAGTAGCTACCAGGAGACTTATGAAATAAGTTCTGTGGGAGGAAAGGTTGGAGCACAGCCTAAGAGCACATGGGGAGCGCAGTGCCCCTGAGAACCAAGGTGGCTTCGCGTTCCTGAGGGATGAAGTGAGTGTGTAGCAGCTTGTGGAAGACAAGCTTAAGAGTGGGTGGAGAGCCTTGAGTGTCTTGCCAGAGAGATCTGACCTTCTTTAGTCCGTTAATGTGAGGAGCCAGTGAACGCTTTCCTGCAGGCTCTCTGACTTGTATTTGAAGGAAGTCTTTGCCATGGATTTGGCTAAAATGTGGGGGCAGTCAAGTCCTGTAGGACACGAGCATTTATCCTAAGAGCTGGCTCAGTGGTTACCAGCCTCTACTGCTCTTGCTGAGTTCCAAGCACCCATATCCAGTGGCTTAACACCAGCTCCAGGGGGACCCTACTCCTATGCAGTGTTTTGTTTGTTTTTGTTTTTAAGGTAAAGACATCTTATCTACAAAGTATCTTTGTGGGTTCCTTAAATGTGTCAGATTGGACATTTTCTGTAGATTGAGGATTCATCACCTTCATGTTGCAAAGAATGCCATTAATCCAGCAAAGATGTGGGGCTGGTTACAGAGCCGAGGCAGAGAGCTCTGCTCTGCTGTGCACTCTGGGACCCGTGTGCTTAATTGGATGTGGGGGCTGAAGATCAAGGAGGGACTGGTGACTTTCTGGCTTCTATCAGTGATGGCTTAATTGCCTGAGTAGGAGAGACGAGGGAGGAGCATGTCTGGAGGGAGGGTGGGATGCTCAGTCTTTGACAGTTTTGCATTTGGTGAACCTGTGTAACACCCAGCTGACACAGCATCCCCAGGCTCATTTTTATATGTGAATAACTTAGAACCAAGAGTAATTTGCTTAAGTACATGCATCCAGAATAGCAGGAGATACCAAAGACTAACCAATAATCTTTCCCCCTCGAGTTCCAGGATTGATGCTGGGAAGTAAGTTTTCATGATATCCAAATCATTGCCAAGGGTTTGTGGGTACACTTCAGGATTCTACAAACAATAGAACCAGATTTCATTTATTTGTTCTTGGTTTTTCAAGACAAGATTTCTCAGTGTAGCAGCCTTGGCTGACCTGGAACTCACTCTGTAGACCAGGCTGGCGTCAAACTCACAGAGATCCACCTGCCTCTGCCTCCCAAGTGCTGGATTAAAGGCGTGCACCACCACTGCCCGGCTCTGTGCCAGAGTTTTAAAGCTGCATGGTGAAAGCAAGACCGACATCCCATTGTACCAAATAAGCGGAGCCTTCCCTTTACTGTTATTTTCTAAATAATACATCATAACAGCTAGTTCTGTAGCATTTACATTAGATATAAGCTGAGGTTCAGCCCAGTGGCGCGTGCTTGCCTAGTTACACTAAATAATTTAGAAGTGACATAAAGTGCAAGGGCAGGGTGTGCGCGTGCGGGTTATAGGCATTTGGTGCAGGGCAGGGTGTGCGCGTGCGGGTTATAGGCATTTGGTGCAGGGCAGGGTGTGCGCGTGCGGGTTATAGGCATTTGGTGCAGGGCAGGGTGTGCGCGTGCGGGTTATAGGCATTTGGTGCAGGGCAGGGTGTGCGCGTGCGGGTTATAGGCATTTGGTGCAGGGCAGGGTGTGTGCGTGCGGGTTATAGGCATTTGGTGCAGGGCAGGGTGTGTGCGTGCGGGTTATAGGCATTTGGTGCAGGGCAGGGTGTGTGCGTGCGGGTTATAGGCATTTGGTGCAGTTATGGAACCAATCCTCTGTAGATACCAAGAGGTCTGCACTAAATATAATGCACCTACGGATGTCACCAAGCAACAATTTCACTGTCACGGACACTCCGTGGTGCTTTCTGCCGCTGGGTTAACCTAGGTGGGCGCAGGCCTGGGAATAGGGGCTCCTGCTGTCAGCCCCTCCCTACAGGCGTCTTTGTGTATGGAGCCATCCTGTGCGACAACTTCTGCCCCGGAGTCAACAGCCTTTTCACATTCAGTTTTCCTCATGGGAATTATTGTTCTCCAATAGTTGGATTTTTCTTATTGATCTACTCATTCCCACTAAAAATGGACACCCCCCCCACACACACACACTCCTGGGTCAGCTTTGTCCTTGTGCCATGAGTCCCCAGCACCTAAGTGCTTGTTACCTGTCTTTGGGTTTCTGTTGCTATGAAGAGACACCATGACGACGGCAACTCTTATAAAGGAAAACATTTAATTAGGGTGGCTTGCTTACAGTTCAGAGGTTCAGCCCATTATCATCATGATGGAACATGGCGACATACAGGCAGACATGGTGCTGGAGAAATATGTTAGAGTCCTACGTCTTGCAGGCAACAGGAAATGGTCTGTAACACTGAGTGGTATCGTAAGCATAGGAGTCCTCAAAGTCTGCCTCCAAATGAAGCACTTCTTCCAACAAGGCCACACCTCCTAAGAGCGCCACGTCTGTTGGAATCACCACAGTGCCCATTCAGGACTGAGTGAACGAGTCAGCCCTTCTTGCTACAAATAAAGTGAGCATTAAGAAGGAGCTTGGGTGCGAGGCTGACCAAACGCTCAGGTGCAGGCTGCCATGGCAAGGAGCCCAGAAGGTGGGTGGAGAGTGGGTGCTACAAGAACAAGCAGAAGCTCTGAGCCTGACTTGGGTCCTCTACCCACTACCCGTTTCCTCCCTCTGCAAGGTCCGCTGTTCAGCCTGGAAGGGACTGGGCACATCAGGGGAAGGGGAGCTGCTGTACAAATCGCTGTGTGCAGGACCTTGGAGAACAACACCAAGTAAGTGTTTGGTTCTGGTAAAACATGATTTATCGAGATCAGTTTTAGGCAAAATGTATTAGGATTGTCTTCCTCAAAAATTCTGAGTTGAAAATTGGGTCAGGACTCCCTCATCTATAAAATGTAGACTGTACCCACCTTCCTTAAGCTCCTGCTTTTTCTGGGTGCAGGGAGGTGAGGAGCTGACTCTTAGGAGTGCTTTTTATGTTGGATTTTTACTTAAAGGCCTTTCTCTATGGAAAGAAAAGGGCACATTTCAGGCATGAAATGTAGTCCCTGCCTGTCACCCCAGCCCTTGGGAAGCTCCGACAAGAGGATCATGAGTTTAAGTTTAGCCTGGGCTACACAGCAAGATTCTGTCTCAAGGGGTGTGGTGGTGCATGCCTATAATCTCTACATCCTAGAGCTCTGCAGAGGTGGAAGAATCAGGAGTTCAGGGTCATCCTAGGTCATACATTGAGATCAAGGCCAGCTTAGCCTGAGAGACCCTGTCTCACATCACTAGGGGCGTGAGTGTGTGTGTGTGTGAGTGTTGGCACAGTCTTCATCTAGGATGTGCAGATGCTCTTACCCTGCCACTCTCCCAAGTACCTGAGGTCACTGGATCTCAGTATCTTGGTTGATAATGTGTCATATGTTTTATTTTCGTCATTCTGAATCAACTGAAAAGTAAGGCATCTATCTGGATCTTTGAGAACTGGGCGATGTGTGTTTGTCTGAGAAAAAAGTACTTTTCAGCTATGACTGCTGACAGGGTTTTTTGTTCACATTTTGTAAATTTTTTAAATAATTACTTGTTTTTATGTGTATTAGTGTTTTGCCTGTAATGTATGTATATGAGCCACATGTGTGCCTGTTGCCTGAGGCCAGAAAAGGCATTGGATTCCCTGGAACTGGAGTTGTGGACTTTTGTGAGCTGCCGTGTGGGTGCTGGGAGCTGAACTCAGCAACTGCTCTTCACCGTTGAGCCAACTCTGCTACCCTGGTTTTTTGTAAATTTTATGTATGCATATATGTATGTATTTAATGTGTATGTGTCCTTTGTGTGCATACACAATAGGTATGCAGTTAAACATCAGAGACCAGAAAAGTACACTGGTTCCTCCGGAGCTAGGACTGCGGTGGTTTTGAGCCACCTGAGGTCAGTGCTGGGAACCGAAATCAGGTCCTCTAGCAGGCAGCAGGCACTCTAACTGTCCTTGCCTTCTGTAAGTCTTTAAGGGAGCAATAGGGAGTGAGCCAGGTTCTCACACATTGCTGGGCAAGTGCTGAACCACAAAGCCACATTCCCAGAGCAGCACCCGAGGGAAGTAAGGCAAACACATCCACAGGCCTGGAAAGGCTGATGGTTTCTGTCTGTGCTGTGCGGAACATGATCTGTTGCTGATTTTCCTTCTGTTTGCTTTTTTTTGTTTTGTTTTGGAGACCCGATCTATGTAGCCCTGGCTGGCCTATAACTCACTGTATAGACCAGGCTGGCCTCAAACTCAGAGATCCGCCTGCCTCTGCCTCCCGAGTGCTGGAATTGAAGGCGTGTGCGCCTCCACCGGGCTGATGTTGCTTTTCTTGACAGCACTGGAAACACTTCTTCCTCCAGGGCGTCATCTTGGGATCAAGCTATGGTGAAAGATGTTTCGCAAAGGCAAGAAGCGGCACAGCAGCAGCAGTTCCCAGAGCAGTGAAATCAGCACAAAGAGCAAGGTTAGAGAAGAGGGCGGGTCAGAGGCACAGAGCGCTGAGGGCGGCACTCCTAATTGGCTCTGGGCAGAGTGCTGGCCATGCCAGGACCCGAGTCATCACCTTACCTGACACTCTGTGTTTGCTCAAACTTTATTATTTTGGTAATTTTCTGAAATTCTTAAATTCATTCAACTAAATGGGACTAAAGCTATGTGTGGTATCATTAAAACACACTGATTTAATATTTTTTTAAAAAAATACTTTTTAAACTTTTTGTTTGAGAGATTGAGGTGAGTGTGTGCCTCAGCATACATGTGGAGGTCAGAGGAACAGTTGGCAGGAATTAGATCTAGGCTTCTGTCCCAGTTAGGGTTTCTATTGCTGTGAAGAGACACCATGACCATGGCAACTCTTATAAAGGAAAACATTTAATTGGGGTTGGCTTACAGTTCAGAGGTTTAGTCCATTGTCATCATGGCAGGGAGCATGGTGGCATGCAGGCAGACAGACATGGTACTGGAGAAAGAGCTGAGAATTCTACATCTTTGCTCTGCAGGCAACAGGAAGTGAACTGTGTGCTGATTGCAGCTTGAGCATAGGAGACTGCAAAGCCCGCCTCCACAGTGACACACTTCCTCCAACAAGGCCACATCTCCTAACAGTGCCACTCCCTATGGGCCAAGCATTCAAACACATGCATCTGTGGGGGGCATTTCTGTTCATATCACAGCTTCTACTGTGTAGGGATTGAACTCAGGTTGTCAGACTTGGGCAGCAAGTGCCCTTACCTCAGTGACTTGCATGCAGCCTCTTTTCTACTCCTCCTCCTGCAGATAGGGTCCAAGGTAGCTCAGGCTGGCCTCATACTCACAGCAAGGAGCCCTGCAGCATAACCTTCCTCTCCTGATCCTCCCCTCCCATGTGCGGGAATTACATGCATGGGCCAAAATGCCTGACTATACTTTTTATTTAATTATTTTTTCAAGATTTACTTTTAGTTATCTCTGTATAAATGGGGAGTTATATGCAGGGGAGTGTGGCTGCCTACAAAGTCTAAAAGAAGGCACTGGAACCCAGAGACTGGAGCAATGGTTCTGAGTTGCTGTGGGTGCTGGGAACTGAACTCAGGTCCTCTAGAAAAGCTGTACCATTTCAGCAGCTCATAAAATATTATCTTTAAAAGATAAAAATTGCAGGCACTGAGGGGTGAGATCTCCCGGAGTCTAGGGTTCGTTGTGCACTTAACAGCCTCTCACAGCAAGCTCAGTTAAGTCCTATGGACCAGAGACTGAAGGCTGCCTGGCAGTACCAGCGGATTTATGGAGCACACACCTTCTAAATCAGGCTTTCCCTGAGCCCTTTTCTAAAGACACAGTGACACCAACAGTGGAGTCTGGTGGAACCAAGCATGTCGTTTTGTTGTTCTGTTTACATCTACAGCCATGCTGTCTGACAACCACGAGCCTGCTGCAGCCAGAAACTAGGGGGATAATTGCATAGGACCAGATTAGGAACGGGGACATTTGGTTTCTCTCAGAGCTGGACAGTGACGTTGCTCACCGGCTGGCTTTCTACACAGGGGTTCTTTGAGGTTCCATGGAAATAACAGGACAGCAGAGGCTCCGAGTATAAGGCAGAGTCAGAGAGGGGAGCTAGTGGCTGAGCCCTAAACTGAAGATGCTGACCACATGTGTATCTGGTGTCACGTGGTTTCCAGAGCAGTCATGTGTCATGTGTTGCTGTGGAAAATGTCTTCAGCTGCAGTCAGTCTGCTTGAACACTTGACCAGATACTGTGTCAGCTCAGCTTAGTAAGAACTTGCATCAGAGAAGACATACATACGTCTTACTGTGTTTCTTCTCAGTCTGTGGATTCCAGCCTCGGGGGTCTTTCAAGATCCAGCACTGTCGCCAGCCTTGATACGGACTCCACCAAAAGCTCAGGTATGAGGGCCGGGTGATCTGATGGCTGACCTTGTGTTTATTCTCGTAGCTCTGTGTGGCAGAGCTAGGTCTCCTTTCCTGGTTTTTCTCCCCTTGCCACTTCTGGGCAGTTCAGACTTGGTGAGACAGGGGAAGGGCGGTGTGATAGGAGCCTGCCAAAGGCACGCAAAGTGTCCTCAGTGCATCTGAGAGCAAGCATTTGAAAGCATCTGGGCCAAGGACTTAGCAGTTTCAAAACCGCCTTTTAATAGGTAGCAGAGACTGAATTATATTTGGGCTTAAATGGTTTTAGGGATTGGGCAGGTGTTAGTGGCGAAGGGTTTAGGACCCACTAACCTCAAAGGCTGCCTCCAGAGACCCTCACTGAGATGACAGCTGACACAGGCAAATGAGGCCATTTGTCCCAGACACAGCCGCATGAAATTGGTAGCGCCTTAGAAATTAAGAGACTCCTAATCGAGCTCTATAAATAGCTGGTAATTGGAAGTACAGTGCATTCATTCTCACTATACCTAAACTAATGTTGTCACATAGAAGTCATTATCTTGACCTCCGGGTGTCAAGAGGTTGGCATTGTTTCCATACACAAATAGAGTGAACATAATTGCACTGCACTTCCTTAGCATGGCAGGTGTCACAAGTGGTTGGTGGGAGTTTCCGAACTAGCTAGAGTTTGTTGCCATCTGTTACGGGACTTCTGACTTTATCCTATATATACATGTTCAAATATATAGATCTGAATGATAGAGCAGGCGTCCTGAATCATGAAATAAAGTAGAAGGAACCCAAAGTAGTAGTTATATATTATAAGGTAGCATTTCCTATCTAGTTGACTTTTAAATTTTTACTCATTTTGAAATGAAGGTTATCAGTATTTATTTGCCCCAGTCATTGAGGCTTTTCTATATCAGTTGATCGTTGAGGAAAGAGTGTTAATAAAATTTTAAGTTCCTCCCTGTTATACCAAGAAATCTTCCATTTAGAAACTAGTAGCTAAGAAGCTGGGTGCAGACGCAGGCATGGAAGTGCCCACTTTTAATCCCAGTGCTTAGAGGCAGGTGAATCTCTGAGTTTGAGGCCAGCTTGGTCTACATAGTAAGTTCCAGCTAGCCAGAGCTAGATGGTTAAGACCCTGCTTCGAAAGCCAGTTAAAAAAAACAAAAAAACAAAAAGCTAACTTGGTGGTGGAGTATGCCTTTAATCCCAGCACTCTGAGAGACTGGGACAGGCAGCTTTCTGTGCTTCTGAGCCATCCTGGTGAACAGAGTGAGTTTGTTTCAAAATTGGTTTGTTTGAAACGGGCCAGGGATGGCTAAGAGCACTGGCTGCTTTTGCAGAGGGCCCTGGTTTGATTCCCAGGTACTATATGGCAGCTTACAACTGTCTGCAACTCCAAGTCCAGGGGATCCGCTCCCCTTTTCTGGCCTTTGCAGGTAAAGCACCTGCACAAGTAAAATCAAAAGAAATCTTCTAAAAAGAGAAAACCTTATGTAAAGTAGGTACTGTTGTTCGTTTCTATTATAATCTTAGGACAAAGCAACAGTTTAGACACGTGTGCCGAGTTTCGAATAAAGTATGTTGGTGCCATCGAGAAACTGGACATGTCTCAGGGGAAGAGTCTCCAAGGACCACTAGACCTGATAAACTACATAGATGTCGCCCAGGTGAGTGACAGGACAAAACCTGACTCCGGTGGAAGCCTCTGGCTGTGCTGGTGCTGAACGTATGTTGAAGGAGAATGTTTCCCTGGGTCCACTGCACGGTGCTCACCATCTGTGGCTGGAGCCTGGCGCTCATCCTGGGGCAGCTTTGTCTTAGACTGTGCAAGGTGCCCTGACATGGAGCCGCATGGGGGAAAGTTTCTTTACCCAGGCATAAAACGTTTACATTATCTGGTTGACCTGGCTCCTGGTTTACTGAAGAACTGATTGTGCTCACTGCTTGGACGATAGATTCTTCTAAAACAATCTGTCAAAGCCTTTCTCTACTGAAATGGTTTCACTGATTTAAAAACTCATGACATGGACCAAAAATATCTTTTCTTTAGTTGTTATTGTTTTGTTTTTTCCAGATAGTTACTTTCTGTAGTTCTGGCTGTCCTGGAACTCTAGATCAGGCGGGCCTTGAACTCAGAGATCCAACTGCCTCTACCTCATGAATGCTGGGATTAAAGGTGTGTACTACCAAGCCCAGCATGTGTCTCATTTTTTTATAATCCATTTCTACAAGAATTAAGGTGAGAGGGGCTTCAAAAATGTACTCAGTTCAGGAAAATAAAAATACAAAAAATTATCATAGGGCTGGAGAGGTATCTTGGTGGCTAAAAGCTCTGGCTGCTTCCGCAGAGGTCCCAGGTTCTGTTCCAGGACCAAGATGGCATTCACAGCCACCTTAACTGCAGTTCCAGAGGACCAACCCTCTCTTCCGGATTCCCCAGGTACTGCATGCTCATGGCACATATACATACATGCAGGCAAAACACCCACATACATTGATAGATAGATACATAGATATCTTATAATTATATATATTTATATCTTACAAAATTCTACATGTAGCAAAATTAAGGTAGCACCATACTGTTTATAAAATAAAATTATGCTGGGCAGTGGTAGCGCACACCTTTAATCCCAACACTTGGGAGGCAGAGGCAGGCAGATCTCTATGAGTTTGATGCCAGCCTGGTCTACAAGAGCTAGTTCCAGGGCAGCTAAGACTATTCCACAGAGAAGCCCTGTCTCGGAAACCCCAAAATAAATAAATAAATAAATATGAGATCTATACTCATACATTTACACTTCAGGAGGCAGAGACAGGTGGATCTCTGTGAGTTCAAGGCCATCATAGTTTGTATAGGAAGAGCCCCAGAACATCCAGGACAACACAGAGAACCCAAAGTCTCTTAGTCACAGAGACTGGGCCTACTGACTCCTATCTTTGTAGTCATAAAGAAAGGTACTTACAAGGAAAAATAGTGACTCTAATTTGCAATTTAGCAGAACTTTTGATAGAGCCTGTTCTTATCACTGCATAAGACTTGGAATATGGTCATTCAAACAGCCTAAGTGACAAGTACTCTGTTATATGAAAGATGTTCAAAATTATATTAGCGCTCCCTCCGTTCTTTGAGAATGGCTGGATGGCTCATCCACTGCAGAGCTTTTATTTGATAAAGCGCCATTATTGACAGCCACATTATTTTGAGTCTGAGATCTGTGAGAATGATTGGCAAGGCATTACAGATACTCAGAGGGCCAGAAATTGAGGCATCTGGCCATGGCTCAATTACTGTAATTCATCAATTCCACAAAAGCATTTGCAATGCAGAACACCTATTATCTGCCAGCAATATCTTTTTGAGAGAAGACAAATTAGGCAGCATTCTTAGGTAGATGAGGCCGGCTGATGGGTATGATCGGTTATCACCCGCTGCTTTGTTTCTCAAGAGCTCATCCTGCTGATAGATGACTTTCTGAGCTTTGTTAACTCATCAACAGCTTGTCACCTGGAGCCCTGGGATCCTTAGCTAGCAAAATGTATCTCAGCAGTCGGAAAACACCATGTCCCCCGCTACCCAACTTCCTCTTCACTCCTTGTGCTGACATGAAGATGAGCTTTGAGGATCTGTAAATCTAAATAGTGTAAACTTTGCTTGTTTTAAGACAAGGCACACACACAGTCCTGGCTGTCCTGAAACTGCGTACCAGGCTGGCCTTGAACTCACAAAATCCTCCTACCTCTGCCTCCTGAGTGCTGAGACTAAAAGCTTGTGCCAACATTCCTGGTTTAATAGTGTAAGTATTTTAATGTCACCAGGATCTGTGGCTAGGATCTCCATTTGTCATTAGGGTTTACATCACAAAGGACAGAACAGTACAGAGAGGATCGATCTGAATTTGGGGGAAATGCTTGTGTAGACGGAACCCCTAAAGAGCCCAAGACTGTGACAACCAGAGACCAGAAGCAACTAATCAAACTTGAGGGGACTGTGCCATTTTAATGTGTGCACTGTGATTTATTTCCACTCTGCAGCAAGATGGAAAGTTGCCTTTTGTTCCCCTGGAGGAGGAGTTCATTCTGGGCGTTTCCAAGTATGGCATAAAAGTCTCAACCACGGATCAGCATGTAAGTGCAGCGCCCATTCTAGGGAACCGGAGCCCTAGCCTTTCAGGGTGCACTTGGACCTGGGTCTCCCGGGTCCTGGGTGGTTGCTGGTGTTAAGCTCTGCCTGTTCCTTAGGGACAGCAGGGGCTTCTTTTGTATTTCCCACATATGTGCAGGCACCCAGTGTGTGTCATGTAGGGACTCCATGTCATTTGAAAGTAGCTGTTGGTTGACGTGGAGGCAAGGCAGAGGTGAGGACAGGATAGCTGACCTTGTTCCTATTTCTCTGGGATCCCGAGAGCAAGCGACCCCATAACTAGGCATACCAGGGTCCCTTGGGCTGGGAAGCTGTGTAGTTCTTTCTCCCAGATCTACGGACCCGTCTTTTCAAGCCTCCCAGTGCACTTTACATGGGGAAAATGTGTTTTCTGAGAACTGCGAAACGCTGGCAGCCATGTCCCAGCTTTCTGAAGGTCTTGTGATTTCCACAGGGTGTTCTGCATAGGCATGCCCTGTATTTAATCATCCGGATGGTGTGCTACGACGATGGCCTAGGAGCCGGGAAGAGCTTGCTGGCACTCAAGACCACAGATGCAAGCAATGAAGAATACAGCCTGTGGGTTTACCAGTGTAACAGCCTGGTGAGACATCTTGTTCTTGTTCAGCAGGTGACACGGTGACTGTGACTCTCCCACAGCTTGCAAAGGTTCTCCCAAGTGGTCATCAGCAAGCAGGAGTAAACCCTGGGTCAGCAGCTACTCAGGCTGGGTACTGCTCCTGCCGAGCAACCAACACTGACCCGGGCTGGGTCAGGGCTCCCTCCACTCCTGAGCCACCATCCTCTCAGGCTCAGGGCTTAGTAGCAGCCATTACTGTCTGTCCATCTCAGGAATGTTCACGGGTTGGGCAGGTGCTGTAGATTTCAGGGGAAGTAATGAGGAATTCGGGAAAGTCAGATAGTTTCCAGAGAGATGTATCATCTCTGTTCTCACTCTGTCTTTTTGTCCATTTCCTTGAGAATCCTGTGCACTTTGTTTTGATCATATTTGCAGCAGTGTTTCTCTTCGTACAATGCAGGAGCAAGCCCAAGCAATCTGCAAGGTCTTATCCACAGCCTTTGACTCTGTGTTGACATCTGACAAGTCCTGACCTCTGTAGTCCCATGGAAACTGGCCCATCTGAGAGCTCGCCTGGTCCTGCATCTTCCTGCTTTGGATCTGCAGTGGTGACCTACGAGAGGGCGTAAAGCCCCGACCCAGTGTTCTAAAGGAAGTGTAACGTGTGAAATATCAGTGGCCACGCAAAGGTGTCACTAACAGTAGGATAACTTCCAATAAATTACCTACTTTCTGGGCTAAAAGGAAACCTTGAGGCTGGACAGATGGCTAAGAGCACTTGCAGAGGACTTGGGTTCAGTTCCCAGCACCCACAAGGTGGCTCAAAACTGCCGGTGACTCCAGTTCCAAGAGAGCTGACTTCCCCTTCTGGCTTCCTCAGGTACCAGGCATACATGTGGTGTACAATACATACATGCAGCCAGTCAATGCATACATGTAATAAAATCTAAAAATAAGATAAAGAAACTTCTGTTGTCTTTTTAAAATGTACCCAGACTTACTTAATACTGATGTATCATAGACGATTGCATCTATTCATAGACGACTGAATGAGACTTGCATACTGTACCGACCCAGAGACTCGGGGTTACTTGCTTGGAAGTCTGGGTTAGGGGCAGGCATAGGCGTGAACTAGGGACCTCGATTTCACATGACCTTGGAGTAGCGACAGCAGTGTCAAGATGAAAAGCACCCTAACTGAAGGGTCCCATCCGTATACTACCCTGCACTCGGGAGTTCATCTCAGAGTCCAGAGGACCTTGGAGGGCATCTGCTGGTTTTCACAAATGGGTTTAAAAGGATCTTATGGTTCACACCCTCTCTGCCAAGTGCCAAGAGCTAATACTTGACAGAGGAAAACCATGTCCATTTAAAAGTACTTTATTTTTTTTCCAGTCAAATGACTGGTTAACAGGAAGTCAATTTATTAAACATGCTCTAATTATAAATCACTGCATTAGGACAATGAAAATAATCCGTTTAGGTTATACAGTATATACAGTTGCGCTGCAACTAGACCAAAGTAACCGAGTGAATGAATCGAGTATCACACATCTCAAAATAGCTTTCTAGGCTGCAGTTCATCCTCACCCTCAACAGATCACACTAGTCTGTGCACCATATTCTGAGTCCTCTTCCCTCCAAGTCAGACCTGATGGAAAGTGGCAAAAAAATAAAATAAAAATAAAAATGAAGCCCGAATTCCACGGCCGACACTCAAGAAATGTAAACTTTAAATATAAATAGATATCTACAATGTTTTCCTTTCAGTTACTTTTTCTTCTCAGTTTGCAGAGAGCAAATAAGAAAGGATAATAGGAGGGAAGTCGATTAAATTTCTCTTCTGGTAGAAAGCACTATCCGTTACCACACAGTAGCACCACCAGAAAGTGGGAAAATGTTTCCTAGGCATTTAAGTACCAGTGAACCTGATAGGTTAGCTTGGGACCGGAGTTCTAATGTTGATAAACATCAACGTGATTCCTCAGAGAGAGAGCTGGCACCAGGTCACCAAAGAGGACAATACAGATGCGTGGGGGGTGGGGGCACTGTAAAAGAGATACACTGTGCAAATGCATCTGCCCATCCTCTCGGGTCTACGAGAAGAGTGGCTAAAAGGGCTTAAACGACAGAAATGAGAGTAGTGAACGTAACAAGTAGTGTTGAGAAGGGGCGGGGGAGAGACTGACCTTAAATACAGATCTAACATGTTTTTACCCAGAATCTGAAAGACAGGAGGCAATCACTATATAGCATCATAAAACATTCCAGTTTGTCCTGATTGCTCTGAGACAAAGAAAGGGAAGCTCCGTGCTCGTAAGAGCCTTGCGCAGAGAGTACAGACGGAGCTGCTTCAATCAGGTGTCACCTCGACAGCATCACTGCCTTGTTGCCAAGCCTACACTTCAGTCCGTTCCTTTTGCTCACACTCCAGCTCCGGTTCACACCCTATACTCGCCTCTTTATTCCGAAAGCGTGCCAGAATTTCCCATCTCTCTACCGTGACTTTTATGCTTACAGTTATCAATAGAGGTATGGCAGTCAAGTTCATGAAACAAATGAGTTTTGATTTCTATCATATACAACCTAGTCCCCCACCCCCACCCCACATATTGTAAGTTTCAAAGTTACGTGAGGCCTTACATAGTGTAACTGGGATGTCTGGGGGGTACTGGGCTCCCCAGGATCTACAGATTTCTGATATGCTCTTGAATACAAACAACTGAACAGGCTAAAAACAGTGTGGCTACCATTCCTTTTGGAGAATCCTATTAAAGACAAGACACTAAGCAGAGCAGGTGTCCTTGGGGGCTGGGAGGGGAAGGCAGTGGCACACACCAGGACACAATGAGGCATCTGCCTCTCACTGTGGCCCGCACCTACTCGTGTACAGTTGCTTTCTGAGTGACGGGGGACGTTGAAGGAGGCAAATCCTAAAACACCTAGGGCACACAAGCTGATTTCAAGGGCCTTTTGCAATCCATCATCCTCAGTTTTCAACCAAATTCAGGAACTGCAATTTAAGAATACTGGCGCAGATCAGACTGCTAAAAGTGCGATGTCCTAATAGCCCATCAGTAGTATGCCAGGTACAACTGTCCACGACAACGGGTCATACATACATGCAGGAGATCATGGCAGCTGCCACCTTGGGCTGGGGCCGGAAAAGTACAAGGCTAATGTGTAAATTGCCAAGTTGCTTTAAACAGACACTGGCTGGGTTTCAGAGGAATATGTCTTACAGGGGAATGGATGGCATCTGTGGACAAAGTTCAGGGCAACAGACTGAAGCAGCACGGTTCCGGCCTGCTGAACCGATAGTGCCAAAGCTAAGCAATGGCACAACCGCGCTAAGGAAAGCTAAGGAATCCCCAAATTCGTCTAAGCATTTTTAGGCTTAGCTACTCCTGAAAATGCAGGATCCTGGGTCTAGAGTTAAAATAGCCTTTTGCCTCCTTGCTCTTAGGACATTTGGCTTTTCCTAGTAAAAGTATAGCAATGTTGCATGAAAACCACAACCTATAAAAAAGAATCCGCTTGAATATAAAAACTGCCTTTGAGTTTTTAGAACAAAATGGTACTATGAGACGATGGGCGGCCATACGGCAGGATCCAGGAGACTGGCTATAGCCAGTCTTGGTATCAATGACAAAATGGAACGTCGTGATGAAAGAAAGGCCTTCTGCTCAGTAGCAACTCAGTCAGCAATAAAGTGCACGAAAGAGACAGGAAAGGCTCCTTTGCGGCTGGGGTCTCCATCGATGTGGCCGATCTGAAACGAGCAAGTTTGGGTCATAAACGTTAGCGACTCAGAGGGGCAGCACATACTTGCTTGTGCAGAGGAATTTCTTCTGCCCGAGAATGACGGAAAAACAGCTAAGCCATTTCTTTCCTTCCCACCTGTGCTTGTCTCCTTCCGCAAGCCTCATACACCCTCAGAGGCTACAGGGAGCAGAGAGATGTTGCCCCCGGGCCACAGCAGGACGGAAGACACCAGGGGAGTCATCTTGGATCCACTCCCACTTCGTCTGTGAATGAGGAAACTGTACTCAAAGTCATAAAACTTGGCCAAAGTAACGATGTGGCCCCATTCCTATTTCATCAGGCATTTGTAGAAAGGCTTTAAAAAAATTCAGTCTGGGTAAATAGCATAAATTTTTATGTATAATCCCATGGGTAATCTCAACCATGTTTATGATATTAGCAAATTGTCGAACTATACTTTTTTTTTTCCCCAGATTGCCACCGAGAACCCTGGGTCCTCAGGAGAGGCAGGCTCTGTAGTCATGGTAACATTTACTTCTTTTGTGGCTGTCCGGATTTTCCATGCTCTTGGAAACAGACGCTTTCCACTGGGTTAAGACTGGGTCAGGTTGGAATCCATCCACCACACAGGATGAAATACAGTCTGATTCCAATCCTGCTTCCTGGTGGTAGGTGTTGGTGGGTGTGCATGTGGAGGGGTGAGGCCAGGTTCCCGGAGCCCAGTGCTGGACTCTGCCCAGGCCCAGCCATGCGCGGGAGTTCCTCAGCAAACAGGAGGAAGGTGTGTGGGAGCTGAGGTGCCATGGAAAGTGATGGAAATGGGCTTCTTCCCTTAGTGGCTTCAAGAAAAGTGACAGAAACTACCAGCAGTGATGCTGCAGGGTGGAGCCACAGACCCACCAGAGAACTTGGGGCTTAAGCTGCAGCAGGGACAGGCAGCTACAGATGGATCAGGTCAAACTCCTTGTGGCTGACAAGCAAAGTGCCTCCCCAAGTCCCAAGGGACTTTTTGAAACACTTGGTATCTGAGTTTTGTCTACAGGACAGGGCCCCGAGTGCCCACTGGGTGGCAGTCCGTGCCGAGCTCTTTCTATGCACACTCCATTCCATGGGTTCATCCCTACACCCTCATCCCCAGCCTACCACCCATATCATCCCTGCTGATCCCCATGGCATCTCGGCTGCAGTGCTGTGCACGACTCTCTTTCGGAGATCCTACTGCCCAGGTTCCCCGCCTGTTAAGCGGCAGAGTTTGAATGGCAGGGGCTTCTAGGAGAAGCTCAGTACCCACGCTGCTCTTGTACCAGCTGGATGCTGAGCAGGGTGTAGCTTGTGTTGGGATCAAAGTGACACAGGACTCTGCCCTGAGCCCAGCTCTCCGGATGTCTGGCTCCACACATTGGCAGTGGAGGGCTGCGTGTGGAATTTATGGCCACAACGCCCCCAGTTCAGGTCAAGGGTGCTCTGGAAATGGAGCTCGAGTGGCCCATCCATTATAATAGTGAGGCGTTCACCTAAGTGATGAGGGATGTCCTTCTGAATATTATTGGTTGATGAATAAAGCTGTTTCAATGGCTTAGCAGAGTAAAGATGGGTGGAAAATTCAAACAAAGATACAGAGAGACAGAGAGACAGACAGAAGACGGAGACAAGGAGACACCATGTAGCCAGCCAAAGGAGAAAGGTGCCAGTACATTCATTACCAGTGAGCCACAGCCTCGTGGCGATACATAGATTAATTGAAATGGGTTAATTTAATAGTTAGAGCTAGCCAGTAAGAAGCCTAAGACAGTGGCCAAACAACTGTAACTGATAATAAGTCTCAGAACGGTTATTTCATATATTTCATAAGTGGCTTCAGGAACAGGCAAGCAGAGGAAAACCAGTCCAGGGGGACCAGCGGGATGGAGAACACTTCCAGCTACACCCGAGGACAGATCAGGCCCACTCAGAGGAGGATGTCCACACAGAAGACACCAGAGGATGTGGAAGGCACCGTATGCTAATCTGGTGGCAGCAGCAGACCCAGACTGCTTAGGCTGAGGGCTTCCCTTGTGCACAGGCCCTATGCCCCCCTGACTTGTGCACAGGCCCCACGGCTCCACCCTGACTTGTGCACAGGCCCTATGCCCCCCTGACTTGTGCACAGGCCCTATGCCCCCCTGACTTGTGCACAGGCCCCATGGCCCCACCCTGACTTGTGCACAGCCCCCACGGCTCCACCCTGACTTGTGCACAGGCCCTATGCCCCCCTGACTTGTGCACAGGCCCCACGGCTCCACCCTGACTTGTGCACAGGCCCTATGCCCCCCTGACTTGTGCACAGGCCCCACGGCTCCACCCTGACTTGTGCACAGGCCCTATGCCCCCCTGACTTGTGCACAGCCCCCACGGCTCCACCCTGACTTGTGCACAGGCCCTATGCCCCCCTGACTTGTGCACAGGCCCTATGCCCCCCTGACTTGTGCACAGGCCCTATGCCCTCCTGACTTGTGCACAGGCCCTATGCCCCCCTGACTTGTGCACAGGCCCCACGGCTCCACCCTGACTTGTGCACAGGCCCTATGCCCCCCTGACTTGTGCACAGGCCCTATGCCCCCCTGACTTGTGCACAGGCCCCACGGCTCCACCCTGACTTGTGCACAGGCCCTATGCCCCCCTGACTTGTGCACAGCCCCCCCATGGCCCCAACCTGACTTGTGCACAGGCCCTATGCCCCCCTGACTTGTGCACAGGCCCTATGCCCCCCTGACTTGTGCACAGGCCCTATGCCCCCCTGACTTGTGCACAGGCCCTATGCCCCCCTGACTTGTGCACAGGCCCCACGGCTCCACCCTGACTTGTGCACAGGCCCTATGCCCCCCTGACTTGTGCACAGCCCCCCCATGGCCCCAACCTGACTTGTGCACAGGCCCTATGCCCCCCTGACTTGTGCACAGGCCCTATGCCCCCTGACTTGTGCACAGGCCCTATGACCCCCCCCCCCTGACTTGTGCACAGCCCCCACGGCCCCCAGACTCACCCACCACTCCTGATCTTCTTCTCCATCCACAATGATCACATCCCCCTCAGAGAAAGTCAGCTCATCTGGGTTGTCGGCCACGCAGTTGTAAAGCGCTTTGACTCGCTTGGGCTTGGCCTTGGTCTGTGTCAGAAGAGAAAGGGTGAGGGGCTATTGCAGGGGCCAGTGTGAGAGAAAGACAAGGTCATAGGTAGAGAAAGAGCCTCTCTCTTGTGCTTGCCTCATGAGCCACGCACTTGGGCTGGGAAACTCACAGAGGTCAGGCAAACCGGGATAAGCCTGGGAAATGAAACACCCGGGGTCTGGCACTCGTGGGGACTATACTGTGGCAGTGAACAGATGGTCAAGCTGGTCAGCTCCCCAGTCAAGAAACAGCACCAGAAAAAAGCCCTCAGGCCTCCGCCCAGGAGAAACAGAAAGCATGGTTGCCTTGGAGCAATCCCAATGGGTAGAGCCAAGGACAGGATAGCAGGCTTGTTCACTTACCGCCTGTGACTTCCTAGGCATGGGTGCTGGGGGCTGCAGGGCCATGGCATTGGTCAGAGGACCTGGAGTTTCTGTTCAAAGAGATCAATCCTCTGCGTTAGGGCCACGACAAAGCAACTTTACAAGACACCCCCAGCCCTACCCCATCCATTTTAACTCTGAGACAGCAGCTGTAAGCGCCACAGAGTTGTGTCTAAAAGCAGGGCTCTCCGTGTATTTTGTGGTATCAAGAGAGAAATCCTGTATAAGGCAGAGAACTTCCGGGCTTTACAGTGTGAGAAACTTAAGCTTCCAGGCCCTGACCAGGGCTGACCAGCTATCTAGAAGTGCCACCCCCACCCACCCACAAATCAACCTGTTCCAAGTTAAATAATTACCAGGCACTCTTGGCTGGCCTTTGTTGATCAGTGGGGTTGGCTTGTCAGTCCTAGAAAGAAGGAAATACAGACGTATTGATCACCCAGGCTACCTGCTCCAACCTTATGCCCTTGATAAGGGATCCCGATCTGTGCTTAGCTGGTGCTTGCTGTAACCTGCTACCTAGCCCCACCCTTGAAAAGGGAAAGGTCCAGAGCAAAGTGCTACATCCTGATCCTAAACCCAGCACGGCAGGGACCCGTGCTCACAGTGGCCTGGGGCAGACGCTAAGCACCCATCACTGCTTCCACTCATTTGCTTACTCCAGCCCAGGCTTGAGCCTCCATCGTCCTGTGAAAGGGGAGGGGCTGGAGCTTCATATCAGGCCTGGGTGGCTCTGCCAGGGTCTCTGCAGACATCACATCACCACAAGTCACACACAGCATCATGACATCACACATGCTCTGGGAACCAATGTAGCTGATGGCAGGCCCACTGAACCCTGTGTCTAGCATTTCCTCTAGCATAGCCGTGCAGTAGAGACAGACAGGAGTGGCTCTCACAGCTGGCAGAGGGGGGCTCTGTCTACTCAGATTCACCACTGGGGAATCTGCAGAGAAGACTTTTCACCTGCAGAAGATGGGACACTAGTTCTGCAAATTCTCTAAACAGAAAAGGGACCAGGGTCTGGGGAGGGTTAAGAGGGCCTTATCTTCTGTAGCCTAGGGATGCTGGGGGACCTAGCAGGAAGTCAGACAAACAATTGGGCAGGCGAGCCTTGGGAGGGGCTGAGGAACAGGGAGGCAGCCTGGGATGGCATTCTTTCCACAACAGGTCACTTCCTCTGCAGCCCTAGTGAGTCTGTCTGGGTGCTGGTCTGCAGACTCAGGATGAGAGGGAAAAGAACACAACTTGGTTATATTCTTATTTTCAAGGGACTGAAAAACCATAAACAAAGACCCAACTTGATCCCCACTGCCTCTGGGCACATATGTCCTAGCAGACATTATAAGCTGTGTTGCCGACAACCTACTCTGTGGTCAATGAAGGGCTCCCAAGAGATACTCAGCAGAGGACCATAGTCAGCCAGCTTTGCCCTCAAAGGCCAGGTAAAACAGAAGAAGAGTCACTAGTTCAAGGCTAACTTAGGCTAATACATAAAAAGTAAAAGGCCAAATTTTTGTGAGTTAGTCTCTATGACAACCGTTTAGCTTTGTCTGCTAATGAGGTGGGAAGGTACCATGGATGGTGTTGCCATGCCAGCAAAATGTCACTTACAATTGTGGTGGTTTGAGTGAGAATGGCCCCCATAGGCTCATACATTTAAATACTGCTTGGTCCCCAGTTGGTGGAACTGAATGGGAAGCCTCAGGAGGTGTGGTCTTGTTGAAGGAAGTCTGTCATTAGGGGTGGTGAGCTCTGAGGTTTCAAAAGCCTATGCCAGGCCTGGTTAGTGCCCTCCACCTGTCAGCCTCGCTCCTGTGGCTCAGGACGTGAGCGCTCACTGTTCCAGGGCCACGCCTGCCTACTTGCTGCCACGCCCCACCCTGATGATGATGAGCTCAGACCATGAAACCATGAGCCCCAATGAACTCCTTCTGTAAGTTGCCATGACCACGGTGTCTCTTCACAGCAAGAGAAAAAAGGAACGAGGATACAGGCACTAAAACCTGCAAGCGCAAGAAATCTCACATGCCGCAAAACCCACCAATAGCTTGGGACTCGTGGGCATAAGTGGTGGCGGCAGCCGGCCTGTGGGCCTGCTCTGGCTGTCTCCTGCTCTAAGAGGACAGGTACGAAATGACAGGTTTATATCTTGTTCAGAATGGTTAGGGGAGGAGTGGGCTTCCATTGCAAAGACTATACATCATGTCTTCCTTAAACTGGAACTCTACCAGCAGTGACAGCCTGGTTCCATTCATGGAAATCTGCCGCGAATGAGTACGCCCTAACATCATCTGCTTTCTCATCCCCCACCTTCTCTTTCAGTTGGACTAAAACCAGTGGGAAAACTCATCTGCAGCCCTAGCTTGGCTCTTGTGAGCCCCGGGGAAGCGGCTGGCAGGGATGCCATGACCTGGCGCTTGCCGGCTAGTACCACTGATCTCACGTACCCTCGGAGTGCCAGGAGCCCACTGTTTCTTGTCCAGAACTTCAAGACATGACCTGGCACCATAAAAAGTAGCACACAGGAGGCAGAGAATCCAAGAACATTACAAGAGGGAAGAGGAAGGGCACACAGGGACCAGGAGAGGCACAACCCTCGGCTGTTAGCAAAGGGGCCGGGGAAGCATATTTGTCACGGTGTTAACTCAGCAGCCAACCTTGCTTCAAACCACTGTTTAAGAATATCACAGTACAAGTGTGCACTTTGTTCTAGCAAGATGTCTTGGCAAAGCGGTACACAAGCATTCTGATTTTCAAATGTCATGCTGTAGCCTGGGACTGTTGTTCAGTGAGGAGCACACTCATAGCAGGCATGAAGCTCTGGGTACCACCCCCAGTACCAAGAAGAAAGCAGGGTGGGGAGAGAGGAATAAAGAGGGAAGAAGGTGGGAGGGGAGCGATAGCATATAAAAGTCCTTTCACTCCCCCAAGCAAAAGTGAAAATCCAAATCAAATGAACAAAGACCTGAAAAGGAAAGAATGTCTAGAAATGTCAGAAAGAATTGTGATTAGCCCAGCTGACCAAGCAGGAAACGCTTACATCAAGCTAGGGGAAGTCCTAGAATAGTCCCCAGGTATTCAGTAACATCCCTGTCAGGCCAAAAGCCTCTGCAAGTGGGAGATGCAGCAGTCTGTGCAATAAACAAGAGGCTTCGCCAAGAGCAAACGACAGCAGAAATCCCCAAAGCTACGTCAGGAACCGGCAAGTCCCTGGACTTCCAGCTACCCGTCCCCAGTGCACTGAAGACGGCTTCCATTCCAGGGAGGGCATGGCATAGGACATCTCACCTAGGGACACCGGGGCAGCTGGGGAGAACATCTTCAAAGCAGAGGGATTAAGTGTAAGATTAATTTTAACGTGACTCCCAGAAATCATATACCTTTTAGGCAGACATACTGAACCTAGGTTGCCCAAGGGTGAAAAACAAAACAAAACACTCAGACTGTGAGATCTGTAGACAAACAGCAATACCACCTAGGAAAACCTATTGTTAGTGCCTGGATATGAAACAGTCCCTCCGAAGGTTCCCATGTTAAATGCTCAGTTGCCAGATGATGTACTTTGGGGAGGTGGTGTTAATGTAGTGTCACTTCAACTGTACTTTAATAGATAAAGCCTACCTGACGATCTGAGAGTAAAGCAGCCCCTCTGCTCAGCCTTACAGACCAGGTCATGGTAACACACACCTTTAATCCTGGTAGCCACAATAACACGCACCTTTAATCCCAGTAGCCACACTCGTTGTCATAGGAACCGACCAGGCAGAGTATGTTTTTAATCACAGTGGAACATGCCTATAATCCCAGCCCTAAAGAAGATTATAAAATGGAAGGAAACGGATCTCAAAAACATTCTCATTCTGAGATTCCTGGAGGCAGGATCGCTACTTCGGACTGAGGTTGAGGTAAAAGCCAGGTAAGTAGCTGGCTGCTTTGCTTTTCGGATCTTCAGGCTGAACCCAAATTTCTCTCTGAGTTTTTATTTAACCATGCTTCATTAAAGGGAAACAGCAAGTAGGAGACAGGGCCACTAGGGGCATGCCATTGCAGGGCCTAGCATGGCTACGGCCCATTCTCCATTCCAGATCCCTGCTTCCCGCTGCTATGAGGTCAACAGTTTGGTCCCTGCCGCGTGACATGCTTGCCTCCCCACAGGCCAACCACAGTGCAGCCAAGTGGCCCTTGGTTGAACTGTGAACCAAAGTAAGCCCCTCCTTCACACTGCTTCTCCTGAGCCTCCGTGACAGTGAAGAAATATCACGTGCAACCTGGCCTGAGGGTGTGAGGTCTCACCTGATGCAGGACAGAGGCACGCAGGGACATTTACAGGAAACGGCTTCTACCACGCAGAGGCCAAACCCGAGAAGCCAGCAAGGCAAGTGCCCATCCCTCCCCCAAATCATCCAGTTCTTAAGAAGTGAGATATAATAGAGCCCCCATGAGACAAAACCCGGATGCTATAAAGAAAGTTCGATCTCCTGTGAGGATGGAAATGGAAAACTAAACAGACAAAATTGAGAAAGCCCCTCTGGAAGTATATGTATTTTAAACAGGCACAGAAACAACATGGGGATTGAGGAAGATGGTGGCAGAATGCCCACTACTGGAGAATCCAGCTGGGGACGGCGCTCCAGGCCCCACCTCTAGGGGGCAGGCTTTGGTGACGGGTATGAGAAGCTAACATGCGGCCCCCACCCCTTTTCCTCTTCAAAGGACGATGTGGGAGGAGTCAGAAAGACGTGGGGCCTTGAGTCTGGGGATCAACCAGGCACATGTACCCAGATTTCACCTCTGGGATCTGGGGAAGCTGCCGGAACATTTGGATAATTCGATAAAACCAAGATGGCACATTTAAAGGAATGGCCAATGCGGCTGACAGCTGAGAAGGGGGAGTTATATTAAAAGAGACGGGGGGGGGGGGCTGGGGGTGAGTGATCTTCTGATCAGACTAAAAATCCCAGCAGGGCACAGACGGCCTGGGTAGCGGTTGGGGAGGGAGGGTGGCGCTAGAGGCTGCTGGTGCTAGATCTGGAGCTGACCTGACCCAAGCAGGGAAAGAAGGCTTCGGCGGCCTCTAGGTCGGGTGGAGGCAGAGCCAGGAGAA
The DNA here is from genome assembly GCF_037038515.1 of Microtus pennsylvanicus. Lineage (NCBI taxonomy): Eukaryota > Metazoa > Chordata > Mammalia > Rodentia > Cricetidae > Microtus > Microtus pennsylvanicus. The sequence goes on from NC_134586.1 coordinate 97,495,992, forward strand.
TGTTCTCAGGAAGGAGCGACTGCATGACTGAGAAAGGGAGTGGCAAGTGGGCCTGAGATGATGAATGCAGGGCCCCACTACCCTGTGTCCCAACAGAACCCCCTCCACACACCCAGCACCGATCATGCAAATAATAAGGCAAAGTAACACGGCCTGGCCTGTCTGGGACGGCCTGTCCTGGGCCCAGGTCTTCAGAGAGTCACACCACCGGAAGAGATCGTATGCATGAGGGCACTGTGGTCAGCAGCCTGGCTGAAGTGTTGCTGAGGCAGCAACAGCTTCCAAGTCCACTAAGTGGGGAGCCCTCCAGACACCTGCCTTTACCAAACGATTTCCATCCTATGGTGTGTGTGCCAGCTATGGCAAAGACAAACTACTCCAGTGTGTCACCCTGTAACCCTGGTGACGGGACTCGTGAACCATGCACAGAGTTAAGAGAGTGTGTCTCATAACATGCAGTACTGGCGCCATCTCTGTGAGAGGAGGCGGATGTGGTGATATGAGCTCCTGGTTCCAATAGAGAGAGCTTCAGACCACAGAAAGAGATGAAGGAAAGTGTGTGTACACAGACATAGGTATCCTGTAGCCCTGACCACGTCACCTCCCACCCAGACCGCACACCTTAGAAGCGAATCCACAAAAAGAAGACTCAAACAAAATCTACTTTCTACTATAAAAGCATAGATTCAGAGATGGGGGGCCGCTGAAGAGATAGCTCAGTGGCTTAGAACACTGGCTACTCTTCCAGGACACCGGTTCGATTCTCAGCACCCACATGGTGGCTCAAAACCACCTTTAGTTCCAGTTCCAGGGACTCTGACACCCTCATCTGGCCTCTTTAGGCACCAGAGATTGCATGGTACAGACATACAAGAAGGCAAAACACCCATAAACATAAAATAAAATTAAAAAATTTTAAATGCTTTCAAAAAGGTAACTGGATCCCTCTGCAGTGTGTGCATGAAGGAAAAAGCCCTTGTCTATAGGAAACATTCAGTGACCCTGTGGAAGGACCATGCATTCAAGATGATGTTTCCAGGGAGCAAAACAAAGAGCCAGTGGGAGCTCAGTTTCTTAAGAACTTGACTCCAAAAATCCCAGTGTTTAATGCACAAAAATCTAAATTGATTATGCAGGTTTAAGATCTAAGCTTGTAATACACCTTCAGCTAAACCCTCCTCGCAGAATTACCGTTAAGACCCTCAAGGGCTGGTCAGTAAGTTACACAGCACTTGGCCTCTCACCCTAGCGTGGCAGAAACACGGGAGATTTCCAGGGCTCACACAGAAATCCCAAGAGATGCAGAAATGGGGCCAAGGCCATTGGAAGCCCTCTGAATGGGAGCAGTGTTGGCTGCTGTGGCCAGGCACAGAGCGGCCAGGCAGGGGCAACGGTTACCCGGAAGCTGGCTTCTTCTGAGGCAGGCGGCTGGGTGGCTGAGGCGGCAGGGGTGGGGGCTTGCTCTGCGAGGCCCCGGCTTGGGAGGGCTTGCTTGGCTGGCTCATGCCTTCTAGTGCGGCTGACGTCTTAGCCGCAGGCGGGGGTGGTGTGGTGGTCAGGGGATCTGTGGAGAGAAGACGGGGGAGGGAAAGAGAGCGTGAGTTACCCAGGTCACATACCTAGTCTCTTTCTGGAGACTTTTCCCTCTCTAGCATTCTTCTGGGAACACCCATGGCTGCTTCTCAGCTTGTCTCCTCTGGAAAACTGCGAGGAGCAAACCCATGAGGAAAGCGAGCCTCAACTACTACTGAAACTTTGCTGAGGTTTGTGTGTGTTTAGCTGGAAACCTATGTTGGGGCCGGCCCTGGATTCTGTGGCCGACTGCCCCAAAACCAACAGAGTATGCCAGAGTCTGAGGTTAGGTTTAAAGCTGGCATCTGCCCTAGGGAGCCCAGGGTTCTTCTTGCATCAAATGACCCACCACCCAACGGGAACTGAATTTTATATACCCCACTGGCCTCTAGGGGGGCGGAGTAAGCTCTGAGGACAAACTGTGACAATCGTGGTATGGGGTCCCCAGTCTGAGGGGAGAGGTGACGGTGTCTACTACTCTCTGTACTGTCTAGATGACAGGCTGTGGCTCAGAGGCAAACTGACTCCGCTAGAGTGGGCAGAGCCGTTTAAAAAAACCAAAACCAACAGAGTGAGGTCATGTGTCTGGGCCTTCCCTCACCCCACCCATTTCAAAAATAACAGAGTGCCAGGCCCTTGTCGACGGCCTGCTCGAGATGGGAGCAAACGTATATGGAACAAGAAGGAGGGGGGATTTAGTTCACAGTCTCTCTCCCTCTCTTCCCTTTTCTGTCTTAACAGAAACGCTCAGGAGCACCATATTGAGAGGCAGAAGGGAAGGCAGTTGTGAGCCCTCCTAATGCTTGACCTGAGGACACTGCAGCTGGACCCTGCCCCAGATTCTCTGCAGCGTTTCCTGGACACACGCTGCAGTTGCAGCTGCTAACATGGTCCCTCTTGGCAATCCCTGCAGAAGGGCTAGGGTGTTTTCTATTTAAACCGCAGGCACCGTGGCCTAGGAAGAGCTCCAGTGCCCCAGAAGCAACAGATTCAGAAACTCCTTAGGCCAAGGCAGGGGGCAGGGAGCAGACGGGGCTGGTGTCACTCACCCAGTAGAAAAAAAAAACCCAAAACGTTTGGCTCTGCAGCAGGAGAAAGGCCGTTTCCCACTGCCTGGCTCCCAGCGTGGGGAACTGCCAACTATACACTGGCATGAAAAGAATCTCATGCCAGATCATGACTGAAATGACCACCCCCAAATCACTTTACAGCTAAAGGAACTGGAAGGATGTTGTGTGGAGAGGGAGAGAATGTTGTTAAATGCTGGCGAGACAGAGAAAAGAGTGAGCCATCTTGGGAGTGGGGTGAAGGAACAGATGGGGGCTTGAGGTAGAGACTGCAAGGGTTGGGGCCACACGGGCAACATCTGGTATGTATCTGTGGGCAGCCCGCAGTGGTCTCCCCCAAGTGGCTGCCAACAGTGCCCCCTGTTTTCCAGATTCATAAGGCCCACTGGCAAGAAAGGAAAAAGGAGGAGGAAAAAAAAACGTACTGGTAGACGTCACTCGCAGAGGGGGCAGCGGTGGGTGGACAGCTGGCAGATCTGACGAAGATCGCTGCCTGCTGACACCGTCCACACCTACAGAGTTTGTCTTCCACAGGGTGTTAGCCGAGGTGGCTGCCTGAACTAAACCCACACGCATACACACACGCACACACAGGCACGCACGCGCACACACACACAGAACAAAAACAGAAACAAAACACTTTGTTATTGATCCTCTCTCTCGTAAAATGGTCAACATGAGCCTTCTAGAACAGCAACAGAACCCTGAGGATTTACTCTTTTCCCTAGTAGGGAAAGGGAGATGCACCCAGAAATCCTAATGACAATAATAAAACAATAAGCTGCTCCAGGACATCCTCACAGGTGGCCTTTTCGATCTGATGGCGAGCTTTTAAAATGCCACGGTTCGCAGGAGGAAATAAAAAGCCATAAATCTACTGAGCACTGCACTCAGGGCTTCTGGAGCCTCTGCTCATCTCTGCCCTTCTATTACCTCCCAGAGAGACCCTGTTCTCAGCCAGTGTGGGCAAGAGGAAGGGTGTGTTCCACACACGAGGGCCGGGGCTCTCCCCAGCCTCCTGTAACATCTATCTGCCTGCAACTCAGCACGTATGATCCGGTAGCTTCAGGTGACCCCTAAAGTGATAGCACTTCCCTGGTCGTGGTCTTTCTCACTGTGTGCCACTTACTCAAATGCACAGGGGTGGCTAAGGTAGAGTCGGGCGTGGCAGAGAGGAGATACGCCCTCCCACGCCAGCACCAGGGCTGCAGCCTTTACTGCCCTATGGTGAGGAAGTTCTGCGCCCCGCTGTGGCATACAGGGCAGCAGTAACTCCATTCTCCATCCCGGGGTGCGAGAATACCATCTTCGTGCCAAGCATGGACCCTTGAGCAGGGAAGATGCGGGATAAGGGCGCAATTTCCTTCATGTGAAAAGAAAATAGAGCTAAATATAGAATGGCCAAAAAAATGGAAAAAGCAATCCCTCCGATTCCAGGACTGCAAGAAACCAATACGAGGAGCTGAGCCATCCTCTCCTACTATCCAACAGAATGACAGAAATCTCTCCTGCCACAGAGTCAGCACAAGCTGCTTCTGGGAATGCAGATACCCAGTCTCTGTGACACTCGGCCTTTCAGAATTAACACACATCTCTGGGAAAAAGAACCAGTAATATGTCTGTAAGGACCTGCACTGCCCTGGACAGCCTGTAGGAGGCGACAGGGAGTGTTCATAACGTCCAGAAGGAATCAAAGGTGGGGGTGCCCGTGGGAGCAGGGAGTAGAGGGTCTGCTTTTCGTGCTTTTGCTCCTCAGTGACTCACTAGCCTCCTGGAGTGTTAAGGCAGGGAAGGGACACATGTGGTCTGTCCAGCTGCTCTTCCGGATACTCAATATCCATTACCACCATACACTGCCCACCCCTTCCTCGCCACCGGCTGCAGCAAGGGAACATTTGCAATGTTTTTATGCATGGCAGCCACAGCCCAGAGACAGCAAGTGGAAACTACGATTCTTTCCAGGGAAGCCCCTCCTTGACCTTGAAGGTCCTGAAGACTACCACCTAAGACTGGCAGCTTGTCAGAGCTGGGCTGGCCATCTGCTGGCCACTTCAAGAAGCAGAGTGGCTGGGTGCTCTTCACTATCAGACGAACGCTTTTGTGTTTCTGTATTTGCAAAAAAAAGCAAACAAACACACACGCAAAAAAAAGTCACCTGTTGAGTGGACCTGCTATGTTCAGACGGGGTAGGTTCCTGAGCTGCTCACACTTAAGACATCAGGAAGGTTCAAACATTTGAGGTTCCTACAACTAGGCTGAGCACTGTCCCCCAAGTTACTACTTTAACTCCTTCATTTCAAAGGTATGCTAGACACACAAAGTCCTCATGTGTCTTAAGCTAGCCCCGAGGAAGAAGAAAGGGAATCATCAGGACACCGGGAGGGGACCAAGAGGGGAGCGGATGAGAGCACAGTGTGACGGGCAGCGGAGGGTATCCTAGCTGGCCAGCTGCAAGCTGTCACCTCTGGCTGGCCTGGGACAGCCCTGTATCACCCTGCACACTTCCTCTGCCAGAGTAAGAACCCAAGTACAAACTCTACAGGTTTGGCAAGGTGAGAGCGAGGGAATTCCTTAAGGCAGCAGAGAAAATAGCTACAGAATAAACACCCATGCATCAAACTTCTCAAAGTCAAAGCCCATAGGCATTTGAAGGGACTCAAAATCGTATACCTTTGCCGCCAACGTTGCGTGGTGGGAGCGGGGGTGCACTGGTGGTGCTGGGGGGTAACGACTGAGAGGAGGGCGGGCTGCCACTCAGGATGGCTCCGTAGGTCTCGTTCTGCAAGATGCTGGGCCCGAAGCCCCTCTGCTTGTCCTTGGTGAGGTTTGCGGTATCTCTGGCCAAAGACACGGCATTGGGCTGATACTGGCTGGACCCCAGCTGGTAGAAACTGACAGGCCGGTCCTCTCGCCGGTTAGGACTGGGCTGCAGAGAAATGCCGAGGGTGAGAGCATGAGCTGGAGGTATGGCTTTCCCTGCGTGATATCAGCTCTGTGAACAGTGAGACGCAGCCATCACAGCTGCGTGGTAGGCACCATTTCAGCCTGACATATACCACTTCATTTGAGCTGCAGGATTTTAAATCCCACCCATCTCCTGTCTTATAATCAAGACATGGCCGGGCGGTGGTGGCACACGCCTTTAATCCCAGCACTCTGGAGGCAGGCAGAGGCAAGCGGAGGCAGGAGGATCTTTATGAGTTCGAGGCCAGCCTGGTCTACAAGAGCTAGTTCCAGAACAGGCTCCAAAGATACAGATAAACCCTGTCTCAGAAAAAAAAAAAAATTGAGACACACACACACACACCTACAGAGTCGTGGCTTACTAACTGCAAATCTTTCTTCTGTGAAGGACTTTAAACAGAAGCTATTTCATCTTACCAACCAGCTACTTCAGCCTAGCTACATGCTATCCTTGAGGATCCCTTCCCTAACACACTATCTTAAGGGACAGAAGGCCCTGGCCACAGAGCAGCGCTCGCTCTCTACCAATACTGTGCTTAATTCAGCGCAGATGAACAAGTCCTTTTCACTTTCCTCTGAACTGTTGAGCTGCTGAGGGCCCAGTAAATCGGGGGTACTGCAGTTAAGTCTTAATTCCTGGATTATCACTTGCTTCAAAAAAAAAATAGTGTGTTCTTTGTGTATGTGTATTGGTATACGTGTGGAGGCCAGAAGACACTGTGGGACTCAGTTCTCTCCTTCCACCATGTGAGCCCCAGGGATCCAATTCAGGTCCTCAGGACTGGCAGAAGTACCTTAGTGCTTTTATCAATAAAGATTTATTGAGTCAAGAATATATCCTGTAGGCAAAAAAAAAAAGAAAGAAAAAAGGAAAAAATATTTATTGAGCTACAACCATGTTCTGTCATTTATAGATCCATACTGTAGGAAACACTACGAATGGATGTTACGGGCTTTTCTATCACGGATGGTTCAACAGCCCTCAGAAATGCTTTCTTCCATTTGTATCTATTGATCGTGTATTATACTTTACATTAGAACATTAAAGTTGTATGGGGGAAGAGACATTAAACCATGAAAATGTGCTTGACCAGGTCCTTCCTCTCATGTTCCTAGAGAACATACTGCACACCTGGCAGTGTGCTGTGGAGGGAGCTAGGAAGGGTCATAACAAGGACTGGAGGGAGGCTGCCTATTCTTGGCTGTGCAACCACAGACCCGTGTGAAGATGGCATCGTCCTGAGGTACCCCCAAGGTGTGCTTGGCTGTGTGTGTGAGAGGGAACTGGACTAGGACTACAGCCCTATGCTCGATCCAAGGCTGTGTGAAAACACTTATGTCCTTCGGGCTGAGCCAGCCTCTCCTGAGACTCCATCCAATGAAAGGAGTTGAATCCAGTGAACTCTAAAGGCAGCTGAGTAGTTCCCATGTGCTGGTTTCTAAGGTCACTCGGGTAAACATGACTAGCCACATAAACAGTGTCACCTGCCTGCAGGACCTGATGCTGTATAATGGCTCCATGGCAAGCAGGGTGCTCTCCCCCACAAGCCACCTACAATCATAGAACGCCTGGCCCGTTCTTCCATTGGTGTGGGCTGGAGAGGAGGCAGGGAGAGAAACAGGAAGGGGAAGACTGGATCCCACCGAGATCAATGAGCACACAAAACATCCAGCCACGGAAGCCATCAGGCCATGGAAACCATCAGGCCACAGAAACACTTCACGAGGGAGGGAGGCACAGACCTGAAGCTTCTCGTCCACATCATCGTCGCTTTCATCCAGGTCCTCATGCAGCAATCGCCATTCATATTCGACGTGAACGTGGGAATTAAATCTTCCTGACAAGGCCTGAGTCAGCTAAGGATGAAGAGGGACAGTTAGTGTTGCTACCCCTGTGTTCAACCACAAAGGACAGACACTTATGGCTGTCCAGGCCAAGAATGAACAAGTCGTGGAGGAGGGCCTGGAGGACTCACGGGGAGATTCCACTCTGCTCCAGGACAGCTCGTTAAATCCCCGATCTTCCTGGCGGTCCCTGGACCTGATATGCAGGATAACCCAAACCTCCCTGTCAGTGATTCTCTGGAAACCATGCGGTATGCCACACAGGCAAGGGATTGGGGGACCTAAAAGGTGATAACCATCTTACAGGTATTAGTACAGCATGGGAGAAACTGGACCTCAGAAGGAATGAGTTCGTTACCAAGCCAGTCTTCTCACAACAACAGAAATAAGCCCTATAGGAAATTATGTCCCTTTCTTTAGTCCTCTCATAGAGAGTGGCCGATTAATTCCACTCCATCTGTACAGGAGGTACGCCAATTTCTTATGTGTAGTTCATGTTTGGGGCTTAATTGTTCCCGAGTCAGTTGTGTGACTTTGGGTGAGTCACTTGACTCTTTTGTACCTGCTTCCTCATCCAAAAACGGGGGATGATAGGTTACATAACTTGATGGGTGGAGTCCACACCAGCGCCTTTGCTTATCGTCTACTTGTGCGGCATGGAGGCTGAGTACTCATAGTGTATTTGCGTTAATAAAATTCAGCAATTCTGACGATAACTTTGCAAAGAGGTACAACTAACTCAGCTTTACAAATGAGGAAACAGCCCACTGCAAGCCCAGGACTGGGGAGCCTTCCACTGTCCGCAGCGACTCTACTTCCACAAGAGAAGAGAAACAAAGCACAGAAACCTGCAAGCTCTGGGTTGAAGGATACAAGTAGGAAAGCCGGCTGCACACGCTGGCGAGAGCCAGGCATTCATGGGTACCACACAGTGGGAGGTCCATCCTTTCCTCCGGCTGTCTGAGGAGCCGGGGCTACCATCATGGCCAATAAGCACACACTGAGTCACAAGTTTCACCACGAGGGGTAGCCATCTGGATAAGGAAGGTTTCTGAAGGCTCTTGAGAGTTCCTCCAGGTCAGTGAGCACTGGGCTTACCCCAGCAGGTGTATACTGCTGTGTGTGCCTTGTCCTTGTCAGTGTCCAGAGAGCCGGGCTCGACTCCACCCCACCCCGCCCCCGACTCCATCACGTCCCAGGCCATCTGTCCATGGCGGATGCTCACCAGTTCCTCACAGTGTTCATGCTTGAGCCGCTTGGCGATGTCCAACGGCGTCTCTCCTGACTCGTTGGCTGAAAGTCAAGGGAGGGTAAGGAGACATCAAAACTTGGCCTTACGCATAGCATATAAAACATCTGCAAAGACACGGATGTTGAAGGCTCGGTCCCCAGCTGGTGGTGCTGTGGAGGTGCCTGGATCTTGAACTCATCATTAAGCGTTTCTCAGCCTTTTGTGTTTTATTGCTTGGGAATTCTGCTGAGTTCTGTAGCGCCATCTCAATTCAGTAGGTCCAGGGCCACAGCGCAGGGGATGCCGTCATCCATCCCATTAGAAGCACCCTTGGAGACACGCCCAGAGACTGGTTTCCATGGTGATCCCAATGAATCAGTCCCATGAAGCTGATAACGAAGATTATCTCGTGCAGTGTGGGGACACCTCACTAAAGAAAGCGGTAGTCACGGGATGCAGTCAGGTTAACCTGGGCAGGGCTGGCTGCCACTTAGTCGTACAGGATACAATAGCGTAGAGAAGCCATGGTTTTGAAAGAAAGGATGGCACTACCTAAGAACCACTGAGGCAGCCAACCAACTAAAGCCGTGACTCTAGTTACAAGCGATCCAGAGGGCAAGAGCATGCAGAGTGGGTGCCACCCCCCCACACACACACTAGAAGGTAGTGAGCCCTGTAGGTTAGACATTTGAGCTGGCCCTTTCTTCTTTTGGGCTTTGCTTTCCTCTTCCCCCTTCTTTTTAAATCCAGACAGGTTATCTCTAAATAGCTCTGCCTTGCTAGAACTTGCTGCAGAGACTGAGCTGGCTTCAAACACATAGTCATCCCCCTGCCTCTGCCTCTCAAGTACATGTGCCACCACGTCTGCCTTGATTAGCTTCTGTAGTGTGGCTTTCAAGCAGAATGCATCTTTTCAACTACTCAACTGTGCCTTGGCTGGATCAGCGGGTCAAGGACCGGCAACCGAGGGGAACAAGGGGCAAGGGATATTAGGACCTGTTATAGGACGACAAATGAAAGGAGGGGGCAGTGACAGCACCTTCCGCGTCAAAAGGCTTAGTTTGACTTTGGGAGGTGAGCCAGGGTTGCTACACAGCCGCTCTAGATTCACCCAGCTCAGGGCTTCTGCGAGGCCTACGCTCAGCATTCCTGAGGGCTGCCGGTGTGGCCACAGGCTAAGACAGACAGTAGGCGGAGCCTGTCACGTCACTCTGACGACACTCTGACAGGTTGAGAGAAGTGCAGAGCTGCAGAAAGGAGGTCAAGGGGGGCCAGCAGAGCCCTCACCCACACCCCAGTGCGCCCCGGGCAGCTCACCTATCTCAATGGACGCCTTTCCCCGCAGGAGCAGCTTGAGGCACTCGGCGTTGTCGGTCAGGCAGCAGTAGTGCAGGGCCGTGCTGCCCTTGCCTGTCTGTTTATCCAGGTTCCCGCTGCTCGGAACACGGACAGAGAGAGATAAAACAACAGAGTCACGGGCCAGAGGACTGCCCTGCATGGGGAGACGTGCATTAGCAGAACAGTCATCTCCACAGTGGGTGGGTACCACTGTGAAGGCGGTCAGGGAACGAGCCGGCTCAGAGATGCAACGAAGACAGAGAAGACCAACAATGAAAGGTGGCTGTGCTGTTGCTGAGTTTGGGCTAAAGCAGCGGTTCTCAACCTGTGGGTTGCAACGCCTTGGTGGTCAGACGACCCTCTCACAGGGGTTGGGTATCAGACAGCCTGCATGTCAGATACTTACAATTCGATTCACAGCAGTAGCAAAATTACAGTTATGAAGCAATGTCCCTCCTGTCACACCAGAGAAGAAGCAAACTTTTCATTTTGTTCCTTTTCTTTTCTTTCATTTTTTTAAAAAAAGGTTATTTTATTTCATATGTATGGGTATTTTGCCTGCATGTATGTCTGAGCCACGTGTGCATGCCTGGTACCAATGGAAACCAGAAGAAGGCATTGTGTTCCCTAGGATGGGCGGTAGAGACGGTTGTGAGCCACCATGTGGGTGCTGAGGATTGAAGCCGGGTCCTCTGGAGGAGCCCCTAGTGCTTTTAACAGTTGAGCCATCTCTCCAGCCCCCTTCATTTTGTTTCCTGATGTTTCTGTCTGGGAAGGGAATGCTACTCTTGAGTTTAGTGTCCTGGGACTCCTGCAAGCCTGGCCCTAGGCCCCTGAAAGCAGGTGAAGAGAGACACTTCTGAAGATTGTCACGTGTTCTTCTATCATAGAAGGAGACCAGGTTATCCAAAACCAAAGGTGCATGTGTTCCACATATGTGATAAAAGCGATTAGCACCCGAAGTGTCACCGCTGCTGAGAAAGGACAGGATCCTTGCATCCATAGGCTAACAAATGAGGACAGAAGCACCCTGGGGATGGTACCCACAGCTCCCAGCAAAAGGAAAACAGCTGCCTCAGTGTAGGGACGCCTCAGACACCTCCCCTTCCTTTCCTTTCTTTGTGCAGTGCTGGAGATAGAACTCGGGGTTCAGGCATGTGAAGCAAGTGCTTACCACTGAGCGCACCCCAAAATGCCTCCTATCCTTATCGCTGTCTCCCTTCTATCTCAGAAGAGGCCAAACCAGGCTGCTGTCCCAGAAGAACTCAGGCAGAGGTGGAGATACAAACTGGCTACTTATCAAACGTCCAGCACCCCACATCAGGCCCTGGGCTGGCCTCAGAGGAGAGCATGTCTCACTGACTCAACCCTGAGTTCTATGAACTTGGGCTTCACAAGCAGTCACTGTTTCTTAGGGCTGATGGTACCGCAAGTCTCTCCTGATATACAATTCCCGGCCTAGGCCAGGGGCTAAAGCATCTTCTCTTCCTCATAGCTTTCTGCTATTGAGATGCTGTGTGGGGACTTATAGAGGGAAGACCCACCCACATGACAAACCAGAGAAAAGCTCAAGTCACAGCTGATGGCCCTGGCCCCCACACGGTCTTCCCCAGAGCTGGGATCTGAGCAGTCACAGTTCCCTGGGCCTCTCTTTGACTCTATATCTTGGATCTTACAGGTACCATGAAGGCCTTCTCTTTTACTCATGGCTTTTCTAGGGAATCCCCATAATTCATATTTAAACCTGAGACATGAGCATCTTGGCAACAGAGCCCAAGCAGCAGAGACAGCATCTGGTCCCTTGCTGGGAAGCCCCAAGAATAAGAACAAAGACATCCACCTAGTGCGACACCCACCTGTTCTGGACCAGGAAATCCACAATGTGAAGAGAAGTCCGGTCCACGGATCTGACAGCAAGATGAAGGGCCGTCTCATCTGGCTCCTGAAATTCAAACCAAGACATTTGCAATTCCAGTGGCATCTTTTAACCCCAGGACTGTCCTTTCCCCCAAAACGGCCACCTATGGTGCAGAGTGCCCATGTTTCAACCACCACAGCAAGAGGCGTATCTAGTGGATTGGATGAGAATGGCCCCCATAGGATCACAGTTTGAATATTTGGTCTCCAGTTAGTGGAACAACTTGGAAAGCCTTAGAAGGTGTGACTTTGGTGGAAAAGGTGTTGTCACTGGGGGTGAACTTTGAGGTTTAAAAAGATCTGTGACATTTCCAGTCCAGTCTGTCTGCCTCTGCCTTGTCTCAAGCTGTGAGCTCTCGGCTACTGCCCCAGCACCTACCTCCCGGCCTGCTGCCATGCTCCCCGCCATGATGGTCAGACTCTAGCCCTCTGCAGCCAGAAGCCCCAAATTCAAAGTTCTTCTGTAAGGAGCTTGGTCATGGTGTCTTATCACAGACATGGAAAAGTAACTGAGTAACACTAACAGGGTATCTTAGAGGTTGGTCCCTTCCCTCCTAATCACAAGGCCTGAGAAATGCAGAGCATCTCAGGTTCAAATCATCTCAGCTGTGTCCCCATCCCGACATCAATACCACAAGCAGAGAGAAGGTGGGTGGGTGGGTCACAATTAGAGGAAAGGCAAAAATCCAAAACGCAAAAGGCACGAACAGGGTGTCTGCCTCTTTCTTTATTTGTCCTCTGGGCAGTGTGGGCACATTCTGCCCTAGTCACAGGGCTTGAGTTTTCTCCTCAGAACGAATGGGAGTGACAGTGGCTAACGTTAGGAAGAGCTTGTGTCACTAGGAGGAAATGCTGTTACACTATAATGTTCCCGTTTGTGGGATCTAGCCTAGGAGCCTGGGTCCAAACATGATGGCCCTACCTAGTAGCTGACCACACAGGATGAGGACCCCAGTCCTGAGACCAGGAGGCTCTTTGGACCTGGAACATGTGCCCATGGGGATTCTGTCAGAAAGACCAGGAGACTCGACAGGTCCTTAGGTACCAGCAGTGTAACACAGACACAATCCCAAGAGTATCTATCATCTGGATGCTGGAGGGGGTGATGTATCCATCCCTTCTGGGAGGACCCCAAGAATGCGAGCTACAAGATGGTCCTGGCCAGAGATGCTCTGGGACCAGCTGCCACACTAACCCGTCTACGGGAAGGAGGGTCCTCTTAGGCTTTTAAGCTTCTGATGATGGAGTCCTTTCACCTCAGATGGGCTTCCCTTCAACATCTGGCATTACACATTTGGCTTCAGAATAAACTGATTGGGCTAAGGAGACGGCTCAGCAGTTAAGATGACTTGCTGCTCTCATAGGGACTTCTGTTTAGATGCCAGCACCCATACAGGAGGCTCACAACCACCTGTCACTCCAGCTCTAAGGGAGCTGACACCCTCTGCTGCCCTCTGAGGATGCCTACATGCACGAGGTGTATACATACACTCAGGTACATACACAGAAAATTAAATTAAGCCTTTTTTAAAAAAAATAAATAAAACATAGAAAGGTTCCATTTGAAAGGAGTCAATTAGGTGTGGTGGTATATAAATGTAATCTCAGTACCCAGGACGCTGAGGCAGGAGGATTGTTAGCCAAGTGAGACCCTTTTAAAAAAAAAGGGTGTGTGTGAGGAGAGTTCCTGTTGCATAGTATCAGCTATAGTTAATAATGTACCTGAGTTATAAATTCAAAATTGTCAAGTAGATTTGAAATGTGTCCAGGGCAAAAGTAAGTATAAGAGATGGCGTATACTGCGGCCATTCCACATTGTGAATCTACATCAAAATGCCATGTTTGCACATCACAATGTTGCAGGTAAACAGGTTGGGCGCCCCGAATGCAAGTCAAATCCAAAACAGAACACAACCCCAAACTCCGTGCCAGGCAGAAAATCCCATACCTGAGCTCAGATGTCAAAACAGGGGGGGGGGGGACAGTATTGGACAAAATCACCTCCATGTGTGCAGCATTTGAGAGACACAAGCTGGCTGTGCCAACCTCTAAGATCTCACTATATAGCAAGTATTTCCATACCTAAAAAAATGTCCCAAATTAAAACCACTTCTGGCCCAAGTAAGTAGGATAAAATATGTTCAACCAGCACATTAATTTACCAATGAAAAGAAAACATGCCACCTATTCTGTCCAGAGAGGGCACAATAACGGAGGATAACATGGCTGAACACACCTCCCTTGTTCACCCCGAATTTCTCATCCTTCTGCAGCCCCTCTTACATGCCCATTGGCCAGTGGGATTTTTTCTGTCAGGTCCACACCATCAGCGTAAGCTTGGAGTAAGCCAAAAATGTCTCTGGTCTTGACGGCCTCGCAAAGGCTGTGGAGCTTCGCCGAGGTGTCAGCGTGCTTCTTCCTTGCATATCTCCTCTCGATGTACTTGGCTGTGATGTAGTCCTTCCGCGCGGTCCTGAAACCAGACATAGCTAACAGGTGAGACACTGAAGGCCTCTGCCGATCCGCCTAGCCCATCATCTCAACGTGACCCCGCTCTCTTGGGGCCCTGTGGGCTCTTTCTTTAAGGACAGGCATGAATAGTTTCACGCAGCAGTCCTGGGCTTCACCCAGTTGTAAAGACAGAAGCTGAGGGCGTGGCTTCTTCACATCCTCTCAGCTGCCCGCTGCTGTCCCTCCTGTGACCCTGAGCTCTCGTCTCAGCACACTGCGGTCCCTGCACGTAACCTGTGTCTTCGCCTATCTTGCTTATATCACTCTACCCACATGTTCCTCCTTCAGCTGTCCCAAGCCACCTCCTCCACGGGCTGGTCACCCTGATGTGCCCTCTTCTGGGCCTTTTCCTTGTGCCTTTCCACTTACCAGACAGCCATATCTACACCCTCTCCTTTGCAGTCTTCATGCGTGCCATAAAAATCACTCACTCATCAGTGGCAGGGAGTGAAAACTAAATGACAATGTTCAGTTACCATGCCTCAAATGGCAGGGGTCCCAGCCCACAGACACTGGGATTCAGGAGTGCATGAGTCCGCTCGGCATTCTGAAACACTCCCGACATCCTCTCCTTCCAGGTGAGAAAGGGACAGAAGCAGGCAGCTCTGTATCATTCTGCTGCTGCTCACAGACAGCATGTCTCTAAGCCTGGGCCGTGCAACATCTGCATTGTGAGATGCAGTGGACGCCATTCCTAGAAGCCAGCATTGGGAGGCTGGTGAGTTAAGCAGGCCAAAGCCACTGCTCAGATGACCTCTCATCTCCAGAAGGACAGGAAACGAGGTGGGGAGGACACATGGAAGACACGAAGACAAGGGCTTTGGATGCCCTCAAACTAAAGGTACAGACTTAGAACCGTGACGTGGGTGCTGAGAACTCAACTCAATACAGTATGCACTCTTTTTTTTGAGGGGGTGTTTTGAGACTGGGTTTCTCCATGTTACAGCCCAGACTGTCCTGGAACTCACTCCACAGACCAGGCTGGCTTCTAACTCACAGAGAGCTGCCTGCCTCTGCCTCCTAAGGGATGGGGTTAAAGGTGTGCGCCACCATCACCTGGCAAGCAGTAGGCACTCTTAACCATTGAGTCATCTCTCCAGTCTGAAGTTCTAGGCTTTTTTTTTTTGTTTCGTTTCGTTTTGTTTTTAAAAAGAGTCTCACTATATAACCCAGGTTGGCCTCAAGCTCAGGATCCTCCGGCTTCAGCTTCTAGAGCGCTGGGTTTTTGAGTGTACACCACCATATCAGATGCTGTTTTTGTGCTTTTAAACAGATATTTATGTATCTGGGGCTCTGAGTACCCTGGAGGTGGTTCCAACCCAAACATGGGACAGATCTCTGTGACCCCCTCATTGAATCGAGATAGATTGTGTTATTAATGTGCTCTCGGCTTTTAAAAAATGCATAGACTGAGCTGTGTGGTGGGAAGCAACAGACTACCACAGACCTATCCATCTGGTGTTCTTGAGGGTGGGAGTGGGGAGTGGAGGTGGGGCTTCCTGCTGCTTCTCGGGGATTCAGAAACAGTTTGCCTCTATGAGCAGATGCAGTCTGGCCTCTGGGTGGCCCGGTCACACATGCTTTCTGCCTCCACTCCCAACTGGGGGTTCACAGGCCATTAGTGGGTGCCTTTGGTTTCCCCTTCAGCATATGGCAGAAGATCGTGTGTACTTACATCAAGCTACAAGCAGCTCACTCTATCAAACCTAGGCGTAAAACATTCGCCGAATGAAGCTGGCATAGAGCAGGGGCTGTTTCTTTGATTTATTGAGCCATTAAATATTTACCGAATCACTACAAGCAACATACTGTGGTGACAAATACAAAAATGGATGGAACACAATTTCTCAGAACGGTATGTAAAACCTGAATATGTTGTCAAGTGAGATGGAATGCTATAAGAATGAGCCGGCTTGGCTTCCGGAGGCACAAAGAGTCATACAATTAATCGTCTTTTATTTGGGCGGGTGGGGGTCGTCGGATTAAGGGTCTCCTTGTGCTGCCCATGCTAGCCTTGAACTCACTATGTAGCCCAGGTGAGCCTAGAACTCACTATATAGTCCAGGCTAGCCTCAGACACATAATCCTCCTGCCTCAACCTGGCCACTGCAGAGATTCCGGTCATGGACCACCACGGCTGGTCATGCGGTTCATCTCACTTGCGAAAGAATGACTGGGAGCGTGTTTTCATCACTGTAACAGCCATTCACCCCCATTTCTGAGGGTGTAAGCTTCCTGTGAAAAGTGTGAAGGGTGTGTGTGTGCACCTCGCAGAGGATTGAGCATAGATGTTGAGAGGTGGTATTCATTCTTAGGCTCATTTACCCCTAGAACAAACAGATGTTCTGCTTTCATAAGTAATTTTTTTAAAGTTCCGCTTTTATAAGTAATTCTTTTAAAAAAAGATTGATTCATTTATTTATTTTATGTGTATGAATGTTTTTGCCTGCATGTATGTATGGGTACCATATACATTTCCTGGTGCCTGCAGAGGCCAGAAAGAGGGCATTAGGGCTTCAAGTACTAGAGTTTTGACTTGTTGAAGCCACCACATAGGTGCTGGAACCTAAACCCAGGTCTTCTGTAAGAGCAGCAAGCGCTCTTAACCATTGAGCCACCTCTCCAGTCTCTAATCCTGGTATGGAAAAGTTACTATAGTCTTTGTTTAAAGTTGACTGGCATTACAGCCTCCCAGGAGACTGGTGTCACAAAGAGAGACAAACAACCAGAAAGCCAGCATAAAGTGCCAGTCATCACTAAACTCAGCATGCTGGACCAAGGCATTTCCTTCATTAAATGTGGTCCTCCAGTTACCCAGGAAGGTACTGTGCACCCGTGGATCCCAAGAGAAGGCTCACTGCAAACCATCTTTCTGATTTCCCCAATACCTCTCTGAGGTGGGCAGCATATTCTTCCTTTTTAATGGAAGAAACTGGCGCTTAGACTCAAACTGCAAAGAACTTGCCCCACCCCGTGGCCTGAAAAAGAATGGGAAATCCTGGCTTTCCAGGTCAGATCTGAAATCAGCATCTCATATGCAGAAGACAATGCTTTACAACCATGTTATCCAATCTCTGGGAGAAGCTATGTCCCAAATGCTCACTTATGACGGGATGCAAACACAGACCGACTATAACCAAACACCAGCTCACAGCTGGTCTGAGACACTTGGCACACAAGGTGGTCAATGAATGACCGCCTCCTACTCGCCCCCTGGAATGTTTCCATGTCCTCAGTGGATCAGAGTGCAAGGAAACACAGGTCCTACCCTTCTGCGTCCTCAGTTTCCCAAATAGAACAGCTACAAAGACCTAAGTGTTCTGCTGTGCACAAACCCTACACACTGTTCTCCCACTAACTCAACTCCAGGCCCATGCCAGTGAAACGTAGTTTGTGTTACAGATGGCAAAGCTTCCTCTTCTCCCCTATCCTCTCCACTTTCCCCATGTTGTCGTGCTGCTCAGACACAGGCGGTGTCTGTTTGCAGGCCTCAGACCCAGTCCTCCTCCTCTTCTACCTGCCTCGCTTTGCATCACACTCTGGTATGGCAGGCACACCACCCCCAAGCCCTCCTGTGGGCAAGCCGGCCATTTTAAGAAACAGGGATGAGGTCTGAGAGGCAGCATGGCACTGCCCTGTCCACCTCCTCAAGCTCAGTGTGTTTGAAGGAAACACTGATAAAACCAGCAGGCAATCCCTGATGTATATGGTCCATCAGTGGCCAGCTGGAACCACAATGAGGCACACTAGCTTGTGGGTCACACAGTTCGTATCAACAGTGAAACACAAAAAGGTTTTCTGGAGGGGACAACAAGTTGTACATCTTGAAGGACATTGGCAGAGAGAATGGCACATGTCGCCTGTCTGTGATGACTAGGCACAATCCACCACGCTGGGAAAGCGGACAGAGAGAAAGCACCATGGCAATGGGCACAGAGGTACATGGAAGTCGCTCAGGTGCTAAAAAGCCTGTTGTCCTCTGGTCACCTAGCAAAACCAGTCACACCGTGTTTCTATTTGGACCCACAGAAACGACTAAAAAAGAAAAAAATCAAAGTGAAAACAAATAAACTTCAGCCAGTGGGAAGCAACAACTGAGGTGTCCCCAGACCCCGTGCACACAGGGCTCAGCAAAGAGCAACCGTTTGCTCATACTTACATGTCGCTGCCCGGGTTGGGTTTGACGGAGTCCTCAGATGGCAGGCAACACTCCATGATCTCATTAAAGCCTGCATTCCCAATATTCTTGGCAAGCTGCAAAGACAGAAGTCTATTTTAGGACGCTCAATTATTAATACCCTCCACTGCTGCCCGTTACTCACGATCTGATGATTTATTTAATGGCCACTGAGACACAGAGCGGTGAAGTGGTTTGCTTTTAATGAAAAGGCACAAAGCCCAAAGCCCCAAGGGGGACCGCACAGAAGACCAGAAGAGGATCCCGTGGAAAGTGGACCGAGTCACCACAGCCTCAGGAAAAGCAGGAACACGAGCCACGGTGAGTCTCCGTTCCCACATGCTCTCCCGCAGACATTCACTGGGACGCCAGCTGGGAGGGACAGCACCACAGACATACACGGGGCCAGGAAGCCAAAACCCAGGTTCGAATGGGAGAGTCAGTTTTTATCCATGGAACCAGGGGGACAATTACCTCAGAGGGTTGCAAAAGTGACCAAACGGGGCACCTTCAGTGAAAACCTTCAGCAAACCGAAACACTGTGATGTCACACGAGACCTACAGCTCTGTCTGTCCTGGAACTCACTCTGTAAACCAGGCTGGCCTCGAACTCAGAGATCCGCCCACCTCTGCCTCCCGAGTGCTGGGATTAAAGGGATATCGCCCTATGTCTTCTGACTTTTCAATATTCAAGCCATACCTTCTCATGCAATGTTCACTAAGTTCACTAAGTACTGTTGTGCCAGGCACAGCCAGGCTATCTTGACAACGTGGCACCTGGCATTTGCCAAATGAAGGACTGCACGACCAGAAACTCCTTCAGAGCAGGGATGTCTCCACCTCATTCCAAGCACCAAACTGGGCTTCCACGTCTGATTCCTGCCACTACTGCAGGTTGGCCCACCAGTCAGATTTTTAAATATGTCACGAAACAACATGGACAGGGTCCATCTTGCATAAGGGTTTGAAAGAAGAGATTATTCAATTTCTTCATGGACAACAACACAGTGAATCAGTCTGTGCAGACAAAGGGTAGGCAGGGACATTCTGGAGGTGTGTCCTGTCAGAAGAGTCCTTAGGGGATACTACCTTAGGTTCAGATCCAAAGGGATCTCGGTTAGAAAGCAGGGACTCCCTGGCATGAAGTCACATTAGACTGAGGCAGTAAAGGCAGTGATAGGATATAGGCAGCTTGCCCTTCAAGTGGTGAGCCTTGCTAGTTTAACACTGTCTCCGATCAGTGAGCCAGACACACCCATTATCTGCTCCTCCTTGCTTAGACCTGAATGCGGGGCCTCAAGCAGTGGGAAGATGGCAAAATCTGAGCAGCCAGACTGACGTTTCCTACTGTAGACACTCAGAGCAAACAGCAAAGGGGGCACAAACCTTCCAACGACACAGACCACAAGATAAATGCCCCGCAAAGGATTCTCGTGCAGCAAGAAGTAGTCATGGAACCAAATATCAATAATGGGATTTCTGGTATAGACAGCTCGCTTGCTTCAGCACCCTATGCTATACAGAATGTTGGCGCCACTCTTTAACTGAGCTTAATCATTTAAACAAACAAATAATTATAAATAAGTAAGTAATGACTGAAGCCACACTGTCTCCTGTGAGTGAGGGACCATCCCAGTGCCTCCTAGTCTGCATTTAGTGGATGGGGGTGGGAGGAGAGAATTTACCAGGACTCAGAAAGCTTCCCTTCTGCTTGGGTCTGGCTGGCTTAGCCAGGACAGCTGGTCCAAGGAGTGGCCACACCTATATGTCACACACACACACACACACACACACACACACATACACACACACACACACACACACACAACCATGGAGGAACGTATTGCCTCCCATATCAGCTAAGACCCAATTTATAAAATTTATAAAACAGCCTACAGGGAACCACTTGGAACAGAGGCAAAGCCCCTGGAAGCTGGAGGCCAGAGGATCCTACTGGGGAAGAAGGGGACCAGCAGACCCCTGGGAAGCATACTCAGAGCAGAGGACTAGGCATTAACCTACACTCCGGCCACAAGAGCTGTCACTGCCCCTGAAGGCAGTGTGGGATGTGCTGAGGTGGAACTCTGGCCAGCAGGGGGTAGCTAGGGTGTTCAATGGCACAGATGTCTCTCCCTGTCTGGAGGTGGGAGACCTGAGGGTACCCGGGTACATCCTTGACGGCTCTAGATGGCTTCTAATTCCTAAGACAATGCCAGGGAAGCAGCTGCCAACTGACACTGTGGAGGGAATAACAAGGAGAAAAGCCTGCACGTGCCCACGACCAGATGACACCTTAGCGGGCTCGGCACAAAGGCTCAAGGGTCAGGGAGCTGGAGGGCCTTGAAGAGACGCTGCAGCTGGCACCTCACTTCATTCATGGGTGACTTTTTGGAATGAGGCAAACTGAAATTTCAGTTTTCTTTTAGAAGTTCCTAAATTTTCTTTTAAACATTATAGATTTACTTCGTGTGCATGAATGTTTGTTTTGTCTCAATGTGTGTGTGTACGCACCACAGCCATGGAGTTCAGAAGAGCGTATCAGAACCCCTGGAACTGGAGTCACAGATGGTGGTGAGCCACTGTGTGGGTGCTGGGAACCGAATCCAGGGCCTCTGCGAAAGCAACAAGTGCTCTTCCACAGTGAGCTCTCTCTCCAGCACCCAGTTTAGATAATTTTGACTTGAGGTTGGTTGGATATGTAGATGGTAAACCCACAGATACAGAGGGCCACCTGATCATCACTTAAGACAGTGAAACTGAAGACCCATCCATCCCTTGCCCTTTCTACTGCTTCATGACAGAGGAGCCCTTCGTGTAACTGAGCTCTTCAGCTGGGGTGGGCACTGGGCATAAGCCATCATGTCATTCTCTACTGGCTCGGCCAACGACAGAGACAAATTAATAAAATAATAACAATAGTAATAGATAAATAAAAAGAAGCAGAAGCAGCGGCGCCAGGGATGTGGCGCGGTGGGTAAAGGGGCTTACATTGCAAATCCCGAGTCTGTTCCCTGGGACCCAAAAGAGCTGGAGGCATAAATCTGTAATCTTAGAACCCCATTGGCAAGAAAGGAGGGGTAGACATAGGAATTACCCAGAAGCCCATGGGCTAGATGGCCTAAAATATGCAGAGAGGCAGAAATAAGACAGGGTTTCTCTGTGTAGCTTTGGAGCCTGTCCTAGAACTCTCTCTCTGTAGACCAGGCTGGCCTCAACCTCACAGAGATCCGCCTGCCTCTGCCTCCTGAGAGCTGGGATTAAAGGCGTGCGCCACCACCGCCCAGCCCATAGGCATAAAACAAAGGATGACCAGCTTACAGTCTACAACGTCAGAGAAGCAAGGTAACAAAGAGGACCCTAAGAGAGACACACATGGATCTGCCTAGGAAGGGGAAGTAGACACGATCCCCTAAAACCTTCATCCAATAACCAATGGAAGCAGAGAGGCAGATGCAGGGTGGTTAGTTGTGGATCTAACCACTGGGCCGAGCTCCTGAGTCCTGTCAAGGAGGAAGAAGTGATAACACGAGCAAAGGGGTCAAGACCATGATGGAGAAAGCCACAGAAAAAGCTGACCCGAAGTAGAGGGAGACCACTGATTCTGGACAGACAACCAGGAAACCTGCGTAAGACCGATCAAGCCCCCCCGAAAGCAGGTGACAGTGGGTGGCTTGGGCAGTTTGTGGGGTCACTGGCAGTGGGACCAGGAGCAATCCCTAAGGAATGATCTGATTTTCTGGAGCGCCGCTCCCTCCGAAGAAAGCAAGAATGACCCACTCAACAGGGTGGAAGACAAGAAGAGAATTCCGAAAGTTGTCCTGTAAAACACAAATATACATTTGTAAAAACAGCACGGTGTTTGGGGTGTGGCAACAGAAGCTCCTGCCCCAAAGCCTCGAAAGCCCCTAAGTCTAGGTAGGCAGAGTGCTCACGGCCACAATGACTGTGTGTGAGTCACATACACACCCAGAGCAGGGAAATGGGGCCTCTAAAATCCTTCAGCCGTTAGAGTTTGGAATGGTCTGGAGCAGAGTTCCTGATTCCTATCCCCATAAGGAGGGATATCAACTCTGCTAGCTTTTCTCCACCTCTCTGCCCTCACTTGAAGACAGGATTCAGAAGTCCTCACAAGCCAGACTTCCCTGAAGTCCCTCAGGTCCCACAGGGGTCACAACACTGAGGTCGGCTCCTCCTCCTCCAGGCTTGATCTGGTCAAGCTGCCCAGTGGGGTGGACTACCACACAGTTACCGCACGCAGGCACCATGTAGCCATCTGGGCCTCTGCCAACTACAGTCTGGGTCTATTCTGGTTTGTTTTAGCTCTCTATTCATCCCCAGCTCTGCCCAGCAGGGTACAAGGCTGGAAGGCAGGCTATATTTCTTGACAAACGTGCCCGAGGGCCCAGGAACACAGAGGGACAGAGTCAAGAGATGCTGAGAGCTTAACAAGGGTGGAGCATGAACATCTTGAGGGCAGGAACGAAGGCCACACTCTTATGCGGACCTTGCCGGTTCTCTTATCTATTTGACAATATACACAGATGCTTGTGGACTTGGTTTTGCCTGCAGCTAAAAACGTATCCGTGACTTACAAACAGGATTGCACATGGCCTGTGGAAGGAATGTTACACATGTATTACATGGGCAACTTTCTCATACTCTGGGCCTCACTTAGGCCAGAGAGAAAGAACAACAACAGAAACAACAACAACAACAACAACAACCAAACGAACAACAACAACAAAAAAATTCAAACAACCCAACAACCAAATAAAAAAACCAGTCACAGCAATGCCTGGAACCTGAATGTGATTCAGTGGATGGCAGCTGACGGCAATCTCATGGCTCTAAGCAGCTGCAGCCACTACCCAGAGCGGCTTAGCTCACTCAGTGCCATCAAATGCCAGCATTGACAGCAGACCCAGGGCTCGAGGCTGCGCTGGCGCTGCCCTGGCGTCTGACAGTGCAGCTGAGAGACCGCAAGAGACGGCTGAGTCAGCTACCCAACTCCCGAGGCTTCCCGACATTCCTCCAGCATGACGGAAAGCTTTCAAAGTCAATGTCCTTCATTCCGTTCAGACAGGGTCTCACTCTGTAGCCCAGGATGGCCTGGAGCCCGCTATGTAGCCCAGGCTGGGCTTGCGGCAGCAGCAATCCCTGCTTTGGCCTCCACAGTTAGGCTCACAGGCCTGAGCCATCACACCCCACTCTAAACCAAATTTCAAACTACGGAATGTAACTTTTCACATGACAGTGAAACGGGTCACGTGACACCCGTGCCCTAGGAGGTCATGTGGTTTTTCAGATGACTCCCTCCAGCAAAAAGCTGCTTTTAATGGTCTTCAAAGTTAAGGAGAAATTTCAACTCTCTAAAACCCGGGCTTGCCAGGCGTTTCTGAAATCAGATTCACTGAGACTCTAGAGCCGTGGCTCTCAAACTTCCTGACACTACAACCCTTTAGTATAGTTCCTCATGTTGTGGGGACCCCAACCATAACATTACTTTTGCTGCTACTTCATAACTGTAATTTTGCTATCACTGTATCATAATATGAATACCTGTGTTTTCTAATGGTCTTAGGAAGCCCCTGTGGAAGGGAATTGGACCCGCTAAAGTGGTTGGGGTGGCATAACTTCACCAAACGAGCCCTCCAACTTCCTGTCTTCCATTTCAGTGAGCAGGAAGTGATCTGAAAGCAGAGGTGGTCACTATCCACATCCAGCCACCTTCACAGATGCTGCCCTAATCCAGCGGGCCAACGAGGAAAGTGTGCTTTCAAACAACAGCAAATTAAAGTGGAGAAACAGCCAGGGCACAGTGTCAGATAAACTTTGCAAACCAGGTCACAATCCACAGAACTGAGCAAGGGACTCTTCTGGAGAGGAAATTGCTGAAGTCATGTCGGAGGACAGGAACGGGGAGCGTTTCTCTCCTAGTCAAAGACAGAATGCCCAAGAGAAATGAAATACATTCAGGCCCTGCTTGTGGGCTGGCTGCCTCTCTCGGGTTATTTTAAAAGCCTTGGCTCACCAACGAAAGCAAAACTAGAAAACTGGAAATGCTCTGCACAAATAAAGTGAAGGGGCCGTCTACGGAATAGAAAAACACCTGATATGAGGACAGAACCAAAAATACCTAATGAGCTTCAATAGCTTGACATAATCAATCAATAGCTTGACAGAATGAATACAGACAGTCCTGACTCAGGGGCAAAGGACCAAAGACACGAAACAGCAATTGGATAACAAGACCAATGTCCAGCAATGCCAACTCCAGCAACACGCGGACAACAGGCATATCCCCTCATATTAAGAAGCTTTTTATCAAAAACCGCATCAAGGGTGAGAAAGAAGAGAACCATATACACCACTGGTTTGAATCTATGAAGACGTCTTAGAAAAATAAAATAAAAGTACACTGGGGAGATGGTTCGGCAGTTAAGAGTGCACACTGCTCTTACAGAGGACCCGGCATCCCAGCATCCACCTCAGCGACATCAGTCACCTCTACCTCCTGCTCACGGGTACCTGACATCATCTTCTGAGGCATCTCTCCAGACCCGCGTTTCAGACACAGTTAATTAATCGGTGTTGGAGCACGGCTCTACCAGCTCTCGAAAGCTAATTACTAGATGGCTAGGAATTCTGAGAGACAGCTGCTAAACATTGCTACTGTTAAAAACTGTACTGTGTAAACGCATGATAAATCATGTCAGCAACGACGACCCTGGGCATTCGAGACTCGTTATCTCACTGAGCAAGCTGGGGCACACCTGAATTCTAAGTATGCAGGGATCTGAGGAAGAAGAAAGGAGAGAGGCTGGGCTACACAGCGACACCCTGTTCCCCCCAAACCCAAATAAAACTAATCTTATCATTTCTAAATTTTAGTGCGTTTCCCTATTATCAGTGTTTTGAGTTGCTTATATGCACTATATTTATGTGATAAATGCATGCTAGAACACTGTGCTTCTGAACATCCTTTGCCAGCTCTACAGTCAGCAATTCATAACTGGCGACGATAGAAGCATTTACAGCAGGGAAATAGGCGGGCTTCAATCAAGGGCTCACATGTTTCCCACATGGCCAGAAAACCCACCATAAATGCCAGTTGTATCCCAGGAGTCTCAGAAGTGAGTATGAACTAAGACAGATTCAAAATGAGTGGGTTAACTTAACGGGTATAGAACAGGGGTACATTAAAGTATTGTAAACAAAGCTTCCCCGTAAAGTGGGAGATCCTACACCAAAGATGCTGAGTCACAGAGATCGGATGATCCAAGGCATAAGCCATGATCTCACCATACATCACTGGATGTGTCCTTCTGCTCTAAGCCAACCAGTGAAAGGAGAAATCACCACAGTCCATCAGTTTGCTGAGATACCGTTTCCTCGGGAACTCGGTGTGGCCATTCAGTAACTGAGCCATAATCAGTTTTCCCAGAGATGCTGTACATTCAAACACTTCTGAGATGTGGGCCAGGCGCCCTAATATGAGCAGCAGGGATTGTATTCATAAGCAAGAGCACCCGGAGGAGGGACTGAGTCTGTTTCATTTGTAAGGTGTAACCAATGACGGTGCTGTCTGAGATCCACACTAGCTTTTCCTCACTCTTGCCTTCCAATATCAAACAAAGAATTCCTCGGAATGACAGGGCAGTTTCCCCAAGACAGCCAGAAGCATCAGGAAAACGGACACACTGGATTCGGAGATGTCAAGAAGATGTAGGGCCCCGTGAGAGGAATACTACTGACCACGTGAATAGATCCTCTGTCAAGATTATTGCTCTTGGCAGTAAAATCAATGGCAATCAATATCCACTTACTATTTACTACCCAGAGCCCAGTCCTCCCAAGAAATGGTTTCGAGCGCTGCTTTCCAAATAGAAACTACAGATTCTGAAGCGGCACCAAGGCCCAGGTAAGTGTGCAATTGGCCTTATGATTTAGTCAGGCCACAGAATCAAGTACCAAAAGGTATTTCTCAAAACACACTTCCATCTCCCCAGCCCTCTATCACAGAGCATCCAAATTAGCAGTGAGCCAGGCATGGAAGACTACTTTAGAAAAGCAAGGGGCTACAACAGAAGCCAGTATGTCTCCTGAGAGGGCTAATACAGATCAGGAAGGCCAACGGGGGCAGGAAGCCAAACACGGGTACAGTCTCGCCAGAAACTGGTTGATGACTTGGGCATGGTAAACCCTTCACTGCCCTTAGGCTTCGGGTTTCTGTGCCTGGTTAGTGGAAGGGAGCAATGGGCCTTCCGCTGCCACCTCAGCCATTTCAGAAGACTCCTCCACCAGCCTGTGACCCTTGTCTGGGGACGTTTCCACTCTTTGCATTTATGAATAACATCCCATAACAAAACGTGCCCTCGCTCCTTGGTAGTGGAGAGGGAGTCATTATCAACAAGTTTCTAAATCAAATTACCAGAAGCTCAGACGTTCCCAATACATCTAAGGTCAAGGACTGCATCCTGGAGTAATGGACCCCCAGCTCCCGGTGGATTCCAGAGCACTCGATGCAAGTGAGGATGCCAAGGTTGGTGGAGAGCCACGTTGGATCTGCCAAAGAGAAGAGGTCCTCATGAGTCAGCCGTCAGACAACAGGAGAAAGAAGTTTCTCCCAGTCAGGCTGCTGAACACGGAGATTTGAACAAGAGTATTTTACCCGTGATATAGCTGCTACCCTGGTCATCTAAAATTACACCAAACCCACTACCAACAGACAAGGTGTTCATTCTTCTCCTCCCAACCCTGTCCCTCTATACACTGCAGTGACCGCAAGGGCTAGTCCAGCAGCACCTACCCCAGTTCTGCCTGGCCATATCACAGAATGGAGCAGGAAGAGCATAGCGCTGCAGGGATGGATAAGGTCTCCAGGTACCACCACTAACAGAGAATACTCATGCTTGTGAAGGACTGTGCTCAGGATCCGGGCTGGGGAAGAGTCAATCGCACTGCAAGTGTCAGACATCAGAGTACTTTTGCACACTATCTCATTGTATGCTCAGGGCCTGTCACTAGCTAGCGCAGTGTCTCCACAAGGTCGAGTTACGCCTTCTCCACATGGGATATTCACTTCCTCACTGTAAGTATCCTACCAGGTGCTAAGCGTACACTATGGACCCAGCCAATACTTGATAGGCAAATGCAGAATTTACAGAGCACTGAAAATAAGACGTATTGGAGCACGATGTCCTAGGAGTGCTTGCTGCCCTTTAGAAATTCTCCACAGGCAAGCATGACGATCTTGCCCCCAAGGTCATCATGAAATTCTTTAAAAACTGTCTGGTTGTTAACAATTGGGGATGGGGGGAGAGGGGCTGGAGTGGTAAGAGCACCCGCTGCTCTTGTAGAGACCTGAAGTCTGCTCCCAGCACCCATGTGACTACTCACAACCATCTGTCACTCCAATTCCAGAGGATCTGATGCACTCTTCTGGCCTCTATGGGCACCACACACACACGTGGTGAACATAAACTCACCCAGGCTCACACACACATGTGGTGCACATAAAGTCACCCAGTCTCTCTCTCTCTCTCACACACACACACACAAATGATACACATAAAGTCACCCAGACTCTCTCTCTCTCTCTCTCTCTCTCTCTCTCTCTCTCTCTCTCTCTCTCTCTCTCTCACACACACACACACACACACACACACACACACACACACACACACACACACAAATGGTGCACATAAACTCACCCAGAGTCATACACACAACTCCAAGGAAAATAAACAAACAGATTAATCTTGGGAAAAAAATAATGTGGGCTAGAACTTTAGCTCCGAAGTACAGTGCTTACCTACCATGTGGAAGTCACTAAATTCAATCCCCAGTACACATACGTACACACAACACACACACACTCACACACACACAATTGTACCCGTATTAGCGATTATTACTAGCATCCCTGTTTGCAGGCACCTCAGCTATTCTGTGTGCCTCTGCTTTGGGGGCACAATACACGTTCAGATAACACAGCATGTTTCACACCATCTGTGTGGCCTTAGCATTCGACAGCATAGTCTCTTTATGAAGACGCTCTAAGCGTCTGAGTACTCCACCGTTCTTATTGTTCCCTGTGAAAGAGCACACTCTCCTTGCTGCCTCTGCTCCCGCCACAAAGATAGTTCTAATAGATCCGAGACCAATAGAAGCTCAGGAAAACAAGAACTTGATGGTGTTTCTAACTGTCCACTCTACTGCAGTTGCATTTTCAATAGAAACTGTCACAGAACCAAGGGAACAGGAAGCCAGGGTAAGCAAGCATTCAGACAAGTACTGTGTCCACCCTGACTCCCTGGCCCTCCCCTATCTTAATTTAAACGTCAATTCCTCAAGCTGTAAAGTTCTGGTTGTTAATATCCATAAGGATACTATGTGCCTTAACATGAACCCTCTGATAAACTATATTAAAATGCAAACACAGGATATGACAGATAATAGAGATCTGTCACTCATCTTACAGTTGTCTGACAGTCTGTGGCTCTCTTCCTGGTGTCAGAGACAGAGTGTGCCTGAAAGTGGCTTCAAAAGGTTTGTCCCTAACGGACCTTCACAGCGTCTCAGAGCCTGTAAGACCGGTGACCTTCAGCTCATCCCCACCACGCCCTTCAGTTTTCTTCACTACTCAAAGAGCACTGCAATCTTTTCATCTGCACCAGGCTGTCTTCCCATGGTCCTGCCCTGGGCCCAGCAGGCCAGCATCTCCCACCCATGGGCCACGCTGCGCTCTGCACAGTTCATTAAGCATTTGTGTAATGGATGAGAAGACTGAGCTGCACCGATTTCATGTTTGAAATGACAGTTGGAAATCAATGGGCGGGCTCTACGCAAGCCTGCGGAATCCGAGCGCCCCAGGTCACCTGGCGCTCCACAGTCGCAGCACACGTCATTGCCTGTCATCCTCTGCACCTCCAAGATAATCTCTTTGGTCAGTTCCTGGACGATGTTGTTCTCCCCGGTGCTGTCGTCGCCCTTAAATGCATTGTTCAGAGCTTCTTCCTTGCTGTTCTGCAGTACAGACATCCATCTGGACAGACAGCCACAGCTGGGGTGTTAGAGGGAGAGCACACCCACTCCCACCCCTGGCCCCAGCCCAGCCCACGGTACTTACATCTGACATTCCTGTTCGTCCTCGGCTTGGAAGTGGTACGTCCTGTCATCTGCATAAGCAAGGGGAGACTTATTACCGCGAGGCCAGGCTTGGACTTTATGGCATGAATGACATGTGCTCTCCACCGTATAAACAAAGCTGAGCAGTCCTCCAGGTTTGCGTGTGCATGCATGGGTGTGTGTGCCAAAGCTTCAGTCACTATGACTTTGTAATGCAAATTAATGAACCTGCCCATTCTAGTCTAAAACACGCAGCTTCCTGAGAAGTGAGGCTACTGAACAGAAACCAAACTTCCAAAACTTTTCTATTCATCACAGCCATCCCCCGCCCCCAAGGAACTGTTAAAGTCCTTTGATAAGCGCATTTCCCCTCCCACTTTTTGAAGTAGGGTCTCCTATTTAGACCAGGCTAGCTCTGAACTCACACAGATCTGCCTGCCCGTGCTTACTTAGCAACAGGATGCAAGAAGTGGACCATCTGTCTGGCGAACAAGAGCCTTTTCTGAGAAAATGCTATCTTAGACATTTTCTGGCTTTCTTAGAAAAAAGGATTAATACTCTATCATAAATTCTAAGAATACCACACTCTGATAGTCCGATGTCACAAGCATAACTAACCCAAAAGACACGGTTAAATAATGATCGAAGAGACAGGGTCACACTGACGCAGCAGATGCTTGCCGTGTTTTACAAGTGTAGGGGGGCTGTGAACCATTTGCACACAGTGGGGACGCATGGGGGGGCAGCTTTGCTTCTGTGCTACCCAAAAATGTGCAATCTCAGTTAAGTCCTCACAACACGGGAAAACCTAACTTGACAGACATTTCAAAACAAGACTAGACTGCAGTGTTCAAAAGACACAGAGAGGTCAACACAGACAAGGGAGGAGGGCAGAAACGAGACCGCTGGGGGCCGAGATTAAATAAGATCTTAATGCAATGTGGGGGCCTGGGGGGCGGGGAATCATGGGACCAGAACAAGGATGTGAGTAAAAAACATTCTGGGTAGGATTTCACAGTACTATGCCTGGGTCCTTTCTCAGTGTGGATTTCTTTAGTAATACATACTGGCTTATTAATATCTACACACACACACACACACACACACACACACACACACACACACACGTACACACGCACGCACACACGCCACAAAGTATGCACAGAATCGGTCAAAACAAGAAAGTTAAAAAAGAAAACTAAGTCTGAAAAGAGAAGAAAATGTCTAACTTCTGCGAGTGACACAGAGTGACACTCTTCTTGGTGGCACAAGAAAATATGGATGACCTTAAAAGCAAGCAGAGGGCGAGGAGGGGGCTCAGCATTGAGCCACCAAGACTGGAAGCTTGAGAGCCATCTTTGGGACCCACAGGTTGGGAGGAGAGAACCAAGTTCCACAAGTCGCCTTCTGGTCTCCAAATGGGCACATACACACACACACATAAAATGTTTTTAAAAAGATAATGGGTGGACACGGCTCTGCAATAGTCACTTTCGGTCCCGGCCTCAGGAGGGCTCCTGAGAAACTGCCTGGATGGGGGCCAAACATCAAGAGGGGTCAAGTACGGACACAAGTTAAGTTCAGGGCAGAGGATCCAGGTCGCGGTTTTGTTTTTGGTTTTGCTTGCTTCTTTAAAATCTTAACAAGCCAGCGGTGGGGCGGGGAGTGAAACAATACCTTTCTATGTCCCACCTGTCACTGAAGAGAGGGACGGATGTAGAAAACTACTTCACGTCAGGCAAACACTGGACTGCACCCAACTGAGTGAGAAAAGAGACACGGCCACTTTCTTCTACGCCCAGGCACTTCATGGCCCTGGCCAGCATCCTAGGAAGAGGGCCAGAGGGGCAGATCCACAGCTCGAGCTGGGAGCTTGCCACACGGAGCTCAGAGTTCTCAGGAAGCTGAGACTGGAGGGCCTGCCAGTATACCAGGCCCACACTGAGCTACTTCACAGCCAGATCGGGTACGGCTTGGGTTGGCTGTTGGCTAATTCTGCCAGCGTTGACCGGAGAAGTGGGAGGTTATTCCGTGTGAAAATGTCCAAACAATGCTCTACCTGCAGGCTCTCTGGAGATCCACATGAGCTTCTGCCATGTAGACAGGCAGGCCACAAGGGTTCCTGTGCCCCATCCTGCTCAGGAGCTGGCCAAGTTGGCTCAGTTCTAATCACCACCCTTCCTAGGGTGCCCGTGTGGGTCAAGGATAACGGCTCAACACTTGGGTTTACAGAGGGGAAGTCAGCCTGAGGGCATGAGACTGGACGAGTGCCCAAAGGGTTGGCTTTACAACAGACAAATCCCCCCTTGAGGGGCACGTTCCCATGGCCTCTTGATCAAAATGGGGAGCCCTCTTTTGGGAGAGCAAGATCACCTTACAGGCGGTGGCTGAGTGTATCATTCTGAGAGATTTCAAGGCAGCATGATCAGTGAGGATGGGGGGCCCTGGAGGGCAGCTGGACTCTTGCGCCCGGTTGTCTCCCAACTTTGCTAAGCTCAAAGACACCTGACAGCATTTGCTCCACCTGTCAGGAGGCAGAGGAGGCATGAGGAAAGAACAGGGTGCTGAGCCAGGTCCCCCTCACTTTCTCAGGATGACAGTCACACCAGAGCTTCAGCTAGTGCATTTCCTCGATAACTTTCTTCTCTTCACAGGGACTCAGGCCCCAGCAGCCCCGCGTAAAGCCACTCCTGGAGGATTTGGGCATCTTAAAAATCTGCTGAGTTAAAAACTGGGCAGGGACTGGAATTAATTTTGCCCCTTGAAGACCAAGCAGAGGAAGTGGGTGAGACAGGTTTTCAACATAACTAAGGCTCTGCAAGGCCACAACAAGGAACTGTGCCTACAGCCAAGTTCACAGAGCAGCTCAGGCCGGGCCCTCTCGGGGTTATTCATAAGCCTGAATGAAGATGCCACAAAGTCAGCAGCGGGGCCTTGGCGAAGTCCACAGCACTGCTCGGGGCAGAGCCAGACTCACACACTGGCCACTTCTCCCACATCCTCAGGATGCAAAAATTCACACCCTAGTGGAGGGGAGGGGGTATCTGAGCCCTCATTATGTGCGTGCCCCGCCCCTCCCCCTACCTGATGAGCCCAGGATGGAAAGTTCCATAGCAACTGCTTCTGCACCTGTGCTGTTCACTTGAACCCGCCAGTCATGCTGAAGGTGACAGCTGGGGGAGGTGCTGTCCCCACCTGGCTGAGATGCCCAAAGCCCAGGAAGCTCAATCACCAAGAGAATCTTACGCCGAATTACGCTGATGGTAACAGCCAGCTTTTTAACAGGTTACTTCTTTTTTAAAAATAAAGGTTTGGAAAAAACCCTTCTCCAGCCATGAGTAGACATCTAACGACACCATCGAGTTTTCTTCCTTTAACTCAAGCTTTGGCTTTGGCTGCTATCTAGAGGCAGGTGGCCCACAGTGGTCACATTTTAAACCAGAGTCAACGCTCGGCATTTTATGTTGTAGATGTAACAGAGAGAATTTGCTGCTGCTACACATGGAACCTGCCAGACTGAGGTTTGGAGCTCGAAGCAGCATAACCTCAACCCCTGCCCCCTCTGTGTGTGTGTGTGTGTAAAAGCCAGAGGAGGTATCCCACTGTCATTTTCCGCTCCATTCCCTGAAGTCCGGGTCTTTCTCTGACCCTGAGGCTACCCTAGTGGCCAGCAAGCCCCAATGATCCTCCTATCTCTACTTGACTCAGCAGTGCTGGGGTTGAAGGCACGCACATGGCCATGGCTTGCAGAGCAAGCGCCCGAACCCACTGAGCAATCTCCCTAGGCCAGCATAAATGACCAGCAGTCCCCAGAGGTTTCCCATATCACACAGCTCTCCCCTCCCTGCAGCTCGATGCAGGAGGTCTACAAAAGGAAATCTAGTAGACAGCGGAGATAGCATGGCCACACTTCTTGATTTGCTGTGTGTGTTAAATCACATGACACTAGCTACAAGGTCTCAACAATGTGGTCAGAATGCAGCTGATCGCAGGAGGGGGTGCTAAGGATGACGGGATATACCACCTGCCTACACCCCTCAGGTCAGAGCTTGGTGTCAACCGCTGTGCTGGACAGCTGGGGGCACCACTTTAGAGTGCAGACTGGTCCACCCGTCCCTGAATTGTAATCATGTCACGTGCAATGACCAAGGACAAAACCTAGCTATCATATTTTCCTTAAGACATCACGAACCCCTTTCCTGTTTTTGGAGGATTCTGGGTAAACATTTGCTGTAATGACTGGTTCTGCGACAGTTTCTTTGTGTGCACCATAAAGGAGAGGAATACACAGGAGAAGACAAATTCTGTAGTGGGAAAAATAAACAACTTAAAAAAAACATGAGGGAAAAAAAATCACTAAAGTTCAAGGGCTTTATTGAAGACCTAACCATTTCCGTTTTGAGCATTTAAAAAAAAAGAAAAGTACCACTTTACATTAATGTGTGTTTTGGGTAGAGAGGGGACTTGCATGCACTGTGGTGCGCATGTGTGTTCAGGGACAACCTGCAGGACAGATCCACTCCTACCATATGGGATCCAGGAATAGAACACAGTTGTCAGGCTTGGCAGCCAAGGGCCTTTTACCCACTGAGCCATCTCCCTGGCCTCCGCTTATGACATTTTAAACATCACACGCATAAATGATAGAAGGTCCAGGCAATAAAACTGTCATTTGAAAAAAAAGCAGGCAAGAGGATTTGAGGCCTGAGGCTCACCTAATACAATGTGTTTGTCTACCAGTGGGGGAGCTGAGACTCAGGGCGGAGAGGGTGGCTCTCAGTTTACAGAGCAGATGGAGCAGGAACTCTCCAAAGGCCAATCTTAACCCAAAGTCCTGGCAAGCCACACATCAGTCACCACTGGAAACAAAAGAGGCAGGCCACTTGAAAACGGTCTCACCATGAACCTACACTAGATGGACCTCAAACTCATAATCCTCCTGCCTCACCCACCTGAAGACCAATTCCTCAAAAGGCTGATTCTCCAGGAACGTGTAAAGTAAGCACTGCACAGTCTGAGAAAGGGCCTTACGTGAGATGAGGTCAAAACACTTCTTCTCCTCCGGGTTGGTCTTCACCTGGCAGGTCAACAGGTTGAGTTTGGCGGGCGGCCGATTGGCCTGTTCAGAAACAAATGTAAAACACAGGGTGAGTGGGAAACGGGAGAAGGTCCTCAAGAGAAGACACCTTCCTAGCCTGCAGAAGTTTGTATCAGGGACAAGACACACAGGAATGCTGGGGTTCCTTGTGTCTCAGCCCTACAGGAGGCAGGGTCACTGCCCTCTCTGCCAGGGCTCACACAAGGTTTCTATGGATAACCCACTAAATCCAGTTAGTGCTATTCAAATGTGCATAGGTTTGGGGTCACCCACTGGAGCACAGGAAACCACCAGTGGCTTCATTCCCAATGAAGATGATTTCCCCTCCACCTACAACTACACAGGTACAGCCATATAGACAACAATTAGCAACTCAGAACTGGATAGGATCTAGAGACGATCAACCCCATCCATGGTAGAACTGCAGCGGGCTCGATCATATACAGTCTCACACAGTTAACCACAGCTCCTACCAGGACACCTTCTGAGAGCCACCACGAAGAGGTATGACATTTCCTCCCTCCCACCTCTGTCACCTCCTTTCCCTGCCGTGTCACTGTCTCTCTCTACCTAGGTAATCATGCCCAAAGACAAACTCTCACTCACAACAAAGGAAAACCAAGTTCATGAAAAGACCTGAGGCCTTCATCTGGACTGGGGACTCAAGGCCATAAATATAGCTACCTATTAAAGATGGCGGCCAAGAAGGACCCACAGACCCTCGGCGGGCAATCTTGCACACTACCAGCCCTGGCGGGTTTCAGTTTAATAACCACTTGCTATTTGCTCGTTCAGATTATTAGCTACCAACAAAGATGCGAGGGGAATTTAAGAGAGAAAGTTCTATCCACTAACATCCCCACCCCCAGACTCACTGCCATGTGGAAAGAAACAAAGTCATTATTCGATCTAGCTGGAGAGCAGTGCTGGCTCCTTCCTGAAGCAGTCTATGTTTAGTAGGAAACTTTAGCAATAGGGAAGTTCCTACCAGCCTTCGAGCTGTCAGCGCGAGGGCAGAGGTTATTAGTGATTCTTCTTCTACTAAATGTCCCAGGCTTATAAAAGCCACTGATTTATTGATTGATGCCATAGGATTTAACCTAGGGCCTCATGCAGGTAAGGCAAGCTCTTTACCACTAACCTGTATTTCTAGTCCTTAGAATACCTTCAAAACACAAACTTGTGCTATTCCTTCCAAATGAATAACAATTACTTTTTTAACTATTGGGCTAACCAGGTATGGTGGCACACAACTTTAATCTCAGCACTCAGGAGGCAGAAACAGATGAACTACATACATACATACATACAGACAGACAGAGACAGACAGACAGACTAAAATGTTGGGCCCTCTAAGAGGCAGCAGGCAACTCTTCGGGCACAATGCAGCCCTCAGGTCTTGGTGGGGTGGCAATGCTGTGGACCTGGTCAAGAAGACACCTAATCAGAGCATCTAATCCCAAGACTGAGTGTCACAGTTCCAGAAACACAGCCTGTGTGGCGACACTAATGCTGACCCTCACGGTACCCATCCCAGATGGTACCCGTACCCAGATGGGTACCGTAGGAGCAAAAAGTGCAGCAATTTCACTTCTCCGTGGCTACCAGCTTCCAGAAGGGCCTGTCTTCCCAGTAGTGCGAGCATGCCCCAGGAACTTCCCATTTCCACAGACCCTATTCCCAGCTGTGTCAGGCGCTGCTCCTCTTAAATCCCCACTTCCCAGACCCACCTTTGGGGACCTGCTCCTTTCTCAAGGTGGCCACTAGCCAGAGGGGTAAGCTACACAGGAGGCAGACAAAAACCCTCAAAAGATGCATTTCCCAGTCTTCACTCTCAGCTCGGACAATTCACGTCTACAACAGGCAAACACTTGGGTGGAGTGGAAACACGGAGGACCTCTCAGGAGCCTGACTGCCAGGGCATACAGAACAACACGCGGGCTACGCAGGCTCCTCCAAGGCAGTTAGGTGGAGGCTGAGCCGGGACCCACCTACCAGACATAGCAGGAAGTGGCTGTTAATGGCAGAGAATGCCTCCCCCAAGAGGAGGTTCCTTGAGAAGGTTCACCTCAAAGCACACAGCTCTTAAAAAATACATACACCGTAAGGAGAAGCAGCAGCATCCTGGTGAAGATAATTATAACTACTGTCTGCTCCAAAACTGGGGCAACACATCAAAATTTAAAGAATTCTTGTAAAGCCTTTGGAGAGGAAGCTGGAACGCTGGAACTTACTCAGAACCAACTCAGCAAGGAATCACCAGGCCTGCCCTCCCCCGTAGCAGGTTTAAGTGGAGGTCCTGCCCCTCAGGGACCCCAAGAAAGCAAATATTCCTTGTGACATGGGCGCTCTAAGTGTAAGCAAGGAAACGTGGCCCTCACGCGACAATGATTTCTGCGTCGAGGCAGTGTGCTGGAACTAAAGCAAACTAATGGACACCGTGGAAAGGAAACACAGCAGCAGAGGGGGTGAGGCCCAGCCGTTCTCCTGACGTTCCGCATGGTTAAACACGCTTGCTTCCCTTAGTCTCAGGCAGCCGCACCCCCTCACTCCTGTCCACCTGCTGTGTAGAAACAGAGCATCCAAGTCCAAACTTCGAGGCTCAGGAGTGAGGTGCGGTTTGGGTTATGAGAAGACGGGTGACCTTGGCAGATATAGTGAGTCCCCAGGGCCGAAGCAGCAGAGACCATGGTTGCTTGGTACAAATCAGTTCTAGTGCCTTGCTTGCCCTTAATGGACTCATCGAAAGTGAAGGGGATACTCCCTTCCCCAGACTCCCACAGCATTGTCTTTGCTTCTGTGACATCTTTAGGTGAAGCATTCTTGGTTACTCAAAGAGCTAAAGACGGGCCGTGGTGGCACATGCCTTTATTCCCAGCACTCGGGAGGCAGAGGCAGGTGGATCTCTGTGAGTTTGAGGCCAGTCTGATTTACAAAATCTAATTCTAGGACAGGCTCCAAAGCTACAGAGAGAAGCCCTGCTTCGGGGAAAAAAAAAGCAAAAGTGCTAAAAAGAAAAAATACTCTATCTGTGCTTCTGCCCCATCCTGCCTCTTAAGGGGACTGTAGGACGGAGAAAGGGAGGCTAAAAAAAAGACTCACCACCACCCACGGTCATGACCGACAAACATGCAGTAAGACCGTCTGCACTCAGCGAAAGGACAACTGGCGGCCTCGACACCAGACCAGCTTCACCAGCCCCAGCCACACCAGGTGAGGGGACAAAGCGCTGTGACAGAGCTCCTGGTCTCTGAAAACTAGACTGAAGGACACTCCGTTCTCACACAAGCCCATCCCGGCCTCTGTCACGTGGCACGGGGCTCACTTACACACGGGATGATAGAGAGAAAACACTGACTGAGGTTCGGCATGGCACCCGAGATTTCTGCCAGAAAGATAGGGAATTCCCTTGTCTTCTAGATCTGGTTCCTAAAATTCTGATGGCTAGAAAGGTTATTCCTTTAATAACAGCAGAATTCTCTGTAAGGAGGAAGTCCAGGTTGACGCTAGCAAGCACAGCGGATTTGACAGTTCCTGGAGGTCAAAGGCTACTAAAGGAAGGTGACCGGAGTGACCAGTTTGTCCTGGATTTGGTGAAGCTGGCAACCAGGTTACACGTGACCAAAAGAACACATCAAGGCTGCGGGTACCCCACAAATGAGGGCACAAGCTTCCTAGTGGGGAAACTTCAGAATACCTCTTCACTACAGTGGAACTCACAGAACAGCAGTCAGCCACCACCCCCAGCAGAGACTGAATCAGGAGAGATACTCACGGTGCCGTGCGATATGGTCAGGAAGCCATTCTTAACCGAACACTTCCTCTTCTGCCACACTTTTCTGATCCTTGAGGAGAACAGGAGGGTTTAGACACTGACACAGAAAGTAACTGCGTACATCCCAACTCAGCACCCAGCAGGCTGGCCACCTACCCGTCGCTCTTCTTGTACAGGTTCCCATTCCGCTCTGTGCCGTGTTCTTTGTTTCCCTGAGGCTGATGTAAGCTGTACGCTGTACTCTGGCGAAGTTGTGAGTCCTAAAAATTCGGTCAAGAAACTGTTTTTTAATGCATCTTGTTTAAGTCCCACTTTTTAAAAAATGCACTACATAAAAAAAGAAACATGTGCTTAAATGTTTTAATATTACTATAAAATTATTCCTCATCACATACACACACACAAGAAAAGAAAGAAAGAGGGAAGAAAGGAAAGAAAGAAAAGAAAAGAGATAAAATGGGGAATTCACAAAGCTACCTATCGGGCTGTAGAGCATGTCAAGCATCAGTAGTTCTAGAGCTGGTATTGGGGGAAAGGACTGGCAGGGTACTGTTGCCCAGGTGGGTGACCCAGTCCCATCCCAGCTTCTTCTTCTCCCCCTGTACTACCGGCACTTCTAAACTGACTTTAATGAGCCACCTTGGCGGTCAGAGGTTGTATTTTGGCCCCCAGCAATGACTAGGAGATCCTGTGATGGTGAAGCCTTGGGAAAGAATGTTCTCTGGAGTGTTGGGAAAGACCACCACTGCAACGTGGACAAAGTGAAAAACAAAGTTATTTGGGCCAAGGGTGGTGAGAGGAGGCTGGCAGAGAGGACTAAGAAAAGCAGGGACAAGCCCAACAGTGACAGACAGCAGCACAGCTGGCCATCATGGCACAGCACCGAGTGTGAGCACACTGGCCTGAGAAGCTATGGCCTCTCTGGCTCACTGCTGCATCCAGGGGTTGAATAAATGAACTAGTCCCTGTGTATCAAGTTAATGAACTGAGACCTCGGCATACACAACCTCTCAGCCATCCTAACGACTGCAGAAATGGACATCATTCCTGTTCTGCGGAGACGGAGGCAGGAAAGGCCCAGACCCTTCCACTCTCGTGCGGGCAAAGATGGAAGACGAAGACTCAGCCTTTCTGCTCCACCCTCGTCCTGAATTAGAAACCAGACTTCCTGCTTCACCCCTGAGACTGGGACATCTCCTAGCCATTGTCTAAAAGTCCTGGCTCAGAAACTGTGTGGCCACTGGCAGACGCCTCCATTAAAGCTCTCACGCTGTACCCCAAGTCGCTCTTCTCACCCCACGTCTAGAATGTTACTCCTGTAGTAGGAAGCACTGTGCCCACTTTATTCTGGGGTGTTTGTGCAGTGTATCGCTTAAGAGACAAGAACTGCAGGTGCTGGGCAAGTCGTCCTTCCACCGGGGCAGACAAGACCGGGGCAGGCTTGCTCAGGACTCGACAGAGGCCAGCAGTGAACTAGGGCTGAGCATAAGGTCACAAATCCAGATGGAAAAATCAGTCAGAGAGAGACAAGGATCAGAGCAGGGCCTGCTACTTGACAAGCCAAAGGCTCCACCACTGGCCACCAGACTGGGACACTTGGAAAGGAGAGGCAGAGATCAGAGAGAGAGGGGGAAGGAGGGAGGGAGGGAGGGGGGGGCGCGCGCGAGAGAGAGCAATGCACTCATACAACCAAGAGCTCTGGCTAAACCCTGAGACCACCTCCCAGACCCTGATCATCCTGCGGGATCACATCTAGGCTCTCATTAGCAGCGGCATCCCAGCAGGTCCACCCATGTGGACCTCACTGAGATGGGGGCATGGAGATGTGCACAGGATGGAGAAAACAGATGGAGATGTGCACAGGATGGAGAAAACAGAAGACAAAAGTGACTGACAGAAAGAGCATGCAATATCCAGGGGCACTGGGGGCATTAAGCATCAAACCCAGAGCCTTGTGCATGCTCGTAAGTGCTCTACACCCTTGGCTTTATTTATTTATTTGTGAGACAGGATCTCACTGTGTAGCCCTGGCTAGCCTAGCACTCACTCTATGGATCAAGCAGGTCTTGAACTCACAGAGATCCCTAGTTTCTGTCTCCCAAGAAGCTGGGATTACAGGTGCATGTGACACCAGGACCCCCTGGAAGAAGGATTCCTCCCCCAAAATCAAGCATGGGACACAGATACTCAGTTTTCACATTTTCTCTATGTGAGGTTCTTCCCGATGGAAACGATCTCACAGAGGTACCCTCTCTAGAGAGAAACAGTCTAACCAGGGAGGTGTGAGGAACACTGGGAGAAAAGATGGGACTCCAAACTGAAGGACAGCCACAAGGTGGTAAGGAAGAGCAGCTGGCAGCCACCGACTGATGGCTGCATTCGGTACTGACTTAAGCTGACATTAGCAGAGGGAGCAGCAAGCCTCCACTCCAAACAACCTAAAAGTCACGGTCTGTGGGCCCGTGGTTGAATGTCCACGCCATTCTCCAGTGCACAGGCAGAGTTAGAATTGACACAGTGCTGCTAAAATCCACCCAACATCTCGACTGAGTCTGAGTCACAGGGGAGATCGTAACTGAAGAAAGCAGAGGTAAGCAGCCATGCCCAGACATCACGGGGAAAGACGTACGATCCGACGTCTTGGTACTTGCTAACGAGGTTCTACTGTGTCTGCAGACTGTCCCACGGTCTCAGCATCAGCACCAAAACAGCAATCGATACACGAAACATCTTCACAATCAGGGGCGTGGAGGAGAATTTGGCCTGAGAGCAGTCAGCAGGCACAAAGCCAGGGGAAAGGAAGGAGGTTCCGCTGACACAGCCCCGGGCCACTGGGGCAAATGAGCTGGCTAGTCCAGCCAGACCACAGAAAAAAGACACCAGACTTTATACCTCCGCAGAACCATTGGCAACAGCTCTCTGATAAAGCCGGTCTCCTTAGACCTCAAATTCTGCACAGTCAAAACCATCATAGTCTCTATACCCCAACGGCTGCGAAGCCAGCCATGTCTCCTCATTTCCAACTGGGTCGTTTCTGCCTGGATTAGAACCTCTTCAGACAAAAACATCTCTCCACCATTCACGCCAACGCTATGGGGAGCAGCCGCCTCACGGCGGTGGGGCTCACGTCACAGGCTTGCGCTTTCTGGACCAGGTAAAGTCACCATGCTGTAGTAATCTCTAGCAAAGCGGCATCATGGAGAAGGCACTCAGGGGTAGCCCTGCTGAGAAAGGGCTCAGCAGGGACCAGAAGGCCTTGCAGAATGACAGCAGAGGTGTAAGCTAAACTTGGGGATTTTCCATCTCATTCGTCTTATGTGTCCAAATCCTATGATCTTTTTAAGGAAAACCATCAACTGTAGTGAAAGACGAGACACTGAAAGCTGAAGTGAACTAGCCGTCAAGCTACGTGAAGAAACATTTACAAATGAAGCATGCGAAACTGCCATCTGTGAAAATACTGGGTACTTACTCTCCTAGACTTCGGTCACAAAAGGTAAATGCATTTGGGAGAAAAACAACAAGATGCAGTTACAGACTAAGAACTATGCTTTGATAAGCAGTTATTTAAATTTACCGAAAAGGAAGAGGATTTACGTTAAATTCCCATTATATCCCACTACTCAGAGGTTGAGGGTCACTTGAGCCTGGGAGTTCAGGGCTAGCCTCAACGATGGACTAGAGACAGAGTTACTCATTATAATCCCAAAGCTGCATCATCACCACCTGGAGATGTCTGGGGACACAAAGACACCACCATACCAGGAAAACAGACAAGAACCACAGATGGCTTGCCACTGGAGTGGAGACATATGCAAAGATAACTCTTATCTTCTTTTTAAAAGTTATTTATAGTTTATGTCTGAGAGCTCTGCATGTACACCTGAAGGCCAGAAGAGGGCGCCAGATCTCATTACAGATGGTTGTGAGCCACCATGTAGGTGCTGGGAATTGAACTCAGGACCTCTGGAAGAGCAGTCAGTGCTCTTAACGGTTGAGCCATATCTCCAGCCCCAACTCTTACTATTAAGAAAAGCATTGTTGTTGTTGTTGGTGGTGGTGGTGGTGTGTGTGTGATATGTACCTGTGAGATGGGCATGCAAGTTGCAGGACAACTGTTTTCAGTTGGTTCCCTTCCCACCGTTGTATTCGCGACTTGAACTCAAACTTTCACCCTCTGAGCCATCTTACCAGCTCTCGTCTCATCTTTCATTTGATTTTCACACAAGGCATCATTATATAGTTTAGTCTATCCTAGAATTTACTAGGCAGCACCGGGTGACCCCAAACTCACGGAGGTCCTCTTGCCTCAGCCTCCCCCACGCTGGGATTATAAATCCACGCCACTACACCCAACCTAACTCCTCAAAGACAGAACAGGCTAGGCCTTTAAGGGAACTTGTTCTGTCCCTCCTCCAAAGACCTGGGAAAGTTCACACTGGGGAGAGTTCACACATGAGGAAAATTCACAGTGGCAGAGTTCACATGGGAACATTCACAGTGGGGAGCGTTTACATATGGGAAAAGTTCACAGTGGCAGAGTTCACACAGGGGAAAGTTCACAGTGGGGGAATTCACATAGGGGAAAGTTCACAGTGCGGGCAGTTCATACAGGGAAAAGTTCACTCTGGGGAAAGTTCACAGTGGGGGAGTTCACACTGAGGGTAGTTCACACAGGGAAAAGGTCACATTGGGAAGAGTTCACACTGGAGGTAGTTCACACTGGGGAGAGTTCACACAGGGGAGAGTTCACACGGGAGAGTTCACACAGGGGAGAGTTCACACTGAGGGTAGTTCACACAGGGGAAAGGACACATTGGGAAGAGTTCACACTGGAGGTAGTTCACACTGGGGAGAGTTCACACAGGGGAGAGTTCACACAGGGGAGAGTTCACACAGGGGAGAGTTCACACAGGGGACAGGTTCACAGTGGGAGCAGTTCACACACACAGAACAGGGAAATCACAAAGTCTGGGGACAGACTTAGGGTCTAAATGTGTCAGACTGAACTGTGACAGAGCAGGAGAAGCATCACACCTGGCCACTCCAGGCCCATAGTGGTTGCTGCTCCTAGAAGGAAGTATCCTAAAATAGACGGCCTTATAACACTAAGATTTCTAAAGCAAAAGACATTTCGGGCCAATAGACACGGTCCCAGAGGAGTTTGTGAGCCCCCGTCAACACGGATGTCATAGTCCTCAGCCCAAAGCTTCTAAGGCATGGGGGAAGGGGGGGTTAACAGTGATCCTGCAGTCTTAAATCCCCTCACCTCTTTCTGCTCAACCTGCAAAGCCGATTTCAAAATATCCCGAAGCTGTATCAGCTGCCGTCGTTCCTCATCCTGGGCCTGTTTGATCTTTGAAGAGCAAACGAAGCAGAGAAAAGTAAGACTAAGGCACCCTTAGATGTTGCGGATCATGGTATTTCCACACACGAGCACACGCAGGGA
Source organism: Microtus pennsylvanicus (assembly GCF_037038515.1). Classification (NCBI taxonomy): domain Eukaryota; kingdom Metazoa; phylum Chordata; class Mammalia; order Rodentia; family Cricetidae; genus Microtus; species Microtus pennsylvanicus. The sequence continues at coordinate 97,540,066 of NC_134586.1, forward strand.
TGGCCTTCACACCATCCCTCAGCACACCAGAGCCGGTCCTTGCCGGACAGCACAGCCGGCATACACAAGGCTGCAGAAATGGGCCCTGAACGGTGACACCCCATACAGAGGGAGGCTACTCACTGTGTGGAGATCCGTGGAGAGTGTTTCAATGGAAGGCTTGAGGCTTTCTACGGCTTTGAGTCCATCCTGGAAAAAACTGGGGGAAAGAAAAAGCAGAGATTGTGTGTCATGGGGGAGGAGGCTGTTAGCCATGAGACTATGGGAGGGAAGGAAGCAGGGTTCCTGGAAGAACAGAACCGCGCATGATCTGGCAAAACCAGAATAAAATGACAAAACTCTAAACAAACTGGAAAGGAATGGCAATAAGGCTGAACATTTCCCCCACATAAAAGAGGACTTGATTTTAAGTTAGTAAATAGAAACTAGACTTCCTGGACAGCGGCAGTGAGGGCTTTGAGGCCAAAAAGCCATAAGGTGCAAACCAGAGCGCTTACTAGAGAATTCTATTAGGAAACAGTCAAGTGGAATACCGGGCAACTTTGACACACATCAATGGCTGGGCTCCACCTACACAGAAAGCAGGGTGGGTTTCAAAGGTTAGCTAGCAAAAGGGATCTCCTAAAGCGAGGGACTCCGGGCTGCGAGGCCACTTAAGACAAAGGATTCAGGAGAGGTAGCAAAGCTGCTAGTCTACAGCACAGCCCCAAAGCATGCCAGCCAGTCGTCACCGTCAACCTGACTGGATTTAAGATCACCTAGGAGACTCACACCTGGGTCTGGATGCAAGGGCTTTTATTTCTAGAGAGGTTTAGCCAAGCAGGGAAGACCAACGTGAACGTGGGGGCACGATTCCGTGAGCTGGGGTCCCGGATGGAATGAAAAAGAGAAAGCAAGCTGAAAGCCAGCATTGGCTCCTCTATTCCCTGCTACCTGAAACTTTCCCTCTGGCAGACTCCGCCTCCACACAGCAGGAGTAACCTCCCCTCCGTGGCAGGCTTTCATTGGCTGTTCCATCACAGCAAGAGAAGTAACTTAAACAGCCAGGCAACCAGAACTCAACCCTTCCTGGACAACCTTCAGCAAAAGCCAGATGTCAGAGGTGACGTGTGTGTGCACACGGAATCCCAGCACCCCTATGGTGAGGAGAGAAGAGAATTGGCCAGACGCACAGGCAGCGGCAGAAGCAGAGGAGAATGTGGAAGGAGAGAGCCGGCTCCCCAAGTTGTCTGCTGACCTCAGGTCACCCCAAGGCATGCAAGCATCATATACCTACACGCACAAATTAAAAAATAAATGATAACTAAAAATCTGGGGGGAGGGAAGAAAGTGACCTGGGTCTCACATCTATATTTACTTAGGTAAATTTTTTTTTCTTTTAAAGTCTTTGATGGTTCCATGAGACTCTTTCACCCTAAGTGTGCCACAAAACAGAAGGGTCGTGAAAACAATGTAGCCAGTCACTCAACATAAGTGACGAGATATTTACCTGTGTTTAATGTTTCTAAACACAGAACATGCTTCTGGATAGCAATTAATTATGTCCCCGTGTCAGTGTGACCTGTCCGGGTATTTGTGGCCACAGTTAGAGCAAACATGTCAGGTCCCCTGCCTCTCTGGGCTTCCTAAATTGACAAGGAAATCTTGAAGAATTGAAGGGCCACGGGCACCAGAAAGTGGGCTGCTCCTGTTGTGAGCTCCTGTGATCTCCGTGCCTTAGTTACAGTTCTTTATGTAATGACTCCCTTGCTCACTCTGCATTCTGGTAATGTAGGTAGGTCACAAGAGAGAGAGGAAGAGATAAACATAGGAGGCAGGGAATGCAAGTACAGGAAAAGGCGGTACCCGGGGAGGGAACAGGTGCGCAGCCCTGGGCATCTGCAGCTTGGCAACTCTTCCCAAGGTAGATGGAGAGAGCAAAGGTGTAGTCAGGGGCTCGGGAGCCTGGCTCTCACACGTTTCCTGGAGAGTACATGCAGAAGGTGCAAACTTGGGCTAAGTATGCAGTTTTCATCATTGACAAACCTATGAATCTACCTATAATGCCACCACCCACTCCCGCTCTGACTCTCAAACATCCATCCATCTGTGCCCTCCTTCTAGAGGGTACCAGGCAGACACCACAGCAGCTTCCAAGGGAAGGAGCTCAAGGGCTGCTTCCGTGACCTCCGTCCGTCAGTCACTGTGACACTCACAGGTGCGTGTCCCCAAAGCCTGTTAGCATTTTTCCACGCTTTAGTCAAAGGGCATTTATCACTGGTGTTACCAAATCAGACTTTGTTCTCTTCCTATTGGACATTTTCTAGCCGGTTCAACCACAGTTTTCGAGCCTTGAAAATGGAACTCTTTAGATGCGATCTTTTCTCCTGGACCTCACACACTGTGCCAAGCGCCCCACAGTCAAGCTACCATAGCTTCAGGATGGGGACCCCATCTATTGAGGGTCTGCCCATGGCACCCACCCCTTCCTGGCACAAAAACCCACTCCTCCACATCTCCCCTTCCCAAAGCCTCATCAGCGTAGTTGTTGGCCCTCACAGCTCTGAGCAGTACGTTCTCAAAGCGCAAGGCGACTCAACACACACTCCCACTTCCGAGAGAGCCACCACCTCAGAGAGTCGCCGCCTCCTTTAGTCACTGTCCCAAGGGCTGCCCTATTTCCCTTGGCTATTACAGAACAGCATCCTCCCTCTCCAGCAGCAGAAGACGAATCTTCAGATGCTCCAGGGACACAAGTGCCTGCCTTTGCGTGAAATTAAAAAACGGTGACAACAAAATACTTAAAAATAAACAAACTACAAAACGTAACAAGCAAAAATAAATGTAATAGCAAAGTTAAGGTGCATGGAAGTCATTCTAAGGGTCTAGATGCCATGTGGAAGACAGCCGTGCGAGAGCCTCATGGCAAGGGCACCTGAAGAGGCCGTGTGAAGGGCTGCACAACGTTCAGAGCACACACGTGACCCCAGGTTCCTCTCAGGCTTTGTTTTGCCTCCCGAGTATGAACTGAACCATGTGAGGGCACAACCCCCATATTCACCCACACCAGCCCTCAACCGAGGAGGAAACGGGAAGACTTGCATCTTGGAAGGTTATCGAGCTCGTGTCCATAAAAGGTCAAGCGATTTACTTTCCACAAGTAGCCTGTTGCTACCCAACTGATATTTTGTGCAAAATAAAGAAGAAAAAGGAAATCTGAGAATAACTTTTCCCTAAAAATAAAAACCCAATGAGGAAGCAACCCACTTCCTACGCAGCCTGGCAACCGGGCTATGAGGATGGAGCAGCAGCTCCGATCTGCTGAGCAGGTCCTCGCTTTGAGTCTGTCAGAGGAAACCGTCTTGAAAATTCTAGAAATTCCAGGTCCTCTGAGTCTGGGCAAGTCTTTCCCAGCTGATGTCCCACCTGATCACAAGCTAACAGAGTCACCACAGCCACCCTGAGATCAACGGCTAAGCAGCCTCGGGGTGAGCACCCGAGCCCCCACTGCACATGCATAGCTGGTCCACATGGCATCCCTGGACATGGGAATGAATGAAGATGCTGCAGAGGCAAGGAGATGAGGTCCCATCCAGACAGTGCATCTGCTGGAGCACAGGGGAAGCCAGAGGACCTTCCAGGGAAGGGGACAAAGTATGTGCAGTGACACCATCCCCAGGCCAGACCATTCAGAGAGCAGCAGACAGACAGGTGTGGCAGCTTGACCTCTGAGGGATTTCTCAAAGGGCTTCACACTTTCCCCTCCAGCGGGGATCAGTTCAGCCATGCTAATGTCACCCCAGACTACTCTATGGCAGTTCACTGTCTGGGGCTACTCTTCTAAAATAATGTATTTGTTTAACTCTTACGTGTATGTATGTGCACATGAGTGGATGTATGTGCACCATGTGTCTGCGGAAGCCTTTGGAGGTAAGAAGAGGAGTCGGATCCCCTGGAACTAGAGTTACGGGCGGTTCTGAGCTGCCACGTGGGTTCTGGGATCCAACCTAAGTACTCCGGAAGAGCAGACAGCGCTCTTAACCATCAAGCCATCTCTCCAGTCTTCAGAATGCCGACGCAAACATCTGGTCCCTGATCCATCTCTCCAAGCACATCCTTTTATCTCAGCACCTTGCATAAGCCTTATATAAACAAGAACTCCATCAAAGTCTACTGGGTGAGTGAGGGAAGATGCCATGGCTTGTGAAAAAGTCATAGGTGTGCACTCACACCAGTGGTCAGGGGCCTGGAATGGAAACATCCACAGCAAAGCTAAGTGCCCAGAACACGAATATTCTCTTTCGCTCCCACTGACTTCCTAAGACCAGTAATGTATGCAAGTACTGGCTTAGCGGAACACACCAAATCAATGCTGTGTCCCCTCTTCCTCAAAATCAACAAAATCTGAGAGCCTGTGTCAGACCAAACAAACTGGCCCCTCTACAAAAAGGAAAATAAAAGGTATTTGACAATTGTTGTCAATTTTTAAATACTGCCTCCCTACTTCCATTTTTATTGAGATACAATCCTCAAGCCCTAAGATGGCTCTTTGGAAGTGTACAGTGCAGTAGATTTTAGAATACTGCCAGTGTCTGCACCAGTCAGAACGTGTTCTGTTGCCTCCAAAAGAGCAGGGACCCACAAGCGGTCAGGCCCCACACCTTCATTCTCTATGGGAACTGTTTAAGCTGCTTTCTGTCTATAAAGTGCTTTTACTCCTGGGTTGTAAAATACACAGAGTCATGCAGTGTGACCTTGCGTCTCTGCCTTCCTTCCCTCTACATAGTTAAGGTTCATCTGTGTTGTATTCTGGTGCTTCTTTTTTCCCATGGTCATTCATTCATTCATTCATTCATTCATTCATTCACAGAATCCCATGCAGCCCAGGCTAGTGTCTATATAGCCAAGGACGACCTTAAACTTCTGCTCCTTCTGCCTCTACCTCCTAGGTGGACCAGGATTATGCCACCACATTGGTTAACATAGTGCTGGAATTACCAACCCAAGAGTCTCTGCGTGCCAGGCGAACACTCTGCAAACTCGGCTGCAGCCCCAGCCTCAGCTCATGATTATAATAATTTCTCTCCCCCGGACACCCCAGTTCTGGAAATTAAACCTAGGCCAAAACACATACCAGGCCAAGAGTGAGTTACCACTGAGCTATGTTCGTTCATACACACACACACACACACACACACACACACAAAAGTGTTTATTCCCTCAACACAAAGCTACCCACTGGAAGCTGCCACCCACAGGGAGCATTCGAGGACACCATGAAACAGGGCCACTTACTTGCACTGGGCGTGGAAGTACTTGATCAGATTCTGCAGCAAATCCACTCCTTTTTTAACCTTGATTTCATTGACCTTCAGCAGATACTGTTGAGAAACAAGGGAAGGCCGTGGCAGAAGTCAGCAGCTGGAAGCGTCTAACGACATCGGGGGCTCTTTTGAAACAGGGTCTCCTGTAGCCTAGGCTAGCCTTAAACTCGCTGGACAATCAAGGAGTACCTTGAATTTCTGGTCCCCTTGCTTCCCCCTCCCAAGTGCTGGGATACAGGTATGTAACACCACACCTGGCTTAGGCAGGGCTGGAGCCTGACCCCAGGGGCTTGTGCACACTTGGTGTGCACATTACCAACTGCGCCACACCCCTTGTTCAAGACTGACTCTATCTGGACGTGTTTAACAGCTTGTAGACCGGGCAGAGCTTGTGCTAGACACCAGGTGCTGTCTGCAAACGTGACTAAATGGCTATGCTGGTCAGGTAATGCAACGTTCAATAATCACACATCCTACTAACTAGATAGTCTGCCATATAACCAGGCAGGATGAGCTTACTCTCAATTCATGGGAGGAGGATGCCTGGAACAAATGGGAATTTCTAACTGCCTTGGCTTTTACTCTATATTTTCTTTTACCCAGGTCCCTTTTACACTGTCCTCGAACTGAGATCAATGGCATTTTGCCACCACACCCAGTTTCAAGTCCCTTTCTTTACCAGCTCCTTGTCTTCAACACTGTTAGCGTCCAGTAGTGGAGATTTTGTTGCTGATCCAAAGCACTATAACGGTGAATTTTAAATGAATTGTATCAAAGCCACATCTAACCCAGAGAATCCATCAAGGACTGCTGAGCAGGAAGCCCAGGCATTATAAAATTCATTCGTCCCTTCCTAAAAGTGTCCAGAACAAGGGCTTTATAAACCCCCTTCCCCTCACTGTGAGGTGGTGGGATAGAGAGGGCTCAGCAGTTAAGAGCACTGAGGACCCAGGTTCAATTCCAAGCATCCACATGGCAGCTCATGACTGTCTGTAACTTCAAGATCTGACACCTTCACACAGACATACATGCAGACAAAACACCAATGTATATCGGGAGGTGGTGGCGCACACCTTTAATCCCAGCACTCAGGAGGCAGAGGTAGGTGGATCTCCGCGAGTTTGAGGCCAGCCTGGTCTACAGAGCGAGTTCCAGGACAGGCTCCAAAGCTACAGAGTAACTCTGTCTCGGAAAACAAACAAACAAACAAAAAAGCCAAAACCCAAAAACAAAACAACAACAAAAACAAAACAAAACAAAACACCAATGCACATAAAATATTTTTTAAAAAAATAATCCTGAACACATCTCCTCTTCAAGACAGGATGGCCCAGGAAAACCTGCTAACCTGAGGTAAGCCCCGTGAGTTCCCAGCTGTCTCAGGATGAGCCCAAGTCCAGAAACCCTCCTAGGCCAGCTGTGCAAGCCAGTGAGGGGACAGGAAGCCGCTCTGAAACCATAACAACAAATTTTCTTCTCTCTGTAAGAACTGCCTATGTGTCCTTTCTCCTTCCTTTTTGATAGTTATTCACTCTTAATTGGATATCTGGCAACGGACCAAAATGATACAATCATTAATAAAACGTTTGGCAACGTAGCAAGACTTACAATGTGTACGCTCTTTGACCCGGAAGTTCTACTTACCGGAACTTATTATAAAAAGCAATCCATAAAGCATACAATTAGGAAGGAAGGTCTGTGAAGGCTTTTTCTTTTCTTTTTTTTAATTAGTGCCCTGTTTAAGGAGGTATAACAAGTACCACTGGGCTGGGGATTAGGCTAATGCAGACTCTAGGGGAGAGGCGGGGCCATTTTCACACACACACAAAGGCCTTCATGCTTCTTGGACTCTGATCTAGATAAAGGCTCCTGATGTCAGCTCCCCTTTGCCCTTCTCCAAGACACCAGCAAAGACCATAGAAAGCAAGACCCCTAGGGCGGGTGATGTCTAACTGGATAGTAAGGATGCTGTGGGAGCCATGAACGTCTTCCGCTAGCTCTTCACACCTCCCTTCCACCGACTGCACAGGTGTAATAAGAACTCCTAAAAGCATGGAAGAGGTAAATATTCTAGCCAACTCCTGTGAGAAAGTATGGAGGCCAGAGAGGACGCTCTTAGATTCCTGTGTGTGTTCCTGGGCACGTGGGTGCAGGTCTATCTGGAAGCCAGAAGAGGGTACCAGAGCCCTTGGATCTGGAATTACAGGCCCTGTGGGCAGCCTGGTCTGGGTGCAGGGATCCAAACTCTGATCCTCGTGACTGAGCAGCAAGTGCTCTTGACCTCTGAGTCCGGTCTCTGCCAGTCCCTCTCTCTTCCTTGAGTGAAGGTTGGCTTTAGACTGACCTAAACCCACACACCAGGAAGTAGCCTAAGATTCCTCTATGGAAACAAACCTTCAGCCCAGAAACGCAGTCCGGTTGTCTGGTGGGGAAGACCACACTGGAGAGGATGTGCGCCCGTGGCCCAGCCTGTACCACCTTCCCCTTCCCGGCCTCTCACCTCACACATCTGCAGCTGGAAGAAGCGCCGTTCCTTCTCCATTTCCTCTGCGATTTCGGCCCCGCTGATTTCAGTGCGGATCATCCCGTGGAGCTTGGCGTGCTCCTTCTTCTCCTTCTCTATTTTGGTTCTGTGTGTGAAGGAAACGCGAGGGTGAGTCAAGAGGCCACTGGGCACCGCACTCCCCAGCGGACAGACTCAGAATCATCTGCAGAGACGAATGCCCGCCCATGTGGCACTCTTCAAAGCGGGCGACCTCTTAACTCTCGCAGAAAGCAAGCTACGCGGTGTCATGGAAACACCGCTGCTCACTCAACAGATACTGCCTAAGCACCTGTTGGGTCCTATCTGTGTCCGAGGAGATGGAAGACCCACACACGCCTTGCCCTTGATAGCCAGCCTCTCGCTAGAGACCCTCACTAGCACCCTCTGTGTCGCAGTTAGCAAAGTCACACGCAGTTCTGGCTTCCAGAGTGCTCCTCACGACAACATCACGCTGTTCAACCATTCTCTTCCTTCATGTCCCTTCGCACAGAGACCTCATGCTAAGCTACATGACGTAAATGTCACGTGTACAGTTCAGGTATAAACTGACCAGCTGGGCACACACCCAGAAACATCCAACACCAAGGGAAACGGTGTCACAGAGTTGCACAGGCCACAGAAAGCGCTGGACCTAATGGCCTTGGAGGCACTTCCTGCCCAGCCTCAGCTCACACACAGAGACACAGCTGGCATTTTCCTTAAAAGCTGTTTGATGATTATATAGGCTACTTGAGGGTTCGCCATCACAGGAGGCAGTGTGCGCGTGTGTGTCTGTCTGTGCATACGTGTGGAAGATGCACGAATGCCAGTCCTTTGCTCTTCTGTCTGGCACACGAGGTCAACCTGATACTCTGAAGGTGCCAAGAATGTGAAGGACTAGGAGGTCACTGGCCGGGGACGTTGTCTCGAGAATTCAGGCACCTCAACAGACCTGTGACCACAGGGCACTACAGTCTCTAGGCCCCTTACACCATTCTGCTACGCTGGCCATGTAGCTAAACACTCAATACAGAGCTACTGCGGAGGAATCCTGCAGACATCTCAAATCTAGTTATCACACATGATAGGGAAACTGCCCAAGTTCAAGGGGGAAGAAATAACTTTTTGATGTATCCTAGGGTTGCTTTGAGTTTAAAAAGCTCTGTAAGCCCCCCCCCCCACTCCCAAGCCAGACTCTGAGGTGATTCTGTCCATATGCCGAGCAAATCAAGCTTTGTCTTGGAGAGTGTGATGCCGTCGCTCCCCCAATCTCTTTCTCTCTCCTCAACCAGAGACCCCTCTCCCACAGTGTTCTCAGCCATCACTCTACCTTGCTCCAACCATCCACGTCTCTGAGCGAGGTCGTGGTGTAAGGGGCAATGTGCAGGTACAGTTGGATAGTGGTGAGCCAATCCCACTCCTGACCCTAAGCTACATAGGCAGATGCCAGGCCCCAGCAAACAGTAGCAGCCGTGTGCTGACGGCATTGAACTTAACACAGTGAAAAGAGGCTAAGTGGCCAAGGATGACAGTTGGGAGCCTCCTTGAGTTGAACAGACATTCTAGGTCCCCCAGTCTTGTTCCACTCCTGCTGAGTATAGGAGTGGATGCCACCCGTGGTCGGGGTGAGGGACCCAGTTAAAACACTTAAGTCATTTTTACAATGACTTTCTTCTGAAGACCCTTCACTTTACCAGACGGCTCCGTAGGGAAGTGTCTTTCCTTTCAGGGATGCCTTCAGCACCCCGGCAGATACAAGGTAAACACAAAACATTTAAAGGAATTGTCAATCTCCATCATTTCAATCATCAACACCTTTAAGGCACCCTCTCTCCCACCATACACACACATACACACACACACACATACGATACCATCATTAGCTTTTTCTAGCTGGCCTTATTCTCCCTGCCTTCAGAATGAGAAACTGATGAGAAATGTTCTAACTGCCTGTCCCTGGCCACTAGCAGACTGACCTTCAGCAGAGGGAGACATCAGGGTCACTGAGCCCCAACCACTACCTCCCTCCCTAGCAACAAAGAAACCAAGTAAAAACTGAAGCCCTCGAGGCTGGCAGTCCTAAAAACAAGAGATCTAGTATTTCAGATAAACAGGGACTGGGAGCTAAGAGTGCACTTAAAAAACAAACAAACGAGGGCTGGAGAGATGTTTCAGCGGTTAAGAGCATTGCCTGCTCTTCCAAAGGTCCTGAGTTCAATTCCCAGCAACCACATGGTGGCTCACAACCATCTGTAATGAGGTCTGGTGCCCTCTTCTGTCCTACAGGCACACACACAGACAGAATATTTTATACATAATAAGTAAATAAATAAATATTACAAACAAAAGAACAAAAAGACACCCTTGTGTGTGGAGGTGCACCTGCCTGCATCTGTGTGTGTAACCTGGCGGGAACGTGGTCAGCGGGCCCCCTCAGGGGTCAGTCCTTGTCTTTTGCTTTCTGTGAGACAGCGTCTCTCGTTTGCCCCTGTGTAAGGGGCGACCTGGTAGACAAATTTCAGGAACTCTGGCCATCTCCACTTCCCACCTTACCCCAGGACAGTGCCATCACAGCCACCACAACAGCTGTCTCTTCACACGGGTTCTGGGGCCTCAAACTCAGGACTTGACGTTCGCAGAGTCAGTGGTTTATCCCGTGAGCCATCCCCCAGCTCCAGGGCTCTGCTTGTTTATTTAATGAACCACCAGGAAGCCCTAATGTGAAACCCTATTCTGTGACCACCACGACCCCGACACCACAGAGCTTGCTGGAAGAGGCCACCCTCTCTGAACGCAGACAACAGATACACCTGCCACCAGGAGCCATGTGACACAGCTTGAGGAAAATCCTTTCCTGGATTTGGTTTATTCAGACAGTCCCTGCGAGCAACAAAATCCCCATTTTAAACTGAAATCTCAAATTGCCTACATAACTTAAAACAATAAAGAACACTCACATTTTGGTTTCATAGTCCTTCCACGCTTTATCAAAGGGCTTTTTCAGGTCCTGCAAGCAGAGGGGCAGCGAGTAAGTTTAATTAATCATTAACTTCTGTGCAAGACAGACATCCAAACCCCTAGACTGGTTTGTACAGGCACTAGCCTCTGGAAGAAGTCACCCCTTGAGACTAGGGGTGGACCGGCCAGCCTTCCTTCCTTTCCATTCTTTCTCATTCTAAGACATGCTTTATACAACATACAACACACACAAAGATCAGGTCAAACAACATGCATACCGCCCGTGTTCACTTCACCCCATCCTTGTGTCCTGGGCTTCCCTTCTGCACTCAGGGTTCAGAGCTGGGGTTCGTGGTTTCTAACAGGGCTTGGCCTTCACGTCTGTCCAAAGGTTCCCACACAGCTCTGTTTCCCTTCAACAAGACTATTTTCTGTGTTTAAACTTTGTGTCTCCAGGGGCCATGGAAGGTCTCTGTGAAATTGCCCTCCCGCTCCTGACAGCCTGGCCCAGGGCGTGGATCCATGCTTCTACTGTGGGACGTGTCTTTCCTCTGCAACCTCCTACCCCTTGCTTTTTGTTTGTTTGTTTCCTGGTAAATCAGCTGGCCTGATTTCCGGGCCTGCACAGGGAAAACACATCATGTCCCTTGCTGTCCTAACAGCTCTCTCCCTGCCTGCTTTGGAAGGGATTCAGCAGGGGGTCTAGGCAGAGGTCCCCAAGATGGTTCAGACAGGCTGCCAGATGTGCCTAGACCAAGCCCCTGAAATCACACACACATACAAAGACGTGGGTTTCTCAAGAACCCAGCCAAACATCCCTTTAGCCCTGAAACTAATAGCAGTTCCTGCATCAACTAAGTACTACAAGGCCTCGGTGAGCATCCTCTGGGGGCAGAGTCACATAGTCAGCTCACGCTCCATGAGACCTTCTGCTCTTGCTAGGGTACTTTCTAGGGGTAGAGCAGGAACACAACAGCAAGGAAACCAGATTCCCCCGCCTCCCCGTGTTCCTGTGGGAACCCTCTGGTGTGCTGCGAGTCTCCAACTGGCTCGTTTCCCTCTCTGTGTTCTCCCTTCACCAAACTTGCAGCACCAGCAAGAGAAGAACCCACAGGCCAAGTGGCATGGCGCCCCCCCCCCCACAATGTCCAAACCCCGGTACTCATTCGTACCCCTTTCACGCCTTTCAGGTCTCCTTTCAGCAGACTGTCCAGAGGGAAGGAGATGATGTTGTTCATATTTTGAATCTAAAAAGGAAAAGCACAGAAGATAGTCAACGTCCTTTCTAATCCAAGCAAAGATGACAAGCGTGTTGGGAAGGATGCTGGGAATAATCTCCCTTCGTGGACAGCCTGGCCAGGAGGGTGTGGTGGCCTTCCCCACTCACTCATTTTGCTTCAGAAGTGAGCATGCAGCTAACGGAAGACCTGGATCTGTAGGCTTCCACGAGAACCTTCAATTGCTAAGCTGTGGGAAGTTGTCACCACTAGTGAAACCTAAACCTATCTCCGAACCACCAATCAGTGAGAGAATCACTCACTCCAGTGCTTGAAACAAAAGGGCACAACCCACTTCTCAACGACATTGCTAGCAGCCCACTCCAGGCAGTGTGGGGGTCCAGCCGGCATGATCCCTACACGGGAATGAGAGGAAGGCAGATCCAGAGGTTTCTGTCTGCAGGGAAGGCGTGTGAGCAAACACTGAAGGCAATGAGCGAAGAAATGAGGATGCAGGTTAGACGGCAGAGCACAGAGGAGGGCTGTGTGCCAAGGAGTGTGAGAGAGGGCGCATGCGTGAGTATGGTATGGTTATCAGTGTCTGGGAAAGTGTGCTTGTGTACCCGTCTGCTGGAAAAAGGAGAAAGCAGAGAGCCAGGAAAAGGAAGGGCAGAAGCCAGGGAGCCAGAGCCTTGCTCTCCTTGCCAAAAGAAGCCAGAAATGCCGTCTTGAATTGTCATCGCGGAGTGAATCTTAGGGAATCAGAACTTCCTGACACACTCGGGGTCTGCTGTGAGCAAGCACGGATGCTTCAAGGGCAACTCAAATGTGAGTGAAGTGCCAACCGCAAACCTCCAGCACAGAGGCGAGCCCTCGACCCCAAGATGCCTTCCCACGTGGGAAATAAGCTTGAGATACACTTCCTCCCTCCTGGGCTCAGCCTACCTGCGCCCCCTCTCCATCAACACAACCTCTGCCACACTGTGTCAGCAGGTCCCATGTCTACATCACAGAAATGGACGGGAGAACCTCTGCATTCACATTCAACCCCAGCGAAGGGAACTTAACGTTTTGGTAGTTACCTTGCACAGGGAGATAAAACAAACGCCACCATTTAAAAAGACAATCTGGAATATATCTGGGCTTGCCAGCACACGCCTTTAATCCCAGTACCAGGGAGGCAGATGCAGGTGGATCTCTGTGAGTTCCAGGGCATCCAGGACTACATAGTGAGATCCCCTATCTCCAGCACATACAACTTTAATTACTGTGTGTAGGCATGTAGGTGCCGTGGCACATGTGTGAGGTCAGAGGGCAACTTAAGGGAGCCGTTTCTCCCCTTGTACCATGTAAGTCCTGGGGGTTAATAAGGTTGGTCCTCAGGCTCGGCTGGCAGTAGACACCTTTACCAGCTGAGTCATCTCCTTAGGCTCTCGGCACACGAAATGTTCAAGTGAGCTTGGAACTCGCTTGCACAACACTGCAAAAGCGCGCCATGATGCTGGCATAAAAACAGAAACAACCACCAAAAAAGAAACCCCCGTGGTCAAAGGAGAGCGTATTAACGCCTGCCATTTCCAAAACAATTTTTTTGAGTAACCGTTGCTTTAGTATTAAGTGAGTCAGCATTTGTCATGGGCCTGGCCTCAGCCCAAGGCACACCGGAATCTGCCACGGCCTGTAAGGATTAACCTTAACGGATCAACTTTTACATACCGCAAAGCCCTGCTGAGAGTGAGGTCTGTGGATGCCGGCGGGCGATGAACTAGCCTTTGCCTGTGATTAATCCCTGAGAGCAATCACACCCGGGTTTCCACTGTGAACAGACAGGAAGTCCCCATGTAGGGGCTCACCCTTCCCTCCTGCAAGACCAAGGACCAAGGCTTGATACCTTGGCTCTACAACCATCCTTGTTCCTGTCCCCTCTACTAACCAGCTGCTTCACCTGGGAGTGGTCCGCAATGCACCTCTGCTCTGCACCATACAGCCACGCGAGGCCAAAGAGTCTCCGCCGACACCCATAATGCAACCACCCCATGCCTTGGTGTCCCTTCTCCTTACAAGGCATTGCATCTCTTGCTCCCTGTCACAGGCTTCTAGGCCCTGGCTGCCCCAAGCCCTCCTTCGCAGTCCTACCAGGCTTACCTGGGACCAGGTTGCTAAGGGATACCAAAGTGCTAATTTGTGCTGGCCCCATCCCATGCATCTCATCTGCCACTTTTCAGCTCTCCGTTCAGCCTCCTGAACTCTGCTTTTCCAATTTAGTGGCTTGTCCTCGATCTGTCCCCTGGCTGCAATGTCCTCTCTTGTCCTCACTGTCCAGCGCTATCTCCTTCCCAGCAGGACTCAAATGCCACCTTTCCCAGAACAAAGGGATCATCTCCTTCCCTCCCCCATCATTCCCCAGGTCCCCAGACTTTCCCTGTACTGAATTTCTTCTGGCACTTGGCAGGTCCTACCTGCATCTGGTATGTTCTAAAAGCCAGCGCTCCATGCTCCCTCTCATGAGCACCACGTCTCCCAACATGGGGTGTGGCCTGAGAGAGGACCAATCAACAAACATCCTCTGACCATCCAGACACAAGGCTTCAGTTACAGAGTGAATTACATCACTACTTTTAAGTCGAATGAAGGTGTGGCGGCACGTGCCTGTAAGCCTGGCACACTGGAGGATGAGAGGGAAGGATCCCAGGTTCAAAGTCAGTGTGGTTACTGTCACAGTTACTATTGCTGTAATGAAGTGCCATGGCCAATAGCAAGCTGGGGAGAAGAGTCTGTTCGGCTTACATGGCCACACTGCAGTCCATCACTAAAGGAAGCCAGGACAGGAACTCAAACAGGGCAGGAACCTGAAGGCAGGAGCTGATGCAGAGGCCATGGAAGGCACGCTGTTTACTGGCTTGCTTCTCATGGCTTACTCAGTCTGTATTCTTAGAGACTCCAGGACCACCAGCCCAGAAGGAGCATCAAAATACAATGGGCTGGACACTTCCCGATCCACCACTCCTTCAGAAAACGCCCTAGAGACTTGCCAACAGCCCCAACTTTTCCAAAGACTCCAGCCAGTGTCAAGTTGACATCAAAGAGCCAGCACAGCTGCTTAGGAAGAATCTGCCTCAAAATAACACACAACAGCAGCAGCAGCAGCAACAAAAGCAGAATCGACTGTATCATAACAAAGGAATAAAGTTTATCAATACAACCATGAGTTTTCTGAGTCTACTTCGCCAACAGCTGGCTAAGAGGGTAAAAGAAATACGATAAACTCTAGGGCCAGCGGTGTAGTTCGCTTAGGAGAGCACTTTCCTAGCATGTACTAAGTTCAGTTCCCAGCACTGCACAAACCAGTAACTGCCACACACTTGTAACTCTTCACTCAGAAGAAGGGTTAAGAGTTCAAGGCCATCCCATCTTAGTTCAAGCCCTCTTTTCCCCCAAACAAAACAAAACAAAAACAGGAAAAAGAGAAGGGAGAGGATTGAGGATTGGTGCTGATAGCAGATTGATCAAATAGATTTTAATACAAAAAGAAGCAGGCAAAACCTATAGGAAAGAGAAGCACGGACAATTGTGGATATACACACACACTGGGGTGGTATGCTTTTTTCATCTTTTTTGTTTGTTTGTTTGGCTTTACTTTGTTTTTCAAGACAGAGTTTCTCTGTGTAGCCTTGGCTGTCCTGGAACTCACTGTATAGAGCAGGCTGGCCTCGATCTCACAGAGATCCACCTGCCTCTGCCTCTTTGAGCGCTGGGATTAATACAGCATGTTTTTAATGTTCGTTCATTTAAGCAAATCTTCATATAGTTAAGAACATCTTAAGCGACAGACACACTGGGGTCAGGCCACGCAGTCCCTCGTGCGAGAACATTTAACAATGACAACAGTGAAGACCTGTGGGGGGGGGGGGTTACGTGCAGCCTCAGGGGGTGCCAGGGAAGAAATGGGGTAGAGAAGGGCCAGGAGATGAAGACAACTGAGACAGACTCAGCCTAGGAATCGGGCTTGATAGGGAGGAGAGCCGCCTGTAACGTCCTGGTGGAGCCCCCGTGAGCCATAAGGGAAGCACGGGGCGGGGAGTGGGGCTCCTCAGAGTCACTTTTATCTGGAGAGGAGGGAAATTTTTGTTGAGCAAGGCCTGTGAAACTGGCTTTAAAACACGGGCAGAACTCTATCCTCCTACAGGACCAGAGTCGTGTGCCCAGGTAACTGGCGGGCACAGAAGGTGGACTGAGATGCTGTGCCCAGGTAACTGGCGGGCGCAGAAGGTGGACTGAGATGCTGATGTAGACACAAGCAGCCATGTCAGCAGAGGGGACTGCCCTGTCAGCTGCAGCAAAGTGGAGCTTGGGCGCCGGGCCTGCCGAAGGAGTCTGGGCTCTATTTACGGAGTTTCCTTCTTGGCATTAGAAAAAGTTGACTGAAATAACAAACTACTGGTTTCTTCTTCTTTTTTTTCCTAACCAAAATTAAGTTATAGTAACAGAGGCTAAAAGCAGAGCAGTATTGACTGGAGCTGGGGAGACAGGATCCTCAGAGAACAAGGAATACTGGGGGGAAGAGGGTGTCTCTAAACCTGAGGCATGGCAAGAGGCCCGGCTTCAGGGAAGGTTCCAGAAAGCACAAACTCATTTAAACAGGTGGTTCTTAGGATGTGGGTAATATACTTTGAAAAGGCTTTTTAAGTTGCCTGCTGGAAGAAGCAATTGGGCTAAAGGGGTTATTAGGAACACCACATTCTGTTCTCGGAGAGCACCGGATTTAACTTCAGCCCCCTCCACGAGGAGCCACTCCCTGGTTTGGTTTGTTTACAAATAGATATTCATAAACACACACACCACACACCACTAAAATAAACCTTAAAAATCAAAATGGTAAAGGAACTGTAGAAATATAACAGAGCCTCCTTTAGAGGTTTCACTAGGGAGTCTCCCTGCTCCCCCTGGGCCTCAGTGCCAGTCAGCAGCAAGACCAACAAGTCCGAGGCCTCTGCGGCATGTACTCAGGCTAATGGACTAATAACCCCAAAACTTCAGGTGGACTGAGAAACTCCTGGACAGGAAAGCCAACACGGTGACGACATCTTTCTTCTCAGGACCCAGGGATCTTGTGATAAGATCAACAGCCAACCTCCTTTGGTACTGACAACTCTTGAGACTGCAGGGACAGATCTGTGGATGGAATCTCCCGCCCCAAAAGTCCCCCTGGTATTCGTCCCTGGAATATCCCCATGTGCTTGGGCACAACACCTCCACTCCCGAGAGACCCCCTTTATCAATCTCATCGAAGGACAACCTGCTTCTGGAGAGACCTATCTCCTCTCTCTCTCTTAGAGTCTTCACATCGCCTTGATCAACCCTGATCTTACACAGGCAGCTGTTAAACACTCCACCGCAAGTTTTGCTGGGCAGAAATGAACACCCCGGCCATAACACTGAGGCAAGGATTAACTTAACCTCAGGCGACCACTGAGAACATTTGTCTCCACTGTAAACTAGCCTTGTAAAACGCCTTGGGAGCAGCAAGCACTCCTAAGTACAACGGTCACTTCATCAAGCCTGTGACTACCGTGAACCAACACACAAGCTTCTAAAATTTCATCTTTCCCTCCTTCCCTCTTCCAGTCTTTCTGGAGTTCATTTGGACAAGATGAGTCAACTGCAGGCAAAAGTCTATAATCTCATACGTACAATCGAAGTTCCTGGGCCAGCAAGACAGAGGCGCACGCCAAGCAGAGGTCAGGAACACCAGAACTAACAACTAGAAGGGGGCGGTACTGTACCTGCCAATGCCACCTTCACATGCTGCCCATCCTCGCCATTTTACTTTGGAACCTTAAAACTCCTCAACTTCAGCCCTCCTCACCTCACCTCAGCCCACAAAGCAGTGTCTCATCTGCCCCAAGCTCCATTCTCTCTCTGGGCCCAAGATCTCGGATCCACGTGCGAGGTGGCGCTAACGGATGGCGTGGCATACTGCCCGCCAGAATGGATGCCAGCTGCCTGTGCCTCTCGTCAGGACTGAGTTCCTGCTGTGGCTCGTGGCCTAACGCATTGGACAGAGGATCATTTCCATCAGCGCAGAGGTTCTCCTCCATGCCGATGCTTCAGCACATAGCTTCAAATGTTTTAAGCACGCCTACCGAGGGGTAATTCATAGCACAAACCACACACATTTGAAAAGGTTAGGACATGAAATGAAGGTTAGAACACCCATGAAATCATGTCACTATCCAATGTGTCATACCAACACCTCCCAAAATGGCTTGTCTTCACGCCTGGTCTCCAGGTAGGTTATTTCTTACCTGCTCCCGTCCTCAAGCAAAAGCTCCCACCTCCTAGCATCTCTCAGAGGTGGGATCTGTAGTACTAACTCCTCACCATCTGGCTCCTTGAGCATGGTTTCTTTGGGACTCATTCCCACTGATGTATCTACCCATCATCCCTTCCTCCCTAATCACAGTATAAAGACACACCACGATTCATTTATCCTGCTGTGGATTCGAGTTGCTTCCAGCCTAGGTGTGACTGTTGTTGTCATGTGCGGGAGAGGGACTCTTTCAAAGACAATCAGGGTAATGTTTGAGCAGAGTCTGAAGCAGGCAAGGCAGAGAACGAGGAGAGTCTGGTAGAAGATTCTTGGCAGAGAGGATGGCTAACACAAAGGACCTGGGCAGAAGTGTACCTGCCAGACTCAAGGGTCAGTTCTCCATGTTCCTCCTCAAAGTCGCTTTTCTGAAAGAACAGACACCTAAGCAGAAAATTTTTGGAAAAGACAATGGCTGGAATACGCCACCAAATGGCACAGCGGCATTTCATCTCACCTGTCACAGCCGTCCTGAGAAGTAAGCCTTGCTCTTCCCACGGAACAGATATGGAAACAGGGTAGGGCCTTCTCCTGGTCCCCAAATCATACAAATAGGAATGGGTAGCCAGGAGCTGTGAAGTCAGAGTTCTTTCCATGGTTTCACATCCCAGCCCCCAGAGTAAGAGGGCTCTCAGCCAGACTGAACACATCCTCAGCATGCTTCCTTAAGACCGGTCCCCTTGCGTGCAAGGCGGCCAGCACATATACACCAAGAAACTTTCTAAGCAAAATTATCTGGCCCACTTTTGTTCTTGATATAGATATAACATTCCCCCAGGCAATGGATGCTGGTGTCTTAGACTATCTAACACACACACACACACACACACACACACACACACACACACACACACACACTTTCTATATAGGGGAGCCTACTGGGCAGACCCCTCCATCCTGTGTCTTTGGCAGCAGCATCACCTTGATAAGTTTAGAGAAAGCCCCCGCCAATCTTGAGAGTTTAACACAAACTAAAAGACCAAATGAAGCCAGCTGCCAAAAACACAGTCGATTTCACACTGCAATAAGAGAGGGACAGCTTTCCAGGCTGGTAGGACTCTAGGAAGGCTATCGGCCTGCAAAGCACACGGTAGGTTCTCATAAAAGATAGACAAGGTGGAGCTCACTGGCCTGTACAACACCTGCTTGTGCTCGGCCAAGTGCCAGGCCCTGTCTCAGCTCTCCTCCCTGTTCCGGGGGACCTAGGCAGCCTGTCCCCTCCCACAACAGTGTCTGTCTCCCACTTTCTCAGGCTTTGTCATGGTGGCACACACCTTTAATCCCAGCACTCAGGAGGCAAGGTAATTGATGTGGGTCGCCCCTCTGCCAGGCACTAAAGCTACTCACTTCTGCTTATCCAGTCAGAGCCTAGTGGCCTGCTCTGATCCAGCTGTGGTATCTTCTACGTCCAGGCAGCTGCACAGAGCAACAGTGATGACCAAGAGATGCTCGGTGGAGCTCCTGGGTCCTCTTTTGGTATGAGAAAATGGAAATTCCTCAGCTCAGAGATACAGTAGCTCTCACACCGTAACTCCGCCCTCAGCCCTGCCTCCCTGGCTCCTGTTCTTCAAGCGAAGGCTCAACGTCTTCACTTGAGCAGGTTCTGTGACTGTGACTTCCCATTATCAGAGACAAGACATTTCTCTAAAGCTGACCTTGCGGAAATCAGTCCCAGCTTGAAGCTTGTCATTCAAAAGTCCCTTCTCGCCATAGAAGTGGTCCAAGGGAAATCTCTCCAGAATTCTCGTGCTCCTCTGAGAAGGGAAAAGAGTCTAAGAAGCCACGCTGCCTTTACGACCTGTTTAGTGCCACGGTGTTCGTTCTGGAACCACCTGCTTTCTTCCTTGATTCTGTCCAGACTCAGTCTTTTTAACGGTGAGAGTCTCGTGTTGTTAGGAAGAAAATCTCATTTCATACTAAGTCGGCCTTCCCTGGAGCTGGTCCAGCGGTTTTGGAAGTATCCTTTTAGGCCTCCAAACAGGCAGGTGGCAATTATCTTTTGGGAAAGAGATGAAGCTGAGACTCTCAACTACACTGAAGTGCCTTTTCAAGGTCTGTGGGAGATCAACAAAGAGTCCAAAAACAGGTGACCCAAAACAAGACTTTGAAAGTGTACCCCCAAAAAGGAGAGTTCTCCTAATGGTCAGCTCAGCTGTGGCTCGGCACTCCTATGGTCGACAGCGTCCACACTGTGGTGAGCACTAAGTGAGGCTCACAGATAACTTCTCTCTGTCTTTATTTTTGTTGGAAAATAAAACCAAAGATCAGCACTCCACAAAGTGAAAACTTGGAAACATGTGCCCTCAAAGTTCCCAGCGCCAGGTTTCGTGAGTTTACAGGTTGGAACAACCCCAAGAGACCACTTGTTCAGTTTGCCGCCACATCGGCCACGTGAGGCGGGACAGTGAGCCATCTCACTGTCCTTTCAGCTGGGAATCCAGCCCTCAGGCTGTCTGCACATACCTCCACCAAACTTTCCATCCTTCCGTCCCCCCAAATGCCAACAAGAAGTCTCCTTGGGTATCAACATGAGTTTGGGTTATACAACCTCATTTTGGACCCCAGCTCGGTCCCTTAGCGGCTGAGGCCCACTTAGCCTCTGCACCCCATGCTCATGAGGTGGCGGAACAAGCTCTTGTGCATGGCAGTCACCAGAAGCAAAGGAAATGGAGTAGCTTGAATGCCCGCGACTTCCACTCTGCACGAAGTCTGACGGCACCTGCACCCAGTGACACTTTTCAGATTCTACAAGTGGCAAAGCCACGGTCTGGCCAGCAAGGCACCGGGCACAGCACGGAGGCCAAGCTCTGCTCCGCTCTCCGCTTTCACAGAGAATAAAAGATAGAAAGAACTGCCCAAATGAGTAACTGAGACCCTAAGGTCCACACCACGGTGCAGGTGGCCTTTATTGGAGTACATACTCCAAAGTAGCAAGGCGCTCTGGTCCTCGAGATTTCGGCTCAATACGCCATTGGGACCCTCCGTTATCCAATCTCTGCAGCAGGTGCAAAACTGACTCAATCCATTGGGATTGGTCTAAGGATTAAAGGTGCTAAAAAGTGGGGAAGCACCTGGCTGGCTTTAGTCTATATCTAACAATAAACTGAGAAAGTCCAGAGGGATGAGTGAGCAAACATTTTAAAAACTAGCTGCCCAGGGATGTGGGGAGAGGACAAACGCTTCCCATCCGCCTCCAACATTCCCAGCTGAGCCGGGCAGGCTGCTCTCCATCCTCAATCGGTGCCCACCTTCCCGCCCTGACTCCATCCCCCCTCTCCAGCCTCCCTCTTTCCTTGCTAAAGCACGTCCAGCAAGGGTTTCAGAGAAATGATGCATGGGGGCTAGCCGTCCGGAGCCTTGTGTATGACAACATCTTTGATCCTATGCACAGGTTCAGCGGCTTGGGCCTGAGGCCAGGCAGAGCCATTTTTCCCTCAGTAGTTCAAGGTATTGCCACATCTCAGAGTTTCTAACGGTGCTGCTGTGTCCAAGGCTAGCTGGGGGATTCATCTTTATTAGGTTTCCTAACTGACGTTTTTCCTTTAGTTCTTGTTCTGTTTTCTGGGAGATATTTTTTTCTACCCAGTCTTGTCGTGTGTGTGTGTGTGTGTGTGTGTGTGTGTGTGTGTGTGTTTGACATGTCCATAAAACTTAAATGCAGATGTCCAGGTGCAGAGGTCAGAGGAACAACCTGGGTGTTGGTCCTCAGATGCCTTCTGTATGAGTTGCGCTCCTTATTGCTCTGCAACGTTGCCACGTAGGCCAGACTAGCAAGCTTGCCAGCTTCCAGGGATCCATCTCTTTGCCTCCCATCTGGCCTTCAATGGAATTACGAGTGTGCTTTATACATGGATCCTGGGACTCTGAACTCACATCCTCATGCTTATGAGGCAAACGTTCTACCAATACCAACTAATCCACCTCCTGAGCCCCCAGGGTTTTATGGTTTTTTTGGTTTTGTTTTTTGGAGACAGGCTTTCTCTGTGTAGCCCTGGCTATATTGGAACTCACTCCACGGACCAGGCTGGCCTCAAACTCAGAGACCAGCCTGTCTCTGCTTTCCGAGTACCGAAATTAAAGGGGTATGCCCCCAATACCTGGCTGTCCGCAGATTTTAATTCTATACTTTCAAACACTAATGGTCTCCCACATCCCGAACTCCTCCAATAACCAGGAACACCTCACCCTCCCAATACACATGCAGGATTCCTTCAGGTCTGCTGGCCATTGTCCTATGCACACAGTTGCTGCAATGTCTTCTTCCCGCCATGATCTTTCTCCTGCTTACACTGGTCTCTCGCCCTTGAGGATGCTGCTGTGCGCCCACAAGCCATGCTCTAAGATGCTGACTGGCCACTTGGCACTGAGTTCGGGGACCACAGTGACTTTTCCCTAGGGAACCCTGCCAGGTCAGCCTCTAGAGAGCTTTACCCTGGTCATGCAAAGGAGGCCCTGGCTCCGTTCTGAACCACCAGCTCCAGTCTGCCACAACCTTGGGGGAAGCAGGCTCCAAGAGGCAGTGTGCAGCCTGCCACTGTTTGGGACAGGGACAAAGAGGGACAGAGTTTATAATGCCAAGAGGTTCCAGATTCAGCCAAGTTAAAACAAACCGGCAAACAAGCAGAGAAAATAACCTGAGCGTTGTGACAGCTACTTCCTTCTAAGAAAGTATTTTCAGGAAAACATACGAGAGAGACAGCCCTGACGATCCTTTCTCTGCCCTTCCTGTAATAAACTCATATACGGCACTCCCTGCTTCCCGCCCACTGACACAGCCCCATGGACCAATCACCACCGCCGCCGCCTCGGGGAATGAGTTGCTTCTTTGCTCGGCAGAAGCTGAGAGGAAAAATGAAAACATTTGCTGCCTGTGTCCTCTGCAGAGAGTATGACTGTGGCCTGATCTGGCCTTCTGGAGTCTTTAGAAGATGCTAAGGGAGAAAAACAGGAAGGAAATGCTGCAGAGATCTCCAGGGCACACCCCACTTGGGGAAACAACCACCCACTAGGGCAGGACCACAAACCCTCTCGCCTGCTTCTTCAGAATCCTGTTCCCACAGCAAGGACAGTACTGGGCTGCAAGCACAAGGAATGTCTGATCCATTCCCATGCTATCAAGCAGTGGCCACAGGTGCCCACCCTGTGTTTCTCTGCACCTGGGGCCACCCAGCCCTCTCTTTCAGTCCTGAAGTCCTTTAACTAGCCATGGTATCCCTGCACTTTGAGTACAGGTTACCTTGCTTCCTCTGAGTTCTATTAGATATGACCAACCTGGATGCCCTCTATCACATGGTGGTTTAAGTAGGAATGGCCCCCCATAGGCCCATATATCGAATGCTTGGTCCCCAGTTGGTGGAATTGTTTGGGAAGGATTAGGAGGTGTGGCTTTATGTGCCGTGGAGGGTGGGCTTTGAGGTTTCAAAAGTCCCAATCATTCCTGGTTAGCTCTCTCTCTCTCTGCCTGGTGTGGCACGTGGATCTCTCGGCTACTGCTCCAGCACCATGCCCCATGCCGGGCTGCCTGTTGCTGTGCTCCCCACCATGATGGTCACAGACTCTAACCTGCCGGGGCTGAAAGCCAGCCAGCCCCCAGAGAACCCAGCGAACTTTCTTCTATAAGCTGCCTTGGTCATGGAGTCGCTTCGCAGCCACAGGGAACTATACTAGACACCAATCAGAACACACTAGTCTTTGGTTTCCAAAACTAGAGTCAGGGGCCCTGAAGAAGACACGAGAATTTACCCATTCCATCCTGCGCCTGAGTGTTTAAAGTGTCAAGCTAAGTTTAAGCCATATTAAAGAAATAAATTAAAACTGTAAGCCTTTGCTCCAAATTTACCTACTATAAACACGTAGAAAGTATAGTTATCTTAAGCCCTGCAGAAACCAGACATTATCTCCACAGATGATCAGAAACCACTCTGGCCGGCTGCCGGGCCATCTTCTGGGGGGAATATGACAGACATTTCACATAGCACAGCCGCGCACACGGTGAACACTGACCAGGTTTTTGAAGAGTGCTGTCAACTCCTTGGTGAAGACGGAGAACTTCAGAAACGCACTTCCTAAGTCTGGGTCGTCTCTGCACACGCAGTTGCCACCGAACTTCTCCAGAGCCTGGGTGTACTGCTCTTCGTTCTCCACATGTGCTGTAAAAGCAAGCGGAGGGGCTGTTAGTGGACCCACCCGGCAGTCAGGGCCTTCTCGGTCACAAACACGGCCCAGGAGTGTCCTCAGAAAGACGCTGAAGAAAAGTCGTTACTAGTCCAAGATCAAACCACTGTACCCAAGGAAGCAGCCGTCAACATGAGAGAACGTGTCCCATCGGCTCCCTCATCTGCAGCACACACCAAGACCCTCAGGTACCCCATCTCCCCACGGCTTCCCAGAATCCTCCTCGGCCTCATCACCACACTGGCCACTCGTCTAAGAAGGGCCCTAGCCCCTCTTAGAAATGTAGACGATGCCGACCAGCTCCTCTCCCGCTAAAGCTCAGGACATCCAGTCATAGCTACATACCACCATCACCTCCTTACGGAGAGACTACGGTGCTCTTTGAAATCCAGAACTAAGCCTACAACAGGGTGGTCTTCAATGTCTCTGTTCTGTGCCTCCCCTGCCCAGGACACTCCCATCCCAGCCTATCCTTTCTCCATGATGCTCTAAAGACTGTCGTGCACCCTGGGTGTCTGAGTTTGTACCTCCCCTCTCCTTCCGCTCACATGTCACTGAGACTGTCAAGAAAGTCTGCTCTTACTGGAAGGCTTAGGAGGCACCATGTCCGTGGCCTCCAGCGGCACCTGGGTATTTCTGGGGAGGCTAACGGAGACTAGCAAACACTGGAGGAATTTAAATTCCGAGGCCTCAGTCTTTTTATTTTGAAGAGCATTCCAGGGCTGGGGCTGTCGCTCGGTGGCAGAGTGCTTATTTAGCATGTACAAAGTCCTGAGGTGGGGAGGTTCCGGAAAGAGGCCCAGGAATTCTAGATAATTAAATTCTAGACTACATTGAGTAAGCAAATTAAGATATACGCTCGTGCACCACACACACACAGAATCCTGAAGTGTGTTTGTATCAATCAAATTAAGACACAAAAGTGCACATGCGCATGCGCACACACTCACTCATGCACCCTCCTGAAAGTGAAAGAGTGTTGGTATCACAAGAGAAGCCCCCAGAAGATCTGGGCCCCAGTTCTGTGGGCATCTGTGTGGCTACTAGGTCAGAGAAACCCTCACTAAACCTACTGTATTGGTTTCATAAACGACAGAGGCTTGCTGGGTCCCGGTGTTGGGATGTAGAAAGATTCAATGTAGGATAAGGACACACGGAGCACACGACAGCAGTAATGGTGGCCACAGACATCTAAACAGAGCAAATACATTTCCAACTTCCCTATCCATGGCTAGAAAACTGGGACTCAAGATCAAATAAACAATCCCGGGAAACAAAGCTGCACGGCTTCAACCCTAACTGTGTCCAGTTCCCCGGCCCGTTCCTCCCTTCTCCTCCACACACGTTTCACGTCTAAAAATAGTTTACCTCGGGCCAGCAAGACAGCTCAGCGGGTAACAATGCTTTCCAAGCAAACCTGACAGTCAGGGGTCAATTCCCAGATCCCACATGAAGGTGGAAAGAGAGAAGGGATTCCACGGAGTTGCCCTCTGATCTCTCTATGTGTGCGGTGGCGTGCATGTGCTCACACACAATAATAAATAACTTTTCAAAAATCAAAAACAGTTCACCTTGCTAAGACTAAAAGTACTCAGTTTTTAGATTTTTTAATTCCATTACACAGGTAGATCAATAATCCCTATGCATAACTATATATATTACATTATATTAATATAAATATAACACATATATTTACATGCACAACTCTAACACACGTGGTGAACTCTGAAGCACAGACCCCTTCCAAACCACATACTGTTGTTTTTGTTTTTTAAACTATCTCAAAGTTGTCAGGCAGGCTCAGTGTGGTTTCAGCCCAGAACTGATGACCACTGCAGATATCTGGTACTGGCCATTTTCACTGGGCGTGAAAAACAAGAAGCAAATTCAGTTGCTTCCCTGCTCTAGGGTTTGTTTGCCTAGAAACCGAGCCCGAGGATGCCCAAGGTGCGTGTGTGTGTGTGTGTGTGTGTGTGTGTGTGTGTGTGTGTGTTTGTATTGTTGTGTGTGTGGTATGTGTGTTTGCATGGGTGGTGTCTGTGTTTGTGTGTGTGTTTGCATGTGTGTGTGATGGGCACTTCCTTTGCGGTTCAAATATGCTGAAGTATCTCACTGTAGACTGTATGCCCTGAATTTCTGCGTCTTCCTGGTATGCCTGGGGCAGTGCCCACTGTGAAAATAGTCAATTCGCCCGTAAGCCTGGTAATTGATTGCTCCAGATCACCCCCAACTTGGAAATTTTCCTACTAAGAATTGAGAGCACTCCAACGCTTTTATCATTCTTTTGCCAAAAAAACAAACCTTAAAATAGGAACCTAAAATAAATAGCCTGGGAATGAAGTTCTGGAAAGTTCCCAAGACGAACCCGTCAGCTTCCATTTTCAGAGCCGAAAGCTGTTCTCCGGGACACTCACTCTCTCACCTCCCCTGCTTCAGAGGCAGCACCTCTTCTGCTCCAGTCCTTGGGATCCCGAGCCAAGAATCTCTCGTCTGGGAGGTCCCGGGAGATGGGAATCTAAACTGCAGGAACCACCACAGAATCCCGGTTCTCTCTGAATACATTCCTGTCCCCACACCTCACTGTGCGGAATTCAATCAATTCAAGAGATGAATGAAATGAACTAGGGTCCACCCACACAGGAACGTATCAGGAAGCCTAGGCAGGCAAGGACTTTAGAGGCAAGGGTTAGGTTCGTCTTGTGCTCAGCTTACCTAACTATCATTTTAAATATATATATCAAGGGCCCAAAGAATGTGATTCAAGAAAAAAACGACTAGATCTAAAAAGGCAAAGGCAGCTCCTTGCTCCTCCTTAGCGGGCACGCACACACACGCACACACGCGCACACACACACACGCACACACACACACACGCACACACACACACACACACACACGCACACACACACACACGCACACACACACACGCACACACACACGCACACACACACACGCACGCACACACACACACACACACGCACACACACACACACACACACACACACGCACGCACACACACACACACACACACACGCGCACACACACACACGCACACACACACACACGCACACACACACACACGCACACACACGCACACACACACGCACGCACACACACACACGCACACACACACACGCACACACACACACACGCACACACACACGCACACACACACACACACACACACACACACACACACGTACAGATGAGGAGTCGAGGTGGCACAAAACACTGAGGGTGCAAGCCAACAACGCAGAGCAACAAAAGATGGGGAGGGGCTGGCATCAGCCAATTAACCTCCAGCTGCCGACACACTGAACGCCTCCAACTTCGATTCTGAGATTGTTTTCATTCATAACGTTTGGCACAGCAACAGAAGAGTGGCAGTGTTCTCTCTATAGAGGGACCAGGGACGCCTGGGGAAAGAGACATCGGGTACACTGCTTCATGCCAGGCACCAACGTTCCAAAGATGGGTCTGAACCACCAAGAGTTGGGAGTTGCGAAGCTCCAGGGAGCCCTGGAGAGTTCCACATGTTTAATTAAAGTCCCTGCCCATGCCAGGGTTCTCAACCTGAAACCCCACTACCCTGTCCTGTTTTAAAGATGTTGAGAAAGAACCCACCCTAGCCCTCCCTTTACAGAGAACAAGCCAAGACATGGGGAAGACAGCAAGTGCATCAGGTCACACAGTGAGTGGCCAGTGGCCGGCCCAATGCTCTCCCTCCACACCAGGAACTGCTGCCACCTTAGCTCAGCTCACGTCCCTGCCTTCTGCCCTAGGCTAAAACAAAGGTCACACCCTTCCAGTCAAACCAACAGCTCAAAATGCCATCATAGAGGAGGAAGAAAATCAGGCGGGACTTTCGCACGCCAACCTGGCCCCAAACTCTGCATCACCCCCAGGGCCACTGCAAGCCCCAGCTTCACATAAGACGGTGGCCACCTGGAGTCTGGCTGAGAAGCTTCCGCTGAGTCGGCACATTCAAGCCACCCAGACAGCTGGTGAGGGGAGCATTCAGGGAGACACTCCACGATAGCAGCGCTGTGAGACACTCCCCAGACGACATGATTAATATTATGTGCACAGAATGTTCAAATAAAGATATTCCAAAGTGAGGTCATAGCCTCGGCCCAACATGTCTGTCGCCTGGTTTTGGCTCTAACCGAAAGCACACAGTTCTTAAGGGGATAAGGTAAACTCTCCCAGGTGACCTCACTTCCTCACAGGTCATTTCCCATCCCCAGGGAGGGGTGGTTTAGAATTCATTTCTAGGGTCAGGCCCAGATGAAGAGCTGAGAACAACCATCCAACTGACAACATGGTGGTCTGTAATAAAGCCTGGGAAATGCTCACGCCGTTTGAGAACCCCGCTTCCAGGAGTCCACCTAAAGGGGGAAGCCGAGGTTGACCGAGCACTGTGCAGCTGCAGGGAAGGCAGTCTGCAGAACGGAATGGGGAATGCACACAGTGCCAACAAGGGCGCGCTGGCTAAGGGTCAGCACTCCTCCAGGACAGCACGTGAGGGTGGCTTCGAAGGAGCTATTTTTAATTTTTATGTGTGAGAGTGTGTGGTGTATGTGATATGTGTGAAAGTGTGTGTGTGTGTGAGTATGTGTGATATGTGAAGTGAGTGTGATATGTTTGGTGTAATGTGTGTGTGATGTGTGTGTGATATGTGATTGTATGTGTGTGTGTGATGTGTGTGGTGTTTATGTGTGTGATATGTGATTGTGTTGTATAATATGTGAGTGTATATGAGTGTGTGATGTGTAAATGTGGTATGTATGATATGTGTGATTACGTGTGTGTGATGAGTGTGTTTGATGTGTGTATTGTGTTGTGATATGTCATTGTTGTGTGATGTGTACGATGTGAGTGTGTGTTGTGTGTGTGATATGTGAGTGTGTGATGTGTGATTGTGTCTGTATATGTTTGTGATGTGTGTGTTGTGTTGTGATATATGTCATTGTGTTGTGTGATGTGTGTGTGAAGTGTATGATGTGAGTGTGTGTTGTGTGTGTGTGATATGTGAGTGTGTGATATGTGTGATTGTGTGTGTGTGTGTGTGTGTGTGTGTGTGTGTGTGTGCATGTGTGATGTGTGCATGAGTCCACATGAAGGCAGAGTATGCTGGATTCCCTGGAGCAGGTACTTGTGGAGGTCCAGCTGTGGGTATTAGAAACTAAGTAAGTCCTCTATGAGAACAGTATGCGGTCTTAACCACTGAGTGGTGTGGGAGGTCCTTCTGTCTGTGTGTTGTTTTTATTGGTTAATGAATAAAGAATGCTTTAGGATAGAACAGAACTAGGTGGGGAAAACAAAACTGAATGCTGGGAGGAAGAAGGTGGAGAGAAGAGAGAAGTCATGGAGCTGCCAGAGACAGATGCTGGGAACATTACCCAGTAAGCCAATGCCACATGGCGATACACAGATTAATAGAAATGGGTTAAATTAATATAAGAGTTAGCCAATAAGAAGCAAGTGTTAATGGGCCAAGCAGTGATTTAATTAATACAGTTTCTATGTGACTATTTCGGTTCTGGGCGGCTGGGATGAACAAGCAGCTCACCTGCAACAACTGAGGCCATTTCTCCAGGCCTGGGGCCAGCTTTTTAAATCAGCACATAGGAATGGAGGACAGAAAACCCAATTTGAAAAAGGGTAGATAATAAAATTATACATTCCATCTGAATTTCAAAATATAAGATCCAGGACGGAGGATGAAGCAAGAGCAACAAATGCTAACCATGGCGGCTAGAAAAACGAGTGCTCAACAAGCTGCAGCAGACCCCACGCTTCCTGGAATACGCCTGTGTGCTGTCCTAGAGGTGAGGGAATGAACCAACCATGATGCCAGCCCAGGGATGCACAGCTTCTAAGTCAGGGAGGCTCAGGGCAAGCACCCGTCCAACCTTATTCCTGTTCCTGCACACCAGGCGAGCTGGCTGTGCTCACAACTGAACTTTCTAAGCCAAGCTTAGGCATCCCCATAACCAGGAAACAACACAAAGAAGCCACAATCGGCTGCAATGGCTGGATCATTTTAGCTCTCCAACCGTGCTACTGTGGTAGGAACTGGAGAGACAGCTCTGTGGTTAAAGAGCACGGCTCCTTTTCCAGAGAATCTGGGTTCATATCCCAGTGCCCACATGCGCTCACAATAGTCTGTGACTGCAGTTTCAGGCAATCACTGCACACACACGGTGCACAGACATAAAGGCAGGCAAACACCATAAACATAAAATAAAATACTTTTTAAAAGATCACTGTAGTCTGTCATTCTCTCCCAGAACTTTCCCTGGAAGAGACAACATGAGCAAGGAGGCAGTGTGCCTCCTCTGGCAAGACTGGCTTCATTCAGGGGGACACTCCTTCCCAACCCTGCACTTTCTCCAATCCCTGGAGCCCTTTCCACTTCAAAGCTCCCACAAAGGCTACCGGTTCCAACAGATGCCACCCTGGTAGGGACTGAATCTGGCTGTGGCCAACACAGATCTCTGACAGTGGTTAGATCTAACAGTGGCTGACCCCTGCCTGAGATCCTGGGTAGAACCCCTTATCCTGTACAGACAGGACAGAGACAGCTCAGAGGCTCCTACTGCTCACTGCGCACTGGAGTCAAGCAAAGATGCAGGGCTGACGGATCTGTGTGACCCGTGACCCGTTCATCATATTGCTGGTTTCTGTCCCTTTAGAACACAGGCTCTGGGTACTGAGAGCACCAAGTCCACCGTGCTTTCATTCTGTATGCCCTAAGCACCCATCATCTAAGAGAATAGAACCCAGTCAAGTGGGAAGTCTATGATGCTAATGAATAAAGATTCCTATAACAAGCCTCGCCCTCAAGCAGCAAGCCTCTACCAGAGAAAAAGGCTCAACTCAGTCTATTCCCTGCAAACACAAAGGCTGGAACAGAGCCTGGGCAGAGGCAGCGACCAATGCAGGGCCTCCTGGGACCAGATAATGAAGTGGTTTCCCCTAGGTAATAGAAAGAACTGGAAGGTAATTTAAAGGGTCATAAAACCTGTGTTAAGAAGATGAATGAGGGGAGGCTGTGACTGTATATATGTGTGTGTGTCCTAGGAATTAGGGGTGGCTGTGTGTGTGTGTGTGTGTGTGTGTGTGTATGTATGTATATGGGGGAGTCCTAGAAAGATGGCTCAGTGGGTAAGTGTGATTGCTCTATAGGTATAAGGACCTAAGTTCAAATTCTCAGCACCCTTGTAAAAAGCCAGGTATGGCCATGCATGCGTGCAGCCCCACTACCAGGAGGCAGAGATAGGTGGAGTTAACACCCCAAGAACTCACAGGCTGGCCACCCTAGTCAAAAAAGGCAAGCTTAAGGTTTAGTGAGAGATCTTGTCTCAAGGCAAGAGAGGGAAATGCCCTGTTGGCCTCCACAAGCACACCAATGACACATCACAGACAGACAGACAGACACACACACACACACACACACACACACGGTGGACTGGGAGCTAGGTGTGGCTCATGCCTAGAATCCCAGCACTGGAGAGGCTGAAGCAGAAGGATCACTGTGAGTTAGAAGGCTAACCTGAGCTACACAGTGAATAGCAGGAGGCAAACCTGGGCTATAATAATAATAATAATAATAATATATAATCAGAGCGACCTCTCAATTTAAAAAAAATGGGAGAAAAAATGAGCCGGGGAGAGGTGGGGTAGAAACAAGGCAATGACTAAAGCTTTAATCCGAAAACAACAAGGCGGAACAGCACTGTGAGGAAAAGAGGAAATCCTCCAGCATCGAGGCCACAGAGGCTTCTGGCAGTTTCCTCCTGAGAATCCAGGACAGGTTGCAACTAAAGATGAGCTGGGGGCTGCCTGACTCATGCAGGGCCTCTGCCTGAGCCCAGGTAAGGGCGCAGCAGGCAGCTCTCCTCAAGACACTAATGCCCAGGGGTCCCGGGGCCAAAATCAGGAAGGGACTTTCGCTGCACGTGATGGACAAAATTTTACATCCAATTGTATCTTTTACTGGAGGAAGCCCTCCTGTTGGTCAGGCGATGCGATGTTGCTTTTAGCCTTTCCCCTTTGGGTTTTATTTCATCCACCTGGGGACACAATTCCCATTGTTACAATGATGACCTGGTGAGACATTCTACCATGCTACTCCCAGACCCCAAGCCAAGGAGCCAGGACAGCTCCTGGGTTTGGGGAGGGGCAGTCAGAGCACCTCCAAAGTCAGTCCAAAGCCTCACTCAAGAACTGCCACTGCTGCGGAGACCACACTGGGGAGAATTCTTCCATCTTGTGGCAGTTCTGCCGGATCTGTCGACTAAGGAGACAGGTTCGAACTCAGCAGGGTGATCTGGCCTGTGCCTTACAGTAAAGGCAAGCAGTGCCGGTGACAGTGTCCGCCGGGGAAGTGACAGTTTGCTCCACCAATGGCTCTTCACTTTCTGGCTCGCAGAGGCACCAGTTAAATTCACAAGAATGTTCTAGATTGTCTCTCCAGGCATGTTTGATGTAGAGAATTTGGAGGACTGCACATAACCCCATGGAGTCCGAACTGAAGACGTCAGAGCGTTTCCCACCAATCAGAACTCTACCCACATGTGTGACTCAGGCTGAAGCTCACAGGCTAAGCCACAGGCTTGGCGTTCCTGTGATTAACGTGCCAATCACTGCTGACAGGATTCCCTCAGCCAGTCGCCAGGGTGCATTCCAGTCACTGCAGTGAACCACCAGAGACACTGGGCTAGCAGCCAGAACCAGAACTTACGGGAAACACCGCCAGACATCAATCCCCATCGTCACCTCCTCTCCAATCCGCTGCTAGAACCTTCCGAGGAGCAGCTCACAGTTCCTTTTGTACTTAAGTCAAAGAAACCATCTTTTAGGAAAAAAACAATTCATCGGAGTGGTGGTGCATGCCTTTAATCCCAGCACTTGGGAGGCAGAGGCAGGCGGATCTCCGAGTTTGAGACCAGCCTGGTCTGCAGAGCAAGTTCCAGGACAACCGGAGATACACAGAGAAGCCCTGTGTCACACACGTCCTCTCCCTCTAAAGCAGGAAGTCCTGAGTTCTTCAGCACCCCTCAAAGACAAGCTCTGGCCCTCCTATTCCAAGGTTCTTCGATTCACTCAGAAGGACAACGACCTTTACCAATGACCTTCACACTCCCCTGAGGTCACCTAAGGCACAAGGCGCCTCCTTCTGAACTGTGAGCAGCCAAGACCACCTACAGACTGCTCAGCAGGACGGTCAGGCTTGGGGGAGCTGTGTGCTGGACGCTCCTCCTTTGATATCCTCACCATGCCCTAACTGGGCACCAACTACCCCGCCTGCCCAAGGTCAGTACCTAACTTAGTCTTCCCGCATCCTTAGCACACTGCCTGGCCGGTAGCAAACAGGTGAACATCTGCTTTTTGTTATTATTACTATTCTACCATTACGCTTACAAAGGCCAGCAGAGCACATGCCGTTTTATGACGTTACAATTCACTATTATTTTTCCTTTTTTTCTGGTTTTTCGAGACAGGGTTTCTCTGTGGCTTTGGAGCCTGTCCTGGAACTAGCTCTATAGACCAGGCTGGTCTCGAACTCACAGAGATCCGTCTGCCTCTGCCTCCCAGAAATGTGTGTATAGATTTTGTGCTGTGGACTTCATCGTGAGCCTACTCCTTCCTGCTCTACAGACCAGTCATTCCAAGCGGCTGCTCCAGGCTTTGTAACAGGAGGTGCTGGCTTTTCGGCACAATAGGGAAGGCAACAAAAAAAACCCAACATCTTTTGCAAGAATATCCTTCCACATAGAAATTTTGATTTCAGTGATGTGTATTGCCCAAGGATTTCCGAAAACTCCCAAGTGTCTGTCCATCTTCGGTACCACAACCATGTAGCAGGGTCCCAGCTTTCCAGCATTCTTGTCCAACTCTGACAAGTTAGAAAACCATACCAGATGTGGTGCGTTCTTAATATGCAATAAAATATTGATTCCTAAGCTATTATATGCTTCTCATTAATGAAAATAGGGCCAGGTGGCAATGCCTGCACCAAGCCTAATGGCCTGAATTTGATCCCTGGGACCCAAGTGCTGGAAGGAGAGACAAACTCCCACAAGCTGTCCACGGACCTCGCCCATGCTGGTGCAAGTATGCATGGGCACACATGCATGTGAGCAAGCACAAACATACACCACACATACCAGAGAGAGAGAGAAAGGGAGGAGCCTTGAAGGCTCATTTTCTTCAGTACTTGAAGACAGTTAAAAGTGTCGCTAAAATTAGCATTTCCTCCTCTGCACTTTTTATTTGGGGATGTGACAGTTTCCCCAGGGCCTTCAGATTCCAGGTAAAGAGGACTCGGGCTCCCCCTAAGAACACTGGGAATGCAACAATTCTAGAAGTGAAAATGAAAATCTCCCGCTGCTTCCTCCTTGATGGAGACTAATTTTCCCACCCGCTGATGTGTCAAACACACATGAAAAATGTCAGCTTCCACTTCCCAGCACCGAGGAAAACACCTTTACGCTGAGACAGAGTGTGGGTGAAGAGCAGAGATGTTTTAAATACATATAAACGAGGATTTGTTTATTTTTTTTAAGAGGCCAGGTAGCAGTCCAGTGGGTGGGGAAAAGTTATAGAAACGGTTTGAACAAATCATCATAAAAACCAGGTTCATGAACCTGTTCAGACAGTCCCCAAAAGGTGTCCCTGAGAGAGCGTAATTACTTGCTTAGTAGATTCAAGGAACAGACATCCTGATAGCTCCTGGCTCAGGACCACTTCTCACAAAGCAGCTCTATCCGTGGGGCTCTGTTTGATGAAGTTCCAAGCAGGCCTGTCAAACCCAGACTCCACAGGTAGGGTCCAGTCGTGATTTGAACCAAATGTCCCCAGGGCAGGGGTTCCCAACCTTCCTAAAGCTTCAACCCTCTGGTACAGTTCCTCATGTTGTGGGGACCCCGACCACAAAATTGTTTTTGTTGCTACTTCATCACTGTAATTTTGTTACTGTTATGAATTTTAAGGTAATTAGTTTTGGAGACCAGAGGTTTGCTATAGGAATTACAACCCACAGATTGAGAATTGCTGCCTGGGGCCTCCAAAGCAAAGCTTTCAAGGCAAAGATTGGTAAATTAAAAAACAAAAAAGTCAGGCGGTGGCTCACGCTTTTAATCGCAGCACTCAGGAGGTAGAGGCAGGCGGACCTCTGTGCGTTCAAGGCCAGCCTGGTCTACAAAGGGAGTTCCAGGTCAGCCAGGACTACACAGAGAAGCCCTGTCCTGAAAAAACAAAACACAAAAACAAACAAGACTTTGGGGGCTAAGTGGCAATATTGAAGCTTTTCTGTACACAGGGGGTAAGAGAATAAAAACCATTTATTAGCTCACAACCTGTAAAGCATAGGTGTTAACTCACCAACAATACAAGGAATGCCATTAACACCCCAACTAAGTCCTCTAGACTTGACCCTTGACCTCCAAGGCTTGTGCTCAATCAAGGAGGGAAGATATACAACTCTTAGAAGTGTGAAAACCACACAAAGACACACAAGCAACAGAAAGAAGCGCTTAACGTGTTAATGGCGCCTGAATATCAGGAATCCACTAATGTGGGGTTCACCACCAGAAGAGTGAACCATCGACAAAACTGTTAAGAGGTTCGATGAGGGAGGGACATGTCCCATCCCCCACACCGTAACCCCAGGAACCCCTGAGTACTGCAAGCTGCCCGACAAAAGGAATTAGGAGTAGATAAATTAGACATGCTAACCTAGCTGAGATGAGATTATCCTAGATAACGGGGAGATGGTTCAGTAGTAAAGGCACTTTCGCCACCAAACCTGACAACCCAAGTTCCACTCCACTGCTAGGGCCCACATGGTAGAGAGAACTGAATTCCTCAAAGTTATTCTCTGACCTTCAACACAGGCAATGTGGCACACAGCTCCCACCCCGCCACACACAAAATAATGAATAATGAATCAATGTTATTTTTTTAATTTATTTAAAGTACTTAAATGTGAAAAGGGGAGGCAGGAGATTCATTGTCTGCTCCAAACCTTCAGTGTGTTGACATCAAGAGATGGAGCCGCTAGGAAATTGTTTCAGATGAATTAAGAGGGCAGGGCCCTCGTGGAATTGAAACCCTTATGAGCAGAGACCCCAGGGCACTTGCTTCCTGTATCCCTGCCAGGGAGGGCATCCCACAAGAATAACTGTCGGCCATGTATGATGGCCCATGGAGGTGGAGAGGTCTCTGTAAGCCAGTCTGGTCTATACAGCATGTCCCAAGTCAGCAGGGCTACAAGGTGAGGCACTGTCTATAATAAACCAAGAGTGCCCACCCGAGAGTCTGACTACAACGGCAGCCTAATCAGGGACTTCCAATCTACAGAACTCCAATAAGCTTCTAATGTTCACACCACGGGGATGTAGCATTGTGTTGGGACAACCAGCTCAAACTCTCAGAGGTGACCTGCAGAAGACTCCAGTGGCCATTTGCTGGCTCCATAGAGACAAAGGGCTGAGAACCAAGGAGTGCGGTGGCCTCTAGAAGAAACGGGCAAGGAGAGGAACCTTGACCAAGGCATCAGTCGGATCTCAGTACAGTGAGACCCAGGCTCCACATGCCACCTGCAAATCTGAAGGAAGAATTTGCGCTCCATTAAGCCTCTGGGCAGACAGAAACATGCTTCAGAAGCAAGAGGAAATGGGAGTCAAGAAGAGTTTACCCTGTCAGGCGCCAGCCTGAGACAGACTTAGGGCTGGGAAGGTCACACCCAGGTAACTAGAGCTGGGGAGTGTGGAGAGACACACATCATCACCACATGCTCAGGAAGCAATGCACGTAGCCAAGTCTCGGTAGACACAAAGCTGAGGTCAGACATTGACAAATCCCAAGAGGGCATAGGGCAGGCCAGGCATAAATGCTCAATGATTCTCACCCCTGTTTCAAACACAAGCAAAGGGACCACTTTTTCTGGACAAGCAACCACCCTGGGTTACTAAACCCTAACATCAGTCACAGGGCACTCTTCTTTTAGGACAGACAGCCTTGGGAGCAGAAGCTGTCCAGGTAATGTGTACCTAGCCAACTGCAGTAGCCAGCGCTTCACCCCTCACCACTATCCTGAGGAACTTGACAGACTGCTGTGACCAACGTCAACACCCGGAGGAAAGCGTGGTCTCCTCAGGTGACTTTCCAAGGAGATGACACCTGTTCTCAAATAAAGATTCCAAGATAAAACTCAGACTTGGAAAACAAAAAATTCAGACTTACAGTCTTAATAGGATAATTCAAACTTGGAGTGATGGAGGTCATGGGCACAGGATGACCAAAGCAGAAGACCCCCCTCCAAGGTCAGGTGCACAGCCAGTTGGCTGGACAAATGGGACCTCAGGAAGACACAGACCCACAAAGTCCCCAAGAACTGGGTAACTTCCTAGCTCTATTAGTTAAGGGTCTTTTGACAGCAAACAAAGTCCTTGGGGCCTTGGGGAGAAGCACCATTCTGATCATGCAGAGGATACATGGAGGGAGGCCAAAAAATGGCAAATTAGGGCACATGGGCATGGGGAGGGACCTCTGATGGGTGGCCTGAGCCCAGGAGATATGTAGAAGCCCAGGCCTTGCCGGGTTCCTGGATGGCCCACTAAGGACTGTTTGAACATGGAAAAGACCAAGGGTCCCCTTACAGCACATATTTGTACACTGAAATTATCGGGTGGCTCTGGTGACACTGTCTACTTGTGCTCCGCCCCGTTTCCATCCCTCTTCTGGGCCTCCCTCATCTTTCCCATGTCTGAACGGAGCTCACGTCCACAAATTTCCAGGTGAAAAAGGAGAATTCTGTTAGATCGTAAGCAGACCCGGCAGTGCCTCTGTGTCTTTATTTTTCTAGAATGCTTCTCGGAACACACGAGGTTTATGGTCCGCACACAGCAATGCAGGTCAGGAAGGTAAATGAGACAGGTGTGGACACACCACGGCTGGCCTCCAGGCATGCGCACCACACAGATTATCTCTGATTTACAGCCTTTTCAACACGTGATGACAAAATCACTGTTTTCAATCTGATCAAAATACACTATCCTTTTTATATGACGTGCAAAATAGAATATTCCTCAAATTACAATCTCAAAAAGGCCCGAGTGGGTCCAATTTTTAAAAATTAAACTCTTTGTGAAATCTGGGATTTGACAACAAAATCGAGCATACCTTAGTGAGCTCTCAGCCTCCTGAGGAGCAACAGGATGCTACACACACTCCAGGTGGGCAGTGGCTTTCTTAACTCAGCAGCCGCTGAGCACAGCCCTGTGCCAGTGGAAAGCAGCATGCTGGGGAAACCTTTCCAATCCCCTGGCAATAGCTCTGATCGGCAGGACCCTCCCGTTGGCTAAGAGGAGCAGTTTACACCTGATCATAGTCTTACTGGACCAGAGGGAAGCCTGGGCTCTTTGTAGGTACGGAGGCTCCAGACCCAAGTCCATCATCTATGTCTTACTTAGGCCATCTCTAATTTTGTGGGTGGTTCCTTCTGGCAGTGACCAGGACGTGAGGAGGTCTGAGGGAAAAGCTGTTGTTAGGCCTGTCCACCCCACCCTTTGTGAGAGCAGCTACTCTGTGCCAGGGGCTCTGATCTCACACTGAAGACCAATTGGTGTAGGAGGTTCTTCTGTTTCTGTGTTGCTTTCATTGGTTGAATAAAGATACTGCCTTGGCCTTTTGATAAGGCAGCACTTAGGTAGGCAGGGAAGACGGAACAGAATTCTGGGAGGAAAAAAGCAGAGACAGGCAGATGCCATGTTTCTCCTGCCCAAGACAGACACTGGTTAGATTCATGCCAGTAAGCCACAGTCAGGTGGCGATACACATTAATGGAGATGGGTTAATCAAGATGTGAGAGTTAGCTAATAAGAGGCTGGAGATAATGGGCCAGGCAGTGATTAATTAATACAATTTCCGTGTGATTATTTCGGGTGTAAGCTAGCCAGGCAGGACGGGACAAAGGGTCCCGCTCCCCAAACTACAACCAATCACTCTCTTAGAATTCTCCAGGCTCGGGCATCCAGTAACATGGCCTCTCTGATGTGCCAACAGACTGGCTGGACTCCCCTTCGTCATGTGTGTTCCTTCTATCCCTTCTGTTATTCCACAGAGCCTGCTCAAGGCATACGCCTTCAGTGAAGACAACTTTCCAGACTCCGCGCCATCGTGGCTTGTTGCCGTTGGTGCCAAGGATGAGCAGAGGGTGGCTCCCACAGCCATGTTCATACTATCCTGGATGGGGTTAGGTGGGATGTGAGCTTTCAGGCATTGCCATAGCCTGATGACATCATCTGGTCCTCCTGCTCCAATCACTACACTACTTTTTTTTTGTTTGTTTGTTTGTTTGAGACAGGATTTCTCTGTAGCTTTGGAGCCTGTCCTAGGCTGGCCTCGAACTCACAGACATCTGCCTGCCTTTGCCTCCTGAATGCTGGGATTAAAGGCGTGCGCCACCACCGTCCAGCTCAATCACTACTCTTGACTAAAATGAGACACCACAAGGTACAGATATCTGTGGACCTGAACGCCCTTCTACACCCGTACAGAGCATCCAAACTCTAACTTAGCAGGGTTGCTCTCCCACATGCTGGCTAGCTTTTTGTTCCAGGATCTACTAGTCCTCTTTCAAGCCTCTGCCACCATCCCTATTTCTAGTTTTTGAAAGCTGCCACCTTCTTTTCTGAATGAAACTACACAGACATTTGGTGACTTTTTAAAAAAATATTTTCTATCATTAATAGGATTTGCACAGGGCGGCTCTCCCACCATCTTTGTGGCCTGCTGTCCTTAAGTCAAAAGTTTCAGGGACTCGTGTTTTGAGACAGTGTCTCACGTAGTTCAGGCTTGCCTCTAACCAACTACATAGCTGAGGATACCCTTGAACTTCCAAGCCTCCTGCTTCCACTTTCCTGAGTATTATGATCATGGGTGTGTGCCACTGTCTGCTGAGAACCAAACCCGGGCTTCACTTCATGTGCTAAGCAAACGGTCTAGCAGCTGAGCTCGCCCCAGTTCTGGGGTGAATTCATTTTCCTTCAGCACATGTAGAAGTCAATCAAGTATTACCTGGCAGCTGGTGGACTTTGTTTGTATGTTTACTCATTTTCTTCCCAGACAAGGAAAGAATAGGAGAAGTGAGAAAGGCAGAGAGATTTCTGCCATGACTCACAGTGCAGGCCAAACAGAAGAAGGCGGAGCTTCTGTCGCCGGGCCTGATGGAGTGGGTTCATACAGTGGGGCAGACAGGAGACAAGAGAACTCTCCCCGAACCAGACAACAGGCAATAAATCCTATTTCTGGAACAGGTATCCCAGCATCTCCAGACTGTATGTTCAGTGGGGGAGGTAACCAGACAGGACTTTAAATAGAGTGTTTTCACTGAGAACCCCCCCCCCCCCCGCCCCTGGCAACAGTGAGGACTTACCTAGCCCGGAGATACTGATTGCCTTCACAGATTTCTTCATTTTGTAGAGAACCATCCGGTCGACGTCCAAAGCCTAAAATACAAAGACTATGTGAATTAAAACATATTTGCACATAGATCATAACTACAGACACTAACCATGAGAACCTTCTGGGGGTCCTTCTACAAGGCCCCAAGGCTGCTTCTATGGGCTGAGGCTTTGCCTAGTATGGAAAATTTGATATACAAAAGTGCACCAAACAGCAGTTTTATTGGTTTACAGAAAATCAACTCATGTGTCTCAGCACCTGAAGCATACAAGCTGCCTCTGCCCACATCACCTGCTGAGCACAGGACTCTACAGAGAGGTGAGTGAACCTAGACACAGGGCTTGACCACATCTGGACGTCTGTCCAGCCTGTCTGTTCCTAAGCCCTGTCTGCCCCTCTCCCCCTGGAGGAAAGGGCAATTTCAAGGATACCAAGTGACCCTCCCCACAAAGAGCGTCCCAACAGCCAAGTCATGGAGTCAGACCCGCTCCGGACAGATGCGGCTCAGTGTTTTGGATTTGTGAGCCTATTAGCTGTGTTTAGGAGGCTTAGTCCTAATCCCCTCCAAGTCTCAGATTTCTCTTCCAGAATCCAGCTGTAACAGCTTTGGCAAGGCCGAATGATCAAGCAAACACTTGCATGTTTAATATCCAGCAAATATTTACAGCACAGCCATCACAGGACAACAGCAAATGGTGTGAAAGATATCTGCGCATAATAGGTGTGCAACAGTGTGCGCACATAGTAGGCGCTCAACAGTGCACACACAGTAGGCGCTCAACAGTGTGCTCACA
Source organism: Microtus pennsylvanicus (assembly GCF_037038515.1). Classification (NCBI taxonomy): domain Eukaryota; kingdom Metazoa; phylum Chordata; class Mammalia; order Rodentia; family Cricetidae; genus Microtus; species Microtus pennsylvanicus. The sequence continues at coordinate 97,581,879 of NC_134586.1, forward strand.
TAGTAGATGCAACAGTGTGCACACAGTAGGCACTCAATACTGTGCACACATAGTAGGTGATCAATAGTGTGTTCACATAGTAGGCGATCAACAGTGTGCACACATAGTAGGTGCTCAACAGTGTGCACAGTGACTCGTCGACCCCAGGCATTTAGTCACAGCTAAACTTCTACCAAAGAGGCAGAGCGAACACTTTTTCCCTTTTCCCATCAATCAGTTAACAGCTCAGAAGATCAAAGGCCACCAAATGGTTGTGACAGGAGGGTGCGTACACCTGGGAGCTAGGAGAGTGAGGCCAAGTAAGGGTGACCTGTCATCTAAAAACATCAGAAAGCCAGGCCCCTTGAATCTGCTCCAAGCATCCACCTTTGTAAGTCCTCATTCTGACGCTGCCGTGGCTGTTTTCTGGGGTGTTAGAAACAGATGAGATTGGAGCCGACAGTTTTAAATGGAACACTGATCAAAAGACACACGGCAGGGTAAAAAAGAAAAGAAAGTTCTGATCACACCAGTATGTTTGTCTGAACCCATAGGATGTACTCACTGAGTGAAACTTAATGTATATCAAGATCAAACCCTGGACTCTAGGCAAAAACAGAGCTATTTAAAAAAAACAAAAAGACAGCCTTGCTATATTACATAGCTCAGGCTGGCCTTGAATCAAAATTTCTTATGAGTTGGCTTTTCTGCATATGGGGAAAGATTTTAAGTGTGGTATATGTACCCCAAAGATCCTCCCCACTACCTCAGTGCTGGAGTTACAGGCATCTGCTACTATGCCTGGCTTTTTGTGGGATCACACTCTGTGTGTGTGTGTGTGTGTGTGTGTGTGTGTGTGCGCGCACGCATTTTGGGGGTGTATACACGCCTGTGGAAATTAGAAAAGGACACTTTACGTCCTCCTCTGTCACTTTCCACCTTATTCCCTTAGGACAGAATCGCCTTGGTCATCTGACTCCCGGGACCCATCTGCCCCACCTTCCAGTACTGGGGTGATTATGGCTATGCCTGTTTTTTTTATGCTGTGGGCTCTGGGTTTTTTGGTTTGTTTGTTTGTTTGTTTGAACTCAGGGCCTCATGCTTGTACAGCGAATTCTCTCACTGAACCATCTTCCTAACCCCCATGAACTCTTAATGCTCCTGGGTGGCCATCTCTAACCCACTCTTGACCTTAAAAACAGGAATTTGGAAACAGTAGGTAATCCACAAAAACCTGCCCTGCCCCCTCTCCCTCACACTCTCCTCCCCAGGCCTCCAAGCGGTATTCCACAAGGTTGTGTTTGCTCAGGCAGTCTCTGAAGCGCCACGCCCACATGTCAGGGAGTAGAGCCCGACAAGGTGAATCAGCAGGCTGTCACAGTTGGGAGTTCCCACCCCAAGTCGTAGACCCTTGCTGCAAACACAGCTGATGAGCAAACATGCAGTCCGGGCAGATCCTCCTCCAAGCCTCCTCACAGACAGCAGAGGACCCCTCGGCAGCAGGGGTGAGCTCTTTGAGAGCACAATTCAAAGAAGCCGTAGAAGCCCCCTGCGCTCTGAGCTCTCCTTGCTCATCCGTCAAACCCCTGAACTGCCACCTTCACTTCTGGGGTCCTCTGGGCTCTCAGTGAACTGCCTGATGCTCACCCAATTCACTGTTTTCTTCTGCTTCTAAACAGTGTTAATTGCCTTCTCTCCCTGGAATATCTTCCGGCCTCTTGACCCTTGATCCCAGCTTCACAAGCTGGCTCACAGGTGTCTGGTTCTCCAGCAAAGCCATGCAATCCCTCCACAGGAAGGGTGAACCAATTGCTCATCTTAGGATGGCCCACGGCATCTCTGCTTGTTCACGGTTTCAGCTGAGATTGACTGAGCACCTGGTGCATGCCCAGTACAAAAGCAGGGAGTATCGGTGAGAAAACCAAGACAAGGATCCTGCAGAAGACAAACACCTCACCACACACACAGACGCAGCAGGCCAGGACTCACCTTGTACACTGACCTGCTTTGCCAACCTTGGACGCCGCCCCGACACCGGTGCTATCCACCTCCACACTACTACTGAGCACCCTGGAACACTTGAACACACTGGGTTCTGAGAAATAACATCAGAACTACCTTCGTGGCTTGTCACTTGCCCCTGTGCCATATTCTAAGGTCAGGGGCTGGAGTGTGTGCAGCATTCACAACCGACTGCATACCAGAAAGCCCTGCCAAGGAACATGACTCTGTACCAAGCCATAGGGCTTCTCTGACAGAGAGAGAGAGACAGAGAGAGAGAGAGAGACAGAGAGACAGAGACAGAGAGACAGAGAGAGACAGAGAGAAAGACAGAGAGAGAGAGAGAGAGAGAGAGAGAGAGAGAGAGAGAGAGCGAGAGAGAGAGAGCACGAGAGCTCTGTTGTACCTCAAGGTCACTGGGGGCAAGCAGGAAAGGATTCCAGGAAAGACCTCCCAAAGATGAAGGAACTAGTTGGAGCCACACTGGTTCAGAAACCAGTCAGGCTCCATCTGGGCATTAGATTCCTGAGTAACCAGCCAGAAACCTAGCCTGCTTCTCTAGGTCTCCAGTAGAGTTAAGCGCTCTGCCGCTGGTAACCCCAGGTCACAGGGTACATCTGTGTCTGTGGGGTATGGCTGAGGCTGGAGGAGGGCACCTACTGAGGTGCCAGGGGCTGTCTCAGCAACCAGCTGAACAAAAATCACCACACAATGCTTTGAAAATTACAGCCCTTTCCCTATCAAGGACAGCACAGAAGTCTTGTAAAAATACGCCTCCATGAGTCCTTCTGTCCTTATTGTTGAAGGGAAAGCCGTTTCCTGCCTCAGGAATGAGAAGATAAACAAACACTGGCTGCTGCTTTTCCCGTCTATTCAGCAGAGATTGAAGCAAGGTGAGCTTGGCGCATGGCGCTTGGTGGCAGAGGTAATTATAATTAAAACCTACACCAGGGAAAAGCGATTCCCTCCCTGCTCAAAACTGCACCCCCCCCCATCGCCGCGTATTTATAGATCATAAGATTAAACCCAGTCAGGAGAAGTGAGAATGATTAAGACAAAAAATTCTTGCATCTGTGATTTACACAAAGCTTTGCCAAAACCTTAAAGCAAGAATACGAATAAGGCTTTTGTGGGCTCCAGAATCCTAAGGCACCTGCAACGCAGCTGAGGCTGAGACTTCTAACCGTACCTCACCTCCCACCCCTTCTTCCGCAAAACTCTTCAACCCAAGAAGGAAGAGGGATGACCGGCACCAAAGCGTGCGGACAAATCACAAGCACACGGACCTTGCAGAAGTCAATGAAGACCTAAGCAGGGCGGGCCTGGCCCGTAGCTGATGTCTGGCCAAACCCTATAAACTCTGAGGGGCTGGACTCAAGTTGACCTCTAGTTTATAAAACAAGCTTACCAGATTAAATTTATTGCATAAACAAGACTGTAGGGATGTGTCTCAAACATTTCCAAGGCAAATAAATAACCGTTGGAGTGGTAACCGGAGATGGCGAACGGGGAAAGGGAGCAGAGACCACGAGGGCACGTGTCATGATAGACCCACCGCTAGAAAGACCCTCACAGCCCCAGTGGCGGCATTTTCACACCTGGCTGCCCCGCACAGTAAGCAGCCATAAGCTGTCGGGGATTCTATTACAATGAAAAACATTGACAGTTCACTTCGGCACGCCTTGCTGACTCCCGCGAGAGCTTCAGCCACATAGGCGTGTGTGTGATGGTTCCAGAATGTCATGAGGCTCTTGCCTCCTCTGCCTCTGCCTCTGCCTCTGCAGGTCCCTCTGTGCACGTGAGAGCTGTCCGGGAGCTACGGGATCCACCAGGCAGCCCTCCTGTTCCGTAGCTCCATAGCGCTACCTTCTTGGTGGTGTGAGATCAACCCACTTCCTCTTTGCGTCCCACAGTCCTGGCAAGCAGGTACCTGATGGCAGGCTGGGTGGAGGGGCGGCCTCACAGTCTGTGGAAGGAGATGGTTTGGTTCAGGGGTGGGAAACCCATGAGCCACAAGCGAAAGATGCCCCACCTCTTGTCTGTTCACAACCTAACAGTTTTGACAGGTGGACGCGTCCAGTTGGGTGTGGTGATGCGTGAGGGAAAGCTCGCTCTGACTCACCCAGCTAAAGGAAACGTTATCCCAACTCTCAAAACAACCATATTCTTCTCAATCACGGGCCTTGACTATTAGCTTTGTTTTGAATTTCACTCTAAATATTTGTGGAAATTTATTTAATTACCATCTGGCCCTTTTCAGGAAAACTTTGCTGTCTCTGACTCAGACGGTCTTTGCAAAGCATCCATCCATGGCATCAGCCAGACCTGTCCCATTGGCCCCGGCCTAGAAGCACTAGTACCAGACCACGGCCAATTTGGTCCAGCACCCTGGGATCTCAAAGGGAGGCGACAAAGGGGTCAATGTCCTTCCCTGGAACCCAAAGATAATGTCTGCAGGAGACCTACAGAGCACAGCTGTCCCTGCTGGAGCTGGCCCCGTCCATGTTCTCCCCGCTTAGCCACCCCTATGTATGATGACGGGTCAACTTCAGAGGAAATGACACTTTTGAAAACTAGTTGATAAACCCGAGCACACCCCAGGGCAGATCTGCTAGGACGGTCACACGGGCATCAGTGGCAGGGCGGTCTCATCACACATCTGACTTTGAGCAAAGTACAGAGCATTAAGGAAGAGTGGTAAACATTTGCAGAAGCCATCGGGGATGCACAGAACCACATGGCAGCCGTGAGCTCGCTGTGAAGCTGGACAATAATGGGCCTCCCTCCTTCTGGGAATTAACTGAGCTGGGAGAATAACAGGTGTCGTTCAAAATTAAGATCAAATTCATGCCTGAGCCAAACTGTAGTCGTGTGAAATGTGTGCGCCTCAGGACAAGCTAGCGGGGGCACAGACGGTTGTTCTGTAATGACACAGAAGTCAAACACAAGGATACACTAACACTCTTCAAGACATCCCCCAACTGGACAGACTCACGAGTCTGTTGGGGAGTTAACACTACAAACCACACTATGCATTTGTACCGAAAAGGCTACAGAGCCATGGGAGAACAGCCTTTGTGTATACCATACACAAACGATTTCAATAAAAATGTTAAAAACAGAACACTCGCGATACTGTGAGGTAAAATCTCAAAATGAAAGGCAAAGCCAGGTGTACCACTGTACAGTGGCTAGCGAACTGCACGCCTACTGACGGCCTTAATCTAATATTAAAGTATGTGACGCCGGGGTACAGGCAAAGAAAGATAAATGCTCACTCCGTGTGTCCACATACAGGATTCCGTTCTTATCGCAGCCTGGCTAGTGAGGACATCACCTTACCAGCTCGCTGGCCTCAGGCTGTACCCAGACACAGCTGGCCAAGCAGAAAGGTCCTCCCTTGCACAAACAGCAAGCAACACACTCAGGAGAAGAAACTGTTAACTAGTTTAAAAAAAAAATCACAGAAAGCAAAGAAGACACCAGCTTCATTATAAACCAATTAAACACACATACACAGCACACACATACATACACACATACACAGCACAAATACACACATACACAGCACAAATACACACATATACAGCACACACATACACAGCACAAATACACACATACACAGCACACACATACATATACACATACACAGCAAATATACACACATACACAGCACACACATACACAGCACAAATACACACACATACACAGCACACACATACATACACACACAGCACACACATACATACACACATACACACACACATACACAGCACACACTAAAAGCATGCCAGGCCTGGTAATGGTAACTCACTCTTGAAATTCCAGCACATAGGAGGCTGAGGCAGGAGGATTTTTGCAATTGAGGCCAGCATGGGCTACAATGTAAGACTATCTCTCAAAAAAAAAAAAAACAAATCTGAAAGCAAGAAGAAAATAGAAGAGCCGGTGAGCTGTCTCAGCGGCCAAGAGCACTGGGTGCTCTTCCAGAGGACCTGGGTTTGATTCCTAGCACCCACATGGAGGCACTCAACTGTCTGTAGCCCCAATTTCAGGGGTCCTGGCTCCTTTGCAGACCTACATGCTGGTAAACCACCAAATGCACATAATGTAAAAATAAATAAATCTTAAAAAGAAAAAAGAAAAACACAGCACAGTAACAGATTGGCCCCAGTGCATTCATTAGGTTTGGAGTTCAGGGAAAGGCAAAGGGAGAGGCTTTCAATACCCTACACTTTGTCTCCTTTTCTATTATCCTACCACTGGGGATTTGTTTACCTTTGACCACAAAAATACATGGAAGGAACAGATTAAACAATAAAGAAAACAGCAATACTCTAAGCTGCATATTCCCACATATAAAAATAAACACAGAGACTCCTTGGTTAGGCGGTACAGGAAGCCATCACGTGGCTCCGGAGGAGAGGTAGAAAATCGTGCCAAGAGACTCAGTTCCTGGCACTCTTTGAAAGATTTACCAGGGTGTACTTATGTATTCGTTTATTTAAGGATAAATAAATGATTAACGTGAAAACAGCTCCCTGGGACGCAGAGGAGGGTGGGCTAATCCAGCCTGCAGGCAGAAACCTCACCCTGAAGCTCCCTGGATGTGGACAGAGGGGCCCAGAGCAGCCAGGAAACACTGACCAATGAAGAGGTCAAGTGAGCCGGCCAGTGATGGGGAAACCCCAGCAGAAGCAGCCCTGGGGTGCTGCCTGCACATGGTGCTGGCTCCAGGTTTGGGGACACAATGGGGACCTAATGTCTCACCTTCACCCCACCATTCCAGGGCTGAAATCCACTTCCCTCCCTTTGCCACAAATTGGTTCTGCAAAGACATTCTCAGTAAACGCTTTCTGAACTGCAAAAGTAAACAAGAGGAAAACCCAAAAGTGCCATCACCTGAAACAATCAACCATGCTGAACTGCTGGCCTAGGCTGCTGTCCACTGTGACCCAAGGCAATGAGGTCACTGGAATGGCCTAGTAAAAGAAAGAACACACCCAGAAATGCTGGGTCAGTGAGGGCAGCTTCAGTCTCACCAAGTTTCAAAAGCAACTACTCAGGAGACTGGTCCCCTGCAGACACCGAAGGGGACACATCCAGCAGCTAACTAGACTACGCTATAGTCTATAGTCGCTATGCAGAGAAAAGGAGACAGATGCCCTTGAACACAAGCTTGGCCTTGCTTCGTATCTGATTACTGACAGGGGCAAGAAGCCTCTAAGTGGCTCAAGAGAATAGGAAAGGGGACTTCCCTTACACAGCAGCCACACATAGGCTGTATGTTGAGGCTGCCGGCACAGCCTGCACCGGACCCTTCCCAGGAAGGAGCCAGCGGGACACAAGATGTCCTGGACAGTCCCAGGTCCTGATGACTCTGGCTCTGGCAATCCCAAGTACTCCAAATGACAGCAGAGCACAGAGGTAGGGCAGGAATGAGCAATAATGGCAGGAGGGGAACCATGCACAGGCCAGGGGACACTAAAAGGTGCCCAGCCATTACTGAAGGGACAGGGCACAGAGACACAGAGGCTGGGAAGGTGACCATTAGCAGGTGGCTGGAGTCAGCCTTCTTGTTCTTCCCAGTCCCAGAAGACAATGGGATCCTAGGCCAGATTGAATGCCCCATAGTCTCAAGCCACGTCAACCTCACTTCAGTAACATAAACACGGGTCTTCAGAACCAAGGAGGGGTTGCTTCCTGAGGTGATGCGGTCTACCTGGGGACACCTTCCACACACCACACACCATGCTACCCCAAGTCCTCATCTTGTCCAGCGTACCAGGTCCCACAGATGCTTTCCTGTGATCCACAAGCTGTCATAGGTGTGTTTTATGTGTTCTTTCAGAAGAACATCGTGCAACTGTGACCACAGGCTTAAAGCAATGGGCATATACTAAAAATGGGCAAAATGATATTGGATGCCTTTGATGGACAGACTGTAACAGGGAGCAGTGAGGATGTGTGACTCCTGTGTCTCGCCATCCTGACATCAGACAATTGAGACAACTGTCCCCAAGAAAACGGGAATTTCTCCAGGAATCTGTGGTCTTGGAAGAGCATCCCCTAGCTTCCTAACCTGAGAATAACTTAGCTTGTGTCCTCAGCTAGGGTAACCGGAGTAGTATTCCTCATACAGCCGGCATGGCAGCAGACAGCACCAACCGGGTGTCCTCCACTTCCCAGAGAGGCACAGCTCAACCGTTCCAACTAAGGTTAGGGACACACCATCCTCTAGGTCTGCCCTTATCATCAGGATAAACTCTTTCCAGATCAGAGAAGTCGTCTCCAGAAATGACAGCTGCTAAAGTGTGGCAAAAGAGGAGGTGCAAACATCAAGAGGAGGAGTACGAGGATGTATTCGGTAAAACGCCCTTCTAGACAGGACGCGGCCATCGCATCCACGGATCCACTGCGATTCGGTTTATAGGCACAAGATGAAGCTGAACGAATCAGCTGATATTCCCTCAGGCAGCACTAAGTGGACTTGGTAGATGAGGATGTGGTGTGCAGAAGAGAAGGGGGAGGGGGAGGAAGAAGAGGACAACAATGGAGACATGATGAAGGTGGCAGGGGGTGTGTTAGAAGGGTGGGGGTGAGAGGGAGGAACTGGAGGTAGGTACGATCAAGATACACTGTGTACGCATGGAATTGTCAAAGAATACATTAATAACAAATAAGTAAGAGCAACAAGCCTTCGTAGTCAGCTCACACTCCCACTGGCACACTTCCAAGAACCAACCAGTTTTTTTATTCCATTCATATTTAAGTTTTTCTGAACATTTTCTTACTTCCTTTGAAGGCTTCCCAAAAGGCCACAAGGAATGCCCTGAGCCAGCCTGGTAGAAGAAAAGCCCCTTGTGCTCTTAGCCTTAAAATGATGTTAAACAAGTAAAATACATTTTAATGTGCTGGGAAGACATGCAACCCTCGTCCCCTAAGTCAGAGATCCCATGTTGGGGTACACCTCTATGAAATAAGGTTCCTAGCAAGCTCCCCCTTCTCATGACTCTGGGGTCTTTCTGTGCAAGAAGTCCAGCCAAGTCTGTGCTCCCCATCCACTCTCTGCAGCACTCATAGAGGAAAGTGGGGGGTCCCCATCATTCAGGAAGAAATGATGATGGCTCACCCACGCCTACCAGGAAAGTGGGGGGTCCCCATCATTCAGGAAGAAATGATGATGGCTCACCCACGCCTACCCCATTCCCCTGCCCCCACCCCCACCAAAGCTTTTCAAGTGAACCACAAGGCAACAGTGCCACTCAGATGCTAGCATCAGAGGCACACACTAAGATATATGATTTATATGTAAAATATAAGTGCATAGTCTAACAAGACAGTTAGGGGGTTAATGCCAAGTACCATACGGCGGGTGACACTGTGGCCGCTTGAACCCCATCATATGAGGAAATACGAGGTCAGCTTGCAAAACCCTCATTTGTTTTCCCAACTCAAAGCAGAAGAGAATGACTGAAAGGACTTTAGAGACTCACCCCAGGCTGTTTATTTGGCTTTGAACTGATCAAAAGGTTTAGAGAGCCGCAGCAAATTTAGGAAAAGCGTGGGCCAATTCCCACCACTGTATTCCTCCCTGTTTCTTAACAGTGTCCCTGCCAGAGTCAGGGGGCCCACAGGCAGCCCCCACCTCACCTTTGTTGCTCTCTCTAGTGCCTGAGGGAATCAACACTTTCTCAGCCCACTCCTGAGCCCCCCACACCTCCTTTAAATTACACACACACACACACTGATCTCACTGATAGCTTAAGAGCCACAAGGAACAAGATGCGGACTGTGGCAGTAATCTAACCCTGACCCTTTAGCAATAATATAATGTTATACTCTTTGGACTCTTTTTGGGGGTGTCCACCATCAGCTCCCAGAAGAATCACACACGGAGTCTTATTCTTATTTATAAACATCCGGCCTTAGCTTGGCTTGTTTCTTGCCCGCTCTTCTTAACTTATATTAACCCATGTACCCTTTGGCCTCTGTGTTTTTCCTGTTTCCTCATTTCCTTAAATCTTACTCTTACTCCATGGATTACTGTGTAGCTGGGTGGCCGGCCCCTAATGTCCTCCTCCTTCTCAGGCTACTACTCCAAACCCCTCCTCCCAGTTTTCTCCTTCTATCCATTCTCTGCCAGCCAGCCCGCCTATTCTTTCTCCTCTCTCACCATTGGCCATTCAGATCTTAAGTAGACTTATCAGGTGTTCGAGATAAAGTATCACAGCTTCACAGAGTTTAAACAAAAGTAACAGACCTTAAAATAATATTCTCAACAGTGGACAGAGCAGGGGCTCCCAAGAGTGGCAAAAGTCCCTGTTAATCGTTCGATATATTTATTTTTAGCGTATCTATATGGGTGTTTTGCCTGCATGTAGTTCTATGTGTCGCATGTACACCACTGCCTGTGGAGGACAGAAAAGTGTGATGGATCCCCTAAAAGTGGCGTTAGATGGCTGGAAGCCGTCACGTGGGTGCTGGGAACCAAATCCTGGTCCTCTGCAAGAGCAACAAGTGATTTTAATAGCTGAGCCATCTCTCCAGTCCCGTTCACTTATTATTTTTTTTATTAAAGTTTTTGGCCGAAAACCACCAAGCCTTCAGATAATATCCCCATCCCATCCTCTCCCCGTCCCCCAAGGTTCCAGCACAGAGGATGAGCAGAGGCCATGGCACAGAAGAGAAATGTGGCCCAGTTAGGTGAGTAGGAGCCTGGTGAGTTGAAGCAGTAGAAAGGCAGAGAAGCAGGATCAGGATGAGGCTGTGGGCACAAGGCCAGGCAAAGGTAAGGATGGGCTGGGTCCCTGTCACTGAGGGACAGGACAGGCGGGACAGGAAGTACAGCAAAGGACAGAGGCGGCTCCTGGCTGTGCTGTGAGGGTAAGCGGGCAGTTTACCTTCTTCACTGGAGGACGCAGGTCCCTCCCCAAGGAAGGGCTCAGGCCTTATTTACACTTTTTGTTTTCACTCCAGAGGGGGAAAAAAACAACTAGAAATCCTAGGGAAGCAAACAAAGAGAAAGTGACAGCAATGGCTGAGTCTCCTCCCACATAAAGGCACAAGCAGAGTCCCTCCTGGCTAAGGGGTCATCTGAGATAGCTGATGACAGAAGAGTGGGCCCAGGGTCCCTGAGAGGCTGCAGGACACAGTGCCTGCCCACCTGAAGCAGGTTGCCATCACTGCGCAGGCCCAGGGGACAGCAACCAAGGACAAGCAAGCCCCAGCTCCCAGGTAACAGGCACAGGGACCAAAGATGGACCAGCTCCAAGGAGGAAATCCACAGGGATTAACATAATGCTGCTGTCTTTGATCTGAGGTGCTTACAAGAGAGGAGGTGGGGGACCAACACAGAAGAACGGACGGACACAGACACACTGTAAAGTCTTTCTCAAACCATGACACCATAAAACTAACATGCAAAGTGCTTGCTCCACCTCAAGCAACATGAGAACTTAATGCCTCCAAGATCTACAATTTGGGCTGGAGAGATGGCTTGGGCGATATGATGTGGGAGTCCCCGCTGTGTGCTGTGATTACCATTAATGAATGAAGAAACTGCCTGGGCCTGTTGATAGCGCAGAACTTAGGTAGGCGGGGAAGACTAAGCTGAATGCTGGGAGGAAGAAGGCAGAGTCAGAGAGACACCATGGAGCAGCCAGTGTCAGACATGCTGAAACTTTGACGGTAAGCCACCGCCACATGGTGATACACAGATTAATGGAGATGGGTTAAAATAAGATGTAAAAGTTAGCCAATAAGAAGCTAGAGCTAATGGACCAAGCGATTTTTAATTAATATAGTTTCTGTGTGGTTATTTTGGTTCTGGGTGGCTGGGGTGAACAAGTGGCTCCTCCTACAGCAATCAATCAGAATTCAACACCCGGGACTCACATGGCAGATAAAGAAAGGGAGCCAACTCCCCTAAGAGCCTTCTGACCTCCTTATGCATCTTGTGACAGGCACATGGGGGAAATATTAAAATTACGTTTTAATACATGATGTAATGGGTTGCTTCTCCTGGGGGAGGGGGAAAAATCTATGGCTGAAAGTTTCGTTGGGGGGGGCAATAAATCAATGATTAGTTATTACCAATTACTATGAACAAGAAGGAAGTATAAAAATAAAGTCAATGATGACAGAAAGCACTTTTTAAAACTTCTACTGTATTTCCCTAGATTGGGTATCTTGAAATACACAGCAAAAGAGAAAAATCCGATGACCACTTAGCCGAAAAGTCCGAGCACCGTCACCAACTCTATTGGCACAAGGCAAGAGGCAGTGAATCACCTTTTGTCCATGTGACACTTTCAATGCATGACATGATAAAGGCACACGGTAACAATGTCCCAACCGAGGTTCAGAGGGGCCACACCAAGTTCACAGAGGTAAGGAGAAGCCAAAGCAGTTCCCGGATTCCCCATTCTCGTTCAAATTCTCTGCCGTGTTCTCTCAGCAGTGCTGTTTCCTTACCGCTCACAGGAAACGACTGTGGGAATGTTAAGGAACACTGAATCGAGAAAATAAAGATATTTAATCAGGCGGTAGGATCCCTGGAAATCCTATAGTCACCCTAAAGTGCTTACTAAGCAGACAAGCTGCTCCTACCATGGCCTGGGGTTACGGTGAAAGAGGACCCTGCTTTCAGAAACCTAAGACTTCCCGAGTCATTGAATCTTCTAACAGAACTATGGAAGACAAAGGCGAGACCATGGGTGCTTCTTCCAGGGCAGGGAGCCAGGTCTCTTCCCTGACGGACACATGCTCCAGCAACGTGAGATGAACAGAGCGTACAGTGCTGTGCTTTATTTACGCCTAACGCACTACCCCCCACCCCACCTCTCTCTCTCTTACACACACACATACAGAGACATCGCGAAGAAAGTGACAAGCTGTTAACAGGCAGGCAGGTTGCATGAATGGAACCAGAGGGGCTGTGCCAGCCCCTCCCAGCACATGGTGCAATAGAAGCCAGAGATAGATGGAGGAATAAGAAGACCCATGTCCCCTTGGACTAGCTCCTCTGTGTGTGGTGGATTCGGAGGCACCCTTGCTAGAACAGGAATTGTTCAAAGATGTGACATCCCATCCTCCGAGCTGCATCAGTGAGAACACAGAGGCCGGTACCATTAGTCTGGAACTAGCAGCGTGGTGCCAGTGGCCCACTCTACGCTTTCCTTAGTCTTTGAATTACATAAGACAGAGATGAGTCGGGTTTGCACAAATAAGTAGGAACAGATGGGCACAGACATCCTCTGTTTGGAAAAAAAAACGGAAACGTTCTGAAGTAGTAGGAAATTGGTTTCAACTCTCTATCATGGAGCATGTCCTTGTAGTCCTTATTGTAAATGCACTGGACAAGAAGGGCCTGGAAGTCCCTGCTGGGTGACCTGTGCATACTATCCCAGAGGACTGTAAGTCAGGCGTTAACTGAAGCCAACAGTCTGTGCTGTGCTACCTCACACACATATCACATACTAAGAGATACACACGTACACACCACACCCCCACGTTCACATCACACCCACACACTACACACAAACACACACCACAGAAACACACACATACACACCACAAAAACATACACACCACACAAACAAACACAACACATAAAAACATACAGACACACATACACACACCACATAGAAAAAACACACATATACATACCACACATAGGAACATACACACAGAGACACACGCACATACAAAAAGACACACACACCACACATAAGAACATACACAGAGACACACACACACCACATACAAAAAGACACACACACATACACACACCACACATAGGAACATACACACAGACACACCACATACAAAAAGACATAAATACACATACCACACATAGGAACATACACACACAGACACACACACACACGCCACCCACTTTAACATCTTGGAGATCACCAAGTGGCTAATTTTTTGTCTTTGCCATCCTAGGACCATGCATTCAGTTGGCCCTGAAAAAAATCAGTCAATGAATTGGGCTGCTTGGATCACCTGTCTTTGCAGAGGACCCTGGGACGGCTCTTCTTGCATAGTTCTGTAAGGCGTCAGCATCTATGAATGTGATGTTGATTACGATAACCACGGTTGTATACTGACTCCTCTCCAACTTCCTGTCTACACAAACACCTTCACTAAAACAGCAGAGCTGTGTAACTGGAGCGATTCCAGCCTCTGAACTCTAGCTTCTAAGTCCTCCAACACCCATTGGGTGCCAACAGGCATGCAAATAAATCCGCTGCCCTCACAACCCTTCACCCATGGCGTAAGAGGAGCTTAGAATGTTTAGGTAGTAGCCCCTCAGGCCTGCGGATGCATGCTTTAGTATGCAAACATTTTTAAATGTTATTATAATTGTTAATTACACGTATGAGTGTATGCATGTGACTGCAGGTGCCTTTGGAGGCCAGAGGCATCAGATCACCCTGGAGCTTGAGTCACAGGAGGTCGTAAGCCACCCGGTGTGGGTGCTGGGGACCAAACTCAAGTTCTCTGCAAGAGCAGGACTTGCTCTTGTTCACTGAGCCATCACTCCAGTGCCAGCATGCAAATCTGAAGAGTTTTTAGCCATTGTTAGAGATATTCTAGGTTTTAAAAAATTATAGCCATGTTACAAAACCTCTCAGGAATCTTTGAGGAACCCCGGGCCTCACAAGTTCTCACTAAATTGCCTTCAAAGTCTTGGGCAAGTCCTTTGCACCCCTGAGAAAGGGAAGCCTGACTCTGAGTTCTCTAACCAGCTGCCAAATATACAGCAGCACAGACAAAAGGGCCACCTTTTCAGGTCCAGAATTTCTGTAGAAATGCCAGAAGACTTTCGATCTGTTTCCTTTGTTTTATTTTATGTGTGTGGGCATTGTAGTAAGAAAGGGGCCGCTTGTTGGTTCCCGGCCACCCGGCTAGCTTAGACTGAAATAATCACATAGAAACTGTATTAACTAAATCACTGCTTGGCCCATTAGCTCTAGCTTCTTATTGGCTAACTCTTATATATTAATTTAACCCATTTCTATTAATCTGTGTATAGCTAAGAGGCTGTGGCTTACCAGCAAAATTTTAGCACATCTATCTCCACCAGTTCCATGGTGTCTCTGACTCCACCCTTCTTCCTCCCAGCATACAGCCTCGCTTTCCCAACCTAGTTCTGTTCTTCCCTGCCATAGCTCAAAGCAGTTTCTTTATTCATTAGCCAATAAAAGCAACATGTAGACAGAAGGACCTCCTACACCAGGGCATTTTGTCTGCATGCATGCCCATACCCCCCATGTGTGCAGTGCCCGCAGGGACCGCACAAAAGGATGGCAGATGCCCTGGAAGTGGAGTCACAGTTGTGAGAGGCTGTGTGGTTGCTGGGACTTGAACCCAGGTCCTCTGGAAGAACAGCCAGTGTTTTTAACCACTGAGCCACCGCTCTAGCCCCCAGAATTCTTAAAAAATAAATCAGAGACCATGAATCATTTAAATTTTTTCTGTAAGGGTGATTTAATCCAGCTCCCAGAATACCTACAACAACTGTTTTGCAGAGTATACCATTCACAAACTTGTCTTGAACTATCACTACTTAAACCAGTGGTTCTCAACTTGTGGGTCTGGACCCCTTTGGGGATACCGTATCAGGTATCCTATACATCAGACATCACTACAACATGAAGAACTACATTAAAGCATCGTAGTTAGGAAGGTTGAGAGCCACAGAAACATTCACTTTCTCTTGACAGTCCCTTCCAGTGAGAGACATTCAACATCTTAGCATCTCCTCTGCTGTAACGCACTTCATAATACACACACACACACACACACACACACACACACACACACACACACAGTACGTCCAGACAACTACATCAACAGAATGAATGCCCAGAGGCCAGTGAAAACATGAAATTCTGGATACCATGGTTACCGGGATATGTGTGTTAAATCACAAGGAGACCCCGCAGCACAACCCTAAAATGTGATAACGCCGACTGCCGATGCAGAGATGGAGGGACTGAACTCGTGCAATTGAAAATGATACTGCGGCTGGAGAAAACAGAATGGCAGCGTCTTAACAACCTCAATCCACTCAGCACCAATTTTACTGTTTACCCAAGCAAATAATAAAACATCTTCTAAACACGGCGGTGAGTGCCTGTAGTCCAGAACTCAGGAGTAAAAGGCCAGAGACAGTGACCAGCTCAGGGCCATCTCCTGCCTCAAAAAAGAAAATAAGAAAAATAAGGAAAGAAACATCTGTTTGCACAAAGACTTGAATTTCCATGTTCCTAGAAGCTCTTACTCGTTACAGCTAAAACCTAGGAAGAGTTCAACTGTCCACTACTTAATAAAACTGATTTTAAAATTATGGCATGCCCATGTAATAGGGCTCAGTAATAAAACAGAGTGGTCTAAGAACGATTTAAGCTCACAGAAGGGACTATGTACCATGACTTCATTGTATAAAACTAAAAAACAAAATACCACAAACAAAAAAAGCCCACAACTGAAAAGCACTGGCTAGCAGGAGTAGAAGTAGGGGGTCCATCTGCAGGGGAGCAGAGGCGCAGTTCAGAGATAACTACATGTGGTTACTTTCGAGGGGGCTGCACAACGAGGCATTCCAGCAAACTCACTGAATTCACAACTTAAAACGGGCAAATATATTATGCATAGAACGTATCTCCATCACGCCGTTTGTTTTCGGTTTTTTTAACTTTCAAAAGACAACTCTGATTTCTTTGGCACCTCCGGACCAGCTGGGGTCAAGGACAGAGAGCACTGGTGACTTGTGGGGGCTGGAATGAGCTATTAAAAGTCAAGGCACTTGGCAGGGGGCTGCAGACTGGGCATCCACTAGCTGAACTCTTAGTGTCTTACTAAGACTTTCAAATTGTTTCCCGAATACACTGGTCTGTCTGTCAGTTCTTTCAACTGGCTCGCCTCGGTCATGCTGCTCGGTCACACAGGGCCTTAGCATCCATGGCCTGGTCTGGCCCCTCTCTCAGATGTCTCTAGGGTGTCAGCATCTTTATAGCATATAAAGGCTTCCTCAACAACATAAAGGCTCCACCTCCTGCGTCATATGCTGCATGCTGCCACCCTAATTCCTTCTCATCTGTCAGGACTTCCCCAAATGCACCTGATTTAATAGAAAAGGATGATGACCGGGCCAGTAAGACAACTCGGTGAGCAAATGCACTTCTGCAGGGCCCGACAACCTGAGTTCCAACCCCTACGCCCACACGGTAGAAGGAAGGAACCAATCCACAGGTTGTCCTTTCACCTCTACACAGGCACCGTGAAATAAAAACACTAGATGTGGGCTCGAGAGATGGCTCTGGGTAACAGAGCACGTAACTATTCTTGCAGAGGATACAGGTTTGGCCCCCAGCACCCACAAGGCAGTTCCCAACCATCTGTAACTCCAGTTCTAGGCGATCTGATGTCCTCTGCTGGTCTCTGCAGGCTTCTGCATGTGCAAGATGCCTATAAACGAATCCAAGGACACATGGCAAACCCGTGGGGGGGGGACTAAATGTCAAAATATTAAATGCCCCTTGTTGTCTGCTAGATATTAGACAGCAGTGAAGGCAGTGTTTCAGTTCCAAGATCACACACATTATGAGAGCTTTGTAACAGATGTGCAAGAAGGTCATGGCAGGAATCTCACTTGAGTGTAAAACAAGGCTTAGGAATAAGTAAATTTGCAGGGCTGGAGAGATGGCTCTAGGTTAAGGGCACAGACTGACTGATCTTGTAGAGGTCCAGAACTTGGCTCTTAGCACCCATCCTGGGCAGCTCACAACTGCCTGTACAACACTGGCCTCTTTGGACACACAAACATAAAAACAAATCCTTTATCGATCCAGATTCACTGTCATCCCGCCATCTCTCTGTCCTTCCACCACGACCCACAGTGCTTTGATGACACGGGTGCAACCTGACATTCCAGAGTCCTGATTGGCCCTCAACAAGAGCAACCTATAGCAAAACCTGGGAACGCATCCATGTTTGTAGGATGACCCCTCTGGCCACATCCCATGCATGCTGCCCATGGCACCTCCCCAAGGTGCCCCTGTCCTGGAAGTGCCAATGCACGCAAGGCTGCTCAGCTAGTCCCAGAACTCTGGCCTGCAGAGACAAATAAGCCACTAGCAGGTACTGGCAATTTCTGTGACCTTTCCTCTATCAGTCACCTATACTGCCCCACCCTGGTAAATCAGACATGTAATCCAGGCAATGAGTCCACCTGCCATTTCCTCTCAGAGAGTCATCTCTGACCTCAGCAACAGCTCTCCTCTAGAGCAGTGGTTCTCAGCCTTGCTAGTGCTGTGATTCTGTAATACAGCTCCTCATAACCTTGTTTTTACTGCTACTTCATGACTGTAATTTTGCTAGTTATGAATCCTCGTGGAAATAAACCTGTGCTTTCCGATGGTCTTAGGTGACCCCTGTGAAAGGGTCATTCTACCCCCAAAGTGGTTTCGACCCGCAGGCTGGGAAATACTGCTCTAGAACAGGTCTGGCTGGCTCTCAGGAAGTGCTTATGGCAGCCTTAGCGCTGTGGAGCCCCAGAAATTGCTCTCCGGCCAAGCACAAGATGAAGCTCAAATATGTGATTGGAGTTTGTAAGTATGAAACCATTAGGCACGGCATCATCACAGAAGTGAAACTTACCGCACAAGGAAGGCAGGGCTGTTCCCTTGGAGCCGTGAGAGCAGGAGGAGACAGGAGCAGGGAGGCTAAGGTGGAGCTGAGGTCCAGACCTCGGCATAAGATCAACTCAGCTCCAAGTTCAGTCCGTACTTAAAGGCCTCGGGGAGTAAGGGCAACACCGGAGCTTTGTAGCAGGGAAAGGCAGCATCAGACAGCAATTGTTCCGGTGACAGAGCAAAGACAGACCCTCTAGCAAAGCAGCCCCAACCCTAAGGGCCAGCCTGGGTCCACCAGTATGACCTTGACCAAGTGACAACCTCTTAGCCCTTATATGGGCCCAAAATATGCAATCTGTTCGTGTGGATACAAAAATTAAATCATCCAGAAACCTAAAACTCTACGCTTTTAAGATGCCATGGATGGGTGAAACTTACATTTTTTAACACACAGAATGTCCCTGCAGATTCAGGAGCCTGGAGAAGTCTGTGAGACAAAACCCGATATCTAGCTCTACTCCACTCAACATGGCGTGCCAGCTAAGAAAATTTACCAAGTATCTTCCCAGGAGACCTGAGTGGAAGGGGTGGGCAGGGCAAGCAGGAGGAAGTGGAAAGGATTCACACACCAGAGAGGCTTGCACCTCTAAGAGCAACCCTGGGAGAGGAGCAGACATGGATGCACAGATAGGGAAGTCAAAGCCTCAGACGCTGGCGTCCTGTGGGGAAGCTACCAGCAACGGCACGGAAAGTGAGTCTCACACCCGCCTTTCTCCCATATCCTGGTACGTTTGCCCATACTCAAACATGGGGAAGTTTCACAGACATTAAATATCCAGATGAAGTAACGGCAAAATACCGAGAGATTTTCAGGGGTGTGGGGACACACATGTGGCGGTCAGAGGACAACTCTGGGGGGTTGATTTTTCACTTCCACCCTCTGGAGGCACGGTCTCTCTCACTGTTTCTGCCACGTCTGTATCACCACACACTCCAGGCTAGCCGGCCCAGAACTCCAGAGCAGCTCTCTCCTGTCCACCTCCCATCTCACCGCAGCGGGGCTGAGATAACAGATGCTCTCTCCTGCGTCCAGCTCTCTAGGTGGTTTCTGGGGGTCTGAACTCAGGTTGTCAGGCTTGGACACAAATGCTTTTACCCACTGCCCATCTCCCCAGCCCCACTAATGGATCTGAAAAAAAAAGGAAATCCAAGAGAAGTCAATTTTATAATCTGTTTTCTTTCCTTTTTAGATTTATTTATTTCTATGGGTGTTTTGTCTGCATGTGTATCGGTGTGCTCTGTGTGTGTAAAAAGCAGAAGGTTTCATTCAACACTATCTCAATTCTCAGGATGGCTGGGTAGGGACAGCAAGGATTCTCATCACGTGGAAGGTTGCTGGCTTGGTCTCAATGTCAGTGTGGGGTGCAAATAGAGCCCATTCCAGGGTGTTTGCCTTCTTCGCCACCTGCCACCTCTCCCTGTCGTCAGCTGGGTATCGCCCCATCAGCTAGGGTAAGACACCGGGGCAGCTGAGCTCATGGGCCTTTCCTGTCTGGTTCATGGCTACATTCCAGATGGCAGAGGTTGCTAAAAGTCTGACCTCTGGATAAGTGTGGCATAATTATGACTAAAAGCTTGGAGGACACACATCATGGAGAGGTTATCAGAGTGGGGTGGGGGTAGAAGAGAGGAAGAGGGCCTGGTAGTGACAGCTGACTGGTCCCACCAAGCTTAATACGGGGTTATAAATCTAAGAGACACAATTCCGAGTAAAGACAACCTATCAAGGCTGGAAACGGTCAGGATGTACAAAGCTAAAAGAGACAGCAGATGCAGGCCAACAGCTCCGAGCCTGGCACTGGCCTATGCATTGCCCACGCTACTCTCATTTCACTGATGACTTATTAGCATCCTCGAATTCAGGGTGAGGAATCTGGGACCAGAGGACCCTTTAAGTTCAGACACCCACACTGCTGTGTCGAGCATCCGTGTGCCTTCGGCCAGATCATGCTGGCTATTCTGACAGAAGCCACCAGCCCATCAGCAAAACATTCGAATCCAAAGGCTCTAAGCTGTGGCAGAAAACAACCCCTGAGATGATGAGGCCTTGAGGCCAATATCCTTTTAGGCGGACAAATTGCTAAACTGATCCACCCAGCAAATGGGGAGTACACGCCATCTGAGACTCCCCAAAGCATCTGGTGGCCTGAAATCAGTCCAAGATGGAGCCCATTCTGGGGAAGGGCAAGGCAGTCTCCTTAAACTGAGGTGCAGTTCACGGTGCCCATGCCTCAGAACTCTGGAGCTAACAGACTCAAGGCAGACAGCTATGTGTGGAGAATGTTACCTTCTCGCGAGGACTGAGGATGGGCTGAGCAATCTGGAGGCAAACAGGATCAAGAGCATCAAGCAGAGAGACTCGAGTGTGCTTTGCTGAAGGTAGAACTGAAGACTTCCCACTTCTTTTTATCCCGGAGACAGGATGAGACTGTGCACATGAATGAACGAATAAAGGAGGATATATGTCTACCTGTTCTGCGTAGCACACCTCTTTGGGGGCTGGAGATGTGGTCCAGTAAAACGCTTATATAAGGACACTGCCCTGCGGATGTTAAAACTGGACACAATGATGCACACTGTAATCCCAGTGCCGGGGAGGCAGAGACAAGAAGATATCCAGGGCTCCCTAGGCAGCCAGTATGGTTGGAGAGGTAAAAGACTGTGTCTCAAAAACTAAGGTAGGGAACGACTCAGGAAGATACCAGACACCAACCTCTGGGCCTGGCAGACAGGAAGCTCTGGGTTCTAGCCCCAGCAGGCATTAAAAAGCAACAACAAACAAGATTTTTTTTTTAAGTCTACTATGGAAGCTGGAGAGATGGCTCAGTTAAGAGCACCTGTTGCTCCCGCAGAGGACCTGGATATGGTTCCCATCATCACATGGCTACTTACAAGCAAGTAATTCCAGTTCTAAGGGACCCGGCCGGCCTCTCCTGGGCTCTGCAAGCACCAAGCATGCGTATGGTGCACTATATACATGTAAGCAAAACACTCATACACATAAAACAAAAATAATAAATCTTTATTTAAAAGTCTGGTCTGGATTCTTTTTGAAGAGATCTTAGAAAATTCTACCCTTTTTTTTTGGAGGGGGGGGTAAATGTAAACACCTGTCCCAAGTCAATCAGCATTACCAGGGACACAGCCAAGGTCCTCAGCTAGTTCTCTTGATGTGCGATTGGACTCCTCCCTCATCTCAGGCCACACACTCTTTGCCCTTTTGAAATAAAACAATCTGTCTTCCCTGGGCTTAGTCTTAATAGTTTGGTGATTACACAACCAAGCATGGGGGGGGTCTGTTCTCTTGCACCCGAGTCCTAAACACCACCCCAGCAAAAACACTCACTGTGACCAAGTTCCGACTCAGGCACCATGCCCGGGGCTAGCCTCTAAGGCAGAAGCAGCAGAGGCGCTGTTCCACAGGGTGCGTCAAGTGTCATTGCAGTGGAGAGACACAGACCAAGTAACATAATGTGTATAGGTGGGAGAAACAAAGGCAGAACACGGCCAGCCCTGTATTCACCACCCAGCCCCGTATTCACCAGGAGGGCTCTCGTAGGCTGTTAGCTAGTGCAGCAGCAGCAGCCACCAGCAGGCATTTGGAGACTGAAGGAATGAATGAGCAGGATGCTGTTTGGGAAGCAAAGTGACATTTGAGCAAGACACGTTTTTTAAAAAAAGACTTGGAAACTAAGTTTAGGTTACAGAGGGAAACCGTCATCACTTTGACAAGCAACCAGAAATAAATACATGACTAATGGCTTTAGGGTTTGTTTGCACAGAACTCTCCACACCCAGCACAGTAAATAGCCTGAGGAAGCACAGATAAGACCAGAGCTATGCAGGCTGGCCTTGTTTCAGGGACCCCAAAGTCACCCCAAGTGTATCCAGAGCCCAACGACAACAGCTCCACACTAATCACTCCGCAGATCTGGAAAAACACAGTGCTCAACAAAGCTATGACCAGTCTTCCTCAGATGGGAAGCCTTGGAAAAGCTCAGCTCCCAGCATGCATGGCTCCTGTTAGCAACACCCTCTCCATGGACGCCCACCCTCTGTGAACGCCCACCCTCTATAGACGTCCACCCTCCATTAACACTCACCCTCCATGGACACCTACTATTCACGGTCACAAACCCTCCGTGGACGCTCACCCTCTGTGCTTACCCACCCTCTGGGGACAGCCACCCTTCGTGAGCACCTACCATCCATGGATGCCCACCCTCCATGGATACCCACCTTCCACGGATGCCTATCGTGAACCACCACCACAGAGTTTTTTTCCCCACAATGCAGCAGAGTAGGTAGCCTAGTGACTTGTCCTCCTGAGCCATAGATAAAAAGCTTACATCAGACGTCAGGCTGCATGAACCATGAACCAGTCCTACCCTGGTATGAGTCCAATGAGTGCAGTTAAAATGTACCATAAGGTTACCCTGTAAAACAATAATAATTCTTGGCAGAGAAGTCACGCAACCACACTGTTTATATGATGCTTTCCTTCTACAAGGCCTAGGGGAAAGTTTTTCGTGTGTGTGTGTGTGTGTGTGTGTGTGTGTGTGTGTGTGTGTATGTATGTGTGCGCGCGCGCGAGCGCACGTGTGTCCCAGCCCCATCTCCCTCCTCTCCTCTCTCTCTCTCTCTCTCTCTCTCTCTCTCTCTCTCTCTCTCTCTCTCTCTCTCAGCTCTTGCTGTTCTGGAATTCAGAGACCCACCTGCCTCTGCCTCCAAGCACTGGGATTAAAGGTGTGGGTAAACATACTCAACCTAAAGTCATAGATTCTTAGACTACAAACCCACTGCCTACACACTCACTGCCCGGGTGGTAACTGGAAGTCACAGGCACTGTTCACACTGCGCTACAACTGTTGTTGTGACAACCCAGGTGAGCGATTCTGTCAGCTGACACAGCAAATAACAAGACCCCTGGCTCTTATAGAAGTGGGAACGCTCAACTCCATTTGGTGTGTAGAGTGTGTCAAGCGCTTGTGAGGATTAACTGTCACAAACTGCTCTGCAATATGCATGTGTTTGCGTGCAAGCAGGCATGTGCATGGGTATGCAAGTGCACACACGCATGTATGTGTTTCCTTCCCCAATTATCTGTCTACTATGCGTCAGGGAAGCCTAGAATTTCATTCGCAAGCATTTTAACTGGATCCTAGGGGTTTTGTTTTGCTTTGGTTTTTCAAGACAGAATATCTCTTGTGTAACAGCCCTGGCTGTCCTGAAACTCACTCTGTAGACTAGGCTGGCCTTGAACTCACAGAGATCTGCCTCTGCCTCCCGTGTGCTGTAATTAAAGGTGTACAACACCACCGCCCAGATAGATTCTAGTTTTAATGATTCATTATGGCCCCCAATATGTATAATTTCAGTGTATTACAATTGTAAGAAGGATTTATTACAAAAGCAATTTTCTACCAATTCACCAAAAACAAGTTTATATAGTTGCTTCATAAAAGCATACATCCTGCTTCTGACCGGGGAGGAATAGGAGAGGGTGGGGAAGGCCAAAATCCTTCAAACAGCTGGCCACATCACTTGCTGTCTGAACTTCTGTCTCAACACTAGGCTGGGAATACTAGAAGGCACAAATTCAGAATTCGGGTGACTAGGGTCGTAACCCAAACTGCTTCCTGAATAAACATGAACGAGGAATACACACCAGACGACCCACTTACACAGATTCTGTCTCACCTTAATCTGGGTAAAATCACGTTAAACAAGCTTCAACTTAGCTCCAGATCTCTCTTGCAAAAACACACTGACATCTTTGATCTTCTACAGGTCTAGAGTTGGGAAGTATTTTAATTAAGTTCGTCTGCATAACACACAGTAAGCAGCTGCTTCTTCAAATCAAATAGGATTTGTAGCAGTGACTTCCCTATTGAGTCACACTTTCCCTCTGAGTTACAACACCAACAGAGATCACAATCTGTGCCTTACCCCAAACTCCAAGGTTCGCCAAGGGCAAAGCATTCCTATTCTCGGAGAGTGGAAGAAAGACTTCTGTTAGACCTTCCCAGAGTCCAGAGTGCTAATCATTACACAACGGGACCAACCCTCTTACGCGTTCCCTCCGCAACATGACAGCCATCGTCCAGGGCAGCCCCAGAGGGAGCAGGCGCACGAACCACTGAGGATGCCTCCTTTACTTTCACTGGTTTCTAAACCACAATTATTCAATCATATTAACTGTACAAATGAGTGGGTTTCGGCGGGAACATTTCTACGTGCACACCATCGTGTTCTGACACCGTTTCATTGTTAGAACAAAATCCTGCTCTTCGCTGTTTGTTAGGAGCCTCTGTGGTCTTTGGGCGAGAGTGAAGAAACGCAATGGCCTCAAACCAATCTAACAGCCTCTAGGACGGCACCACACAACCAAAGCTCACCTTCTTAGTGTCATGCTGCCCAAAGGGAGAAAACTCCCACCATAACTGAAGAGCTGGAGCAGAGGAAAAGAAAAGGCGATCAAAATGGAAATGAGCAGAGGATTCTCTCCTGGGCCTCGCCCGGCATGGGGATGACTCACAGGTGATGAGCTAACGGTGGCCTGTCTGGTCACCAGCTCTTCTCCCTTACTGCTTCCAAAGGGACACAGAGAACCAAGAACCACACTGCCCAACACCAGACAGTCACATCACCATGCAACTGAACATTCTGGCTCTATTCACAGTCTGCAGCATCCAGAGTCCCAATGTGTGACCCCTGAAGCAGATTGTCACAGATTCCTGTAAACGCCCGCTCACTGTTCTATAAACTGTCACCAAACAACGACTGTGTCGGCACTGAAGTGCTGGGAGGAAAGCTGACAGTAAGAAGGCCCTGAGTCTGTGCCTCCCGTGGCTTGGGACAGATCTCCATCTGTGACCTGCCAGTGCGTGGTCCCAAGAGGCCATTGTCCAAATACCACCGACTCGCCCAGCTGTCTGGCCAAGATAAAAGTGTCATCCAGCACAGAGCCCAGGCCTCCAGTCTCATTTCTGAGACGGGAAGACACTCTGACCAGCTGCCTCTGAAGGACACTCAGACCTTCAGCTCTGTGTCTGTAAGAAAATTCAAACAGAGGCACCTGGCCCAGGAGTGCAGAGCTACCCAATAACAGAGGTATATTTGAAATTCACAGATTTCCAACCAGTGGCAAAAACCCTGCCCCTCTACCTGTTTCCTACCCACAGGATCATCTTCTGAGGTCTACGGCCATTCCTACCCATCTCCCGCCTTGCCTGCATTCCACAGTGACTCACACACGGTAGACACTTAATATAATATGCCAGCTCATTTGAAGATACGCATACCCCCAATAGGATGTCTACTGTATTTTTCCACACAAGCATGAACTTAAACCAACCAACTTTGTTTTCAGGTATGCACACTCCATACAAGCATCTCAGAATCACCCATTGTCTGGCGCGCAGGGCAGCAACTGGAAAACCGCTCAGCAGGAAAACTACCTGTCACTCAAAGCAACCACAGACACAAAGAATCAACATGGTCCGGCCAAGATTCTGCAGTATCATTACTAGATATGGAGGCAGTCCCTTCCAGAGCATGACTGAATTAAGGCTGCTGTCCTAAATGATAGTAAGTGAGCTCATAATAGCTCACTCTGGAATGTGAGTTTGCACTTTTCCTGATAAATACGGATGAGTCTATGCGGACTAACACTGAAAACGTTTTCTGAATCATGCCAGCAAACCACCTGGTTTGTTCTTCATCTTGACTCAGTTCCTTCCCGCAACCCCTCCAGTGGCAGCAAGGCCACAGACAAGAAGACAGCTCAGCAACAGGAGGCCTTCTCTCCGCAGCTCTGAAGCCCCGGGGGAGGTCCTTGAGCCTCTATTCAGTTGACGCCATTAAAATAAAGGCACAGCTATTGGTGAATTGTGGTGCCACTCACATGAGACAAAGCGGTTGGTGCCTGAATGGTACTGTAACTGTCCAGCAAACAGAATTCTCTTGAGCTTCCGAGAGGCAGGGCCTCAGTTTCCTCACTTGTAAAATAAAGGAAATAAATGCTACGTATCTCCTTGAGTTGTGATAATAATTAGTGTTTGTCTGTCTGTCTGTCTGTCTCCACACACAGACACACTGTCACTTCCCTTATAACACACTGAAGCAACAAAGCAGCAACAGTCATGATTCAACAGTTCAGACCCCCACAAGTGAGCATTCCCGTGCCACAGCTGACGCCAGTAACTCCACGTGGGCACCAACACGACACCACAGACTCTGAGCCTACCCTGCGTATGAGGCTTCCACAGAGTCGGCAGCATCTCGAGACGGAGCTCGCCACACGAACAAGCTAAAAAGGGAAAACCATATGGTCAGCTCAGCCGGTGCAAAAGGAACATCTGACAAAACTGAACGCCCATTAGCAAGGAAAGGGAAACCACTGAGTTACAGCCACAAGGAGCCTGCAGGGAAGGCCGGGAGCAATGAAGACATAGAACCAAGGCAGGGGCAATAACCCACCCCCACTCCCCAACACAGAAATTCAAGGCAACAAGAGGGAAAGAGAAGGGGCAAACAGATTGAAAGGAAGGAGTCAAACCTGGTGTCTGGGAAAGTCACGAGTCATCTACGTGGAAACCACCAAGCAGTCTACAAATCGCTATGGAAACCACCAAGCCAACAAGAGGGCCCTTTAAGGTGATGGACATGTCTAAAGCGTAATTACAGTAGTGACTCCCAGAGAGCACTCTCAAAATCAAAAATGGTGCATTTTAGTGCATATAAATTATACCACAAGATAAAGGGATGCAAGAAAGGGAACAAATGTCTTAGTACCCCTCGCCAACAGGCTGAAGCCCAGCTGCGACCTTCCCCAAGCAACGCAATGTGAACTTACTCCCTGACTCCAGGAGACAGTGGACACCCGCCCCCCATCCTGAGGGGAGACCTGTGAGTAGCAGAGGTCTCAGGGGTAAGACCCAGTCTAAAGAGCAAAACTGTGTAAATAAGGGCCAACGAAAACAGAACAGCGGGGCTGGAACTCAAGCTGTCGCTCGCCAAGGGGCTTCCCGAAGCTCTGTGACGTCATAAAAAGGAAACTGAGGCTCCTGCTGAGAAAACAACTTGCCCAAGATAGCACACAAATTTCTGCCAAAGTTCCGAAGATGGTTGTTTAGATGGAAAAATACAAAACTGAATATAATTTGAATTGGTAATTTATATACATAACTAACAAACTGGTTTCTATAATCCCAGCAGACCTGAGACTCCTCCCTAGGCAGAAGAAGACCCGCATTCCTTCCTCCACAGAAGAAGACCAGCATTCGGGACACATGCCTGTCTGCAGAACTGCAGGAACCACAGGTTAGACCCTGAGCCACCCTGCCTAGCACTCTTGCTTTGGAATGGACACACACCATGTTCACATCTACCTGTGTGTGAAGACAAAGACCATCTTAAAACAGCGACTCTGCCAAGCGAAGGACAGAAGCTTGTGGACTGCAGTGTGCTATACCAGGCCAGCAGCAAGAGCAGCCTCACTCCTGGGGACGCACCATCAAGCCTTCTAGCCACCCCTGAGACCAAGCAGAAGCTTTCCAGAGAGTAGAAATAAGCAGAATTGGCTTTGGCCAAAAGTATCAAGGGTATTTTCATCTAAAATTTACACCAGTGAGAAATGTCCTAACCTGGCCTCTTCAGACTTCTCCATTTTCACTGACATTCTTGAAAAGCAAAATTCCCGAGACAACTTAACTATCAAAGCAAGCTAGAGATGGACTTTTTCCCCTTTCTTAACAGTTTTAAATTATCCGCCCACTCAAACCAGAAGGGGGTTTTTCCTGGACTCCACCTCTTCCTCAGCCCCCACGGCTTGAGGTCAGACTGTTCCTCCTGTCCACACTGTCCCTCCCACTCCCTCTCCTCTGGTCAGGCACCTGACCACCTCCCACCCAGCCCTGTCTGCACCCACAGGGCTCAGAGGGGTCTTGATGGCACTCAGCTCTGGCTCAAAAGCCCTCCGCAGCTCTCTCAGAGGCGGACACAGACTAGGTTCTTGTCAGTTTAATGCAGAGCATTGACAGGAAAGTGGACCAGGAGCAGTCAGCACGTACTTAGAAGCAAATTAATTTGGGGGGCTGGAGAGATGGCTCAGTGGCTAAGAGCACTAGCTGCTCTTGCAGAGGACCCTGGTTCTCGGCATCCCTAACTCCAGACACTCTCTTCTGCCCTCTATGGGCACCAAGCATGAAAACAGTACACATACATACACATAGGCAAAACAGTCACGCACATGCCATAAAATAGATAAATCTTTCTTTTTAATTTTAAGAAAAGAAAGCAAATAATAATTAACTGCAGCCAGGTGTGGTGATGTATGTCTGTGACCCTAGCTGCGGCCAGGTGTGGTGATGTATGTCTGTGACCCTAGCTGCGGCCAGGTGTGGTGATGTATGTCTGTGACCCTAGCTGCGGCCAGGTGTGGTGATGTATGTCTGTGACCCTAGCTGCGGCCAGGTGTGGTGATGTATGTCTGTGATCCTAGCTGCGGCCAGGTGCAGTGATGCAGGCCTGTGACCCCAGCTGTGGTCAGGTGCAGTAATGCAGGCCTCTGACCCAAGCTGCGGCCAGGTGCAGTGATGCAGGCCTGTGACCCTAGCTGCGGCCAGGTGTGGTGATGCAGGCCTGTGACCCTAGCTGCGGCCAGGTGTGGTGATGTAGGCCTGTGACCCTAGCTGCGGCCAGGTGTGGTGATGTATGTCTGTGACCCTAGCTGCGGCCAGGTGTGGTGATGTATGTCTGTGATCCTAGCTGCGGCCAGGTGCAGTGATGCAGGCCTGTGACCACAGCTGTGGTCAGGTGCAGTAATGCAGGCCTCTGACCCAAGCTGCGGCCAGGTGCAGTGATGCAGGCCTGTGACCCTAGCTGCGGCCAGGTGTGGTGATGTATGTCTGTGACCCTAGCTGCGGCCAGGTGTGGTGATGTATGTCTGTGACCCTAGCTGCGGCCAGGTGTGGTGATGTATGTCTGTGACCCTAGCTGCGGCCAGGTGTGGTGATGTATGTCTGTGATCCTAGCTGCGGCCAGGTGCAGTGATGCAGGCCTGTGACCCCAGCTGTGGTCAGGTGCAGTAATGCAGGCCTCTGACCCAAGCTGCGGCCAGGTGCAGTGATGCAGGCCTGTGACCCTAGCTGCGGCCAGGTGTGGTGATGCAGGCCTGTGACCCTAGCTGCGGCCAGGTGTGGTGATGTAGGCCTGTGACCCTAGCTGCGGCCAGGTGTGGTGATGCAGGCCTGTGACCCTAGCTGCGGCCAGGTGTGGTGATGCAGGCTTGTGACTCTAGCTGAGGTGGGAGACTTGAAAATTTGAAACCAACCTCAGCTATAGAGACCCTGACTCAAAAAAAAAAGCAAAATGCATAATATTATCTCCCATAAACAAACACACAAACATATATGATGATGTAGTAGCTTTTAATTTTTTTTAAATTAATTCCACCAATTTTTAAATTCCCT
The DNA here is from genome assembly GCF_037038515.1 of Microtus pennsylvanicus. Taxonomy (NCBI): domain Eukaryota; kingdom Metazoa; phylum Chordata; class Mammalia; order Rodentia; family Cricetidae; genus Microtus; species Microtus pennsylvanicus. The sequence goes on from NC_134586.1 coordinate 97,612,042, forward strand.
TTGGCTCTCTGATAAATACCTCCTACTTAGTAAACGTTGAATTAAGAATGTTTTCATAATTACAAAATTAAATTAAGTTCTAGCTCTTTAAGTTTAGTTTTACTAATCTTCTTAACATAAAAAAGGAAGATATAAAAACATAACTCCCTCAAATACATTTTGTATTGGGCACATTTCAAGTTTAAAAGTTAGGAAAAATATAATAACAGGCAAAAATGAGAATATAGGAGTGGGCAGGGTGGCTCGGTGGGTGCAGATATGTGCAGACACACACACACAAACGCACACACGCATACACAAACGCAAAGTAAATGAAATGTAATAATAAAAAGAACAGGGCTATGCCAAGAGTTTAATGGCTCCACAGACTTAATGTTACCAGGAGGCCTGAAACCATGGTCTTTGCCGCATGGTGCTTAACTTCAGCGTACACGAATCTGGAGAGACTGTGCAGTGGGTGGCGTGCTTACCATAAAGCCTGAGGACCTGAGTTTGGATGCTTAGCACCCACACCAAATGCCAGCTGTGGTGGCATAATCCTGTGACTGACTGCTAGGAAGGAAGAGACAGGAGGATCCCTGGGGCTTGTCAATCAGCTAGTCTCAACAAATCAGCGAGCTCCGGGTTCAGTGAGAGATTCCGTCTCAAAAACAAAATAAGATAATGTAATTATATACAAATCATAATATATATGTGTGTGTGTATATTAGGAAGCAATCAGGGAAGACATCTAACATCAGCCTCTGGCCTCCGTACATGTACACACCAAACACATATGCATGCATACAGCACACACTTCAACACATACGAACACATACACCACACACACACATATGAGAAGTTTGGGTGCAGACAACATTGTTTAAAACCTGCCCCACCATCCAAACTTCCCAGCTCAGGGTCTCTGGATCGTGGGACTAAGGCCACTTAGAACAACATGGTTCCTCGTGGCCGAGGCATTCTCGTGTACTGAGGGACATTTGGTAGCATCTTTGGCTTTACCCACTAGTTGCCAGAAACATCCCTCACCCTGAGGCATGACCCTCAAACATGTCTCCAGACCTTGCCACAAGTCCCTCTAAACCGCAGTTGCCAGGATTAAGCTGCATTGCTCTTGCTTAGCGCCACTCACTCTTTTTCGTGCCATTTACGGGGAGACCTCAGCAACTCGCCTTTCAACCATTTTCTGCAGATAACTCTCCTGTGGTACCTTTGGATTCAACGCCCCTGACAAAAAAAGGTGGACTGCTTCTTCAGTGCCATCCTCCCAGCCTATCTGGCTACACAGCCACTCAGCAGGACCAGCACCTCAACATCCCGCTAGTTCTCACCGGGTGTCTCCAACACACCACAGCCTCCCCCATGCCTGAGCCTGCCCCAGCTCTTTTTCTTCCTGTTACTTCACTGTGAGTTCCCTGCCCTAACATTGAGCTTCCTATCAGCCTGCCAAGGGCCTCTGGATATACAAAAGAGAATTGCTTTGGCATGAGTTACACACCTAGCCTTGGCCACCGGGAGCAACATTCCAGCTTGTGAAATAAGAGCAAGTCACGGGCAAAATCAGAGCATCCGAAGATAAGGCTGGCATTCTGTGATCCGTGTGTAATACTGCTGTGGCCGCCGGGCCTCCTCGTCTCTCTCCACACCAGAGGCTCTGACAGCAATTCTGTCACCAGGAACACAGACAGCCCCTCCCTGCTCTGTGATATGATCCTGGTACCAAGAAAACAGGCCATCTGTGTGGTTCAAAAGGTCATCCTACCCAGCCAGGTTCAAACTCCAGGCCCCATGTCTAATTTGATTCAGCTAAGCATTAGTCACTGTAGCCACACTGGGATCTCTACCATAACCGAAGGAGGAAATTGCGAGGGATATATCAGGTGAAGGTGCAAGACAGCCTCTGGAGATGCACCGCACGTCCAGGGCCTGGGAGGAGGCCGGGAGAGCCGTCTCCCAGATTCCTGCCCGCACCACTTATCACCGGCAGTCAACATGCCCGCTCTGAAATCCCTCTGAACACTTCCCCAAACAGGATATGTTCAATCAGTGAGTCATGAAGAGCGGGGGTATTTCTAGAAGTCCAATGGAAGGAAGGTGTGGGAGCGAATTTCTAAAGAGAACGAACAAAAAGACAATATGGAAAGTTAATCAGGAATCTGCAGGGCCGGAAGTGGCTGCTGGCTGCTGGGCCTTTGTGAGGAGCCCCACAGCCGCAGGCTGATGGGCCTGCATGCCGGACTACTCCAGATGTGTCCAAGTCAACAGTACAGTCATCTGGTGCCAGGCATGTCCAACTTCCTGCTCTGTGGCTCTACCGGCCCTCATTTTAAGGGTTACCCAACTTCTAGAGTCTCACCATGGGGAAAGCCTGCTTTGGTCAGGTCCCGGGTGTCTGATCCGGCCCCACTGGTCGGCTTTCACAGTGCCCCAGCAGCTTCACCTCCTCGTGTAGTTTTAAGATGTTGTTATCATTCAACAGGGCTCATGGGCCTATGGCTCTCATCCCATCTCAAGTTATGAATGTCCCCCATCATACAGATTCAAAGTTCAAACACAGACAAATGAAAGGTGGGACAGGCAGGGTCAGGACAAACCAAGAACCCAAGGCTGCCCTTACTTGGAGCTCTGGCTTTCTGATTCACTCTTTCTTCTCTCAATGTGGCCAGAATGACAACATGTACTCACCAAGTTGGTGTACAAATCAAGTGTGTTTAACATTCACTGAAAACTGCTCCAGGAAAGCAGTAAGGGCAATGTGTTTCTTAAACAAGTAAATGAGGTTATTTGCCCGGGGGACCACACCAGAGTCAGCTGGTGAAGCCAGTGACTAAGCTCAGGTCCAGAGGACTTCGAGAAAGATACATAGATGGACGCTCTGATCGCTGTCCACACTAAGGCAGAACATGTGCTCTGTAGAAAACGGGCCATTTGTACTCTTTCTCTGCACCATACTCTACCAGTGTTACTACAGAGTGAAATCTGAGGGAATCTATAAAAAGTCATCTCTGGGAAAAACAAAACAAACCACAAACACTAAACAACTACTGAGACAAAGAACCAAGGAACCAAGTAAAAGCCTCTCACCACTGTGAGCCTGTAAACTGCACTGAGGTCTTTGTGCTGGTAGATAAGTAAATTACCACGACAATATGAAGGACAGGAGCGAGGAGTGGGACCGCAGGTGGAGCCCAGGGCTCGATGCCCTCCACTGACTCTCAAAGCCCTCCTTAGTAACCCAGGTTCCATTATAGCTGTTGATCGCTATCGGAAGCTGCCGCCAGGGTTAGCCGCCCAGTCCTCTCAACAATGACTGGATGAATCAGACCCTTTCAAAGCCCTATCTCTCAATCTCCCTAACAAGGAACAGCCTTGGTCCCACTGAGTAAAAGAAATGCAGGACACAGACCGCCAGCACTTCCCGCCCTAATAGGCAGCAATTTGGAGACACACAAAGATTCTGTCTGCTGATCTCGGCTGGATCTAGAAACACTCCTGCAGCTAGGAGTGTGTTTAACCTGGAATTCCTTCTTCCCCAACACCAAGATTACTCCTCCCACACAGGGTGAAACTGAGCCATCTATTCAAACAGGCTCTTGCTATTTGAGGGGTCTATACTCATCAAATTCAACTTGTAAAATGGCAAGCTCTTAGAGAACCAGTAACTCCACAACTCTGGGAAGGGTGTTCCACCCCTGGTCACCCACGCTGGGTTTGCTGGTTAATTTTATGTATTTAACAAACACTTTCTTGTCTTTTGTTGGTTTCTGGTCCAGGATCTCTTTCAGTAACCCAGGCTGGCCCTAAACATTCAGCATCCTTCCTTTCCTAAGCCTGTGTGATATCACAAGCACAATTCAGGGTGTCAAGGACATGATTGTAGGTCCCTGTCCCCATGAAGCTTATGATTTAATAGGGTAAAGGAGACAGAAAAATAAAAATGTAAGGCTCAGGGTGTAGCTCGGATAATCAGGAGAAAAGAAGGTAGGAGGGATTAAGAGGAGATGGGGCCAGACTCAGGTCCTTACTAAAAAGGTCAAGTGCTTAACTTCAGTGGAGACAGAGGCTGCTGAATAATTAATCTGGCAGGGGTGTGAGTCGGGCTGTAGGAAGAGAGAAAGGGGACTGGGTCAAGGAAAATTAAAGCAGCAGGGTAACTGACAGGAGGCCCGGGCTGCTGGGCACAGTTGTCACTTCCAGAGGGTCCAGAGTCAGGGGCAGTGATAGCTCGGAGTTGAGAGGAGGGGGAAATCCCTTACCTACTGTGAGAAGGGCACACCTGACCTGCCAGGAAGAGGAGGCAGAGATGGTCCAACCAGCAGCCTGAGCATGGGAATGGGTGCGGACGCAGGAGACATGCAAACACTAGGCAGGCCCGTTGCTTTGGGGAAGCTAGGATAGAGATAGTCTGGTCTAGGGGAGCTAGAGAGATGGCTCAGCAGATAGGAGCATTGACTCTTTTTCCAGAAGACCCACATTCAATTCCCAGCACCCACATGGCAGCTCACAACTGTCTGTAACTCCAGTTCCGGGGTACCTAACACCCATGGCAAAACACCAATGCACATAAATAAAAATAAATTAAAACCAAAAAAAAAAGACAGTGTGGCCTAAGCAGGGCAGGAGCCAGGATCTGACGGGGGGGGGGGGGGGGGGGGGGGCTAGACACAGCCTCTTAGCCAAGATCAAATAAGAAGGCAGAGCCAGGAATCTCACTGAGAATCTGAAGGTAACTGTCCTGTGGCCTGGAAGAAACACAGTCCTGGTCTGGCAGGGGATCCTCACCAGGAGACAGAAATGAGCAATGTTCTCTTTCCTTCCTTTCCTTTCTGCCAGTGGGAAGAGGAAACCACTCCTGCACATTCAGGACCAGGAAGAACAGGGAAGAAGTGGCTCAAGGAAAGTCACCGACTCAGAACCACAAACCAGCCTTCTCCTCGCCAGAAGAGGGGAGAGGTTTGGGGGAGGGAAGCTACGCTTCCAGAAAGCAAGCCAACCCATCATCCACCATGGAAATAAGCCAAAGACATCCTCTGACCGCCACGGCCCCACCCCACACTTGCAGTGAGACAGGAACACTGCACCTGGCTTTGCAGGTGGACATAGCCAGCCGCTGTCCCCCGTGCCCTTGTCAGAGCCCTCGTGATTAGAAAGGCAGGCTTCTTCCCAACAGCCTTCCTTTCCTTGCGGGTGTCTGCAGGTAGCCCAAAGGATGCAGGAACTATATTTAGCATCTCCGCTCCTAGTGGCAGCAAAGTCCTGATGCACGTGGGGACACAGCTCCCGGGCTCCCTCCACCCCTCCCCGAGGAGCCAGTCTCCCAATCACTTTGGCACATCTGTGGGTTTGCTAGCGTTCGGCAGGTTCCAACTCCATCCCAGGCCCTGAGCTCAGCCCAGGGTTTCTGACAACCTCTCTATATGGCAAATACACCAACGGGGTTGGTGCTGGCCTATAACAGTCTGTGCAGGTCCCCATCGTGGGTCCTTTGGATCTCCTGCCAGACTCTGTGCATTCCCACAGGTTGCTATGATGGATGCTTGTTGTCATAGCAACTGCCCCTGTGGCCTGTCTGTTTATTCTGAAAGTGACCTCACAGAAATGCTAGCCTCTATTCACATTAGCCAACGGCCTTGGGCCTGGAGAGGACAGACAGGCTGTCAGTGGAGGACTAGGAGATACACACCACAATCCTTTCGGCAGGAATCACGATGCTCAACTTCAACCAGCACCTGTGTTACTCTCTGGAGCAAACCCAGGACACCTCCCCCCTGCTGCCACCAAATCCATCTCCTCTCCAAGCCACAGTCTTGTCCCTTGGGGGACAGTTAGGTGCCCTGTCCCTTCCTAGGAATCTTTCTAACCTCCTGTTGCCATCTTTCCCATGATCTCCCCATGTGGCCTCCAGTGGTTTTATATGCTGGTGACTCACGCCTACCTAACACGCTTATCACCCTTGCAGGCCCAAGGTCGCTGCAGGCTCCTGCCGGACCCCAGCCACCTCTCTGCCAGCAACACTGTTCCGCCCTCCTGTACACACACAGAGCTTGTTCCACTGGGCTAGGTGTACATCTCCTACCTGCTCTTCACCCCTAATGCCCAGCTCAGTGCGGAGTTAAATATACAGAGCTCAGACAACAGAGCGCTCAGGGAGTATGAGCAGGAGAGGTGGGGCCCACGCTTGCCCTATGGAGACCACTGAGTACTGTCTTGACCCAGTGGCCCACCTCCAGAGCAAGAGCGGAGTACATCCTAGAAGTCACAAAGAAAGAATGGAACCCTTTGGCACACGCTGCCTCACCCACGACCTAGTCTTCTGTCTCCAAATACGCTGGGTTCTGTGTCTGAATGAGCACCGACGGTGAGACAGGACACATCACTTTCCTCCCACAGTGTTGCCTTCAGCTCTCAACAGCTCACCCCTCCTCTTCTCTGGGGGCTCCTATGTCCTGTGAAGACCATCAGAGGCCTCCAAAGGGAGCCCAACAGCACTCAGGACAGATGCTGGCCCTACTCAGCAGCCACTGCATCTCCATCAGCAACTCTAAGCTTATGATCATGAAAGTTCCAGAGGAAATAAGACTCCCGACACACCTGAACGCTGAGGTAGAAAACGCTGAAAATTTCAGTTATGTTGCCTAATGTCATTGTCAACTAAGCAGTATAAATTTGCATATATTCAGTACCAACAGAAAGAATTTACATTTGAGTAGCCCAGGGCATGCATAAATACACACACACACACACACACACACACACGCTGCTGCCTGAGTCTGAAAAGTTCAGTGTTCCCAGCACTGGTTCTCATCTCTATGACAGTCAGGTGAGAAGAGACCATTCCGTCTATTATCTACCTCCATATAAGATGGGTGCTGGCATCCTGGCCAACACAATGCAAATCCTTCTGCTACCAAGGCCAAGTAAATTCCCTCCCTCATCAACCACCCAATCCCCCTCCTCAGAGAGGGCAGGGACCAACTATGAGAGCACAGCCAACAGAAACTGGAGTGGAGGTAGAGACATCGCAATAGCCTCAAAGACTGGGTACCATTAAGCTCTCCTCCCAGACCCCTTTCTCTTCTCAAGAATAACACTGAGTGAGTGGGCAGGCTGCAAAGACAGAAATACACATTGAAATGAGAATGAATACCAGCCTCGACAGCTGACACGAGCATATTGTTAAGGCTGAGGGAGGATGAGAATCTCTCGAGACGCTCCGTTCCCATGACAAACAACTCGAGATTAGGACTTCCTTGGGGTTATAAGACTAAGCATGTCTCCTTATCAAACACACACCATGCACGGTCCGTTACGCGGCGGCATTAGTGTTCCTAACGCCTCACATTAGGAGATTCACCCCATTGCCTTTAAATTATAATTACCCCTCTGCTCATAGCCGCATCCGAGCTGCTCCTCCAGTCCGGGAATTACAAATCAGCTGCACCTCTTCCCAGAAGAGCTAATACCTCAGCATTAATAGTGAGCGGTACTAACTCTCCTCACTATTGGGGCTTCTCTCCAGCATTTCTAAGTCAGTATCACAGCAAGCAATGCACACAGTGCACATGAAATTTCAGAGACCGGCGGAGACATGTGCACACGCGCAGAATCTGGGCTCCCACACACTGACTTGGTAGTAGTGACACTTTGGGGGATTTCTGTTATTGATGTTTTCCACTTTCTGGGTTTTTCTTTGTTTGTTTAAGTTTGTTTGTATTTGTTTATTTTGAGGCAGAATTTACTCTGTAGAATAGGCTGACCTGAAACTCATGGAAATCCTCCTGCATCCGCCTTCCAGACAGCTTTGTAATTACAGGTGTGTACATACATGTGTGTATGTGTACACTCACAAGCACACGCCAGCTCTACAAAGTCATTACTGAGGACTTTTAAATACTCGGGTGGTTCTGGAAAACAATATGGTCACTCACTGGACAAGACCCACTGTATGGTCTGGTTCCAGACTACGGGACAACTCTGTCTCAGTATCTTACTTTCTGAAGCATTAAACACCATTGGGGGCATGCACTTGGCTGCAATGCTTGCAAAAGGATTGTTCTATCCAAACAGTGATTCGAAAATGACAGAGTCTGAGTAAAAGAAGGAGCTCCCACTGTCAGGATTCTGCAGCTGGTTTCAGGAACTGAGAACAAACACAGGAAGAGGGAGCCGCGGGAGCGCCGAGAGAGCCACAGGAGCGCCATGGGCGCCGTGCTGGAGGAGGACACGGCAGGGCTAGCCACATGGGCAGTGCTGCAGGTTGGTGGCACTCCTCACACAACATCTGCCCTTACAGCTGGGGACTGACGGGTACAACCCTAAAAATGTAGGGTCTGGGTGTGGAAGCAGCTAACAGTGCAAACATCTCAGGTACAGGAACGCTGGGGATGCTGGAGGCAGATGAAGGGATACACACTCACTCCAGGGGTCAGAGCCCCAATCCTCCAGTCTGCTGGCTGATCAACACCTCACCCCACCCCTCCTGCTCAGCTGACCATGTCTCAGTTCCCTTAAGCAGGCGCCTATAAGGGGGCACCCTGATCCCCGCACACTGCAGGAAAGAGGGGCTGCCTCATGGTGCCTCTACAACCACTCCTCAGCATCCAAGTAGTGCTTCTCCCTGGCGAGAGCTGGGAGAACCCACACATACCAGTGGTGCCGAGCATGGTCTGAGCCGACCATATGGCCTGCTGGCACTTTCCCTGGATGGGTTATTTTCCCAGACACCCTATGACCGGCTCCCTGAGTCTCCTACTCATAAACAGCCCTGCGCCCAGACAGGAAGAAGTGGCAGCAAGAGATGAGATTTGGCAGGGGTGAGCACTCAGCCCACAGACTCCACCTCCCCTCTTTGGTTTTTCAAGACGGGGTTTCTTTGTGTAGCAGTTCTGGCTGCCCTGGAACTTGCTTGGTAAACCAGGCTGGTCTTGAACTCACTGAGACCGGCCTGTCTCCCAAGTGGTGGGATTAAAGGCATGCGCCACAACCGCCCCTCTTTTCAATAGAGCCCTACGGCAATGGCAGGAGGCTGAACTTGCCAAAATACTAATTCCACAGGCTGCAAGGTGCATTGGAAGTCATGGCCCAGGAGTCTCTGGTCAAGAAATAGGCACATGGTATTTGGGAAACTGGCAGAGAGGCCCCTGCTGCAGGCTCATGAGAAAATTCCAGTCTCTGCAGTGTACACAGCTCTACAATAGGCTTCTGTAAATCAACTAAGTATACATAAATGACTTTTAAACAGGTCCCTCAAGTGCAGGAGAAGATGGTATGTTAATATGGTAACAAACACAAACTCCAAGCAAACAATCCTAATCTCCACATAGACAGCTAGCTACCTGAGCTGGCGCAAGCTCTCTCAGCCCCTCTCATGTGCAACAGGGTAAGAAAGACATATGTCAGGGTACACGGGAGCAAAGCAAGTCCTGCTTCAGGGCCTTACCCCTGAAGGATGCTTCCTCCTCCCCCATCCTCTTTCTCTCTCTGGTACACCACTGCTTCTCCTTCCTCCATCCTAGGAAGCCTGGGAAGGCAGGGACTCTGGGCGTCTCAGGCCTGTACAAAGCTGCAGTGCAGGAAGAAATGAAGACCTGAAAAAACCAACCACAAGCCCACAACTCCCCAACTATGCGATAGGGCTGACAGTGAGCAGGCAGTCCCTCTGACATATTCCTTCCCTGACCCTCCCAGCGCTTTAACTCACCACCTTAGAATGGCTAATCCTCATACAAGACTCCCTGTCTCTGGCCTTTCTCCTCCTCTCCACCCTCAGTCCCACAAAATCCGGGATGCGTTTCCAAGGGTCAAGCCCATCCCTCCCTCCACATCCCAGCTCTGACCCACTTGTCATCAGGCTCGGTTATCGTCAGAGGGAAACCCGGAACTAAAGAGGCGGAGGGCAGAAGGGCTAGCCTTCACTGAGCATGAATTTGCAAGGGTAGAAATGGCTGCCTCCACCGGCGGCTAAGCACCTAGCCACTGCCACAGGCAAATATTTAAACAGGGGTCCATGAGTCCCAGGGACCACTACAAGTACATACAAAAACAAGCTGCAGGATGGAGTTAGCTAAACCCAAGTGTCCAAACTCCACTTGCATGAGACCTCAACTCAAGCTAACCTCCTCTGAGATTCCCATGCTACAAGGGAGAAGCCAGGACCCCATTCTCCAGCTCCAAGGGGCACACACACCTCACAGAACCTTGTCATTCCGAGTGTACACATTTTAAGTCAATCTCCATGATGGAACTGTGTGTGGATAATGACAGACAGACAGACAGACAGACAGACAGACAGACAGACGAATGGATGAACAAAAAAGCCACCCAACTACATCAAAGGGAAAACACCTTAAGAATTCAAAGAAGAGATAGGCAGTGGTGGTGCACGCCTTTAATCCCAGCACTCAGGACGGGACGCAGAGGCAGAAGGATCTCTGTGAGTTTGAGGCCAGCCTAGTAGACAGAGAGTTCCAGGACAGCCAGGACAACACAGTCTCAAAAGCCAGCACAAAAGAAGTAAGAGAAGAAAATGGTTCTGGTGTGTGGTAGGATTAAGGAAGTTACAGGGAAAAGGATCAATAGCATGCAGTGGAGAAATCAGGTATTCATTGAAATACGATAGGGAGCAGAGACTCGACAATAATGCTTGAAATACTCTCCTGATTCTCTAATTGTTTCAAAAATATGCCATGACCACCTTGATTAGGACAACTACAACAAGCCTGTCAAAGAGGACTTGGCTGGGCCTCAGTCTTCACCCTGGGGCATGAGGAGAGAGCTAGAGGCACACATGGGCACACCCCCTCACAGGATGAGTTTCCCTTTCGCCATAGCTGACACGAACACCCACCGGCCTGTGAACACATCACAGGAACCCATGTCTGTATTTTTCTGCCACTGACCAGACGCCACCCTCAAGGAAACCTTGCAAGCCTTCTGAGAGCCAACACCACAGGAAGCTGTACACAGAAATTAATTTTCTCAGTGAGCGTGAGCCCATAAATTATATGGCAAAATTTATGATCTATTTTCACAGCTACATTCCTTGAGGGATGGCATGGGGCTCAGCGCGCAGAATCAGAGTTTCCCTGATTTGGGCTTGCTTTCTGTTGTTGTTTTAGTTTGGGGAGCTTTGAGGTATTGGGGACCAACACCAGGGCTTGCTGTCCCACAGTGTCATAGCCGGTCTCTGACTTCAGCTCATCTTGATGACAATCTACACACCAGGAGCTGCAGCTGCGGCTTCGTGGGACCCTCCTAGTCTTGCCTAGTCTGTTCTGGTCTAACTCTCACTTCTTCCCACTGGCCTCTGCGGCAGAACACACGGAGCTCTGCCGCCCCCCAATCACTGTGTTTTTCTCGCTCGCCCCCAGCTCTCCTGCACGCACACCCTGTGGCTGACAGCTTCCTTCAGCTCAGAGTACATTTTCCTTTGGAAAAACAGCAAATGTCTGAAACACTCATTCATCTGCTGCCGCCGCTACTCCATAATTCAGTTCAAAATCCAGCCGTGTGTCAGCTACATAGCGAGTACAGCAGCTCAGGCTGCATCTGAGGCAGAAATAGAGCCCAGAATGAGACAGGCTGGGGCCTCTCTGGCTAGTATATAGATGCGTGAAGGATCCAAGAAGGCTCATAAATTAAAAGAGCAAATGAAACAGGGGCCCTTCAGGGATTTCGCATTAACAACAGCTAAAGCTATCTTGTCCTAGGATCAATCAAGCCTCTCCTACTTTGCTTCGACCGGCAAGAAATCATGCGCTCTGAAAAAAAAAATCAAGCTTCAATGTGGCTACCGGAGATAATAAATTATTTGAAAAGATAGAGAGCCATACGACCCAGCTCTGGAAGGCTGAGGAGGCGGCGTGGTGGGAACGGAAGCCAGTGTTCAGTGTCACAGCTCAGTGAACAGGGAGAGGCAGGGGTCTGCTGCCTGAAATCCCAAAAGTCACATATGGTAGGACCAGCTTCTTGGAAGGAGAAACCGTGGGCCCAGAGAAACACACAAGGAGAAAGACAAGGGGAGACAAACCCAGGCTTCAGACACTGTGGCCTAAGCATCCCGGTCCCCAATGGAAAGAGGGGGATCAGAGAAGGGACAGAAAAGGGGGACAGGGCTGGCTTCCAGGGCTTTCCTGAGGCTTGTTCTCCCCCTAGCAAACAAATCCAGCAGAACCTTTCAGATCTTCCAAATGGCAAGCTGGTGCCCTGGCAAGCTTTGGCCGAGGCAAACAAGAGCTACAGGTTCCTACAACCCCTCAGCTGCCGTAGTAAATGATATCATTCATACGGCTATGGTAGTACACAAACATCATTCATTTCCAAAATGCAACACACCGGAGAGCAGACTGTGAGACAAGGACCAGCCACCCTGACCTTCAGGGAGAAAGAGCAGCTGCCCTGAGAGAACGAGCCAAGGAGATGCTTCTGAAAAGAGGCTGCTACAGGGCAGACATGTGAACGACGGGGGACACGGGGAGCATCCGGCCCTGGCTCCCACTGAACCAGAACTCCCAAGTGACTCCCAAGCACCATGGCCCAATGAGGTGAGCATAGTTACCCTATAAAACAGAGCAAAGGCATCCCCTACTATGTTCCTTTGCCACCAAAGTCTAGGCTAGTATGTCTTCCCAGTTTCCCAGCCCACAGAAAACCCAAATGAGAAGGAAGATGAATTCAATTAAATAGAAACAATTTCAGCTATGCATAAAAACAGTTACATTAATACCCAAGTCAGGGCCAGAGAGACGGCTCCGTCAGTAAAGAACCTGCGATCAAGCCTGAGCGTGTCCAGTCCCCAGAGCCCATGTATTTAAACATGGGAACAGACTTATTTTGGAAAAGGTCTTTTCTATGTAGCTCCGACTGTCCTAGAACTCACGCTGTAGACCAGGCTAGCCTTGAACTCACAGAGACCCACCTGCCTCTGCGTCCCGAGTGCTGGGATTAAAGGTGTGCACCACCACACCCAGCACAAGAACAGACTTCGTAAAGTTGTTCTATAACCTGTACACATACGCATGGACTATGCGCCATGGTGCGCATGTGCACACACAATTAATAAATAAGGAGCTTTAAAAATATGTCTAAGTCGATGATTCAGTAAAGAGTCCACAGACGTTCTTCAGACTTTTAAACACTGATGTTGCAGAGCTGGAGAGATGGCTCAGCAAGTTTAGAGTATGTCCTAGTTAGCGCTTTCTATCACTGCGATAAACACCATGATCAAAAGGGACTTGGGGAGGAAAGGGCTTATTTAATCTTTCAGCCCACAGCCCATCTCCAATGAAAGCCATGGCAGGAAACTGGGGTCTGGAACTGAAGCGGAGACTATGAGGAAAGCATAGCTCACTGGCTCGCTCTTCATGGCTCCCTCGGGCCCAGGACTACCCGCCCACCCAGGGACGACGCTGATGCAGGGGATTGGGTCCTCCCCCATCACTCACTAATGAAGAAGATGGCCCACAGACTTTGCGACAGGCCGTTCTGATGCAGGCATTTTCTTCCCTGACAGCCCTATGATATGTGAGGTTGACGAGAAATTAACCGGCGCCTGGTGTGTCCAGCTCTCATAGCGGACCTGAGTTTGGCTCCCAGAGACCCACATGAGGAAACTCACAACTGCCTGGCACTCCAGCTCCAGGGTATCTGATGCCCCCTCCTGAACCCTGGGCACAGCACTCTCATACATGCACATACACACACATATAAACAAAAACACTTAAAGAAAACTTTTAATGCTTTGTTTCCAAGGATACCATGAAGGGAGTAAAACGACAATCCAAAATGGGAGCGTTTCCAGGGTGCACGCAACTACTGTTCAGCTTCCAGAATATATGATGTGTGTGCGTATGACTCATTAATGAATAGACAGATTAAAAACAAAGTAAGACAAAAATGGGCAAAGGATTTGAGAAGTGAGTCCTCCAAAAACAATATATACGAACAACCACAGGCACACGAAACATGGCTCGACATCCCCATCCATCCATCAAAGAAATGCAAATCAAACTCATAGTAAGATACAGCTCCGCACCTCCGAGAACGGACAGAATCAAAAAAGACAGACAATTAGCGTTGACAAGGATGTGGGGAAACTGGAACACTTACAAATGGCTAGAGGGAATACGGCAGGATGTAGCCATTTTAAAGTCTAGCAATTCCTTTTTACTCAAAAACTTCAATACCGAGTCACCCTGTGACTTAGCAATGCAGCTCCATGAGAATATAATACGTCTACAGAAGGACTTACAAAAAACATACAGTGAATCACTCATAATAGCCAAAAACGCATTAATAATCCAAATATCCACCAACTGACGGGCAAACCAAGTGTGTTGCAACACACAATGAGATTCAGCCATTAAAAGGGGCAAAGTGCAGATTGATACCACAGCACGAATAAACCCTGAGAACATTAGTCATGCCAAAGAAGACAGCACAGAAGGCCGCATGATGTTCCATTCCATATTATGAGATGTCCACGGTAAAATTCACGGAGACCAAAAGCACATCAGGGGGTGCCCAGGGTGAGGGAACAGGAGAACAGGAAATTCAAAGTCACAGTGACACAGAGGCCCAGTCAGAACTGGAACCCAGCCCTCCTAACTCCCTGGCTACCGAACTAGTCCCGCCACAAACCACCAACACAACAGGCAAACGTGAGAACCAATGCTGTTTGAGGCAGTGTATCTCCCAAGGATGAGTAGGCCACTCCTCCTCCATCTAAAACCTCCATACAAGAACGCCAGGGGCCTGAACAGATGAGTCGAAAGTCAAAGCAGTTGCAGATCTTAGTTCCAGGGACCCACATGGGGGGCTCATAACCACTGTAACCCCCAACCCAGGACCCTGAAACCTATTCTGGCCTCCTTGTGCTCCTGCAAGCACGCGGTGCACACTTACTCTCAGGCTCACACATATTCACAGTGAGTGAGCAAATAAATAAGTCCATGAAAGAAAGCCAGTACTTATGTGATGTTCAGTAGCCCACATTATTTAATAAGCACTAAACCTTGTGATCATTAACACAGCCTGCCTTTTGCCAGAGAGATGAAAGAACAAGGCAGAATCAAGAGATCAAGATGTGGTCCATAGGTGGGGGAAACAAAAACCCCAGACAAGCTGGTCCCATTTGTCCCAGATTTCAGCCAGCAGTGAACCCAACAGAATTCCAGATCAGGTGGCAACGGCCATGCTGACTACAGAGGTCTTTGGGGAGGGAATCTTTCAAGGGAGGAGTGGAAGAGGTCAAGCTCATTTTGACTTCCAACTTCTCAAAAAGTACAAATCTAAATATCCACATGAAAGATAAAGGTTGGAGAGAAGGCTGGGCGGTGGTGGCGCATGCCTTAAATCCCAGCACTTGGGGAGGCAGAGGCAGGCGGATCTCTGTGAATTCGAGGCCAGTCTAATGTACAAGAGCTAGTTCCAGGACAGGCTTCAAAGCTACAAAGAAACCCTGTCTAGAAAAACCACAAAAGAAAAAAGAAAAAAAAAGTAGGAGAGAAGAAGCTCACCGGACCAGAAGTAAAGAGAGCTCTCGCCCGGCCCTCCGCTGTTACAGGCACAGCCTGTGGTCACCCATTCAGACCCAAAAGCTTATTAGTAACACACAAGGCGTTTCAGGCAGGTGTGACATACATCTCTCCCATCCCCTCTACCAGGGTCTGCCTGGACCTGTGCACATCCCTGAGACATCCTTCAGGGTCACCTCACCAAACACAGATCTGCTGGCCTGGAAAACACACCCTGAGTCTGTTCACTGTGAGGTCCTTTTAAAGACACAATCCAGATGGCTTTCTGGAACCCACAGCCCTAGGGGCCAGGTGTATCCTTTTAACAACTCACTTAGTGGCAGTGAAGGCCACTAGGGAGGAAGTTCAGGTGGCAGAGTGCTTGCCTGGCATGCAAGAGGTCCAGGGTTTGGTCCTAGCACCCTATGAACCAGGAATGATGACGCCACATGCCATCACATCCAAACCCACACATACATCCTCTTCTTGCTCTCTCTCAAATCCATGGCCTCTTTTTTCATTGTGTATGTGTGTGTATTTCTAAATACATAAACACAACCTGCTCAGTCTGTATAACGTTACACATATGTATGTTTTCAGGGCTGACCATTGGGTATTTGGGAACCAATCAACATAGACACATTTTTTTAACATAGAACTAAAAGCCCATAGAAATATTGGTTATTGTCACTGTTGTTTAAAAAAATTAGATTTCTTCCAGGAAACTAGGGAGAGAGGCCCTAAGAGCCTGCTGGTGTGATAAAAATTCTAAGGCACAGGAACCTGTCATTTGAAGGCGCTGTCTTCATCAACCACCTGATGTTACTGACAAAGTCGTCACTAGCATCCAGTAGAAAGATGACATCATTAATAACACCCTAGACAGGGCAGCCTCCTGCCAGAGTGTGAGCAATGGCTGGCCACGTCTCTGCAGGGCTGGGCTAGGCAGAAGAGGAAAGAGGAAGGATCTACCTCAGAGATCAGCCCAGGGATCTACCAGAAGTTCCCACTCAAGGAGAGCAACAGAGCTGACTCACGAAAACCAGCAACAAGAGAAGCCACGCTGACCCAAAGGCATTAATGCAAAGGGTTTCCATAGGCACCAGCTCTACAGAACAGATGGCTACAGAAACAGCAAACCGTGATGTCAAAATGTTCCATCTGAGGCCTGGGAAAACAGCCCAGTGGATAAAGCACTAGTTGCACAAAGATGAGGACCAGCGTTCAGATCCCAGAACCCACATCACTGTTGAGTGGACACGGTGGCAGGCCTGAATTCACGGTTTGGAAGGTAAAAACAGGGGATCCTGGGGCAAGCATCAGTATCTGTGAGCTCTAGGTTCAATTGAAATACCCTGCTTCAATGGCTAAGGCAGAACAAGATCAGGAGACCCCTGATATCAACCTAAGCCTACACACACACACACACACACACACACACGCACACAGGAACACATATGTCCATGGAAGAAAAAGAAAATCTTGGTCTGAATCCTGGCTCCAAGTCAGGCCAGCTCCGGGAAGTCAGTGAGGTGTGGTTAATCTTCAGTAACAGCCGAGTTACAGCCAAGCATGTCTGATACTCAATAAAATGCCCCCAAAATACAGGAAGACAGGGAGGGGAGTCCCGGCATCCAGCATGCTCTGCTACAGCAGTTAGCTCATACAATAACCTCACCCTGCAACACAGTCCATCAGGACTCCCTGACCCCGCTGGGTGGAAGGTACCTGGGAATCTGCCGTCATTTCCCACCGGAGCTTGTCCTACATCAAGGTCAGCACATAACATGTTAGACAAACAAGAACAGGACAAGCAGAAGAGCTGGCCTGCAGAGGTCCTGGTCCTAACTGATGGACTCATACGGTACAACTGTAGGCCTGCCGAACTCAGAAGCATGCTATAACGCCAGGGAAACTGCCCAAGGCCTCACCTGTGGAGCAGCATGGGGAATCCTGGTGACATCAAAGTTAGGTAGTCCTCTCCACACACCTCCCTCCGCCCCCACCCCCGACTGCCCTGGAACTCTGTAACACTGGCTTAGAGGGCAACTCTTCTCACTAGATTTCCAGAACCATAACACTGACAATAGGTCCACGCTCTGGTTTATAGCGTTTGCAAAGAAGTCAACCACCAAAGCCAAAGACATCAGACCATCAGGCTTGGAACCTTAGGTCTGAATTCAAGGAATCCATACACTTGGAAGAGAGGGAAAAAAAGGTCCCTGTGTATACATCATTTGCATCTAACTGAAATTCAGCCGTTCTTCAGGAGTGAACGAAAGCCACACATCCCAGTTAGCGTAAGTGTCACTTGGGACTCCAATGGAAGGTGCCACAACACCACATTAGAATCATTAGCAACGCCACACGGTATTATTTACACTTGTAGTACGCCACAGTGCAGGTACTTATTAGACCCAATAATAAATCTTCACGTTATTAACAACAAAAGCCACATACTAGTATGTCATATCAAATTTTCCAAGTGTTTTACAAACTGAAATTCAGTATAACGGGTGCTTCCTTTGAAACCTTAAGTTCCTATTGTGTGTGCTCACCATTTTCTGCAGGGTACCTGTAATACTGCCAACACTCAGAGGCTGAGAGGGAGCATGAGGGCTAGCCTGGGCTACACAGTAAGCAGTAAGACTACAGAAAGGACAAGAGGAACAGGGAGTCTCTTCAAAGAGGCACACTGCCAAAGGGCTCCATGGCACAAAAGGGGGAAAATGCGAAGTTAAAATGAAGCTTCACACACGACCGAAGGTCAGTTCACTACAGGCCTGTCCCTTTGCACAGTCCTGGTATCTGGCAGTGACACTATTTACCGGGCACCTAAATACATTTATGAACAAATAAACTCAACCAGATTCCTCTGGAAGAATAATCGCCATCATAAGAACACAGTATCGGCATTCCAGTTCCAACCGGCAGTCCCTTTATCCCACGGCATCACACCCACTAAAACCGCAAAGGCAGAGAAGCAGGTGGAGAGGCCCCAGCGAGCCACCTACTTCGAAATCCTGGTCACGGGGTCACATTAGGGCATCACGTCTGAGTGAGCCCAGCTCATTTCAGTGGAAAGACCTAGAAACGGGAGAGCGTACCAACAAGTAACACCTGCTAACGTCTGCCCAGAAACACAGCAATGGCAAGGCTCCCTTTAGCCCCCTCCACACCCTGCTTAGTTTCTGCAGTAGACGGGTCCCAACACAAGTCCTGGAACCAGCCATGCTGCAATGATGGCCAGTGCCAGCTTCACCTTGGGGTTGATGGAAGCCCTTCTTCCAGTGTTGGGGCTTGAGCTGTGTGACATTCGCACCACAGCGGCCACACACACAGTAAGCATCTGCCAGCGGATTCTCCCAGTTCAAAGGACACTTGGCCTTGACTCTGCCACCACTCATCACTGGAAGGACTGCAACAAACTCCTAACCCCTCACACTTCTGTCCTCTCTGTCCTCTCACTGGTCTTCCCTCTTTTCTCCTAAGCCTAGGGACAACCATAAAAATGTAAACCTTTAAAATGTAAATGAGTGTCTGGAGAAGCCGCTCAGCAGTTGAGAGCGCTTACACCGAACAGGCAGTTCAAAGCTGCTGTAACCACAGCTCCAAGGGTTCCCTGAGGGTACCTGGACGTGCATGGCACATACACACACAAATAAATAACATAAATTCTAAAGAGGAAATCAGGTCATGATAGTGTGAGCCCCAAACCAAACCACAGCACACCACATCAAAAATGCAAATGCCCTCCCCAAGGCAAAGCCCTATGAGCACTGGCCCCTCCTCTCCCTCCCTTGCCTCTGACCACAGGCCTGTCTACCCCTAATACTCAGGTCTCCAGGTCTTTTCCTGGGCTCTTCTAAGCACAGATCTCTCAAGCAGGCCTCTGTGTCCCAGACTGTTCAAAGGTCACCTCTGCCTTGATTTCAGCTTCCTCCCACCTCAAGAACCACTCTCTACACCGCCTTATGGATAACCTTGACTTATCGTTACCTGGGTCAATCAGTGATTGTCTCCAGGAAGGAACCTGTTAAGAATGTGGACGTTCCAGGCCTTGTCTAAATCAGATGAGATGAGAATTCTGGAGAGTGGGACCAGGTTCTTCCAGTCCACAAGACCCCTCTCCCCGACTGGGCAACTCTGAATCCTGGCCAGGACTCACTTTCAAACCTGCTGCAATGCACACTGTTCCTGGGAGCGCAGGTAAAATGCAGATTCTCATTCCACAGCCCTCGGGGGGGACCCGCAGCTCTCAGCAAGTTCCACACCACACTCACACTGCCTGGTGAAGCACTTTGGAGTTCCAAGGGCCTAAAACCACGCTCGCCAACTGAACTTTCCACAAGTATGTAGAACGAAGTTCTAACTCAGCATCATTTGGCAGTCACGGTTAACCCATGTGCCTACTAGGCATCGGAGATAGACTAATGTGACCAAGGAGCTGACTTCATTCTTGGGCCAACAGTGCAGAATATGTGTGCCCTACCATAAAAGGCATCTACAAATTCTTGGCCTAAGCAGACTGGATGGATAGGAAAATCCCACCAAAGGCCTAGTTGATCTTGATCGCCAGCTCAGGAGTGGGTAAATATTTGCCAAAGGTAGGGGCACAGATATGGAAGACTGGATTAAACCACCTTGGAGCCACTTGAGACACACCACCCTTCAAGGCCCTCTCCACCCCACAGCCCTGACCACACCTCACAAGCAGTACCAGTCACCCTGGACATTCTTGTAGACATGGCCTGTCGTCCGAGTGCACTGATCTGCCTGGAGGACGTTTCTCCCATTGGACCACAAGTTTTCTCAAGGAGGACGGATTTCTAATCCTTTCAGCAGGATTCCATAGATCCCAAATGAACAGCAGCAAGAGCTAGGACCCACAAGGAGGAGCACCAGCAGCGCTTCTACTACTAATCATAAAAGAGAAATTAAGTTCAGCTGGAGGGGGAAACCAGGTCCATTCTAACTGATTCGACATGATCCAGATACATCCACGGAGATCTCAGAGCAGCATAGCACGGTGGCCTGTTGGCCTAGAGAGGTTTCCTCCCGAGATCACAAATGTCCTGGGAAAGAAATGGTATCCTTCTGACCGTGGAACCAAAATCTGCTAGCCTGGGATCTTGAAGGAGCTGGTTTACAAACAGGTCACAGCTCAGAATCAAAAGCAAGGCCAGTTCCCATTGGAACTGCGGGGCGGAGCCTGGCCCATGAAGAGCAGGCCCCCTGGGAGTCTACACAGTCCAGATGTTCATTCTCCCTTTTCAGTGAGAACAGCAAAGAGGTTTCCAAGGTAACCAAAGACAACAGAGTGAGAATCAAGGCCCTGGAAGGAAATAGATTAAATTTTAATACTTAAGAGTCAATATCAAATTTATTTTTAAAACTGCATCAAGGCAGAATGGATGGAGCAATGAAGGCACGCCTCGCTGTCCACACGGACATCCCAAAAATGGACACATTTTTTTCTCTGTTTCGGGAGTATTCTCAAGTAACCAGGGGCTTAAAGAAACTAAGAAACACAAAGAGCTGGAAAGGGGCAGCTCAGCTTTCAGATTGATGTCACAGCTACTTGTTTCCTCCCTCATCTCCAAAAGCACAAAGCTTATGCCAGTCGCGACTCCTCACTCCGCAAAGTCTGCTAAAACTGTGCAAAATAATGCGATACCCGGAGAAAATCATCACCAAGGGGAAAGTTTAAAACCAGCCACACTCTCCTGGCTACAAAGACAACAAATACACTTGTTAGATCGAGAGAATAAATGGGGGCTGGGAAGACAGATTACGGGGTACAGTACTTGCCACACAAGCTTGTGAACCTGAGTTGATCCCCAGGATCCAGGTAAAAGCTCAGGACAGTAGTGATACCCCACCGCGCCCCACTCCCAGAGGCGGAGCAGGGAAAGATGAGGGAGAATTGACTGAGGAATACATCCAGCGTCAACCACTGGCCTCAGTCAGCACACAAACCATCCAGTGCACCTGCAGCCATACACAAGAGAGAGAGACAGAGGCAGACAACATTTTCCAGTTACTTTTAGGCCTTCAGCCATTCATCCATTTCCTTTCCTCCTTGCCCCATTCTCCCGCCAGGTCAAACATTAACTGCAGTGAAATCTGGTGAACCAGTTAGCAAGTAGTAAGTCAGTTGTCTGTCGGATGCTGTACCACATAACTTCACCAGTCTTCAGAAGTTCACAGATACAATGATTCAGGCTGGAAAATGGGAAAAGAAAGGGGACTGGGGGAAGGGTGTTCCTCCCAATTCACACAACAGAAAAGTGACGGAACCTGACCTGAAGGTGGCTAGTCTGGCAAAGGGACCATTTAGAGAACACACCATTAAGCATAAGATAAGAAGCCATGTAGTTGGTGAAAGCAGCACGGGGGAGCCAAGTTCAAAGTCAGCCTCTCCTAGCCTCAAGTTCCTCATCTACAAACCAGGGCCAGAGAGTCAGCACAGCAGGAATGCCATATGAAGCAAGGCCAGGCACTAGCTAACTGCTGGTCCGGGTGCACCAGCCCAGAAAGCCTGTTTCCATCAGAAACCAACTATGACCAGACACAGCCTCCATGGGAAACCAACAGGCTGATAAATTTTTTCAATCTTATTTCTGTGAAATGTGTAACTTCATGTGCATCACAAAACCCACGCTCATGCCTGATCCCAGCATAAAAAAGGTATCTGCTTGAAATCCAAGTATTGTGAGTATCGTGTGTTACTACATTAGACACAGAGCAATTGTGTGTAATGGAAGTGAACATTAGCTAATCGAGGAGTGGGAAGAGCATTATTTGAAGCAATCCAGGCTGAGCCCTTTCAGCTTTACCTCCAACTCCAAGTTCATACACACTATATTACCCTAGAGTGGGTACTGGGTTTGCTTAAAAATGAGATAAGCCTGAAATGGTCTTAATTCTTCCCTCTTCGCAACCTGGACCCATTCTCTGCTTGGGAGACACAGGAAGCAAGCATGCAATTTAACAAAATGACCAAATCCAGTCTCTCTCCAATCTACTCAGTAACTGAGCTCTTGGGTAATCTCCTGCATTGCGTGCAAAAGCAGCTTTGGATTCATCCACTGCAAACCAAAATTAATCAGAGGCAGGGTATTCCAACTTAATCGCAACTCCTTTTGCCTGGCTCCCCAACATCTGCCAGTGTTAATAATATTTAGCTGACACGCTGCAGGGAGGAAAGCACCCCAACTTTATAAACTACAAGCTCTCTTTCAAGCTTTTAAAACGCAATCCCTTCCATAAGAATGAATGACGCATTTTCCTAAAGAATGGCATTTACGGGGTGGGGGGGACGGAGACGTGACTCCCCATGCCTCAGCTAAAGGGGCTGTGTTTAAGCTGTGCTGGCATTGGCAGAAGAAAGCAATCTGTACATGACTGAACTCACTACAGAAGATTTACAAGAGGATCTTTTGGAAGACGGGAGAGGAGAGAAAGAGGAGGCTGCACCAGGATGCTTAATCTAGTATTTTCCATTGAGTCTAGTCGTGACTGTGTATCTCTCCAAAGAAAAATATTTTACGCTGAACAGTCTAGATTATTTTTTTTTTCAAGTGATTCTTAATAGCAGATGCAGCGTTCAGGCACCGGGAAAGGATTTAATGACATTGCTTAATTTAAAGCTCTCGGAAGACCAACCCTTTCCCCGCCCCCATCGCTGGCATGGGTATTACCCCAATCTTAAAATTCTGGCCAGAAGAAATGTAGTCATCGGTTCACTACTGCCACACATGTGTCTTGTACGCCAGTTACCTATTGTGAGCCCCGCTGAGCGCACAAAACCTAGGAAGCCGAAAGGATGAGACTCTGAATTCGGTTTGGAAGATGAAGAAAATGATAGAAGTGTGACTGTCCCAAGTCACACAGCCAGTCCTGGCCCAGGGACTCACACAGACCCTTCCAAGCTTTCTAATTTTCAATCCGAGCTGCTTGACTCTCACAAG
Organism: Microtus pennsylvanicus; assembly: GCF_037038515.1. Taxonomy (NCBI): domain Eukaryota; kingdom Metazoa; phylum Chordata; class Mammalia; order Rodentia; family Cricetidae; genus Microtus; species Microtus pennsylvanicus. The sequence goes on from NC_134586.1 coordinate 97,635,527, forward strand.
ATCCCTCTTCTCCGGGATCTGGAGAGCTCGCTGCTTAGCAGTTCGATACAATGACTCTGCACCTTGACAGCCCTTACTAAAATCAGGCCTTTTCCAGGTTAAGGACAAGAGAGATGACCATGGTGCCAATAGGCACCACACAGGTAGCACAGGAGCGGCCACCAGGGCCTTTCGGACCTCTATGCGGCGGCTGTCCACCTTCCCGGCGGCTCTGCTCTGCGGCACGCAGTGGGAGCTGCCAGGCCTCCCGGGCTGGGATGGCACCCCTGCCTGAGCAGCTTCGGGGTCCTCTGGACCTGCTCCGCTGCTGGATCAGGGAGCATAGCTGCCCCCGCCGGGCCACTTCTGGAACAAGTTGGAGAGGTCCGCAAGAGAGGACCCACCACCCGTGGCAGCAGCGCGCGCAGGGGTCCCCGGCTCGCAGACGCCGCCGCGGACTCTGCGGTCGAAGTTGACCTTGCCGAGTTGTAGAGCAAAAGACCTGAAACCCTGCGAGGGAAACGAGAGCAGAGGGGAGGGTTCCCCCAAAAAGGCCCAAGGTGGCCCAACAGCCTCTCTCCAGAGCCACCTCTCTGGGAACAAAGGGCTTCTGTGTCGGGCACTGCTGGCCCGGCCGCTACCGGCTCTGGGAGACCAGAAACTTTTCTCGGTGTGGGCGCGGGCGGCGGGCACTGTGCATCAGGCAGCAAGCGCAGACCACTGCGGGTTCCCAGGGCGCAGCGCGATCCCCGCGGCCCGAGCCGCCCGCCCCGCGCCGCCGAGGCTGCCACTCACCTCCTCGATGGCCGCCACGGTGTTCCGGCACTGGGCCGTGCGCGTGGTGAAGCTGGAGGCCGTGGGCGCCTTGTAGTCCTCATGGGTCTCGGCCACGAATTCCGACACGGAGATCTGGTCCGGCATCGCCGCGGCGCGCGGGAGAGGACCACGGCCGCCTCAGTCGCCCAGTGTGCGGGCTCCGACCCCGCCGCTGCCGCCGCTCCGGGCGGCGGACAAAGGGGAGCGCGGGGCGCTGGAGCCGCCGCAGGGCGCGGGAGCCACCGCGGGACGCGCGGCGGGAGCAGGGGCGCGCGGAGCCCGCAGCTCTGCCCGCTGTGCTCCGGGATCCGCCGCCGCCGCGTCCTCTCCGAGCGAGCCCAGACGCGGGCGCGCACAGCTGGCGGGAACTGCCCGCCACCCAGCCGCGGGCTGCGACGCCTCCCGCGGAGAGGGGCGGGTCCCGGCCAGGGGGCGGTGGCCGGCGGGGCGCGGGTAGGGGCGGGGCGCAGGCCCGGCTACCAATCGGCGCTCTCGCCGCCACCGCGCCGCCGGGAAGCTGAGGCCGCAGGAAGGAGGGAGGTGCGTGCTCGGGGCCCGCCAGTCGCGGCAGGCCGCCGCATTGTGTCTGTCGCCGGGGTGTGCAGGGGTTCGAGGGCGTGCCCCACTCCCGGGCTGCAGTGCCCGGACCTCGCCACGCCAGTCCGGAACCCTGGTGGGTGTGGACTGAGACCCGGGGCTCCGGCCTTCGGGCCGGAACGAATCCCACCCTTCGATCCCCAATCCCACCCACCCCTGGGCGAAGACCCCCCCCCACCGAATCCCCCGCCAGAACCTCAAGGAAAGGCCAAGCGAGACGACAATGTGGGTAGCTCGCCCCCTACAGGACGGTGAGGTCCGTCGGGGCAGCCCTCCTGCACCCTAGCGGGACTAGCCGCGGGGACAGTTTGGGATGCAGTCACAGGGACCGTGTAGTGTCTGTGTACCTCCTCACAGCTTTAAGGAGCCTGGTAAAGATGGGTTTTATAGAGTTAGCCAGAAACCATAAGGCATATGTCCTTTGACTTGGAAGAGTACTTCCAGCCCCTAGTGAACATCGTGTTCCTTAAACTTGTACAATTAGGGGTAATCCCAGTTACTTGTAAACAGGTTTAGGGTGCTAGGCCAGGCTTCACCCTACGAAGATCACAGAACGCGCTGCAATGATATTTCTATTGAAGTTAGGGAAGAGGGGACTTGAGGTCGTGTAAGAGAAGAGGGGGGCTATTGTACCTGGTGGTTCTATGAGAAAGTGCTGCCGACAGCAGCTGGCCGGCCGCAGACCAGACTGGGCCAATAAAACATCTGAATTAGTACACATTTTCGTTTATAGCTCATAAGGAAATTCTCAGCTGTATTCAAAAATCCAGAGGTTCTGAATACACCAGTCGAAAATCACACCCTGTAACTCCACCAGACATGCAGCAGGGTTACTGCTGCCGCCAACAATACAGCCTAGAGAAACTTTTACAAGAGACCTTTTGTGTGTCTGAAAAGGAGGGAGTGTGTGAGACGTTGGAAACCCAACGTGGGAGACAAAAGTGGTCTCCTGCCGCCGCAGGACAGTAGACCAGTCAATCATGTTAAAGCTCCCATGCGCAGATTTGCTGTATGAAGTGGTGGCTGGGGTCAGACATTATGTATGGCTTCTGGTATTCACTAGCAGTGCGTGTGAATGAAGTTCAGCGTTCAAAAATAGCTGTGCCAGTAAGTAGCTTTTATTACTGGGCTAGGCAATAAATTGCAATCCAGAAACTGCATCTCTTGACCGCTTCCTATCTTTGTGTATTTCCATCCTCTGCGTATCTCAGGACTCCCAATCGAAGCTTGTCTAACTCAAGGGTATTTTATTATAGTACACCCTCTCCTACCTAAGGCGTTTTCTGTTCCCTCTACCTCATTCCCCACCTGTAAGTCCTTTTGTTCTCTGAAGTTGAAAATTAGTCCCTGTAACTTTTCAAGGTTTTATTTTTGGAGGACTGGTCTCTGTGATGCCTTGAGAAGTTAAGAGAAAATAGTGTTTTCCTTGATACTTAATACACTACCAGTCGAACTAACCAGCATGTCTGTACACACACACACACACACACACACACACACACACACATCAAGACGACACTTTACACTCCCTTATGAGTAGTACTGAAGATTGAATCCAAAGCCTTGAACCTACTGGGCAAGCACTCTACCATGGCTATTTCCCTGGCCCTCATTTACATATTTTAGTGCATCAAGAGAAGGGAATACTGACCTTGCTATTAGAGGCCTGGACACCACTAAATATATAAAAATCCCTGAAAATATATACTTTAGAAAATAATTCTTGCTGGGCAATGGTGGCACAATGCCTTTAATCCCAGCACTCGGGAGGCAGAGGCAGGCAAATCTCTGTGAGTTCAAGGCCAGCCTGGTCTTTGGAGTGAGTTGCAGGACAGCCAAGGCCACACAGAGAAGCATTGTCTCAAAAAGACAAGTAATAATAGCAATAATCCTTAATGCTCAAATTGTCCTGAAACTGAATTGAGGCGATATATAATCTCATTTTTCCCACTCCATGCAGACATCTATGCTTTACCGTAAAATATAAATGCATTGATTATAAAGTATTGTCCTAGACCCTGTAAGGGTTTGTTCAAAATCTATACCATGTAAACTATGTTACTTTTTAAAGTCTTAGAAATCTGAACCCATATGTATTTGGGCCCATATAATTTATATAAAAGACTGTAGTCCTATTTTTTTTAACCGTGGTGTATTAGCCTGTTTTTGTTGCTATGATATGCCTGAGGCTGGGAAATTTATCAGGAGAGGAGGTTGACTAGGATGCAGCCCAGAGGTCTAGTACTAGTGCTTGTCTGGGGTGTGCAGGGCCAGGGCTCATCTCCACCACGGGAAGACAATAGAAACAGCAAGAGAGGTGAAGACGGGAAGGAGCTATTCAGCTCTTAGATTTATCAACTTGACACAAACCTGGGAAGAGGGAATCTCAACTAAGGAACAGCCTCCATCAGATTGGACTGTGAGCATGTTTGTAGGGCATTTTCTTGACTGCTAATGGATGTGGGAGGACCCAGCACCCTGTAGGCAATACCAGCCCTAGGCAGGAAGGCCTGGACTGTGTAAGAAAGGGGCTGCATAAGCCAAAGAGGGCAAGCCATGAAGCAGCATTCCTCCATGGCCTCGGCTTCAGTTTCTACTGTAGGAAGAGGCCGCTAGTTAGTTCCTGGCCGCTTAGCCCCAAAATCATCACACAGAAACTGTATTAATTAAATCGCTGCTTGGCCTATTAGCTCTAGCTTCTTATTGGCTAGCTCTTACATATTAATTTAACCCATTTCTATTCATCTGTGTATCGCCATGTGGCTGTGGTTTACCGGCTAAAGTTCCGGCGTCTATCTCCAGCGGGCTACGTGGCTTCTCTTTGACTCTGCCTCCTTTCTCCCAGCATTCAGCTCAGTTTTCCCCACCTAGCTCTGTTCCCATATAACTCTGCTATACGCCCAAAAGTAGTTCCTTTATTAACCAATGGTATTCACAGTATACAGAGGGCCTCCAGGTTCCTGCCTGGGCTTTCCTGGTTGATGGTCTATAGCCTGTAACCCAGACAAACTCTTTCCTTCCTCGGGTTCAGTTTTGTGACAGCAACAGAAACCAAACTAGGACCGAGGCCTGAGTCTAGGACCAAGCAGCCCCATCAATGTGGCCTCGTGGTAGGTGGTAGCGTAACATGAACATCATGCTACCTGTAAGGCTGATCACAGATTGTGCACCAGAGAGTCCATTTATAGCTAACTCTCTTTAATGAGAACTAATGGGGAGGGTCCCAAGAAAACTACCTTAATAATTTCCACAGTGCCCTAATGATCTCCTATGTGGCCCCTCCTCAGTCCCACCCCTACACCAAGGCTATACCCTGTGAACCATTAGGGAACAAATCACATCCAAATAGTAGGGGTGGGGGGTGTTGTTGTCATTGATGTTGGAGGACCAGAACTGCGCTTAAGTTCATACCAATTTGTTTCAAATCAACTTCATCCTAGATCCTTGCCAGGTGTGGTTGCCATACCTTTAACCCCAGCACTCTGGAGACAGAGACTGGTAGATCTCTGTGAGCTTGTGGCCAGCCTGTGCTGCACAGTGAGACGCTCTCTCAGAAATAACTAGATTGCTCTGAGACTTGGAAGAGTTAAAAAGTTCTGGATAAAGGCATGCAGGCCTCGGCGACACCACCAGCAACCTCATGATGGTGCTTCCAGGAGGGGAAACCGTGAACATGTGGGGCCTTGTTGGAGGATGTGTTTCTAGCTCGCTGCAGTCCTGTTCTCGAAGAGGATGCTCGGAGTATAGCTTCCACCCTCTCTCTGATTCCCCTCTGTCATGAAGTGAGCAGCTTCCCTCCTCCATATTCTTCCATCATGATGTTTTACCTCATCACCACAGGCCCCAAAGCAGCAGGAAGTGATGAAGGACTGATCCCTCAGATTCTGGGAGCCAACGTAAACCCTCATCCTTTAAATTAAGTCATCTCAGGAAACCAAAAGGAAGGAGAATGGGAGGAAAGCCCGCATGCAGGAGCCCACTAAGATTGGCTAACAACCCATTTTCCAAAGGAATGTTGTGTCTCTGGCAGATCACAAGAACCCGAGATCTTTCACTCTCTGACCAAGGAGGAAAAATATGTTCTTAGCTCTGAATTCTCTGGGAGAGTTGGCTGGTTTAACACAGACCTTTCCAGTTCACTTGCTGTTAACTTGTAAATGATTGCTCTTGGAATGAACAGATCTGTACCCTGGCAGAACTGTGTGGTAAGTGACGTAATAAAATCGAAGCACCCTAAAGCACCTGGTGATAGGAACATGGAAGCGTTGCTGGGAGTTTCTGCTCCACATTTTAAAGTACTTCTCCCCGCCGACAAAAAATGTGAAAGGGACCCTGCTGCCCCCAAGATGAAAGACAGCTGCTCATATCTGTCACTGGCCGCACTTTCCGTGCAGTGAGGTCAGAGGTCATGCAGTGGCCAGGGTTTGGCAGTGCACAATTAATTATAAAATGAATGAAAATCTAGATCTTGGTGTCAACATTGTGCTGAATAAATTAGCTTCCTTGAGCTTCAGTTAGTTCATTTATAAAATAATAAAAGATGCTTGTACAAGCTTTATTTAAAAAAAGATGTGTTTATGTGCATGAATGTTTTGTCTGCATGTTCGTATGTATGTGCACCATGTGTGTGCCTGGTGCACTCAAAGACCAGAGAGGGTATCATATTTCCTGGAAATGGATTGTTGTAAGCTATCAAGTGGGTGTTGGGACTGAACCCCATTCCTCTGGAAGAGCCACAAGGGTTTTTAGCTGCCTCAGCTTTAAAGTACACAACACATATTTTTTATATTTATATGTCTGGGTGTTCTACTATTGTGTACGTCTGTGTGCCACATGCATTCCATGCACTCAGAGAGCAGAGAGAGCATCAGATGTCCTGAACCTGAAATTACAGATGGCTGTATGCATCTATGCTGGGAATTGAACCTGCGCTTAACTATGGAACCAATTTGTAGTGATATTTCATTTGTATTTTAATAAATAAAGCTTGCCTGAAGATCAGAGAGTAAAACAGCCCCACTGATCAGCTTTACAGACCGGGCAGTGGTGACACACACCTTTAATCCCAACAGCCACATTAGTTTGCCATAGAAACCAGGTAGTAGTGGTGCATGCCTTTAATCCCAGCACTAAAGAGGAATATAAAATGGAAGAAGACAGCTCTCAGACACAGTCTCTTCCTGAGATTCCTAGAGGCAAGATCGCCATTTTGGACTGAGGTAGAGATAAGAGCCAGTGACTGACCGTTTTGTTTTTCTGACCTTCAGGTTGAACCCCAATATCTGTCTCTGGGTTTTTATTAATCGTACTACACCATCTCTCTGCCTATCTCCTTAAAAGGTGTTCTTCCACGGAGCTATGCTCTAGACGAGCTCCTATCTAAAGCACTTCCCTACTCCAGTTCCGTTATCCATGTTTTGTGTTTGTTTCAACACAGAGAGAAAATTCCTTAAGGTACATTACTGCTGAGAGTCTCATCCTTGGGCCTTAGGATTTGTGTTTGTTCCTGGCTAACCTGGAATTTTCTTGTAGACCTGGCTGGCCTCAAACTCATATGCCACTGTGCCCAATTTAGGTCGAGACATTTGAAAATGATGCATTCTGGGTCCACCTTTAGAACTGATTTTAGAGACTGGATGACAAGCAGATTTATTCTGAGCTAATTTTACAGAACGACACACGAGGACCATTTATTTTGTCATCTTAATGAGGTCTCTCAGCTCTCAGTGCTGAAATGCAAGAAGAGTCTAGATAAAGGAGCTTTAAGATGGAGACTATAGGATAGCCGGGGTGTAGCATGAATAATAAAAACCCAGAGGCAGATGTTGGGGTTCAACCTGAAGATCAGAAAAGCAAAGTGGCCAACCACTAGAGATCTTTTACCTCTACTAAATCTTCGGACCTAAAGGACTAGATCCTGTCTCCCCGAATGCTCAGACTCCACGCTCCAGTGAGTTCCTGTGTCTTCCCTTTATATTCCTCTCTCTGCCCAGTTATACCGCTCCTGTCTCCACTTCCCTAGTGCTGGGATTAAAGGTGCACGACTTCCAAACACTGAGATTAAAGGTGTGAGCCACCACCATCTGCCTCTGTCTCCTGAGTCCCAAGATTAAAAGTGTGCACCATCACTCCCTGGCCAGTATGGCTGACTACTGTGGCTGCTTTGCCCTCTGACCTTCAGGCAAGCTTTATTTACTAAAATACAAATCATATCCCACTATACAGGTGAGCTTATGCCACACATTCAGGAATGCTATGGGTTTGGCTTCTTTCTTTCATGTCTGATAGAAATCCTATGTGCCGCTGGTATGACCCATCTCTCCCTAATTCCAGATTCTGGCAGCCTGAAATTGCTCGGTAGGAGCATTGACACCAGAGAAATGGGCAACTGCTAATCGTGACTGGGGTTACGGCTTCATGGATTGTCTAAGTCAAACAAATAGAGTGTCTTATTTTGTCCAGTCATGGTTAAACTGCAGACTGGATATGGATGCAAGCACTTAGCAAAAAAAAAAATCAATGAAAATGTCTATGAGAATCAATTAGCTATACCGGATTCCGTATGGAGTAGGAGGCGGCTTGGGACGCTCTGCAGGCTGTGTGCTGTCCGTCCGTGAAGTCAGCAAACATAAAGTAAGTGTATTTATGTACATACACTCTCATCTATTTTCAGAGGCTAGGCTTTCAGTATCTACCAGCCCACTTTGAATATAATTCTATCTTCCCTGCCAACAGCAGGGCAGTGGCCCTCCCAGCTCTGAGTCACGGCTCCTGAAATTAAATACATGTAGGATTAAAACCCCAATACACTGTATTATGCAAGCAAAGGCAACTTGTGCTAATAAATATTATTTGTCTTACAGTAATTAAGAAAGTGCCATTTGTTGTTCTCAAGCACTTAGAATAACACAAACTAGTGCCGGCAGAGGGTGGGGTTTGTTTTCATGAAAAAGCAAAACAAACCAAAAAAAAAAAAGGTCTAATTAACACTCCATATGCAAATAGCTTTTGCTAAAGCTTTTAAAGGGTGTTTGCCGTTTGCTGTAATTTATTTCCCTACAGCAAATCACTGTCTCCGTAGCAGGGTGTGGTGGTGCATTCCTGTACTCCCAACAATGGGGAGGCCTAAGTAGAAGCTTAGGAATTTGAAGCTAGCCTGGGCTACAGAGCCAGTTGGAAGCCAGAATGAGTTACGTAGTGAGATTCTGTCTCAAAAACAAAACAAACAAATACCAACCAACCATTCTTCCTCCAGGATACGAGCCCATTCATAGATCCCCCCCCCCCCCTCTTCCTATGGGGCAGAAATTCCCTAGTGTTTTCCTATTGTCTCTGAAACAAAACTGAAGTTCCTCCATTGAAGTCTTTTCTAGCCTTTTCCTCAGTTTCTCTGCCAGCTCCCCTCTGACACAGGTTAGCAACCTGTGGCCCCTAAGCACCCCTAAACCCTGACTGTGTTTGTAGTACCCTTCAGCTTAGAATGTTCTTGACCTTGTCTCAAGTAAAAACATCAGCCCTATGATAGTTCAAGGCTGGTGAAATTTCTGTGGAACTCGGCTGTGAAATGGCCGTGGAACTTCGGCTCCCAGCCGCAGCACCCATTCACCCACTGTCCTAGGTAGAGAGTTGAGAAGTTGCACACCCAGTGGCCCCACCCTGAAGTATCTGCAGTACACCAGCCCTTCTCAAGGGGGCGTGTCAGCCACACCCTTGCCACTTCGAGCTGTCTCCCCCACCCCTGTGCTCGTGCACAGTGCCCTTTGTCTCCCAGCTGATGAGATGCTCCTCGTCTGACTCCTGCAGGGCATGCTAGCTGTTGGTGATCTTAGTACCCGTTGTAAACTTCCTCATCCTCAGACACCTTCACACCAGTACACCAAACCCTGGGCCCCGAGGACTTTCTTCCTCTTGGCTACTTGGGAGGTGTCTTGTTCATCCTTAGCAGAAACCTAAGGGTCAGGGTTCTTTTCAATTCTTTCTAGATGTCTCTCTGGGCAGAACCGGTGGTCTTGCCCACAATGCTTTCACAGAGCATTGGACGGAGAATCTTAGACAGAGAATCTCTGAGGTTGTTGAGAAGAAACAGCCCGGAGCACACCACTAAGAAGTAGGTGCACAGAGGTCTCCTCCCTCTTCTCCCTCCAAAGCTCCCGTCTCACTGACTTGAGAAGTGATTGCTTTGGCCAAACATTGAGTCAGACAAGAGGGGAGCACTCATTTCACTGATCCTATTTTACATCTCAATCTCACTCTGTTCTAGAAACTTCCCTTATAAAACAGTTCACGCCACCTTTAATCCCAGCACTCGGGAGGCAGAGGCAGGTGGATCTCCATGAGTTCGAGGCCAGCCTGGTCTACAAGAGCTAGTTCCAGGCCAGGCTCTAAAACTACAGTGAAACCCTGTCTTGAAAAACCTAAATAAATAAATATTAAAAAAAATTAAACAGTTCACGTTTATCCATAGAGCACCTGCTTCCTCATCTTACCCCTGTCACTAGGCGTCTGAGAAGGGGACTATGTTTTATCATTGTCCCTCCAGCTTTAAAACAAGGCAGATGCACAGAGTAGAATCTCCACAAATTTTGTTTTTTGATACAGGGTCTCTCAGAATACTCTCTAAATGTTAATAATAGAAACTAATTGCCGGGCGTCACTTCGCTTTTAGAAGACAGAATGAGAGGAGGCTGAATTGCAGACAAGGAAAGTCGTTTGTGGTAGTTTGAACCCTAATTGACCCCAACAAGGTCGTAGGGAGTGGCACAATTAGGAGGTATGGCTTTGTTGGAATAGGTGTGGAGTGTCGCTGTGGGGGTAGGCTTTGAGGTCTCCAGTAGTCAATCTATGTCCAGTGTGGCCCACAGTTCACTTCCTGTTGCCTGCAGATCAGGATGTAGAACCCTCAGCTCCTTCTCCAGCACCATGTCTGCCTGTAGGCTGCTATGTCCTGCCATGATGATAGCGGACTAAATCTCTGAAACCGCGAGCCACCCTAATAAATGTTTTTTCTTATAAGAGTTGCTGTGGTCATGGTGTCTCTTCACAGCAATAGAAATCCTAACTAAGACATGTTCGTAGGTGTGATTTTTAAGTTTTGTGTGTTTGTTTGTTTGTCAGGGCCTCATGTATCTTCCAGGCTGGCCTCTAACTCAGAAGTAGCTAGAGACAACCTTGAACTTCTGATCTTCCTGTATCTTCCCCTCAAGTGTGAAATTGCAGTCACGTGCCTCCTTGCACAGTGTATTCATTGCTGGTAATGCAACCCAAGGTTTCGTGCCTGCTGGGCCAGCCCTGGACCACTGAACTGCGTGTTCAGCCCTCATTTAAGTCCTATTGAGAGAAACAAAGGGAGGTGGGCGTCACAATAATAGCCAGGGCTGGGAAAGGACATTTTCAGCCTGAGTCTGGGTGAAGAGAAGGAATGAGCAGATGAACCTCAGTGGGGGGGGGGGGGGCTCCTACAGAGGGACGGCAGGAGCAAAGGCCCTGAGGCAGGAGTTCTGTGGATTGAAGACAACCTTAGCTGGTTTAGAGTCCTGCCCCCAAAGGAAGAGAAGGTTGGTGCTGAAGACACCGGCAGGCACTGGTTACTCAAGGCCCTAGAATCTTCTAGAGTGTGTTTTTCCTGGAACCAGCTAACACAACTGGCCATTCACTTTAAAAGCAGTGACTAGGCTGGGAAGAGATGGCTCAGAAGGTAAAATGCTCACTGCACAAGCATGGGGGTCCCTAATACCCATGCATGAAGCTGGGCGTGGCAGGCAGATCTCTGTGAGTTTGAGGCCAGCCTGGTCTACAGAGCGTGAGTTCCAAGGGTGGCTCCAAGCTACACAGAGAACCCCTGTCTCAAAAGCAAAAAATAAATAAAAATAAAAAAAAAACAAGAATGACAAAAATGGCAGCGAGCAATGGAAAGTGACATCTACTCTGATCTTCAGACACACACACATCCCTGGGCACACATGTATGCACCACACACACACACACACATACACACACACTACTCCATTGGCTGCTTGTGGGGAAATGATTGCATGGGGCAAGGGTGGAGGCAGAACAGATGGATAAAGCACTAATTAGTAATAGAAAGTTGGATTGCATCCAACTTTTTAAAAATTTATTACCTTATGTTATTTGTACAAAATAATGGGTTTCATTATCAAATTTAAAATGTTTGCGCTTCAAAGCACACAACCAGGACGTGGAGGCAGGAGCCACAGTGGGCTCCAGATAAGTGAGGGTCCAGGCAGTGCTGACTCTAATGAGCTGCAGGACCCAGAATGCCATTAAGGAAGAACGCAAGAGTTAGGAGCTTATGTTGGGTGCTCACTTGAAATGAATTTCAGGAACCTATCAGAACTCTGTAAAAAAAAGTCTCCTGAATACATATTAATTTTTCATTGGATTCTTATTTGCCATCACATGCATACATTAATTACATATGTAATATATGTAATTTGGATATCTAGAGATATATATTTGGATATGTATATGAAAATTATTATAAATGTATGTATGTGTATCTGTCCAAAATTATTACCACAATCAAAATTATAAACCTACTGGGCTGGGGTATAGCTTTTAAAAAAATGAAGAAGGGTGGCTGGAGAGATGGCTCAACGGTTAAGAGCACTGGCTCTTTCTCCAGAGGACCCAGGTTCAATTCCCAGCACCCACACTACAGCTCACAACTGTCTATAACCTCTGTTCCAGGGGATTAGACCCCCTCACATAGACCTACAGGCAATGTACATAAAATTTAGAAAATTGTGAGAGAAGAACTAAGAATTCAGAGCGGAGTTCAGTGGGAGTAGTAGACTGTGTGGCTGGCCCACGACGAGCCCTTAATTAGGGTTCCTGTGGCTGGGATAAAACACCATGACCAAAAGCAACCTGGGGAGGAAAGGGTTTATTTCTTCAGATGCTTCCACCTCACTGCTTATCATGAAAGGAAGTAAGGAAAGAAACTCTAGGCAGGAACTGAAGCAGAGGCCATACAAAAGAGCTGCTTACTGGCTTGCTCCTTGCCGCTTGCTCAGCCTGCTCATACTTCCCAGGGCCACCTGCCTGGAGTGCCCAAATGGACTGGGCATCAATCATTAACTGGTCATTTTCTCAACCGTGGTTCCCTTTTCTCAGATAGTTCTAGTTTGTGTCAAGTTCACACACAAAAACAAACAAATAAATAAAACCACCCAGGAAGCCCCATTTTCATCCCCAGTACCACAAAATAAGTTGGTAGATAGATGATTGATAGATTCAGATGATAGAGGTAGGTAAGATAGAAGACAGAAGACTAGATAGATTGATGGATAGGAAGGTAGATAATAGAGATAATAGAAAGTGATGAGATAGGGGATAGATAAAAATAATAGAGAATATATGAACGGCAGTTATAATAATAGATACAGATACTCTCACGGTAAAAATAAAATGCTGCATGACCCCGAGTGACAGGAGTGGGCAGCGAGTATGAGACCACGGCAGGGAGGAGCCCCGAGTGACCTGCAGGCCACGAGGGGCAACAAGTCCCAGGCAGGTGTGGCGGGTGAGAGACCTTGGTGGAGCAGCCAGTTCCACGAGGAGCTGCAGCCATGGTGCGTGAGAGACAGACAGATAGGCACGCTATGCAGAGTGAAGTTGGATATTTATTTAGTGGTTATGGAAGGGAAGGGGGGAAGGAGAAAGAGGAAAGAGAGAGGCAGAGAGAGAGGTAGGAGATAGAGAAACAGAGAGATGGGGGAGAGGAGAGGAGCCATGGCAGCAGCTACCTCTGAGAGAGAGAGAGAGAGAGAGAGAGAGACAGACAGACAGACAGACAGACAGACAGACAGACAGACAGACAGGAAAAGAGCTCAGGCTCTTTGGAAGCAGAAGGAAGATCTGCCTGCCTCGGTGGTAGACAGGGTGGGGGGTGGGGTTGAGAGTGGAGGTGGGTGGGGCTTGTCTCTTAAAGGGACAGGACAGACCATTACAGATACTAGAGAATAATGAGATCGATGATAGATAAAGATAAAAGAACATAGATGACAGAGGCAGGTAGATAAATAAAGACGACAGATGAAATAGCCAGGCGTGAAATCCCAGCACTCAGGAGGCAGAGTTTGAGGCCAGCCTTGTCTACACAGTGTTCCAGGACAGCCAGAGCTGTGCAGAGAGACCTTGCTGCATATATCTGTGTGAAGGTGTTAAATTCCCTGAACTGTCGTAGCATTGCTGGGTGCTGGGTGTGACCCTGGAGGCCTGGCGACAAGGTGAGACAGTGTCTACAGTGGTGCTCTGCCTTCATGATGTGAATGCCCTTCACAGAGGCAAACCTTAGTCCACCGAGAGGGACACAGGGTGACCCAGTGACAGATGCTGGGCCACTCTGCAACACACTCCATGGACTAACACGATCTGGCTTTGAAGGGATGCAATATCTGTCCCTAAACTAGTTTTTCCCTGACTCTCTGGATTAGCCTATTTCATTCTGCCACTAGGTCCCCAAGTAGGTTCCATCTGATGGGACTCATGGTCCCATCCGCATCCCTGCCTTATTCCCAGGTGTTACCCAGAGATGGGCCACTTGTAGGAGGGAGGAGCTGCTTGCTTGTCCCAGCTGCTCAGAACTGAAATAATCATACAGAAATTATATTAATTAAAACATTGCTTGGCCCATTAGCTCTAGCTTCTTATTGGCTAACTCTTATATTAATTTAACCCATTTATATTAGTCTGTATATCGCCACATGGCTTACTGGCAAAGATTCGACATGTCTGACACTGGCAGCTCCATGGCTGCTCCCTGATTCCTCCCTTCTTTCTCCCAGCATTCAGTTCCATCTTCTCTGCCTACCTAAGTTCTGCCCTATCAACAGGCCAAAGTAGTTTCTTTATTCATTAATGATAATCACAGCACACAGCAGGGACTCCCACATCAGCCCTGGATGCTAAAGTACAGAATTGTCAACAAAGCCCAACCTCCCCACCTGCACAGAATGCTCATGGCCAGCCTAGGCCTCTCTACTCCTAGGTGTCAACAGGCACAATCCTCAGCATCTCTTTCATTTACTGGACTACGGTCACAATGACCGTGGTCCAGGCCCAGGTGCCCTCTTGTGCCTACAAGCATTGTGATGCTCCCCTAATCACGGGTTTCTAGGGATCGTTTTGCTTGTTTACTTTCTAGATTTATTTTACTTTTGACTATGTCTATATGTGTGTATCTGTATGAGGGTATGTATACATGGTACTTCATGCAGGTACTTCAAAGTTCAAAAGAGAGTACTGGATGCCCTAGGGGCACCCGACATGGATGTTTTTAACTGCTCAACTGTCTTTTTGGCCGGTTTCTTCTTTTTAAAATTTGTGTTTGTTATCTGGGGGGGGGGGGGGGTTGTGACACACAAGTTTAGTTCCAGCACTCAGGAGGCAGAGGCAAGTAGATCTCTGAGTTTGAGGCCAGCCTGGTTTATAGAGTGAGTTCCAAGATAGCCAGGGCTACACAGAGAAACTCTGTCTCAAAAAGAAAATGAAACAGAACAAAAAAAGATGTGTGTGTGTGTGTGTGCGCGCGCGCACGCACGTTGGTATATGCACACGTGTGTGTGCCTAAGTGTGGTATATGCACACATGTGTGCATGCATGTGGTACATGCGCACGTGTGTGTGTGTGTGTGTGTGTGTGTGTGTGTGTGTGTGGTATCTGCACATGTGTGTGCAGGTGGCTGCACACATATACACCTGCAAAGGCCAGTGGAGGATTTGGGTGTCTCGCTCTGTCATCTCCACTCTCTCCAGGTCCCTCATTGAATGTAAAGCTTGGCTAGCAGCCAGCAAGCCCCAACCATCCTGTCTCTATAGCACTGGACAGGAGTGTGCACGGCCATGTTTGTTTGTTTGTTTTTTACATGTGTGCTGGGATTTGAACCCAAGTCACGCTTGTACCGTAAGCACACCTGCCCTCTGAGACATCTCCCCAGGCCCGTGCCATGGGTCATTTTCAAAATCTAGAGTCTCGGAGGCCTCAGACTTGTGAAAGTTAGTTTTCAGGGCGGAGGACCCAGGCATCTCATATGTTTAATAGTGTTTTAGGAGATTTTTCTATACAGCTTTATCTGGCATTTAGGTGGAGAAACTCAAAGCCAATGCTTCGGGAGTTTCTTTGTGAGTGTATGCAGGCATAGGGTGATTCCTGGAGGTAAGTGTGTAAGTGAGTAGTGAGCCCACAAGCAAACCTCTATGGAGCCACGATTCAAGAATACACATGGGCCAGCAGGACGGTACGGTGGGTAAACCGCTTGCCACCAAGCCTGGTGACCCGAGTTCACTTGTCAGAACCAGCTCCTTCACATTGTCTTCTGACTTCCACACAAGTGTGTGCATGCACACACAAATGTAATAAGACATGTTTTTAAGACCGAAAGTGTTCCCAGTGGATCTGAAAGGGTCTAATATCTGTGCTGAGATAACTCTCCTGCTCTCCCTGTATGTGTCTGGGGTGAGGGGATTGGCTAATTGGCGCCTAGGATTCTCAGCTGCCTGAAAATGGAAGTAATGCCCAAATCACAGAGCAGACCTAGACTGCGCACAGGCTTTGTTTCCTTAGTCCTGTGGAATTCCTGGCATCTGGTGCTGTGTGCAGGGCTTTCTTTGCAAAAGGGCTTATAGACTGCTTCCTGAGGCTTTGCCTACGGCAGCCTGAGGGTCATACATCAGCCCCCAACAACAGTGGGAAGCCAGGCGGTTTGCTCCCAACACTCCCTTTTTAAAACCTGTGCTTTAAAAGCGGGGCTACACCCTGATTTCACTTGTTCCAGCACCCCTCTCAGCTCCCCGCTGGCCTCTCCCACTCAGTTTGGGGTTCACAGCCAGTACTGACCTCACTGGCTGACTCTGCATTACATTTTGGTGAGTCCCACTGACCAGTGCCAGGAAGGGAATTCTGCAGTTAGCTCCTGTCCTGGTCAAAGTTTCCTAGGAGCTCCCAGCCTCCCTAGGGTCGTGTCCCTGAACCCTCCTCTGGGCAGAACCCCCAAATATGAAAAAGAAGGTCCCTGTTGGGCCAGACCTGTAGAAATGGCTGGTTGGGCACTCTGGGTCCCTCTGAGTAATTAGTTAGACAGGAGCCCAGCAAGGCAAAGACCAAGGGATTTGACAGCAGGGCCGCCAGCTGATCAATGTCGCCTTTGTGCCTTGCTCCAGGAAAGATGACACAGCAGTCCAGCCTGAAGCTCCTAGGAGCAAACAGCACCTCTGGAAGACGCGGCTCACTACTGTGAACCAGGCAGAGCAGTGATGTAAAACCAGGAATGACCTTCATCCTTCGTGTGGCAGGGGACAGAAAGCCCGATTAAGCAGTGTTCTCGCCTTTGTGGTGCTTGAATCTTAGCAGAGCAAAAGACCCCTCAGATCTTGTCCTGGCTAGGACAACAAGCTAGAGCCATCTGAGAGGAGGGAGTCTCAGCTGAGGAAAAGCCTGCATAAGATCCAGCTCTAGGGCATGATAGAGAAGGGCCCAGCCCATGGTGGGTGGTTTCATCCCTGAGCTGTTTCTTCCTGGGTTCTATAAGAAAGCAGGCTGAGCAAGCCATGGGGAACAAGCCAATAAGCAGCACCCCTCCATGGCCTCTGTATCTGCCCCACCCTCCAGGTTCCTGCCCTGCTTGAGCTCCTGTCCTGATTTCCTCCAGTGATGACCAGTGATTCAAAGTTGGTTGGGCTGTGGTGTCTCAGCACAGTGACAGTAACAAAGACAGATCCTATGGTAGTGTGAATGTAATTGCCCTCCATAAACTCTTAAGAAGTGGGGCCTGGTGGTGGTGGGGATGCCTTTAATCCCAGCACTCGGGAGGCACAGGCAGGCGGATCTCTGTGAGTTCGAGGCCACCCTGGCCTACGGAGTGAGTTCCAGAACAGCCAAAGCTACAGAAAAACCCTGTCTGAAGAAAAAAAGAAGAAGAAAAAGTGGCACTATTAGGAGATGTGACTTTGTTGAAGAAGCGTGTCATTGTGGGGATGGGCCTTGAGAGTTCATATATGCTCACGCCGCACCCAAGGTCTCAGAACTTTCTGTTGTCTTCTAATCAAGGTGTAGCTAGCACCATGTCTGCCTGCAAGCCACCACGTCCCGTCATGGTGACAATGAGCTAAACCTCTAAAAGTGTAGGCTGCTACTTCAGTGAAATGTTTCCCATTATGCGAGCTGCCCTGGTCTCTTCACAGCACTGGAACAGTGACTAAGAGAGGGTCCTTGCTCAAATTAGCTACCTAGGGCAGTAGAAACACAGCTCACGTTAACAGAGGTTCTGGAGAGTGCTGGCCCACCAGGAATGGACAGTTCTCTTTCCCCTCTAGCTGTCCAGGCAGAAGCTTCAACACTACATTGAGTCTTCTGTTTCCTCATCCCACAAATGCCGCTGTCACCAAATTGGATATTTCTATCAATTCCCCTCAGCACTGTGGCCCTGAACCCTCATTTCCCATTGCGCCCCTTATCCATTTATTCAGGCCTTCCTCACCTGCTAATGTTACTTCATAACAAAGCTTCTAGTCTCTTCTCTGGGTTAGTCAATTGTCCAACCACTCTGTGTGCGGGATGCCAGGATCCTTCCAACAGTGATCCTTCTAGAATGTAAATGTAGTTTTAAGTGGCCTAAAATCTCCCAGGGGCTCCCTACAGTCTACGAATAAATCCTAAATTCTTCCGGCTGCTCTTAGAGATCTTTCACAGCCCCGACTGTTTGACTTGTGCTGTCTAATTTCTCCTCCAACCTTGCCAATATTCGGAGATTGACTCAGCCATTCCTTCACACGGTCCCGGCTTTATTTATCATTGTGCATTTAGTGCATGTTGGGGCTGGAGGCGGCGGTGCCTGTGGGCACGGAGTGTGCACGTGCCCCTAGTGTGAGGTCAGAGGACAACCAGCAGTTCTCTCCTTCCTTGTCGTGGGATCTCAAACTCAGGTCACTGCTGATGGAAACCCATCAAACTACTTCAAGATGACTCGCACTTCCAGAATAACTCTCTGACTGTGAATGAAAGAACGTCTTGAAAGCTGGCCATAGTATTCCAGGTCACCATGAGGTCTTTCTGGGCTTCATGTCAGCCTGTATGCCTTGCGTCCACCCAGGAGGTCTTTCGCCTCAGTCTCCTTGGAGAGTTTGTTGCTGTGTTTCCAAACTCAGTTTGCAAGCTTTAAAACTCAAGAGCAACCCTTCCGTCTTCCATGGTTGAGCTAAGAACATCTTCAGCTGTTCTTATGGCACCCTTGTTCTGTTACAGACTGCCGTGGTTTAGGTGTGAAGTGTCTGCCATAGACGGGCGTTTTGACGGCTTGCTCCCTAGGTAGGGCCTAATGGAACAAAGCTGGGTCATCAGGGGCATGCCTTTGAGGGGATATTGGAACTTCGCCCCCCCCTTCTAGCTGCCATAAAGTAAACAATATCACCTGCTACCTGCTGCAACTATGATGCACATAGTTGGCACATGCCCAAAGCAATAAGGCCAAGCAACCCCAGGCTGAAAACACAAGCCCAAATAACCCTTCCTTCCTCCTAAGTTGGTTCTTTCAAGGGTTTCATCAAAGCAATATTAACTGAGTAACACACGGAGCCTTCCACTTACGTGTCCGTCTTTGGCACAAGATGAGTTGGAAAGAGATCAGGTGTGTGGTTCATTCAACTTCATGTCCACAAGACCCAGCCCTTGTTTTGTGGCCTCTGAATGGATAGATTTACACAGAGACGGGGGCAGGAAGGACACAAAGCTCCTCCCTTGGGTCCCGGATAATTCCACTTATTTAGTCTTTCTCTTTTGGAGAACCCTGTCTATCCAAGACCTAGGAGTCTTGTAAAGGATGGGTGGGCCCTGTGTGTTTCTCATGCATCACGTTTCCACACACAGGCTTCTAGAGGAGAGGGTGAGAGGGTTTTCTTCTGGGGAAGAGGAAGGCTCATTGGGGTTTATTTCTTTTCTTTTCTTTTCTTTTTTTTCTTTTTCTTTCTTTCTTTTCTTTTCTTTTTTTTTTTTTTTGATTTTTGAGACAGGGTTTCTCCGTAGCTTTTGGTTCCTGTCCTGGAACTAGCTCTTGTAGACCAGGCTGGCCTACAACTCACAGAGACTGGGGTTTATTTCTGTTGGTTTGGTTTGACTTTTGTTGTTTTTGCCCTGGGGACCAAACCCAGGGTCTTACGCTTTCTAGACAAGTACGCTGCCTCTGGACTGTTGTCCCCAGCCCAAGGAGGAGAGTTTGGAGCATTCTGCCAATATCGCATGACACAGAGGTCCCTTAGATGAGTACCTAGGGCTGGACACGGTCTGCTCAGGTGTAGTCTCACAACAGGCTTCAGAGAAGCAGGGCAGAAGGCCATGCAGACTGTCTGGCGGGGAGCTGTGGGTCCCTGCCCATCAAGATCACCATCAAGATCCAACTGTAGGAACTCATTCTCTCTAAATGCTATCCCTTTCAGTTTGGAAGGCAGAAAATATATATATGGTTTAGTCTGAAGTTTTGCTCTACAAATCATTGTACTGTGTAGTGTCTCAAAGACATGGAAGTGCTAAAACATTCTAAATAAAAGGATGCTGTAGCATCCTGAACATTTATGTAAAATAGATTACAAAATGAGAGACCTGACGGTAGCTTTCCTGGAGTCTATGTGGGAGGTGGCAACAGCTCCGCATGAATGAGAGGCAATAAAGATGTTTGTTAGGCTTTGACAGGACAGGAGGAGGGTTTGGATGAGGGAGCTGTGGAGAAGCTTGATTTCTTTTATTACTCGTGAGTAAACTATTATTGGTGAGCAGAGTAAGCGAGCTAGGAAGAAACAGTTTGGAACTGGAAGCTGGAGCGCACAGAACATCTTTGTTGAAGTGGTAAGCTTATTTCTATGTGCGAATCCTTGGAAAGGGAGGTGCGTTCATTTACTCTGCAAGCTCACGACCCATCACTTTTCTAATATTTTTTTAAATTTTACTTAAGATTTTCATTATTGCCAGGCCGTGGTGGCACATGCCTTTAATCCCAGCACTTCATACCATGTGTATTGTAATTGCCACCGTGCACCTTACAAGGCTAAATAAGTATGCTTAATTTAGGACACACAGAACCAGGGTCCCAGTTTGGACCCTTGCCCTTCAAGGACTGAAGCATGCAGGGAAATACCCTTGACCTACAAAAGAAGGTCCATTCCTGGACCTCGCTCTGTAGACCAGGCTGGCCTCGAACTCACAGAGAACCGCTGGCCTCTGCCTCCTGAGTGCTGGGATTTAAGGCTTATACCACTATGACTTGCTCTTTTTTCTTTTTACACATTTTGATTTTTAAAATTTCAATTATATGTGTGTGTGTGTATTCATATGACTGCAGCTTCCCATAGAAGTCAGAAGAGAGTGTGAGCCCCTGGTTGTGAGCCCCCAGGAGGAATGCTGGGAAGTGAACTCTGGTCTCCTGAAGTAACAATAGCTCTTGATTGCTGAGTCATCTCTCTGGCTCTGAGAAGGACCCTTCTGACTGCCAGCTTGGGAGGTGGCTTCTTGGCACTGCCAGGATTTGAAGATGCAGAGAAGGGAATGAAATCAGACAGTACGCGATTTTGTGCAACCTTGGTGTTCTCAAGCTCTGCCGTCTCAGGAGGAGGCGAGCATCGGGAGGTGTTGAAAACAGAAGGGCAGAGAGATTCCGTTAAACAAGCTCTTCCCTGGCAGTCGCCTTTGAAAAGCCACAGCCTCTGCACCAGGATCCGCAATGTAAGAGGTAAAGAAGGGGCCCCTTGCCACCCAAGCGCACACGAGGTAGGAGGGCTTCAAATTAGCAGAGCAACCACCAGATCAAACGCCCTGTTCGATTTTATCTTCCCAAGCAATAAAACGTGAAGCACATTCTTTGGCAGCAGCGAGAAAGGCAGACTGTGGGCTTTCCATAATTCTTGGGAGTTTTATAGCATGTCAGTTATTATAGCTGCGCTTACCACAGAGCCTGTATCCCTGGAGCTGCAGCAGGCTGGGAGTGCAAAAGGGAAGGCCGGGTAGAATGGTAAAGCTCATGGCAGGGCATCGGGCATCTGGGCTCGTCTAACGTTATTAAGATCTCCTCAGTGAATGAACGCATGTTTAATATATAGCGCAGTTGGTCGAGTACTTTCTCAGCCCTGGGTTCAAGTCCCAGCATTGCATCCAATGGATGTGGTGGTACATGCCTGCCATGTAGTGGTGAAGACCTGAAGTTCAAGACCATCCTCCACCCACTAGATAGCAAGTTGGAGCCTAGGTGATGTTGAGACCCTGTTTTTATAAATAAAATAAATAAACAAATAGATAAGTATGTGTCTGAATTACAGCCCAGGATGCCTCTGGAAAACACGCCCTTGGCCTTGGGGATCTGTTTTAAGTGGAACCTGTTACAGTAGGGTCTCTGCTATGGCTGCTCTAGTGTGGTCCATGGTGTTTATGTTGACAGGGTTTGTTACCTGCCATTCAAATTATTATGCTTTCAAAAATACTTGGCACACGGGATTGTTTTCAGTCTCATAATTTCATAGCCATCTATCGAATAATTGTTTGTAGCTTGATGATCAACAGGGGCAATGCTGGGTTTTCTGGGTCCGGAGCACAAGTGGTCAGAAGAATGAAGGCAGAATAGCTGGGTGAGAGCGTTTTTGGTGCTGAAAGACCTGTATCCAAACCTCTGTCTTCAGGATGCCCAAGAGGCTGGGTTCAAAGATGGAAGAGCAGTTGCCATGAGAAGTAGAAAGGGCCCTGCAGAAGATGGGCCTGGGCCATTCATTCTCACGCCTGTTGTTGTCACAGCATTGAGTACAAGGCTAATCTCTAAACCCAACCCAGAGGGCTGGGTCCCAAGCACTAAACTGAATAGCAGGAGTCCTGACCTAGAATGCTGGCCGGTAGGTCGCGTTATCAGAACAAAACATTGCCTTCGTTGGAGACGCCAGCTTCTCTTTGCAGGCTTTAATCCAATTCTGCCCTAACTCCTGGAACCAGAAGGCTGGAGAGGGGCGTGGTTACAGATGCGCTGTGTGAAAACTCTTCCCAGAGTAGCTGCTTTGCTTTGGACTCACCCAGGCACGTGCTTGTAAGGCCTCACCCCCATTCTGAAAATAAAGCTGTTTTAACGTGCTTTCTATTGCTAAGATAAAAGGTCACGGCCTCAAGTCACCTGGAGGCCGGAGCCGAAAAAGAACCGAGGGAGGAATGTTGCTCACCAGCTTGCTCCCTGTATAGATTGCTCAACCTATTTTCTTACAATACCCAGGAGCACATGCTTCGGGGAATACCTCCCACAGGGTGGAGGTGGGGGTGGGGGTAGCTGGGTCTTCCTCTAGCCATTAGCAGTCAAGAAAACAACCCCACAGGCTTGCCTCCAGGCCATCTGATGGAGGCCTGGGCTCAGTTGAGGCTTGCCTCCAGGCCATCTGATGGAGGCCTGGGCTCAGTTGAGGCTTGCCTCCAGGCCATCTGATGGAGGCCTGGGCTCAGTTGAGGTTCCTCTTTCCGTCTGACTCCTGGTTGTGTGAAGATGACAGAACATTAACCAGGACGTAACCTCAGTAAATTACTTGGTTCTCTGGGGTGAACGTCAGTGGGATCATACTTTGGTTTGTCATTGGGGCCTTAGAGGATGGAAACAGATGTTGATAATGTTTCTCTAGGGAAGGAATTCTCAAAATAATATGGTGTCCAGAGAACCTAAGCTCCATGATTGTATATATGGCCATAGAGCAAGAAGGAGGAATTTCCGAGAATTTTAAGCTGGCACCTGAGCCTCTGAAAAGCAAATTCTTGCTTGCTGTGAAATGGTGGGTATTTTTAATACCCCTCAATTCCTTAGAAAGCACTTGTGTCAGATCCTCTGGGACAACAGAGTTACCTTCCTAATGCTGTGACAAAACCCATGGCCAACAATAACTCACGGAACGAATAGTTCTATTACGGCTCAGGGATAGGAGCCTGTCATGGCGAAAGCACAAGTGAGTGACAAACAGGGAGGCAGGAACAGGAGGCTGTTCCTGCCTCCCCCCTCCCCACATACACACACACACACACACACACACACACACACACAGAGAGAGAGAGAGAGAGAGAGAGACAGAGAAAGAGAGAGAGAGAGAGAGAGAGAGAGAGAGAGAGAGAGAGAGAGAGATGGAAGCTGGGAGTGTCTATAAATTCTCAAAACCCACCTCCAGTGATGTGCTTCCTCCTAAACCTCCTCAGACAGCACCACCATCTGGGGACCTATTGTCCAAATGCCTGTGTGTCATACCCCTTGGGCAAAAGACCCTCTCACAGGGGTCACATATCAGGTAGCCTACACATCAGATGTTACATTACAAGTCAACATGACAGTTACGAAGTAGCAACGAAAGTAACGTCATAGTGGGGGTCACCTTGCCATGAGGGACTGTATCAAAGGGCTGCAGCATTTGGAAGGCTGAGAACACTGCTACAGGGACTAATCTCACTGAAACCACCGCAGAAAGGAAGCATAGTATGCCCCGCTCTTGTATTTCTGACTCTCTGTGAGGTAGGCTCTCTGTGCACATCTTCCAGTCAAGCCAACCGGCTCCATGAGCTAGCACTGCTCAGTGTTTGCTCATCTGTAAACCCCATATGCTTCCCTGCTGGCCAGGTGCCTTTCTGAGGCCCCTCTATGTCAGTCAGGCTCCAGAGCCTGCCTAAAACCCAAGCTAAAGGAATGTGGCCCGTTAGGTTTCAAGTTAAGCTAGCTCCACATAGCACCCTCCTTGACAAGGGAAAAAGCCTCGTGAATGAGAGGGGAGGAGAGACTGCTGTCTTGGGTTTGTCCATAGGGGGAATATGCTAGAAGCCCACATATTCTCGGGGATAGCACTTCAAGGTCCTCCTGACCACTTGATTACCTGACCAAGGATGAAGATACTGATGCCCAACTGTTACTTCTCCCGAAGAAGATGCCAGGACTAGGCATGGCCTTGCAGGGTGAACCACACCCCAACCTTCCTGTTTTCTAGCTTCTGTATCGAGGGTTTTTCTGTGGAAGGTGCATGAGCAGTCAGTCCCACTGTGGCTAGACCCGACTGCCTGTCTGAACTGACTAAAATAGAATGTGACCTCAAATAGGTCTCAGCCACCCGCTTGCTCCATCTTCACCGTCACACGTCCAAGGTTGCTCTGCAGAGAGGGGACCAGCACAGGGATCTGTTGACATCACGGAGCTATTTTTCTTCTCATTCTCCTACTGTTAAAGTTCTGGGTATCACTGCTCTGATCCCAGATGATTTAACAAAAGCCACACCCATGAGTCATGAGCAGTTAGGGTGCCAAGACCTCTCCGGGGCCCATAGCAGAGACTTTGGGGGCCTTCGTGAGCTTGGGAAGTTTTCACAGAATTGACAGGTTCCAGACTTGGGTCTCCAGAAGGGCTGGGGCCAGGGACAGTCCAGCCAGGAAGGCAGGATTAAAACATGGCAAGGTCTTTGCCAAGGACATGCTAATAGCTCCTATCTGTCACCCAGGGAAGTGATGTCTGGGAAGAGATAATTGACTTCTTTTCGTGTCCGGATGAAGTTTTAAAATGCCACATTTCCTAAGTGACAGGCTTTGCCTTGGGACAGCGGCACCATACAGGAGGGAAATGCACATTCAAGCTTCATCCCGTAGTGGGGCTGGAGTCTAGCTTAGACCCACAAGGTTTTTTTCCCATCATTTGGGCCCCAAATTCCATTTGTCTTTACAATTTGCCCCAGAAAATGCTGAAATTCCAGTCCATGAATTTCTGTTACTTATATTTGCAGGATTTAGAAAATGTGCTTATACATTCTGTCCATTTTTATTACCACGCTAATAAGAGATATTTAAACGGCATGCAATGAGTGACAGGATTTTGCCCAGGCTACCTATAAGGTAGATAAATTGGGCAGGGGTCGGGGAGAGACTCACTTTGTAGACCAAGCTGTCCTCAGACTTATAGAGGTCAGCCTGTCTCTGCCTCCTGAGTGCTGGGATTAAAGGTGTGTACCATCACCACCCAGCCTAGCTTGGTTTTCTAACAATAGATTTTTGCCCCTGTCTTGCCCTAAGCACCTTATGTGGAAGGGGGCTTAACACAGCATCTTACCACACAATCAGCAGTCAATAGCTGATTATAGATTGAAATTAGAAGGTGTTCCCAGGAAGACCACACTTGGAATGTGGCCATAACACAGGCACACAGGCATGGGAGCAGCTAGGAGACATGCAGCTGACAGAGCACATACAAGGATGCCCCTTTATGCTCCAGCACCTCCCGGACTCCCCTCTTCCTACCAGATCAGTATTCCCCCTGCTCAGCTTGCAGTCCACATAGCATATAAAATCCCGCTGTATTAGTCAGGGGCTCTTTCTTTGCTGAGACGATCAAAGCCCGATTCTAAGGGACTTTGTCACCAGAAAATGACACCGATTGGCTTGCATGCCTGTCAACCAGAGAGAGGACTGACGGAGCAGAGAGGCACAGAGGGCTACCACATGCCTGGCTTCCTGAGGAAAGACCTAGGAGCTGCGTACAGGGAGGTGGGCGTCATTGTCACACATGTGTAAGCCAGGCATGTCTACTGCCACCTACATAGGTAGCCCCTGGTTGGTGAAGGACTTTCTATGGGGCTTGTCTAGTTAGGGTGGAGGCATGAGGAGAGGAGGTAAAGCAGTCAGGAATGCTCACACAGAGCAAGACATTTGCAGGGTCTCCTGCCGTCCACGTGGCTACCATTTCCTTCCTGCTAAGAAGCCAGAGAGAGAGCTGAAGGGCTGGAGCTGCCCTGGATAACTCACTCAGGGCCAGAAATCAGAGAGCTGCTTCCTGAGCCTGTCTTTCTGTGATTTGTCGCTGCTTCCCCTTCGTCAACACGGGATTTCCCCCGTTCAAAGAGGTTGATGCAAACCAGCCGCATTTTCTGGAAACCCCCTGAAAGCCCAGGACAAGCTGAGCCCTGGGTGATGAAACTGAGGTTGACAGCGGCTGCAACGACTGCCGGCATTTGTCAACGCTTGGCGGGGCTCTTTGCGGCTCACAGCTGATGGGTTCCTGTTGGCTGTGTGTGTATGAGGGGCATGTTTGCCATCACTGGCCAATCAGACAGCTTCCATATCAACGGATCGGGATATGCTGGAGACATAGAAACCGTGGCTGCTTTTTCCTCTTCTCCACCTAACGTTGCAGACACGGAGGGCTCCCGAGGCCTGGGGGAAGCGGATAGGGCCTGAGCAGACATATAGGTCTAACCAGGGTCTGCATCAGTTCAAGTTTACCTACTGTCGCCTCCATTAACAGTGTCACCCACCCCCTATGGCAGAGCAGGAAGCCAAGCCTCAGAGAGGTTAAGCGAGGGGCTGGAGACACGACAGAAAATGGCTCAGCAGTTAGGAGCACCAGGGGCTTCTGCAGAGGACCCAGGCTTGATTCCCACCTGCATGGCTGCTCACCCAAAGCTGTATGTCCACTCCCAGGGGGATCCTATGCCTCCTTCTGACCTCAGAGGTCACCAGGCACTCACGTGCCATACATGCAAGCAAAACACCCATTCATATAAAATAAATAAAATTGAAGGAAATGTTTATCAGTCGGGTATAGACTAGGGCAGTGGTGACCAACCTTCCTCATGCTGCCACCCTTTACAGCTCCCCATGTCGTGGTGACCCCCTCCCCCAACCATACAATTATTATTATTATTGTTTTTTTGAGACAGGGTTTCTCTGTAGGTCTGGAGCCTGTCCTGGAACTCGCTCTTGTAGACCAGGCTGGTGTTATACAATTATTTTTGTTGCTACTTCATAACTAACTGTGCCACTATTATGAATCTTAATGTAAATAAATATCTTTGGAGATAGAGACTTGTCAAAGGGGTCACGACCCCCACGTTGAGAACCGCTAGTCTAGACAGACACTATAGCTGCCTGGTTGTCCCTACAGATATGTCTGCGATGTGACCTTGTATAAGTCTCTTACTTTTTCCTAGTCCCTGGTCTTCCCTCGGGAGGCTAGGAAATCTGAATCGCTACCCTCAGAACTGTGTGGTACGTAGAGTAGGCGCTGAGTAAAATAACCTGTGATTTTCCTGTTACACTGCTTCAGAGAGTGAGTCGCCAAGAAACACAGCAGGCTGGAGACACAAGCATCCTTTCTAAACAGCCCTGGGAAAGCTGGCTTCCCTTTTCCTCCAGGGTCGGGCTCCTCACCACCCCGATGCCCCCCCACTCCCTACCCCTCCACCGTCTGGGCCCATGACCAGGACACAAGATCCTCACGGGGATAGTCAGCTGGGAGCTTTCGGCGCATTTGCCCTCATTGGTCTAAATTAGACGGACTGGTGGCTATTTGGGAAAAAAAAATAGCGGCATTCTTCATGGCTTTCCCCCCATCAAAACACGTCTGTTTCGTTCCCTTGTAAAGGGCCTCCGTGAGTCATTCACAGGCACAAAGCCGCCTCAGTCTGCAACTTCCTTGGGGACCCAGCTTCAATAGTGTGGGTGCACAGGGTCTTTTGAGATCTGAAAACGGGCCTCGGAGATGCCCGGGCGCACCTGAGAGCAGCTGCTGTCTGGACGGCCAGATTCCAAAGAGCTCAGAGCTGCCGGCATCCGTTCCTCACAGGTGTGGTCCTGCAGAGAAGCCCATTAAAGTACTCTGCTTGTTCCGTCTGGTAAGACGCAATGTGCCTCCCCGGGCTAGCCCGCTGCTGGAGCGTCTGGCTGTCAAAAGGGACTCTGGCCCTGACTCTTTTGGGGGGCAACTCTCCAGCTCAGTCCACAAGAGATCAACAAAGACACCTAAGCAGAGGGGATGGCAGGAGAGAGTGAACTGTAGCCAGTCTCCATAGCCTTCAATACCCTCACACTGTGTATCTCTCTATCAGGCCTCCAGTTGTGGGCTCCCTGGTATCCCCGGCCCACCCTCCAGGCAATCAGGCATCATTGGGGAGAGCCCAGAGGTCAGAGCTGGGTGTAGGCTCGCCTCACCTGCCTTGTGATCAGACTTAGTTGAGTCTCTTTTCCTTGTTTTAATTTCATCTGAGGACGGAAGGGCCTCCTACATGGAAAGCACAGACCCTCGTCTGGCACAGAAAATGCCAGGCTGTAACACCCCCCTCACCCCCTCATCCCTCACCCCCGCCAGAACTCCTTCCTCCTCTTCCCAGCAATGCCAACCCATCCTCTGCTCCCGAAATTCATGTGCTTGCTGGATAGTGTGTGTCGACTTGACACAAGCCTGAATCATCTGAGAAGAGGGAGCCTCAGTTGAGAAAATGCCTCCATAAGATCGAGCTGTATGCAAGCCTGTAGGGCATTTTCTTAATTAGTGATTCATGGGGGAGGGCACAGAACACTGTGGGTGGTGCCATCCCTGGGCTGGTGGTCCTGGGTTCTACAAGAAAGCAGACGGAGCAAATCCCGGGAGTCCCAGGAGCAAGCCAGTAAACAGCATCCCCCCCCCCCCCCCCCCCCCCGCATGGCTTCTGCTTCAGCTCCTGCCTCCAGGTTCCTGCACTTCTTGAGTTCCTGTCCTGACTTCCTCCAGTGATGAGCAGTGAGATGAAAACCCTTTCCTCCCCCACTTGCTCTGGTCATGGTGTTTCCTCACAGCAGCAGTGACCCTGATTAGAACAGTGTGTGGCTTCATCTCCCTAAAACGCTTAGGACAAGAACATAAGCTTCCGTGAATAGCTTATGATACCTTCCATGCTCTGACTCCCTTGCTCATTCATTCATTCATTCATTCATTCACTTACACATTTGTTCACAACACCATAGAACACAGTGAGAACATTGTGCTGCAGGTGCTATGTTCACCCAGGGCAACAGAGCTATGCAAAGTCCCTGTCTTCACCCCACAGCACAGAGATGGCATTGCTAAAGGATGCAATGTTCTTAGTGGGATGGGAGGAGGGAGCAGGTGATGACAGGCAAAAGTGATCTGGATGGAGGCTGAGCCAGGATCCCAGGGACCTCCTAGAGCATCCTACAGTTCTAGGGATGCCCATTGGCTCCCTCAGTCTCCAAATCTCATCAGGGCTAAAGCATTGTTCCCCACATGACCTGTGCACTCTACATGGCCAAGCGTCTTCCCTGCCCACTCCTGCTGGCTCTTCCAGCCTCTCTGACCCCTGCACACTCCTCCACGCCCTGATCCTCTGATGATCGCTACCCGCTAGTGCCATTCATTGCTTACATTCTCATCTATGTTTCTGTTGCTCCTTTGTCTGTCTCCATCAGACTGTGAAGTCTCTGGAGGGAAGGGACGGTCTCGTTGGTGTCTGAATCCTGGGAGCTGCATGGGCTGTCGTGAGCAGCATTCTCTTCTCAGGAACCAATGGCCCAATGGCTGGGTATTCTGGGAGTACCAGGCTTGTTCACTGATGGTTATCCAACTTGTTCTGGCTACGTATATACTCTTTTGTTTTGTTTTGTTTGTTTTGTTTTTTTGAGACAGGGTTTCTCTGTAGCTCTGGAGCCTGTCCTGGAACTAGCTCTTGTAGACCAGGCTGGCCTTGAACTGACAGAGATCTGCTTGCCTCTGCCTCCCCAGTGCTGGGATTAAAGGTGTGTGCCACCCCCACCCAGTTTACATATATACTCATAAAGAGCAATTCAATCCAGCCTTGGACTCAGTTTCTGTTAATTTCTCTGGGTCACTCTTTTAAAATGCAGCATGCTGGGGCATTGCTGATAGGATTGACCAGTGTAATATTCAAATTCTTCAGCAGTTGGGAGCTATCTTAGTTAGGTTTCTATTGCTATGAAGAGACACCATGACCATGGCAACTCCTATAAAGGAAAACATTCAATGGGGGTGGCTTACATTTTCAGAGGTTTACTTCATTATCACCATGGTGTGACATGGTGGTGTGCACTCAGATATGGTGCTGGAGAAGCAGCCCGGTGTCCTACGTCTTTACTTGAAGGCAACGGGAAGTGGTCTGTCTCACTAGGTGTAGCTTGAGCATAGGAGACCTCAAAGCCCACCCCCACAGTGACACACTTCCTTCAACAAGGCCACACTTACTCCAACAAGGTCACATCTTCCATGAGTGTCACTCCCTTTGGGAATCATTTCTTTTTCAAACCACCAAAGGAGGCCTAGCTACCACCACTGACTGGCAAGCCTATCCTTAAACACTTACTTTAACTTCGAATGTGCACTTGCTCCTCCCGTCAGTGCACTATCACAACAGTAGAAGATGAACTAAAGTTAACTGAGACGCTGTTTTCTTCTCATGAGCAGCCATTGCACTGCTTCTCCCTCTGACACTCCAGTGTGCGAGTAGTCGGGGACCACTTTCTTCTCATCCCTACAAGGGACTCTTCTCTGCTGACGACATTCAGATGAGCAAGTGTACATCTGAAATTCAAATACATGCTGAAGAACAGGATAAATAAAATTTTTTGTTTTTGTCGAGGAGCTCAGTTCAATTCCCAGCTGTCCCAAGGCAGCTCACAGATGTCTGTCACTGCCAAGGGATTGGATGTGCTTCTCTGGCCTCCACAGGCATCAGACACACACATGGTACACATACATGCAGGCAGGACACTCAAACGAAGTGATCTTTGTCTTAAAAAGCAAAAGAAAAGCAAGGCAATAAGCAGTTTCTAGCTCACATTTGTGTCCCCATTTTGTAGTGAGGAAGCAGACTCAGGGAAGAACCTTGGCTCAGCCAGTGTCCAAATGCCTGCTGCCATAACTGGCCCAGTGCATGCCATGCCCAGCCCAGCGCAGAGGATGCCCTGGGCTATTGCTCTGCCACACATCTCTTGGGAGCATCTGCATGAGGGTGGCTCTGAAGCTCACCCTCCCCAATGCTGAATTAAGAGCTCCAAGATGGATCGAGGTTCCATTTACCTATGGCAGCTTTTTAATTAGTTTCCATTTTTGAAAAATGCTCGTGGCAGTTTGGATCATTATCGTGACATGATTCTTCAGAGCGCTTCCTTTTTAAAGGAAGGCCTGTCAAAGGAAAGGGCCTGAAAAGATGAGTCTGAATGTCACCAGCAGAGGAGAGTCCCTCGGAAGGATGGAAAGGAAGTGGTCCCTGATTGTGAGTGATCGGGATTGTCAAATGGAGAAACAGCGCCATGACCTTTTGCCATAACCTTCTAGGGGAAGAACACGGTTGTCTTAGTCACTTTCTGTTGCTGTGATAAGACACTGACCAAAAACAACTCAGGGAGGAAAGGATTCACTTCGGTTCACAGTTCAGTCCCTCTTGAAGGGACGTCAGGACAGGAACTCATGGCAGGAACCTGGGGAGGCACTGATGTGGAGACCATGGGGGGCGGCTACTTCTGGGTTGCTCCCCCTGGATTGCTCAGTTTGCTTTCTCATATGCTCCAGGACCCAGGGTTGCCACTGTGAGCCCTCCAAGATCAATCATGAGCCAAGCAAATGCCCACAGACTTGTCAGAGGCAGTCTGTTGGAGACACTTTCTTAGTTGAGGTTCCGCTTCCCAGATAACTCTAGCTTATGCCAAGTTGACAAAAAAAGAAAAAAGAAAAAACCAACCAGAACAATTGACTCCTGTCAACTTGACACATACTACTATTAAACCATAACTTTTCCTTTCTTGTTTATCCCCTAGTTCATATTAATATTAATATCACAATATAAAATATAGAGAACATAATAACATAAATAACTTCAAAAGTTCCATCATCTTTAATTTTCATCATTTAAAAGTCCAAAGTCTCTGGCCAAGATCAAAAACACTGATGACAGTTTATGCTGGAGAGGATATGGGATAAAGAGAACATTTCTGTATTGCTGGTGGGAGTGCAAACTTGTACAGCTCCTTTGGAAATCAGTATGGTGATTTCTCAGAAAATTAGGAAACAATCTACCTCAAGACCTAGCAATAGCGCTATTAGGTATAGACCTAAAAGACACTTAATGATACCACAAGGACATGTGCTCAACCATGTTCATAGCAACATTATTCATAACAGTCAGAACCTGGAAACAACCTAGATGCCCCTCAGCTGAGGAATTGATAAAGAAAATGTGGTACATTTTCACAATGGACACGTTGAAATTTGCAGGCAAATGGATGGATCTAGAAAAAAAAACATGCTGAGTGAGGTAACCCAGACCCAGAAGGACAAATATAATACGCATTCACTCATAAGTGGCTTTTAGACATACAGCAAAGGAAAACCAGCCTACAGTCCACAACCCCAGAGAAACTAGACAACAAAAAGGGCACTAAGAGAGACACACCTGGATCTACATTGGAAGGTGAAAGAGACAAGATTTCCTGAGTAGATCGGGAGTGTGGGGGCATGGGAAAGGGTAGAAGAGAAGAGGGGAGGAAGGGAAGAGAGTGGAGAAAAATGTATAGCTTAATAAAAAAAAAACAAACAAACAAAGTCCAAAGTCCTTCTGAAAAGAAATCCAAACATCTTTTTAAAAATTCAAGGTCTCTTAGGCTGGTAAGATGGCTCAGAGTTTAAGAGCACTGGCTGCTCTTTCAGAGGTCCCGAGTTCAATCCCCAGTAACCACATGGTGGCTCCCAACCATCTTTAGTGAGATCTGGTGCCCTTTTCTGGCCTGCAGGCACCAGAACACTGTATACATAAAAAATAATTCAAAAAAAAGAAAAATTCAAGATCTCTTAACTGTGGGCTCCTTTAAAACAAGAAAATAAGTTAATATTTAGAACATTTTAATATCTTTTTGTTTCGAGAGGGAAGAATCAGGGCATAGTCACAGTCTAAACAAAGCGAAACCAAACTCCATCCAGCCGAACAAATGACTCAGTCCCCAGTCCCCAGTCCCTGAGACTCATGACATCCTGGATTCCACAGCCCACTTTTCAGGCTCTGCCTTTTATAGCACACATCGCTTAACTGATGGGCTTAGTCCAGCTCCACTCTGCAGCCACCACTACCCTTGGCAGTGGTCTGCCATCCCGCCATCTCCAACAGACTGGGGGCTTCCCAGGCTGCACCTTTACCCATAGCTTCCTGCCTCTCTTAAGGGACTCTGACTCTGCCACGTGGTGCAAGCTCCAGCCTCCCTCCATGACCCCATCACAGCTGAGATGGCATCTTTACCAATGACTTCTGGCTTCTGATGGTGCCAAGTCTCAGCTGTTCTCCGTGACCCTCTGGACCACAGCTGTGGTGTGCTGATCTTAAGTAAGCACTCCCAGATGTCACCTGAATGATACTGGTCTCTTTAGTCACCACTAATCTCTCAGTTCCAGCTAACTGGCTTCTATTTCCCCAGTAAAGCAAAGGTTTCATTGAAGTGGCACCGCTGGCTCCTTGTCAGCTCCAGCTGACTCAGCTCCAACTGACCGGGCACCACAGAGTCTTAAGCCAGATACATCATACACACTGCCCTGATAGCCTGTAAGGGATTCTCACATTTCCTCTGAAACTCCACAAACCAGGCCCCCATGGTCTGCATTACCTCAGACCATGCATTACAGGACAGCTTACCAAGCCTCACACTCTACTCAATGGCTCTTCTAGCCATATATACATTTGTTATTAATGTAATATGTGTGATAGAATCCCTGTCTGTCCAGGTTGCTGTTGATCTTTTTTTTTTTTTATCAACTTGATACAAACGAAAGTCATCCGAGAAGAGGGAATGGCAACTGAAAACATGTCCCCATCAGATTGCCTATGGACAAGGCTGTCGAGCATTTTCTTGATAGACAGTTGATGAGGTTGGTCCTGGGGTATATACAAAGGCAAACTGAGCAATCCAGGGGGAGCAAGCCAGTAAGTGGCGTTCCTCCAGCAAACCCCCAGGCTCTTGCCTTGAGTTGATGGTCTCACGTCCCTTCCAGATGGGCAATAAATACTTTTCTCCCCACATTTCTTTGGGCCAGTGCTTTATCACACCAAGAGGAAAGTAACTAAGACAGAAATTGGTACCAGGAGTGGGGTATTGTTACATACCCGTGTTTGGGGAAGGATTGTGAAAGGAATCTGGAATTTGGGGTTAGAAAAGCCATTGGGTAGTTCATGAGGCTTGGTAATCTGTTCTGGGGGAGCTTGGGAGAGAATGTGGAGAGCAACGTAGATGGTGAAGGCCTGGCTGGTGGAGTCTCAGAGGGAAGTCTGAGAGTCACTTAAAGACTCTATGGCGGTTTGTATGATGTGTTCGAAACATCTCAGTGCTGAGGTGGAGAAACCCTGGGCTGAGACTCTTCACTGACTGAGGTTGGATTATATGACCACAGCTGTTTCACATGAGTGTCTTAGCAGAACTCTGGGGTTGGGACCTCTCAGTGTTTCTGCCTTTTGCTATAAGGAAAAAAAATGGCCCTATAGGGGGCTGGAGAAATGGCTCAGCGGTTAAGAGCACTGACTGCTCTTCCAGAGGACCCCGGTTCAATTCCCAGCACCCACATGGCAGCTCACAACTGTTTGAAAATCCAATTCCAGGGGATCTGATACCTTCACACCAATGCACATAAATTAAAAGATATATAAATCATAAAATTAAAAAAATGGCCCTGTAGGGTCTGTGAGAGGGCCCAGAGACAAATCAAATGTGCTCTCTGCACACACCTTACACTTGCGTTCCATCTTCAGGACCACATGGTGGAAGGAGAGAACTGACTCCTGAAATGACCTCTACATATGTTGTACTACATGTGTGTATACATGTACATATACACATACAGCTACTACTACTACTAATAGCTATGTTAGTATTCAAGCATCTGTACTGGCCTGAGCTTGGGTACGCACCCTGAGAAGCAGTGACTAAGAACATCTCCTGTGCACATTCACTACGTTCCCCTGTAAGAGGACCCTGCCCCTCCCATCTCTCCCTCTTTCTCTCTGTCTCTGTCTGTCTGTCTCTCTCTCTTCTGCCACTCCTGTCCCCAGAGGCTGGTCTTCTCTCTCCCCCCTTTTCCCATTCACTTCCCCCAATAAAAACCCCTCCCCCTGAGCGCTGTTGCATGGCGTCTTTCTCTCACATGCTGCTTTTTAAAATTACAACAAGTAATAATAACAAAATAATTTTTAAAAACATTTATTTATTCATGTATAAGAATGCCCTATTTGTGTGTATGCCTGCAGGACTGAAAAGGGCATCCCATCCCATTACGGATGAATGTGACTCTCTATATGGTTATTGGGAATTGAACTTAGGACCTCTGGAAGGGTAGCCAGTGCTCCTAAATGCTGAGCCATCTCTCCAACTTCCTAAAATAAATTTTTAAATGGCCTTGCAAACTCAGAGGTAGGGAGAGGGTGTTCATTTGATAATTCTTATAGCTAATTATAATAACAATCATATCTTTTAAATTTAATACCTGAGACACGTATTGTGACTCACGCCTTTAATCCTAGCGCTTGAAAGGCAGAGACAGGCCATCCTCTGTGAATTCCAGGCCAGCCTGGTTTACAGAGTAAGTTCCAGGATAGTCAAGGCTGCATAGAAAGAACCTGTCTCACAAAAAGTGTTAACTATTGAGAAAGGGTCAGGATGTACCTCAGTGGAGGGCACGCTAAGCATACTTGTAGCCCTGACCTCAATCCTCAGCATAGATTGGGCATAGTGGCACATGGCTGTAGTCCTAAAACTCAGAAGGTAGAGACAGGAGGATCAGAAGTTTAAGGTCATCTTTGACTAAATTGAGAACTCAAGGCCAGTCTGGGTTACATGAGAACCTGTCTCAAAAAAGAAAAAAAAAAGAATTAATTAGAAAGTACTTTTTGTTGTTGTTTTATTTTTTTAGTTTTATTTTATTTTATTTTGAGATGGGGCTTCTCTATGTAGCCCTGGCTTTCCTGGAACTCCACTGTAGACCAGGCTGGCCTCGAACTCACAGAGATCCGCCTGCCTCTGCCTCCCGAGTGCTGGCATTAAAGGCATGTGCCAGCACACCGGGCATGATGTACTTCTTGTGCAGCTTTGATCCTGTGAAGAGGAACCGAGAAATCGTACAAGTTAGGGCTAGTAAACCCATGTCATTTGATGCTTGCCACCTGCTTCTCCGGTCCAAACTGCAGAAAACCTTCAACTCAGAGGCCACCAACCAGTGACTGGTGAATTCTTTTTATCCTCCTAGTTCCCCGGCTGGCTTGTGAAAGCACTGCCGAGCTGCAGCTCAGAACCTGGGCTCGTCACCGCAGTCCCAGGCTTCCTAAACTCTGCGGCAGCGCCTGGAAGTCATTTAACATCTGTCACCCAGAGAGGGTGGAAGTGCTAGGTCCCAGAATTCAGTGTGCGGCCTTATTTAGAAATAAGATCTCAGCTCAAGTGACGCCTCTTCTCCAATAGCACCTGTGTCCTAGGAAGGGAAATTTGCCATTCTTCTTTTTCAGTTTCGAAAGCAGTTACAAGTAAGGCCTTTGAAAAATCAGCTTTTTATGTTATGTGTGAATATGATGATGATGGTGTGTGTGTGTGCACACATGCGTACGGGCATGTGTGTGTGTTTGAGAGAGAGAGAGGGGGGAGGGTCTTTGGATGATGATGTTATGTGTGTGTGTGCACACATATGCGTACGGGCATGTGTGTGTATTTGAGAGAGAGAGAGAGGGGAGGGTCTTTGGATGATGATGTTATGTGTGTGTGTGCACACATATGTGTACGGGCATGTGTGTGTGTATGTGACAGAGAGAGGGGAGGGTCTTTGGATGATGATGTTATGTGTGTGTGTGCACACATATGCGTACGGGCATGTGTGTGTGTTTGAGAGAGAGAGAGGGGAGGGTCTTTGGATGATGATGTTATGTGTGTGTGTGCACACATATGCGTACGGGCATGTGTGTGTGTTTGAGAGAGAGAGAGAGGGGAGGGTCTTTGGATGATGATGTTATGTGTGTGTGTGCACACATATGCGTACGGGCATATGTGTGTATGTGACAGAGAGAGGGGAGGGTCTTTGGATGATGATGTTATGTGTGTGTGTGCACACATATGTGTACGGGCATGTGTGTGTGTTTGAGAGAGAGGGGAGGGTCTTTGGATGATGATGTTATGTGTGTGTGTGCACACATATGTGTACGGGCATGTGTGTGTGTTTGAGAGAGAGGGGAGGGTCTTTGGATGATGATGGTGTGTGTGTGCACACATATGCATACGGGCATGTGTGTGTGTGTTTGAGAGAGAGGGGTCTTTGGATGATGATGGTGTGTGTGTGTGCACACATATGCATATGTGCATGTGTGTTGTGTGTGTGTGAAAGAGAGAGAGAGAGGGTCTTTGGAGCTAGGCTGGTGGCCAGCATTCCCAGTGACCCCCCTGTCTCCACCCACCACAGTGCTGAGTGTACAGGGGCTTGTAGTCACCCCTGACTTCTTATGCTGGTGCTGGGATAAGAACTTGGGTCCTTAGCTTCCAGCAAATGCTTTTATCCCCCGTTCAAGGACATTGGTTTCATCTTAAGAAATTTAGACACAGAGGCAAGTATGCATAGAAAGAGGAAGACACAGGAAGATGGCTACCCACAAGACAAGGACAGAGGCTTGGGCGAGGTTCAGTCTCCGAGCCCCATCCACACCTTGATCTTGGCTTTTAGCATCTCGAATGCCAAGATGATCAATTTCCAGGTGAGCCACCCTGTTAAGTGTTCCCCTTTTTTACAACAGCCCCGGGAAGTGAAGAAGACATTGATGGATGGTGTAGTCACCTTAAACAAGCAGTTGTTATCGGGTGTGCTGCCTTATGAGACAGTCTCATGTACCCTAGGCCGGACTGACGATAAACATGATCTTGGGCTTCTGATCCTACAGCCTCCAAATCTAGCATCACAGGCATACCCTCTTTTATGTGGCTCTGGAACTTGGGGCTAAGCAATGAGGACACCAGCATCTAGCCACTTCCTACAAGTGTGGCTACCAGAGAAGCCGCGGTGAGAACGGGGCCTCTTGACTCACAGCTCAGTGCTCAGTGCCAATGTGGATCGATACCTCCTTACTGATAGCTCCGGGGTGGTAATGATTCTTAATGTGATGGAATCTAGAATCACCTAGACGATAAACCTGTGGGCACATCTGTGAAGGAATTTGCGGATTGAGCTAATTCAACTGGAAAGACTCGCCCTAAGTGTGGGTAGCAACCCTTCCGTAGGCCAGGGTCCTGGTCTGCATGAAAAGGAGAAAACAGTCAGACAGTGGTGGCATTTGCCTTTCCCAGCACTCGGGAAGCAGAGGCAGGTGGATCTCTGTGAGTTCGAGGCCAGCCTGGTCTACAGAGTGAGTTCCCAGTACAGCCAGGGCTGTGTTTGTTAGCATCCAGGTACACCTGGCCCCATCTCTTGGGGACCTGGCAGAGTGTGTCACCCCTGCGTGCTTGGCCGGCACCCTGTCCCTTTAAAAGGCGGAACTCTGCCTATTTCTTCCTCTTCTTTCTCTTCTCTCTGCATCTCTCTCTTTCTCCCTCTTCTCTCTCTCTTTCTCTTTCCACGAGGCCGCTCTGTGCTCCCTTTCGCTCTCCCCTCTTCCTTCCCTTCCCCCAATGAAACTTCCCACCTGTTTTGGGGGCACTTGCCCCTTGCCCACCGGAGTTTGGACCCACCCACAAAGGTCCGATTGACAGGAAGGAGAAAGCAGCTTGAACACCCGCATCCGTCTACTTCTGCTTCCCGACTGCAGAACAGATTTGAACAGATTCGTGGATATCTAAGCAGTCTTGGTTGAGGTTCAGCCCTTGGTTGACCCCCTCAGCTCAGCACACACACCCTTCCCCATGTCTGTCCTGCAATCTGTCGGTGCCATTGGAGAAAGACTCCTTCTCTGGCTACTGTCAGGGTCCCAGCCCTTTCCTTTTCCCAGCGTGAGATTCCTGGTGGAAATTCCAGGACTCTGATAGCTGAAGGGAGGGGCACACGAGTCTGCCTTTGGCCACAGCTTCTTCCTGCTGATCTGATGGCCTCACAGGAGTTTGCACCCCACTTGCCCTACTTACGTAAGGAATGCTGTGCTTTCCTGGTGGGGTGCTGAGTGATGGTTTTGGGGTTCCCTCTCAGAACAATGCTTCACGTCTTGTAGATTCTACTGCCCTCCACTTCCATCCCAGTGAGTCTATGGCTCTTGAGTGAGTCACTTGGCTCCCCGGCTTCAGTTTTCTCATTGGAAAATGAAGGTTTTATCTAAAAGTGTTTCTGCTCAAGGGCTGCTTCAGGCTCACACTGAGGACTGAAATTCACCATTGAGGTCCGGCTCCCAACCTTCAGCTCCCGAGGGTATTGCCTCAGGAGGCGGGGCAGATATCCAGGTGCCACACCCTAGGACTGGGCTGCCAAGAGCCTGGGCTAGAGCCCAAGGACCAGCATTCCAGGAGACACAGCCTCCGGAACACCATTGCCTCTCTCCTCCGTAAGACTGACGAGCCTCAGAGGCCCGGAGATGGTTTGAAGACCCGGAACCCTGCCTATGAACACATCTTCAGGCTGGCTGGTCCCGTGAAGGACAAGTTTTTGCCTCCCCCACCCCACCCCCGCCCTCCTCTGACTTCACATCTGTCAGGCTCTTTATTTCTAGGAAGCAGGATCCTAATTTGGCTGATGGAAGTAGAGACGGTGTTTATTTGTGGGCTGCGGGTGACTCCTAGAATCTCCAGAGGGACATAGGCTAGATCAGGGGCTACACAGCCAGAACCACATGCAAACCATACAGTGGCATTGTCCCCTGGAGACCCCACTGCCCAGCTGTGGCTTCTGGGTGTACTGCGATGGCACAGGGAGGAAGTTAGATCTTTCTGCTGAAGGCTGCCACCCTAGAGAGAATTCTCTTCACCTTTTCGCCATAAAATCCCAGTTCAGGATCAGGGCCAGGACCTAGGCGTTGTGTGGGGAGGCTGGGAGACCGATTTTTGCATTTCAGCTTCTAAAAGCTGAAGAGTCTTTCCTTATAGGAAGACTGGGAGGTGAACAGATACAGATACACAAAATTCTGCTTTACAGAGCCAAAAGAAAGCCTGCCAATAACCCTGTCGCCTCCCACGACAGCAGAATCTACCTTCCAGAAGCCAGGCCTCCACGCTGCCGCAGGGGGAAGGTGTGAGCGTACAATCCCAGAAGGTTTAAATCCTCGATCAGGTAGGTCTCCTGGAAACCTGGACTAGCTGCACTCAGTACCTGTGGCTCCTCCCACCTCTCCCTACGTCAGTACCTGTGGCTCCGCCCAGCACTTCTTGCCCCGCCTCTCCCTTAGCCCCTCCCTCCAGGAGCGGGGCTTCTGCTCCCCACCCCCCTTCTCAGCCTGATCTCTGTATAATCCAGTCGTTTTTTTGGCTATCCTCTCTTGGCCCCAGCCTCCAGTTTTGGTCAGCTGTTCCTCTTAAAGTTTGGTCATATCCAGCCTGAACTCTTTCCTCTGCCTGCTTTCTTCCTTATATCTACAATAAAAATTTTCTCCATATTTTAGGAGTCGTCGTAGGTGGATTGGATCCGACTCTCTCGGGAACTAGGGCCTGCGCACTCCGGGATGTCGTTATCTTTTACATTTTGTTTATGTGTTTATATATGAAGGTAGTGTGCATTTTCGGAGGGTAAGGTGCCAAAGTCAGCCCTCTCCTTCCACCATGTCTGTCCTAAGCGTCAAACTCAGGTCACTTAAGCTTGGCAACAAGCGCCTTTACTCACTGAGCCTTCTCACCAGGTCCACGTCACTATTCTTAAACATTCTACTCTACTGAGGCCCGGCGTTGGCGACGTGCGCCTTTAATCCCAACACTCAGGACACAGGAAGGCAGATCTCTGAGTTCAAAGCCAGCCTGAACTACAGACTTAGTTCCAGGACAGCCAGGGCTATGCCTAAAGACCTTGTCTTGAAAAACCAAAAACAGAGCAAAATAAAAAGGCGTTCTACTCAATTGATCTTAGCTCGCTCGCATCAGGGCTGGGAACCATTGCCTCACAGTGTGAAAAGCTATGCTCGTGGTGTGGCTTAGGAAGAAGGGTTAGAGAAGTGTGGGACCAGGCAGCAGTGGTCCTGAGTTAGGGAGGAGAGGACAGGGAGGAGGCCTATGAGGGGGCGTTGAGTATGGTCCTAGCTCTCCTCTTGCTGATTGAGTCCTGGGTTGGAACAGGAGCTCAGGGAAAACGTTTGCTCTCCATCCAGAGAGCCAAGTGCCCGAGGCAGGGCCTTAGGTTTCCCTTGTCTGATTGAAACAGGGTCAGTCTGGATACTCAAGTCAGTAAAGACGGAGAGTCCTTGTGGCCTGGAAGAAACCTGTGGTTTGAACTTTAAAAGCGGTTGTCAAATAGGCTGGGCAGATCGACGGCATCAGTCACACAAAGTCACACCTTCTGGGAAACCCACATCCATCGCTGTTCAGCCTGTGACACTGGGTGAGTCACAATTCCTTGTCTGGGTCGCGGCGGCATGCTCCCCTGTAAAACAAGGTGAATACTCCCAGCTCTTTGGCAGGTAGTGTACTGGTTAGTCATTTTGTCAACTTGACACAAGTCAGGGAGAAGGGAGAGAGTCGATAGAGAAAAATTCCTCTATCAGGTGACCTGTAGGCAAGTCTGGGGGATGTTTATTTGGTTGATTAATGATTGATGTGGGAGGGCCCAGTCCACTGTAGTTAGTGGTCCTGTGTTGTATAAAAAAGCTGCCTTAGAAGCTGGAGAGATGGCTCAGTGGTTAAAAGCAATGGTTACTCTTCCAGAGGACCTGGATTTAATTCCCAGAATACACATGGGGGCCCACAACCATCCACAGCTCCACTTCCAGGGTATCTGGCACCCTCTTCTGGCTTATTTGGGCACAGCATGCACATCAAATGCTGATATATGTAGGCAAAACATCAATCCATACACAAAAAATTTTAAAAAAAAAAAGGTCTTTAAAAAAAAGCACCAGGTGTTGATGGCTCACACCTTTAACCCCAGCACTCAGGAGGCAGAGGTGGATCTCTGTGAGTTCAAGGCCAGCCAGCTCTGCAAAGCAAGTTCCAGGACAGCCATGGCTACACAGAGAAACCCTGTCTTGACCCTGCCCCCCCCCCCAAAAAAAAAAGCTGAGCAAGTCATGAAGAGCACCGGGGAAGCAATGCTCCTCCATTGCTTAAGTTCCTGCCTCTAGGTTCCTGCCGTATTTGAGTTCCTGCCTTCCTTTTCTTCAGGATATACTATAAAGTGCAACGTGAAATTAACCCTTTCTTTTCCCAAGCTGCTTTTAATCATAGCATTTACTGGAGCAGTGAAAAGCAAAATAGCTCGGCGAGTTAGGAAGTTGCATTCATCCGCATTGGGAACCCCGAAAAGCTATGTACAGTTAATACTGGAGGGGGTGTGGTTATCCTCCGTAGATCCACGCATGGCCAGGGGGATAGCCAGAGAATGCCACCTCAAGGTACCTAGATGTGTCTGCCACATCTCAGAACTAAGACTGTCTCCAGGGAGATCAGTGAGAACTCTAAGGAGAAAGTGGGGAAACGGACAAGCAGAGATCATCTAACTTTATCAGGAGTCAACTGAGAAAGTCTTGAATTGGCAGAACTTTATTGCTGCACCTCAGAAGAACATGCGCTAGAGAGACAGCAAGTTAAGTCTAGCTTGAAAACTATAGAAGATATGTTCTGTTCACCTGAACTTAAAAACGAGCTTCCTTGGGGCCAGAGAGATGGCTCAAGGAAAGCACGGGTTACTCTAGCAGGGGACCGAGGTTTGATTCCCAGCACATACACCGGGGCTCACAACCATGGGTAATTTTGCTTTTGTAGGTTTGGTGCCCTCTTCTGACCTCTGTGGGCAACAGACACACATACATTGCACATAAATACATACGGGCAAACCCCACTCCTACATAGAAAATAAAAGAAATAAACCTAAATGAAAAACAAGCCTTCACCTCCCATGTGGTGGCACTGTCCTCTTGCAGGAGCCTTTTTTGGGTTACCACAAATACAAGTACACCAGCCGGGTGGTGGGGGTACACGCCTTTAGTCCCAGCACTCGGGAGGCAGAGGCAGGTGGATCTCTGTGAGTTCAAGGCCAACCCGGTCTACAAGAACTAATTCCAGGACAGGCTCCAAAAGCTACAGAGAAACCCTGTTTCCAAAAAACAAACAAGCAAACAAAAGACAAATACAAGTCCACCATAGCTGTGTCTTGCTTTTATGTTAGGAAGCAAAAGTCTTTCCACAAACTTCTTTTTTTTTTTTTGGTTTTTCAGACCAAGCCTTGAACTCACAGAGATTCTCCTGCCTCTGCCTCCCGAGTGCTGGGATTAAAGGCGTGCACTACCACTGCCCAGCTAAACTTTGAATTCTTAACCTTCTCACATTCTTAATCCAGAATATGGCTTTCGGGGGATTAATGGATAGAATTCAGAAGAATTCGAGCATCTCAGAATACTGTTATTTTGACACAGAAACGTAGCATAGATGGTTCATATACAATAACCATCCTATTATCACTGTTGCAGATGTCTCAAAGTCACAT
Source organism: Microtus pennsylvanicus (assembly GCF_037038515.1). NCBI lineage: Eukaryota > Metazoa > Chordata > Mammalia > Rodentia > Cricetidae > Microtus > Microtus pennsylvanicus. The sequence continues at coordinate 97,679,289 of NC_134586.1, forward strand.
TTTTCGAGCTGGAGTGAGAGGCAGTGGCTAAAGTACTTGCTGTACCAAACATGGAAATCCCAGGTAATCATGGTAACACATACCTGTAATCCCAGTGTTCCTACCATGAGACGGGCAGTAGGGACAGATACTCCCAGGAAGCTCTGGGGCCAGCCAGCCTGGTGTGTAAAGCAGGGGACAATGAAGAAGAGCCAGTCTCAAATAGAGTAGGCGAGGACTGACGCCCACAGCTGCCCTCTGCGGCACTGCTCACACATGTGCACATGTGTATGTAGGCAAACACTGGTACACATAGGAAGATAATAGTAATATTTCAATAAAAACCATAACAAGGAAAGCACAGAGAGCTGTTCACTTGATTTGTATTTCTGGTCTATCAGAATCACATTTTGTTTAATAAATATATCTTTTTCTCTTTTGGACAGGGTTTTACTATGTAGCCCTGGCTGGCCTGGAACTCACAGTGGTGATCTGTTTGCCTCTGCCTCCTGAGTGCTGGGATTAAAGACATGTGCAATTTATTTAACCACATAAACTATGCTAGTGGTAATATACACATGTGTGGTGGTTTGAAAAAAAAATGGTCCCAAAGGGAGTGGAATTATTAGGAGGCGTTACCTTGTTGGAGGAAATGTGTCACTTACGGGATCGGGCTTTGAGGTCTCTTTTGTTCAAGTTTCCCTCAGTGCGACAATCAGTTGACTTCCTGCTGCCTGCAAGATGTAGCCCTCTCGGCTCCAGCACCCCATCTGCCTGCATGCTGCTGTGATCCCTGTCATGATGATAATGGGCCGAACTGCTGACATTGTAAGTGAGCTGCCCCAATTGAATGTTTTCTTTGTAGGAGTTGCTGTGGTCCTGGTGTCTCTCCACGTCAACAAAAACCCTAGCTAAGACACCATGCATCTTGGTTTTGCATACCTTTGTATGTTCTGTGTTACACTTTAAGTCAGCACGTATACACAGATACACATGCAGAGAGAGACCTTTCCTCACTCATGTACGTACTGTTTTCTTTTCATGTGCGTACAATGTGTGTGAGGGCGCGTGTCACAGATGTCAGGCCCCACCTTCTGCCTGGTTTGAGACAAGGTCCCTTTTATCTGCATGCTCCCGGCTGGCTGGTCCAGATCTTCCAGTCTCTAGAGGGTTGTTCTGTCTCTGCCACCCACTCCACGGTCAGAGAGCTGGGATTATGGACACACGCTATGGATTTACGACGGATTCCAGAGACCAGAGCTCGGGTCACCAGGGTCATACAGGAAGCGTGTTCACCTGCCAAGCCGCCTTCATCCTTCACATATATGCATTCCTGTGACCACAGTCATTGAAGGGAAGATACTATACAAGAAGGGACAGGCATCTGAAATTCTGCTGTTACAGAATAACCTGAAACGTTCACACATGTGTGCCCTTCTGGCAAAATTCCATAAAAAATGATTGCTTCCCTGAACATTTTATAATAGTAGATAAGTGTCATATAAAATGCTCCCAATGCTACTTTAATTATGAAGATATATATGGATGTCTATGCACTGAAACTGGAGCTGGAGTTACTTCCCTCCCTCCCTCCCTCCCTCCCTCCCTCCCTCCCTCCTTTCCTTCCTTCCCTTCTTTCTTTTCTCTGAGACAAGGTTTATCCTTGTAGCCCTGGCTGTCCTACTCTTACAGACCAGGCTGTCCTCAAACTCACAAATCCTCCTGCCTCTGTGCTAGAATTATAGATGTGCACCTCGACACCTGCCTTGATTCTTTCTTAATTAAATCACTTGAAGAGGGAAAACACATGTTTTATTTGGTTCTGTTGAGGTAGGACCAGCTACCTGCCACCTTTGATCTGGTCCACATCTTCTGCCGGCAGCCTACATAAGGGACACGGAAGAAGGAAACCTCTCTCTCTCTCTCTCTCTCTCTCTCTCTCTCTCTCTCTCTCTCTCTCACACACACACACACACACACACACACACACACACACACAGGTCTATTCCATCGCTGTCATTACAGCCCACTTCTTCAGGATTCTTGTGTGTACTGAAGACCAGCTGAGATGCCAGTCTTGTGGACGGAACAACTACTGGACTCTTGAATGATCTGTTCATAGGCAGCCACAGTTAGGTTAGCTGGACCACAACCTGTAAGCTGCTCTAATAACCAACCTTTTTATATCTATATATAGGTTCATCTATCAGTTCTGTTCCTCGAGAACAGTGGTTCTCAGTCTATGGGTCTTGACCCCTTTGGGGGGCAGTTGAAAACTCTTTCACAGGGAGTGGTCTAAGATCACCAGAAATTTCAGATATTTACATTAAGATTCATAATAGTAGCAAAATTACAGTTATGAAGTAGCAATGAAAATAATGTTATGGTTGGTGGTCAACGCACCATGAGGAAGTGTATTACAGGGTCACAGTGTTAGGAAGGCTAAAAACCAATGCTCTAGTGATGTGTGATTCCCCTCTGCGTGCTGTGACTATCATTGGTTAATAAAGGAACTGCTTTGGACCTATAGCAGAGCTATAGGGGAACAAAGTTAGGCGGGGAAAACTAAACCGAATGCTGGGAGAAAGGAGGGGAAGACAGACGCTGGAATCTTACCAGTTGGCTACGAGCCTCGTGGTAAAATATAAAATAATGGAGATGGGTTAATTCTAGATTTAAGAGCTAGCTAGCAATACGCTTAAGTAATTGGCTAAGCAGTGTTTTAAATAATATAGTTTCTGTGTGATTATTTCGGCACTAAGCAGCTGGGAACCAACAAACGGCCTCTCTCCCTCCAACACTCTAGAGAACCCTGACTAATACACCATTCTAGAAAATGTTTTGTACAGAGAGAAGCATAGCACACAGGCTGGTAAAGTGGCTAAATGGGCAAAAAGGTTCTTGCTGTCAGGTCTGGTGACCTGGGTTCGAAACCCAGGACGCCACAGTTGTCCTCTGACCTCCACGTGTGTGCTCCCACACACATGAAATAAATGAATACAATTTAAAAACAAAACACTAAGCATACAGCCACTCTGTGGCCCGGCTGTTGCACTGTTGGACATTCCCCACAGCAAAAGGAACGCTTGTGCGTTACTGGAAATGGGGGTGAGGTCCCCCATCACTGTGTCCACAGATGCACCGTCCTGTAAACATTCACAGCGATTGTGTTTGGAGTTGCCAGGAGCATTGGTCCAGAGGTCCTTCAACAGTGACTTGCTAAACTTGCTGCTATGCCTGAGTGCTGTGGAATGCAGCTCGGCAGTGGAAAGGGACAAAGCCCGGTCACACACTGCTTGGATGACTCTCTAGGGAATTTTAAAGAGAGGAAAATCCCCCCAAAAGGAAGAAAGGTGTGCACAGTTATTAAAGGTCAATGCCAAGGCCCCCAGGAGTGCTCAAACCGTCTGGAGTCTTTTGTTTTGTTTTGTTTTTTGAGACAGGGTTTCTCTGTGTAACAGCCCTAGCTGTCCTGGCACTAGCTCAGTAGACCAGGCTGGCCTCGAAATCACAGAGATCTGCCTGCCTCTGCCTCCCCAGTGCTGGTATTCAGGGCATGCACCACCACTGCCCTGGCCCATCAGGAGTCTTAACTCTGTTTGCAGATATGTGAATAGAAAGGTGAGAAAATTGTATGGAATGCAACTCACACCCACGCAAATGATGCAAGTGAGGCAGGTGACTGCGGATAGGTGTGGGGGTGCGAAGGGGGCATGGGGAGGAATGGACACCACTTGGTGGCCTGCCTTGTGGCAGTGCCCGGTCACTTGTTGAGATTTTACTATGGGAGGGACCTGGTCAATGCCTCTCTCACGGCTGTGTGTGAGTCAACATTTACCTCAATGACACTGTCATTAAGAAAGCTACTAGCAGAGACTTTTAATCCCAGCCCTCGGGAGGCAGAGGCAGAAGGATTTCTGTGAGTTCAAGGCCAGCTTGAGGTACCGAGTGAGTTTCCGGGTAGCCAGGGCTACACAAGACCTTGTCTTAAAAATCCTGATCCCAACACGAACACAAAAAGCTACCCGCAACAGAGTATGCTAATATGCTTACAGGCACAGCAAGTGTTTAAAAGGGCAAAGTCCAGCAGTTGCTAGTTACTTTGAGTTTCTTGTTTTACTTAATTTATTACCAATGTGTGTGTGTGCGCAAGTGTGCGCGCGCACACAATCTTCTGTGCCGCTGAGCAGAAATGGAGGTCAGAGACAACTTGCAGGAGTCTGTTCTCTCTTTCCACCACGTAGCATGGGGGGGACCAAACTCAGGTCTGCTTGGCAAATGCGTTTGTTCTCTGAACCATCTTGTCAGCCCGCGATGTTGATGCGTACAATCTAAGGTAAATTCTTAATTTTATACTCATTATACTTGAATTTTCACAAGTACAATTTATTTATTTATGTATTTTCAGGACAAGGTTCTCATCTAGCCCAAGCTTGTCTCACAGTTGTTATATAAACGAAGATAACCTTTAATTTATGATTCTCCTGCCTCTGTCTTCCGAGTGCTGGGATTATAGACGTGTGCCACCGTGCCCAGTCTTACATAGTGCTGATGACCTGACCCAGGGTTTCATGAATGTTAGGCAAGAAGCCCTTGGCTAACTTTTCTGCATTCCCAGCCTGAATAGGCTTTATTTTTGTAACCAAAAGGCAGATTTTGCTTTAAAAATAAACCCCTTCATATTTGCAGCAATAACTTAAGCTATGCTGGAGTCTGAAGAGCTTCTCTGGAGTCTTTTCTGGAGTCTTGGGCCGCTGGGGTCAAGAGTGGGGGACTGGAGAAGACAGAATCTTTTATTGCAAATTAGGACTTCGAGAGTCAACCTCACCTCCACCTCCACCTGGGTTCATGTCACATGGTTTCTGAGTGACCCCTGCAGCTTCAAAGGCCCCAAGGATGCCTGTATTTCATGACCCATAAACGTGCATCCTTGTTCATCTAGCCTCGTCTCTCTCTGAATGCCCTGGCTGCTGGAAGATGTATCGGCTGTTGGTGTTCCTGTCCTGTTCCATCTACCCATCTCTCCAGGACCTCTGTCCCCTCTCTTAGCCCCAAACATCCTCTTTCACAGTCTCAAAACCAGATCTCTTCTCACTGCATCTGCTTGACGTGTTTGTCTGCCCTGCCTTGCTGCCGTCACCAGCTCCCTTGGAAGCATGGGGGACCCACCTCACCGCTAACAATGTTCCCTTTGGAATTCCCATGAGCCCTTTCATCCTTCCCAGCGCTGAACTGTATCTGTGTACAAGGAGAATTAATTTGCACACAGGCTGCTGGATGAGCCCCTTGGGGACTTGCATCTCCCGCAGCATGGCCAAAGTATCCTCATAGGCTGTTGAGGAAACAGCGTCATCGCTCTAGTCTAGATTGACAGGGGTTCCTCGTCTGTGTTCCCATGCAGGAGATGTCATTGAGCTTGTTTGTGGGGAAGACAGGAGCTGGGAATGTCCCGGGTCTGGGTCACTCTGTTTGGTGGAAGGGGGCCTGGCTGAAGATCCCAACAAGGACATGTGGCCATCTTGGATTATCAACTTCTGGGTCTGGTTACTATGGAAGAAAGGTTCTTTCTCAGCCACTAAAGAGCAGCTCGAACAAGAAAACTGCATCCACAGAGACCTCTAAAGATGAGAGTACTTGGCATCCAGGCTCGGCTTTGATTGCCATGGAAGACAGTTGAATGAGATGGTTTCACTTTAATTCTTTTTTTTTTTAAATGGATTTGTTGCTATAAAAAAAAAGGAATATGGAAGGACCAGAGGTTGGCGACACAGAAGGCATTTCTTCACCCTGCCTCTCCATGCCGTGTTTTTCTCTAGTCTTTGACAAGCCAATTGAGACAGCTGGTGGGAGGACAGCCAATGCTCTTTCCCGAGAAGTGGCCTCAACCCAAGCTCACGTGGAAAATGGATGGGGTGCAATCTTAAACTAATTGATGAATTGCTGTGGGAAGTCCATTCATTAAAACACGCCCTGAGCAATGATGAAGCCATAAAGCTGCAGGAGCCGGGAGGATGCGTGAAGATGCTGCCCCTGCGTGGCTCACCATGCTGCCGTCCCCAGACAGGGGACCGACTGCATAGTCCTGGTGGCAGGGAGAGCCTCTCAGTGTGACGCCCGGTCTGTTTAAAGCTCCCGGGTGCTCCTCTACACAGAGAGATGACAATTGCCCTGACAGGATGGTCTTATGTAATGTCATTGCTACAGAGACTTCTACACAGTGCTTATCAAAGGTTTGCTTCTGAGGACTAAGATGGGTGTGTTTGGGACGCAGTAGAATAAATAGCAAGGACAGCATGCCCCCCCCCCAGGTCTGTGAGGCCTGTAAGTTTCCCTCCCCTAGAAAAGACAAATTCATATTGATGTGTTGGGGTCTATGTTACACCACGAGAAGAGATATTTCATACAAATCAGAAAGTCTTTTAAAGCAGGTGAACTGGGAGTCTGTGAGCTAGATTCTCCTAGGTTCCAAAGGGGACTCAGGGACAAAGCCAAGGGGGAGCTGAGGTCCCAGGCTCCCTAACGGTCCTCTCCCAGCCCAGGGGAAGGTGATTTCCTCATAGTCCCTGCCAGGATGGAACACCCCTACCGGCAGGTCCTTTCTGAGAGCAAAAGTTCAGGTTTTCTCATACCAAACAGGCAGACAGGCGATTGCTGCGGCTTCCTCTGCTGATCCCAGCTCTCAGGAGGATGGGCCTTTGCTGACGGCGCGGGAACAGGCCAGTGTGCAGAAGAGCTCATGAGATGAGCTCTGACATGCGCGCGTGTGTGTACATGCATGTGTGTGTATTGCGGGGTCACGTGCGCAGTGTGAACAGGGTGTGTGGTATGTATGGAGTGAGCTGAGAGCCTTGAGCAATTACGGCAGCGTGTTTTGACAAACTCTTTGGACTATTTTTCTCCGCTAGTTTGCTAGTCAGTCTGTACTGGAGACCAGGATGGGACAGACTGGGCCTGTCTGTCCCCTTTTCCCTACTTCAACAACTCCATAGAGAAAAGGCCCAATGCTTTTCTATAATTTATTTTTATTTCTTTATTTTTTTTTTAATGGAGACAGGGTCTCTCTCTGATGTAGCTCTGGCTATCTTAGAAGTCGGTGTGTAGACCGGGCTGGCCTTGAATTCATAGAGACCCACCTGTCTTTGCGAGTGTTAGGGTTGACCGTGTGTGCCACCGTGCCAAGCTGTAGCCAGGGCAGCTCCCTCTCTGTGTTCTCAGGTGGCTGCTGACAGGCCCCAGGTCCCTGTAGACTGTTGTTACCTGGGCCTCTCTGTTTGGCAGCTCACATAGGCAGGTGGCCTCCCTTAGAGCAAGCAGGGACAAAGCTGAGAGAGACCTAGTCAGGGCTGTTTTCTCTCCAACTCTTAGGTCAGGACCCCTGGCAATGCCTGGGAAGGTTACCTCACTTGCTTGTTGCTTTTTTTTTCTCGAGACAGGGTTTCTCTGTGTAGTCCTGGCTGTCCTGGAACTCACTCTGTAGACGAGGCTGGCCTCAGACTCACAGAGACCAGCCTGCTCTGCTCTGGGATGCCTTGTTCTTATATACGGGTGCATGCTAGGCCTTTTCCTGTGGCCAATTAGATATGTCTTAGACAGTCCAGTGGCTGCCTGTACGTATGTCTGTGTGTCATGCATTCCTGTATGCGTTCCATACCCCGAAATTACTCGACTGTATCTCTGTGCATTGTTGTTCAGGTCTTATGACAAAGAGCGCTTGGGTGAGCACTTGCCCAACGTTTTTTACGAGGGCTGTGGGACAAAAGCCTAGGTGGCAGTCTAAATTTCTCCCTCACTTCCTGTCACCTCTACTACATGGATTATTACGCCATTCTAGTCTGCGCTCCCACCCTGACCCCAAAGAGTCTCATGACTTCCTTTTGTTCTATGGCCCTAGAGAAGGAAGCTAGGGCCTCATTCATAAGCGAGTACTCTACCACTGACAAACACCCCGGCTCATCTCCGTCTCAGGACGTCTTCTTGCCCAGCAAGGCCAAGGCAGTTGTTTCTCCTATCCCCCATCCTGCCCTGTTTGTCCCCAGGCTGCCCTGGCTTGCAAGGCTAAACACCTCTTAGCTCTGTCTTGTCACCTTCAGGCGATCCGTGTGACTCTTCCAGATCAGGCAAGGTGTCTCTCATCCAGGTCTCACTGTCATCTGAGCAGGGTTCTCTCTGGAACTTCGAGGCTACCTAAGAACTGTCTGGTGTGTCTGTCTCTCTGGGCGTGGTGGCTCTTGGCTAGCAGGTATCAGCTGAAACTCTGGAACTAAGCCTTGTCCAGAACCGTCGCTGCTGCTCAGCTGTGGTGACTGTGAGTGCATAGATAATAGATTAACTACACCTCGAACCCAAACACCGTGAACACCGCTCACAGAGCTGCCTTTCACGGCTGGAGACAAACACAGGGAACAGTAAGTTCTGGTATTTGTGCAGTGTGATTGCATCTCTGGAGTGTGGCTTTGTAGCCTCCATCCCCTCCCCCCACGAAGCCCTGGGCATGGTGGAATTTTCCTTCCTCCTTTGATTTCTGACGGACACTTCTGCTTAGCCCTAGGACTTGAAGGGGCCACCTATCTCCGTGCTGAGTGACAGTGATTTTTCTCTAGACCCAAATGACTTGGCCTCCCCACTCCAAGGCCCCCACAGATTGTGCTCACAGTGGCTGCTGGGGCTCAGAGGCCATCTATCTCCCTGTCATTAGTCTGAACCCACTGGGGAGATCCACTGTGGTGACTTTTCCTTCTGACAAAATTCTAAGAATCATGCTGTCGAGGGACAGCGGGCCAGATGTGGATGGCGTTCTGTGGGAAGAGATTTGGCATTGACCCTCTGTGGTGGGTAATATCATGTTGTCAATTTGACAGCACCTGGAATCATTGAAGGGTTATAACTCTGGGTACATATGCGAGGGATCATCTATTAAGTCAACTGAAGCGGGAAGGGTTACCTAGTTAAAATATGGGCAGCCCCATCTCACCTGCTGGAGTAGACTTCATTAAAAAGGAGAAAAACGCTAACTATCAATGTTCATCCCCTTTGACTTCCTGGCTGTGCCTTCCCTGCCTTGACTGACTGCATCCCCTTGAACCGTTTGCCAAACAAACACCTCCTCCCATAAGCTGTTTTTGGAAGGTATTTGATTGCAGCAACCAGAGAGGTGACCAGCACAACCTCCCAGCTCCAGGCTGTTGCTCAGCCGCTCTGAGCTGTGGACTGGCTTTGAAGAGACCTGGCCTAGGGGACTTCAGAGGTGGTTCAGTGAAGGACTGAGGGTGGAATGGCTTAGTTTCCGTGGGAACAGAGGAGCCCAGCCCCGAGCATCATTCCTCACGTCCCTGCAGTCTGTAGTTCCATGTTGCAGTAGCATCCAATGTCCATTTCCACAGAGGAGAGGAAACTCAAGACAAGAGAGGCCATTGTGGCACCGCCTTGGCCATGGCTGGCCCCTGAGAGCTAAGTGTCTGTTGAATAGACCAATTGTCTTCTGGGCTGACCTCCCACCCAAGCTCCTGCTGCAGTTAACCCTTGCTCTTCCATGCCAGCTCCATTCCAGCACACAACATCATTCCTCCTAGTCAGTATCCAGCTGGCCACTGGGATGGAAGTGCCACCTCACTCTCTCTCCACCCCAACGATGACTACATCTGGAATCAACAAAGATCCAGACTTGCTGGGCATGTCTGTATATCAGTAGAATGTCCAGCTGCAAACACAGATCAGAGAGAGCAAGGGCATGGCTGGCCTCTGCTCGCTCTACCTCCTTCGTTCCAGCCTTCCCATCTGTGGTTTTGAGGAAGACTGGCCCCTCCCCAGACAATGACCCCCTCCCCAGACAATGACCCCCTCCCCAGACAATGACCCCCTCCCCAGACAATGACCCCCTCTCCAGATAATGGCCTAAGAGACTCAGTCATAACGACTGGGGGAGTTTCTTTCTTCTGTCTCTACAGCTATACATGACTGGGAGCCATGTGAAGCTGGCTTATGTGACAGGCAGACACCTTGTTTTTGATGCTGGAACAGTCAGGACACATGGGGAAAATGGGACTAAGGTATGGGCTGAGGAGCATGCCATGGGAGTTTTATCAGACTAGAGAAAGGACAGTACAGATTTGTGTGTGTGTGTGTGTGTGTGTGTGTGTGTGTGTGTAAGAGAGAGAGAGAGAGAGAGAGAGAGAGAGAGAGAGAGAGTTCGCTTCAAGCCCAGCAAAGGAATTGACACCAGCAATGGCGAGAAAGGAGTGGGGACAGATCCTGGTCACGAAGCTGGGACAGAAGTATTTATCAGTGGCTCTACAGGTAGCTTTGTCTTGCAGCCTGGATGGGTCAGAGGAGTCCTTTTCTGCCTTGGATCTGATGCAGTAGACTGTGAGGCGCCAGAGCTTGTGGCCAGGCAGGCATCACAGAAGGCCATGTGTAGTACCTGAAGTTTCAGGAGTTCTGCTTGCCTGCAGCCCAGCCCAACCTCTTGCTCCGCCCAGCTCCCTAGGCCTGCTGTCTTGGGGTCACATCAGTCCTCTCTGCTCAGCTGGCCTTTCTCCCAGGGGAGGAGAAAAGCAGGAAGGGCATTTCTGTGTCCCAAGTGAGTCACCTCATTCCAGAACCTGGTTCTTGGTCACAGAAGTGCCCGTGACATTCCCTGCTCCCTTCCTTCCAGTCAGCTGAAGAAAGCAGCTGAGGCGTGGCCACAAGGGGCACAGAGCATGGGCGAGCATGGGCGAGCATGGGCGAGCATGGGCGAGCATGCTGTTCATCCCTGGCACCCTCTAGCCTTCTGCTGGATCTATCCCCTCGCACTGGGTTGCTGCCTCCAGCTCCCTCTATGCCCCTGTCCCCAGATGGCCAAGGCCACTCTCAGGCTCTACAGGGGAGGGAGCAGCCGCTTGTGGAACTTCCCCACTGCTAGCACTGTGGGCCAAGAGCTGAGTTAAGAGCTCTGTGAAGAAGAACTCTGTTCACAGTGGCTACCTGGGGAGCCCGTGCTTTTACTGCACCTATTTCATCTGTGTGTGTGTGGGGGTGGGGGGAAGATGATTGGCCCAAGGTCACAGAGCAATTTTTATCCACTTTTTACCTCACGCTAAGTATATTTGTATATGCGGGTCTCCTACATTCCCACTCCCGAGTCTCATGTTGTGCACGACGTTCTCTGTGCCAAGCAACAGCTGTCTTGGGGAGCCCAGCCGGGCCTGTTGATGGTGTACATTTCCTTGTGAGGAGTGGGGAGGGTCCCAAGACTATCACCTGAGTATCCAGCTACTCCTTAGTTGTTGAATGCAAGGCTTTCCCAGATTACACAGCTGGCCTTGGGGAGGACTAGAGTATACAGAAGGCTGTGTCTAGAGTATACAGAAGGCTGTGTCTAGAGTATACAGAAGGCTGTGTCTAGAGTATACAGAAGGCTGTGTCTAGAGTATACAGAAGGCTGTGTCTAGAGTATACAGAAGGCTGTGTCTAGAGTATACAGAAGGCTGTGTCTAGAGTTTGTAGAAGGCTGTGTCTAGAGTATACAGAAGGCTGTGTCTAGAGTATATAGAAGGCTGTGTCTAGAGTATACAGAAGGCTGTGTCTAGAGTATACAGAAGGCTGTGTCTAGAGTATACAGAAGGCTGTGTCTAGAGTATATAGAAGGCTGTGTCTAGAGTATACAGAAGGCTGTGTCTAGAGTATACAGAAGGCTGTGTCTAGAGTATACAGAAGGCTGTGTCTAGAGTCTGTAGAAGGCTGTGTCTAGAGTATACAGAAGGCTGTGTCTAGAGTCTGTAGAAGGCTGTGTCTAGAGTATACAGAAGGCTGTGTCTAGAGTCTGTAGAAGGCTGTGTCTAGAGTATATAGAGGGTGTGTCTAGAGTATACAGAGGGTGTGTCTAGAGTATACAGAAGGCTGTGTCTAGAGTATATAGAAGGCTGTGTCTAGAGTATACAGAAGGCTGTGTCTATAGTATACAGAAGGCTGTGTCTAGAGTCTGTAGAAGGCTGTGTCTAGAGTATACAGAAGGCTGTGTCTAGAGTATACAGAAGGCTGTGTCTAGAGTATACAGAAGGCTGTGTCTAGAGTATACAGAAGGCTGTGTCTAGAGTATACAGAAGGCTGTGTCTAGAGTTTGTAGAAGGCTGTGTCTAGAGTATACAGAAGGCTGTGTCTAGAGTATATAGAAGGCTGTGTCTTGAGTATACAGAAAGTTGTGTCTAGAGTATACAGAAGGCTGTGTCTAGAGTATATAGAAGGCTGTGTCTAGAGTATACAGAAAGTTGTGTCTAGAGTATACAGAAGGCTGTGTCTAGAGTATACAGAAGGCTGTGTCTAGAGTATATAGAAGGCTAGTTAGGGTTACTATTTGCTGTGATTAAACACCATGATCAAAGCAACTTGGGAAGGTAAGGGTTTATTTGGCTCGCACTTATATATCATAGTGTATTAATGAAAGAAGTCAGGATAGGAACTCAAGTAGGGCAGAACCTGGAGTCAGGAGCTGATTCAGCGGTCATGAAGGGGAGCTGCTTATTGTCTTGACCCCATGGCTTGCTCAGTCTGCTTTCCTACAGTACCCAGGACCACCAGCCCAGAGATGGTTCTCCTAGGTGAACTTTGGCAAATCCTGCTTGTGTTTGTCCTTGGAACCTTACAGGGAGGAAGGTGCCTATTTATCTCTGCAAGGGAAGGGACTTAATAGCTCCTGTGTAGGCTTACGTAGTTCCACTTTACCCAGGAAGAAGCAGAGGTCTGGGAACTTCAGTAACTTGTGAACTCACATATGGGTCCTTGTTGGGTTTGGGCAAATGAGATACAAAATGTCTTTAAACTCCAAAATTCCTTCATCATTGGGCCACCTAATCTCTTGGAAGCTTGTTCCTGCTTCACCTCTGGTGCCCAGAGCTTGGGAGTCGCAGAACAGGCTTTTGGAGCCAGTCCAGACTGTGGAACCAGAGGTGCAAGTTTTGCTAGGCCATTCTGACTGGTTAGAACCGGTCTCTCTAGAGACTGCTTGTCTGTCAGTCTGCAGCCTAAGTCTCCTTTTCCCTTGTGTCTTTTGCTTAGGACTCCAAGTTTATCTAAAGCTTCCCGGAGGAAGGGGACACCACCTACTGAGCCAAATCCTCCCACCATAGGGCCATGTTGTACAGTTGTGCCCAGACCACAGGGAGAAATGGCAGGTGACTTTTGCACTTGAATGGCTCCTAGCCTGGGTAGTGGGGTCTGGATTTTGGAACTATTTTCAAGGATAACTGCTCAAGAGAAGAGCCTGGACTCCGAAGGAGGTGAAAGAACAGAGAAACAAGGCCCCACTGGAGCAAGATTGAGTGATCACTGATTCTGATTCTTAACCTGTGGGTCGCAACCCCCTCGGCAAACCTGTGTCTCTGAAAAATATTTACGCTGCAATTCAGAAGAGTAGCAAAATTACAGTCGTGGAGTAGCAAGGAATAGTGTTATGGTTGGGGTCAGCACAGCATGAGGAACTGTGTTAAAGGATCACAGCACAGGAACCCTGAGAACCGCTGCTTTGGGTGGATGTAGGGAGAGACCTGGGGACCTGGGGGAGGACACCAGTTTCCAGCATGGGATTCCTCCAGTGAGGATGGTTTGAGGGAGCAAGGGGTAGGTAGGGGGAAAGGATTAGATTTACAAAGCCTCACTGAGGACAGAAGATTGAGCTGGTCACAGACACACAGGATGACAGACTCCCTTGTACTTTTTTCTTTCTTTCTTTTTTTTTTTTTGAGAAAAAAAAATTTTCTCTGTAGTTTTGGAGCCTGTCCTGGAACTATCTCTTGTAGACCAAGCTGTCCTTGAACTCACAGAGATCTGCCTGCCTCTGCCTCTGAGTGCTGGGATTAAAGGAGTATGCCACCACCACCTGGCTTCCCTTGTACTTTTTAATGTTTTTCATGTGTGTGTATGCATGTTTACATATGTGGAACACACATTTGTGTGGACAGCCCAAGGTAGTCATTGGGTAACTTGCCCCATAACCCTATTTATATATTTATTTATTTGTTTGTTTATTACTGAACTAGGGCTTGCTGATTCCAGTTAGCAGCTTGCCCCCAGGATTTCTGTCTCTTAGGTGCTGAGATTAATGGTGGCAGCCACACCTGCTCAGCTTTTACATGGTTCTAGAAATCTGAATTCTGGTCCTCATGCCTACACGTCACATGCTTTATGTACTGAAGCATCATTGCCCTATGCCCCTTCTCTTTAAAAAAAAAATCAGTTTCCGCGTTTGCTGTTGGAGTAGTGATAGACAGAGAGAAGTGTGGCTGGGTCTGTGTGTATCTGACCTCCAGCTTCAATTCTGTGTCCTGTACTGCATGACTATTGTGACACTGAAGTCAGGGATGGGGGACACTGGTACCCTCCTCACAGTCTGATCATATCTCGTGTGCATGTGTGTGCATATGCGCATGTGTGTGCATGTGTGTGCATGGGCATGTGTTCATATGTGTGCATGCGGGTGCATGGGCATGTGTTCATATGTGAGCATGTGCGTGCATGCATGGGCATGTGTGTGCATGGGCATGTGTTCATACGTGTGCATGTGTGTGCATATGCGTGCTTGCATGTGCATGTGTGTGCATGGGCATGTGTGTGCATATGCGTGCATGTGTGTGCATGGGCATGTGTGTGCATATGCGTGCATGCATGTGCATGTGTGTGCATGGGCATGTGTTCATACGTGTGCATGTGCGTGCATATGCGTGCATGTGCGTGCATATGTGTGCATGCATGTGCATGCGGGTGCATGGGCATGTGTTCATGTGTGTGCATATGCGTGCTTGCACACACATATGTGTGTGCATGTGTGTTCACATGTGCGCACGTGGGCATGCGTGGGCATGCATGTGCATATGTGTGTGCACATATGTGTGCGTGTGTGCATATGTGTGCATGTGGGCAGTGTGCATATGATTGTGGGTGTGTGTATGTTTATGTGTGCATGTGTGTGCATGCATGTGCATATGTGTACATGTGTGTGCATATGTGTGCATGTGTGCATGTATGTGCATATGCTAGTCGATGTAGTTTCATGTCATATGTAGATCTGTGCTGACATCATTGATGGTTCTTCCTGTGCCAGATAGATTAACAAATAAGCTTCCTATGGGGAGGTAACCAGGCTCCTCTAATAACAAGGCTTCCTGCTCCCCCCTCAGCTCTGTGCCCTTGGTCTGGGCTTTTTAGCAGGCTCGTGTTCAAACACCCTGCTCAGAAGTGACAATGCACCAGTTTCCGGGCTACAATTACCAGAAAAGGCAAAGTGTCTAGAAGGCTTTGCTGGACGTTTTGTTAATGTTGGCTTGGGAAGGAAAAAAATATACTGATATAATTTGTCTATTACATTTAACAGCTGCAGACGATGCTAGGAGGGACCCTGCAGTCCCTGCCGTGAGGTGAGAGCACAGCCTCATGCACAGGTGACACTGTGCGGGTCCTCCTGTTTTTGGCTAAATTTTACATTGTGGGGCATCTTTTCTTAGCATTTGAGATAGATTTTGAGAACCCCTAGGAAGTGAACGCTCTCTAAAGAGGGGAGAGGAAAACGCCCTATCTCTTAATATCAATTTTATGCTCTACATATTTCGGGTTAGTGACTAGCACATGAATTCTTCCATCCATTAACTCTGACATTGGAGGACTGGAAATCGCAGCGTCAGACACACCCAGGGGAAAAACAAGTCTTGCATCCTGCTGAAGCAGCCACAGAAGCGATGCAACATTTCCCTCTGGTGGTCATTTTTAGCATTGCACCCTAGGATGGCTCTCGCGTCTTTTGGAATGGAGCCTTGAAAGTCTGAGCTCCTACACCTTCCAAACAGCAATTTAGTAAATGCCAATGGCAACCAGACTACAGGAAGTCTAGTGTAGAGGAGCAAGGGGTCAAGAGGACCGCGAGATGAAGTTGACAAAGACTCTGACGCCTTTGGAAAGGGACAGAGCCGAGCAACGGTGACATCTAGGGGCTCTGGGTCATGCAGCATGGGGTTTGAGTTTGGAACCTGTCCTTGTCAGCCACTGGACCTAGAACAAGCTAAGTAGGTGTGTTCATCCATCCTATGAGGCAGGGTCTTCTTGGGCAGGCCAAAATGGCTTCAGACTTGAGACTCTTCTCTGGCCTCAGCTTCCCTAGTGCTGTGAGTATATGGAGAAGCATCAAGACTGGGTTACTTGCTTTTGGAGGCCCGTCTTTTCCATACATAGTGGTAAAACAGGAGTAGTGAATTGACCCTAATGAGGCTCATTAGGCCAGCATGGTCACTATTAAATACGTGAAATGTGAGAAACACAATAGAGCCACTAAATGGAAGGTAAATATAGTTCATATATTATATATTAATATATATGTATTACTATGACTAATAACTAGTGAGATAAAGGAGGAGGTCTGGGAGACAGGGAAGGCTGCACAAATGAGATTCAGAGTTTGTAGGATGAGTAGGAGTTTCCATTCAAAGGGAGAAGTGTAGGCAGAAGTTTCTGTCCCACCAGCAGTTCCCAAATAAACACCCCGAGGCTTATGTTAATTGCAAATGGTTGGCCCATAGCTCAGGCGTATTACTAGCTAACTCTTGCATTTTAAATTAACCTATATTTCTATTGATGCTCTGCCACATGGCGGAACCTTGATTAGCATGACAGGGTCCTCTCCTGCTCCCTCTGCATCTGGCTGGCAACTCCTGACTCTGTCCTTCTCCTTCCCATCATCCTTAGTTTGGTCTCCCTGCCTATCCTTCCTGCCTGGCTACTGGGTTTTATTAGAGCAATTTGAGTGATAAATCTTTACAGTGTACAAGAGGATTATCCCACAGAGGAGAAGGGCAGTCTGGATGCATGAACTGTGTGTACAAAGGCATTTTGCTAAGGACTGTCGCATGGCATTTAGGACGGTTTAATTAGTTTGGTCTGGTCTCAGCTTACATTGAGAGAGGTGGGGCTGGAGAGAGAGCTCAATGGCTCAGAGTCTGCTTTTGCTCAGCATGTGAGTTTGGTTCCTAGCGTCCAGGTGCCAGGGCTCAGAACTGCCTGTAATCCCAGCACCAGGGAATCCAGTGTCTCGCTCTGGCCTCCACAGGCACACACATGTGTGCACATAGCCCCTCTCATCCACATACACACAATTAAAAATTATAAAATAAATCTTAAAAATACACTGAGTGGAGCTGGGTGGTGGTGGCGCACGCCTTTAATCCTAGTGCTTGGGATGCAGAGGCAGGTGGATTTCTGTGAGTTTGAGGCAGCCTGGTCTACAAGAGCGAGTGCTGGGATTAAGAGCGTGTGTCGCCACCGCCCGTCCTTCCATTTCCCTTGAGTCCTTCTCTAGATTTGAAAATGGAGTCAGGGGCTACCTGGGCCACTGTGATCCTAGGGACTGTGTTGATAGTGGCCCTGTCCCTTTGGTTTCCCCTCTGATGCAGACGGATGGATGGCCTGTCCGCCTCCGTCAGAAACTAGGCAGCCAGCAGGTGGCGCTGTGGGGCCAGAGCCTGTGCCAGCCACAGAAGCCCAGAGGACCATGTGAGGCAAAGGGGAGGCCCAGGACCTGGGAACCAGAGGGTGCAAGGGGCCATCTAAACACATTCTGCTTGGCTGTGTACTAGCAAACACAGATATTACACCAAGTACAGACACACAGGTTTGTTCACACACATGTTGTATCTATTAGTAAAATGTATGTACATACATGTGCATACTTACATTCCCACTAGCGTATCTATACACAGGTACACGTCTGACGGTACCTACACACATTAGTATATATCGAAACTATTGCACGCTTGTTTATACAAAACCGTGTTGACTAGTTATAATATGTCAGCGTGGCACAAGCTAGAGTCAGCAAAGGAGGGAACCTCTACAAGACTGGGCTGTGGGCAAGCCTTTAGGGCATTTTCTTAGTGACGCCCATTGTGGGCGGGGCCATCCCTGGGCTGGTGGTCCTGGGTTCTGTAAGAATGCAGGCTGAGCAAGCCATGGGGAGCAAGCCAGTAAGCAGCTCCCCTCCATGGCCACTGCATCAGCTCCTGCCTCCAGGTTCCTGCCCTGCTGAGTTCCTGTCCTGACTTCCTTCAGTGATGGACTACAATATGGAAGTGTAAGTCAAGCAAAGCTTTTCCTCCCCGAGCTGCCTTTTGGTCACCGTGTTTCATCCCAGCAATAGTAACCGTAAGACAATAGCACACGTCCATACACACAGAGATGCTGTGGCATACACACTGGCCTGTATGTGTGTTTACGCATGTGCACCCGTGGATTTGCACATGCGCATATCTGTAGGCATCAGCATGAAGAGTGACCGCTGGCTTTCACCCTCTGAAGGCTGAGGAAGGCGATGTCACTAAAGCCACTCGTGACTCAAGATCTCCTCTCACCTCAGACTGCTTAGTTACATAAAAACGTGATCACAGCATCACATGCGAACATGCGAAATGCAGCCGGGGACCAGATTCCCACAGCAGCTGTGAAGATTTGCAATAAAACAAGCCCTTACCCATCCACTGACTACAACTGAAAAGCACTGTACTCATTTGCACTGGTGTTTTACCTGTGTGTATGTCTGAGGGTGTCGGGTCCCCTGAAGCTGGAGTTATAGACAGTTGTGAGCTGCCATGTGGGTGCTGGGAATTGAACTGGGGTCCTCTGGAAGAGCAGCCAGTGTTCTTAATCACAGAGCCATCTCTCCAGTCCATCATATTCTTACACTCAATATGGATAACTATGGTTTTCTCCAAGAGAAATCTTACCCATGTCTGAATACAACATCATGGTGGGTGTTTGGGATTTGAAAACCAGAGAGGGAGACCGGCTCTGCCACTCCATAAAAACTGCGATGGTCAGGGGTAGAGCCTGGAGTGCAGGCCTCAGCGGAGGAACGCGATAACAGCATGTGAGGAACGGCACACTGGGATGCTGAGGGTGCAGCTACAGCAGTTAGGAGCAGGGGAGACAAGAGGGGACCATCAAGACCAGGGCCACCTTTCTCAGTGGTGATGCACAGTGGCACCAAAGAGACCCCGCAATGACTGTTGTCTGCTGACTCCCCTTAAAGTGCGGGGACCAGGACTGAACCAGGACTGAATGGGGAAAGCACCCGCTGGACTGGGGAAGAGTCTGGGTTACTATGTGTGAAGGACCCTGGTATTTTTGAGAAGATGACCTCGTCAGAGAATCAAAAGCAGCAACACCCACTGCACAGTCGATGAAGGTGAGTGAGACCGGAATCAAGCTTTCAGTTGCTTTTCTCATGGCCGAGTAACTTCAAGGGTAAATGATTGGCTTTGGCTTACAGCTTCAGAGAGTTCAGTCCATCATGGCTGGGACAGCATGGCTGAGCGGTTCAGCTTACCCCAGGGCAGGCCTGGGAGCAGCGGGTGATGATACAGGCCTCAGGGAGCCAACCTCCAGGGCCTTACCTCCTCCAGCTGGGCTCTGTCTCCCATTTCTGCCAATGTCCCACAGTGCCACCACCTGGACCAAGCATCAAACTGTAGTCCAGCTTACAAAGGCAGCTGTGCTTTTTTGGGGGGCGGCGGGCAACAGGCCTTTCTTTCCAGATCTTGCCATAACATGTGTCTGTAAGGATGATCTCAGGCCTGGTGTGTTGAATGCTTAGGTCTTTGAAGCCTGTTTGAGAAGAGCAGCTTGTCCTGTGACCAGGTCATAAAATCATAGTCATGAAGTTATGGCCACGTGGCTTCTCGCTGCTGGCTTTGGGAAGCATAAAGTAAAAGTAGGCCGGTGTCCCAGCTGAGAAACAATAATTGCTCATCAGCAGTCTCTGTCACCTCCCTGGGAACACACGGGCATGCCCAATCTGAGGGCCAGTTTCGGCCTTAAAAGTTGACGGTCACACAAGCTGTCCCTGTGGCAGCCTCTGAGCTAAACGCCTCACACGTCCTGCAAGCTGCCTGCTTTCTTCTTTGTAGGATGCTGACTCACGGCCGATTGAATGGAGTGTCTCAATCCAACTAAGACGCTCATGCCCTGGTGGCATCAGAACGGTTCTCAACCACTGTCGGGTGAAGCCCCTGAGGTGGCAGTGGAGGCTTTCTCCTTAAGTTCCAAGAAGCAGGCGTCAGTACTGAAGAGGCAGGTGGCGGTAGGCTGCCTGTGTCTGCTCTCCCTCTCCTCTCTGAGCAAAGGAAGACCAGGTACTTAAAGGAGCCATCCCAAGCCCCACTGCATGGAAGAACAGCTCTCTGCTAAAGACTGTGATGAAGTCACTGCCTCTATGTGGGCTTTGTGTCTCTGGGGGACAGACACAGCAGTCTCTCCAA
This sequence comes from Microtus pennsylvanicus, assembly GCF_037038515.1. NCBI lineage: Eukaryota > Metazoa > Chordata > Mammalia > Rodentia > Cricetidae > Microtus > Microtus pennsylvanicus. The sequence continues at coordinate 97,699,535 of NC_134586.1, forward strand.
GCTTCATTTCCCATCTCTGACAGGTGGAGTTAACAAGACCTGCCCTCTGTCCCAGGGAAACTTCTGGGAGGGGGGCACTCACGGATGGATAGTCTAAGCTTTGCACCTGCTGTGCTGTTACCCAGTGCACAGCGTGGAGAGGCCCTGAGGGCCTGGGGTGGGGCCAGCTGAATAGAGCTGTTCCAGGTGCCAGCTGAACCACCCTTTCGATGCCTGGCAGTTAATGTCAGAACAGGGAGTGGGTGGGGCCAAATTCCTACCTGCCAGCTCCACAAAGGTCCCTTCCCCATGTGAGTCTGGGAGTCCTCCGTCCTGTTAGACTGCTCATTTTGAAAATACAGACTTGCTCCCATATCATTGGCAAATCAGGGAAATGATATGAATTTAGAAGTTCACACGTGCCAGACAGGATGATGTCCTGATAGAGGCCAGGTGAATGCCGAACACCTCACACTGCGTGTGCGAGCCTAGGCAGATGCGCGCAGATGCTGCACCCTGCACCGCCCAGCAACCTTAGTTCCTAGTTTGTGTTGGGAGTCAAGCCCAACCCATGTCAGCTCTACAAACTTTCCCTCTTTTGTAGAATCGCTTTGCTTCTCGACACACCACAGCGAAGATGTTTGCCACCGTTTATAGCCACTTCCTTAGCAAACATCAGGTCTTCTAAGAGGCAAAGTCTCGCATTTTGTAGTGGTTGTCTTTTGTCTTCTTTGTGGGGTGCGATGTGTGGCAGGTACTCTCGGAGGCTAGCAGAGGGTACTGGACCCCTGGGCATGGGAGCCACAGCTGCAGATGGCTGTGAGTCACCAGGGATGTGGGTGCTGGAAACCGAGTGTGACTCCTCTGCAAGAACATTGAGCGCTTTTAACTATTAAAGCTATCTCTCCAGCCTAAAGTAACAACCAGTGCATTGGTCAGGGAGTAAAACGCATTTCTTAACCACTTAACATGAAAACTGGGCTCTCTCTTTCTCTCTCTTTCTCTGTGCATGTGCAAGCGTGCAGGGTCTTGTACCCGAGCACTCATATGGAAATCCAAGGACAATTGGGACAACTTTTGGTAATCAGTTCCCTCCTTCCATTATTAAGGAATCCAGCTCAGGTCAATATATGTAAGAACACATTATGAATAGATTGACGCCTATGTGCTACGTTCAGGCCAGCATTCTCTATGGCCATCAGTAGCGTCTTCTTCATGTCCAGCTTTATATATTTCCTGAAACCATTGTCGTGCAATTTGTCTGACTGTTCACTGGTTAGTCAAGTTGTTAGTGTACCTCACAGCGTTTCACCGCCAAACCCAGAGAAAAACGTGAAGACTCGTCCTTTCCTCCACTGTGCTAGCACTCATTTTTTTTTTTTTTTTTGGATTTTCGAGACAGGGTTTCTCTGTGGCTTTGGAGCCTGTCCTGGAACTAGCTCTGTAGACCAGGCTGGTCTCGAACTCACAGAGGCCTGCCTCTGCCTCCCGAGTGCTGGGATTAAAGGCGTGCGCCACCACCGCCCGGCTAGCACTCATTTTTGTTTTGCTTTGAGTCTAGAATTCATATCATGTTGATTAGGAACATTTCCTTTTTGAACCTCTTTTATTTAGACTTTGTGTTAGGTAGCTTTTCATTGTTGTGACAAAATACCTGAATAAGTCTACCTGAAGGAGAAAAGGGAGCTTTGGCTCAGAGGTTCAGAAATCTTAAGTCCGTGGTTGCTGGGCCCCAGTGCTGTAGGTCTAAGGTAAGGCTAAAATTTCATAGTTGGAAAGGGGCATGGTGATACAAAACTGTTCATCTCTGGGAGGGAAGGAGGGAGGGAGGGAGGGAGGGAGGGAGGGAGGGAGAGAGAGAGAGAGAGAGAGAGAGAGAGAGAGAGAGAGAGAGTAAGGGCCCAAGGAAAAGTATGGTCCCCCAACACATGCCTCCAATGGCCTTCAGATAGGTTAGGATGGTTAAATTGTCAACCTGACAGATCACAGGCTCTAGATCACAGAAGACACATACCTTTGGTTATGTGTGTGAGAGATTGTTAAGTTAACTGTGAGAAGGTCCACCCTAAATATGAGGAGTACCACCATGAGCTGGATCCCATACTTCCCAAAAGGAGGAAGCAGGCTGAGCACCAGCATTCATTTCCCTCTGCTTCCTGACCGTTGTTGATACCAGGAGACCAGCTTCTTGGCCCTCCTGTTCCACACCATCCTCACCATGAGGAACTGTATCCTCATGCTGTGAGTCAAAATAAACACTCTGTTCCTTGTTTTGTTCATGTATTTTTATCACAGCAGTGTAAATGCCAACTGAAGCATAGGGCCTGTTGCTTAAACTTTCATCACTTTCCAATAGAAATCAGTGGATTAGCTCAGTGAGAAGGCCAGATCTCCTATGATCCCCACAATCTCTGATGCTCACCTTTGAACATTGCTGCCCTGGGGATCCAGCCTTCAACATGAAACCCTTTGGGAGCACACTCCATATCTAAACTATAACAGATCCTTGCTCCCAGTGTTTTATTTTCCAGTCTAGAACTCTTTTCCTTTCTTCCTTTCTCCATCTTGCCCCATACCCTAGGAAGCTGGCCCTCCATAGTTCAGCCAGTAGGGAAATAGTGGAAGGCAAGAATGTTGCTGCTCACCTGTCCTCTTATGGCTGTGGAAGATGAGCTCTTAAGGCCGCTTTATCTTCAGGTCTCCCTTGCTCTATTTTCACTCTCTTCTCTTCAGCCCAGAGTGGAAAGGGCTTCCTGCTGCTTGTGGTCTTGAGTGGAGGGCAGGGCTTCTCTGTTAATGATTGGCTTTTCTTAACCCAGCCCCAATTTTTGTGATAGTCCTCAGTCCCCTCCTTGAAGGGCTCAGACCTTGTATGACACAGACATTTTCCATCAAGACAGCCTATTTCTGCTTTTTCCTAGTTTCCTTATGCTGTTTTTAATTCCTCTCTGTGTCTCTCTCTCTCCATATCGGTAATCAAACCAAATGTCTTCTGCATGTAACTTTTTTGTTTCTGTAGACATGCTATTTTTCTCCCACTTCTTTTTCTTTCTTTCTTTCTTTCTTTCTTTCTTTCTTTCTTTCTTTCTTTCTTTCTTTCTTTCTTCCTTTCTTTCTGGTTTGTCTTTATTTTCTCTATTTTTTCTTCCTTGTTTTTGAAGGTGAGAGCCTATAGTCCTTAACCAACCATTCCTCTTTACTCATGGACATAAAAACATCTGGGCACTAGCTGGGAAGTGTTATTTTTAGGTCACTTACTGGTATTATATTTTTATTAGTACATATGAAATATACAGAGTGATTGGTTTCATTGTGACATCTTTATACATGCATACAAAATATTTTGATCATATTCATACCCAAACCCTTTCTATTTCTCTCCTCCCATTCTTATTCTTTTTTGCATTTCCCATCAAATATTGCCATTACTGTACTGAAAAATAATTTATATCTTATAAGAATGCTTAATGAAATATTTAGGATAAAAAAATGACTCGGGTTTACTGTACAATAACATGGGAGACAGGGAAACAATAAAGAAGATTGACAGAAGTTCTCATGAGTAGGTAGACAGAGTGTACTGTGGTACTCCTTATTTGCATCTCTCCATACAGCCCCCTGTAGAATTTTCTCAGTTCTCCTCTGGGTTAAGATTCAGGCTTCCAAATAGCACTTGGATGCACTGTGGGTGGTGGCCCCAGGGAATGCCCAGGCTGCTGTATGATAGCTTTAAAATTCAAGGGAAATGCAGCAATATCTCTTAGTCAGAGATGCTCACAGGTTTTCTTGGGTCTTCTAAAAACCCACCTGAGCTTTTAGAAGACCCAAGACCTACTTTTGCGTATGTTTGATGTCCATTAGTGCCAAATTACCTTTCTTCTGTGTGAAAGTCCGGTAGCCTCAGGCTTGTTTGTAGTCTCCCAGTCCCTATAATCCAGAAAGAAAAAGAGTAAGATTTGCATGACGAGTGGGAAGAAAGCACAGCTGGTTATTAGTGTGAGGTCATCTTTGCATGAGGCCCCTCTTTCCCACCCTGAGCTTCTTGCTGGGATAGACAGGGGGAGTCTCAGACAAACAACACCCCGGCCAAAGAACACTTCAGCCTCAAGATGTTTCTTCCCATCCTGGTGTCATGACGTAATGGGGCTGCTTCTCAGGGCAGCTGAAGCTGGGCCAGAGAGACTGGGCTTCTCAGCAAAGACCACAGCTGCGGCGTGAGCCGGGAGACGGCCAATCTGCAAAGCAGAAAGTGGTACAGGGTGCTAGGTCAGCTTGCCCGAAAGATGTGTGTCCATGGGGCAGATACTGGAGGCTGGCATCAGGGCAGGCTTGGAACCAGGCCAAGAGAAGTCACTTCTCATCAGAGTCAGAGAGCAGATTTGCTGGGCAATGCATGGCATACTAGACCTCTGTGGAGCAGAAATGAGAGCCAGGGATGTCCTTAGAGGGGTGTGATCCTCTGCAGCCACCCAGGGAGCCATGCTTAGAAAGGCCTGAGCTCACTTAGTACTTGTCTGTCACCATCTTTTGTGTGTGCACATGTACTCATACATGTGTGTGGAAGCTAGAAGTTGGCGTCAGATGTGTTTCTTAATTACGCTCCACCTTCTATATGGAGACAAAGTCTCTAACTAGACCTAGAGTTCTCCATTTAGGTTAGACTGGCTGGCCAGCGAGCCTCCAGAATTCACTTGTCTCCACCTCTCAAGTATTGGGGTTACAGGCTTAAGCCTCTGGCCTGGCTTTTATGTGGGTGCTGGGGACCTGAGCTCAAGTCTTCATGTTTGAGTAGCCATCTCTCAGCCCACATAGTCTTTATCTTCATGTTCTTCTTGGTGCCTGAATAAGTGGATATGCACTTCCATTTGATGCTGAGCCCCACTGGTTACGCAGTGGGTCCTGAGGGGCAGGTATCTGTCTTGACTTGTCATCCTCACTGCTAAGTTACCTGTGAGACAGGTTACCACCCACCCATGGTCCCAAACCCACACTCTGGGGTCTTTCAGGAAGGAATCCTTAGCCAGAGGAAGAAGGCATCAGGCTCCAGGACTGAACAGGCTTGAGATGCGGTGTTGCTAGCAATATATAACAGTGATGAATCTCCAGGCAGCCATCCTGTCCTTCTTGGCCTCAGTTTCTTCACCTGTCAAATAGGCATGTTAATACTCGATCCATCTGGCTCGTGGAATTGCTATACTCTCCTTAGAGCAGAACTCGGGGTCTCCCTTCTGTCTCTTGCATTGAATCTGGCCCCAGCACCCTACATTTGGCAATAGCTTCTACTCATTGATACTCCAAACAGGAGCTAATGGGGAAAGTGACCCCAAACACTGACAGAAAGAATGGTTGACACTGTGTCATTGTAACACTGAGTCTGCGTGGCAGCTTTGTTGCCTGGACACGGTTGGTGCTCTGAGCTTCCATTAGAGGCCAGACAGCCTGCTCACACTGGGTCCAAGTCTGCCTGCGGGTGTGTGGGCACCAAAATGTGTCTCACAAGAACACATGGGCAATCTTCTCTTATGGTTTAACTTCAAAAGGTCTCCCCGTGGATGGTGATACGACTATTGTCATGGCAACCATCTCTTGGAAAGCATCCCCAGTGCCAGAAGTGAATTAAATTCTTGTCCAGGTTCTAGCCTTTGTTGCTTTAAAATTTATCTCCTTAGGTGTTTGTATGTGTGTGTGTGTACGTGTGTGTACATGTGTGAGTGTGGGCCCATGTGCGTCATGGTGCATCTGTGGTGGGCAGAGGACAAGCCCAGGCACTAGTTTTGATCTTCCACTTGGTTTGAGCAAAGATTTCCTGTTCACCTCTTTGTGCACACCAGGCTAGCCTACAAGCTTTCCTCTTCCACTTGGCTTGCAACAAGGTTTCTTGGGCACCTCTGTGTACATCAGGCTAGCCCTCAAGCGTTGGGCAAGTCACCAGTCTCTGCTTTCCATCTCTCCATAGATGTCCTAGAACTATAGATATGCGACACTCTATTAGTGTTTACGTGGGTTCTGGCTCTCCCAGTGTCCTCCATGGTTTTTGAGTATTGAATCCATGAAGTACTCTGTGCCAGATTAGACGACATCCTATCAATCCATTCATTGGTTAAAGGGCTCTTGGGTTGGCTTCTGTTTGGGCTGGTTATGGATTACCTGCTTTGACTGTTCCTGGGCAGGTAGCTGTGTGCACACATTTTTGTTTATTGTTTATGGCTGTGAGATTTTTTTTTCTAGGAAGTCACACATGGGGGGGCCAACTATGAATCCATCTGGGCTCAGGTTTCTTGTTTGTAGCTTGTGTGTAGTGCAGATGTGGAAGAGAAGCTGTGTGTGTGCATGCGTGCGTGCATGTGTGTGTGTGTGTGTGTGTGTGTGTGTGTGTGTGTGTAGGGGGTGTACGTGCCCTTGCACATGCACTGGAAGTCAGAGGAGAACATTAACTGTCTTCCTCTGTCACTTTCACCTTATTCCCCTGAGAAGCCTCTCTCTGTTAAGGCTAGGCTGGCTAGTCTGTGATCTCCCAGGATCTGCCTATCCCTGTCCCCTAATACTGTCATTACAGGCACAAACAGCCACACCCAGCCTTTTTTTGTGAGGGCTGGGATTTGAACTCAGGTCCCCATGCTTACATACAAAGCTCTCTTACCTACTGAGCTATTTTCTCAGCTTCCCCCAACCTTTTCTTTCCCCAGACAGGATCTCATGCATCCCAGGCTGACCTCACAATCATTGTGTGCTAAGAATGACCTTGAACTTTTGACACTGCAGTCTTCACCTCTTAAATCCTAGGATAACCGGCGTGAACCACTACACTGGCTTTATGAAGTGCTGGAAATCAAACCTGGGGCTTTAAGGATGCTCGGCAGGCAGGCCACCAACTCTGCTATGACCTTTCCCAGCTCTTCTTGCTGAGGTGAGACACAGGCAAGGAGGGGTTAAGGCTGCTGGAGCTCAGGTCTCAGATTGTCACGGCCTGACTTGGAAAGTCACCATGGAATTGTGCCATCTGAGTCACCCAGCAGGGATTACCTTCCGATTGTCCTGTGGCCCGGCTCCAGCAGCAGCCAGGGACTGCCTCTGCATCCATTAAGTGTGCTGCTGCGGCCAGGGATCTCACCCAGAGCTGAGAAGGTGCACCTGCCCTGTCTTTTGACAGACTGCCCTTTGCATCAGGATGACGGACATCTAGAAGAAGGGATCCAAAATTGGTCAAAATCATGGAGGTTTCCCAAGCACAGCTTGGCACGGTGGACACGTTTGAGCCACTGGCACTCACTAGGAGCATAACCTTCCAAGTCACCCCTCTGAGTCCTGTCCCAATATTTGTCAAATAAAGATGGTGACTATGCAGGATTGTTGTGACAATCAGATAAGGACCACGATGTGCCTGTGGATGGGTGGCAGCTGCTTAGTGGTAGCTCTTGTGTCACAGGGACGCCTGATGGCCTGAATACCAAATTTTGGATTCCTGCTCTACTTGCTCAGTTACAGCCAACCCGTGGGTGGGAGGCAGAGAGCAAGGAGGCTAGGCTGCTTTCCCACAGGGCATCTTGTCCACTAGTGATCCTTCCCCGTGGAGCCCTGAACTGATGGGTTTCTATCTGAAGGGACTCTGTATTTTAACTTGATGAATCTTAGCAGGTCTTTTTTGGATGTCTGGGCATACAGGTTTGTGCCTGTGTCCAGAGTGCTCAAGGAGGCCAGAGGAACACCTCAGATGTCATATGTCATTCTTGAGGTGCCATCCAGCCTTCCTCCACCCTTTCCTCCCTTTTCTTCCTTCCTTCCTCCCTCCCTCCCTATCCGTTCAGCCTTCCCTCCCTCCATCCACCCCATGTTCTATTCTTTCCTTTCTCCTGTCGTGACTCCTTCCTTCTTCCATCTCTCAGGGTCTCTTACTGGCTTAGAATACTCCAAGTAGGCTAGTCTTGTTGGCCAGCAAGCTCCAGATATCCACCTGCACTACCTCCTCGGTGCTGGGAATATATAAGTGTAAGACATCCTGCTGCCACCGCCGCCGGCTCCACTTCCTTCTCCCCCTCCTTCTCCTCTTCTCACAAGGTGGATTGGAGGATTGAACTCAGGTCCAGTAAGCACTTTACTGACTGAGCTATCCCCTCAGCTGAAGTTCTAATAAGCTTTATTGAAAGCAAGAAACACATGAAAGATTTTACAACTACTTATCATCATCACCACTTCATTCTGGTCCATTATGTGACTTTCTTACACAGCCCAGGCCCACCCAGGGATGTCACTGTCCACAATGGGCTGGGCCCTATTATATCAATTAGCCATTAACAAAATAACCCACAGGTATGCCTGTAGGCCCCCATCTAATTCGGCCAACTCTTCAGTTGAGATCCCCTCTTCCCAGGGGACTCTAGATCTGTGTCAAGTTGACAGCAGATTCTAACTATGCAAAGTATGTGGCAGTGCCTTTGAACCCTAAGCACTGCGGTGTGCTCGTACTTTTCCCTCTGATGATAATGAAGCTTCCGTGTCTTGGGTGCTCTCTGTAGTGATGGGCCCTCTAATTTATCCCCAGGAGAACCCTGAAGTAGGTGTGATAATGCTGGGGTACCCGTGCAGGGACAGACACAGGCTCGTTCAGCAGGCTGGGTGACTGACTCATCCCTGAGGCCGAGGCACTCTCTCTAGGTCACTCTGTGGCTCCCAGAGCCTGTACCCCCTGCTCTAAGCAAACTCCTGCATGGGAATTTAGACCTGTGTATAGACCACTCTACCGATGCAAGCTGCCTTGACAGCGAGTGTCTGGCAGGGCTGTGCAGAGCTTCCTCTTAATGTTTAAGTCTACATTCTAAAGTTGTGTGGGAAGAATGGTCAGTGAACTTTGTTTTCAATGTGTAGTTTTCAGGTTGGAGTGAGACCTGCCTTGCCCATGGAACCCCTTTTAGAGGGTAGGTCCGCCCACCACACCCAGCTCAGGATGGAACAGGGCTGAATCTCAAAGTGTGAGTTCCAGTTTACCGATTTTTCAGCTTTCTTTGATTTTTCTCTTGCTTCCTTTGAAGTTCAAAGTTCAGAAGTTTCTAAAGTCAATACATGACAAACCAGCTCGGGTCGGAAAGAGCCCTCGTAAGGCCGTTCATTTATTCAGCTGACAGTGGTATGTAGCCGTGGTGCTGTCCCAGGCTACAGAGACGATCATGCCTGACCTTTGGCTAAGCCTATGATGGAAAGAGGATGTGGTGTGAAAATAGAAGAGAATTATGATGAAGGTAAAGTTGAGAGGACATCTCAGCACGCAGGCAGAGGCCCCTGGAACTGGATGTACCTGCACCTCCAGCAATGACCTGGAATGTGAACTTCAGTCACCTCTATCTGGTGTCCACAGGCGTTGGACTAACCAGAACACTGAACAGGTTCATTAATTCAGGGGCTGTGATGCTTATCAGCAAACTGTTCTCTGGAGCTAGAGAGATGGCTCAACACTGAAGAACACTTGCTGCTCTTGCCAAAGTTACCATCACCAGCATGGTGGCTCATAGCTGTCTGGAACCCCAGCTTCAGGGGATCCAAAGCCCTCTCTTGTAATAAAAGCACCAGGCATATGTGTAGATCACACACACACGTAGGCAAAATACCCATATGCACACAGAATAAATCTATTTTTTTTTTATTTTTTGAGACAGGGTTTCTCTCTGTAACAGTCCTAGCTATTCTGGAACTCAATTTGTAGACCAGGCTGACTTTGAATCCACAGAGCCCTGCTTGCTTCTGCCTTCCAAGTTCTGGGATTAAAGTCATGTACCACATACTCCTCCCATAAATCCATTTTTTTAAAAGAAAGTTTGTTCCATAGACATTTATTTCCCATGCATATCTTTTCTTTAATTTCTACCACATAGCTCTTTTCTTCCCATATGAGTGTCATTGTCCTCACCTTCCTTAGACCATGGATTCAAAGCTATCACAATCTGACTTTTAACTTGCAGTTCCTAGTACACCAAAGAAAATCCTCTTTCCTTCTGAGCTGGTATTGATGGATGTAAACAGGCAACTCTAATATCTACTGATCAGAGCTGGGTATCCAGTCTACGTGGGGAACCATCAGTGGTGCCCCAGAGGCAGGGAAAGCCTAGGCTCTGTCTTAGAGGATGAATCAGTGTCCAGGTGGTGATGGGCAAGCAGCTGCAGAGGAAGCACCCAGACGAACAGAACCCCAAGGACCCAGAGAGGGCATATTGTGTAGGGAGGCATCGGCATGCTGCTGGGAACAGAGGAAGGTAGCCAGGAGAAGACGGGAGATCACCAAGAGCTTTTGTAGAGATGCTCAGTTTCTCCTGAAGGAGACTTGGGACAAGAGCAGAATGTAGGTCTAGCCTGGGCTATTGAAAGAACATCCTGGCTATGGAGGGGAAGTCAAGCTGGAGGATGACAAGCTAAGGGGATTGATTGGTTTCAACAGACTAGTCAATGACGTCACAGGCCAAATTAGGGTGATGCTAGGAATGGTGAGAAGAAATATTTGGAAGTAAAGCTGGCAGGAGTTGGTGATTCGGTCCTGAGGGAGGAAGAGACCCCAGCGTGAGCTCCAGATTGTAAAACCTTCTTGAGATTGGCTACATAGGTCCAGAGAAAAATAAAACAAACTTCATAGGGGCTGGAGGCCAACTCGGTTGTAGTGCTGAATTGTGGTCTAGATATTTTATAACCCCCTCCTGTAAAGATATGGGTCCACCCCAAACAGGCTGGGACCTGTTGTTGTTTTATGCCGGCATAGCAGCTGCTCCAAAATCTACTGCTGTTTCAGCCAGTAATTGTGACTGCCCTGGTTCTCAGGCAGCCCAGAGGGACTTCTACGTCTTGCTGAATCTGCCTCCTGCTGCTGCCACTAACTGTAGTTTTTAACTAAATCTATCATTCTATTTACCAATAAGACTCGGGAATCAGAGGCTGGGGTGAAAACCTGCTAGCTCAGAGAGGCTGAGGAGCAACTAGCTGACTTCACCTTTTCTCCAGCATCTCTGAAAAACTACCACACTCAAAGTCCCTCCCTCCTACTTCCTGTGTGTCCTCTCTATCTATCTTCCAGACTCCCTCATCTTTACTTCCTGTCAACTAGTTGCTGGTTCTGCCTCCTGACCCAAGGTTGATTTTAATTAACACAAATGCAAACTCAGGGTTCACAGTGTGAACAAATCCCACAACAGGGACCAACATGGCTGACTGAAACCAATACCAAGTGTCCTTTGCTTCTTCATAATGGTCCCTGTCATACATCTGTTGCACAACACAGCTGAAAACTGTGTAAGGATGACAAAGGCAGGCGTAATTTTTAATCCAGGAGATCTCTACCCATTTTAGTAAGCCATTGTGTCCCTACTAGTGAAGCTTGTACAGAGAAGGGAAGGGAAGGACCCGTGGCAGCGTGGCTGTCTATTGAGAAGCCTGCATTCACTCCTTGAATGAGTCCTTTCTCCCTGTAATAGAACTTTCTCTCAATCCCTTGCTCAAGTCTCCGAGTTCTTTCTCTCACCTGGAGAAGTTTGCTCGTTCTGCCTCTGGGGACCTCCCCTAGCCTTACCCTACTAATAACATCTGAGTGAAGAAACAGACTAGGAAATGGGGAAGACTTCTGTTGTGACAACTGAACTTCAGGTGACTGCAGGTTACCTAGGTGGTGACTCCTAAAAGGGAACCTTAAATGGTTAGGAATAGGGATCGTAGGGCTGAAGGGATTCTGTTGGGTTTGCAGAGGGAAAAACACCCCAGAGAGCTTAGGAAACTGGGAACTGGTGGATGGGTCCAAGTGGGGACAGGTTTGAAAGAAAGGGGAAGGGGGATGGGGCAGCTAGGGAGGATGGAGGGTAGCTTCCATTATGAGGTTCATCAAGTCTGAGCCTGTGAAAGGCTGGGCAGGAGAGAGGACAAGATTGAGGTAGAAGCAAGACTGGTCAGACAGAACCCGAGGGTGTGATTGGTGGCCCTGAGCTGAGCTGAACCAGGATGACCCAGGGTACACCACACAGGAGGGGATGGGGCAGGGCTACAGGAGGCTGATGACTCATTCAGGCGCTCGACTGAGTACGAGGGAGGTGGCACAGTCAGGGTGTGTGAGCAGAGGGTGAGCTTGAGGTGGCTATGGGCGTATATGGAAGAGGAAATAACCCACAATGACAGCAGAACCGAAACCCAGATTCCAAGACGTTGATCCCCATTGCTGTGTGTATTCCTCCTGTAGGCTGTCCTGGGTACGAAGCAGAGATGGAAACCTGGAAGTGTAGTTTGTGCAAATCTCTGCCCTCAACCTCATGATCAAGAGATAACCAAAGCACAAGTATAAATAATACTATCTTGGTGCTCTTGCTCCTTGATAGGCAGTGATCTAAATCTTTTATTTGTTTTTCCTCCCCTCCACCCCAGAGGCATCTTACACAACCCGTGTTGGCCTCAAACACTCTATTCATTAAGGATGGCCTTGATCTCATGATCTTCCAGCCTCTGCCTCCTGAATGCTTGGATCACAGGCATGGACTACCACTACCACACTTGACTTGTGATTTTGCACACACACACACACACACACACAATTTTATGTGTATGGGTGTCTTGCCTGCATATATATATGTGTACTACGTGTGTGCCCAGTGCTCATGGAGGGCATTGGATTCCTTGAAAGTGGCGTTACAGATGGTTGTGAGCTACCACATGGGTGCTAGGAATCGAACCCAGGTCCTTTGGAAGAACAGTCACTGCTCTGGACTGCTGAACTACTCCCCTGCCATGATCCTAAGTATTTCAAATATCCATGTAGTCTTTCAGGACTAGTCAGTATTCTGCCATTTTATGCATTAGGACATGGAAGCACAGAGAAATGGAGATTCTCTGATTCTTAACCTAGGCCACCCAGCTCCTGAGGGTCATGGTATTAGCTCAAGCTGTCCGGCCTGAGACCTACCTTGCCATACCATAGCTTGGCCTTCTTCATTTTTCTTCAGCAGGTCCAGGCTTTTCCTTCAGTCCCCATCCAATCAGATGGTAGGAAGTCAATCTCGGAACAGTGTATTCTCCTCCCCATCCTACCAGTGATGACCTGCAGCCTTTCGTGGTTATAACTGTACCCAAGGAACTCGTGGGACGGGATGTGAGTTTTGGGTGAGGGAATGTGTGCACCCTGGGTGTGCACGGAGCACTGAGATGTCCTCTGCCCCTGAGGCTTCACTCAGGGTCTATGTAGGTCATAGTGGTGCTCTTTACCCGAATTTTAAAACGTGTGTTCAGTTCCCTGCTCCGTCTCGGGTACTCTGTCCACATTTCTTCTCTGCCCCTAGTGTTCTAGAAGTTCTAGCCCTTTGTGTGTACTCCTGTCCATGGGCATATCTGCTTTCCTAGCCAATATCTGGGTAAACAGAGTGGTGCTTCCCCTCTGTGACCAGGGCCTGGGACTGTGGGGACTGGGACTTCTGGGATATTCACTTCTCTCCCAAGCATTCTTTGCATTTGGGATTAAAGTAAAAGCTCTTAGGCCCGCTATCAGCCTGATCAGGTCATTCTTGGATATGGTATAGACACATGCTGACTTGGCTCCTAGGGGTGAGACTGCATTCTGATGCTTGTACACTTCTGGGCAGAGTGGTCTGAGGAAGAGGCAAGCAAGTGTGGACGCCAGTGGGTCTGGAAGGGAGCAGGTCTGTGTTGTGGGATTTCCATCCCTTTAGCCAATGGCTTTTGCGGATTATGAATCCCAGTGCGTGGTCTTGTTTTATAAGCTGACAATTTATAAGATGAGGAAGAGCGTCTCGCCCTCTCTTGCTTCTGCCACTGTCTTGGGTGGTCGGAGCAGGTGGCTTGCTTATCACCCCTGGACAGAAATGACCAAGGCAGCTGGATCAGCTGCAACGTCTAAGCTGTTCTGTATCAGTGAGTGTTTACACCTATTTTATATTTAAATAAATTCTTGAGAACCCTTAACAGACACTCATAGCCTCTCGCTACAGGCCAGTCAGACCCCAGAGCTCCCGGGAATGTGGTTCCAACTGAGACTAGGCCACTGTCTCTGTAGGCTCGGATGGGCCCTGGAGGTCATCAGGGTCAATACAAGCAGCCCTCAGAATACCTTCTCTGTATGCCAGGCGGTGGTGATGCACACCTTTAACCCCAACTCTCGGGAGGCAGATGCAGGCAGATCTCTGGTGTAGGAGGTCCTTCTGTTTTTGTGTTGCTTTCATTGGTTAATAAAGAAACTGCTTTGGGCCTGGTGATAGGGCAGAACTTAGGTAGGCGGGGAGACAGAATTGAATACTGGGAAGAAGGGCAGAGTGGCAGATGCCATGATCTTGCTGGTAAGCCACAGTTATGTGGCAATACACAGATTAATGGAAATGGGTTAAATTAAGATGTGAGAGTTAGCCAATAGGAGGCTAGAGCAAATGGCCAAGCAGTGATTTAATTAATACAATTTCTGTGTGATTATTTTGAGTGTAAGCTAGCCGGGCGGCAGGTAGGGAACAAAGGGCCATCCGCCCTCCTTGTAACAGATCTCTGTGAGTTTGAGGCCAGTTTGGTATACAGAGTGAGTTCCAGGACAGCCAGGGATACACAGAGGGACCCTGTCTCAAACAAAACAAACAAACAAATGAATACCCTCACTGCAGTGAAAGTTATGTCAGCTCAGAGCCAATTAGGGATGGACAATTTCTGCAGTAAAGCGTGCTGAATTGCAGCCACCAACCCAAGCCTGCTATGCACATCCCAGCTCAGCTTCTAAAGAGCGCTCTGGTGTGGGGAGGCGTGGCAGGAGCTGGGTTCTCACACTCTGGTTGTGATTAAAATAGTCCTGAGCCCTGAGGGAACCTGAGAAGTCTCTCGAACATCCAGGCTCCTCCCAGCTCACCTCTGCCCTAGTGAGGCTGGTTCTGTATTCTTCAGACATACCAGATTTCACCCCTCTGCTTCTTAAAACAAAACAAAACCTCTGATGGGCAGGCCTCAGGCACAGAACACTGACCACATCACAACCTTTGACTCTTGATTTATTTTTATGATTTTCTTACTACAAGCATGGCCCTACCAAGTTACCTATCCTCCTTATATTAAAAAGAGTGTAGGAACATCACATCTTGGCCTCTGTGGCCAACGTCAACTGTAGAAAAAGTGTGGAGGCTAGAGAGCCGTGGCTTGATTGGTGGAGTCTGCTGCATAAGCCTGAGGAGTTTTGTTTAGACAGCCCCAACACCCATGTTGGTGTGGGAGGTCCTTCTGCCAGTGTGTTGCTTTTATTGGTTAATGAATAAGAACTGCTTTGAGGGCTGGAGAGATGGCTCAGCGGTTAAAAGCATTGCCTGCTCTTCCAAAGGTCCTGAGTTCAATTCCCAGCAACCACATGGTGGCTCACAACCATCTGTAATGAGGTCTGGTGCCCTCTTCTGGCCTGCAGGCATACACGCAGACAGAATATTGTATACATAATAAATAAATATTAAAAATAATGAACTGCTTTGAGCCTATGGCAGGGAAGAACAGAACTAGGCGGGAAATCTAGGCTGTATGGTGGGAGAAAGAAGGGCGGAGTAGGAGAGAAGCCATGGAGCCACTAGAGACAGACACTGGGAACTTTACACAGCCATGTGACGATATACAGATTAATAGAAATGGGTTAAATTAAAATAAGAGTTAGCCAATGGGAAGCTGGAACTAACGGGTCAAGCAGTGATTTAATTAATACAGTTTCTGTGTAATTATTTTGGGTCTAAGCTACCTGGGAAGCCGGGAACCAACAAGCGACCTCCCTTCTCCAACACCATGTAAAAGTTGGGCACAGGTCTCTAATCCTTTTGCAGGGGTAGAAAGTGGATACATAGGTGGATGCCCGGAAGTCACTGACCACCTAGTCTAGTCCATTGTTGAGCTCTGAGCTTGGTAGAGATGCTGTCTCCAAACATAAGGTGGAGAACGATGAAGACAAGAGCCATTGCTGACTTTGACTGCTACACTGACAGGCACACATGTGCATGCGCACCCATGTGCGCACGCACGCATACACGTACTATACACACAGACAGACACATACACAGAAGTGCTGTGGCAAGGCCTGGTGAGGTAGTGTGTTCACATGGTACACACCCTGCTACAGAGGAGACGGAAGCAGGGGAATTCTGAGTTTGAGGCCAGCAAGGGCAGCATTGGGGAGACAGCAAAGGGCTTTCTGAAAAGTCAAATGATGTCAAGGAATGAACACCTGAGGAGCCAACACCCGACCTGAAATCCAGGGCCCTCGCCACGGCTTCTACACCGCTGACTCCATGGTAGCAACCATCTTGAATCCTGTATGGGCCCATTTCCTGTTACCCCCTTCTCTGCATCTTCTCATCTCACCCATTAGATTTTAACCTCACTTCCCTGATTTAAGGTGGTGTCATGCTGCATGAAATCTTCTAGATGATGAGCCTCACCTGTACTTTTATGGACTGTCACACAGTTTTCTGGTTGTTGTATGTTCTTCCATGGTGTGTACTAAGCCTCAGTTTGCCCACTGGGGGGTTGGCACTTGAACCTACCTGCTAGAAACACTTTTGTATGTGTGTGTGTCCTGGATGTATAACACGTGTGAATGCTAAGGCAGATGATGTGCACAGAGTTGTTCAAGTGTTTTCCAACTCCACATGGGTACCACCAGCAGGCAGAGAGGGTTTGTAGGTGTCTGTCTTCTCTTGGTATTGTCAGATTTTTAAGTGTGTGCTGCTTGGAGGGGGAGCCTAAATAGCAACTCACTGTGTTCTGCTCAACTGCCCTTCGAGGTTCAGAGTATGGACTCTTGATTGAAGGAGTCTCCTGGACTATCACATGTCCTAGTCACTGGACCACCAAAGTGTACGATGCATGCCTTCAGCCACCTCTCCTTGACCCTGCAACACCAGGCACATACCATATCTTCCTAACTCTCCCAGCAGGTTCCAGCACACGACATTACACATATTTGGTCTTTTGGTCAATTAATGCGGCTTGATTAAGACAGAGTTCATGTTTATAAAGATCAGAGGCATATCACACATCCTCTGAGGGAGGCGGCTGAGTCCCTGAGTCCACTTAGGCCCCTGGCTTGTGGCTGCCTCGCGGCATGGGTAGGTTGACCCTAGCTCCCCATCCTCTGAAGGCCCTTCAGCAATGGTCATTTGGAGTGTGGCTTCTCCCAGCTGCTTGGGGCTTCTGGGGTTTGTGCTGTGTCATGGGTCAGGGACTGAAGCTTTCCCTGGAGGCACAAAGTTGGCCTTCAGCCTGAAGGGGATCAAACCACAAGTTCACTAGTGGGTGGGCTCTGGAGGCATAATCTGAGTACTTCAGAGGTGGCAAGGAACTTCAGACTCTCAATGGGGAGCCTAGAAGTTCTTCCAGAATGTTCCAGTACATGAACTCTATCTCAAGTGCCATGATCCCTCAGGTACCATGTGCCAAGCAAGATAGACAGGTGAGGCAGAAGTGGACAGCCAAGAGAACTGCTTGGGGACTTGGGCAAGGGTGTTGGGAACTCTAGCCTATTAAAAGGATGACTGAGGCCTTTGTCTCTTAGAAGAAAGATGGTGGCCAAATGGAAACAAAGCCCAAACTCCTACACTTCTGCCCTTGTTGGTCAATTGGAGACATCTGTTAGGCTGGGGGACCATGGAGCTGATTCCCCATGACCCGAGAAGCTGTGCCCTGGAGCCAGGCCTGTTGGTAAAGGACTGGACTCCCAGCTAGAAACTAGATTTAGGGCAAGAACGTAAGTAATTCCTGGGTGGGCTGCAGAGTGAGTTCAAGGTGAGCCTAGGTAACCTGAGGTGACCCTGTCGTAAAATAAAAATAAAAAAAAAGAAAGGGGCTGACGATGTTGCTCTGTGGTAGACGGGGGCAGGTCCAGGCGCTGTCCTTTTGAGCCCATGGTATTCCATGTGCTAACTGGTTTCTTCCCTGGCCTTTATTCTGCTCAAGTGGGACCCCAGTCCCTCCTGCCCCAGCATCCTTCTGTTGAGATGAACAACAATTCCCTTTCATCTTCTCAGTTTAGTGTAAGCATCTGTCTATCCTGCATCCTGTTTAATCTTGCTAATATTTCAAGTCCCAAGTTTCCTTGTGGGTCCCCAGCCTGGGCTGTGTCTGAGTGAAACCCAATTGCTTCTAATGGGATTCTTCATCACTGGCCAGACGGCCTCCAGCGGGGACAAACATCGGGAGGGTCAGCATGAAGGGGTTTGAACAAGTCCGGCTATGGAGCCAGGGGATTGAAGGCACGGAAGAGGCTTAGGTGGTCAGGCACATTACAGGGACCTGATATGCTTTTCCTAACACAGCTTCATCTACCTGTTCTAGGTGGTCCATCACACTGTCTGTTTGAGCTTGTGGGCTCCTCTTGAGAGATGCTGGGGGAACAGAAGCCTAACTCGGCTCTTGCCCTCTGGAGGCTCAGAGACTGGGGAGGAGAGTCTACCTAGTGGCTATGACATAGCTCCTGGGGGTCCATGACTCAGGAGGGTGAGAGCCAGCTCCACAAGGAGAAAGGTGAAGGTATACACTCCCTGCTCTTTAATGTCCTGGCCTGTCAGGAATGACACAAGAGCTGTGTGTCACGGGGCCTGCTGTATATCAGCTGTTTCACGGTTACCACAGTGAACTCTTACAGCACAGCCAGAGGCCAACGCCACTTCCACTGAATCAAAATGATTTAAAAGGCTTGAAGCCCAGACTAGCAAAGAGCTTTCTTGGCTTGCTCAATTTGCTTTGCTTGGTTTGTTCACACTGTAAAAGGCAGAGGGTGCCACCATGTCATTAAGGCCTGGCTTCTGAGTCCCAGTTTCTCCATGCCCGGATTCTGCCTCCAGGGCCCCAGCGCAGATGAAATGACATTTCTTTTTCTCACGTCAAATGCCTGAAACCAAGCCTGTATCTCTGTCAGTTCCTGATGAGAGGCAGCTAGTGTGGCCCCACAGGGAGCCATCTACTGTCTTCTCTCTCCCTCATATCTCCTCCCAGATGAAGCATAGGCACCCATTTCCCCCTAGTAATAATTAATACATGCGCCAGTGTGTTTATGGAAAGTAGCTTGGTCTGTGTCTGACATCTCTAGGGACCCAATCATGTCTGGCAAACAGGCTCCCAGATGCCGGGCCAGGCTCCGTCAGCCAAACAAGGGGAGGAAATGATCCAGGAAACTCTGACAAAGAAAGCAATTACTTGGTCTGACGTGCTGGACGGCTCCTGGCAAGACCATGTCTCTTTGTCTCTCTCACCTGAGAGATGGCTTGTGCAGACAGAGATGGGTTGGATTACTTATCTTAACTGCTGTTTAATTGAGGCAGCTTCTACCAGCCTTAACTCCAGGCGGTGAGGCTGAGTTGAGCTGAGCAGCTCAGGTCTTCACGTATTCAGATATGCGCAGCTCCTTCCCAGGTCAAAACTCTAGCTGTCAGGCCACCAGTCAGGGCTCCCTTCCAAAGGAGCTTTCTGGAAGGTTCTGGAAGGTTCTCTCAACTCATCCCACTTGAGATTATAATGCCTGAGCTGACTACCATTTAGTGGTTAACTGTACCTCTTGAGTCTCCCCAACCTCTACATTCATCACCTTTGTAGGCTCACATACAAGTGGCCTGCGCTGCTAGTTTAGATATAGATGGAGGGGGGGGAGGATGGGAGGAAGGGAGAGAGGGAGAGGGAAGATAGAGTGGGTTCATCCCAGGCTAGCGAAAGCACAGCCAGAAGTCAGCCAACACAGGAGACCCCCAAATTCTTCGCCCCCTCTCTCTGTGCACGCCACAGTGCCCATGTGGACATGGGATGGCAAGCTTGGGTGTCAGTCCCCGACTTTCTATCTCTCTTTCGTCCTCTGTGGTTCTGTACACCAGGTTAGCTGTCCATGACCTTCCAGGTACTTTCTTGTCTCTGTCTCTCATTCGGCCATGGGAACCCTGGATTACAGACTTGTATTGCCTGTCCAGGTTTATATAGGTTCTGGAAATTCAAATTTACATCCCAGGCTTGCATGCCAAGTACTTACCCATTGACCCGTCTCTCTGGCTTCCCAGAACTCTACTCTCTGACTGCTGATTTGATTGTCCTCCCACAACACCCTGAGCCCCATAGCAGTGAACTTGTCCTTTTAGTGATAGGATTCCAACCCCCAGTGAGAAACAGTGGGAAGTTGGCTTGGCAATGGGAAACCTTTCTGAAGCCTGCTGAATTGCACCTCACAGGCAGCTGACTCCCATGGGTAGAGCTGGGAGGGGGAGGGGGACAGGTCCAGTGTCACAATCTCCCTAAGCAAGATAGCATCTCCCTGCAGGGGTTTGGAATCCTGGCAACCAGAAGGGCGACGCTAGGCTAGCTGTCTCATTTGACGTCTTCCAGGGCGGGGAGGTGATATAGTGATAACTATCGCTCTCTGGCCTCACCCTTTGGACAAAGATAACAGGTCCTGATTGGCTCTCCCCACCTTCCAAGGAAACAGGAACTATTTTCCAGGTGCCCTGACAAGCTGATAGCCTCCTTTGTCGTTCACAGACACCTGTTTCCTACATCCTACAGGGTCACTCTTCAGGAGGGACCAAATCGCCCAGTGAGCATCTCGTGCTAGAGCAGAGCCGCTCTGCCTGATGTGCCGGTCCACATGTCCCATACCAGGGGAGATGGTCTTCCTGCACACCTCTCGGTGAAGAGTCGCTGGGGTAAATATTCAGGGGGCAACTTGCCCCCTACTTTCTCATTTTCTTATTTTTCTTTCCCTTGCTCACTGGCGAACTGGTGAGGCTTGGGGAAATCAGAGTCCGCATTTTGCTTCAAAATAAATTTTGCCTGCTCAGTTGGTTCCCCCCTCCCAAAGCTGTTGGAACTTCACCAGGAGTACTCTGTAAACTGTGAGGTGGCACAAGGGTTGCTGATTTCCACCGTTCTCTTTTTCAGAATTGTTCTTGCGCTACGTTCTCATGGTATTCCATGATGATTTAGGATGCTATAAAACAGCCACTGGGGGGTGGTGGCGCACACTTTGGAGGCAGAGGCAGGCAGATCTCTGAGTCTGAGGCCAGCCTGGTCTACAGAATGAATTCCAGGACAGCCAGGGTTTTATAGAGAAATCCCGTCTTGAAAAACAAAACAAAAACAATAAATAAAAAAATAAAACGAACACTATGAAACAGCAAAAATAAATTACAACGTTAAAATTTAAATATTTTAGGCAACTGCTTTCTTTCCAGTTGTAAATGACTAACTTTGATATGTCTTGTGACATTCACATATTATATTTTCGGGACCTGTCATTCCTTCAGCAAATGTTCCTTGAATGTCCCAGCGGGCCTCTGTGTCAGACAGGACCTGAAGTTACAACGGTCACACCAGAACAAGTCTTGTCCTAGACACTCAGTCTGAGGAGAGAAAGGGGTTCTGAGTGACCAGGGAGGCCTGAGGAAAGGGACAGGTGCTACATTCTTTAACTTGAACTCTATGTCTGGCGTCTAAGTTAGCTGACCTGGCTCCAGCCTTCCTCCACTTTGCTCCAGTCAGTTTCATGGCTCTGAAATCGGAGCCTCAATCCCTAATTTTCCACACCCGATGCTGCCCCACCCTAAATGGGTAGACTCATTTGTGTTCTCATTTCAGAGGGAGAGGAAAAACCCCAAACAAAACAATTGCTAAGAATGACAACCAGATCTCCATTGCCGGAGAAGCCTAAGGCAGTTCCCCTGGGCTTCAGCACATCTGGTGGAGTGTGGACATGGAGCTTCCAGCTTGGCTCCCTGGAGTCCCGTCCCTTCCCGAGGCCCCCAGGAAACTAAGCCTTCTCTATTTTCAAGCAGTGCACAGAGGTCAGAAATATCTGCTTGCCTCCTGAGAACTATTTGGCTCTCCGGCAGAGCCTCCTGCGCTTGCGCAGAACCCTGGGGCTGGCGGCTTCACACCTCAGGAGTGACAGTCCATCCCTCCGTCGCATGAGTTGTACGGGTGAGTGCCCTGCCCAGACAGCGGCTTTTGCCAGCCTTGTGCTAGCTCCTATCTTCCTGCCTGTCAAGTACTACGTGGTACACGCTAGTCTCCCATGGGAACACTTCGCGCTCCATTCCCAGAGAATCCCACCTCTCACTCAAACTGAAGGTGGCAGCATCCTTCAGGACCAACAAGGCAGCAAACATGGTAAAGCGGCCTTTCTGCAGCATTTGCAACACTCAGTGAAGGATTTGTGCGTCTGCAGTTTGTTTTTTTTCTATTTTAGAGGTGGGGAGGGGGGTCTCATAGATCCCAAACTGCTGGTGAACTTGCTTTTTAAAATGAATGAACTTGAATGTCTGATCCTCCTGCCTCCACCTCTCGAGTGCTGAGATTACAGATGAGATACAGTGCTGGGGGTCACATCTGTGATGTCATAGCCCCACCCCAGATCTTGGATCTATTAGGTAGCTGCAGGGGTCATGGTATGCTCGTTATGTCCATAAAGGTAAGTGACAGACTAGAAAAGAAGAGCATGACAAGAAGGATGTTTTGGTTTTTTTGTTTTGTTTTTTTGGAGTCTAGGTTATCTCATGGAGGAACTCTCTGTGCTGCAAGGAATGCTTTACATCCCATTCAAACAGAATAGAAAGCATATGTGTGTTGCACGGTTCTAATTGGTATTAATAAAAACCTGGAGCCAGATACAGGGGTAAATGCTGAAGATTAGAGAAGCAGAGCACCAGCCACCAGAGAGTTCTTTTACTGCTACCAGTGCTCAGACGGAAGGGGCCATCCTGTCCTCAGACTGCATCTCCAGACTGTGCGTCTCCACCAAACCTCAGACTGCACTGAGCTCCTGCCTTCACCTCCCTAGTGCTGGGATTAAAGGAATAAGATCCCAAGTGCTGGGATCCTCTTTGTGTGAGCAGTTTCTCTTTTAGACAGATTCAATCTTATGTAGCCAGGGTGGCCTTGAACTAACAGAGATCCCTCTGCCTCTGTCTCCCCAGCCCTGGGATTAAAGGTGTGTGCCACCACTGCCTGACCTCTAGTGGCTTAGCTCTGTACTCTGATCTTCAGGTAAGCTTTACTTGTTAAAACACAAGCATATCACTATATATGTATATGTGTGTGTGTGTACGCATAGTGAATGTGTATATATGTGTGTATATGGAAGATAAAAGTCTACATTGTAGTTTTTTTTTTTTTTTAGCTCTGGGGACCTGCCACCCAGCTCCCAAATAAATACACAGAGACTTATTCTTTCTTATATGCTTGGCCTTGGCTTGGCTTGTTTCTAGTCAGTTTCTTTAACTTAAATTACCTCATTTCTCTTTAACTATGGTTCACCTCTGGGTTCTTACTTTTTTTTTTTATTCTATATGTCTTTATTTCCTTCTTACTCCATGGCTGAGTGGCTGGTTTCCTCCTCTCCTTCTCCTTTTCTCATTACTTGATCCTCTTTTTTGGAATCTAGAGTTCTCCCATTTATTCTCTCTGCCTAGCAGCCCCGCCTATTTCTCTCTCTTGCTTGCCTATTGGCTGTTCAGCTCTTTATTAGACCAATCAGATGTTTTAGGCAGGCAAATTCACACAGTTTCACAGAGTTAAACAAATGCAACATAAAGTAAGGCAACACATCTTTGCATCATTAAACAAATGTTCCACAGCATAAACAAGTGTACCACATCTTAAAAACGAATATTCCACATGACTGCATGAGGCGTCTTCTACTACTTGGGGGTCTAAATGTGTGTGCTGGGTCCTCATGCATGTTTAAAAAGTTCTTTTTTTCACAGAGCCACC
Organism: Microtus pennsylvanicus; assembly: GCF_037038515.1. Lineage (NCBI taxonomy): Eukaryota > Metazoa > Chordata > Mammalia > Rodentia > Cricetidae > Microtus > Microtus pennsylvanicus. The sequence continues at coordinate 97,723,229 of NC_134586.1, forward strand.
ACTCCAGCCTGTGTACACAGGACTCTTAAAAACTCAAGGCAAACCGAACCTTTAGAAGAACAGAAAGGACTCAGGGCACAGACGATAATGTATGCGACAGAAAGTTTGGGAAGGGAAACTGAAGCAGAAGATGGTTAGTGTGACATGGAGGGAGCGGATCTCTGAGTTTGAGGCCAGTGTGGGCTACAGAGAGAGTTACAGGACAGCCAGGGCTACACATGGAAACCCTGTCTCAAAAAAAAAAAAAAAGAAAAGAAAAGAAAAAAGAAAAAATGTAAAGAAGGAAAGTAAAAACAAAACAGCAAAAATCAATAAAAAATAATCAAAGTGGGTCTGTCCAGTCCCTTTCCCGGGAAGCACCAGTGGAAAACTGGTGATGTATTTGTTTCCTGGTGAGGCTTACTGCAGGGAGCCTGGCATTGGGATTCTCTCTGATCTTGTCTTCTCTGTTATTTAGAGTTTAGCAGTCAGTGTGGTTGTTTGGACATTTAGCATGAGTGAGTCTGTTTTAGCTCCGTTGGGTAGCTACAGGCATTGCACTGATTACGATGGCTCTCTGTAATGTGTTTTTAAATTTATTTGTCATTTCAGTCTTGGTGGAGACATTATTGTATCCTCCTTTGTGGCGATTGCTTCAGCCCAACACAGTGACATTAAAGTCTAGGACTCTGAGCCACTTCCTCAATTAGTTGATGGAGATGCCTTGGGACATTCGCTTCTCCCCACAGAGACCTCCTTTCTTCCCCAATGCCCAGGGTCTCTTGGGAATCACTGCCTAGCTTGTCTTCCGGATGGAAGTCCTATGCCAAATGATGCCTGCTGGCTGTCTTCCACAGTTCCTGGGCAGTTTCCAGCCACTGAAAACCCATCTGATGATTTTGCTGATGTCAGCATTGTGTGGGGAGGCAGGGGTATGGCAGAAGGAGTCACGTGGGGCAGTCAGAGCTCTGGATCAACCTCGAACACAACAGGTATGTATAGCAAACACAAACAGGGAGTAAAATGGCTGCATAGCCTTGCTTATACAAGAAAATCGAACCAGTGTCGAAGGGGTTTAAGCCAGATGCCTGTGTCAAGGACACAGCTGGCTGCTAAGAAGCATCTGGAGGTGTGGGCGTCTGGGTGTTGTCGCTCATTGCTGTGCACCTATGGGAAAGGCCCCGTCTCCTTTAATCAATATCCTCTGTAGGCAAAACCACGAGAGCCTGTTTAAAGGGGTATCAAGGATATATATACTACACGGATACGCGACAAGGTAAGTAGCCACCGTGATCTTTCCTTCTGCCCGGGGTGAACGGAAACAGCAGTCTCATCTCCGATGACCACATGAGAGAGAGTGAGTGACCGCCCTTCTCTTTCCTTTTAAGAGGTCAGCAGACAAGAAGCCCCACCTCTATCAGGCTAGATAGCCCAGGTCAGGGGCAGAGCGACTACCTACTACAATCCCTTTTGTATTTTTTTACTTTGGAACAAGATGTCCTGTGGTCCAGGCTGATCTTGGTTCACATTGTAGCCCCAGTTGGCCTCAAAATTCCTATATAGCAAGGCTTAGCCATGGTGGAGCACGACTTTTATCCCAGCACTCGGGAGGCAGAGACAGGTGGATCTTTGTGAGTTTGAGGCCAGCCTGGTCTATAAGAGCTAGTTCCAGGATAGGCTCCAAAGCAATAAAGAAACCCTGTCTCGAAAAACCACACACACACACACACACACACACACACACACACACACACACACACATATCCCTATGTAGCTAAAGCTAGCCTACAACTTGCCTTCCTGCCACCACATCCCAGTGTTTTATGCAGCCTGCGGATTGAACCTGGGTACCATTCATGTCAGGCAAGCTTTCTGCTAACTAATCTCCATCTCTAGCCCAAGGAAACTTCTTTTCTTCTAGAGACAGGGCCTTGAGCATCTCAGGATGGCCTTGAACTTCTAATCCTCCTGCTTCTACTTCCTGAGTCCTGAGACGTCAGACGTGCCACCAAGCCTGGTTTTGTGACTTCCCTTTGAAATGGACATGAAATCTGCCTCGCCATGCTACTGTGGGCTGCAACAAGGAAACCACTTGATGTAGGATTAGCGAGGACAATCTGAACTAAGCCCACAGTGGATTTGCTTCCTGTAATTATGATATTAAGACATTAAACCCATCTAGGGGTATGTATGTTTCTGTTAACCCTATAGAAGCCCTTCTGGCCAAAAGAAAACTTCAGGAAGCCATTCTGTCAGTCTTGACTTGTCTCGCCTTCAGAGGTTTCGGCCATGGCAAAGGATTTCTTATTTTTCAAGCTTCCTACTTTTTTAGTCATTCATTTGGCACAAATTTACTCACTGGGTCAGGACCATGGAGTATCTATCCAGAAGAATATCACTATCCCAAACTCTGGGCCCCTTTGGATATTCAATCAGAGACCTTCCTTTAAAAGAAGCCCAGGCCAGCGTAGCTCAAAGTTCAGTCCCCAGAGAGCCAAAGGAGGCCTGGCTTCACCTTGAACATCACGAGTGCCAGCTAGAGGCTGGCGTCTGACCAGGAGCCTGGAGTTATGCTTGGGGGCAGCGATAAGTGACAGAGCCAGAGGCCTTGGGGTTGGGCACAGTGGGGAGAGGGAGAGCATGGGTAGTTAGCAGGGGCCCATGTGGGGTGTGGTCAGTAAATCTGCCCAGCCTACGTAATGACAGTGAGGCCCCCCTGTATCTCAGACCCTATTGATCTTTAAAGGGTCATTTTGCACCCACAGCTCTTGCAGCCGTGTGGCTAGAACTTCGGACCGGATGTTCTCTGCTTTGAAAACAACAGGAAAGCTGATGGGCCTCCTCTCCTTGTCTCTCCTGCAGTGGGTGGCCTGGATGTGGGTAGCATCTGCCCCCGGTCCTCTGCTTCTGTTCAGACACTTTCCCTACCAGCAGCCTGCCCCAAGTAGCCCATGTTTTGGGCCACCAGCCAGCTGTCTCTGTCTCAATTTGCCTTTCGTTTATGGCTCCATGCCTCCGTCAGAGCTGGTTCCTACCCCCTGATTTTTGTTTTTAAAACTTTTTTACAGAAGTCACTTGTATGTGTATGCATGGGGGATATGTACACATGAATTCAGGCATCTTGGAGGCCAGGAGAGGGTGGATCTCCTTGAGCTGGCGTTATAAGTCGCTGTGAGCCACTTGACCCGGGGGTTGGGAGTCCAACTCAGTATGTGCTTTTAGCTGCTGCGCCAGCTCTCCAGCCCCTAGTTGAGTGTTTCCCTAGTGTTCTTACCCTCCCTTGTGCCTGAAGATCCCCCCAATCAGTCTGAGTATCCTCTGGAAAGGGGGCTACCCTTGACTATGCTTGAGGAGGCAGCAGGTAGTCACCTCTTACCCAGTCTGGGACTTTTGGACAGGTGACAGCTTGTCTGGTCCTTGGCACTGAGTCACTGTGTCTTTTGTAAGTCTCTGCTATCTCGGAAGGGCCTGTGCGGTTTCACAGTTTCTCCTTCCATCTGATAGGCCGTCCTCGTTGATCAAGCAGAAACTGGGAGAGGCTGGGCACTGGGAGCTGGCCTGCTTGTCCTGCCCCACCTCACTTCCTGTGGGCCCTTCTCGGACAGAACCCTGAGAAGTCAGACATGGGGAAGGGCGGTTCTGAGGAAGCCCAAGGTGTAGACTTTTGTGGGGGCTGAATGCGTGTCTCTTGCACTAAACCCCAGTTTTCCATTCATGCATGTATGGGGCTTTATTTATACAATAAAATTTTATTTATTTTATACAATAAAATCCCTTTCTTTGGTGGTTTTAATATGGTTTAAACTATTCCTGTATGTCTGGACACTCTGGAGATGTGGGAGACTAGAAGCTGGTCTGGAACCCACCTCACTCATCTTTGTCCCTCCGTCTGCCTTCCTTCCCCTGTCCTCTTCCTTCATTGCCGCTCCCTGGGGCTCTGACCCTGAGACCTGAGCATGACCTCAGCTGTCTTTATACAGAGCCATTTGCTGGTAATGGCTTTGAGGTAGAGCTTGGCGATTCCTCCAGCCACTCTTGACTGCTTGTTCATGGTCAAACCCGGCATCACAGTTTCCTCCTCTCTTGTGCCTCTATGGCTTCCCCATGGGTGGGGCAGCAGAGGGCACCCCTCCCGCTCCCTTGCAGTGTGAGGGTTTTGGAGTTTGTGTTTTCACTTCCTGGCCATTCTGCCAAGCTCCCTCCAGCCTCCAGTGTAGTCAGGCAGGTTCAGCTAAGGATTCTGCCCACTGTGGCTTCCTCCCCGGAATATCAAACAAGGCTCGGGGGAGGGGTGGCCAATCCCGTCCCCTTTGCTCAGCTGCCACTTGCTGGAACTGAGTGATGGCAGCAGAGGGCATATGTGTGGGGTGCAGGAACACTGGTGTATTCTGAATTCAAGCCAGTATGATGTGGTATTAGGGCCACAGGAGTGACGGGTGTTGGTCACTTGCATGGTTTTAGTACGTATAGCTTAGACCGGCACCAGCGATAAAACTAACAAAGACACAAAGATCCATTCACTGGTGGGAAATGGGCAACCAAAGCCTCGTGCCTAGCAGTGTGTTACCAGTGAGGGGCTCCTGGGGGAGCCACATGTCACCATGCTTGTACCACTCTGAGCTTCCCTCACCACTCAGAAAAGCACTTCTAGGACCCAGAAGAGTTCAAGACCCCGAAGCATCTCAGTTTCCTGTCACCGTTCTAGAATGCGTGTATATCTACAACCATATATATATATATATCCATATATATATCCACACTCACTCTTCCATAAAAATGACACAAAATCTTTGTGACCAATTAATTTATGGATTCACCCCAAATCTGTGAGTAACACTGGCCCATCAGGGAGACACCAGAGCGATGGTCCAGCCTCCTTCCACAACCTGCAGCAAGAGCAGGTAACCACGTAGAGAGGCCAAGAAAGGTACTTTTTCTCTGTCTTTCCTCCTCTTTGATTTCCTTTCACTTTGCCTTGGATGGGGTTTCACGCTGTAGACCAGGTTGGCCTTGAACTCACGGTGATCCTCCTGTACCGAGACTGCAGGTGTGTGTTATACACCCCATTAATTTTCTTAGAAGGCTCACCAGCCACCTCACTGTGCCACCAGGCCGGGCTGTCCTCTAGGCCCATGCCCTCCAGTTCTCCTGTCCACTGGACTGGATACAGCTGGCGTTTCAGAGCACAGCGTGAGTGGCAATTCCCCTTTGGCAAATAGGAACTGTGCGTGTTACAGAGTGGGAACTAGATGCTCTAAGGCAAGGCTTCCCACCTGTGGGGCGAGACCCCTTTAGAGCAGAGCAACTCTTTCACAGGGGTAGAACATCAGACATCCTGTATATCAGATATTTACACTATGATTCATAACAGTAGCACAATTACAGTTATGAAGCAGCAGTGAAAATAATTTTATTTTGGGGGTCATCACAACACGAGGAACTGTATTAACGGGTTGCAGCATTAGGAAGCTTGAGGATCACTTCTCTAAGGGGACTTCAAATGGGGCTAAAGGAGCTGGTAAATAGGTGCCTCTTAAGGAAGGCACTTCACCTCTTGTGAAGATTTTAAGATCACGGAGAGTGACTGGGGTGCTGGTGGGCGAGACCCCGACCATCTGGCTGAATAGGTGAGGTCCCCTGGCTTCCATGTGCACGTGCACACCCGCGCACTTGTATACACATGAACACACCTGCACAAACCCAAAAGTGTCACAGCTGAGTGGCGAGGGCAGGAAAGTCTTCACTGAACGGAGAGAGTGAAACAGCAGAACTTGGTCACTTAATGACATGTTAGAAACTGATGTAAACGCACACACACTTTGTGGTCCTGTTCCTATGAAAACACAGGGTCGGCCGACTGAGCCATGGTCTTAGAACATGGTGGTTGCCTGGGGAGGCAGGTAGGTAGTCGGGAGAGGGTGCCTTTATAATTCCTGCCTTTTCCCTGGGTGGTGGTTACATAGTGAGTTTACTTTAGGATAAGTCAGTCTCTCTGTCTCTCTCCCCATGTCACATTTAAACTTAAAAAAGCTTTGTAGTGTCATCGGAGAGGGTAAATTACATCATCTCTAGGCTTCCTTTAGTCATTACGTTTGTATTTGGGGTGGGAGGCTTCAACGGTTTTCACTTCGGTATTATATAGGTCTTTATATTTTCACTTAGGTATTTTCTGGTTACAGAAAAACAGGTTCACACACAGTCTTTGAAGGACCCATGGTTTCCAGGCTATTTTTCTTTGATACCCAACTCTAAAGCAAAAGCCTTTGAATAAAACCGTTCTCCTGGTATGACCAGGGAGCAACACTGCTAGCATTTATAGAGATGTGGCTAAAAACCTATGGTTATACCGTTGAAAAGCAAATCTTCCCGGTGAGTTTGTTTACGTTTTTATTTATCTTCCTTTGTGCTCCAGCTAGATCCTAGAGGATCTAAAGGCCGTAGGGTTCACTAGTGCGGACAGCTAATGCTCTTGGCGCTGAAAGCAGCAGAGCTTCTAAGTGTTATCCACAGTCGGACGTCTGTTTTATACAACCTAGGCGTCTTGTTTTTGCCTATAGGATGCGAGACCCTTAACACATATCCTGTGGCAGAGCCAAAAATAGAACTGAAAGTAGCGTCTGCTATAGAGAACTCAACTGTTAGAAAGGGAAATTAAAAGGGAAAGAAAAATGAATTAAAAGATACCCACTTGGGACTGGAGAGGTGATTCAGTGGTTAAGAGCACTTGCTGCTCTTGCAGAGGACCCAGGCTTGATGCCCAGGACCTACCTGACCAGTAACAACTGTCTGTAACTCCCCTACCAGGGGATCTGGCATCCTTGTCTGGCCTCTGCAGGCAACAGGCACACACATTGTACACAGACATACATGCAGGAAAAACACTCCTACACATTAAAAAAATAAAACAAGAAAAGACACACACTTCCCAAAGTATCATAGCTCAAAGGAGGGAGCTTTTGAATTGTCTTCATAAGGAACAAAAACTTGAACTGTTGGGATTTTCCTAAATAAAAGATTGAGATTGTTTTTACTTATTTTTTTCTCATTTCCCAGTCTGATTTTCTTCTGAGATTTTAGCCTTCGCTATGTTTAATGAGATAACCATGACAGGGGGCTGTGAACATTTAAGAGAAGCAATGCGTTGCTCTCTTATGCTGGTAGAAGCTCTCAGGCACTTGCTTAGCACGGCTCTAAGCTCAGGGCTGTTGAGTCACTTGGCCCTTACTGATGAAGAGGAGGAATAGAATATGGCCACAGGGCGGTCAGTACATGCTGGTGGCTTTCCTGTGGGTCACTGCTGTCTCTGCTCCACATTCTCTTCTGAAGGAATCTCATGCTCCTTTCTCAGTTCCCTGTCTGCCTCTACACTAGAGGCCCATGACCTTTTACATACAGTCTACCTATGTATCCTGGGGTCCTACATCTATGGACTCAACCAACTGCCAACCAAACACAGAGGGGGAAATCATATCTGCAGTGTTCACATACTGACTTTTTTGTCATTGTGGTCTAATGATGAATGGTAACAGATATTTACAACTCCTTTCTTTTGTTTTTCAAGACAAGGTTTCTCTGTGTAGCTTTGGAGCCTGTCCTGAACTTGCTCTGTAGACTAGGCTGGCCTCGAGCTCACAGAGATCCGCCTACCTCTGTCTCCTGAGCGCTGGGATTAAAGACGTGCTATTTACATCACTTTTGACATTGTTTTATATGTCATATAGGTCATCTAGAGGTGGTTTAGATGATGCGGTAGGTTATATGATGATACTGCGCTCACTGGCTTTGGTGTGTCTGTGGGGACATTAGGACCAGTCTCTTACGGATTCCAAGGGGACATTGTTCTTAGTTTTCATATAGTCAGTGCATATGCTGAACAACGGGGGATCCCATGGCAACCTTAAATTTCATCCATTCAAACTGGACCTGTCTATGTCTCTAACATGTTCTCTCAGGGCCATTTACATTCATGTTCCGATTAAAGATCTGTGATGAAATTAGAAGACTACATATCTAACTGGTCCATCACGAAGGGTTTAGTTGCACATGCAGGAGAAGGAGCTTCATCTCTGTTCATCTTTCAGCTTGGGATGAGTTTCTGCAGTATCCATGTCCCGCATCATCACAGTCAGCCCCAGCAGCTGCCTTCTCGTGTTCTTTATCACCAAATCTTCCTGTGCTGGACAGTTTCCTACTTTCCATCACCCGGAGGAAAGACCAGCACAGATATTTCTCACAGTCCCCTGGACCTTTGGGACCTGTTAGCATTGAAGCTAGAGATGAGCTTGCCTCTGCAGCTCCCCGATGCCTTTGGTTCCATCATAACCCATCACACGACACTTTCCACACCTGTCCTGTGGCTAACGGCTTCCAGTGGCTCTCTGTAGGCTGCTTCTGTGCTCCGCAATAACGACTAAAACTGCAAGTCACAGATGGTGTGGGAAGTTGTTGCCCGGTCACCATCGGAAATTTGGTATCATACTGAACAGTGTGATTTTATTCAATTATTTCTTCTTCGAGCTGCTTAGGCTCCTTCCTAGAATATGATCTCTTCCAACACTGGCATTTGTTACCTTCCACATGCCGTCACTAGTGGGCAAGGTGGAAATGAGCGGTCCATATTTGAAGAATGTCTGTCGCTCCTCTTCTGTGATGTAAGACCAGTCTGGGAAGCAGGATATCAACACTTGTCATCCCAAACAGAGGGATGATGGGTAATCTCATTGATCTGAGACTGGAGGCAAAACAAGGCATCCATCAGAAGAGCTGTTGGCACTGTAGAGAGAATGTCTCTAAAGTTCCCTGGAGTGAGGTGTGCACCCCCACAGGAGTTTCCTAGATGTAGTGAGGAGAGCCCACACAGGTAGGTGGGTCACCTGTCATGCTGGCTAGTTTAACTTCCCTCTTAAAGAAAGAAAATATTTAGCTTTACTTCTGATTTTTTTTAGACTCTCTATGTTTCTTTTTCTTTTTTAAATTTTTCTATTGTGCTATACATTTTTCTCTGTTCCCCTCCTTTCCTCTCCTCTTCCCTTCCTCTCCTCTTCCCTTCTACCCTCTCCCGTGACCCCCATGCTCCCAATTTACTCAGATCTTGTCTTTGTCTCCTTCCTATGTAGCTCCATGTTTGTCTCTCCTAGGGTCCTCTTTGTTGGAGAGGCTTGAACTTTTAAAAGTGATTTTGGAGTTTTAAAGAGACTGGATTTTTAAAGAAACTAAACTTTTAATGTGTTTAAATGTGTAAAGACTGTGAGACTTTTAAGGTTATTTATGTTTTATATTGCGATATTAGTATTAACATGTCATCTTGGGAACAAATGAGAAAGGCAAGGTTCTAATTGAAAAATGATGTTTGCGTGTCAAGCTGACAAGAGGTTCTTTGGCTCGCTAGTTTATGTCAATGTCACACAAGCTGGAATCATCCGAGAGGAGGGACTCTCAACTGAGAAAATGTCTCCATAAGATCAGGCTGCAGGCAAGCCCATAGGGCATTTTCTTTATTAATGATTGATGGGGGGGGCAGCCCATTGTGGGTTATGTTATCCCTGGGCTTCTTGTCCTGGGTTCTCTAAGAAAGCAGGTTGAGCAAGCCATGGGAAGCAAGGCAGTAAGCAGCACCCTCCATGGCCCCTGCATCAGCTCCTGCCTCCAGGTGCCTGTCCTACCTGAGTTTCTGTCCTGACTTCCTTTCAGTGATGAGCAGTGATGTGGAAGTGTAAGCAAACTAAACTTGCTTTTGGTCATGGTGTTTCATTACAGCAATAGAAGCCTAACTGAGACACCTGGGTAGCCAGCTGCAGCAGTCTCACAGGTGGTTGGAAACCTAACCGAGACATCTGGATAGCCAGCTGCAGCAGTCTCACAGGTGGTTGGAAACCTAACTGAGACATCTGGATAGCCAGCTGCAGCAGTCTCACAGGTGGTTGGAAACCTAACTGAGACACCTGGGAAGCCAGCTGCAGCAGTCTCACAGGTGGTTGGAAACCTAACTGAGACACCTGGGAAGCCAGCTGCAGCAGTCTCACAGGTGTCACAACCATCCTGCTACTCTTGATGTTAAAAACTGGAGGCCTGAGAGTTCTATGTAGTCACAGCATAGAAGAACACATGCACGGCAATATTCACCTCTAAGTGCTGGGGATTCCAAACTAGGTTCATACGCTTGCTTATCGAGTGCTCTTACCCACTGAGACACCTTCCCAGGCCCTCATATTCAATCTTTTAGATGTTCAGATTAATAGTGACTTTATCCATATTCTTTGCCCACTAGGGCATGTTCTTCTCTAAGAGGGGTATTTGTTTGGGTTTGAAAAATCATTTTTACAGTTTATAGATTCAACTTCTATGTTGGATTCTAAGTGGTGGGCTGTCAAATCTGGTGCAGCTTCAGGGAGAGAAATAGCTTTGCAGTTTCTCCCCAGGGCTCTGAGGCCTCCATACAGAGGGTGACTGTTCCAGAGTCAACCTCTGAAGCAGCAGTGGATTGAGTCAGTGTTGTTACACTTCTGGATCCCTGGGGTCGCTCTGCCAATGGCAGAACTTCCACTTAACCCAGGTGGGAGGAATAATTTATGTCATTTCCTCTGCAGATACAACATAGGCCTTTCAATGCTGTGAGAGCAGCTCTTTGTTCAGTTCATGGGAAATTACATTGGCACCTGACCCTGAACTCCCTGTGGAAGAGTTTCCAGCATTACCTGTGAGGATATTTAGCATATCAAAGTGGAAACCGCTCTCGCAACCTTGGAAGGTCTCCTGCGGAGAACTTTGGAGAGTTTGGCTGGTATGGCTGCAGGGCTGCCACATATACCGTCTGAACACTTCCAGCTACATGGTCAACCTGCTGGTCACACGAGTGAGCTAATTCTGTGAGTAACAAAGTCTTGTGGTACCATGGAGGCAGAGCCAGCTGTCCATCCCCCGCCTTCAGGCAAAGGAATGGATAAGAGTCATTTTTTGTATGTCTGTCATGACTTTGAACTAACAGTGAACCACATAGAGACCCAGAGCGAAGGGAATTCAACCACCTGAAGCCATCAAACCTGTTCCTAATTGTAGTCTACACCTTAAGGTGCAGTTACCACAGGGTGATGGCAATGCGACTGACGGTAGACACGGAGAACAAAGCTTATAGATTAGTTTACCATCTCGGGGTTAAAGCTGGGAACGGAGACAAGCCAGAGAGCCCTGTCGTAGCTACTCTTATTATTCCCTGGCTTAAACACTTGGCAAGAAGCAGCTTAGGGGAAGGATTTATTTGAGTTCAGTTGAGAAAGGGAAATATGATGGCCAGGGATCTGACCGTGGGGCAATAGCATGTAGCTGGTCACAGCCACAGACAGAAGCCAGAGCTAGGCTATCAGGCACAAGCCTGTCCCTTCTGAGTCCCTTCTGCCAGCCAGGCCTTATCTCTTAAAGGCTCCACAACTTCCCCAAGAGGGCTGTTACCTGGAGCTGCTACTCAGCTGCTTCGGAAGCCACCATCCATGCTGCGTGAAGACTTTCCAGGACTGCCGCCTCGGAGTCCCCCACCCTTCTGTAAGCAATCCCTTGCCCGTGCTCTTTATGCAAGCGCTATAAACATCAGTTCCCTGGGTTGAACATTGGCGGAATTAAACTTTGGTTTGCTGTAGGACTTTAGCGGGAGGGGGATGGTGTTTATGTCTACCCGGGGAAGAAAATTTGGTAACAGAAGGCAGTCCTTCAACAGCTTCTGGTGAAAACATGGGACAAGAAGAGCCATAAATATAGCTGCGATGGCTCCCGCTGCCAATCTGTGGACAGATCTGAATAAGAGCATCCACAAACACGGGGTCCTGAGAACAGAAGAGGCTGTGTCCCTCATCCACAGGAATAGATGGCTTCTAAGACTGGGGAGGCAGAAGCCATAGATAATGAGTCTCGTGTGTAATGTACACTGTGATTAATCAATTGATAAATGATCACAGAAGAGATTGGAGATGACCATCAATGACCACCACTAATACAGAACAACTATAACAGCTCAAACCCGACGAGCTGGTTATTTCTATACCTTAGCGTTCTGTGTTTTTACACCGTGGTTGGCCCCAGACAGCTAACACCATAGGTTAGGGCGGGACTATGGACCAGTGATGCAGCTGTGAAGCTGCGATTGTCACCTGAGGTTTCCAGGCAGCTATAGACAAACCTGGTTTGTAGGGACAACTGCCAGACTTCAGATCAGCTGAGAAAACACTTGTTTAGCAGTAGAACTTCAGGGCTGTAGAGAGTGTTCAGTTAATAAAGAGTTGAGGAGCAGAGTTCATGTCCCCAAATTTATATATGTCAGCATGGTGGCCTGTGCTTGTAATCCCAGAACCAGGGATGTGGAGACAGGTGGATATCTGGGGCTCACTACCAGCCTATCTATCTTAATTGGGAAACCCCAAAGAAAAATCCTGTTCTCAAGTAGACAAGCTGCACAGTATGACTAAGGATGATGCCTGAAGTTGTCCTCTGGCCTTCATAGGCACTAACACACACATGCACACACACATACATACACAGTTAAGCAATACACACATGCACAGACACACATGTACACACACATACACACACACACATAGAATTTTACTTATGGGAGAAGAATGACCCATCACCCACCTTACAGGACAGGCCACAGTGATGTGCCAGTCAGTGTCTTCAGGGATGAAGCCTGCCACCATAGCATGCCAGAAGGTATGCAGAGCAAGAAGAACCGTTATAGATGATGGCATGTTGAACCTGCCTTTTTCTGTCTGTGAAGGTGACAGGAGTTCATTTCCATATTAATCTGTGAGGGTAACACCCCCCCCCCCCCCCAGTGCAGGGTGTCTCTATCATCTGAGCGGTCACGGTACAAAACCCCAGTGTCTCACAGACTGTTGAGTCTGGAAATACTCATGAAAGAACTAAAGAACCAGGCACTGTGACAAATCAGCCCCTTTGCGAATGTCACCCCCACTTCACGTCAGCATCTACCTCTGGTAGTTCTGGTTATTTCTTCATGAGTTGCATGAATTGTAGCGGTACATGGAAATATGCAAATAGGCAGACTGCTCTGTAAAACTGTCAAGTGGTGTAGAATCTCCACGAAGTTGGTGAGGCTAGAGAGTCAGAAACCTGATGTTCTCAGTAGTAGCTCCAGGATACTGTTTGGGAAGAGGGGACAAGGGTTTGAACAAGGAAGGATTGAGAGAAGCCCTGGAGGGGGGTGTGGATTCCTGAAGCTCCTGGCTGCTCGTGTAGAAATCTCTCTCTCTGGCATCACTTTTTGAAAAGCTAATGGGAGGCAGAAAATGCAGTGAAACTGTTATGGTGAAGTCATGGCAAGAAAGCAGCTAACGCTTCAGTAACTCGATGGCTCATTCTAAGAGCTCACTGGTCACAACCACAGTAAATACAAAGGATATTTTCAATTTTTTTGAGAAAAAAGTTTCCATTTTTTTTTGGATTTTTTGTTTTGTTTTTTGAGACAGGTTTCTCTTTGTAGTCCTGGCTCCTGAACCTCACTCTGTAGACCAGGCTGGCCTCGAACTCACAGAGATGTGCCTGCCTCTATGCCTGAGTGCTAGGATTAAAGGCGTGTGCTACTGATACCTGGTTCCTCTTTGTTATTTCCTATGAAAATTCAGTCCCTATCCTATTCTTTGGTGATTTTGCCCAATATCAGTTATCTTTAGACAATGATACTATTATAATATACATTTGATGCATTGAACACGTAATAGATAATACTTTTAACAATAAATACTTGAACACATTTAAGCATGAACATCGAAATGTGACTTTACGATTACTCTTAGACAACTACATGGTCTCTAGAGACATGATTCTAGTTTTAGGTTAGTGTCCAACACAATGAGTTTCATTATGGCATCTTATACACAAATGCCATTATACTGTGTTCTCATTTGTTTCTCTGTGCCCCCTTCTTCCCTGACTCAGTTTTCTCTTCTGCACACCTATTCCACCTGCTGTCTATTTCCCCCCTTCTGCCTAGGAATGCTTCATCTTCTCTCATGATTCCCTTTCTAGCAAGCCCAGCCAGACATATAAACACAAACATATGTGTATCCATACAAGGTTCTGTAGATGAGAGAAAGCATACAATACTCATCTTTCTGTTCCTGGCCTATTTTGCTTAATACAACATTTCCAGTTGTACCTATTCCCCTCCAAATATCATGACTTAGTTTTTCTTTCTGACTACATACAATCCCATGTACCACCTTTTCTTTATCCACTCATCTGCTAATGACCACCTGGGCTATTCTACCTCCTGGCTGCTGTGAACAATGCATCTGTAAAGATGGGTATGCATGAATCTCAGCAGTTACCTCTTTATAGTGAGTGTGTATGTATATTATTGTTCACATGTATGCAGATACATATGTGTGTGAGAGGAGATGTGCACATATATTCATATGAATATAGAGATCGAGATCACCTTAGGCATCACACCCAGGAATATCAACTACATCAACCTGTTGTAAGGAGGCTGCTTGTTTGTTTCCCAACAGCTCAGCCCCGAAATAATCACATAGAAACCATATGATTTGCAATACTGTTTGGCCAATAGCTTAAGGTATTTTTGGATAACTCATATTTTAAACTAACCCATCTCTATTAATCTGTGTATTGCCACATGGCTATGGCTTACCAGGTAAAGTTCTGTCCAGCGTCTATCTCCGACAGAGACTACATGGCTTCTTCTAACTACTCCTTCTTTTTCCCAGCATTCAGTTTAGTTTTCCCCATCTACTTCTATTCCTTGCACAGGCCCAAGACAGTTTCTTTATTAACCAATGGTGTTCACAGCATGCAAAGGGGAATCTCACATCATCAACCGAGACAGAGACTTAGGGTTCCAGCCTTGACTGCCTCGGCACAGGCATTATAGTTGTGTGATGCTATGCCTGGCTTCTTACATGTGTTCTGGGGCTAGCACTCAGGTACTTATGTTTTCAAGGTAAGCACTTTAGTGACCGAGCTATCCCACCACCTCTCGGTGGTGTGTTGCCTTGAGGTCCTTCGGTATATCTAATGAGTAGTGTATATACATAGTTTGTCTGCAGCTCTATTTTCAGGATTCTGTTTTTGAGGCATGTTCATTTTGATTTCCACAGTGGCTGAACAAGTTCCCATCCCCATTGGCGGTGAGTAACATTTCTTTCCCCCACCCTTGCGGTATTTGTTGCCATTTGTTTTCTCGCTGGCAACCATTCTGACTAGTAAAATGCAAGCTCCAGTCAGTTTTAATGTCCATTTCCCTGTGGCTGAGGATGACGAATGCTTTTCCAGTCCTTATTGTGTTTCCTCATTTGACAGCTGTGCGTGCCAGTCATTAGCTCTTCCCTCGACTGCATTTTATCATAGAGTATTTGCTTACACTGTGAAGATGTGTCTTTGCCAAGGTGCCATCTGATTGGCTAAATAAAAAGCTGAATGGCCAATAGATAAGCAGGAAGAGGTTAGGCAGGATTTCTGGAGACAGAGAGGACTCTGGGAAGAAGAAAGGCAGAGATGGAGAGGACACAGGAGGTGCAAGATGGGTCCTCCAAAACATCTGTGGCTAATATGGTCAGATAGTAGGTAGCTCTGCCCTCTGTTCAAGGTTCCTCCAAAACATCTGTGGCCGATATGGTCAGATAGTAGGTAGCTCTGCCCTCTGTTCAAGGTAAACATTATTGTCAGTCTCGGGAGTGTTAGGGTATGGTCAAAATATCCCACATCAGGATGTTTTGTTTTATTTTTCATTTCTGTAGTTCTTTACATATCCTGGATGTTAATCTCCAGTCTCTTGTGGAGCTGGCAAAGATTTATCTCCCACCTATAGGCTGACACTTCACTCTGGCAATGGTTCCCATTCAGTGTATGCCCTTCTCAATGTCACGTGATCAATCATCCGTCAGTCCTTGGAGTGATTCCCTGTGTTATCCGAGTTCCACTCAGAAAGTTCTTGCTTGTGTGTATACAGTAACGTGCTTTTCTGAGTGTCTTTGATCCATTTTGAATTACCTTTCGTGCAGCAGGAGGGATGGGTGACTCTAATTCCATTCTTTTGCACTCTGACATCCAGCTTGGTTGTATTTCAAGGCCTCTGTCAAAACTTGGGTGACTGGAGCAGTGCGGACTTATTCCTGGGTCTCCCACCATAATCCACCAATATACACATCCGAGCGTTGACTGAGGTTTCTGTCCCACCCGGTCCTTCAGTCATTCCGTCCCAAAGGAACACACAGAGATCTACATTAATTATAAACTGATTAGCCTAGCATCTCAGGCTTCTTATTAACTCTTATAACCTATCTTAGCCCATAATTCTTGTCTGTGTTAGCCATGTGGCTTAGTACCTTACTTGGCGAGGCAGTCACATCTTGCATCCTCTGCAGCTGGGTCACGACTGCAGACTGAGCTTCGCTCTTCCCAGGATTCTCGTTGCCCCGCCTCTACTTCCTGCCTGGCTACTGGCCAATCAGCACTTGTAATAATACAAGCAACAGGATAAAAGACATTGTCCCACAGCATCTGAGTTCAGATGAACACTAACTGGAGGCTTTAGCTTTCATGTGCCGGCTGTGGATGCCAGGTTAACGAATCAAAGTCCCTGAAACCTTCGCTGCTGCACAATGCATATCAGCTTTTACTTTGACGCTGTGTGCCCTTCCACAGGTCAACTCCTTTTCTTTGGGCCTCAGTTTCCTCATCCACCAAATGTAAACATAAAACACACCCATGCTCTGAATCCTGTTTGGAGTGAGATGGGACTCCTCTCATTCTTTTGGTTCTGTTTGTTTATTCTGAACGTCTGTGTTTGTAAGGGAAGGGTAGGCTTGTGTCTCAAAGTCAGGATGACTGTGAGAATTTCTACTGTGTGGGTCTTGGGGTTTGAACTCAGTCAGGTCTTCAGGTTTAGTGGCAGGCACCTTTGCCTGTTGAGCCATTTCATAGGCCTGGTGGGAATCTTAAGACATGTTTTCTTTTAAATTTTTAGAACTCTCTGCCCCGGTGTTAACGAAGTCAGAATCCCAAGCAGTGGGAACCCGACAGCTGATGTTTGTAAATTCCCTGAGGTTCTAATCGAACTGCGGGGCACCTGGAACCATGAGGTCCTTAAGGTTTATTCACTTGGGACTTCAGTTCTTTTCCTTATACCAGGTTAGCTTTAGTCCTGGGCCAATGAAGAGGTACATTGAGTATCTCTATAACTTAACCCTTTCCCGTTGTGCCCTGGCCACAGAGAGCTTTCTGAGAAACAGTGAAGTTTAGGGGGGAAGCACACCGCCCTGTTTCTGTCACATTTCCCGCGAACACAGCATTCTCACCTCACATAAGCCACGTTCCAGAGAAACCCGATGCTGCTGCCTTCCCATAGAAATGCCCCAGGGTGCCTGTGAAATACAGGAGGTGGCAGACAGAGGCTACTACGGTGACACTCTGGATTGAAATAGCCTGGCTTTTCTGGGCCACTGTGGGCTCGAGGCCTCTCCTGTGATCTAACTCCTCTAGGTTGTTCAGCACTGCTTAGGACGCTCGCTCTGGGTGGCAAATGAGCTCTTAACTTGGTATGAATCCAGCTGAAACCTTGCTGGATTCCCCTCTGTTTATCCTCTTGCAAAATCAACTGTTCTAAGATTTGTGACAGAGGAACTGAAGGAAACCGAGTGATAAAGACATTAGGGTTACTGCTGGTTATGTTACAGGCCAGCCTGGGGACAGGGGACAAATTCTAGGCGGGCTTCTCTCAGTCCTCGGTTCTGACTAGGCCTCATCCTCAGGGTAGCCTTCACCATGCCTGGCTCAGTTATTGCTGAGCGTTATTGCTGTGGGAGCGCATTTCACTCCCCTCTCCTCCTACAGCCTTCGGAGTCTGTTTAGGGAGATACGCCACATTGTTGCTGCGCCGGCTGCTTCCAATGTCTCCTCCTTTCTACCCACTCACCCCTGAGTCTCCTATAAGTTGACCAGATCCTTGCTTGGGTCAAAATGAAGCCCCATATTTATTTACGATTTATTACAATCAACACTTTGTCTGAGTAGTCTTACTTGCTGTTATTAGAATGTTTTCCCCCTTGAGCGTCTTCTATGGCTTGAATATGATCGTCCTTCTGAAACTCGTGTTGGAGTTTAGTCTGCACCCCGAGGTCTAAAGAGGGGACTTCACCTGCTGACAGCATACGGAGGAGGTGGGGCTCCAGAAAGGGATAAGTGGTTAGTTTTTGAGACCATCTTCAGGGTGCAGTCTGCAGGCGTGGGTATTGGAGAGTTTTAAAGAAGGGAAAAGAGGGGCTGGTGAGATGGCTCAGTGGTTAAGGGCACTGACTGCTCTTACAGAGGACTGGGGCTTGATTCCCAGCTACCACACATCAGGTTACAGCCACTCGTAACTCCAGTTCAACCCTAGTTCTGAAGGATCAGACCCTCCCTCCTTCTGACTTCCATGAGCATTAGGTATGCATGTAGTGCACGTCCATGCAGATAAAACATTCTTACACTCATAGCTTAGCCAGGCAAGTCTCTTTCCCCATGGGGGCCTGGTGCGCAATGGTTGCAAACAGCGGCCTCCTTGGAAGTGTTGCCTTGTGAGTAGCCCTAAGGGACCGCGGAGGTGATTTTTCCGGCCATTATTCAAGTCTCTGATTTCAGTGTTGTCCCCGGTTAAGGTTTCAGACAGGTATGTGTGGTTCCTTTGGGAAGCCCCAAGGCGCAGTGGCCAGGCTTCACACTGGCCAGGTCACCATATTTGTCTGCACCAAGCTGCGGAACAAGGAACACGTGATTGAGGCTCTGCCTAGAGCCAAGTTCAAGTTCCCTGGCCACCCAAAGACCCATCTCTCAAAGAAGTGGGCCTTCACCAAGTTCAATGCAGATGAATGTGATGATATGGTCACTGAGAAGAGGCTTGCTCCTGATGGCATGGGGCCAGATATATCTCCAATTCCAGTCCCCTGGGCCCTTCATTTCTGAGGACCTCCACGGTGTTCTCCTGTTCCCCACTAAATCATGTTCAGTAAAAAGTCTTGATCTTCTCTGAAAAAAAAAAACAAAACCTCATATACGTAAAATAAAAATAAAGTTTCTAAACTTAAATGAAGAGAAGGAAGACAACACGGACACGCCATTCCTGTCCCTTGACATATGATGGTGCCCTGCGGTGCCCTGGGACTCGGTCAGCAAGGCTGTGTGCCAGCTGTGACTCCTGCCTTTCAACCATAACTGTGTACCCAAACAAACCACTTTGTCTTATAATTTGCCGTGAGTAATAACACAGGACTGGGGCATTCGTTATTAGTAACAGAAGATGGAGTAAAGGAAGAGGAACAACACAGCCCCGCAAATGGGTGCTGTTTCTGAAAGACACGTAGAACACTGGCTTCTCAGGACACAGGTGAGCCTGAAGCTCCAGGCTCCCGGGCCTTAGAAAATGCCTGCTGAAACCTAGCTTGAGTTCTTGTAAGACTTCCCTATTCCTTAGAATGCTAAAGGGCCTGAGGTCTTTGGAATGATGAAAATAGACTCAGCATTCCCCAAGTTTGTTTGACCTTCTCTGTGGGGTCCTGGCTATCCGAAAGTTAAAGTGGCAAGAAGCGCCCTCCCAGGAGCCAGACTGTCCCTCAGCTGGAGGTTCCAGCAGCTTTATTAACCATCTACTTATAACTCGGGGATTAAAGATAATTCAATTAACCCCCTTCATCGTAGTAATAAAGAATCCTAGCTCCCAGAGGGTTCGAGGAAGGCAGCAGGACAGGTAAGTAGATGGTGAGAGACCCACAAGAAATTACAGTTCAGAAGTCCACACCCACTGAGCCAAAGCTCTTTTAGAACTGGATGGTAGAAATCAGCGGACGGTAACAAGCGTCCTGCGCCAGCTCTGCATTGTTGCGCCTCACGGGTCTGGTAAGGTCAGAGGAGCTAAATACAGGAGAACAGGGCACTTTAACAATAGAAACACACGCGCCTGCCCACTGCTCTGGATGCAGGGGTTCTGAGCCACCTCCGTGGTTTGCAGGGCTTCACCTTCATCCTCCCTGCGTCTGTATGCTCTTGTGTAGCACCAAGTGTACTGCAGGAGGCCCACCCAAACAACCTCATGTAACAACATTGTCTCTGTTACGACTCTATCTCCAAGTAAGGTATGTTCTCATATGTTAGTAGGGCTTTGGACTCCTGCATACAACGAATTTTTGTTGTTGGTGGTGATATGTGCAACATAGAAATTCATTTACATTTTTTAAATGGTTTTTTTTTTTGGACAGAGTTTCTCAGTGTAGCTTTGGAGCCTGTCCTGGAATTCGCCCTGTAGACCAGGCTAACCTCAAACTCACAGAGATCCACCTGCTTCTGTCTCCTGAGTGCTGGGGTTAAAGGCGTGCACCCCCATGCCTGGCTGGCTAATCGATTCTTTAAAAATGGTCTCTAAGAAAGAACGATTTCTCCGGGAGAAGAAACAGGCTAAAGCCTGGTGCCAGCCAGAGGAGAAACTTGTCTCCCAGGAAGAGGTTGCCGGCCGTCCTGACAACTTGTTAGATCATCTTGCAGAGAGACTGGAGCTGAGACAGTGTAGAGGGACCGTATGCTGATCAGTTCTACATATCCCTGGCCTACTATTTAAACCATAAACTCCATGTCGGGGCCCTGAATAAGGACTTCAGAGGGTCATTGGATCTCTTTGTTTCTCTTCCCAGCATGGCCACATTGATTAAATCTCGTTTTTCTGGGTTACATGTTTATACATCTCTCAATATACCTTTCAAGGATAAGTGGCTGAGTTTGTTACAGCTGTGCAGGCCCAGGATTTGCCTCTAGCAACGCAGCTAACAACCTCATATTTGAGGACAGAAGCTCTGAGTGGTTCCCAGGGCACACAGTCACTCACTGAGAGCAGGGGCTTCTAGCCTTCTCTAGCTGGTGGACCACAGGAACAAGCCTGAGTCATAGGACATGAATAGTGATCCAAGTGGCTTCAGAGTTGTCCCTCAGGGATAAAGTCACAAAACCAGGGACTCCTCCATCTTCCTTCACGGTGGGTTAGAACAGGAACACAAAGGCAGCTGATAAGCCAGAAACATTCCATCAGGGCGCACCCGGGCTTGGGGGACAAAAGACAAAGAGAAAGGCACACTGTCAAGGACAGACCTCAGTTTAGAGTCACCTCACTATCCTACATCCTCACCCCTGGCTGGGCACTTGAGAAAGAAACAAACCTCTGACTGCTTAGAGTCCTTTCAATGCGGTAAGTTAGGATGTCCCAATTCTCATTCTAACAAGGTAAAGTTGAACTCTGTGTCCTGTGGAAATTCAAATCTGTTGTGATGGTTTGAAAGAAAATGGCCCCCAAAGGGAGTAATATTAATAGGAGCTGTGGCTTTGTTGGAGTATATGTGGTCTTGGAGGAAGTGTGTCACTGTGGAGGTGGGCTTCGAGGTCTCCGATATGCTTAAGCTACATCCAGAGAGATAGTTCACTTCCTGTTGCCTATGGATCAAAGATGGAGGACTCTCACCTGCTTCTGCACCATATCTGCCTGCACACGGCCATGTCCCACCATGATGATGACGATGGACTGTGAGTCAAGAGTAGAACTCTCAGGTACTTCTCCAGCACCATGTCTGCCTGCTGCCTTGCTTCCCACCTGACATCAGTGTAAGCGAGCCACCCCAATTGTTTTCCTTTATAAGAGTTGCCATTGTCATGGCAACCCTAACTAAGACAATTGTATATGCCAATAAGAATACTACATGTGCTTCCTGCTTTATTTTACTTAGTATTGTTATTATTAATTATTGAAACAGAGTCTCTCTCTCTCTCTCTCTCTCTCTCTCTCTCTCTCTCTCTCTCGCCCTAGCTGTTCTGGACTCACTGTTGTAGACCAGGGTGGTCTTGAACTCACAGAGAGCCACCTGCCTTGGTCTCCCCAGTGCTGGGATCCACGGCATGCACCACCACCTTCCAGCTGCTTCCTACTTTAAAATCTATTATAATCAATTTTATTTTTAGAACAATAAGAGCCAGAACTCTTGAGTGGATTTGATTTCAGAGGGATGACTTTGTTTTTTTTTTCTTTTTTGAATAGTATATGGAAATCTTGTTGGAAGAGGGAAGGGGATACTTCATACTTAAGAAAATAGGCATGACAGAAAACTTGAAGATGAATCAAAACCTAAATTTTAGAATGGTTTAAAAATTGCATGCACTGGGTTGCTACTCATCAACCTTCTTTCCCAAATGGAATTGTAAGGAGGTTTTCTGAGGTGGTGTTTTCTAGGGGTGTGAGAGAAGAGCTAGTAGGGTGGGACGTGGGGCTCTAAATGTTCTGGATGTAAGCATGTTTCGCTGTTTTCTGTGACATCCCTGTGAGATGACCTTAGGAACACAGGTCTCTACAGGCAGTTTCGGTGAAGCTCCTCACCACCCTTTCTGCTTTGCATTCCTGTCTCGCGGTCAGTGGGGTGTGAAGGCCCTACACGCCTGTCTGCGGCTCTCCCTAACTAGCGAAAGGCAGGCAGGAAGTGGAGGGTGAGGTGTGTCAGCCTCAGGCAAAACTGTCTGTCAGGTTGTACCTGTGTGAAACTGGTCAACACCAGAGCAAAGCTGAACACTGAGACAGGGGCTGGGGTGAGCTGTGGAGGACAGGAGATGCCAGGCATAAACGAATTCCACATCATGGCCAGAAATTTTGTCTTCATCTAATGTGGTTAATATAATTTTATTTAAATTTTTTTCTAATGCAACTCGAAAAATCAAGCAAGTAAAATAACTTAGGCTAGCTAGTTGAGTTAAAGATCAAATTAGACAAAACATGTTTACAGTAAAATTAGCATTTTGATGACTGGTTTAGCAAACAGTTTGTTTACCAAACAAGATGTGTTTGGTTTACTAGAGTTCTCAGAGGCGAGAGATGGGGCTCTGTGGTGGAGTGCTTGCCCAGCACACACAGCACTGGGTTAGAGCCTCAGCACTGGGAGAAAAACCAACCATAAAACATCCGAGTGGCCATAGCACAGCAGAGCACCCAGCGGGGAGAAAAACCAACCATAAAACATCCGAGTGGCCATAGCACAGCATAGCGCCCAGCGGGGAGAAAAACCAACCATAAAACATCCGAGTGGCCATAGCACAGCAGAGCACCCAGCGGGCGTGCTTTATAAAGGCATTCCTTTATTATGAGTGGTAGAGCATTGTGAAAAAGAGCCATGCCATGCCCAGCTGAACAAGTTAAAGAAAATATGAACCAAAAAAAAACCTCCCAAACAATGAAAAATAACCTTGACAAGACAGCTACAGTGGCAGAAACCACAGAGCCGCCTAAAAGGGTCCTGAGCAAGCTGATGCAAGTTACTTCTATAAAGAGAAAAAGAAGAGCCGTTAGCCAGGGATGCTCCCTGGACTCTGAGCAACTGGGAGGGGGGCACTGTGAATGTCTTCAAGAATCCACAGACATCATGTTGCAGATGACAGGCAGGGGGCAGGTGACACAGCCTCAGAGAGAGCCTGAATTACAGCAAACCTCTATGGGCAAACCAGCAAGCCAGGGCACAATGTGGCTTCAGAGAAACCAAGCAAGATCCATCTGAGCGACAGCACTGGCACAAGGGAAGTAGAAACTGGGCCTGAGGACATTGCTAAAGAAGGCGTCGCTCTATTGATCTAGAGAGGTGCTTTTCTAGACTACTTAGGAAGGCAGGAGAGGGGGCGCACCAGGTGTGTGTCTCAAGGCTAGATCATGGGACTTCCTGTGACTAGAGTCAACGCCCCGAGGGAGGGTAGACAATTAGGCAGACCAGAGCCACTTGTATGAATATGCAAGGTATAGATTCCTGAGCCCTCTACAGCCCTCGCGGCATTTCCAGATGGAATCACGATGCATTGTGAGGCTATATGGGAGGTATCACCCACTCTTCTCCAGGTTCTCAGGTTCACAATGTCGGGAGGACGGGGCTGCCTATCAACTTTGGAGCAGACTGTGGTGCAAGAACCAGAGCCAACAGCGACTTCCGCTTCTCAGAATCCAGGAACACCACAGTAACATTGAAGGCGATGTCTGTGTATTATATGAGGGTTTGTTATTTTGTTTTCAGTGTGTGTGTGGGGGGGGGGTTGTTGGTTTGTTTTCTGTGCCATAGCCATGTCTTGTACTGAGTTCACAGGTAACTTTAAACGCACAGGATACAGAAACGAGTTCAGAGAGCTAAAACTTATACAACATCATGCAACTAGAAACAGTCAAGATTCCAATTAGCTCAAATCCGCATCAGAACCTATACTCCAAACTATCATACTCTAAGTGGTTCTCAACCTTCCAGTGTTGCAACCATAAGTTCTGCATGTGTGGTGATCCCAGCCATAAAATTATTTTTGTTGCTACTTCATAACTGTAATTTTGCCACTGTTACAAATCAGAATGTAAATACCTGTGTTTTCCAATGGTCATTCATGAAAGGGTCATTCGACCCCCAAAAGGGTCTTGACCCACAGGTTGAGAACCACTACTCTAGGGCCTATGAAGGACTTGAAGACCATATGATGAAATCACTGGTGGAGCACACAGCGGAGTCTTCCCAAGTGAAACAGTGGACATGGTACTCTGGTTCCCCGGAAGAATGAGCCCATCCTTGTGCTGAGAGAGCCTGCCTTAACAGAGGCCATCAGCATTGTCAGTCATCCTCCAGCCACCCACAAACAAGGCAGACAATAAATGGAAAAGGTGTCCTAGGACTATCACAAACACACACAGACTCAGAGGAAGACAGGTAGACAGACAGACAGACAGACAGACAGACAGACAGACAGAGCATTGCAGACTACTTCATAATATCCCTTTTAGGGGTAGAATCTAAGCGAACTAGGAAAAGCCAATCTTCCTGTCACCAAAACCTCATAGAAAAGAGAGTTTCGGTAAACTGATGCTGAGGGGATGTTCTGGACTGCTCTAAGGTTTTCTGGGGTATGTATGTATGTTACTGTGATAAAACGTTCTGACCAAAAGCAACTCAGGAGGATGAGTGGATTTCAGCTTACGAGTTGTAAGAGACTCAGGGCAGGAATTCTGGGCAGGAAACTGGATGCGGGAACTATGGAAGCTGCTCTCTGGTTTGCTCATAGATTCATGCTTAGCTAGCTTTAAATACAGACCACGACCATTGCCCCGAGGGTTGGTGCCACCCAGAGTGGGCTGGGCCTTCTCATAGCAATTAACAATAAAGACAGTTCCTCACAAACAAGACCACAGACCCTTTTGATAAAGACACAACTGAAACTCATCTCTTTTCCAAGTGAGTCTATGCTGTGTTGACACTTAATGCTAACAGGGACATGGCCCTATCGAAGGGTCAGTGTCTGGTGCTCTGGAAGATCCCTTGGTATCTACTGTGTTATGTTGGGTTTTTATTTCCATGGGAGAGCCCTCCACACTGCATAGTTCCCCCCTTTCAGTTTGTAGGCTTCCGTTGTCCCAAGGTTTTATTCTTCAGCAAATTATCCATGCAGTTTCAATGTCTACATTTCCCTCATATTCCCGTTTTGCATTTTCATCCTTCAATGAAAATGTAACCAATGTAAACAAAATTTATGCTAAATTCTTTCTGTGGGTTTCTGTTTTCCTGACTAGAATCCATCTCGAACAGTACTAGAAACGGTAAACAGAGTTGTTCAAGGAGAAGAATAAATAAGCGCTATGAACACAGGAAAGCAACAAACTACATTTTAAAAAACAACCCCCCCCCCAAAAAACCACACCAGAAACTGACAAAACAAAAACAAAAACAAATGAATGTGTAGAACTTGAGATCATCATTTTAGGTGAAATGATCCAGAATCACAAAGACGAATATCACATATTTTTCTCTCATGTGTGGAATCTACATTTAAAAAAGAGAGAGAGGGAAATAACAGACACACAGGGAAGAACATAGGGGGTAAGAAAGGGTGGCAGTAGGGTAAATATGATCACAGCGCATTGTATGCACATAGGAATATATAAGGAAATCTATTATTTTGTGTAATTAGTATAGACTAATAAAAACAATAAACTGCAGTGAGGGAAAATATGTAGCATATATAAAAAAAGAATACATAAAAACTGCAGGCTGTAGAAGTCTAACAGTATGTGGTATTTTTGTATAGTCAATAAGCAATTAGAAAGTACAGCGCAAAAACCTCGGTTCCTAGCAGTATGGAGAACATGAGCACAGAAAGAGAGGAGGACAGAGGGAGAAAACATCTAGCCACTATAGTATTACAGCTGCCAAAGAGGAGTATCAAGCAACTCCTATTCAAATCGAGCCTTTAAAAACCAGGAAGAGAAAAAACAAATCAAAACAAAAAATCAGGAAGAGATGCCACAAGTTCGCCAGCCCCCAAAATCAGTATAACATTTATGTCTCATAACTTCATTGCTGTTCAAGTTCACTTGGAAAAACTACCCAAAGTCTAACAAAGGTTTTACCATCCTCAGGGAGATAAGCAAAGGAAAAACCACCAATTCTAAAGGAAGAATTTCGGAAAGACAAGTGTGAGGAGCCATCAGCTTCAGACGCTAAATGCGAATTAGGCAACTTAGACACAGAAATTTCAGATCATACAGAACGCGCTCCAGAGGGACACTGCCTCAGAGAGACTTCTTCCTGAGGGAGTCACTGGGAATAAGACCCAGGGAGGCAAAGATACGTAAATATAAACATGCACCATCAAGAATTGTGGAGGAGGGGCTGAGAAGCTCAAATACTTATTTCCTAAGAGCTCCTGAAGACCATCAAAGAATTAGTAAGAAGAAAGAAACGGAACAATAGTGGTTAAACATTTTAAATGAAGAAATACTTTTAGATAAAAAATACATCCTGAGCTGGGCGGTGGTGGCGCATGCCTTTAATCCCAGCACTTGGGAGGTAGAGGCAGGCAGATCTCTGTGAGTTCGAGACCAGCCTGGTCTACAAGAGCTAGTTCCAGGACAGGCTCCAAAAACCACAGAGAAACCCTGCCTCGAAAAACAAACAAAAAAATACATCCTGAATTCTTTCCATGTTAATTTAATAATAAACTGGATCCATTAGACACATTTAGATGTCCAAGAGAGCCGGGTGGTGGTGGCACACACCTTTAATCCCAGCACTCAAAAGGCAGAGATAGGCAGATCTCTGTAAATTTGAGGCCAGCCTGGTCTACAGAGCTAGTTCTACGGCAGCCAGGGCTGTTACATAGAGAAACCCTGCCTTGAAAAAAACATAAATAAAAATAAACAAACAAAAACAACAGAAATCCCAACAATAACAACAACAAAAAAAAGTTCAAGAGAAGAGGAAGGTTTGAAAGTCCTCAAAGGAAAAATGTTAGGTTTCTGACAGAAGACAGTCACTACCAACAGCCAACTTCTCACAGAGTAAAAGAAACCAGAAGACTAAAGAGTGAAGCTCAAGGTCCTAACTTTGAGCCAGACATGGTAGACACATCTTGAATTCAGCACTTGGGAGGCAGGAGGCGAATGAGGTCAAGCCTGGTCTACATAGTGAGTTTCAGGACAGTCAGGGTTACATTGCAAGACCCTGTCTCAAAAGAAAAACAAAAGAAAAAACAAACAAAACCCACAACAAAACTAAATGTGCTCGCCTAGAATTTTAAGTCCAGTTTGTCACAGAACACTGACTGACATTTAGTCTGTATGTCACAGAGTATAGACTGACATGTAGTCTGTATGTCACAGAGTATAGACTGACGTGTAGTCTGTATGTCACAGAGTATAGACTGACATGTAGTCTGTATGTCACAGAGTATAGACTGACATGTAGTCTGTATGTCACAGAGTATAGACTGACGTGTAGTCTGTATATCACAGAGCATAGGCTGACATGTAGTCTGTATGTCACAGAGTATAGACTGACATGTAGTCTGTATGTCACAGAGTATAGACTGACGTGTAGTCTGTATGTCACAGAGCATAGGCTGACATGTAGTCTGTATGTCACAGAGTATAGACTGACATGTAGTCTGTATGTCACAGAGTATAGACTGACGTGTAGTCTGTATGTCACAGAACACTGACTGACATTTAGTCTGTATGTCACAGAGTATAGACTGACATGTAGTCTGTATGTCACAGAGTATAGACTGACGTGTAGTCTGTATGTCACAGAGTATAGACTGACGTGTAGTCTGTATGTCACAGAGTATAGACTGACGTGTAGTCTGTATGTCACAGAGTATAGACTGACGTGTAGTCTGTATGTCAAAGAACATAGACTGACGTAGTCTGTATGATAGAACATAACACTCACAGTAGAAACAGCAGCTATGAGCAAGAGCTCAGAACATAAGCAACAGAGAGTGAAAAAAGAAAATAATACATTGAAAAATTAAATATGTTTCTGGAAAGATTATATATATATATATATATATATATATATATATATATATATATATAATAGAAAAAAGGTGTGGTGGCGTGTCCTACATAGCTAGTTCTAGGAATGGAGGCAGGAGGGTCAAGAGTTCAAGGTCTTTCTTGGCTAGGACAGTTGGGCTACATTAGACTCTGTCTCAAACAAACAACCCAAAACATAGAGAAACAATTGTTAAATCTGAAAAATTTGAGGAGAAAGATCAAACCCACGATTATCTAAGCAACACAAGCATTATTTTAAAAGTGCACCTGGGACTGGTCAGCTGACTGTCTCACCCTGAGTTGAGATTTTTCAGAGCAGGCCCCTTACTGACTTTTTGAGATCCCTTATGTGGGGAAAAGTTAGGGTTGGTAGAACAGCTGTAGGAGGGTTTACAGGGGCGAGAGATTCGGCTGTTAGGAAGAAAACATTGAAAGGTTAAGTGTGGCAATTTGTATAAAAATAGCCCCCATAGGCCAGAGGCCCACCGTTGGGAGATGCAGCCTTGTTGGAGGAAGTGTGTCACAAAGGAGTGCGCTCTGAAGTCTCCAAAGCTCAAGCCTGACCAGTGTGTCTGTCCCTCTCACTTCCTGTCGCCTATGGTCCCTATGGAGAACTCTCAGCTCCTTCTCCAACACCGTGTCTGCCTGCATGCCGCCGTGCTCCCTGCCATGGCAATGATGCACTAAACCTCTGAACTGTAAGCCAGCCCCAATTAAAGGTTTTCCTTCGTAAGAGTTCCCTTCACAGCAATAGAAACCCTAGGTAAGACAGTAAGAATCAGAGCAAGAATATACATCATGTGGAAGGAGAGTCATAGATCAGGAGGTAGGTGGCGACGGGTATAGCTCAAAGTATCTTGAAAATATATTTTGCAAGGCAAATGACAGTTATCATGGGATCATGAGTTCAGCAAGGCAAAGGGTGGTCATAGATCATTGGGTCACAAGTTCAGTGAAAGTTGAAAAACATGTTTTGCAGGGTACATTAAGTTTAGGAGACAGAAACTTATTCTTTTAAGGTATGGGAACTTAATAACCATGTGGTTCCGGTTCTGGTTTCATACAATGACCAAAAGAGTTGTGTTGGGAAATTAAAGAATGTTAAGAATGTCATATTCTTAGAGAAGTTTTAAACAAGTTTGCAAAATACTAGTAAAATTTCTTTTTTTGTTTTTCTTTTCTTTCTTTCTTTCTTTTTTTTTTTTTTTGAGACAGGGTTTCTCTGTGTAGCTTTTGGAACCTGTCTTAGAACTTGTTCTATAGACCAGGCTGGCCTTGAACTCACAGAGATCCACCTGCCTTTGCCTCTTGAAAGCTGGGATTAAAGGTGTGCGCCACTGCCACTCAACTGAGAGTTTCTAATTAAATATGTACACTGAAAATTAAGCACAGGGGTTGGAGAGTTGACTCGGTGACTAAAGAGCACTGACTGCTCTTCCACAGGACCCCGGTTTGGTTCCCAGCACCCACATGGTGGCTCCCAACTGTCTGTAACTTAAGTCTCAGGGTATCTGAGGCCCTCTTCTGACCTTCAGGGTCATCAGGTACACACATGGTACAAAGATGTGTACAAGGAAAGCATTCTTCTTATACACGTAAAAAAAATAAGCACTCGGGAGGCAGAAGCAGGCAGATCTCTGAGTTTTGGGCCAACCTGATCTACAGAATGTGTTCAAGGCTAGCCTGGCCTACAGAGCGAGGGTCCAGCATAACTAGGGGTACACAGAAAGCCTGTCTTGAAAACCCCCCAAAAATATTATTAATACAGTATAGTATTCACTGCATCAATACTGGTAGAAAAAAAAAGATTAAAACATCCTAAAAATATTTTAGACAGGGAACAGGCAAGAATTAAACAAGGGGAAAGGGATAAAGGGGGAAACTCCAGCCTGGGAGGTGGTAGTTGTTGGGCCTAGTGCTGAGACCTTGAGGTCAGGAGCAGGTTTGGGGTGGATGAACCACAGTGGAGTCACCTCTGCAAAAGCTACAAAGTTGCACTTTGGGTTTGGATACCCTGGGTAGGAACTGCTTCTGCCAAGGTGAATAGGTGCTGCTGGGACTGGTTCACAGCAACATCAAGCAGACAGGAAGTCACACAGGAAGTAGACAGGAAGTCACAGGAAGTGAGTAAAATAAAGCAAATAGCTTGCCCTGGGGACTTACAAAGCTCTCCAGGTACCCTGCTGACAGAGCGAATGTGGAACCATTGGCAAAGGAGAGTGTCACAGTGTGTTTGGGTGGGAAAGACAGTGAATCTGTGAGTGATAGTCCCCCACTCTGCTTGTCCAGCACTCATCAGTGGATTGTCACCTTGGCTTTGCTTAAGTGACAAGGAAACACTCAACACCAGAAATTACAGACATATACTAAAGCTTTTCATCAGGGGCCTCTCCAGCTCCTTTTCTACCCTCCTTCACGTGACTGAATTTCGACACTTGCTTGTAGCCACAGAAAAGCCTGAAGACTGGAAAACTCTGGAATACTCTCCAGCCCCCAAGTAGGCAGGGATTATGTCAGCATGATAGGATGTTGTGGGGATGTAAAAATGACAACTGTGGGGTCTGGAGAAATGGCTCACTGGTTAAGAGCACTACTTGCTCTTTTGAGGACCTGAGTTCAATTCCCAGCACCTAGTGGTGGCTCACAACCATCTGTAACTGTAGTTCCAGGGGATCTGTCAGCCTCTTCTGGCCTCTCCAGCTACTATGCACACACACACAGGCACACACACAGGTACACACACCAGTTCAAACACACACAGGCACACACACAGGTACACATAGGCACATACATAGGCACACACATACAGGCACACACAGAAGCACACATACAGGCACACACGCAGGCATACACACAGGCACACACAGGCATACACACAGGCACACACACCGGTTCACACACACACAGGCACACATACAGGTACACACAGGCATATACAGAGGCACACATATAGGCACACACACAGGCACAACATTTATACACATAAAAATAAAATAAAAAAGGCAAATACGTTAACTAGTGCCAATACCTGGACATACTTATATAACATAAATAAAAAACTAAAAACAAACCAGAACATATCTTACATGTACCTTATGTATTACAATGTAGATATACTTGAAAGAATAGGAAGCTGAAATAATGTAAGTTAAGTTAGAAGAATAGTTACTGTGTTCCATGTTCCTTTATATAAAGTTTCACAAACTGATTTCTCTTTTATATGAGAACATGTATTCACTTGTATACCCCAAACTGCTCCCCTCCCTATCTCAATGTTTCTTTTAATTTTGTTTCTTCCGAACAAATGAAATAATGTTGTTTTTCTCTGACCCACCCACAACTTTTTAAACAGTTCCTGCTTTTACAGCTGCTGGTTCTAATATTAGCAGGCTAAGGGAAGTTCACCCTCCCAACTAATTCAAAATAGAGATAAGATTAAGAAGTGCAGCTGAGGAAAATCGACTCTGGTGGTTGTGACCGCCCATCGTATGGTGCGTGTTTGCACCCAGGTTTGAGCAGGAGCCCTGCCCGAGTTGGTCCTGCCTTGAGAGGAGGAGGAGCAGGAGGGTATTTGTTGTGAGAATGAAGATCAAGGTTCCTAGGGAAATGCTCTCTCTGAAGGGGCACTCCTAGGTGGAGCAGAGCCAGGAAGCGCTCTTCCATTAGTAATCAATGACCTGTTGGGAATGGTTAGTATCTTGTGGGTCTGCTTATTATTGTTGTTGCTTTTGCTGGGCTAGGGTTCAAATGCGGGGCTTTGCCCAGGTGAGGCAGGTGTCCCCACCCATGGCCATATACAGAAAGGGACCTCCTGGGATGGGTAAGCAGAAGAGCCAAATATGCCTGAACTGTGATGCCCTCAATTGTCATTGACCTTGAAGTCATCTCATAGATATTTTTGTAGCCAGGGCCTCAATGCATGTTAGGCAAACCCTTCACCCTTGAGCTACACCCTCGGTTCTGTCTTTGCTTTTCAATCTGAGACCATCTCAGTACATTGCCCAGGCTGGCCTTTAAATCACTTTGTAGACCAGGCTGGCTTTGGACTTGCAATCCTCTTCCTACTGAGGATTAAAGGCCTGCATCCCTGGGCCCAGTTGACCAGTATTTCACGTTGCTTTGGAATCGTACGTCCTGGTATTTTTAAGCCCACGCAGGCCGTTTGCCTCCAACCACATCCCCACTCATCTCAATGTCTTCACTGCCATTGCTGTCCTGAAGCTCGGCCGTGTTTCAGAACTCTAATTTCCAAGCTGTCCTTTTAAATTATCTCCAGCACCTCCCACTCGTGCTCTTCCTTCGGTGTTTGGCGTCCACCCTCATCAGTCATAATACTTTTTCTGTTAAGATCCATAGGCTCAGAAAGACATGTCTTTTGCTTGTTCACATCCCGAAGGTGGAACAGACACACTATGATTCCAAGGGAAATCACCCTTTCCACCAAGGGAATGACATCGAGCCCTTCATCCCATCCTCACGTGAGAGCACAGGAGGCTGACAGAGGAGGAGAACATTCTAGACTGAAAAATCTCCATTTGCATGCATTTCACAGACCCTGTAAGATGACTTGGCTGTTCCTGCTATGGTGGCAATAGCTAGGAAGTCTCCATTACTGCCGCTGTTAAATTTGACTGGGAGGCGGATGGAGAACCCACAGGTAGTGGGGGAAATGCTGGTTGTGTTATGTGGATATTGTTGTTCCTCTGGACAATAAGCAAGCCCACTGTGGTGTTTGGAGCGAGAACTGCCATTGTAGGCTCATGTATTTGAATACTTGGGGCACAATTGGGGAGGCTTAGGAGGTGTGACCTTGCTAGAGGGAGTATGTAGCCAAGGGCTTGTTTTGAGGCTTCTTTGCCTCAGCCCACTTCCAGATTGCTCTCTCTACTTCACCGCCAGCCGATAACTGAAGATAGGAGCCCTCACTTCCTGCTCCCACCGCCATGCTCCCCACTTGTTGCCATGTCTCCCACCGTCATGGACTTTTATCCCTCTGGAGCCACACATTAAAATAAGCTCTTCTCTATGTCACTTTTGGGTGTGGTGTTCCATTACAACTAGAGAAAAGTAAATACGACACCCCCCAGTGCCTGGCCTCAACTTCAGGTGTGATCTGCCCATGCAGGCTCCCTGCACACATCAGGGTAGAACAGGATGGAAGGCCAGCCAGCCTCTAGCCCGGTGAGAACGTTGAGAGAAACAGAAAGCGCGGGGTTCCCATAACCTGCTCCTCTAAGGCCCCGATATACTAAGTCACCTCCATTTGCTTCTCAAGGCCTCTGGGGAGTCCTAAAAGCAACTGTGGCCATATGCTACCAACTGGGAAGGCATCAGGAGGGTAGGGGTGGGAGGTAGGAGGCAGCTCTGAAGAGTGATGTCACGTGAGCTGCAGAATACAGGGGTTTAAATATCAGATCTGCTGGTTGCGTGCTGGAAAACTCTGGAAATAACTTATTAAATGTCATCTTCCTCTTCTGTAGAATGGGAATTTCACCTACAAGGTTTGAATTACAAATTTGCCTGGTGTATTTAGATATTCAAAAAAGTTTCCCCTTATTTTTTTTTGGTCTCCACCCTGACTTTTGAGTCTCCAGCTTCGCATGCCTATCTTCTTTCCTAGTGATAAGAGACAAAGGTGTGGCTCACTGAGAAGGGCGCTGAGGAAAAGGTGGGAGATTTGTTTACATTAACTTCTCCCCAGAACAGAGAAGATAGTAGAATTATGGAACGGCTGGAAGGGGACAATGGAAAGCGAATTCATCTCTCTCTTTTTTCCTTTCTTTCTCCCTCTCTCCTTCCTCCTTCCTTCCTCACACACACACACACACACACACACACACACACACACACAATCAGTGTGCACAGGTGCTTGTAAAAGTATGTGTCTGAGGAGGCCAGGAGTCAACCCTTGGGTGTTGATCCTCAGGCACCATCAATCTTTTAAAAAATTAATACTTTTTACTTTTGGAGATTATAATATAATTATATGATTTTCCCGTCCCGTTCCTCCATTTCATGTACTCCCCCTTGGTTTTTTTCTCAAATTCTTGTCTGGTTTTCTTTAATTATTGTCTTACACACACCCAACCCCCTCCCTGACTCTACACACTGTGTGTATATTCCTAAATAACTTAATACATACCTAATACATAAATACAACCTTCTCAGTCTATATAATGTTACTCATATGTGTGTTTGCAGGGCTGACCATTTGGTATTGGGTAACCGGTTACTATGCTCTTCACTGGGGAAGACGATCTCTTCTGCTCCCAGTATTCCTCTTGAACTTCTTGTCTAGGGTTGAGGCCTCTTGAGCTTCCCTTTCCCCCACCCCCATAGTAATATTTCATTTGTACTTTAATAAATTAAGCTTGCCTAAAGATCAGACTAAAACAGCCTCACTGGTCAGCCTTACAGACCAGGCAGTGGTGCCACACACCCTTAATCCCAGTAGACACACTAGTTTGCCATAGAAACCAGGCAGTAGTAGTGTACGCCTTTAATTCCAGTCCTAGAGAGGAATATAAGATGGGAGGAGACAGCTTGTACTCACAGTCTTATTCTGAGATTCCTGGAGGCAGGATCGCCATTTCAGACTGAGGTAGAGGTAAGAACCAGTGGCTGGCTGTTTTACTTTTCTGACCTTTAGGTTGAACCCCAATTTCTATACCTGGGTTTTTATTAATCATGCTATTCCCCCCTTTGTGTTAGCATTTCTATTGTCATTGTCCTTGTTCAGATCATGTTTGGGCAGTCATGTTGGTGAGACTTTATGGGTGTAGCTTCAGACATTCCTCAGAGACCCAGTCTCACAGTGACCTTCTGTTCCTCTGGCTCTTCCTCTCTTTCTGCCCCCTCTTTCACAATGATCCCTGGGCCTTAGAAGCAGGAGTTATGTTGTAGATAGGTCAGTTGGGACTGGGCTCCATAACTCTGTCTTTTGATTGGTTTTAGTTCTCTTTAATGGTCTCCAACCATTGCAAAGAGAAGTTTGCTTGCTGAGGGGCAAGGGCTACACTCACCTGTGAAGGTAAGGATAATATTTAGAATACAGTCAGAAATTAGGTTGGTTTAGTAAGGTGGTGGTTGTACCCATGACTTCCCTAGCTGCAGGTTGTCAGCCAGTTTTCTAGTACTAAGCTTGATTTCCTTCTTGTCAAGTGGGTTCTGAAGTCTAGTTAGAGAGCTGTTGGTTACCACCTAGGAATGTGAGCCACTACTGCATCCTTAGGGTGACTGTACCATGATCGTCATTGTTGGGGTTCATAGGTGTCCTAGCTGGGGAAGACTCTTGGTTGCTTCCTTTATTTGGAAGCGTGTATGGTGCTTCCTGGTACCGTGGATGCTAGTCCTCGGGGAAGAGCATTTCAGTTCAGTTCCAGTTCAGGGGGCTCTGGGTCATTGGTATGGTGCCATAAGCAATAGGGACTTATCTTCTACCTCTGGGAGGCAACCAAGGAACCTCTTGGGCAACCTTGAATCAACAACTCATGCCTGGTGTTGGGAGATTTAAGTAGCTTGTAGTTTGGGGGGATACCTTTTTTTCTGACACAGGGTCTCTCACTGGCCTGTAGCTCATTGTAGTAATAGGAGCGGCGGGGCTGCGTCCCCAAACACCCCAGCCGCCTGCCCGGCTAGCTTTACCTGAAATAATTACACGGACACTGTATTCTTTTAAACACTGCTTTGGCCCTTTAGCTCTGGCCCTTACTGGCTAATTCTGATATCCCAATCAACCCATCTCTAACAATCTGTGAGCACCGGTCTTACCGGGAAGATTCTAGTTCAGAGCTTCATCGCGTGTGTCTGCCCAGGAGCCTGGAGCATGGCGTCTCTCCTGAGGCGTCTGCTCCCGAGAGGAGAGCTGTCGGGTCTGAGCTCACTTCCTCTTCCTCCCAGCGTTCTGTTCTGTTTACTCCACCCACCTAAGGGTGGGCCTATCCAATGGGCCTAGCAGTTTCTTTATTGCTTAGCCAATGAAATCAACAGATTGATATATGACACTCCCACATCAGCTCATCATTTAGAATAGGCTGCCTAGCCAGTACACCCCAAAGATTTGCCTGTCTTGGCCTTCCCAGTGCTGGGATTACAAGTGCACCATCATGCCTGAGTAGTTGGGCTCAGAACCAGGTCCCTATGTTTGAACAGCAAACATGTTACCAATAGAGCCACTTCCGTAAGCCCAGAAAATTCATCTTAAATTACAGAAGTGGAAAGCCTTCATTTAGGCATCATCCTCTACCCTCTGACTCTTAATCCTTAGGACTCACACACGGATTGGGAAGTCACCCTGTCCCTCTCACTGGCAGGGTCAGTGATGAACTCCAAGGGTACAATCCTCCTGTGTGTTATTCATTGACTCTTTCGTGATAATTATTGTGATAAATCACTCAGCTCTTATGTCCCTGTCATTTTTATTCAAACAGAAAAATACAAAACTGACCAGTAAAAATGCAGGCTATTTGGTAAACAGAGCTTAAATATCTGTCTTTTGACATTCCAGTAGAGGGTCTAATCTTGAGGTCAACAGACCAGACACCCAGGAAAATAAAACAGCAGTGATTAGAAACAGAGAGATGATGTCATAACCCTAAATCTGTCACCGTAGCTGAATAAAAACCAGCAGCTAGTCATGCTGACAGTTAACCTCCTCATCTGTGAGAGCCCAGTCACGGCAGTTCCTCTCCTTGGTGGTGGTGGCATTCTCCAGTCACTTCTAAGGCTAGTGGTCTCTTGGTTAAGTTTAATGTCTTACGGTCTAGACTGCATCTGGCAACTCTTTGTGACAATGATTTTACCACATGGACTCACGAATCAAAAGCAGGAAATGAGGTATATTCGAAGGTTTCTGATGTCCTAAAAGGGAATTAACTAAAACACAATAAAAATGAACAATCATAGCAATTCACAAGCAAAGGTATGAGACCGTTGTAGCAGTTTATGAACTAGTGTCTGCCTTTGACAGTTGCGGAAGCATGGAGGAGAAATTTTACTACGTAGCTTTCTGTGACAGTCAGAGAAAGACCCATTGGTCCAGGTTGAGAGGCCTTTGTAAATAGGCCCGGATGTGCATGGGTGATGAACTAGCTCAGCCTGGCCTTTGTGGCCACTCTGGGAGTGATACACAAGATTTTCGCTGACTGGAGTTAATTTGGGTCTATGTTTACATGGTCAAGATGAATGAGATGGGTATCTATTTGACCCAGGTAACACCATCCTCTGCAGCTCTGCTTTTAAAGGACCAGTAAAAGTCTTGAGCTGGGGTTGAGGAGCCAGGGATAGGGTGGGGAAAGCCAGCAGCACTCTTACCCTGCATCCACCTTACCGGTGCCTCTGCCAAGCTGCTATTGTGTTGGGGGTCTCTCAAGTTACACTGTCTCCATCCCACTCCACAGCCTTGAACTCAGAATCTTCCTGCTCCAGCCTCCCCATTAGTTGGGATTACAGGCACTTGTTACCACGCCCAACTCACACAGTGGAATTTAATACAGAAATTCAAATGAACCAACTTAGGTAAATCTCAAAAAGAATGTTGAGTTAAAGAAATCAAGACACA
Source organism: Microtus pennsylvanicus (assembly GCF_037038515.1). Lineage (NCBI taxonomy): Eukaryota > Metazoa > Chordata > Mammalia > Rodentia > Cricetidae > Microtus > Microtus pennsylvanicus. The sequence continues at coordinate 97,761,139 of NC_134586.1, forward strand.
GAACATCGCATATCACATCACATGGGTTCTTTAACTTTGGGAACTTGCAAGATAATTTCATCTATGAGGGATAAGCATGTGTGCAAAACGAAAGCTTAACGTGCCCGGGACTGATCTAGTCCAACTGCAAAGTAGAAGGCTCCTGTTGTGATTAACTGGAGTCAATGTTAAGATACCTGCGGGAGTGCAAAGGTAAGGGCTACTTGCATTCTAACTGTTCTTACACAGATGATTGACGTGCAGAGGAGGACGGAGGCAATGGAGGCTGTCTAGATAATTACTGGAGAAGGGTAATTATCTGGATAGATGGCCACATACATATCCCTCCATGCTGGGAGAAAGTCCTGGCAACAACACAGAGGAATGCCTGGGAAGGTACTGCAGATAGTCCTTCGTGAAGTGAGGAGAGTCTGCAGCTGAGACCCACTTGATAAGGTGAGAGGGCTTGGGCTAGAGCTCATGGCAGAGCACTTGCCTCACAGCATGAGGTGTTGGCTTCAGTCCCAGCACACACACACAGACACACACACACACATGCCACACACATTCACACACACATGCATGCACGCCACACACATGCACACACAATGCAACACATACACACGCACAAGCACACACACGCACCCCACACACATGCACACTTGCACACATATGCATACAACATGCAACACCTGCACAAGCACACAGCACACACACACATGCATGTGCGGGTAACATCAGATGGTTTATATATGATGAACACTGTTTCTTACTGTATTGTTTAATTCAGGACACATTACAGGCAAGGTATGTGCGTGCATGTATGTGCATCTGTACATGTATGTGTGCGTATCTGTGCATCTGTGTGTGCATGTGTGCGCATCTCTGTGTGTGTATATCCGTCTGTCTGTTGCTAGGGATGTGTACCCTAGCCTTTGCGCATGCTAAGCAAGCATCCTACTAATTGAGCTACATTCTCAGCCCCCATGCAGTGTCTAGGGTTTGCAGAGCAGAAGTCAGAGCTCAAAGTGGTTGCCTGAGGCAAGTGTGCTGAAGAATCTTTGTCCCAAAAGGCAGAACTTTGCACCGCCCACTCTGCACATGCTTCCTGAGAGCCAGGGGTGCGATGTGGAGAAACCATTTTGTGTTGACTGTAGCAGAGTCTGGCATTGTGAAGGTCCGAGATGTAACCTAGATTAATTCTCAGAAGATGTCTCTTGGCTAGAATAGTAGTTCTAATTTGTGGAACAAAATTCTTTTGTAGCTATAAAATATTTAAATAATAATATAATCACACTGATTGTATATGCCTTTTTAGGATTTTTTTTTTTTTTGGTTTTTTGAGACAGGGTTTCTCTGTGGCTTTGGAGCCTGTCCTGGAACTAGCTCTGCAGACCAGGCTGGTCTCGAACTCACAGAGATCCGCCTGCCTCTGCCCCCCGAGTGCTGGGATTAAATAGGATTTTTTTTTTTGTATTCTCAGACAGGTTTCTCATGTAGCTCAACATGTATTTGAATTTGCTGTACTCCCTGGTCCTCCCGTGTCCACTTCTTGAGTGCTGGGATTACAGGCATGCCTCACTGTGTCTGGTGTATGTGAAGCTGGGGTAACACAAGGCTTTGTGGATACAAACTATGCATTCTACCAAGGGAACGACAGCCCCAAACCAACACAGATGGCTTTGGGACGCTTCCCATGCTCCCTGATTGTGCTCTCCTATACCTCACCGCTCATCCAATCTTCATGGCACTGGGATTTTAACAGCTCCCCTTTATGGGTAAAGAATGAAATCTCAGAAACCTGAAAATGCAGATCTGGAGTGATGGCTCAGTGGTTTAGAGCACTTGCTACATTTGCAGAGGACCAGGACTTAGTTCTCAGCACCCACATGTCTTGAAACCACCCACATGATGGCTCACAACTCATAACTCCAGTTCCAGGAGATTCCATGCTTTCTTCTGACCTCGGCAGGTAACAGTTACACATGTGGTGCACATATATGTACATGTAGGAAAAACATTCAAGCACATAAAATTATCTATCTATCTATCTATCTATCTATCCATCTCTCTCTATAATCTATATATTTCATTCTATCTATCTATCTATCTATCTATCTATCTATCTATCTATCTATCTATCTTTTAATCTGAAAAGACACATGACATGGCCATAGGTGACCTCTGCTGTTACCACTTAGGCCTGTTTGGCTTTTATGAGCCAGGGTTTCAAATAATCATTAGCCAAGCATTCTTGAGAATATACATTAAACCGACTCCACAGGACTTACTTTCACGTTCCCAGGGGCCGCAGAGTTCTCTTTGGAGGAGAAACCAAAGAGAGCCGCATTGCCCTGGGGAGTGTGGAAAGTGTTTCAGGGAACTCTTGCTGCTGTCGTAGTCTTTGCCAGCATCACTCACCATCAGGAGCCCGCTGCCTGATGCCCTGGGATCCAGGCCTAGGCAGTCGTTGAGTGTTGTTACTATTACAGTGTTAGTAGTTTTGAGCAGGAATTCAAAGTTTACTTTTTTAAAAACTGAGACATGCTCACATGTAGCCTGAGCTGGCTGCAAATTCCCTGTGTAGTCAAGGATGACCTTTAAGGGTTTTTTTTCTTAATTTTTACATGTTTGGCAAGTTCATACATGTGTTTAATATATTATGGCCATGTTTATAAACTCTGTTATCTCTTGTGTGTTCCCTTGTCTCTTCTGAGTCCCTTGATCTTCCCAACGAGTCTCCCATTCCCCAACCTTCATGTCTGAAATTTAAAAAAATTGCTGGTCTGTGTAGGTACCCACAGCTTCTGTGAGCTGATGAACGCAAGGGCGGTTACACAGGCAGGAGGCAGGGTGCCATAGCATTCCTTTACCTGTTAATGGTTTCTTTGCCTTCTCTGCCGCCATGTTACCTGAGCCTTGGAATGAGTTATACAAACGACTTGTTTAGGGACAGGCATTCAGGAATCCATTCTCAGCACTAGGACTAGTTCTGAGCCTGTGTGTAGTAACCATCACCCACTGTGAAAGGGGGCTCCTCTGATTAACATTCATCTGTGGGCATAAACATTTAGAAGGAAGTTTGACTCCATGTTCTTTTAGCAAAACATCCGTAGCAAATTCTCCATGGGCCTTGTGACTGCCCCCACTGGTGGACTTTTGACAGGACTTGCCCTCAGCTCTAGTCAGAAAGGCGTTGGTTGCCCTCCAAACAGTCATGCCACTATAGTGCCAGTGCACATGCCTTGTCTATTAGGCTGGTATTACAGCATCCAGGGCTCTAATCGTTGATGACTTTCCCCACCGGCATCCACATTGTGCCTTCCAGCACTATAAACACCAACCATCAGGAGAAAGCTTCCAGCTTAGTTACAGCTTTATTCATTCAAAGTGTGCGGACAACCTTGAACTTCTGATCCCCACCCCTGTTTCCACCTTCCCTGGGGGCAGACAGACGCGTGTCCTGCCCGGTTTTTGTAGTGTTTGGGATCAAATCCAGTGCTTTATGCATAGCAGGCAAGCACTCTGCCAAATGAACTATTATAGTCCCGGAGTTCTTACTCTTATCAGGACATCTAGGTACATAAAAAGAATGTTTCTAAAACCCTCCAAAGTTTATAATCAAAGGAACAATCTTTTGCCCTGCTCCCTTCCCAGAGGCAATCACTGCATTCTTTAAACTGTTCCTTCTGGAATATTCTTCATGTTTTAGCTTTTGCTTTTCAGAGACAGAGTCACATTATATAACCCAGGTAAAGCCTGGAACTCACGGTCAGTCCAGACTATCCTTGAACTCAGAAATCTTCCTGCCCCAGATTTCCAAGCGTTGCTATTACAGGTTTGTGCCACTAGGCCTGGCTTACGTCGTATTTTAAACTTCCAACCTGTGCGCTTTTGATCCGTACACTACACACGCAGTGCATTGATGTTTAGTTCTGACAGGTGAATTCTGTTTTTCTCATGCTTTCCTTCTTCCTAAAGAAAGAAAATAAAAAATAACACTTTGTTGAGAAACAATTCACATGCCATAAAACTTACTTTTCTGAAGTACAAGATGGTGTGACTTTATGATTGACTTTTGTTGTTGACAGGGTCTCACTAAGTAGCTCTAATGAGCCTAGAACTTACTGCTTTGGGGATGACTAACATAGGACACTTTGCCCTGTAACAATCATTTTTTAGTAGATTCACAGAGTTGTCTTCAAGTTTTGGAATGTTCTCCTTACCCCAACAAGGACTCTTTGCCCCATTCTTTCTCTCCTCCCTGCCCTGGGTAACCACTAATCCTCTCTGTACTTCCATGGGTCCGCCTGTTCCCGACACTTAACCTAAGTGGCAGGATATGTGGCATTTGGTGTGGTTTCTTTCACTTAGCACAATGGTTTTAATCGTGTTGTAGCATGTATCCTGCATGGAAATACTACATAGTATCTGTTTGTTCATTGCTGATTGAACATTTGGGTCCTTTTGTTTTGGGGCTGTAATGATTAATGCTTCTGTGGGCATTTGCACCTAAGATTTTGTGTGGATATGTTATTTTGGCTCACCTGGGTAAATAACTGAAGAGCAAAAATTTTCAGGTCACGCGGTAACCATGTTCAGCTTTTTTGAGGAACTGCCCAGCTGGTCTCCTAAGTGCCCGCGTCAATACACTTTTGTTGCAACGCGTGCTGGTTCCAGCTTCTTTACATCCTCGGAGAAACTCCTACGTTAGTCATCTCAGTGGGTGCAAAGTGATGAATCGGTGTGGGTTTGATTTGCATTTCCCTAATGAATAATAATGCTGATTATCTTTTCATATGCTTATTGGCCATGTGTGAAGCTTTTGTTTTAAATTTCTCTCTCTCTGTTTTCTTTTTGCTAAGGGAGAGGATATTTGCTCAAATCTTCTGCCTGTTTCGAAACTGACTTTTCATTTTATGGGTTGTAACAGTTCTTTAGATATTCTGGTTACATGCCCCTTGTCAGACATTCTGCTTAACATAATTTTCTCCTTTTCTGTGAATCATCTTTTTCCTCTCTTGATGGTGTCCTTTGAAACACAAAAGCTTGACATTTTAATCTAGTGCCATTTATCTATTAAAAAAAATCCTATTGCTTGTGATGTTGGTGTCATATTTAAGACTGGAAGAGAAGACTGCATTTTCCGGTGGTGTTTATCTGCCAGGCTATGTTATTGCTGAAGCTTGGAAGCATCTTGAAGGATGAGGTCTGGGTGCTCTGAGTACTTTGAACTAAGGGCTTTGGTGGTGTTCGAGGCAACCTCAGGCTGACGATCCTCTCTTGCCTTCCTGCCTCATCCCTTATTCTACCCTCAGGGAAACCAGAAGACTATTTTACAGTGATTTGTCATGCTTACTATTTTCTGTTTGTCTTTGTCTGTGTTACTTCAGGCTTAGGCAAGAGCTCTAGGAAGGCCGAGGAAACTTTCCCTCCCTTGTATTAGTGTAAGTGACAGGTTGTACAATCAGTGAGTGAGCGTGAGAGCAGCTTCTGCACATCTCAAGAGTCTTCTTTGAATAACAATCCAGTCTTAGCTAGGGTTTCTGTTGCTATGAAGGCACACTGTGACCATGACAACTCTTATAAAGGAAAACATTTAATTGGGGCTGGCTTGCAGTTCAGAGGTTTAGTTCATTATGGTCATGGCGGGAAACATGGCGACAGGCAGACACGGTGCTGGAGAGGTAGCTGAGAGTTCTGTATCTGGATCTTCAGGCAGAGGGAAGAGAAAGTGTGCTACTGGGTCTGACTTGAACTTCTGAAACCCCAAAGCTCTCCACCTGTGACATACTTCCTGCAAAAAGTCACACCTACTTTTAGCATGATTAGTAAAAACCCAGATACAGATATTGGAGTTCAACCTGAAGGTCAGAAAAGCAAAACAGTCAGCTATTGACTCTTGCCTGTACCTCAGTCTGAAATGGCGATCCTGCCTCCTGGAATCTCAGAATGAGACTGTGTATAAGAGCTGTCTCCTCCCGTCTTATATTCCTCTCTAGGGCTGGGATTAAAGCCGTGCATCACTACTGCCTGGTTTCTATGGCAGCTAGTGTGGCTACTGGGATTAAAGGTGTGCGTCACCACTGCTTTGTCTGTAGGGCTGACCAGTGTGGCTCTTTTACTCTCTGCTCTTCAGGTAAGCTTTATTTATTAAAATACAAATGAAATATTATTACACCTACTTCACAACAAGCAACAAGGCCACATGTCTTAATCCTTTCAAATAATGCCACGCCCTATGAGTGGGGACATTGTTATTCAACTACCATATCCACTTTGTATTGCAGGAGGGAATATACCAGGGTTTCTAAGATACTCTAAGACAGAGCCCTGTATTGCTTTGAAAATTGACGTTTCCAGGACAGGCTCCAAAGCTACAGAGAAACCCTATCTTGAAAAGCCAGGGGGAAAAAAAAAAGGAAATTGACTGTTTTATCTTTCCTGATCTTTTGTATGTGCATGTGGTAGATGTATGTGCCTGTGTGCACACAACTCTTTTTTATCTTTGTATGTGTGTCTGCATGTTCATGTGTGAGTGCAGGTGCTCACCTAGAGGTCAGAGGGGAACCTAGAGTGTTAACCCTATCTACTGCCTCATTTGAGACAGGATTTCTTGTTGCTTATGCTTCCATATGTTAAGTTAGCTGGCCTGAAAACTTCTGAAGCTTTTCCTGGCCCTGTCTCCCATCTCACTATAGGAATGCTAGGATTTCAGATACACTCTGGAATCATTTACAGATGCATTCTGGGAATCTGAACCCATGTCTTTGACCACTGAGCCACCCTCTCCACTTTTATAAACAAACTTATAAAGCTGGGTGGCACCTGAATCAGAATGAAGAACTTCTTGGCAGGTTGTAGCGCAGTGGACAGGAAATGCTCAAAATCTAGAGTTCAAAGTAAGTATCCCGAGCGATCAATAAAACTTGGCAAGCACCCGAATTGGCAAGAACAGGGATGTGTAATTCAACAAATTGCATTTCAATTTGTAGGTCTGTCTGCTTTATTGCTCCCTGGCATCCAGGGTCAGTCCAAATGCCAGCTCTCCATAGAAGGCTTTCAATTATTTCTCTTGGCTTGAAAGTTTCAGTTCTCAAAGTGTTCCTAGAGGTGGCCTAACATGCATCTCTCAATCCTGTCAACTTAAAGTCAAGGAGTGCAATTGTTTAAACTGTGGACTGGCCTCATATGTAACATTTCCATGCTTCGGGCTTGTGTTTCCCTTGCTTATTTGCAGAACCTTAGTGTTGACTAAGAAATGTCTTTGAGTTTCAGATTACACCAGCCAAGGTGGCATAAACAAAGCTGTCCCCATCAGAATAGACCCATGATGTCCCTTCTGGCCATTCAGTTTTCTCTAGAGATCCCATGTGCTTGATGGAAGAAGAGTACCAAGACAGGGTACACTTCTAGAAGCTGCTTCACGATCTAACGGAAATTCCGTGTAAAGCCCATTGCTGTACCTCGGGCCAGGCAATACCGTCCGTGTTATGCAGCAGGGCTGAGACATCTTGAGAAATAGATGCCATGTGGCGCACAATCTGGGTTTGGAGAAAAGCTGGGATTACTTCTATACATAGCTCCCCCCAAATGGTATCTAACAGAAGCAGGTAATCATAAAGATTGCTTTTCTATTGCCTTTAAATATACCCCTTGGAATGTATCAGAGGGACTGCAGAGACAGCTTAGTGGCTTAGAGGACTTGCTACTATTGCAGAAGACCTAGGTTCAATTCCCAACACCCACAAGGCAGTTGACAACCAATGGTAACTCCAGTTCCAGAGGATATGATCCCTTCTTCTGACCCCTCTAGACATCAGGCATGCATATACACATACATATATGAAGGCAAAACACTCATACACATGGTCTTGGTTAGTGTTCTATTGCTGTGAAGACTCCCCATAACCAAGGCAATTCTTATAAAGGAAGACATTTAATTGGGGCCGGCTTACAGTTTCAGAGGTTTGTTTAGTCCATTGTCATCACAGCAGGGAGTGTGTTGGCATGTAGGCAGGCATGATGCTGGAGGAAGAGTTGAGAGTTCTAGATCCGAATCTGCAGCCAGCAGGAAGAGAGCAACACTGGGCCTGGCTTGGGCTTCCGAAACCTCAAAGCCCACCTGCAGTGACACACTTCCTCCAACAGGGCCACACCTACTCCAACCAGGCCACACCTCCTAATCCTTCTTACACCACTCCTCATGGCTGAGCCTTCAAATCTATGAGCGTAAGGAGGCCATTTTCATTCAAACCACCTCCCACATAAACTAAATAAATAAAAATATGAACGAACACATCAGATACCCCTGTGTGACCCTCTTCCTTTCATGTCTTTCTGTTTTTATATTTTATAGTGTTGGCATATTTCTCTGTGTGTTCATCTATGTGGGGGTCATGCATGTGTGTGTATGTGTACAGCGGTCAGAGGTCAATCCCAAATGTATTTACATACTTACTGCTCTTCTTGTTTCTGAAACTGGGTTTTTCATTGGCCTGAGGTTCACCAACAAATTAGTCAAGACTGGTCAGGAAGCCCCAAGGATCTGGTCATCTCTGTCTCCTTAGGGCGGGGGTTTTAGGCTCACGGTATCACCCAGATTTTTCACGTGGGTTGGTTGGGTCACACTCAGATTTCACACTTACGTGGCAAACACTCAAGCACCTGAGCCATGTGTGTTTCTTTAATAATGATGGCGGGAGTAATGAATTTGACTTTCAACCTTTAGAATCTAAGAGGTAGAGATGAATTTGTGATTCTGACACACAGAACAATCCATTATTATCAGCTAGTAAATAATGACAAAAGGTTCTCCTGGCATTTGGCTGAGATCAGCCCACCTCACGAGCCCCTAAAGGCCAACATCAGAAGTACCACCTCTGCACTCCCAAGCAGATGCTCTCAGACTCTGCCCCACCTTAACGTGAAGAGGAATGCTCCCCCTTTTAACTGTGGTCTTTTATGACTCAGGTCAGATTTTTGCGGGTCAGATTCTGAGCTACATCTTGGAATTTCCCCAAGTCTCTTTTCTGTGAAAACCCAAAATGTCAGAAAATCTTTTGCTGGTGACCTGCCAAGTACTTATTCCATGCCAAGAATCCCAAGAGTAAAACACGTGGACCCCTTCAGTGTGTGCAGACACACCTTCCAAAAGACTTCAGTCCATCAAACGAGGGATGGGAACAACCACAGATGTACGTGGCTTCTTGCCCTTGGACAGGGGCACAGAGTCCTTCTGAGATATTAGAGTTTTCCAGTTGTGTTGCTGGGTGGAGTGATATTTGCCAAATGGGGTGGGCCCAGTACGGCTAGTCTATGAACGGCATTGTGCTCACGCAGGCACGTGCTCCACTTGGAAGAGTATCAGGTATTTTAGGTTTGCTGTAGGTGGTGCCAACAGCAGTCCCTCCCAACCCACAGTTTTGCTGTCTGCAGTTCCAGTTAACCATGACCAGGATTAAATGGAAAGTTTCAGAGATAAATAATTCATAGATCTTAACTCATTTTTATTCCATGTATTGTTTCAATTGTTATCGCTTACTGTTGCAGGCTGGTTATGCTACCAAGGAGCACCTGACCTGGGGTTAGGAAATATCAGGATTTGAGTTGGTGTCACACCACTTACTTTCAGGAGGTTGTCAAGAACGGGCTTCTTCTTGAACATGAGGGGAACTTCTAGAGTCCAATCCAATTATATATGTCTCTGATTTTATATTTTCTTTCAATACCGGCTGCTTTCACAGGTTCTGTGCTGGGGTTTGCAATGACAATCATTCAAGAAATACTGAGTTATGTGAATTCAAGATCAAGGAGAAGTTCTATTTTGCTGCCTGGAGTTGACCTTGCCCGGTAGAAACCACCAACTATAAGACCAAAGCCTTTGGGAGCCCTCAGAGATGAACAGGCAGCAGTGATGGCACCTGCAGGCGGCCTAATGATGCGTGCTTGTCCTGCCCCTCCCAGAGCTCCCTTAGGAGAGACCTACGTGAGGAGACCTCACTGCACTGTACCTGTGAGCATCTCAGCCCTTGGGAAGAAGAGCTGGGAGGATCATGAGTATAAGTCTAGCCTGGGCTACACACTGACAGCCTGTCTTCAATCTGACAAACAAACAAAACCCCAAGGAAAAAAATAATAATTACATAAATAAATTACTTCTTACTTTAAAAGAGTGACCTAAACCCCACCTTCTCAGGAAACTGATGAATTAAGTCAAGCATTTAAAAGAATTGGATTCTACCTGTTTATAAACTAAAGGCCTTCAACATGAAAAAAATGTTGTTTTTGACTCAGGTTTTATACATCAGGCCCTAGTCTGACAGGAGACTCTGGGTAAATTGTTTGGTCTCTTGAGTCTCGGGTCTCCGCCAGCAAAGTGGGATGGTGGCTATTTTCTAGACGTATTTGACAGAAAAGGCATGGACATAACTGCATAGCAGAGACTTTATAAATAGTCGTTATGATGGATGAAAAATGGGTCTCTTAATGTTTTGGTTCTTGACTGTCCAATGGAGCTAAGGATAACTGTGAAGCGCAGTGCAGAGTGTTTGCCCACATACCCAAGGCTCTGGGTTCCATCCCCTGTGCCAGCTGAAATTAAATGTGTGTAGAGAATTGGAATGAAGGTGAAATACTTGAGAAAAGTGTTCACAGTTGTAGAGGTTTGCGCTATAAGTCGATAGGTCCTTTATAGTCTTCTCTCATTGTATTTTATTCATGTCTATTTTTCCTCATCATACCAAATGTTGAAAAACAATGGTAGGAGATTTTTTCTACTTTACACATTATTTAAAGTGTATAAAACTTTTGTATGATTTTGTTCTTAGTATTTTGCTTCTTTTTTGTTCCACTGATTTCATGTTAAATCTAGTTCTTTCCATGGAGTTGTCCGACTGTCTAAATGAAAACAGGGCACGTTCTGAGGTAGTGGGGCACAAGAGTTGGCTCACACACGCTCCGGGGGTCTTTGTTTGCACATCTGTCCCTGCCCCTACCTTCAGTGGCATCTTGCTAGTAACTGCAATTGGCGGTGGCGGGAATGTTTATACTTCGGTGGTGTGGGAGAATTGTCTGTATTCTGTCAATCATGTTTTAAATAAATGCTGATTGGCCAGGCAGAAAATATAGGCAGGAAAACCAAACAGGAAGTAGAAATGATGTAATGAGAACAGGAGAATTCTGGGAAGGAGGAAGTTGATTCCTCCAACTCCTGCCCAGACCACCAAAGCAGCAGGATGTGATCTGCCCCACTGAAAAAAGGTACTGAGCCACATGGCTAACATAGATCAGAAAAATGGGTTAATCAAGATGTGAGAGTTAGCCAGTGAGAGGCTAGAGCTAATGGGCCAATCAGCTTATAATTTATGGAGACCTATGTGTGATTTTCTTTGGGGCTAAACAGTTGTGGGGTACTGGGCGGGAAAAAAAACCCAACAACAAGCAGGCCTGGACCATTCATGTTACACTTCAGAAATCCACAAACACTGTAAGTTGCTCTCTATCCATCTATCCAAGTATGTATGTATGTATGTATGTATGTATGCATGTATGTGTTATGTATTATGTATGTATTATGTATGTATGTATGATGTATTATGTATGTATGTATGTATGTATCTGTCTATCTATCTATCTATCTATCTATCTGTCCATCATCTCCCCTTCCTTCCTTCTTCTCCCTCTCTCTTCAGTTAAGAACACATCAGTGAACATAAAATCCCTGTAATTTTTTTTCTTGCTTATATTGACTGCATAAGCTCTATCTTCCCAAGTGCCTAGTTTCAGTTTTTCCTTGAAATGAACCTTTGTACAAATAGGAACTTTTACTGAATGGTGGTGGTGCACACCTTTAATCCCAGTACTTAGGAGGCAGAGGCAGGTAGATCTCTGAGTCCATGGCCAGTCTGATCTACAGAGTGAGTTCCAGGGCAGCCAGGGCTACACAGAGAAGCCCTCGCCCCTCCCCCCTCTCTCTCTCAAGCACGCACGCACGCACGCACGCACGCACAGCCAGGCTGCAGACTGCTTCTGGGAAGGTTTAATGCTCTAAATGATGTTCACATTACCTCGGCAATGCAAAGCACTCTTGCCTGGCATTATCTATCTGGATGCCAAAGACAGTTTGACGACATATTGTTCTTGTAAGGGAGAAGGATGAGAGCAAGTGGATTCTAAAGTCCCTGCCATCCTGTAAAACAGCACTTTGTCCTTTAATATTCAAGGGGAGACCTGGGCTAAGTAAGTACAGGGAAAGGAGAAACATACTTGTGGAATAGTAAGGATAAAATAATAGGTAAATAAGAAGGTAAATGGGCTGATGAGATGGCTCCCAGGTAAAGGCACCCGCGCTCAAGTCTGGTGACCACAGTGATCGCTGGAAGCAGAGGAAGGCACTGACTTCCAAACGAAGTCCTCTGATGCGTGTATTCCCCACAGCATACACACACACTTAGGAAAATCTCCTCAGATGTGTGCCCCAACACACAGACACACATGCTTAGAAAAACCTCCTGATGTCCATACCGCCCCCCTGCACACAAGCTTAGAAAAATCTCCTCTTATCTGTGTACCCCCCACATACATGTATTCAGAAAAGCCAGGAGCTAAAGTGATAGCTCAGTGGTTAGGAGCACTTGCTGTTTGGTTTTGCGGAGGTTCTGTTTCACAAGGGCAGCTGGGCCACAGCTGCCAATAACTCTGGCTGTGTATAATCACACACAGGCAAATTCATGCAAATAAAAAATAATACAAATATATTTTTAGTGGTAGCTTGGTTGTAGAATTAGAAGGTGTCATTAAAGCTTCTTGAAGAGGGTTGAGACTTTCCTGTCAACTGTTTCGCTTGGGTTTCTGGCACTGGGGATGGTACCAAGGACTTGACTATCCTGACAGATGCTTGGTGACCGATCTACACCTTTGTCACTACTGAGGATGATGAACTTGGCTTTTAAAGTGTGGAGTCTGAGGTGTGAGGGAGGCATCCCAGTCAAGAGATATTGGGGTCTGAGAAAACGGCCACCAGCCCTTCCTCCTCAAGCTCACTCCGGCGCAGTCAACCACCCACAAGCCTAGGAGGAATAAGATAGATGAAGGACTCACTTTGCCTTTTCCAGCTATTTCTTTCAGGCCCTGCTTCTTTCCCATTAAGATAGTTTTGTTAAAATATTATGAAGGATGACATATAAAATTAATTAAAAAATAAAATATAAAAAAATATTATGAAGGAAATCAGAGGGTACATTCTAAACAAACTATACACCAGGTTCTCGGATGTGGGATTAACTGCTGAGACACTTGGGTAGTTTGAGTTTAGATCTACAATTAACCAGGGGCATTATTATCATTGTTAGTTTACTTGGTCTTACTAAGCCTCAGTTTCTTTCTCTGTAAAATGGGTCTAATAAACTTCCTTGCAGTAGCTGGGCGTGGTAGAACACAACAATCCTGGCTGGCCTGGAACTCCTTCTGTAGACCTCAGGCTCAACAAATACCTCCCAAGTGCTAGGATTAAAGGTGTATTCTAAACTGAGCTACAGCCCCTGGCTAATGGTGACCTTTGGTTAGCAGCTGTTTCTAGTCTTTGCTCAGTCAGGGGCACTTCCAGCCCTGTTGATGGCCTTGGTCTCTCCTCCCTGGCTACCTCACTCTGTGGTGAGACTTTCACTGGTCCTTAGCACCTACTAGACACTAACCTCTGTTCTCAACCCCGTGTTTTGTTTTGTTTCCTCCTTGGGGTAGACCTTGCTTTCTGACGCCCACTTTGGAGGCTCCCACAGCACACTGGTGGCATCTGCAGCACTATCATTTGCACGGGGCACTGGGGAGGCCAAATGTGCTCACTGGGAGATGATATTGACAAGAGGAGAGATTAAAGCAGAGCAACAGACACCAGAACAGCTTCCAAACCAAGGACGCGTCCTTGACAGATGAATGCCGTGAAGCCCGCGTCAAGGGTTTTAGGTGATAAAAATATCTGGGGCTCGGCAAGTGGTAGCAAGTCACAGTGGGTCCGGCACTTCTCACCACTGTGAACTTAGTGGAATGGTTATCTTTCTCCCAGACTTTCTCTTTCACAGTCATGAGCCTATAAAATGTATGTGTTGCTTCCACCTCTTGCCCAAATGAACCATTTTAAGCACTTTTTGCTTTCCTGTCAGACGGAAGTCCTTTCTGTTTGGGTCTGGGGTGCCTATGATGGGGACCGGGAAAAGGATGTGAAAATATTGAGGGTGTCTTAAACCTTCTGATTGGTTCTTATCTGTTCACTTTCTGTTCAAAGGGATTGTCTGTGCTCTCCACAGTCTGGTGAGGTCTTTGTGGGGGTGAGGGAGAAGGAGGGGGAGGGCTGCTGCAGACAGCAGTTATCTTGGTCCTCCGGACATCGTGTCTGTGGCCTACGTGGAGGTCACATACCCAGAATACAGTTTCACAACCACAGTCTCAGTGAGCCCATGTGCCTATACTGAGGGAGGAGAGAGTGGGAGGAAAGGGGAGGGAGAGAGGCTGGATGGAAGTTACATAAGGCAGAGCCTCAAGGCACAAAGCATTGTTGACTCCAAGTGCTCCTGCTGGTGAATATTCTTTTGAAATATTGTTTGTATCATTTTTAATAACAAGACCGTAGACAATCCTACAGAGAAGAGTTGACGTGGAACTACGAACTACTTAATGAAAACTTCCTACCAGACAGACTAAAAGAAACGTCGGGAAGATGGACTTTAAATGGGGTGGAGAAAACTAGAAGCAACTTCAAGGGTTATTTAATTAGGATCAATTCCGACCTATTTTTAAATGTGCCAGTGGAAAAATCCAAACCTGGAAAAAAGAATTTGAGTGTCTAAGACATCTGTCCTGAGATCGACCTCCAGGGTGGAGAAGCTAGCCTTCCCTATGGGGGATCAGAGCACAGCCCCTCCATGTTCTCCAAGGGTGCTCGGCTCCAGACACATCCTGAGCAGTTGGATCTCTTCAGTCTGGAAGAACGGTTATCTTCTCTTCAGCTGCTGACTAAACACTCCCCCAATGAACTGTTAGAACATCATGCATGCCAAACGTCCAGCTACTTCCTCAAGGTCCCCTGGGTTTATTCATCTATATCATCAAATCTCTAGAAGGCTTGGAATCAGCTTGTGTCCCCATGACACCTCTGTCACGGGTAAGAAGCTTCATCGTGTGCCTTTTTTTTAAAATCTGAAAACCACCTAAGTGACATCCATGGGTGGAACTGTTGTGTCTTCTTTGTAACACTTCTCAGAGCCCATTGTCCAGTTCCTGCTCCTTCTCTCTGCTCATGTGACAAGTGCTTCCCAGATAGCTGAGCGCCAGAGAAAGTTTATTTCACCAACTGGTGCGTGCTGTTTCCAGAGACAACGGACCATGTGTAAGGAGCTGTGTTTCCTGCTTTAGCCCCATCCCTAAGATGTTGTGCGTGTTTGCCGTAGACTTTCTCGGGTCCATGGTTCAAACAGATCATTCATCCTCTTCGTCCCTCACTCACACTCTGTCATTTCAGGCTTGTTGTCAGACTAGTGGTGCATGACAGTCTGAACCAAAGTCTGTTATGGAGAGGTGATGAAATACCTACTCATAATAATTTCCCTTTAGTCTCTAAAAAAAATCAGCTACACTTTAGAGTTATCATTCTCAACTTTAGGTTTGACACCAAAAGCCCATTTCAATGTCTCTCCTCCACCTTTGCCATACGGTGCTCTCGCAAGCAGCTCCCAGGTTCATCCTGTAATTTACGTTGCTGTAGCCAAGCTGTCATGTCCACCATGACAGCTACTTCAGCAAGCAGCAGTGGAGCCTGCCATTGGACTGTAGACTCAAGGAGCAGTTGTTCAAGCCCTGTAGCTCTCCTGCCCCTCCACGCTGTACACTCAAACCCCTTCCCACCCAAAGCATGGCTCAGGAGCGCTGTTTGCATCAAGCAGAAGAAGCCCCAGTGCTTCGGAGGGCATATTCTGCTGGCCTGAATAGATGAGCCCAGAGCTGCTTTTCTTCCCTTTGTTTATGCTCATTGTAGACATTTCAAAAGAATAATTCATAAAAAGTAAAATAAAAAAGGCAGTTCTCAAGGCATGTTTTGTCCGACAGAATTCACAGACGAATCCTGACGCTCCCCGCTGAGCCTCGTAGCTCTATTTTAATTTTTTGTTTGGCTTGAGATGATCAGAATAGAAGATGAAATATAATCTGCCTTGTAGATGATAGAGAGACCAGGAGTTCTCAGCTAAAGAGTGTTTTAATTCATGTCCTTTCAGGACATCCAGACTGCAGAATGACACGGAGTGTCCACGCAGTCCTGGCAGTCCTGGACTGAAGGGCAATCCAACTCGTGGTTAATTCGGATAAGTCTTTTTTTTTAAAAAAAAATTATTTATTTATTATGGATACAATATTCTGTTTGCATATATGCCTGCTAGAAGAGGACACCAGACCTCATTACAGATGGTTGTGAGCCACCATGTGGTTGCTGGGAATCGAACTCGGGTCGTTTGGAAGAGCACACAATGTTCTTAACCTCTGAGCCATCTCTCCAGCCCCTTGGATAAGTCTTATGGGACAGATACGTGTACTTTCTTGTGCTCGGTCCTTCACTGGGGACATCAGGCTGCTTTCTTATTGCTTACTCCATACTGGCTAGGGTCTCCTTTTATTTTTTATTTTTTTGGATTTCCTTTTATTAGTGAGTCAGGAATTTCATTTTTGGGCCTTTGTGCATATTACATTATTTCAGGGGACCTGATATTTACTGTACGTGTGGAATATATACACATTAGAGTACTACTCAGTGGTAAAAAACAATGACATCTTGAATTTTGCATGCAAATGGATAGAAATAGAAAACACTATCCTGAGTGAGGTAAGCCAAACCCAAAAAGATGAACATGGGATGTACTCACTCATAATTGGCTTCTAGCCATAAATAAAGGACATTGAGCCTATAATTCGTGATCCTAGAGAAACTAAATAAGAAGGTGAACCCAAAGCAAAACATATAGGCATCCTCCTGAATATTAACCTTCATCTGGTAATCGAAGGAGATAGAGACAGAGACCCACATTGGAGTACCAGACTGCGCTTCCATGGTCCAAATGAGGAGCAGAAGGAGGGTGAACACGAGCAAGGAACTCAGGACCATGAGGGGTGCACCCACACACTGAGACAATGGGGCTGATCTATTGGGAACTCACCAAGGCCAGCTGGACTGGGTCTAAAAAATCATGGGATAAAACTGGACTCGCTGAACATAGCGGACAATGAGGACTGCTGAGAAGCCAAGAACAATGGCACTGGGTTTTGATCCTACTGCATGTACTGGCTTTGTGGGAGCCTAGGCTGTTTGGGTGCTCACCTTCTAGACCTGGATGGAGCAGGGAGGACCTTGGACTTCCCACAGGGCAGGGAACGCTGACTGCTCTTCGGGCTGGAGAGGGAGGAGGAGGGGAGTGGGGGAGGGGAAGGGGGAGGGAAATGGGAGGCGGAAGCGGGGAGGAAGCAGAAATTTTTAATAATAAAAAAAAGTGAAAAAAAATATATAGGCCAGGGGCTGGGGAGATGGCTCAGTCTGGAAAGTGCTTTTCTTTCAAACATGTGGGCCTGAGTTTGATCCCCAGAACCCATGTGGGAAAAGCAAGGCACAGTGATACATACTTACAATCCCCTGAGGCAGCAGAGATGCGTAGAGTCCCTGGTGCTTTACTGACTAACCAGCCTACATGTTGAACTGTAGGCCTATGAGAGATCCTGTCAAGAAAAAAATCATGGATGGTGCCGGAGGACCAACACCTGAAGCTGACCTCAGGCCCACCTGTGCTGAGGTATGGCTTCTTCTGGACCTCTCAAAGACCTGCCTGGGCTTTCTTTGGGAAAGAGACACTCCTCAGAGTGTCCACGGAGTTGCCTTGTTTGTCAGAAGAGATAGTATTAGGAACATTCTTCTCTATTGAGGACGATCTTTTGTGTCTGTAGTCCATGTTTTCAATCTTAAAGTCTATGTTGAGGTCTGTACAACTTCTGCTATGCCCTTCTCTCTGAATTTCCTTTAGTCTTGTTTTCAGTACTGAGAGTTGAACCCAGGGACTTCCACATGCTAGGCAAGACAAGTCAGCACCCAACTACTGAGCTACACCTCCTCCTCCTCGTACTTCTCTTTTTTCTCCTCCTGTTCTTCTTCCTCCTCCTCTTCTCCTTTTTTTTTTTTTTGAGACAGAGTCTTATTAACTTGTCCACACTGGCCTTGAACTTGTGATTCTCTAGTAGCTGGGGTTACAGATCTGTGCCACCAGCTCTGCCTGATTTTCTAAGATGTTCCTCTTTCTCTTCTAGTTATCTTTTCCTGTTGCCTCTTCAACTGTGCATTTCCGGTCCAACTGCAGTACAATCTTGTGGGGACACTATCACAAATATGGTCTAATATTGAACGTTACACAGAACACAACTATATTTATTATGGGCAAAATTTGGCTTTTAATTAGGGACTATGAAAAAAGTCTAACATGTGATATCACCAAACCATCAAAGCACAGCATAAAATTTGGTCACAGCTGTGAAACCGTTACTTTAAAGGCAATGGGGGACCACCATGAAGGATCAGGCTGCTACTGCCAGAACTGACAGACTTGTCTCAGTGTCTCAAAAAAAAAAAAAAAGAAAGAAAGAAATGTCCCCCAATTACATTTCTGATGACACAAGGGAAGAGCATCATGTGTGAAACTCTGGTTCTCACACATCACATTCAAATTTGATAGAGACTCTAGGTTTAACAATGAATTAAAGAAATTTAGCAGGGAAAGGAACCTGTCAAGTACCACCAAAAGGATGCAAATATCCAAAGACAGAATCAAGAACCAGTTTCCGCAAAGTGAAAAAGAAATCAGAAAAGAGGGAGAATTATACATTCAGAGAGACACGAGAGATATTAAACAAATTAATTCATATTCTTTGATATTGCATTATGACTTATGATGTACAAAGTTGTCTAACAGACATTCAATTCTATTAAAACGCAGTTCAAAGAGGGGATTTTGTAGATGTGACTCATGGTGATGTTTATCTAGAATCCTTTGTTACACACGTATTTAGTATCATTTATGACAGAGTCCTTATAATTATAGCGAAATCCACGATTTCAGAAAAGCTTGTTCAGCAGGCTGTAACAATTACTCCCTCCTTGGGGAATGTTTAACATTTAGTGATGATAATGATGCTGTTATGAAGTTGGCATCGATACTATGAACATCGAGAAGCTCAGGTGGATCCCATATTTCTTAATGCTTTCACTTCTATTTCGTAAGTGTTTTATCTAGGGTAATGTGAACATGGCAAGCAGTGAGCTAGCTGGTGGGGGTATCCCTCCACATACATGTTCTAAGCCTTTGTATCTTGTTTTTTTTTTTTTTTTTGGTTTTTTTTTTTTTTTTTTTTGAGACAGGGTTTCTCTGTAGAGTTGAAGCCTATCCTGGAACTAGCTCTTGTAGCCAGGTTGGCCTCAAACTCACAGAGATCACCTGCCTCTGTCTCCTGAGTTCTGGGATTAAAGGCATGCGCCACCACCGCCCAACTTTGGTTGTTTATTATATAATATTTTTCTCATAAAATGAACTTTAGTGTGCGAAATGAATTTGTTTACTTATATTTCTTAGATCTTCAATGGTGGAGATGAATATATATGTATGCACACACACATATACAATCAACAATTTAATGAAAACATTTGAAGAAAAAATGTAAATTAAGAGAAGGTTGTAAGAGGTTGAGAAAGTCACAGAGAAGAGCTGTAAAATGGAGACAGAAAGTAAGAACGACTTAGGGATTCCAAGATGGCACAACCAAGGATTCTGCAAGCTGCTTTGCGGTGGCCCTGAAGGAAGGTGGCTAACTATGACAGCAGCGCCTGGCAGAGCAGGCCTAGGGGTGGAGAAGGCCAGACTGGGAAAACCGGAAAGTCTAACTAGAGCTCTTTATCATGGTTGTGCAATTTGGCAGGGTGTGGTTCTGGGGGCAGGTGCTGCAGAGAATCTCTAGGACAACTACTAGGTCTGCATCACCAGTTGCACAGTTGGCAGGCTGACCACAGCTTCTGTTGCTGCTCAGGTTCAGGAACTGACACCCAAGCAGTAACTGCTGTTGTCACCTATCAGCTTGGTTTCCATAGCGTTGACCTGAAAGAGCCTCCACTGGTATAGGCAGCAGCTGGCCTCTTTATTTTTTATTTCTGTGTATGGGTGTTTTATCTGCATAGATGTCTATGCTCCAGGTGTACACAGTGCCTGACAGGGCTAGAAAGGGGCCCCTGATGGCTGTGAACTCAGTAGGGGGATGATGGTATGGCCGTCTTTTGCACTGGGAGGCTCCAGGACTCCCACACCTCAGCTTGCATTTGTCATGTGTCTCACTGTGTAGCCCAGGCTGGTCTCATGCTTCTCCTGCCTCAGCCTCCCAAATAGGCTATGAGGCCCAGCTAAAGTGGCATTTCTTTTCTTTCCTTTCCTTCCTTCCGTCCTTCTATACTTCCTTTCTTCCTGTTTTGGAGACAGGTTTTCTCTGTGTAGTTTTGGTGCCTGTTCTGAAACTAGCTTTTGTAGACCAGGCTGGCCTCGAACTCACAGAGATCTGCCTGCCTCTGCCTCCCGAGTGCTGCGATTAAAGGCGTGAGCCACTGCCACCCTGCTAACGTGGCATTGGAATTTATAAGAAAATGGAACGATGCTGTCAATGATTTCAGTGAAAACTGGTTTCAGTTTAGAATTGTAGACCCAGCTCTGGCAGACGCTATGGATGGGCACGTCCCCACACCCTCTCTCCCAGCACTCAACTGCTGCCAACACAGCGAAGGAAACCACCATCCAGCTTGCCCCCACCTTCTTGGCATCTAGTCTGTAGGTGCCGAGGTCCAGGTAGCAAATTCCTCGAGGATCAATGAGTGTTTAGGAATGGCCCAGGGACACTGGGAACGCCCCATCCGAGACATTCTAGCCTGCTTTGGTTTATCTGCAGAAATCCCGCTTGTTCTGAGAGAGAGGGTTCGGAAGGCACTACTGAGATCCACTGCCTTCTTGGATTGTATCAGATACACTTGAGTTGATTTCGTCTTCTAATTTATCTGTTGATGACACTTAAGCAGCTCCAGAGGGAATAATTTTAAGTGCTCTCTCAGAGGTATCTAGAGACCAGTAGCTGAATACATCTTAGATGAGGGATGAGTCACTTTATGCAACAAGGTGAAGTTTCTGGCTCCCATCCTAGAACAGAATCCTTTCATTAGTTTACTGGCTGGACACTAACTAAATAAAAAGATAAATATCTGTAAATTTAGAGACAGCACTTACACTGACACTGTACTAAAGGATGGTGTCTAAAATACCTGAGATTTCCAAAATCATCAAAATAATTTAAATGTCCCAAATGATATTCTAAATTATGTATCATACATTCCTTTTCTTAGTTCTTACCTATGAGATTTTTATGTAATTTACTGTCATTTTTTTTTTGAGATAGGATCTCACTGTCCTGGAACTCACTATATAGACCAGACTGGCTTCAAACTCAGAGATTGGTCTGCCTCTGCCTCCCAAATGCTGGGATTAAAAGCACCACTCAGCCCTATTTATTTATCTTTAAAAGTAAAATTCTGCAAGTATTTTCAGCTGAAGTAGACCAGGATTGTATTGCCATTTAATAACTTCTTTAACTTAATTTATATAATTATATAATTGTCATCTATATAATCTATATCAGCCCAGCCCCTCTGGCCATTTTAGGAGGGATTAACGAATCGAAGCCACAAAGCGTTGTTGGCTTTCATCCTTACCTGGCATCTGGAGCCAGTGATAAACATGACAGACTGCTAAAGCCACAACTTCTATAAGACGAGCGTGAATGATGGCAGTAATTACCCCGAGTTGAAAGTGTGACAACCCCTAAGCGAATTGAGTTATTTGAAATACACAAATCAGACTCCCATTTTAGAGAGCTCATCGCGAGCCAAGGAGTCAGCTGACACAAAAATCAAATGAGTAGGCTCCGAACTCAGGCACTCTGGCCCCAGGATGCAAAGTCCTCACCTGGTGGGGCTTGTGTGATGCTACCCTCCAGTAGCTCCACTGACTAGGGACAGTATTCCTAATGGAAACTCTAATGAAAGCCCTCCGCTGACATTTATATCCATGTTTGCTTTGGAAGTGGCGGCTTCTTACCTATACGTTTAATAGTAGCAAGGTTTAGGTATCTTCAGGCACATTTGGCTTCTCTCTCTCTCTCTCTCTCTCTCTCTCTCTCTCTCTTTCTTAAGGAAAGTGTTTTGTGGTTTTAACACTGCCTTGTGATATACAGTGTTTTAGGTCTAGATCAGAATTCACACACTCAAACCAGGAAGAAATACCTGCTTTCAAATGGAAAATCAATTAAAAGATAATTTGATGAAATTGAAACCCAGCCTTATCTGATGATAAGGCATTCCTCAGCAGGCTCCTCGTGTACTGAAGAGTCACCTACCCGGGAGAGCAAGTCCTTGCCAAGAGAACTGGGTTAGATGTGTAATCATAGACCTCGTCCGTCGAGATGGTTCTTGCTCCGAATTCTTCGCCGGTTAGGACGCTGGTTGTGAGTTACAGATCCAAACCCAGTGACAGCAGTGGAAGGCTTGGAGAGATCTTCAGGAAGATGTGCTGTGGGACAGGTTCTCCTACAGCAAGGCACATCTGCTCAGAGTGACAGGCTTCTGGGACTGTTTCAGGCATGACGGATCCCGCAGCAGACAGAGGGTTGGTTAGTGGACCCTTCTCTTAGTGGACAGGACACACTGTTTAGCACAGCAATGATACATCAATACATTTCAGGAGAACTTAAAATCCCAAATAAAAGAAATAAACAGAAACATTAGGCAGAACTAAGAAAAGTGAAGCACTGTTTTTTTTTTTTCTTGTTTTCTGTGTAGCTTTGGAGCCTGTCCTGGAATCGCTCTGTAGACCAGGCTGGCCTCGAACCCACAGAGATCCTCCTGTCTCTGCCTCCCAAGTTCTGGGATTAAAGGCGTGCGCCACCACTGCACAGCAAGGCATCCTGGCTAGTTCAATAAAGGCTGCAGGTGGTAATGGATGTTGATTATGCTACAACTTGGGGTGATTTTAATGCTTTAAAGATAGGATGCTATATAATTTGAATGCAAATATCATTTTGTCAGCCCGTGGAAGCAGCAATGTTTCAATACCAAAGGTTGGGGGTTGCAGACTGCCTCTTTACATCAAAAAAACATAAACAGGGCTTGACAGATTAATTTAAAATTTTTTGAGACAGGGTCTCACACCATAGCACATGTTGGCCTGCAACTCATTTTATAAGTCATAGCAATCCTCCTGCTGAAGCCCACCTCCCATGCCAAGTGCTGGGATTACTGGTTACTAAGTCACTATGGGCAGATGGGTATTATGCTTAAAACAGATTTAACGTGCTCAAATAAACACGAAAAGGCCAGGAGCTGGAGAGAAGGCTCAGTGATAAGAGCACTAACTACTCTTCCAGGACCCAGGTTCAATTCCCAGTGCCATACAGTGGCTCACAACTAACTATAATTCCAGTTCGGAGGGATGGAAAACCCTCTTCTGCCCCCCAGGGGCACCAGGCACACAACTGGTGAATAGACATACATGCCGGTAAACTCCCATACACATAAAATTAAAAAAATAAGGCAAAATAAAAGGAAACAGATGACTTCCCTAGGATACACAGATTCCAAGTAAGTATTTTTACAGGTCACTGAAGAACACAGAGAAGAAATGTTGACTGGAAAAACAGTAAATTAGAAGTAGCTCTGAAACCTACAGAGCAACCACAATTCTGCTTTTTCCTCAAGAAAAAAAAAGTTTTGTTTGTATCCCTCAGTCAAATAAAGGTTGGATATTAACCAACATAACTAATTCAATATAATGTCAAATCTAGGTTGAATATTAGCCTCCAGAAGTTGAGGGAATCATACGATTACAGAGGAGGACCACTGAAATCACCCAGTTCGTTTAAAATGAAGGCAATGAAATTAATTGGAGGTGAGTGTTCTGTTCACTGTTAGCAACCTCCTAGGTTTCAGGTTCTGGAGAGCCAGGACCTTTACTGCCGCAGACCTCTTGTTCGGTCTCCCTTGTGATTTCCTAATTGGAGCATATTAGGTCTTAGAAGCTGACCTCCCCAGATTAAGCTTACCTTGTGAATGCTACAGGGTGCCAGCCAGTTAGCAGACCCTATTATGTATGTAGTTCAATGGCCTTCATCTCGAAAGTGATTCCAGGATATAAAGGGTATAAAATAGGCAAAATAATTGCCCAAGAGCTCTAATTTCATGACACATACCATCTTTTACGCAACAAAAGCAGCCTGGCAGATTATTCATTTCTTCTGAATGGTTTATTCAAAGTTAAAAATAAGTTGGAAAGGGAACATTTTATTGTAGCAATCTTTAATTATCATAGCCATTTTCAGAGGCAAGGGCCAGGGAGCCAGACAAGAACACTGCTATCTTGTCACTTGTCACCCATCAGGAGCGCTCAGTACTCTTCGGCTTTGGTTAGTAATGATGTCAATGGTGTCATGATGAAGTTAATGAGTAATGGTGCTAACGACGTGATTTCTCTGTTAAAAACTCGTTACCAGTTATTATTAGTATTATAATGATAATACAAATATTACTAATATCTTTAAAATTTATTATTAACACCAAGCTCACAGTCACTCTTGTGAAGTAGGACAGTTACCATTATCAACACTTAACAATGGGAAAATCAGGGCATACAGAAGTTGACAGCTATTGGATACAATACCCAAAAATAAAATTCAGGTCTTCTGACTACCAATCAAACTTTTGTATCCTCTCGAAGAGTACTGTCTTATTACATTAAAGGCTGACCTTACTTTACTATCTAATGTATGAGATGATTTTGTCTTTTGATTGAAAGTATCATTTATTTTTTAGAACATTCACACAGTTCCTTGAATATAGTAAGTGTTCAATATTTTTTTTAAGAGTTAGGGGCATGGGGATTGCTGTAATAGGCTGGTTATCTTAGGCAGGACAGTGAGGTATTACACATAATTAGTTGAGTTGTTTCTCATTTAAAGGCTCCTAGTCTAACTAACAGATATTGGTCAGGAGGCCAATTTATATTCTGACACTGAGTTGTTAGCTCAAAATGTAGACGGATCTCGTTTCCTTATTAGAAACGTAAAGATGAAGTACTTGAAAATGTAAGGTGCAGTTGACACACACCACCTGACGCCTTAGTACACCTATAGACTGAAAATCAGTTAAATCCAGATGGAATACTTTTCTAAGAGAATATTACATTAACTTTCTTGCTGGGTGGTGCTGATGCCTGCCTTTAATCCCATCATTCAGGAGGCAGAGGCAGGTGGATCTCTGTGAGTCTGAGGCCAGCCTGGTCTACAGAGCGAGTTCCAGGACAGGCTCCAAAGCTACAGAGAAACCCTGTCTCGAAAAAAGAAAAACAAACAAAAAGGAAATTACATTACCTTTCTTGAATGGCTAATTTAATACATCAACTTGACTGAGTTAATGGAGGACTAAATAAATACTAAAACTATTTATGAATATGCCCATAAGGATATTTATTGAAGAGATTAGCTTTTGAATTGGTAGACTGTATAAGGGAAATTGCTTTCTTCACTGTGGGGGCATCATGACTGGCCTGGAAAAACCTAAAAGGTAGAGGAAGGAAATCGGCTTAAGCTAGGGCATCCATCTTATCAGTTCCGTGATCACGGTGCAGCTGGCTTGTTAACCAAGAACCAGCAATAGTGATTTCACTCCCATTCAAGGCAGAAGGCACAGCAAACCGTCAGCTTTCACAGGGTCTTGTTTCAGACCTCCCCAAATGATCCCAGCTCCCTCCAGTCATGTCTTAATCCCGCAGGCATCACTGACTCAGGAACTCAGAACCCGGCAGGCAGTTTATCCCATGACATCACCCTAAAGCAAACCTGACAGTTCCACTAAGCAATAAGGGCTTACCTAGGGCCATTTCTGTAGAACCAGAACAGAGACGACAGTCGACCAGAGCACAGGTGTCCTTAATCATACACGTTTCTTCCCCATGCCCTAACTTCCCCTCTATTTAAAAGTGTGTACCACTACCCCACAGATGGACTGAAATGCTTAGCTTCCATCATTCCCAAGTGGCCATTTTGGTTAAAACCCTTTCCTGACCTTTTCACCATTACTTTTGCCTGCTTTCCTTAGGACAAGAGGCTAACCAGATGGAAGCCCCAGCCACCCCAATGGAAACTATGTTTTGTCATGTTCTAAAAGCATAGATTCAGCCTGACATACTTGCTTTGGTAGACAGTATTTGTTCTAGGGCTGTATCTTTAGGCTGCCTACTTTAGGTTGCAATATGTTTCCAACACCCACTTTTCAAGCTTCTGAGATGGTATTTTAATTTCTTCCCCTCAGTGTGTATGTCGGACCACCTGTACACTTCTTCTACACTTCGCCAAAGTGGAGAAAAGAGAAAAAAGAAAAGTGGTCCTCCCTCTAGGTTGTATTAATAGACAGGTCTAGATTTGGGGGCTATTTTAGCATTATTGAACAGGTTTGCCTTCTAATGGGTCCCGAAGAGTTGCAACACTACATCGAGAAGGAAAGATCTCATTTAAATTTTTTATTTCCATCTTCTATCTATCGTAGACTAGAACTACCATACTCGGACTCAGCTGCCCACCTGGACAGCATCAGTTGAATTAGTCAATTCAACTAATTCAACCAGCCCTTTTTCAGAGACAGCTGAGGCCACAGCCAGTTACAGCGAAGCACTATTTGTGCTCTTACTACTCAAGACTCTAGAATGGTCCTCGAGGAAGTGGTGTACCTGTAGCTGATGGCTATTGAATGAATGTTAAGCCTTAGGGTGAAGGGCCTTATTTTTAAGAGGTGTGAACTGGGGTTAAAATATTTGGATTCCACCCCCCACCACTACTGTTATTTAGCTCTTGGTTATGTAATTTTTTCTGAAATTAAATTTCCTTGTTAGAGGGTGGTTACAATACCTACCTCACATGGCTGTGGTGGAGGCTCAAGGAAGTCTACCTTGAAAAGCAGTGTTTACAGCCACGTTTAAACCCCTCCGTTCAACACGAGTTATTTCGACCTCCCACTTCCAATTCCGTGGATTTTGAGAGGTTGGGATGGGCATTTTCCAGGTGTTCACACGGCTTGCTTTCGTTACGTTAGAGTCAAGAACCACATTTTGGAGGGATGCCACACTGAGAAGCCCTCCCGGAATGGAAGGTGTGGACGCAGCAGAATCCACATCTGCGCAGAGATGCTCACCGGGCAAGAAGGGATGCTTACCAGCAGCAACCTTTCCTCTGAGGAGGCGGGGCCTTTAATGCTGGCCACTGGCTGCCCAGGCTTTCCCTCGGGCGCTGCCCAGGTCCGACCTGTTTAACACTCAGCTGGATGCGCGGTGCGGGTGTCGTCCCAGCGCGGCCCGTCGGACCCAGGTCGGGGCGCGGGCGAGGCAGGACCACCCGGATGCCCGCAACTTTGGGCAGCGCGGGAGACAAAAGGCACTTTTTGTTTTAGGGTCCTTGTGGTGCATCGCCCTGCAGCTCCCAGCCCCCTAGCTTTGTTCCCAACTTCCTCCAGCGCTGCGTCCCTCCAAGTCCCCCCTCTTTGTCTGGCCGCCACCCCGAGCCCCTTTGTTGTCCACCGTCTCCGCCAGGGAGGGGTGGGGACGGCGCCCACCATTCCTGAGACAGGAAGCGAGCAGAGGCGGAGGCAAGCAGCCGCCTTCGCACGCCCCCACCGGCGAGCGCGACTCTCGGTCGCCCTCGGGCGACAGCCGCGGGTGAGCCTCAGCCCCTCGCCCGCGTTCTAGGCACGGAGGAGGGGTGCGGCGAGGCAGGCGTCCTCTGATTGGCTGCGGGAGTCAGGGCGCCGCGCCGCTATTGGGCCGCGGGGCTGTCTGGCGTGCGAGTGCGCGAGGTGGGGAGGGGGCGCTGGAAGCTACTGGAAATAGAGCGGCCGGGCGGCGTGAGGCCCCCCCCCGCGCGGGCGGGTGGGCGGGGCGCCAATCAGTGGGCGTGGCCACGAGACTCCGCCTGCGGCCCCTCCCCGCGCGCGGCGGCTTCGACCGCGGGCGGCCGAGGGGCGGGCGCGCCGCTGCATCCCCATCCTCGGCGTAGCTCGGCTCAGGGCGAGCGGAGACTGGCCGGAGCGGGCGGGCGGGCGCAGCGCCGAGGCCCGGCCATGGCCACCACCAGCAGCACCACGGGCTCCACCCTGCTGCAGCCTCTCAGCAACGCCGTGCAGCTGCCCATCGATCAGGTACCGGCGTCCGGGGCGTCGTGCCCTGGCCGCCCCTGCCGGCTGTGGTGCCACCCGGGCGGGAGTAGGGTGGGGGCTGGGACCGGGGCTGCTGTGCCCGGCTCCCGGCGGGGCGGGAGCGCGCAGCTGGCCTTGTCCCTTCGCCTGTCGCTCTGACTGGTGCCTCAGTGCCCACCCAGCCCCCCCTCGCCGCCCCGGGCGGGGGTGGGCGCGGGCGGAGGCTCGGCGACAGCCCGCCGGGGAGGGCTAGACAGACGTGCGCGTGTGCATGCTGTCGCTGCCCGGACACCGGGCGCCGGACCCCGGAGTCCCGGGGTCGGTGGACCCGGGGACGGCTGCGGGGTATTTGCTCCGGGAGGCTGAGGATGATCTGAGTGCCGAGTGCCCAGGATACGGCGTGGATGGATGGGGCTTAAGAGGTCCTGCACTTGGGGACAGTTTGCATTGAAGTGTGACTCGAGAGACCGAGAGGCAACAGTTTGGGGGAAGGCAGGTTCTGAAGAGAAGTCAAAGTGAGTTCATGATGCCTAGGTTTCTGGTGAAAAAGTTGCAGCTGTGGCTAGGAGCAGCCATCCTGTCCCCTCACCCTACCCTCAGAGAAGCGTTTGACACTAGGGAATGCTGGCATTTAAATGAGGCCAGTAGAATTTGATTGTTTAAAGGGCCCCAGGATTACTGAGAAATAAACAGTATTGGGATGGAGAAAGCAGCGCCATTTTTATTGAGCAAAGGAACTTTGGAGGTACGTCCTGAGAGAGGTCTGGGAAAGTTGTTGGTGGGGTGCGGTTAGGTAGTCGGTCTCGCCCCAGGGCTGAAGGTAATTGACTCTGGAGATCTTGCTTAACATTATTTCTGCTCTGGAGGCGTTCGCCCTTCCCAAGGGATACTGGTTCGCGGTCCTCAGCTTGACTAGCTGCTTTTGATATCTTAAGGATTTCCTCTGCAATACAGAATCCCTCCCTCTCCGGACTTAAGCTGGAGGTGACATCCGAGCTCAACCCCTTGTGCTTCACTGTTTAACATACAACACCCTGAATGATGTCGAAGAAGGGTTAAAGAATTCTGCCCAGAGTTTAGCTCTGTATTCTTTCCTTCATTTCACCCTCAACTTCCGATTAATAGTGAATACCCGGCCCCCACACACCTTGTACAGCAGGTGGGATGTGTATCAGGCTAGTAGGTTATTCGAGTGAGATGCTCCAAGGGAAATGCTTTTTTTTTATTTTACAGCATTAGGCTTTGTGTATTAAGTTGATCAGAACCAAAGGCTTTGCGTGTTCTCAGTCCTGTGAGGGGAGTCTCACTATTTTCTAAATGGAATTGTGGCACGTGACCTTGTGTGTTGCATCTTTGATTTAAATAGGTTGTTGCCAGCCTACCAGCAAACAGAGGGCAGGATCTGTTGTGAAATTTTTCTTTCTAATGGAGAAGCGAGAGGGAGACTTTTACCTTTTCATACTTTTGGGAGACAGATAATTGTGTATTCTCTCTGGCGTAGCCCCGCTCTGCTGATACTTTTAAATTTATGTAAAGGATTATAACTATTAAAAGCAATCTAGTATTACTTAGCTCCTTTAAACTTCTCGGCAATCCAGAGAAAGTTGTTTGTGGAACTTAAGTATGCAGGATCAAGGCGAGGTGACTTGAATTGAGAGTGTGACTTTGACTTGGCACCTTAGACAGTCTTTATCCTCTGGGGTACTCTTAAGCTTTAGAACCCCGAGTTTATATGGTCATTTGTATAATACAGTTGTTGGCTATGTGGTAAGCAAGTTGTAAGACTATTAAGTTAATACCACACAATCTGTACTTTTCGTAGCAATGGTTAGTTCCGTGAAATACCAAAGAATTGACTCTTAAGACATTAGCCAAGTTCTTGGAGTCATTAAAACCTCACATGATAAAGTTAGACAGACATTTTAAAGTTAAAACAACTAGAAGAGTCTTAGAACGTGAATAGTTGAATCCAAGCTGAAAGAAATCCCAAGACTTGGCTGTAGTCAAATAATTCAGTTGGGGGAGAGGGAGAGCAAGCCAGGAAGTGAAGAAGTCTAACTCGCCAGTGTGTTCATTTGGTGTGTGCCTATTAACAGTGTTTAGAAAATTTAGGCAATTATAAGAACAGTTGTTTTAGGGAGTAATAAAATGGAAACTTTTAATATTGTGTCTACTTGATATGCTTAGAACTTAAGAGTGCCCCTTGCAGCTGAGGTAGCAGGAAGAGATTTTATGTTGTCAGGCAAAGGCGGAGGAGCAGAAAATCTTGCCTTAGGCTCCTGAATTTTTTTCTTTTCAAAGAATTCCTGAATGACCTTGAGGTAGCAGAAGTGGTGTTGGGTTCAGTAGTCCTTAAATTTAAATTAAATCATGGAGTCTGGGAGGTACAAGATTCGTCTTTTTCTTTTCCTTCTCCTCCTCCTTCTCCACTTCATCCTCTTCCTCTCTTCTTCTTTTTTATTCCAAGATAGAGTTTCTCTGTAGCTTTTGAAGCCTGTCCTGGAACTTAACTCTGTAGACCAGGTTGGTCTACGAACTCCAGAGATCCTCCTGCCTCTGCCTTCTAAGGCCTTTAATGCCTAGCTACTTTAAGATTCTTTAAGATAGGAAGTGCCAGGCCTCTGGTGTTTCGCTCTCTAGGGCCTGCTTTCCTAGTGACTTTATTTCTAGTGTATTTCTGGAGATCTGACTAAAGGAATGTGTGGAGAGTGGGGTTTGAGGAAGGAACCATCTGAACACTAGCTGTGCCAAAGGAAAGGAACAACCTTGTGAGACCCAGGAGAGATCAGGTGTCTTCGTATCATGGGGCTTGTGTTCCTTATAAGTTGCTGATGTGCGGTTTTAATCTCCACAGCAAGTACCAAAATGAACCTAAGAACAATGCCCCAGGTGATCAACCTATATTTATATATTTCACCATTTTATACCCTCTATTACATCTGCTTTGTTTGCTCTGAGGTGTCATGAGATTTCTGGTTGTGACCCCCTTTACCGTCCCTTTTTTTCTCCCTCCTTACTCCCCACGATGCTGTAATTTCTACTCTGACACTGGGGTAAAGATCCAGGAGAGTACTCGAGGCAGAAGGCTGGTTGGAGATGAACCCTGGAACAGCCTTCTTGACACAGGAGTGTTATAGATTATGTGACAGATTCTTGTATGGGGAAGATGAGGTGGGGACTTGTGGTGGTTTGGAAGGTTTGAAGGAAGTAGGAAAAAGATGGCTGGGGAAGAATGGTTAGGAGTGACCGGGTTTCGCAGAGTCCAGGGCTAACCGTAATACCCAACTCTCGGGAGTTTGCGAAACTTTGCTGTGTCTTCTACGCCATTCAGTAGAATCCACACACCTTCAGGAGTCGGAAGTCTAATCTGAATTCTCATGCCCCTGTGTGTGCTCTTGAGTATTGGCATAACATGTCAGCATATTTTGCGGCTTTCACGTGGGGGAAATACTTTGAACGTATCTTTGTTTTTGAACTGATTCTCTGATCTTGGCAGTGAAGGTGAGAATAAGAAAGAACTGTCTAAAGTTCCAAATATTGGTGTGCTCGTGATCAGGCTTGGGATAGGGGAAGCGTGTTCATTTGTGTATGTGTGTGTATATGAATGCATATGTGCATGTGTGTGTGTGTGCACATGCACTCGTGTGTAACAGAGAGAAGTGGGAAGGCTATAAAATCTTGGCTCCGTTTGGGTCAGTTTGTTGCTTCACTTTTTCCTTAAGTCCCTGTACCACGCACACAGACAACCAAATAAGTGGTGTTTTAGGGGAGAGTTAGCTTAAGACTGGCTTTTCAAGTCCCCTGACAGGTCTGAACTCTGATGAATCCTTTCACAGATGGAGGAAGGGAAAGGACCGTTTTCTAGGTCGATGTGGTCAAAGGAGCGGAGCTAGGATTGCCTGCTCTAGGGTTAGCTCTGAGCTGCAGAGCGAGCTTATCTGTCTTGCTCCGCCCACTGCTGAAGAGCTTGACCAGTTTTCTACTTGTGAGGTCCGTCTCCATCACAAGAACCAGGAATCAGTGACAGCCTCTGTGGAAGATGCCTTCCAGTCAGGAATCACCCTGTTCGTTAACAGTTCTAGAAATACCACTTTATAGAAATGTTACTTCCTGTATAAAGTGTGTGCTGACCTTAGTTTAAATCCCATAACTGTGTGTTTAGGAACTGATAAAAAGGCCTGAAATGTGGAGGGCTGTAAATCAAAAGTCAAGGGAGGAAAGTGGACTAGTAATTTGAGGAAGTTTCAGCAGTGAAGAGTTGAAGTTGCCTGAAGTTTAACTTAATGGAGAAGGCACACACCCTGGAAATGCTGTTAAACGTAGGGTCCCTGTATCGTGCTCAGCTCTCTTCATTAACAGAAAGGGTCAATGCACGGCAGTGGCGTGGGGTTCTCTGTGCAGGGTGCGGGCCTTGCTTTGCCCACTGCTTGATTTTGGGAAGTTACTCACTCTCTCTTTCTCTTGCTTTAGGGTTTGTTTGTTTGTTTGTTTTTATTTTTTGGGACAGGGTCTCTGTAGTCCTGGCTGTCCTGAAACTCACTCTGTAGACCAGGCTGGCCTCAGACTCAGAGATCTGCCTGCCTCTGCCTCCTTAGTGTTGGAATCAAAGGTGCGAGTCTCCACACACTGGGCTCTACTGTGCCTTCTAAAGTCCACATTTCCTCCTCTGTAAAATCAGAGTCACTGTATGCTACATGCTCAAAGACTATTGTAAAAATGTAATCGGTGGAACAGCCTGGCTCCTGTAGACATTTGACACACAGTGTCTCCTCTATTATGAAATACTTAATTGCAATTTTATGTTTTTGTTTTGAGAATTGCACTCTTAATCTTCAGAACTTCCTTAGCAAAGGGCACTAGGAAGCTCTCTCTGGTCAAGTTTTGTATCCAGACAGTGATTAAAGTAGGATTCCAATCTCCTTGTGAATCTGGAGTTCAGCATGTTTTTGCTGCTTCCTTACTGTTTCAGAGATCTTAGTGACTTGATAGTGTTCCTTCCAACAGTCCTGCCTGTCTAGGTGCAGACAACCCTGGTATCTGTTTATTAGGTCCGGTGCTGCTGACCTGAAGTACTCAAGTAGCTCACACAGCTTTTGCTTGCGGTTGAGTTCAACAGGTAGGATTCTGCTACGATTGAATTTGGTCGGATTTCTTTCAAAACAAGGCACAAATGTGTGCCTCTGAAGAGAGAGCATTTGGTGACGCTGAGAACGAGATGGGTGAAGAGTGAAGCCCCCTTTAGTCGCTGTTTAGCGTTTGGAAAAGCCGACGTGTGGAGTGTTAAGAGTTGGGATTCAGGAGGCATGGCATGTCCTCCTCGCTTCTCCATGTCACCAACGATACATCCCTCTCTTTGCTGATCAGAAAACGAGCCATTCTTCCCAGCCCAGCACCTACAGATAGGCCCCTTGCTGACCTTGTTTATGTGACCGGTTCCTTATTTGAGCCCCAGGAACATTGTAGGTTTGGCAAGCTTCTGATATGTACTTTCTGCCTGCTGTTGCTCGTACCCCTCAGGTTTCGGTAGGAGACAGATTGATGTAGGTAGCAAGCAGTGCTTAGGAAGATGTGGTAGGCCTGTGAAAGCAGCAGGGAATGATGGGATTCCCAGGCCAGTTGCACCGTGTGTAGGGGCAGATCCCCAGGAGGAAAGTGGGTCAGGAGCAGGGACACTTGAAGGAGGGAAGGAGTTGCGGTCCCTAGTTAAGGGCTCAACCTGGAGTGAATCTGAGGGCGATGGCATCTCTCCCCTTCTCCCCGTCCTTGGGTTTGTTGCTGGGGTCTCCTTCAGAGGATGGGGTGATGCTCAGGAGGCACAGGACAGAGCCTGGAGTAAATCTGGAGGGATACACAGGTACCACCCAGGACTACTGAGTTACTTCCCATTCCTGAAGGATACAGGATGCGCTCCAGCCACTGCTTTGTCCCCTCAACAGCCGGAGAGAGGAGTTGACTCTTCCTTCCCCTGTCATCTTCCTATTTCCTAGTCACTCTTAAGAACCATGGTCCCCAAGCCCTGTCTCTGACACTAATAGACAAGTCCACTGGCGAACTTGGAAAGTGTGGTCCTTGCCCATCACTTCCTCATTTAAATTGTCACAGCTTCCATGTTGTCACTGCAGTGCTTTCCACAGTGTGGCTGAGTCCATTTGGGTCAAAATCTCTTGGGGCTGTTATAAAAAAAATTAGGTGTTCCCTGGCTGATCCAGTCCTAGAAATGAGGGCCGAGGAACCTGCATTTTGACCGCCTCCTCCTCCATATTCCCCCTCCCCATCAGAAGTAGAGATCTGGGTCAAATATTTCAGGTACTTATTACTAAAAGATTATAAAAATACAGTGTGTGGGGCCAGAGAAATGACGTAGCAGCTAAGAGCATATACTATTCCAGAGGACTGCAGTCTGTCTCCTGTACAGACGTCTGTCTGGTAGTCAAGACCTCCAGGAGCTCCAGCTCCAGGAGTCCAGCCTCCTCTTCTGGACTCCATAGGCACCTTTATACACGCGGACACATCCACACAAACACACATGATTAAAAATGAAAAAATAAGCAGAGCTTGGGGTACAGCTTAATGGTTGGGTACTCCCTTGCTTGTAAAAGGGCTGTGGGTGTGATCCCCAGCACCAAAAACCAAAAAGCGGTGGAATATTCTTCAAGCATTTAACAAAGTAACACCTAATTCCCCATGCACGATGCAGTTAGTGGTTTGGTAGTCACAGGACTGTGCACAAATAAGATCCACAGTGCACCCTAGGTCATATGACCCTGACACGGGACAGCTTTTGGTCGGACAATGTAGCTTCTTTCTGTCATTCCTGTCACGTCGTCTCATGGCTGTATGCCCAGTTTTACATGTAGAAAGTGCTGGCAGTCTAGATCTGGTGTCCATTTTCAAAGTGGCCTGCTGTGGGGATGCCTACTCCGTCCCTTCTCACAGCATGCTCTGAGAAGCGCCGGCTCACGGTCAGGCCTACAGCCTGTGAAGGACGGCCATTGGATGCCTTGCCTGTCGCAACGCCCATGTGCCCTCCAGCTGGACAGGAATGTTCTCCAGAGCCACATGTGTGGAAGTGGTGAGCGAATTCAGTCCACACCTGCCGTTGTGCCATGTGCTTGTTCAATCGTATACACGTTCCTCAGTATGTTTTCCTTTTCCTTTGAACTCTTTGCCTTAATGGAGCCATTTTTTTCCTGCCCCAAATCCCCTGCACCCTTTTTATGCCTGGCAAAACTTTTTGGTATTTCTCCAATGTTTGTGTCTTCCTGAGGATGCCTTCATGTTCCTTGCTTTCCTGTTAGGCCCCTTGTATGTGTGATATGTCTGAGTCATACGTCTTCTAAGTGTGTGTGATGTTTCTGCAGCAGGTTGTGAGCGTTCTGGGGGGACCGGCCACTTGGACCCCCTCTTAGAGAGCTGCCTCTCCTGTCCAGTGAGCCCCTCTGCGATGATGCCAGTGCTGCAGAAAGTGCCCAGAGAAGAACGAGAGCTGTTCCCCATCTACACCATTTCCACCCTGTATCCTCCAGGGCTGGGGCTGCCTTGCCAGGCTCTGGGCCCCTTTCCTCTGGCTCTTGAGAAAGGTGTTCTTCCTTCTGAGTCTCAGAAGCAGGCTGTAGTAGGATCCTTCTGATCTTCTAGGGGGTCTTCCATGCCCTTGTTTTTCAGGGACTGTAACTGGCCTTATGTCCCCCGCCCCAGGATCAACTCTGGTGGCACCTGTAACATTTAACCTTGGCTTATTCCTTACGGCACTGTAAATTCCCTAGGGATAGGGCCTGTTGTCTCTGCTCAGGACCCTCCTTGAGTTGAGGGAGTATGCATCAAGTGGCAGCAGTGTGACGAAGGCCTTAGCCTGGCAGACAGTCTGATTGTGAGCTTGGAAAGCTGCTTAACTTTGTAAGCATCAGTGTCTTTCTTTCCTTTTATTGCTAGGCAGGTTCTCACTGTATGTCCTTGGCTGTTCTGGAACTCACTATGTAGACTAGGCTGGCCTAGAATTCCTTGATAAAGCTCCGGTGCTGGGATTAAAGGCAGTCTCAGTTTTGTTGTCTATCAAATGGGGCACGTAGTAGGTTGCGCCTAGTAAAAGTGGGTGGGCCTTGCAAATATAAGCAGGTAAAGGCCAGCGCACCTGGCTGTGACTATTATTAACATCTCGGGATCTCTTCCGAGGGACTGGGGAAGGGGGATGTCTTGTATATGACTTAAGTCTAGCCCTTGGGTTCTTCAGAACCTTTTCAGCATCCTTTAGATAAGTAAGTGTGTGCCAGTCAGTATGCTAGACATGGGGGATGCCATCCCATGACTGTTCCACTGAGAACACCGCAGCCCTGGGGAGTGGCTGGTCAGGGAAGGAGAAGTCTTAGGGGTCCTCACTAGGGCATCAGAGGCACTAGGCTCTCACTGGCTGTGTTCAGGGCATTTCCACTAAATGCAGCGCCTTCTCTGCCCCCTCCAAGGGTAGTCCTGTTTTCCTGGCTGGAAGCTGCCCTCTGTTTCTTAGAGTTGGTGTGTGGCCTGGCTAGTGAAGTGTTAGTGGTCAGGCTTCCTGAGGTACAACTTAGAAGATCTCTGTTAGTGGGCACAAACTTTTTTGGCTGACTGTTCAGTTTCTTTTCAGTAGGCACCAGGAGCTAAAGACAGGCAAAACATTGAAGATGAGTGATCGCCAAGGAGTTGAAGAGAGCTTTAACTCTTGCTCTCAGGGGGTCGCACTGCCGGGAAGAGGGCTTTAGCAACGCCTCAATCTAAACATTGAGACAAAAGAAGCCTGCAGATCGCCCAGTTGTCTCTGTAGGGAGCAAAATGCTGCCAGCTTGATAGTGTTCTGTGCCTGTGTAGAGCAAGACCCTCTAACAGAATCCTTTGCGGTACTGTCCAGGTCCCCAACAACACCTGTTGTCATCATTCCGTCTAGTCCAGAGCAAGCGTGGTGTGCCAACGGCTGATGAGAGATAGGCAGGCGCTTTCAGGTCAACCCAAAGGAGCAGAGTAACCGGTGTCCTTGGGCCGTGAGGAAAGTTTCGTTCAGCTGACCAGTGAGTTTAGCACGTGCTCCGACCGACTCTTCCCTGGCCCTCACGTTAGTTTCAGAACTCTGAATCTGCCGGTGCTTAGTCAAAATGAGGTAGAACACATCTAGCCTAATACTACATTTCAGGGTAAATGTTCAGCCTACAGTGATGTTCTAGAAGTTAGCCAGTGATCGAAGACGTGTGAGACAAGAAATAGAGCCAACTCTGGGGGTCGTGGTTGGTGGTGGTGATGCCCCTGGAGCTGACCAGGTCAAGGGGTTAGATATAGTAGCTCAGCCCAGTGTCCACTTCCAGTTCCAATGCCCACAGAGTGTAGCTGCTGGTGTGTACATGTTCTGAGGTGTGCACGGCCTGCAGTCTGGAAAGCCTCACACGCAGCTGGAATGGGACACCCCTTCCCACTTTTGCTAATGGTTGCTGCAGAGGAATGTTGGCCTGGTACCAAAGCTGACTTTTCAAAGGGAAACTGGAAATTTAGATTTTCAACGGAAGTATGATTTTTAAAACTTTAAATAAAATTTCATTTTTTTTAAGTCCCAGAAATGTATCTAGATCAGGTTTAGTTAGTTAGCCACTTGGAATTATGAGTTTCTATTACCGTTTATGTTGTGAGTTCACTCTGAAGTGTGCTACAGTGTTCTAAGGCTTAAGAACTTTGACAAAGCGGATTAGCCCTTGAGACGGCAAGCAGGACCTCTGGCGACTCAGTGGTGATATTGGAGAATGGCCCTCATAATTCACATTTAGTGATTTCAACTTTGAGTTGACCCCCAAAAAGTGTCCAGTTAAATTATATTTGCTTGAAACGGTCACATCTTAGATTCCATCTTGAAAGTTAATATCTTACTAAAACAGAGGACTGAAATTTTATGCTGTTATTTTTATTCAATTTGCAGATCTGTATTAATTATTGTCAAGACTATTTTTTTTTAATTCTTTCAAGCTAGGGTTTTTCTATGCAACAGCCCAGGCTGTCCTAGAACTTGCTTTGTAGACCAGGCTGGCCTCAAACTCACAGAGATCTACCTGCCTCTGCCTCCCAAGTGCTGGGAGTAAAGGTGTGCGCCACCACCATGCCTGGCAATGTCAAGACTATCTTATGGGCTAAGGTATTTTTAAAAATCTAGCTGGCGAGGAATCAAGTAATATTTGGAAAGGCCTTGACTATCTATGTTGGTATTTCCAGTTCTTCCTGAGTGTATGTTGATTTGAGGCCAGAGTGTGTGTATCATGTGGTAACTATACAGGCTTTGGAGTTTAAGCCACGGATTGCTTCTCTGTTGAGTGCTGTCTTGCCTTTTTAAATACTCAGTCTGACACAGCTGTTCCTATTAGCTGCATCCCCAGAATAGAAGTGACAGAGATTTTTGCTGTGTGACTGGAGGACAGGGTAGGGAGGGACTGTAAGCTGGCACTTGGCATCTCTGGAGATAATCGAGGGCTCCTTAGTAGACAAGGACAATCCTGGGGGCTGGAATTGTCACCCTGTCCATTCTGTAGCGCCAGCTAGTTATGTCTCCTTTTGTTCTTGGCCTGCATAAGAATTTGGCATCATAGCTGTGGGCTTCAGCGAGTGGAGATGGTGATAGATTTATCAGAATTCAAGAGTGGGGCATTGAGTTTTGTTGAGCTGTGTGTCTGCTAAGAATTTTTATATGGATTGGGGGGAAAGTCGTTTCTCAAGACTGTTTCTTGAGATACTCGGAATATGAAATACTGGAGAAATAGGAAGTTCCACAAAGGTACTTGACGTAGATTCTGAGTTTTACCATGTAGAACTGTAAAGTGGTGTGTAATTTTTATTGCTATTATTTATTTAAGAGTATTACATTGGGTAGGAGATATTTGAGTTCAGTTTTGAAAATTCCTACTTGGAATATCAGAGCTAAAAGATGTTACAGACTGTTTCAATAACAACAAAGATAGCCTGGGGTAGTGCCGGAGGGCTGGCCTTGGGGTCTTTCCCTCCTTTTTGTATTTTGTGGACAGCATGAACCACTAGTAGGTGATGAACGTCAGAGGACTGCTCCTTGCTTTATTCCTAACTCCAGACTTGGGAGGTATGGCAGGGGAGTGTTAGCCTGTGCAGTGAAGGAGAAAGGCTGTGTCAGGTCAGTGTGCCCTGGCTAGACAGGTAGCACAGGCCAAACACCTCAGCTTGCCAGGCAGGACAGTGAAAGGGGAATGTTTTGTGTCTTGCTCTTAGGATCAGGAAAGAGAGACAATGGTGGAGCCTGAGCTCAAGGAAGCCGCTTCGGGCCGAGGGCAGACCTCTGACTAGAGCCGCCGTCCTGGACCATGTAGGTTTGGCAAGTATCTATGTGAATGTTGGCGATTGTAGCCTGAAGGGTCAAGATGGCAAGAATAATCGTTGGTTGGTAAAGAAGTGGTTAGTCTTGTTTATTAAGTACTGTAGGTCAGTGCTAGCATTTGGAGATGTGGTAAGTCCTGCAGAGATACAGAGAGCAGGAGCCTGCTTAGTGGGTGAGCAGACTGACAGATATTTCCAGCATGTGAATCAGAGTCAGAAGACAGCTGTGTTGGAGTTTGGACAAGGCTGCCGCATCAGTGACCCCGAGGATGGGTGTGTGTGTGTTCTCACAGAACAGTTGCGGCGTAAACACATTGATGTTATTTCTGCTCCACCTGCTGATATAAAGGCCCCTGTTTCATCTGACAGGTGTTACCACCCAGGTTGGGGCTGGCTCACACGTAAGGCAGCTGGCTTTATATGAGAGTTCCCTGCAGCCCGTGTTAAAACAGTGGTTTTCCATAATGGTTGTGCTAATTTACATTTCTGCCCACAATGTGCTAAGGTTCCCTTCCCCCACTTGGATCTCTTGTCTTTTTGATGATAGCTCTTCTTGCTGGAGTGAGGTGGTTTTGATTTACATTTCCCTGATGAGTGATGTTGAACGTTTGTAGTAAAAAAATTTAAAATGGAGTAACAGTATCATCCAGCAGTTGTACAACTATGTATGAATCCAGAGGAAATGAAATCTGTATGTTGAAGAAACATCTGCATTCCCATGATTATTGCAGCATTAGTCACAATAGCCAAGAAATGGACATTCCCCAGGTATAACCGATAAATGTAGGTGGAAAATGTGCTACATATACACATGGGGATACTGTGTATATATAATATATATTATATATACTGTCTACATATACACACGGGAAAACTGTCTACATATACACAAGGGGATACTGTCTGCATATACACATGGGGATACTGTCTGCATATACACATGGGGATACTGTCTACATATACACATGGAGATACTCTGTACTTTTAAACATATATATATATACACACACACATGTGACTATATATACACACAAGAATACTGTCTATATATACAAACGGGAATACTGTCTACATATATACACGGGAGTACTGTCTACATATACACTTGGGAATACTGTCTACATAGACACTCGGGAATACTGTCTACATAGACACTTGGGAATACTGTCTACATATACATATGGAATACTGTCTCCATATACACATGGAATACTGTCTCCATATACACATGGAATACTGTCTACATAGACACTCAGGAATACTGTCGACATATACACATGGAAATACTGTCTACATATATGCACGGAATACTGTCTACATAGACACTCTGGAATACTGTCTACATATACACACAGGGATACTATTTAGCCATACAAAGAGGGAATCCATGTGGTGTGTAACAATGTGGATGGAACTAGAGGATGTTACTTTCAGTGAAATAAGCTGAGAATAAAAAGAAGAGGAGTGCTGTGTGAAATCACTCAGATGTGGAATCTGAAAAACTCCACCTCGTAGAAGTGGGGAGTGGATAATATTCCCACAGGCTGGGGTGGGTGTGGTGCTGAACTATGACATATACATATATAGGACATAGACATATACATAGTATGACATATACCATGGTCATAGTGAGCCCGGAGTATGCTGATGCAGAGACGGTAATCATGGGTAATGGTAAGGGACTGTGTATGGTAATCATAGGTAACGGTAAGGGACTCTGTACCGAAGCCATAGGTCATGGTAAGAGACTGTGTATGGTAACCATAGGTAATGGTAAGAGACTGTGTATGGTAACCATAGGTCATGGTAAGAGACTGTGTATGGTAACCATAGGTATTTTAAGGGACTGCGTAGTTCTGAAAGCCAAAGTGGCAAAGTTTTGCTGTGTGCACCATAAGGAAGTGACGTTTGAAGAGGTGGACATAAGTGTAACAAAAACAAAACTGTGTCCAGTGCATGTGTGCAGTGAGCTGTCACATGACACTCCGTAAATACGTATATTTGAAACGTTATCATGTGTCAGGAAGAATAGCACCAGGGGTTCTGATCCAGTGAGCATGGGATGGAGACAGCTTTACAGGTGATGCCGTGAGAGTGCCAGATGTTCAGGGGTCCCCGCTGTCTTAGGAGAGTTCCAGATGTTCAGGGATTCCCGCTGTCTTAGGTCATTGCACGAACATTCCCTTCTGCTCCTCGTGTTGCTTTGCAAGACCTCTGTCACATGGAGATGAGTGTAGTGAGCTGGAGGGGTGGTTGGGAGTTCTAGCCAGCTGCAGCTGTTCGGGTGGTCACACCCTGGACTCATCTAGGAAACAGATAGAAATAGGCATGTTGTGTAGGCTGAAGTATACATCATTTTCCTGGCTTACCAGAGCAAAAGTTACAACTTACTGGGAGGAAGTGTTCATGCAGTAACTCAGGCTCACTCCTTCAGCAAATACTGGCCCCGTGCGAGGCTTTTGAGTTCCAGAGAGCAGAGGAAGTGTAGGCAAGGTCTGATGATAGAGCTCCTTAAAAACCACACACCGCCGGGCCAGAGCCATGGCTCTGCATTGAAGAGTTCTTACTTTGCTGGATTTAAGTTTGATTTTCAGCACCCACAGACCGCTCCCAACTGTCTGTAACTCTGGTTCTATGGGGAATCCATCTTCCTTTTCTGGCCTTCGAAGCCACCAGGCGTGACTGAGGTACAGAGACAAGCATGCAGAGGAAACAACCCGCACACCTAAAACCAAATCAAACCAAACCCATTGCCTCTGACATTCAGGAGCCAGCCTGTGCTTGCCAGGTGGGAAGTACTTGTGCCTCAGTTTCTCTGTTATGCACAGAGCTGTTGAGTAGCAACTGCTCTATGAATGTCTGTTTGCATAAAAACTGTCCATTGGCATAAATAAGGTTTCCTCTGGGAAACCTTTGGTGGGCAGTGGGCTGGCTTTTCCTTGAATGCCCCTGTGGATGCCAAGCCTGTTCCCATTATTTTATTTTATTTATTTTTTTCCCTGTTCCCATTATTAAGGCAGCCAGTTCTATGTCTTGGTAGTTGTGATTGCTTCCAAACGTTCTGGATTAATGATGTGGGAGTCTCCTCTGTGTGCTGTGATTACCGTTAATGGATAAAGAAACTGCTTTGGACCTATAGCAAGGCAGAACTTAGGTAGGCAGGGAAAGCTAGGCTGAATGCTGGGAGGAAGAAGGGTGGAATCAGAGAGACGCTATGGAGCCACCGCCAGAGTCAGACATGCCACGAGGCAATACACAGATTACTAGAAATAGGATAAATTAAGATGTAAGAGTTAGCCAATAAGAAGCTAGAGCTATGGACAAAGCAGTGATTTAATTAATACAGTTTCTGTGTGATTATTTCAGGGCTGAGCTAGCCTGGCAGCCAGGAGGAACGAGCGGCCTCCTCCTACAGATTAGTTCCTAAGTGTCTTCAGTAAGCCTTCTCGAGAGTTGGAGGCCTCTGATTCTCATCTACTGTAGTTGGCTCGTTTTAACGACTGTGTTTTAGTGGGCGAGGTGTCAGTGCTGGGGTTTTCTCAGGCGTGGACATTTATATCTCCTGGGGGAAGGGGTCTACCGTCTGAAAGTCTAGTGTTTGACCTTTACAGACTCATTTGAAAATCAGTCCATTTGCCTTTGTATTTACTAAAATGTTTTAAAAAGATTGAGCACATTGTAAGACTAGTTCTGAGGAGACATACCCCAAACGCCTTCTCTGTAGACTTGGTGGGCTCACATCTGAGCTGACTCATGTGTGCTAAGTGTTAAGAAGAGGGAGTGGAATTCGGGAAAAGCATTGTCAGGCCTGTTAAACAAGGGGCTCGCAGATCCTGTAGGGGTCCAGTGTGTCCCCACTGACATTAAGATTGACGTGGAGTTAAAGCATTGTCCAGGTAGATCAGCTGCTGAGAGTGGTCGGCAGAGGCCTCTCATTATTGCTGCAAACACTCGTCTTTCGTGGATCTCCACAATGGTATGATCCTGGTCTTGCTCTTACTGTTGACTTGGGGTTTAGATGGAACAATTCACGTTTAGGGCGCCCTGGCATTCCTTAAGCTCTTCCCTTTCTTCTTCACATTTCTTACTCTTTTTTTGTTACGCATGAATTTGAGTCTTTTCTCCTTTGTGAAATTGTGATGGCAGAATGACTGTTTTTGTCTCACAAGACAAGAATTCACCAACAGCTCTTTCGTGAAGGACTGTTTTCGTGACAAGCGAACTAAAAAAATCAAAGCCAGTTCCTTGAGTTTATTTAATGTTAGCACATGAAATAGTTTCATGAGTGCGAGTATCAGAGACAGCAGTTTTACATGAAGATGAATCCATCTCAAAGGCTCTGAGGCCCTTCCTAAGGCTGTTCATGTGAGCCCTCTCTCAATAGCCATCTGCTTCCCTCGTCATAGCTTCGCCCTTACTAGTTTCCACAGACTTACTCTTTTTTTTAATATTTATTTATTTATTTATTATGTATACAATGTTCTGTCTGTGTGTATCCCTGCAGGCCAGAAGAGGGCACCAGACCAAATTACAGATGGTTGTGAGCCACCTTGTGGTTGCTGGGAATTGAACTCAGGACCTTTGGAAGAGCAGGCAATGCTCTTAACCGCTGAGCCATCTCTCCAGCCCCCACAGACTTACTCTTGAAGATACAAGTAACTGGTAGCATTGAATGCATCATCACAAAGGTGATTTGCATGTCAAACTATGTACGTATGATTACATATAAATAGAGTTAATATTTGTATGTTAACAATAAACGCCAATGGTGTCCATTGTTTATACTATTATTTCCTGCCTTTGGAAATGATGGCAGCTTGGGCTGGATAGACTATCACAGATCTGTATGGAATTGGAAATGTTTCCAGTGACCAGGAAGCAAGCTGTAGCTAGAACCAAAGCGAAGGCAGAGCAGTGTACTGACTAACAGAGCAAAACCAAACTTCAGCCATGAAAAAAAAAAAGGGAGGAACATGAAGCTAGGTATTTAATATTACTCCTCTGTGAGTATTGACACATGTTCATTTCTACTTCATCTATTTTGCTATTACTGCTCTAGTAGGGAGCTGAATTTACTTTGTTTTTTTTTTGTCTGATACAGAAAGTCATTTTTTATTGTATAAAATGTAAAACTAGCTAAATAAGAAAGTTTCAGAATTATACATTATCCTTTACCTGGAGACAATTTCATTAACTTACTAAAATGTGTGTCTGTGTGTACGCGGGCATGCGTGTGTGTTCATTTG
Source organism: Microtus pennsylvanicus (assembly GCF_037038515.1). Taxonomy (NCBI): domain Eukaryota; kingdom Metazoa; phylum Chordata; class Mammalia; order Rodentia; family Cricetidae; genus Microtus; species Microtus pennsylvanicus. Next base: position 97,806,046 of record NC_134586.1, read on the forward strand.
CGTGTGCATGTGTTCCATAGCTCACATGCGAACATCAGATGGTTGTCTTTCAGTTGATTGTACCTTCCCCTTTGTCGAGACATGGTCTCCCTTCTTATTTCCTCTGGGCTGTTTACTACAGGCTAACGGCTCAAGAGCTTCTGGGTGATTAGCTTGTCTCTCCCATCTCTAGGTAGGAGTGCTGGGATTACAAATGATGTCACCATGACCAGCTTTTCATGTGGGTTTCATATATCAAACCCAGGCCAGAGGTGGTTCTTCCCCCACTGTCCTGGTGTTCTTTGGTGACCTGGTTGAGGGGACTGGGGACTGGCGGTGTAGCCACCTCTTCTTTGGCCTTGACTGAGAGGAACCCTCTCACTGTCTTTCGGTCACTGAGCCTAGTGCCCACCTCTGTAGATATTCGACAGTTGCCTGAATTAGATGTACTTTTATGATAATGGTATTTTAAATTTTGTAAAGATGAAACTAAATTGATTTTAAGCCTCCAAATGATTGACAATTCTATCAACATTAAAAAAAAAAGAGTATGCAGTTACATAGAAATGGTTCTTAACGTTTTGCCATGTTAGGGTTTCTATTGCTGCGAAAAGACACCATGACCATGGAAACTCTTCTAAAGGAAAACGTTGGGACTGGCTTACAGTTTCAGAGGTTTAGTCCATTTTTATCATGGCAGCATACCGGCAGACATGGTGTTGTTCATAAGGCTCATTCTGAGCACTCGTTCCAGATTATTCGGTGTTGAAGATAAACGCTCAGTGTGAATGATGCCGCGTTGCTTTCTTGTGCGGCTTACCTCTTAAAGATATTTGTGTGACTACTTCTTTCCCACGATATAGCCTCTTTCTGGAGCTACAGTGTTGTAAAAGGAGGAGCGGGCTGCTTCCCTGCCACCTGGCTAGTTTATACCCTAAATAACCACACCAAATTGTATTAATTAAATTGCTGCCTGGCCCATTATCTCCAGCCCCTTATTGGCTAACTCTCACATATCGATCTAACCCATTTCTAATAATCTGTATTGCCACTTGACTGTGGCTTACCGGCATGAGTCTAACCAGTGTCCATCTCAGAGAGGAGAGCCATGGCGTCTGCCACACTGCCTTCTTCCTCCCAGAATTCTGTTCTGTCTACCACACCTATCTAAGGGCTGCCCTATCAAAAGCCAAGGCAGTTTTCTTTATTCAACCAATGAAAGCAACACATAGAAAGAAGACCCTCCTATACCACTACGGGATTAATGTAGAGTCTTTCCTTTTCCCTTCTCTCTGGTCTTATTTGCGTGTTCTTCTCACAGGCGTGTCTGGTTCATGTCTTGGTCAATGATTATGAACCCGATATGATGATTCTAGATTTATTTTAAGTTTCATTTCTTAAAGTTAACCAAATATAAATGAACAGTAAGTGTCTTGTCTTAGCATTAACTTCCTTGTTAAATTAATAATCAACTTTGGGATCTCATTTTTCTCTTTGAGAGACAGTGCGTTTGAGTGTATGTGAGTCAGAGACTTGGGGGCAAATCCCTTAATAGTGTTCAAAGATGTAGAAGGCGCAGTTGTAGTGTGACCTGGAGATGATGGCAAGGTTGGGGTAGAGTCCTAGGAGTGCTCTAGCTGGACAGTTTAGAATAAGTCAGAGAAACAGATGTGGTTCCCGCCCTCAGCCTCATTCATAAAACCCTGAAGAAGTCCAGACAGAGTGATATGCAGTGACTGGTGCCACAGAGTGACCCCCAAGACCCTTGTCCCCCTAAGTTGCTTTACCTCACCCACTGCACGTCAAGTGGGCACATGTGGTCTTCCTCAGAGAAGGATCACAGCTTTCGTAGAAAGCCGAAGGAAGAGCCTTCTGCAGGTTGGGAGTAGAGCGAAAACCCAGGAGATGAAGCCAATTTTCATGGCCAGTGAGGCGGCAGAAGTACCCAGAGGGGCCAGAAGCAAGACATGGAAGAAAGTTTTAAGAGGAACTTGGGTCCTAGGGAACAGTGGGTTCTTGCAAACAAGCAGAGCTTCCGGTGAGGGGTTAGGGAGACATCCTGGACAGAAGGTTTAGAATGGAATGGTGCTAGAGGAGTCTTAGCAGGGATTATCATGTTGACACCTGTGTGTTGTAGCGTGTTGTACTGGACTGTAATATTATTATTTTTTTTTAAATATTTATTTATTTATTATGTATACAATATTCTGCCTGTGTGTATGTCTGCAGGCCAGAAGAGGGCACCAGACCTCATTACAGATGGTTGTGAGCCACCATGTGGTTGCCGGGAATTGAACTCAGGACCTTTGGAAGAGCAGGCAATGCTCTTAACCACTGAGCCATCTCTCCAGCCCTGTAATATTATTTTTATTACTCTTTAGATTGCGAGGAGAGGGACTTTCCATTGCCTTTTGAGTCCCCAGCCCTTGACTAGCTGGTGTTGGCTTGGTGGTGAGTAACTGGTAGCAGTAGTCATCATTAATAATAAAGGCTTTTAACAGTGACAGTTAAAATAGTTCCCGATCAATCAAAGGATCCCAGTCAAACGAGGTGACACACACCCCGAATATTTCCTATGATCCGTGTTTTACTGTGTTTCTTTTTATTAGCAGGGAGTGATAAAGAGGCCAGAGTATGACTGAGTAATGGCTAATATGTACATTTTAATAGTAGGGTACACTTTCTAATTAAAAAGTAATAGCAAGGAGGAGGAATTATTGTTGGGTTAAACATAGCGAAGCTCTGTTCAGATAGTTTACCCTGTAAAGAGTAAGTAAGTATTGATGGGCAGCGGCACTCCCTTTGTCCACATAAAACTGGAGAAGTCTGTAAGGTCCTGTTGAGCTGCTGGCCTCACTCAGACGCTGGTTTTCTGACCCCCAGTCCTCTGCTCGGGATCTATGCTCGGGGTCCTTGTCATCCTTAGCTTCCATTCAGTTTTATAGTTTGTGGAGTTCTGGGCATTCTGTTTCTCCTGTCTTTGCCTGGTGACAGGTGAAGCTGTGCCTGTGTCAGTATGGACAATATCGCCCACTAGATCCTGATTGGCGGGTGATCGTGACAGTCCCGACCAACACCAGGTTGATTCAATCTTCTGATTCCAGAAGGAGCACTCCGATTAGTTGCTTTCTCTTTTAAGTAGTTTCTGACCCTACTGTAAATTAATCACATTTAGGTCGTATATTACTTGCTTGTATGTGACTGTGATGAAACTCCACAGCCAAGTCAACTGATAGAAGAAAATGTTTATCTGGGCCTATGGTTTCAGAGGGCCAGAGTCCGTGGTGGTGGAGGGAAGGCTTGCGGCAGGAGCAGGAAACAGAGGAGCCCTTGGGATGGAGTTGTAAACTCTCAACGCCTGCCCCCAGGGACACATTTCCTCCAGCAATGCCACACCTTCTACACCTCCCAAACAGCACCGTCAGTTGTGGGGGACCAGCTATTCAAACACCTTAGACTGTAGAGGACATTGCTCATCTAAACTACCTCACGTGGAAATGGGGATAGTGGGCTGAGCTGATCCTTGTTGGGTTTGGGCTCAGCTTAAAATTACGGCTTCCTTGCTCTATGACTATGAAAAAAATGCTTGTGTCCCCTCGCCCCCCCCCCCCCCCCACATTTCCTCATTTTTAAATTAGTAATCATTTCACAGGCTACCAGGGTATACTCTGGGCTAGTGGAGCCTATATGCTGCCTCAATGTTGTCACCGCTCAATACGTGATAGTTACCACTTGTCACCTAGACTGCAGGCAAAACAGTTGAAGTGTGTGATGTGATTTCCACAGGGGGGTGCCTACCACTCCCGGGCCTCTGCTGGTTTCTTACATCATAGGTTTCCTCTGTGTGCTTCTGTAATGGTGCCTTCCAGCTCTTGTTCCAGATGATGTAGTAGCCACCCAGATGTCTGATGGAACCATCCAGGGTTGCAGCTGGTGAGTGGCACTACTCACGTAGGCCTTGGATCTGATGACCCTTGTGCCCATTAGTTTCCAACACACACTCAAAACACACTAACAGACCTTCTGACACGAACTGAAGTCTGTAATGGGATGTTTGAGAGTTCATGCATTGGAAGGTAATAAGAGGCCTCACCAAAGAGTTCTTTATTTTATGAGTGCTTGCCTGCATGTTTATCTGTGCACCACATGTGTGCCTGGTGCCTGCTGGGCAAGAATCCCCGGAACTAGAGTTACATCTCTGGAACTGAAACTGTCATGTGGATGCTGGGAATTGAACCCACGTCTTCTGGAAGAGTAGCCAGGGCTCTTGACTGCTGACCTGTTTCTCTAGCCCCCTTTCCCCTCTTAAAGAATTATGTGTTGGCTTTATGAGTTGAGAGCAGAACCTGTTTTTCTGCCTGCACTAAGTCTTTGAAAGTTTCTCCCAAAAGAAAAACAACGACCATTAAAATCATATATGCCAAACCGGGAGTAGATCGGAGCACACACAGGTAATGTCAGCTGAGGATGGATCTGCAGCATCAGGCAGCCTAGACAACAGAATGAGATCCCATCTCAATAACAATAACAAAATTAAATCATATGCTTCCCAGCCAACCTAAAGGTGGCACTTTTTCCAATATTAACTTCTTCCTCTTCTTCCCCCCATCTCCAACTCAGTGTAGGGAGGTGTACTAGTGATTCAGTTGTTCAACCCAGGGTCTCAGTTATACCACACCGCCAAGCTATAGTCACAGGTTTTTTTTGGTTTTGATTTTATGATATGATCTCAAAACATTGTCCCGGATGGTTGTGAAGTTATCTTTCTCCCTCTTAGCCTCTTGTGTAGCTGGGGACTTCAACTCACTCCCTGTCCCCCTCGTTGTTCTATCTCTGGAATCTTTCTTTGTGCTTGGATTCCAGTTCTGCCATCCATAAAGTATCTTTTTTACCCAAGCCTTTGGGAGACTTTCCCCAAGTGTAGTTTTTAGGATGATCTGTGTAGTAGATTTTCCAACAACCGCCAGGGAGCCCAGGTCACGTAGGAAGGCTTCCTGACATTGACTGAAGTGTCAGTTCCCATCAACCGTGTGACATGCCAGTGGATGTTCCTTTAGATCAATTCCAGGTCTTGGCTGCTGCCAATGAGAGCGCTAACCATCCCGGCCGCGCTGGTCCGAGTGGCAGAGTTAAGAGCAAACGAAATGTTGCTGTTTTCTCCACTAAGTCTTAGAGTGATTTTTATGCGATCAGAGTTCTTGTTTTCAGTCTCAAATTTTGAAACCATTTATTTAAGTTTAATTTATAGATGATATAATATTCAGAGCTTATATGCAAGGTTTGATCAATAAGCGAGGTAGAACAGAGAGAGCAAAGTATACACTGTTAGATGACAAGAGATTGCCATAGTTTGCTTATAATTTAAATATCACAGGAAGCCATTGCTTTTTAAATAATCTACTTACTTTAGAATGATTGTAAGTTTATAGAAAGCTGTGTAGAGAAGGCAGTGGATTCTCATAGACCCACATTTGGTCTTCCCGGTGTTAACACATTACATCAGTCTCTTATCATAGCTAGTGAGCCAACACTGATGCCCTTTTAAACTAAACTCTGCCATTTGCTTGCATGTTGCTAGGTGCCATAACGTAATAGCATTGATCTCATTGTTTCAATAATAGAAATGTATGTTTAATTTCTTCCTGACTTTCAGATGGTGCTTGCTTTTTTTTTTTTTTTGAAACTGCTTGGCCTTTCCCAAGTGTGTCGTCACTGGGAGTACAGGTTTGTTGCTCTCTTCCCCCGTCTTTGAGATAGGATGATGTAAACCAAGCTGGTCTCAAGTTTGCTATGTTGTAGATGATCTCAACCTACTGAGACTCCTCCTCCTGGGTACTGGGGTTACAGAGATGCAGCAGAACACTGAGTTTATACTGCATTGGAGATTGAACCCAGGGCTTTGTGCATGCTCAGTAAGCATGCTGCCATCCAATTCATACCCCTGGGTTCTTCATATAAGGACTAGAACGGAGTCCAGACAGACCCGGAGCCAGCCTCATGAGCTCATCTAGACCCAATTACCTTCTAAGTGCCATTACACCGGAAGCTGGGGCTTCAGCACGTGTCTTTCAGAGGAACACAAACCTTACGTGTAAGGCTCTTTGCAGGTCTCCATATTACACAGGAGTGTAATTGCATATTACATTGTAGTGGTATTTTGTTTGTGTTTTAACAAATATGCTTGTCTGAAGATCAGAGTGCAGAGCTAAGCCACTAGAGACCAGGGATTGGAGGCACACACCTTTAATTCCAGCACTCGGGAGACAGAGGCAAATGGATCTCTGTTAGTTTAAGGCCACCCTAGGCTATATGAGATTGAATCTGTCTAAAAGAGAAACAGCTCACACAAAGGGGATCCCAACACTTGGAATCCTATGGCTTTAATCCCAGCACTAGGGAGGTAGAGACAGTGATATGGCTGGGCAGAGAGAGGAATATAAGGCAGGAGACAGGAGCTCAGATGCAGTCTGAGGTTTGGTGGAGATGGGTGCAGTCTGAAGCAGTAGTCAGAGGATGCAGTCTGAGGACAGGATTGCCTCTTAGGTCTGAGCATTGTAGAGGTCAAAGGTCTTTTTAGTGTCTGGCTGAACTGCTTCTCTGATCTTTCAGCTTTCACCCCCTAATATCTGACTCCGGGTTTTTATTAAGAACAGTTAGAATTCGTGCTTCAGGTCATGTTTTCTTAGGCAACGTCATGCTGTGGCATTTCCTCGGGCTTCTGTTGTTTTGACAAACCTGACAACATTTTATAGACTGTCCCTCATGTGGTGTTTGTCTAAAGTTTTCCCTCATGATTAGTCTGGACTTCTGGGTGTCTGGGGAGAAGACCACAGAGATGGTGTCTCTTTGATCTGTCATGTGGGTTTATTCTGTGCCGCTACCCCCTGCTGACATTGGCTTTGATCACCTGACTGAGGAAATCTGTTAGATTTCTGCCCTGGGAAGTTGTTCTTTATTACTCCAAGGTTGCACTCAGTAGAAGCCAGTCTGGCCAGCCCAGGTACGGGTTCAACTGCTGGCCGTTCACGTCTCTGGTCCACTTGTATATTCTGCTTTATTTCATTTTGTTTTGTTGCTTTATTTGTTTGAGACGCGTCGCATGACCTTGGATTCCCGATCTTCCTGCTTCCAGCTCTTAGGTGGTTAATATCTTTTTATAAAAATTGTGTTGGTGGAGGCTGGATAGATGAATCAGACTAAAAGCACCCATTTGCAGAGGGACCTGTATTCCATTGCCAGCACCCACATGGTGGGCTCACACCCATTTGCAATTCTATCTTGGGGATCCTATATCACTCCTGGTCTCTGTCGGCACTGCATGCATGTGGTACACATACATACATACATACATACATACATACATACATACAGGCAGGTAAAACGTTCATATACGTAAAATAATTATTTTGTTATTGGTCCTGGAGAGATAGATATGTGGTTAAGAGCACTCACTGTTCTTGGCTGAGGACTTTCTGGTCCCTTCATAGCTTACAAGTGCCTGTAACTCCAGTTTCAGGAGATCCACTGCCCTCTTCTGGCCCTTGTGGGCATTGGCACACATGGCACACACACACAGCCACATGTATACACATGAATAAAATATTTGTGGGTGTGTTAGTGTGTGTGTGTGTGTATGGTAAGAGTGGAATTGGGGGAGCAGTTGGAGTGTGGTTGCGGTAGTCTAAGGCTAGGTGAGAACAGCGCACGACTCTGAGCTGATCTTACTAGAAATATTCTTGGAAGAAGAACGGATGTGACTTCCTGATGGGTTGAACCTGGGAAAACGCACCATCAAGGCTGCTCTGTACATCCTAGTTCTCAGCCTAAGCACCGGGGCTAGTGATGGAGCGGGCTGGGGGAGGAGTGCCTCGGGAGCATGGGAAGGAGTCCGCGTGATGGGCTAGTGATGGAGCGGGCTGGGGGAGGAGTGCCTCGGGGAGCATGGGAAGGAGTCCGCGTGAAGTGTCCCCTTTGGCTGTTTCTAAGTTTCAGGTGTGTTTTGCCCTTTGAAGATGGGACTCTGAGGTCAGGGTGTATGGCAGGGCTCAAGATTGAATTTAAGGGTTACACATTTTATCCTCAAATGAATCCGTTGTGCTTTCAGAGAAAGAACTTGGCTTCATAGGATAATCTTTGCTAATTTGATCAGAATCACGAGAAAGACTATAATCTAATAACTTATTTTTCCCCTTCTGAGAATAATACAAATAAAACTAAGAAAAAAATGTGGGTGACTTTGGGTCAGCATCAGTGGCCTCCCTGACTGCAAGTCCAGCTAACAGAACCAGCTGAGCAGAGGGGATTTAGAGCCTGGTGGGGAATTTGACATTTTATCCAAGGGAATGTGTGCACACTCCCCTGAGTCTGAAAGATGGCAAGTGTGGTGGCTTGGAAGAAATGGCCCCCAAAGGGAGTGGCACTATTGGGACGTGTGGACTGAACCTCTGAACTGCAAGCCACGCCAGTTGTTTTCCTTTATAAGCGTTGCCATGGTTATGGGGTCTCATCACAGCCATAGAAACTCTAACTAAGACAGCGAGTATACTGGATTATCACATTTTCTCCCAGAGGGATAGCTGTAAGAAGTGGGAGGCCTCTGAGTAAGCAATGCTTTGATGTTACTTGCCTGGGGAGAAGTGGTCCCTTGCCCCTCTTCCTGCTTCCCCATGCTCCTTCCTGCTCTCCCTTTCTCTGACCCCTGGGGACCACTAGCTGTCTGTCTTGGTGCCTCACATCTTGGTGGTGAAGACTGGCTTCATAATTGGAATTAGGAAACTTCTCAACTGCTATGCAAAACTGTAATCAGTGACAACTTTAATCTGCCATAGAAGCTGACCTGTCCCTGTTTTAGAATTTTGAGTTAGTATTGGAAGCATTCACACCCTTTCCCTCCCCTTCCCAGTGCTCCGCATTTTTAGCACTGTAGGTACTGGTGTGCCCTCCCCTTTCTAGGGAGGGGATTTTAAAGTTCATGTTTGTAGGAGCATAGATGCAACCACTTGTGGCTTTAGAGGGTAATGGAAGCTTCTCCCACACTTAGGCTTAAGGTAAACCTTAGGTTTCCATCTAACCCTGTGACTCTAGAGACAAGTGGCTTTGGAAATGGTGTTGCCATTTCCTTGTTTTCCTTCATGGTCTTGGTCACAAACGTGCACACATCCAGTTCAGAAGGGAGATGTGTACTCATGGTGGTGTGGTTGATCCCCAGAACCTCCCTGCTCACAAAAGCTTCTGGAATGTGCCTTTATACAGCTTATTTCCTTGACGCTTCTGGGAATTCAACTATTGTAGGTACCTGCTCTTGCCAGGGTCTGGGAACCCCACAGTTTTGTCTGCACTTTATGTTGCAAACTAAAGCGAGGCGAGGAACAGACCACCCAAGAGACTTGTTTTATTTTTATTATTATTATTTCTCGAGACAGGGCTACTATTTATTTTTGACCGTCGTGGAACTAGCTACGTTGACCAGGTTGGGCTTGAACTCATGGATCCACCTGCCTCTGCCTCCCTAGAGCTAGGATTAAAGGCGTGCTCCACTGTGCCCATTTTGGAAAAGACCTGTTGATATCTAATGTTGCAGCCTAAGGCAGAGTAGGGTGGATGGGTAGAGGGACAGAACACAGGAGAGAACCTTCCCAGGGTCTATGTCACTTGCTGGGGGGTGGGGCTTCTAATTTTTCCAGTGGCAGCCTTCATGATCACACCTTTGTACCAGTCCCAAACCCTGGATATGCATCAAACACAAGTTGTCTTGACCTGGGTAAGTAGAGCCACACCGTGTGCAGGCAACCCCGACAGGCTCCTGAGGTTCCTTATGGCTAAAGTCAGACTCCCCCAGAGCTGGTGTGAGCATCTGGAGCAACTGTGACCAGAGCGAAGCCTCCTGAGGCAGAAGTCAGGATGCAGTGGTTTTGCAGCTGGAGTAGACCCTCCAGTCTTCTGCGAAGTGTTCAAAGCAGCTCGTTGGCCATGACAGTCTCGCCAGTTGTTCACCAAGTAGCTGGTTTGATTGGCAGCTCTTCTCTAGTTGGCAGAGCACAAGGGAAGAGTGACAGCTATCTCTCATGTCAAAGAACTCATCCTTGTCTTTGATCATTTAAGAGGGGGAAACGTCACAGGGTGTGGACAGTAAAGGCCCAGCATTCTCAGCAGTACTTAATCATGTTTACCCCCCAGCCAGATACTCTGGGAGAGTACCCCCATCTGCCTGCCCAGTCAAGGTGACCTTCAGAACTAGGAAATTAATGTGCTGTTCCCTCACCGATTATTCCACCAAGGCCTCTTACGCGTCAAGCTCTCGTTTACATTTAGGGCTTGTTTTTATTGTTGAGATTTCAGATTCCACAAGCACGGATAGTAAGTAGTTCCTGCCTGCATCCTATGAAATGATGATGTTACTATGCCAGAGGCTGCTCAGTCAGACAGCTGGAGCAAAGATTTGTGCTTACGGCCCTGTACATGTCTTGAGATGGCTACTTTAGACACTAGTCGGCCCCCATGATGTCATGGGTGGCGTTTATGGGAGCCGCTCCTACTGTGTACATGGCATTGTGTGTGGCTCCCAGCAGGGGCTTCTCTGAGAAGGATCGCATTTTTCTTAGAAACATGAGGAGGAGGAGAATCTTCATCAAAGTAAAGCGTTTGCAAATTTGACCACCTTAGCTTTCATTAGTGCAAATTTCCCGCCATGCATCTCAAAACTGAGCTAGTTTCCCATGGTTGATCACTGCTAACTTTGACTGCTTAGTTATGATGCTCCTTCTCAGCCGAGCAGGGAGGTTCGTTCTTCACCTTGGAGTTGTTGTTAACTCCTTGATGGGGTGAGTCGGTAGTCTGGGATCCAGCTGGGTTTCCATCTGTGGCTTTCACCCCAGCTCTGGAACAGGCAAGTCTGGTGGGTACAGAGGTTTGGCAGCTCTCATACCTTTTGCCTTCATGGTGCACCTTTCTTGGGAGGCTCTGTGTTGCTCACCCCAGATGAGAGACTATGTCGATTGCTTGCCATCAGTTTGCCACGCGTGGTGGTGTAATCTGGAAGACAAATGCTTGTGACTTATGTATAACTGTTGAGCTCACCCTTAATGTAGCTTTAAACAACAATAAGAAGACAATTTACATTGGCAGATATCTCCCCCCCCCCACACCCAGTTTAGGAACAGTGTGTTACTCTGCATAAGAAAAAAGAAGATGTGAGCTTACAAATGTTTAATAACATTTATTTGCTCACTAATGCTGTGCCAAGAATAGCTGCTAGGGCATACAGTACACAAAAGGAAAAAATTCCCACTCTCAGCCGGAGGAGCTCTGTGAGTTCAAGGCCAGCCTGGTCTACAAGGCGAGAGGCCAACCAGAGCTATACAGTGAGACCCTGTCTCAAAAAACCAAAACAAAATTAAAAATCCCACCCTAATGAGTATGTATTACAGTGACAATTTTAGTGATTTACTCTAAGATCATTGACAGTGTGGCATTAAGAGGCAAACTAACCAGTTTCAACTTTGGCAGGAGCGGTGTCTGCAAAATTTAAAATTAACAAAGAAAAGGAAATTAAAAATTCCTACATAGATCAGTGTGAATTATTTGTTAAGATGTATTACGTATTTAGTGGCCAAGGATCCTAAAGGCAAAAGTGTCTTGAATCTGAGATCACCATTAAGTGCTGATAGGAGAGGCTGGGGAGATGGCTCACTGGGTAAGAGAGTATATTACTCTTGCACAGGACCCAAGTTCAGTTCCCAGCGTCTCCTTGAGACATCACATAACCACCTGTAACTCTAGCTCTGCAGCAGTGGTTCTCACCCTTGGGGGGAGGGTCAAACGACCCTCTTACAGGGGTTAAATATCAGCTATCCCTCAAATCAGATATTTTCATAACTATTCATAATAGTAGCAAAATTACAATTACTTTTGGTTTTTATGAAGTGATCAGAGAATATACACAGAAACTTGTCGGTTAATCAGCCCCTGGCCTCCTTCCTTCCTTCCTTCTTTCCTTCCTTCCTTCCTTCCTTCCTTCCTTCCTTCCTTCCTTCCTTCCTTCCCTCCCTCCCTCCCTCCCTCCCTCCCTTCTTTTCTTTCTTTCTCTCTCCTGCCCTTCCTTTCCTTCCCTCCCTTCCTCCCCCCTTCTCTCTTAAAAGTGTTTGAATATTCTACCTGCATGTATGTTTGTGCACCATGACCATACCTGGTGCCTGAGGAAGAATGTGGGTACTAGGAATCGAACCCAGGTCCTCTAGAAGAGCAGCCAGTGCTCTTAGCTGCTGAGCCATCTGCTTTAGCATGGTTTATTGGCTGTCTCTGTCTTGCACCCCCTATGCTCCTCTCATGCTTTACCCATTCTGGAAGAGCAGGTTGTTCACCCAGCAAAGCCAGTGTTTTGTGAATGCAGGATTACGATGGGTAATTGACATACTCTTGCGAGGTAGGAAATAGTCCCGAAGGCATGACAAACAGACCTCTGTCCCTTGAGTTCTGAAAATAGCCACCCACCTACCATAAGACCGAGCAATTGTCATGGCCCATTTTGTCTTCTGCTCTCTTTCCGGCTGGTCAGCTTTGCGATGCAGGGACAACCATGTTGAGGCATGTAGTGTGTCTGCTGTGCCTGTATGGAGGAACTTGCCACATGCTGACCAGCTGCGTCTTTTTGCTTCCCATACTTTTCAGCTTTGTAATTCTGAAGCTTCTAACGGCAGCAGCTGATTGATTGAGTTTTATGACCACGAGAACCACAGGAGGGATCTATATGTACTGTTGTGTTCTTAAGAGCTCAGTTAACTGTGCTGTTCACTGTGAACCTTTCTGAGGCCTGAACCCTCCCACTTCTCTCAGTAAATTTCCTGTGAGCAGGGAGAAAGGAGGGGAGGCTGGTATGGTGGAGTAGTGAGCTAGAGTGGGGTGTAGGTGCAGCAGAGGACGTGGCTGTGTTCAGGTTGAACTTCGTGTACAGCGGTGATCTGTAGACTGTTCCTATAGCCTACTCTGACGGCTCCTAAGAAGGCTTCCCTTGTGCAGGTCAAGACCCCTTGTTTTGCAGAGGACCTGGATTTGACTCACAACCATCGGTAACTCCAGTTCCAGTGTTGCCTTATGACCTCTGCAGGCACCAGGCATGCATGGGGTGTGCAGACTTGCATGCAAGAATACTCATCCACATAAAATAAAACGTCTAAATCTAAACATTTAAAAATTGTGTTTATTGGTGTTTCTGTGGGTATTGTATGCACTTTGTGAGGGCAGGCTTGTGGGGGCCTGGGTACCACAGTGTGCACATAGAAGCCAGGGAATGACTTTGTGGGGCGAATTCCCCCAGCCCTGGGACTTCACCGCCATGTCTGGATTTTTATGTGGCTACTGGGGACCTTCATCATCTCAGCTTAAAAAAGAAAGAACTCTGCTGTCTGAAAGGGAAAGTTTATTATATATTTCCTGGTAGTCTAATGTATCTTCATTAATTTAAAATCAGGTTTTTTCTTTTTTATAAAAGCCTATTGACATTTATTGACTGGATTAATGAGGGAGAAATTAATATCTTCATGGTACTGGATCTCCCTGTCTGGGAAGTGTGCCTTTTTGCATATCCATGCATTGAAAAAAATCTTCCTATAGCATTTAAAATTTTGCATATGTAGGTTTGTATATTTATTTTTAAGATTATGTGTACTTACTGTTTCTTGTTGCCATTAGATGTGGGATTTTGAGTTTTGATCATATTTCCCCTATTGTCTGTTATCACATGAAAGCTCGTGGTTTCTGTCCTGAAGTTGAGCGAGATTAGTGACTTGTCTAAGCGCACATTGTTGGTTCCTAACAGATGCCAGCTACCCTTTGCTGACTGTTTTGCCCTCTTCCTGTGTTGCTCTGTAACTGATATTTTACATAACTCTATAGTAAACACCCAAAGACAATTACAAATTAACCAGAATGAGTTATCTTAATCTTGTCAGAGTGACATTTCATAAAAGCTTCATTGAGTAGTTAATTATTTTCTGTTACTTCCTGTTCCCTCTGCTCATTTGTAGGTGTTTGAAATTGTTGGATGTGGTATGCTGATTCTGAGTCTGTGTGGAGCCCCCCCTCTTTTAATAAGTATCTATGATAGGATTGTTTCATTTAGCAATGTGGAAAGCTAGAGATGCTAAAGCCAGTCTGACATTGTTCTTTTTTGTTTTTGTTTTTCGAGACAGGGTTTCTTTAGCTTTGGTGTCCATCCCGGAACTAGCTCTTGTAGAGCAGGCTGGCCTCGAACTCCCAGAGATCTGCCTGTCTCTGCCTCCCAAGTGCTGGGATTAAAGGTGTGCGCCACCACCGCCTGGCGATTTTTTAAAAACTATTTCTTGGTAATTTCATACATTTACATAATTATTCAGATCAAGAAATTTGAAAGTCAGTCTGATGTTGAATTTTTTATTATTCTTTTAGAAATGTTCTTTTATTATTTATTTTTGTTGTTCTAGAGTTATAGGTGGTTGTGAGAGCCACCTGACATGTCTTCTGGGATCTGAACTCAGGTCCTCTAGAAGATCAAAAAGCACTGTTAATTGCTGAGCCTTCTCTCTAGCTCTATTCTTTCATTTCTTAGAACTTAAAAAAAATCTTTTAAGTGACTTTTAATGTTTACCTGCTGTCAAAGAAGTAATAAATTACTAACCAACATTTTATATTTCTAAAACACTTAGTATAGAGTTCAATTTTGACTTTAAGAAAACTATATATTGGTATTTTACAGTTTAGAAATTGTGGGTCAGGTGTGGTGGTGCACACCTTTAATCCCAGTTCTTAGGAGTCAGAGGCAGATGGATCTCTGTTAGTTCAAGGCCAGCCTGATCTACATAGAGTTTTTCAGGACAGCCAGGACTACACAGAGAAACCTTGTCTCAAAAAACAAAAGAAAGAAAAAATTGTTACAACAAACTCCAGAAAGACCCACCTTTCCTTAGTTGGCTAGTATATACATGAATTTGACAAAGCCAAGGGCTTTGGAAATGGTATTCTCCAAATGGCATTTGCTCGTCAATCTATGGTGGAAAACCACATTGTGGTTTTCATGTTTCTCAGAAATTTCCCCCTGGGAAGATGCTGAGGCTTAATTTGTAACCTTTCAGAAGAGGACAGTGTCATTTCCTCAACAAGAAAGCCTTAATGTTTCCTCAGCACCTGCGTGGAGAAAAACCAGATGTGTGCACATTTGCACCCTTGGTGTTGTGGAGTCAAGAAGAGCACTTGTCTTGCCCAGGAAAATGTCTCAGTAGTAGCTCTGGAGCTGGGTGTCTGTCACTCAGGGGGGCCGGGGTCCTGACAGTGAGACTCTCCGCTGGCGGCAGCATCATGGCCTCACTCAGGTCTTATTTGTGAGGTTAGCGAGAAATGAGGATGGTCACCACACAGTCCTGCTCTCGAGAAGCTTGCCTGTCAGCCGAAGGGGACTCTGGGAGAAGCACTACAGAGTGTTTGCAGAGGTGGGTTTAAAGACGCACGGGACATGAGGTCGAAGGGCAGGAGCTAAGGGAGAAGGCGATGCTGGAGGTTTGCACAGAGAGGCCACTGACAGCACAACTTCCCCTGAGTTCCTCCAGGAGAACGTGACAGTGTTTGCCCCAGCAGAGAACAGGCTGGATTATGATGGGCACTTATGACCCTCCTGCTTGTGGGGTTGGAGGCAGGGGGATACCTACAAGCACCCTCCCAGGGTGAATGTGTATTGCATGCATGTACAGCATGGTCTTTCAGTGAGCTTAGGATTTTAGGATGTTATATGCTCAGCAAGCATAGTAGACTTAAGGTCTATGAGCCTAACATAATACTAGCTGACGGTTCCATGGCTTGACCTGGTAGCTTAATTTCGTATCTAAAACACATTTTATTTCTTAGGACAGACTCATGGTCGCTTAGATATAGCAGGAGTAGACTGCCCCCCCCCCATACACAGGGTTTCTCTTTGTTGCCCTGGCTATCTTGGAACTTGCTTTGACTCACAGAGATCTACCTACCTCTGCCTCCCAAGTACTGGGATTAAAGGTGTGCAACACCATCACCTGGCTAGCCTTTTCGTTTCCTTTCCTTTCCTTTCCTTTCCTTTCCTTTCCTTTCCTTTCCTTTCCTTTCCTTCCCCTTTCTTTCTTTCTTTCTTTCTTTCTTTCTTTCTTTCTTTCTTTCTTTCTTTCTTTCTTTCTTTCATGTCACAAATACAGTTCCCATACAGTAAAGTGTAAACGACATGAACGGTAGAGGCAGGTCAGCTGTTTACCAAGTATGGCTCTTCTTGACTTAGACTATAGCTTGAAGACACTTCCCAGATCGCCTGGGTGGATTGTTATTAGCTTAGTCTGTAAATCTCAGTCGCAGGGATCTGTGACACACATTCAGTCCACGGCTCTGTAGAAACAGGTGACGGTCTTCCATGCTCTGATGGTTCCTTCCCGATACCTGGATGCTACAGAATTGAGGTTCTGGATGGTGGAGCCACAGAGCAGCAGTAGCTGGGCTCCTTCAGTCACAGCAAGGCAGAGCTACCTTGGGCTGTTGCGTGACCCTCTGTCTTGTTGTCTTGTTGCCGCTGTTACGTACTTTTCATGTCTATTTCCAATAATACCAGTGTAACATTCATAAATAAAAGTAAAAAAAAATGACCAGGGCCCAATATATCTCTTCTTGTAACCTGCTCCCTCCTGCCATAAACAAGCACTTAAGTGACTTTAGTAGTGACATGAAGTCACCTTCATATTTGTTACAGTTTGATCACTTAGGTGGATAGCCTCAGCCAGTGTGGATTATTGCTTGCTTTTTGGGACCGTTAATGAACTATGGTTATGTTTGTATATGTATGTGTGTCTGATCTTGCACAGGAGTGTATGCTGAGTTCAGCGCGTGTTCTGGTATTTATGCCGTTACTTCCATTATCCTGTCTAGTTTCTCCTTGGATGAACGTTATCACAGTATGCTTGGGCATTGTCTCTGTCTCATTCATTGCCGGTGTTCTGCCCATAACTAGCGGGTGGCTAGCTGTAGGGAGACAGTCTTTGATTCTGTAAGAAAATGCCAACCAGTTTTCTCAAGTTGGTGTTAGCCATCTGTGAGAAATCCTTACTCAGACATTGAAGTCTACACTTGATATTGCCAGACTTTAAAGTCTGGCTTACGTGGTGAGAGGGCAATACTGCCTTATTTAGGGCTTAGCTAATATTGACTCACAAAGATTTAAGACATGAGTCTATGTATCTGGGCCCTCTCATTTCTGCTTGAATTTGAAGTTGGGTCGAAGCAGACTGTGTTGGCAGGGAAGGACATTTGTTTTATAGTAAACTGCACGTGAATTTTACCTGGAGAAGTTATATAAAAAAGTTCAGCCCCATTTCACACACAGGAATATCCAGAAGTCTCTTTGTGACTTTCCTGCTGATGATTCTGCACTAACTGTACCCGATGGAGCTGAGGACAGCATCCCCAAAGCTGAAGACATTCTGTCTTGGGAGCTGGGGAGCACCCTTGATCTTTGGCGCTTGGCTGTCTGCCTGGCTTCTTTTCATTCTCCTGCTAATCAGTGCAGAGTCTTACAAAGAATGTGTATTATACAAAACTCCTTCATGTTATTACAAAGTAGCGTTAGAACAGGGCATCCCATTGAAGTCAACTGTGTTTGTGATCTTCTCTTTAGCAAACATGCTGGAAACATTATTTCAATGTGTTCTATATACGTTTTGAAACGGGATCTCATTATGTTGTCCAAGCTAGGGTGGAACTCCTGGGAGTCAAGCCATTTCCTGCCCAGATCTCCCAGGCACTAGAACTAACTATAGGTATATGACACTATTCCTGGTTATAAAATTATTAATTAGGTATTTTGCATTGAAGACATTACTCGTTCTAAGCCTTTGAGGTCTGGTGTGTATTTGCACTTAAGACCCACCTCAGTTCAGATATGCAGTTGTGGCCATGTGTGGCTCCCGGCTGCCATAGTGAAGGATGAAAGCATGCTAGAAAATTGTCATGAATTTTGAACCCCCGGGAGCCCCTACACCTGCTCCAGTAGGTGAAGTTTAAAGCTTGAGAAGAGCAAATGCTGCCTGTTGCTCATCCAGGATGTGACTGTGTGCACTGTCACAGCTCTAAAGCCTGTGCACCCCGAGTCCGTGAGCACGCGGGGAAAGTTTCAGTTTGGGAACCCTGAGGTAGAAGCGCATCCTCCATCTGCCATGTGATGCCCCTGATGACCCAAGCATTGAGGGAAATTTGGAGTTGTGAATGCAGTGAGGTGTTCTACTTAGACTCGGGCTGCTGGCTCTGGGGGTGCTACGGTGGCTAAAGTAGGAAACTGATGAGTATATTAATGTCCTTAATGCCCAAAGTTCAGCACTCAGATTTCTGGTTTCTCTCACTCAGCAACTTATTTTCTGCTTCATCAACTATTTTCTGTTTGTTTTTTTTCTACTCAAGACATGCCTAGACGCACATCACGTATTTAGGTATTGCAGTTGTGTGTGGTGTCAAAAGCTAAAGACCACGTGTGCCATGGAGGAAACACACTATTCCAGGAGAACACAGGTACAGATAAAAAGGCAGTCGCAGACTGACAGATGCTCTCTGCAAAACAGTGGACGCGAATAAAGAAAAAAAAAAGTCACCGGGAAAATTAAACCCAATAGAAAAATAGGAAGAGGATGTCAAGGGGAAGCTTAATGTTCAGCAGATTGATGGGGGAAAAAAGACAGCTTTAAAAAGCAGTGAGATAATAAAATCTTCTGTTCACAAACTGGTGAAAATGCAAAGTCTGCCAGAACCAAATGTCGCCAGGCTTGTGGCACAAGGGCACGTACTTGCTGAGTGGGCACCTGAGCAGGCCTAAGCTGCTTAGAGAGCAGTTTCGCTGCATGCGCTTCAGGGGAAGATGCTTTCCCGTGAGTCTGAATCACAAGTCACACAGCGGAAAACCGCGCAACAAGTATTGCAGTGCATAAGGTGCAGGGTGTGTACCGCCCAGACGGACACCAGGAACGAAAGGTTGAGAGTCGCTGCAGGGGCTCCGTCTGTTTAGAAAGTTGGACATTCAAAGCAATATAAGATAGAAAAATGCATAAAACGTGTGACCATACACAGGGGAGTGCTACAGCCGTCTCTAGACTGGTGAGGAATGCAGGGGACAGGGTTGGGAAGGAGTATTGTGCATATCCTGGGGCATTTCAAGTCTTTCTCCATGACCTCGTCCAGCTAATGTCTTGATGTCTAGTTTTTCTAGGCTGGAGCATATGGAAACAGAATAGCTTATGGTTGGTAGCATGGGCTCTGGTGCTCACCTGGTGATGGTTGAGCTACCTACCGTTAGCGAAGTATGGCTGATAGGCACAGACTCTCTGCTGACAGCAGTAATGTCTAGCATCAAGTACACAGCAGGCATGTAACGAGTAGAGATACGCATTTAGTGAATGCATGTGCACAGACCAGCTGACTTTCTACATTGTAACTTGTGCTTTTCATTAAGAACATTTAATAATATCTAATTTGTGATTTATTTTCATGGCTTGTGTGCTAGGTTCTTCTTTCAAATGACTCCCCCCCACTATCTTTTTTTTAAATATTTATTTATTTATTATGTATACAATATTCTGTCTGTGTGTGCATCCAGGCCAGAAGAGGGCACCAGATCCCATTACAGATGGCTGTGAGCCACCATGTGGTTGCTGGGAATTGAACTCAGGACCTTTGGTAGAGCAGGCAATGCTCTTAACCTCTGAGCCATCTCTCCAGCCCCTCCCCCCACTATCTTTTTTCCCCCCACTATCTTTTAAGAGTTCTTTGTATTTATATTTTAATTCTTTTTTGAGACAGTTTCACTATGAAGCCCAGTCTGCCCCGACCTTGAGATCCTCCTCCAGTCTCTCTGTCCAAGTGGTCGGCAGGAGTATATTTTAATATTCTTTTTTCTGCATTGTCAATCACAGTGTTGGAAGTTTTGTTCCATCGAAGCTTCAAGTATTTATGTAGGAAATCTGTTTTATCCATAAGTTGGCATTGTTAAATTATTATTTGGATTAGATACGCACTATTCTCTTACATTATCTAGGATGTCTATGGTGTTAACTTTCACATCTAGTCAGGATAAGCTAAGGTTTGCTGCAGTAATAAGCCATTCCTAAGATGTCTAGTCTTTATCGCCCCCATGTCTGATCATGGGCTGGCATTGAAGCCTTTGTACCTCATCATTTCTGGGACATTGCAGACAAAAAGGCAGATCTGAACATGACTGTTCTGCCCCTGAAGTACCTGCCTGCTTCAGGTACCAGTCAGTCTCTCTCCATTAAGAGTTGGAACACAGTGCCTCACTAATGGGTTAGCTTGTGCCCCTTAGAATTAAGACTATTTCAGAGTTCTATTGGATATGACTTCTATAAATTGTCTATGCCATCCAATTTTCTTGTAGAGGTCATAATTTTCCCAAGAAGGGACTTTGCTTTCCTTTCCTTGGTTTTGCAGTATTTTCCTCCCTTTTCATTTTTCATTTTTTCACTTTTCATTTTTTGCCCTCCCCCCATATATAGTCTTAAAATCTTTAAGTACTTAAAACCAAGCAACAAACAAAGACTATCAGTCTGTAGTTTCTCTTCAGGAACATTCGTGGTTTCTTCTGGAAAACAACTTCTAAAATTCCTAGTTGCCTTTACAAATTTATTCTGGGGCATTACTACTGTCTTTGAATGTCCTTTAGTCAGTGTTGTTGCCGTCACTTAAAGGGGCACAAGGTACGTAGGGTTGAGTGCCATGTCCCTTGCTGATGAGGAGAACAAACCCCTGACAGGGCAAGTCCTTTGGTGTATCTTCAGCTGGGGCTTCTTTATCAGAGTCTCTGCAGCTGCTGTAAAGGCTGCTTCTGTGTGAAATGAGGAGTGTAGTGAGTCAGGCTCAAAGTAGCCGGGGTTTTCATTTTCCTTTCTCTCCTTTGTCCTGTCTGCCTTCCATTCTCCACTTCCAGATTACTTAAAGCAGTTTTCTCAAAGGCATATCATTTCAATATCAGGTCACTGGAACAGGATGCAGCGATTCCTCTGTGTTGCGAGAGATGGGTTCTAGAACCTTGCCAGATACAGTGGATGTTCACAGCCCCTCTGTAAAATGTACTGTATTTGCCATAGCCAGTGCACATTCTTCCGTTCATTTAAATTGTGATAAGTGACCTGGAATACCTAGTGTGATGTAAATGCCGTGTAAACAGCTGCTTTGCTGGACTGGTGGGGAATAACAAGGGAGGCCGACGTGTTCGATATATATATATGGTATGTTCAACCCATGGCTGGTTAAAACTGGTAGAGAGCTGACCGCATTGTTAAAAGGATAGTTTTACATTGGTATATGTGCATACAAGCATGTACACACATGGTCTTTTACACACATGCACAGACTCAGAGAAGAGTTTGCAGGCATTAGCGTTTTCCTCCAGTGTGGGTTCCAGGTTTTAAACCCCAGTGTCCAGGTGTGGTGGTACAATCCTTTAACTTTGGAGTCATCTCCCTTATCCTCGTCCCTCTCCCTAAAAGGACATGGGTCATGTTGGATGAAGGAGGAAGAAGGGGACCAGAGAGAGAGGCAGAGAAGGCAAAAGAACAGATATTAGATACTTAAAAAAACAAAATAGCACATAGAACAAGATAGGTAATTCTGTTTGGAAGAGAAGGATAGATGGTGTTAACTTTAGGTTTTAATAGTTTTAAGATACATTTAAGAATCATCAAGAAATATTCCCCATACCTTGTCCTCTGACCTTCCAATGCATGTTACGGCAAATGTGCACACACACACACACACACACACACACACACACACACACAGAGAGAGAGAGAGAGAGAGAGAGAGAGAGAGAGAATAAATATTTAAAAAGTAAAAGAAAAACGAAGTCCTTTTATTCCAAATTCTTCCCATTTAGAAGAAAGCATCTTCCCTGTAGGCTACATCCCAGGCATAGCTATCTGACAAGTAGTGGGAAGTGAAGGGTTTTACTCCCCGGCTTTAGTGACTTCACCTAAATACTGAGACCATTTCCTGATCTATAAAATGTGCCCCTGGGAATTTTTCAGCTACTCTTGCCAAGGTCACTGGTAAAGCTGTATTTACTTAACTAGAAAGCCAGTTTGAACTTGGTGCTAGGGAAGAGGGTGAGTGATTGGGAGAAAGATACTTTCCAGAGAGCAGTGGAGATCTGCTAGGGTTGGCAGCTACTGCCCCAGCCTTGCCCTTATGGTGACAGTGCCTACAGCCTCTTGGCATCTGTTCCCTGGGTCTTCTTTTACAGTTCCCAAGACTGCTTGCTTTTCTGCTGCTGGGATCCTTTAGCTTTAGGGCTCAGGCAAGGTCCTGGCCAACTTCATCTTGTCTCTCTGTAGCTCCTTTCCAAGGTGTCCACAGCTCTCAGACTCAACATTTGTCTCAAGGCTCTAGACCAGTGGTTCTTAACCTGCGTTTGTGTTGTGATCCCTTTCACGGGTCTTGGAACCTGTTATTAGATGCACACATCCAGAGTGCCCTTGCTGAGCTCGCTCCCTCATCTCCCCACACACCCATTGCCCCTTAAATTGCTTGTTCCTCAGGATGACCTTTCCCCTATTGTCCAGCGTGGGGCTCTCATTCCTTGGGTTATTGGAATCTGTATTGGACATTTTTTTTTAAAGTAGAGTTTGTGTGCCAGAAATTGTGGTTGTGTAGAGTGAGGCCTGGTCTCAATGTCCTTGATGTGAAAGAGTAGATGATTATTAAGTCTGTAAAGTTTTATAGACTACTTGTATTGCGGTCATAACTTCATGTTATATAAAAATGTGTGACAGAGGGTGAGCACTGGGAGAAAGCAAGCTCCTCGGGGTGGTGGCACTCTGCTGGCACCGGGAACTGCTGTCCCTGCCTGCCAGTCCCCTTGTCACCTCGTTTTGACATTTTCATTGAAGCTTGTTCTCAAAACAGCTTCTACAAGGCTCTCTAACGTCTGCCAGTGTTCCTGTGTGTGCATGCTTTTCCTGTCAGAGTCTAGTTACCCTGGGAGAGGGTCAAGATTTCCTTTCCAGCTCACTTGTGTTTTTTTCTCTATTGCAAATGCTCTATATTTTTTGTTTGTTTAATTAAGATACATTTGAGAGAAAGGATGGAAGGACTTGAAGGTTTTTAAAAGTCTGAGAATCACGTAGATAGATGTTAGTAATTAGTGTCAAGAGTAGTCATTTTCCAATTGTCTTTACTTTTGGCTAATTCTCAAAAACACAGTTAAAACTGTAGGAGGAGAAAGTGCTAGAACCCGCCAGAGAGACATTGGTTTGGCACTGAATGTGCTCCAGAGAGCAGCGGTCTCAGCACACCAGCACCGCTGGCATCCGTCACGACACAAGGCAAGAGCCTGCTTGTCTATCATGCAGGAAAGGGGTGCTTTAGATACAGGCCTTTAGAAGTATCACCCTGCACACTTCAGGGGAAGAGTCTCCCAAGGGAAACAGCAACTTCTTTCCTTAAGCCTTCACATTCCACAAGACATCCTTTCCTCAGGCCTGTGGGTGGGGAGCAAGCGCCTCGAGCTTGCCTCTGCCTGTCAGGAAGGTGGCTCTGAGCATGGTGGGGAGTTCAAGGGTAGCCCTGCTAGACTTGGGAAAGGTGTGTGCTCCCCGCCCAACACACATCAAGGGTTCTGTGTCTTACCTGCTATCTTTTACCTTTACCATCTAGCTAAGCCACAGCAGTGATGTTCACACCACAGCAGCGCCATTCTGTTCCACTCCAGGGATAGTCCTGTGTCCCCACGCCACTGAATCTGTAGCCCTAAGCCTTCTTGCCACTGAGGACTCAGGGGAGATTGACCCTGCCCTGAGCATTCTGGGAAGCTTGGAGCTTTACTTTCCCACCATTTGTTAAGGCCTGAATTGTCTAAATGGGTTGCTCTGTCCCTAAACCCACAGAGTGCCCTGTGCTTTCCATCCCCGTGCCTCCACTGTTGTCTCTTTCCTTCCAGGTGTCCTGCACACACCTGTCTCCTGTCAGGGCCGATGCAGGGAATGGATATTGACCCATCGCTTAAACTTGAAGCTCCTCCCTGGGAAATGCCCCATTTGTTGGTTTTTGGTTTTTATAAATGGAAAGAACTTAGTTTTTATATTGACTGTGGTGTTCTGTTAAGTGTAACATTGAAGGATTCCAGTCTGTTGCTAACACAGATTTTAATTTTTCTTTACAGGTCAACTTTGTAGTGTGCCAACTCTTTGCCTTGTTAGCAGCCGTTTGGTTTCGAACTTATCTCCATTCAAGCAAAACTAGCTCTTTTATCAGACACGTAGTTGCAACCCTTTTGGGCCTTTATCTTGCATTTTTTTGCTTTGGATGGTAAGTATTTTGATCATGTGTAAGTGAACGCTGTAGGTCTGTTTGAGAATTGAGTGTGTAGAGAAATACATGGCTTTTGTTCTGAAATTGGCTTACAAAGTTTTCTTTCAAGGCTAACTTTCAAAATCTTTAGAAACAGTGGGTTGGGAATGGGAATCTCTCACTTTGTCTTAGGGAAGATTTATTGTTTATGATTTATGAACAGGGACCAAGGGGGACTTAGAAAGACAGTCTGTTAAGTAGTTCTGTTCGCCCATCTTGAAAATATTTTATGCTGAAACAAGCAGGAAATTGTTGTGTTGTTTGTTCCTTTGGGTTTTCTCTGTGTTGTTGACTCTGACGAGCCTGGGAAAGCCCACTTGATTGACTCTCCTACTGGTAGCAACAAAGAGGCTTTTGTTTGTTCTCAGTGGAGGAAAAATTAAGAGAGAAGTTTTTCCTCTGGATTCTTCAAATGTGTGTGGTGTGGGGGTTGTGTGGTGTATGTGTGTGCATGGTGTGTGTGTGGTATGTGTTCGTGTGCATGGTGTCTGTGTGTGCGTAGTGTGTGTTTGTGTGCATGTGCGTGTTTGCGTGTGGTGCATGTGTGTGTGGTGTGTGCGTGCATGGTGTGTGTGCATGTGTGGTGTACATTATTAGTGTGCATGTGTGTGGTGTGTGTGTGCATGTGTGTGCGTGCGTGCATGTGCACGCGCGCATGTTTGTGTTAGCTAGTCCCAGTCTTCCTCATTTGGCTAGCCTGAGAGCTACAATCTGAGCACGGCCTGTGCTGCTTCTTGGCACCTGCGTGCATGTCTGAACGAGGAAGGCATGGCTGGAAGGTGCTCAGTCACTCTTGGCAAGGCTGCAGAGACTCTGGGTAGAAGGGCTTCTGATGACTCACAGGTTTCCCTCCTGGGCGAGCACTCGGAAGTGCTCGCCATTCACAGACAAGGAGTCTGGCTTGCTCTTCTGCAGGCACCTGTCTGAGCTGAGGAGGCTGTGAGAGAGCTGGATGTGTACCGACTTGACCCGCACATGTGAGCCTTCCACGGCGGGCTGGAGAGCCGGTGCACTCTTAGGCTAACAGTGCGCTTTTCTCCAGGTGTTCAGGCTTTGTCCTTACCAGGGCTGCACTGCCTGGTGTTTCTCCATCTGCCCTTTGCCTCCAACAGTTGCAAGTGTTTCCTAGGACCTCATGAAAAGCCAGCTAAGTATAATTTACCCATGCTTACTTACCACAGATCAATCAAGTGAGCATCATTTGTTTCATCTCTACCATACTGCCTTTGGCTCTCTGATAGCCCTCGGTACTGTACGTGGTGTTGGGATTTTTGCCTCGATATCTTAAGATCCAAGTATATATGGAGCTTTTCACTGTTTGGATGGCATTAAGTATGTATATCATTGAAGTTTCCTGAGGTTTCTATTTTGACTTGTAGGAGCAGTGTATGTTTTTAAACATCATAGAGCTTTCACAACATGGACTACATGGATGGACTGTAGTTCCCTGATTCCCCAGCTTCAACAGTTACTAACACTCCACGCTCCTTATTTTATCTGCCCCCATTCCTGGAGCACACTGAATGTGTCTCTCAGTGTGTGCATTCTCTCATCAGCAGCTAAGTATCCCATATGTGTGTGCAGCCTGTTTTCATGAGGGCTCACTTCACTTTGTGCTCTGTGGAAAGGCAGGGGAGTGCAGCGGGCAGGGGAGGGTGGGTGTGGGGGCAGAGTGCATGAGTCTCTTCACTGCGGTGTTTCACCATGTTAAATCGTCATGGATACCTTCTAACACAGCGTCCTAGTTACCAAACCTGAGCTCAAGGTTACGTTGTCCTGAATTTCAAGTTACATATGGTAGCAAGAGATTTATTTGCTTCACTGGGTTCTTCCTCCCTCTCCTCTTCTTTTGGTAAGAGGGAGAGAGTAAGTTAACTTTTTATTAGTTAGAATTAGTTAATGGTAAGTATTCTGGTTTATTCTTTAACTTTGCTTTGTTAGTGTTTTTTTCTTTTTCTTTTGCTCAGAGGCAACCCTCTCACTGATTTTTACAACTTCCCTTTTGGAGGACATATTGGCTCTGTAAATATAATTAACATAATTGTTCACTTCACCTACTTCTGCTTAGTCTCCCCTCCATTTTTCTTAGTGCCTACAAGCCTCTTATATTCATTGTAATAGCTTTGCTAAGACTATATAGTATTGATTGGCCAGTGAGCTGGCTTAGTGGGCAAAGGTGCTTGCTGCCAAGCCAGGTGACCTGAGTTTGATCCCTAGAACCCACGTGACAAAGGGACTGAACTGAGTCCTGGCTATTGTCCTCTGACTTCCAAAGGAACACGGGCATACACAGCACACACACAACAAACAAATGGAACACAAATTGTCCAGCAGAGTGTAGGGTGATGAACGCTTAGATGTTTGAAGCTGGACAGACCCAGACTGAGTCTCAGTGCTCTGTGACTCGCAGCTGCTGACTTTGGCCATCTTAATGCAATCTTAGCTTTACCCGTCTGTAAAATGGAACCAGAGAGTGCTTACTGCGGCCTGGAGCACCACAGAGGAGCATGAGCTGGTCTTAGACTCAGTCTGTTCCAGGGTGGGTGCCCCTCGTCTGAAATTCCTGGGATTACAAGTGTCTGATTTTGGAATATTTACGTAGACTTTACTGTCTGAAGACCTCGATGAATAAGCTTGCATTCTGGGGTGCTCCAGAGTAGGAAGTTTTTGAGTGGATCTGTGGGTGAGGGATGCCCAGACTGTACTCCCATTATCTGGTTGCTCAGGAGCGGCATTTCTCTGTTCATCCGATCTCTGTTATCCCTTTTCATGTGGTATTGAATTAGCTTTTTACTTCTGCATAGTTGTTTTTTTTTTCCTCTTTGCTCTTTTGGGAGGCTTTTTATTAGACCAATCAGTTGTTTTAGGCAGGCAAAGTCACACGGCTCCACAGAGTTAAGCAAATGCAACATAAAAGAATGCTGCACATCTTTGCGTCATTAAACAAACATTCCACAGCATACACAAATATAACACATCTTCAAAATACTATTCTACAACACTCATGGACTTTCTATGTGTTAGTTCATAATCCTGAAGACCTGAAGTGGCCAGAGTGTTCTTCCCGTGAGCATGGCACTAATCCTATGTGCGTGTACTAATGATGTTGCGTGAGACAGTGAGGGACAGAATAAGGATTGTCACTGGAGTGCTAGAGTAGGGAGCTGCTTCCAGTTGTGGAATTCACAAAAGAGATGTATCCAGAGCTGGTCAGTGCTCTACCTCCATTTACCACAGCAGCAGAGACGAGCATGGCAAGTACCTGCCTAAGTGTCACCTGCAGCCAAATGGTAGCTAAGCATGCTGCCGGGAGTGGGAGCCTGAAGTCTGCCAAGCCACTAGCGTGATGTTTGCGGAGTTCTTTGCTATAGGCTTCCAAGTCTTGATGCCCCAAGGAGATTCCCTAGAAAAGGAAACACTCTCCTCAGTAACCCTCAATCAGACATGCTCTTCCATCCTGTTGAAGATACTTTTGAGTATTAACAGTTCTTAAAAGTACCTAGCAGTCCCCAACAACGTACCTAAAGGTCTGTTAGTGAACTGTTGACAATAAATAGGTAGATGAGATTTCAATTAATTACTTTAAAGCTTCGTTCTATTTTCATTTATATTTGTGTATGTTTTCCTGTCTCCTCAAAGCCCTCTGATTATAGCCAACATTCCAGATCATTGCTTTCTGGATGTGTGTATGTGGTGTGTGTATACGTGTGTGTGTGTGTGTGTGTGTGTGTGTGTGTGTGTGTTTAGAGACGTAATCTAGCCTAGTCTGTATAGCGGGTAAAGTGCCTGTCTTAGGACCTGTCTTGGGGCTGGCTTCTTATTAGTAATATGTCTGTAGAAAAATGTGTAAGCAGTTTTCCCGCATTCATATTATCTGACAGTCTGTTGTGAAGATAAAAAGGAATTTTAATTGTATGTTAATATCTTAATAATTTGTACATGAGAACTGCAGAAGTTTTCTATACATCATGCCATCCAAAAGAGAAGTTGAAAGACTGCAAGAGTGTGTCTGTGCACATGTGCATGTGTGATGTCTGATCTCGGATGGTTTGGGCTGAGTTTAGTCCCAGAGGTCCAAATCATATTTTGCCTGAAATTTGTGACCCGAATAGATGAATTACTTTTGTCATTAAATGGTGATTTATATATTGGAATTTTAGAAAGGACTGCCATGCCAACCGCAAACACATCATAGCAAATTACTGGATTTTTAGAAGAAAGTTCATTTGACTGACCCCTGTGCTTTGAAAATAGATTTGGGGGTTTTGTGAATTACCCTGTTACAAAGGTAAACAGAAGTAGAAAGCTGGTGTTGGAGAAGTTAGGGGAGAAAGCAGGCTTTCTGCCAGGACTTTTCTGTAATCCATGTTTATTACTCCTTTTAAAATTATTGTTCCTTGTCTTATGAGGGCGGCGGCCATCCTCAGTCTACATGGCCCCACGCTGCTTTCCTGTTGCTAGGATATGTGGAGTGCAGGGGCCTTGAGCTGGGCTTGTAAAGGTTGGTTTTATTTATCCAGCTCCTTTGGCCTGAGGCTTGGGGCTCCCAATCCTGGGTGTTTGCAGAATGTCATTTGGACTTGGGAAGATTTAGTTATTTGTGTGTGAGAGAGAGACAGAGACAGACAACCTTCTAGGTTACATTAAGTACTTTCCCACCTGTAGTCTTTGCATTGGATGGTTGTGGCTGCTTCTAACACATTCTCCTATTTTCTAGGTATGCCTTACACTTTCTAGTCCAGAGTGGGATTTCCTACTGCATCATGATCATAGCAGGAGTGGAGAGCATGCATCAGTGAGTATTGACTGCGTTCACACAGAAAAACACCTTTCTCTAGAGTAGAGTCTGATCAAAGATAGTGGTCATATTTATTACACCACAGTGCTCCTGAAGTGGGGATGCGCATCCCTCTCTGGTATGTGCAAATCAGCTCCAGAGTTCTCTGGGGACATGTAACACTGTGGGGTGTTCAGCAGCACCCCTAGCTCCTACCCATTAGACACCAGGAGAACCCTGATTTGTGACAAAAATCAGTGTTTCCAAGATAAACACTTAAGGGCAGGAATTGTCCCTGTTTATCAGCTACTAGTGTAGTCTCTAGGCACTAATTAGCAGTAGAGAATAGAACTAGAGAGGACCAAGTGGTTCATGGGAATTCTGGGAAGAGACAAGGAAACAACGTCCCTGTTCCTGGCTCGCACACAGAAGTGGAAACAGTTTCTCAAAGGTAGGGACCCTGAAATAGGGAGTATTCCGAGAGGTAACCAGCCCCCTGAAACAGGGTTCCGTGTGCAGTAAATGTTAGTGAGTATTTCCCGAATCAGTGGATGTGACTTAAGCAACTGTGAGATGCACAGCAGGAGTTGAGGGTAGGCAGGGGTAAGGTACATTTGGGAGCAGCATTACCAAAGTGACCAGTGATGTGGCTCCAGCCTGAGGCTAAAGACCCAGTGGCTTCCTGGTATACATCCACAGTGACATGCTGGAGTGTGATGCCTGCAGGTCACAGCAGGAGCGACAGACCCCTCACTCAGGAAGACTTAGCTCATGTCTGCGCAGCTGGCTTCCTCCACAGTTTTCTGTTGACAAGCTGGCAGGCCTGTTGTATGGTGCTGCCCTCATTTAGGGCAGGTCCCTCTGGTTTGCTGTCCCGCATGCCAGTTTTTGGAAGTGCCCAGACAGGCATACCTAGAAGCCTGCTCTGTGAGTCTCCTAAGTGTCCCTCAGTTCAATCAAATTGACAAGACTGACCTTCACAGATGTGGTTTTCATTCCCTTACACACAGCCCGTGCTGGCTTTTCTTTTCCTTCTGTGAACTAACAGTTAAAAATAGATGTTTTGTTTTAATTTCTCTAAGAGTAAAAAGAATATTTTAAGAGTGTTTTGGGTGAAGCAACCTTTGAATCATTACGACCCTATTTTATTTATTTATTTATTTATTTATTTATTTTTATTTATTTTTTTTTTCGAGACAGGGTTTCTCTGTGGTTTTGGAGCCTGTCCTGGAACTAGCTCTTGTAGACCAGGCTGGTCTCGAACTCACAGAGATCCGCCTGCCTCTGCCTCCCGAGTGCTGGGATTAAAGGCGTGAGCCACCACCGCCCAGCACGATCTTATTTTAAAAATTTAAAGATTAAATTTTATGTGTATGTCCAAGTGCCTACTTGTCTGAGTGTGTACCACATGCGTGCAGTGCCTGCAGGGTCCAGAAGAAGGCGTTGGATCATGTAGAACTCAAGTTCTAGCCATGTGGATGCTGGGAACACAAGAGCCACCTCTCCAGCCCTTCTAGCCCCATTTCCATAGCCTTGCACAGATAACAGGTCCAGGGTGGTATTTCATAGCTGATGAAACACAGTGCGTTTCTGACCCGGATAGAAGGAGAAGCAGATGAAATTGGTGTGCACAGCGGACTTGGCTGCTGCCATAACCGAAAGCAAGAGTGACAGGCTCTTGTGTTGGAGTGATAGTCAGGTCATAGCTTTGCAAATAAAATCCGGTCTTTCCTGAAAGGCAGAAGTCTGTGAAGTCAGTCTCTGAACGCTGTAGACCTGCCCTGTACAGGACGGCAGCTGCTGGATGAGTGCGGCTCTGCAAACTTCTTTTTTGTTTATTGCTTATTTAATTCATTGGTTTCTTCCAGACGGCTTCTCTATGTAGCCCTGGCTGTCCTAGAACTTGCTTTGTAGACCAGGCTGGCCTCAAACTTGGAGACCACCTGCCTCTGCCTCCTGAGTGCTGGGGTTAAAGGGATGTACCACCACACCTGGCTCTAGCTCTGTTATTTTTAATTCATTAGTATTTAAAATGTGGGTTTTTTTTTTTAATGTGGGTTTTTTTTGTTTTTGTTTTTTTTTTTTTTCGAGACAGGGTTTCTCTGTGGTTTTGGAGCCTGTCCTGGAACTAGCTCTTGTAGACCAGGCTGGTCTCGAACTTAATGTGTGTTTTTTAAAAACCCATTGTGGCATACATCTTTAATCCAAGCACTTAGGCTGAGGCAGGGTGTTTTTAAATTTGAGGTCATCTTGGACTACATAAGGCTGTCATAAAAAAATAAAAGTAATAAACCAGAAACAACAAAACACCCAAATACTAATGACAAAGTAATAAGCCTGAATCCACTCTCAAGAGGTCACCCCTAAGCACATGTACATGTGAGCAGCACTCAGTGGACTTAGTCGGGTGTGTGTGTGCCTGTGTATGCATGTGTGTACAATGGTGGTCATGGAGAAGAGGTCCTAAGTTTGAGAGGGAGGGGCCGAAGTTGGAGAGCGAGAGCAGGGAGTGGAAGTGATGCAGACTCAGCTCTCATACATGGAATTCTCAAAAAGCAATCGTAGTAATAAAATGCTGTGCTTCAGCCGTAGAAGCTGTGTTTCAGGTGCTCGGGAGTCTGTGTGTCTGGCGCGTACGGTGGTGATTTTGGCCGTTGCAGGGAGAGAGCATTTCGACCCTCACATACAGTTCTGGGTAGCACTGCTGTGGTGATGATGCAGAGGTACAGGGCAGGTAGTGCCGCCCTCTCCAGCACTCTCAGGGAGGAAGTGAGCTTTCCACGTGCTCACATGGGCACTAGAACTCAGTGCTAGGTTCTGACACTGCTGATGGAGTCAGGAGGAGGCTGGGCCTTCTGAACCACTGGGGTTAGAAACAAATAGCAGGTGATAGCAACTAGGGAAAATTGTGTGCTTTAATCTTCTTTTTAGTTTGCATCTATTTCAGTTTACACACACACACACACACACACCATACACGGCCTTACTTTTCTTGCTTTCTTGTTAACATACATTCCTTCTTTTCAGTGTAGTTTTACATGATGTGTGTATTCATTTGAAGAGCTAGACTTCAAATCTTTAATGATGGAAGAGTCATTCTTCTCTGGGTGCTTAACCGTCTTCGTTATATGATCCACTTTATGCAGCATTACTGTGTGTTAGTTAAAGGGTTTCAGTGTGCTAGAAACTTGATTCCTGTAGCTCCTTCTTTGAAAGTACTCATATGTGCTGTGTCACTCAGATCTTGATCTAGATGATTTATCATTAGCCCTCAATCTAGGGCCTGGAGAGATAGGCCAGAAACCATCAGTACTTGTTCTAGCTAGGCGTGCCAGCGCTCAGGAGGCAGAGGCAGGCAGATCTCTGTAAATTAGAGCCTTATCTGATCTATGTTGTGAGTTTCAGGACAGCCAAGGCTACATGGAGAGGCTCTGTCTCAAAAACAAAGCAGACGAACAAACAAACAATTGCTTTGGCAAAGGACCCGAGTTTTTTCTAGTTGATATTTTCATGTAGGCTTTGAAATTGTGGGGGAAGGGGTAGGTGACGGCACTAAGATGAGTTTAGAGATGGAAGAGGGATTAGGTGACAGGCACCAAGGAGAAGAGTATTTAGAAACAGTTGGTCTGGGCTGCCATAATAAAATGCCATAAACTGGCAATTGATAAGATAGCAGAAACATACTTCTTGAAACTCTGGAGGTTGGACAGTCCAAGTTTGGGTGCCAGTAGACTTGGTGTGTCTGGCGAGAACTCCTTCCTGGTTCATACTCAGCCCTCTTCCTTCTGTGACCTTGAGGCCAAAGATGCATTGGTGTGGGCTCTTGGTCTCTGTGAGGTCTCCTCTAAGCTAACATTTTAGAGCACTATGTATTAGGCTTTTAATTCTCCTAATTAATATGGAGAGAACTATGCTGGACTCATCTAGCATTTTCCAAGGCAGGGCTTGGCGAACTGTCTTTATAGTGGACCAGATAGTGAACGTTAGGGTTTGCAGGTCACGTAGCTTTTGTCACAACTGACATACACTCTGTTCTTATGCTGCAGAAGCAATGGGAGTGTGGCGGAATGCCAGTAAAACTCCTTAGAAACGCAGGAAGGTGCTAGATTAAGCCAAATCATCTAATAAGGAAAATCTTGCCACAGGTTGTGGTATAGCACCTGGGATGGTGTGTTCTCAGTTAAGTGTCCACTGGATGAATAAATGCATGAATGAATGAATGAGTACATGGTGGACCTCTGTTGATAGCAAATCCTGTCCGTGCAGCCTCCTAGACTTGAGTCCAGCCGTAGCCTTTGCCTCCAACAGAATCATCAGGCTACAGGTCAGCCCTGCCCTGTAGGACACTTGCCAATAGCTTCTGCCTGTCCTCTGCTGCCCTCCCTCCCAAGAGCAGAACTGCCTCCTTGATTGCTTGCCTGGAGCAACTGTTGCTGAGCTGCCCTTTTCTTTCTCTTTCCTGGAAGAGAAGGGATTGGGGGCAAGGAGAGGGGTGTCGGGGACTCTTCATCTGGGTCGTGGAAGTGGGAAGGAAGAGATCAGGACTGCCCACGCCCCTGTGGGTTCAGAAGGTTTTTTTCCTTACAGAAGTAGGCACAGCGTGGGTAGGTCCCATGTATCCTCATGTGCTTTTCTGATGTGCTGAATAAGCTTTTGTGGATGGTGTGGGAACCAGAGTGTCCTTGTATTACTTTTAAAAAAATATTCTGTGGGGGAATTTTGAGTTCCAGAAAGACAGTCTTAAAATTTTGCAACACAATAGAAGAGAGTGGCCGTTATTTTTAATATAAACTGCAGAAATTTAGAACAAAGTGGGAATGTGGAAGGGGTGTTAGGGAAGCACGATTAATAAAAACTCAGAGAGAGAGAGAGATTGGGGTTCAACCTGAAGGTCAGAAAAGTAAAACAGCCAGCCACTGGTCCTTACCTCTACCTCAGTCCGAACTGGCGATCCTGCCTCCTGGAATATCAGAATGTGACTGAGTCTGAGAGCTGTTTCCTTCCGTTTTACAATCCTCTCTTGGGCTGAGATTAAAGGCATGCACCACTACACCCGGTTTCTATGGCAACTAGTGTGGCTACTGGGATTAAAGGTGTGCGTCACCATTGCCTGGTCTGTAAGGCTGATCAGTGCAGCTGTTTTACTTTCTGATCTTCAGGCAAGCTTTATTTATTAAAATACAAATGAAATATCACTACATGTTGGTCTTGAGGAATTAAGCTAAAATATTTTCCTTGTAAATTGGCAAGTTATTGTCAACAAAATCAGTAGCCTGGAGATTAAAATGTGAAAAATATGAGCATTTACAGTGAAATCACAAATACCTAATGTCTCTGCACTGTGCGGGATACCTTCAGTAGTTATAAGACGTTTGTGGTCTCTACGGTTGTTTTACTCTGACCCCAATATCTTCCAGAAGCAGCTTAAGGGAGGATTGAATCTTGGCTCACAGATTCGGAGGGTTTCAGATCACCATGATGAGGAATGTCATAGAAGTGGGAGCATATGGCAGAGAGGATTCACATCCAAGCTGGCAGGATGCTGGGGGACTGAGTCCAAAAGCAGGGCTGTGACCTCAGAGACCTGCCCCTTGTGACCTCCTTCCAGTAGGCAGGCTCTACCCCCTAAAGATTCCATTGCCTCCCAAACAATGCCAGCACCTAGGGAATGAATAAGTGTTAAAAATGTGGACCCATGGGGGACATTTTGGATTCAAACCTTAACAGAATTTAAATGTCCTATCATGAGACTGAGATGCCCATCAGTGTGGACCATCTGTCTCCGTTTGGGTTGCCATGACCACAGCAACTCATAAGGAAAACATTTAATTGAGGGGGTTCACTTACAGTTTCAGAGGTTCAGTCCATTATCATCATGG
Organism: Microtus pennsylvanicus; assembly: GCF_037038515.1. NCBI lineage: Eukaryota > Metazoa > Chordata > Mammalia > Rodentia > Cricetidae > Microtus > Microtus pennsylvanicus. The sequence goes on from NC_134586.1 coordinate 97,841,062, forward strand.
CGGGGAGAGTGGCAGCAGGCAAAGAGACGTGGTACTGGAGAATAGCTGAGAGTCCTACATTTTGCAGGCAACAGGAAGTCAACTGACACACTTCCTCTAAAAGGCCTTACCCACTCCAACAAAGCCACACCTCCTAATCGTGCCACCCCTAGGAGCTGATGGGGGCACAGTTACATTCAAAGTACCACATCAGCCTTCATTGTATGCCTTAGAGTTTCCAGAAGCCAAGAGAGCACGGCAGTTGGAATAAAGGATGCGAGCACCCAGAGGAAGCATTTAAACTATAGATGGCAAGCTTTCCCAGGCCACCCACCATGACAGAGTCTCGCTGTGTCTTCCTTTATCCGCTGGGGTCACAGCAGAGCCTCCCCTGGGTATTCAGCTGTCATTTTCACCACCGCGAGCGAGCTGCTGTTCGCTTCAGTTTTCCCCAGGGTACGAACTCTTTCGTGGGATAGTTTGCAGTTTTCTCATGCCGAAGCATTTAGATGAGAAAGCTCATTAAAGGGAAATGATCTGTTCCATTCTGTTCTCCGGAGTGGACTTGTGTAGCTCTTGGTTTTGGATGTGCATTTGTCTGGGTTGGGTTGAGTACTGGTCCCCAGGTTGTGCCTGTGAGGCATCTAGGAGATCATGGTCCCTCTTGCTAGTGGCTGCAGGTGCCTTTCTGGTGGGGTCAGGAGCTTGCCATGAGGTGAAGTGTTCTCCGCCCAGCTGCTTGCTTAACCTCTCTCTCTTGGCTTTCCCGTAGAACAGTGTATTCCAGGTGATGGCAAGGAGGGGCGGCACTGGGGGAGAGAGGCAGTTTTAGCTGATAGGGCCTGTATCACAAGGGCGGGCAGTCCTAGGGTGCTCTCTGACGTGCCATCTGCCATTGCCATCGAGACTCACGAGCGTGGGTTCCTAGATAAAGAGTGCTATCTGAATTCCAGTAGCTGTGCTCTCCGTGAGTGGTGATCTTGGAGCTGCCATCTGGTAGGCAGAAGCCTCAAGCCATTTGAAAATGTGTCCTCATGAAGCTAATTAGCAGTGGTTAGTGGCTCAGCAGTAACTCTGTGGGGAAAACATTAACTTCTCTGAGGGTAATCCTGGGCTCCTGTGAGAGACAATAACATGTGGTGGGAAGGGAAGTGGACCTCGCTTCTGTTTTCCTCCCCGTTCCCTGTGGACTGGATTCAGAAGCCTTTTGCTGTTCTGCAGAAGTGCAGGCTCTTTGGGGTCTCTTCAGTGCTGTCTAAATGCACTTCAGTTAGGAAATTGAGGTTGGTTTCAGTTAGGGACTCCAGGCGCTTTTCCAGTTGGTCTATAATTCTCCCCTCGTCATAGGTCATGTTGCGCAGTTGCTGTACGTCAGGTCTTGCACCCACCCAGGCACTGGCGCCCACTAGCGACAGCCCTCATGTGGGTGTGGCTTACCCATTCCACCAAGATACCTGTCTGGTCTTGAAAATAATAATCATATATTACTTAAAAACGAGGGAGTTCTAGTAACTAAAATGAGAATATTACTTGTCAGCGAGGGACAGGATTCATCCTTGGGTATATCCAAAGACGAATAGTATTTTTGCCCCATGATTCTAATCCTTGTCTGAACATCACAGAAAGAAAAAAAGAAGAGTTCATGTAAGCATCGTTACGAATGATGACAATAAATCCTGTCATTTGATGCTGTACAGTTTGCTTAAACTGGTGTTTTATGTCAGCTTCACACAAGCCAGTCATTGAGGAGGTAGCCTCGACTGAGAAAGGACCTCCGTAAGACAGCTGTGGTTAAGCCTGTAGGGTGCTCTCTTAATTAGTGATTGATGGGCGAGGGCCCAGCCCATTGTGGGTGGGGCCATCCCTGGATTGGTGGTCCTGAGTGCTGTAAGAAAGCAGACTGATGAGCAAGGCATGGGGAGCAAGCCAGCAAGCAGCACCTCTCCATGGCCTGTGCATCAGCTCCCGCCTCCGGGTTTCTGCCCTGCTTGAGTTCCTGTCCTGACTTCCTTTGATGATGAACAGCAATATGGAAGTGTTAGCTAAATAAACCCTTTCCTCTCTTGCTTTTGGTCATGGGGTTTCATCACAGCAATAGTAACTTGAGTTTTAGGTAAGTTTGAAGGGAGTGAGGGGGTCGAGGCTGCTAGAACATGCAAGCCCTCTGTGGTGTGGTGTGTCTTGTCTGTACACGACAGGTGCAGTTTCTCTAGTCCCCGCAGGGGTTGGACTGAACAGGCAGAGCCTCTGGACTGTGACTTTGAACTTGAGCTCAGGTTCTCTGTGGAGGGCTTTGTTGTTTTTAAATTTACCTGTTGAGAGGTGCTGTGATAGACAGAGGAGGAGCCAGAGGCCTACTCGGGTTGAGTTGCTTGAACCAGGTCACAGGACAAGGAACAGCCTGTGTGAGCGGTCTTAGAGGTGGCTCTCAAGGGGAACACCAACGCAGCATGCCGAAGGTATGGAGTTTACTAAAAGAATTATTAATGCCATGAGCAGACACACAGGTCAACCACACCTTGAGAGGCTCTGAGGAACGCCAGAGAAAAAGAGCGTGTCAGGCACTCTGAAGAGAGGATGGCAGAGCCCATGTGGTACAGCTCAAGCCTGCAGCCAGACTCTCTGATACCCAGATAGGAGCTGGGACAGGGGTGGAAAGCTGGAGGTGTGGCCAGCTATACCCCTTTGGTTGTAAACTCACTTCCCCACTTGAGACACCCTGCACCCGGGAGTTCCTGAGCTAGAGATTCCCAGGTGTATTTCAGTGGGTGCTGTCAGCATCTGAGAGGGGGTGATGCTGCAGATATTGTGGCGGCTGGATTCTAACATTACGTGCTTACCCTGTGCAGGGCTCTGAAAGTCATCCATGGTCCTCAGAGTTGTTAATTTGTTTACTGGAGTCTTTTAAAGAATTTTTTATTTAAACAAAAAGATTTTTATTTGCTTACCAGTCAGCATAAACTTCCAGATACATATTTTGAAAAATATTCGATACCATTGAGATACTGTACTGTGACATTTTTGTTGTTGCTATCAAATTCTTGGGAACATATAGCATCTAGGCATCTTCTAAAAAGGTTTAACCTTTAACTGAATGCTTGACTAGCAGTGATCCTCCAGTTCTGGACTCCCTACTTTGTTTAAAACTGCCTCAATTATTATATTATAATACACACAGACTTTAAAGTAGCACATTAAAGTTAGTGTTGGCTGAATGTTTAACTATGTAAAAATGTGTTGCATTGTTTAATTGTATAAAGATGTATTGCTGTTTTATCTTGCCTGCCTAAGGCACCCGATTGTTCTAATAAAAAGCTGGAAGGCCAATAGCAAGGGAGAAGGTATAGGAGGGACTTCCAGGCAGGAAGAGTAAGGAGGAGGAGGAATTTAGGATGGGGAAAGAAAGAAAAAGAGATGCCCTGGGCCAGCCAGGCAGGCAGCCACCAGCAAGCCAGACTTAGAGTAGGACTTTCAGAATGAAAGGAAGGTAAAAAGCCCCGAAGCAAAATGTAGATGAATCGAAACTGGTTAAATGGAGTTAAAAGAGCTAGTGAGACAAGCCTAAGCTAAGGCCAAGTATTCTTAATAATAAATCTCTGTCTTTTTGGGTAGCTCATTGGCAGCCCAAAGAAAATTCCAACTGTAAGTTAGTATACCAAAAATTTAGTTTTAACATAAATATGTGTAGGAAAAAACTGATTTTTAAAATTATTGCTACTTTATTTCACACTCCGTATTTGAGTGCTTATGGAAGGAAAGGCAAAGGATAACAGGAACTATTTAATGACATAGAAACCTGCCTGGCATTTAGGTAAAAGGTTATTAGGAGGGTGAGCATCTATTTCCCATGATAAACCCAGCAGTTGTTTAAGGAGTTGTGAAGGCTTTTCTTTTCCTGACCTTGAAATTGGCCCAAGGCTTAGCTGAGCTTGAGCGGTTCCTGCCTTAGGAAGGAGATAATGAAAGTCCAAGCTGGAACTGGCCCTGTGCCTTACTGAGTTCTTTGTAATCTGTCTCCTATGCATATGCCGAGAACAGCTTTCTTTTACAATGCCAAAGATTATAAACTTCTAGACTATAGAATACACAGCGCTACCCGCCTTACAGCTCTCTGAGACATCACGGTCTTAAGATGTGAAGAAACAGGTTTAAATCACATGTTCCCTTTTCAAGCCACTTAGCTCTTTAGGCAAAGAATGACAGTCAGTTCTATGGAATTATTGTGCTGAGTTACTCCCTTACAGGCTTAGGTGGTTCAAGGATTTCGCTTCTCCTTGGTAAACTGCAGGAGGGGCATGGTGATTGATTTATAGTACTGTGCAGAAACATGTTTGTTTCTTAGGTTTCTCCGTTTTTCTTTTATAAAATTTCAAGTGGTCCAAGGGATTGTTTTCAATCAGCCTCTGGTTTTTGTGGTCTTTAATTTTGGCATCCTCCAGTCACATAAACATGTAAACACGTGCACACATCCTCCAAAAAAAAAAGATATTAAGGATTAAGGTAAAAGTAAGGTAAAAATTAAGATAATTTTTGGGGAATAAAGATGCATGCTGGGAAGAAACAACAGAGGGGAAGAATAATTGTGGAGCATTGTTGTCTGACGTTTGGCTTTTTAGACTCTTTTGGAGCCTACCACCCAGCTCCTAAATAAACCACACACATGGAGGCTTATTATTTATTTTTTATGAATGCCCATTTTTAGCTTGGCTTGTTGCTAGTCAGCTTTCTTAATTTATATTATCCCGATTACCTTTTGCCTCTGGGCTTTTATCTTTATCTATTTTTGTATGCCTTTCTTTACTTCTTACTTTGTGGCTTGCTGGGTGGCTTGGTGCGGGAGAATTGTTTGTAATCTGTCAATCATGTTTTAAATAAACACTGATTGGCCAGGCAGAAAATATAGGCAGGGAAACCAGACAGGAAGTGTAGAAATGATGTAATGAGAACAGGAGAATTCTGGGAATGAGGAAGCTGATTCCTCTCACTCCTGCCCAGACCACCTAAGCAGTAGGATGTGATCTGCCTCACGTTGGGCACCATTGTGTAACATGGAGGGGGCGGCTTGTTTGTTTGGGTTTCTGTCCTGCCCATACCCCTAGCTGTTTAGTCCCAGAGAAAAATCACACAAAGATCTCTGTAAGTTATAAAGCTGATTGGCACATTAGCTCTAGCCTCTCACTGGCTAACTTTTACATCTTGATTAACCCATTTTTATGATCTATGTTAGTCATGTGGCTCAGTACCTTTTTTCAGCAAAGCAGATCACATCTTGCTGCTTCGGTGGTCTGGGCAGGAGTGGGAGGAATCAGCTTCCTCATTCCCAGAATTCTCCTGTTCTCATTACATCATTTCTACATCCTGTCTGGTTTCCCCACCTATATTTTCTGCCTGGCCAATCAGCGTTTATTTAAAACATGACTGACAGATTACAGACAATTCTCCTGCACCACTCCTTCTCTCATTGCTCCTCAGTCCTCTCTCTGGGTACTCCTTCTATTTATACTCTGTCTTTTAACTCCGCCTATCCTTGTTCCTGCCTTGCTATTGGCCATTCATCTCTTTATTAGAATCGTCAGGTGTTTTAGACAGGCACAGTAAGACAACTTCACAGAGTTAAACAAATGCAACATAAACAAAAGTCACACACCTGAAAATAATATTCCCCAACGGACTGTGACCTCTGGTGGGAGTCTAATCTTTGGGGTCTTTCTCAGGTAGAAAGCCTTCTGCTGTCTTGTGCCATTCTTATAACCACATCTCAGGGCATCAGCTCCACCTGGTCTCATCTTTGCTCTCCAATCTCCTGCCTTCTTGTCCTCTAAGGGTCAAATTAAGAAACAGGAATAATGCCCCCTTCTTCGTCCACATCACAGAACTGCCCTGGCGTCTCTTTCTCTTTCTTCTTGGGTTGTTTTGGGCACTGGGCATTTCTAAAGCATTTGAGAGAGTGCCTGGCATGTGGTACAGCCCCAGAAAATGGCAGTGATCATTTGCTCTTATTCGCTCTCTCCTGACACCTTGGGCCACCATTTCTCCTCTTTTGTTCTTGTGCCTGCTGGTCCCCAGCCTTGTCCTGGCCTGTGCCCAGGTGCTCTTTCTAAATGTCTGTCTGAGCACTGCTCTCTTTTGCTTCAAACTCTAGATTGGCAGCTTAGCCATGGCTTTGTGGCCACCCAGCCTGCCCATCCACTCACAGCCGCGGCCAGCCCAGCCCAGCCATAATGAACCATTTGTAGTTAGACACACACCCCTACTGTTCCACACTCTGCTCCTCCTTTGTGTTTGCCGGGAACCCCATCCCCATGTGAATTCCTGCTGTCCTTTCCCAGCCTGTCTGTCTGTGACCCTGGGGAAACCCTCGCCTCCTTCTGTGGCATGAGTTGCTACCACTCTGCCCAACTGGGGAGCTCACGTGTTACGCCGTGGGATCATACTTGCTCTCAAGTGCCACCAAGGCTCAGGGAGTCTTTGCTGGCCTCCTTGGGTCCTGCATGAAGCTGTCCAGGTTACGTAGCTTCTTTAACTTCAGGTTCCTCATTGTTAAGTGAGGAGTATTAGGGATAATGGTCATGGGAGCGTACTGAGAATTTAGCGAGACCCCTGAATTAGTCAGGGTTGTCTAGAGAAAAAGAGCTGATAGACTCAGTCTGTCTGTCTACCTATCTTATCTGCTGCCTACTGCCTGTCTATCTATCTATTTGTCATCCGTGGGATTAATTTATTAGTGTTGCTTATGGACGTATGGTCTAGCTAGTCCAACATTGACTGTCTACTAATGCAAAGTCCAAGAATTCATTAGTTGTTCAGTCTATGAGGTTGGATGTCTCAGCTGGTTTTCAGTGTACATAGAATCCCAGAGAAAGAATAAACTTGCTAGCAGGAGCAAGGGTCTGCAGGCAGAGAACAAAAGTTTCCTTTTTTTCATGTCCTTTATGTAGGCTGCCAACAGAAGCTGTGGCCCAGATTAAAGTTCGTTCTACCCGCCTCAAAAGATCCAGTCAAGGTGGGTCTTCCCATTTCTAAAGATTTAATTAAGAAAACTCCCTCACAGGTGTATGTAGCCACTTGGGGTTTAGTTAATTCCAGATGTAGTCAAGTTGACAACCAAGAATAGCCATCACAAGTCCACCCTTGTCAGCTTGACACGTAATCACATTTCCTTATACCATGCTTAATTTCCAGATGAAAACAGTAACCAGGTCATAATTATGCCTAAAATGATAGAACTTCCCACATCCAAACCACAAATGCATTATGAATTTTAGATACCCCTTTAAGGGACATTCTTTTAGTATCTCACAACTTAAATATGATAATCACTGATATTCTCTAAGTTGATATTGCATTACATGATAAAGAAATAGAGGAAAGAAATCACAAACCTCTGCCCAAACACATTCTTAACAAAATGTGATAGAAACACTCTTGTCAGTTATAATCCTCTTTTCTGCAGATGGTCATGTGACCTTAGTTGGTATTTATAACTGCCTTTCTTTATTGCCTGTTCTGTATTCTCTACACCCTCAGCAAACACTTTAGCAGGTCTTGGCTCTTTTCCTGGAGGAGTGACTCATACCTTCATTCCTGAAGGGTCTGTGCCCTTTGCCATCCTGCCGGGATCAGGCTATTGTAGTTTCCCATTGGCTTTAATCACAGGACATGGTAGCACCAAGAGATGTCTTGAAGGATCTCCTGCGCTCCAGACAATCCTTCTCACCTCCACTGGGGAGAGGCAGTCTAATTTTCCCTTGGGAATCTGGATCAGTCACCCCTCCTAACACTTACTCCTTCCTTAGCCTGTTGGTTTAAGGGCATCCGAAGGGCAGAGAGGCAGGGGGAAGCCTGAGCTTCCAGTCCAAAGAAATGTTTGTTGTATCTTCTTGAAGAAATGCTCCCCACGCTAGAACCAAAACTTCTAGACCAGTGGAACTTAAGGTTATGGAACAGAAAGCAAACGTTTTTCTAGTGGGTTACCAGGGGTGACAGAATGTAGAATCATTCCCGTCTTCACTCCTTGATTCCTGGACCCATGGATCTTGGCTGTGGGAGAAGCCACTACATATCGGATGCTGATTCAAAGCATATACTGCCTTCTGGAGAACCCTGCAGCCCTCCAGGCTATTGCCACCCCATTGTCACTGTAACCGGGTCTTTAAAAGACCATTCCATCATTCTGCCAGGCCAGCTGCTTCCAGATGCTGGGGATCATGTTAGGACCAGTGACATGAGAATACCACTGATCCCTAATGTTCATTGTTTTATATGCCACCAAAAAGGATCACAGGCTGCTGTCCTGAGGGGTATTCTTGATTCCACAGATGTTAAAATGTGAAAACAGCTGGTACCTACCTGTAACCTCAATTATGCAGGAGGCTGAGGCAGGAGGATTGAAAGTCTAAGGCCTGTTTAGGCTACATAGTAAGTTAAGGTCAGCTTCGGAAATATAGCAGGATCCTGTCTCAAAATAAAAATGAGGGAAGGGAAGGGCTGGAGGTATAGCTTAGTGTTAGAGTGCTTGCTTAGTATGTGTAAGGCTATGAGTCAGTCCCTGGTAATGTGTGCACGCACACACACACACACACACACCAAAAATGTGTGAATAAGTGAGATAAAGTCTCCCACAGAGCCCCAGCCATGGTGTGTCTTGTACATGGCAGCCTGGATGTTTGCCTCCCATGTAAGACTTGGGTCTGCAGATGACAAAGGCTGAGGTGCACCCATGTTGTATCTTCAGATCCTTACTAGCCAGTGGCACCCCACACACCTGTGACATGACTGTGCAAGCTGACCGTCTTCTCCTATCTCAAGCTCCGGCTTCTAAGAGTCTGCGACCAGCTCAGTTCTCACTTAGCTGGATGCATTGTCTCCCCTTTCCCATTTCTTGGGCTGTCTACGTTATGAACTGAAACAGAGCTGCAAAGAGCTGCCTTTGAGTTCTAGAGGATTGCTGAAATTCCGTTTCTCCATCTCTCCCGTCTACTTAGGATTTCCCTGAAGTGTCACAGCGGGGGTTGGCTGGAGTGGAAGTGGAAGTGCAGCCGTGGAGGATGAGGCAATGATAGGCCTCTTTGCTGTACCGGGAGTCCTAACTGCCCCGTTTGTTGGTTGGGATCCGGGCAGAAAGGAGACACAGCAAGCATTTTCCAGACACGCTTTTCAGAGTCCCGGTTTTTCTAGCATCCCGAATGGGCTGGAACCTGGATTTTGCTTGTGGTTAATTCTGTTTCTTAGCTGATTCAAGACTATGCCATGTTTGTCGGATGTAGTTTTCAGTGTTCCTCTATCTGGTCTCGTACCCGGAGAGACTGACGAGGTGACTATGAGCTGGATGGTACTTGATGTGAACTGCAATGTTATTCTTGACAATGCGAAAGATTAGAGCAGTCTGCTTAATTTCCCCTGCCCACTTCATTTGCATACTTAAAGCAATTTCCCCAAATTTGCTATAAAGAACAAAGTGATTTCATTATGCTACCCAGCCAAGTATGGCAATGAAAGTTGAATTTTGAAAGAAAGTTTAAAAATACAAAACCAAACCAGGTAGGTGGTTTGGTTCATTTCTGTTGTCTGTAAACAAAAGGAAGAGAGAAAGAACCCATTGACTGTTTGTCATCGTCACCCTTCCTGGCACAGGAAATCCGCTGAGCTCCATAACTTATTTTCATGGATAGGGATTTGAAAAAGAGCAAACAAAAGCCCTCACAACACCTGGTCAGAAAGGGAGGGAGGATGATCAGCCAGCTCCGACTTCCCAGTGAGAGCAGGGGTTTTGAGGGGTGTAAGACTATGGACAGAGCTCTAGGAAGGAGCTGCTCTGTTCCTGAGTAGAGAGGGTTTTTCAGTGTGACCACATCTGCTCCTCAGTGAAGATGCATTCTGTTCCCTGTGGGTTTTGCAAATGCATTTTCCTATTTGTATGCTGTGCCTTTGCTTTGTCTGCTTCCTTGGTGTGCTGGCTCTTCCTTCACTCTGTCAACTTTCTTGGTAGGCCATCCCTTAACCCTGTTGACCCCTTGGTAGGCCATTCCTTCACTCTGTTGACCCTGTGGTGGGCTGTCCCTTCACTCTGTTGACCCTGTGGTGGGCTGTCCCTTCACTCTGTTGACCCTGTGGTGGGCTGTCCCTTCACTCTGTTGACCCTGTGGTGGGCTGTCCCTTCACTCTGTTGTCCCTATGGTAAGCTGTCCCTTCTCTCTGTTGACCCCGTGGTAGGCTGTCCCTTTGCTCTGTTGGCCCCGTGGTGGGCTGCCTTTTCACTCTGTGGACCCCTTGGTAAACTGTCCCTTCACTCTGTTGGCCCTGTGGTAAGCCATCCCTTCTCTCTGTGGACCCCGTGGTAGGCTGTCCCTTCACTCTGTGGACCCCGTGGTAGGCTGTCCCTTCACTCTGTTGACCCCGTGGTAAGCTGTCCCTTCTCTCTGTGGACCCCATGGTAGGCTGTCCCTTCACTCTGTTGACCCCGTGGTAGGCTGTCCCTTCACTCTGTTGACCCCGTGGTAGGCTGTCCCTTCACTCTGTTGACCCCGTGGTAGGCTGTCCCTTCACTCTGTTGGCCCTGTGGTAAGCCGTCCCTTCTCTCTGTGGACCCCGTGGTAGGCTGTCCCTTCTCTCTGTTGACCCCGTGGTAAGCCGTCCCTTTACTCTGTTGACCCCGTGGTAGGCTGTCCCTTCGCTCTTTTGACCCCATCGTAGGCTGTCCCTTAACTCTGTTGGCTTCCTTGCTGTCTTTTTACTCAGGGGATTTTGGTGTGCTGTGTCTTTGACTTACGCATGCAGAATCTTTTTTATTTGATGCAGTTTCATTTTTTTGTTTTTTGTTGACTGTGCTTTTGGAGTCTTAAGAAAGTTTATATAGAATGACCATGTGATCCATAATTCTACTACTAGGTACGTACCCAAAAGAAACAAGATGCTTATGTTCATTGCAGCATGATTTGCAACAGCCAAAATATGAAACCAGCATGTGTCCATCAGCAGATGAATGGACAACAAAAATGCAGTGTGTATGCACAGTGGAATATATGTCAGCCCTGAAAAGATAAAATCCTGTCATTTGTGCCTCCACACATGAATCTAGAAGACATGTTAGACAATCTGTGCACAGAAAGACAAATCTCACTGATCTCACTTGAGTGGAATTCATATATATTCTTATGGACTGCAAGAGTTGGAAAGGATTACATGCAGTTGGGAGTTAAGATAGAGCTTGGTACAGAGTTCTTGTTAGGTAGCTAGTGTAAGTTGTGATGTTGTTATATGGGAGACCAACTACACTGACTATCTCCACAGTGCTGGAAGAAAGGTTTTTGAGTGTTCTTCTCACAGAGAAAGATAAATGTATCAGATGATGACTACGTTAAATATTTTGATTATTATACAATATATGCATGCATCAAAACATCACACTATACTGTATAATCATGTGTCCATTAAAAACAATAAGCAAACAGAAAATCAAGTTGAATCCTACTGTGTGTAGATACTTTTAGTTACTGTGATAAAACACCAAGACCAAAAGTGACTTACAGAAGAGTTTATTTTGGCTTAGTGGGGGATAAGCATGGCATTATGGACTTTCAGAGGGAGGAGTCCAATTGACGGGGTAAACTTGGCAGAAGGTGGCCAGAACAGGAAGCTGAGAGGTCATATCCTCAAACACAGACATGAAGCAGAGAGGGCAAACTGGAAGTAGCCTGCCTCCGTGTGACATATTTTCTCCAACAAGACTCCATGTCCTAGAAGTTCCCTAACCTCCTCCAAACAGCGCCACCAGTGGGCCACCAAGTGCTCAGACTCCTGAGTCTCTGGAGCTCATTTCTCATTCAGACCACCCCAAGGAGGGATTGTTGATCTTCCATCCAGGGGATAGCTGTGTTCTCAAGTGCCTAGGAGCCGAAGGAAAGGTCTCTGAGTGTCTCTGGGAAACGGCTTCCCTGGGGATGGTAAAGAAATGGCTTAAGATTATGTCTGTTAGTACAGCTAAGGCAGAGACACCTTTGCATGCATCAAGCTGGGTTTATTCTCCTGTGGGGCCTGGCAGTGTTCCTACAGCTAACCTTCCTTGGAGCAGATAGCTTCTGACTCGCAGGTCCATGGTAGAAGTTTAATTTACTCCCCCACACAAATGGTTTCCTCGTTAGTCTACAAAACCCATTCAAATGGATAGATGGGCCATCTATTTGAGTAGAAGCCAGTATATTTCTTCCCCAACCCCCAAATAGCTATAAAGCAAACTGGAACTTGTCAGAACCATTTTTTTTTTTTTGCACTCTGGAATTTGACCAAAAACAAACAACAATCTGAGAAGCATTTATTTCTAAGAAACTGCTGACTTTCACATTAGAACAGTGGGCATCTGTGGTGTTCTTGTTTAGTTTTGACCCGTTCCCACCCTTTCAGTTCTGCCAGGGCAAGCCTGCCTGCCCATGCAAAGAGCACCTTTGTTTCTAACTACATTTTGAGTAGAGGGTAGAACACCCTCTGCAGAGCTGGTAGCGAGTGCCCACATCTAAGCATGGTTTTGGATATTGAACAGGGTCATTAGGGAAATGAGAGTCCTAAGTGACCTGTCCCTACACCTTCCTGGCTAATGGGAGAAGGCTTAAGAGGCCCTGGAAGGTAAGAACTGGACTGACTTGAAAGCAGCTGTGTACCATCTGTGAGTGTTTTGACAGTTAAGACAGAGACATGATGCTCAAGAAAAATGTCCCTTCAGAGTCACCGTACTCACAAATCTGATGTAGCATTTGAAAAATGATGATTTCTGACATCATCGTTTCAATGTAAAACATTCATCTGCAGATCTAAGACCTGAGGTAGGATCAATGTGGGTGGTCCTCACTAAGACCACCACAGTGGAACATTTTAAATGATTTTACTTACTTTTATTCCGGTGCGTTGGTGTTTCACCTGCGTGTGTGTCTGTGTGAGGGTATCAGATCTGGTGGAACTGGAGTTACAGACTATTCTGAGCAGCCACATGGGTGCTAGGAATCGAACCCCAGTCCTCTGGAAGAGCAGCCAGTGTTCTCTACCACTGAGCCATCTCTCCAGTTCCCAGGGAGATGTTTTAAAAGCAGCAAATGAGTTCGAGGAATAACAGTTCTTCAGGTAGAGTAGCCAGGCATGGTGGTGCACGCCTTTAGTCTCAGCTGGTGACCTGGTTTGCAAAACAGGTTTCAGGAAAGCCAGGACTGTTACACAGAGAAACCCTGTCTTGAAGGACCAAAACAACAACAATAATAAAAACCAAAAAGAGGAGATGCCTGAATGAAGGCAAATCGCATATGTATCCTAAACTGCTGAGTGAAAAATGTCAGTCCCAGCCCTCACATCCAGCACAAGTATCTAACACAAAAACGATGGTGTAGAATAAGGGAAAATCAGCCAAACAAAGATTTGACCTACAGGAAATTCTAAAGGAAGACCTTCTGTTTGAAAGAGAGTGTCTGTAGTGAGCCGAGTCCATGAGACCCCTTGAGGAGTCCTAGGAGTAGGTAATAGATGTGTATAGGTCAGTGTGAAAGATAGTGAGAGATGCTCTCTTCCCTCGGTGTTGCTGAAGGACACAGGCTGTGTTTTTAGGGTGGTAGTGTCCATACAGATGTCAGTGATAGAGTAAGGGATGAGGTGGGAACCATACTAGTTACAAACTTACTTTATTTTCTCAGAATTCACTCAGATTTAATGTGGAATACAGTATGAGAAAAGAGCTATATATTGTCCCTCAAGTTATTACTATGTAGGTAGGAGAAAAATATATTGAAAAATCTCAAAAGTAGAAAGTCAGACGTGGTGCTATAATTCTAGGACTTGGGAAGCTGAGGCAGGAAGATCATTGGTTTGAGGCTAGCTTTAGCTACATAATAACTTTAAAATCATCTTGGGCTACATAGTGAGACTCTGTCTCGCTAAATACATACATACATACATACATTCATACATAAATGTATGCATGCATACATATATACAAAAGGCAATAAAGCTATTAAATTAAAATATTATAGTGCCAAATGACAAAAGAAGCCCATAAAAAGAGGAATGAAGAAGTCTTGGGATGTAGCTAAATTTATGACCAAATGTCAGAGTGATATCAGAGATTATAAGACTGTATTAAAACAGATTAAAACCAGATTTAACCTTATGCTTGCTACAAGAAACACACTCTAAATGAGAAAAGATGGTTAGGTTGAAATGAAATGGGAATATGCCTTTAGGAAAGACAACCCAGATGAATATATGAGATGACAAGAAATTGACAAAGATGTAGGAACTGCAGTCTATAAAATCAGCTTTATTTCTCTGTGCTACTAAAGTTTCCAAATAAAAGCATAAAAAATGGTTCCATTCACATAGCATCTAAAAGAATTATTAAAAATACTTAAGAATAGATTTAAAAGAACTACTCTCAAAAACTACCAGCAGACACCCTATAGAGCAGTGGTCCTCAACCTTCCTAAAGCTATGACCCTTCAATAAAGTTCCTCTTGCTGTGGTGACCTCCAGTCATGACACTATTTCCATTGCTATTTCATAGCTGTAATTTTGCTGCTCTTATGACTCATAATGTAAATATCTGATATGCATGCCCTGTGGGAGTCCCGACCCGCAGGTTGAGAACCGCTGTTTTAGAGAGAGTAAAGATTAAATAGTCTTCCACACTCACGCGTTGGAAGACTTTGTTGTGTTGAAACTGTGTATGGTGAGGCTGGCTATCCTCAGTAGATCCACTGACCTGCAGGTTCACTTTAGTCCTCTGTGCGGTCACCAACAAATCCCTGTCGGAGTTTCTGGGTAGAAAAATGACAAGTTGATCTGGAAATCTATGTGGAAATATAAGGACCCAACATGACTGTTTGAAAAAGGACACCAGACCGCTGGTCTGCACATCTTAGTTTCTCAATTTACCCTGACGTAGGAATCAGGACACTGAGGCCTCTGTGAGGACAGACATGCAGATCATTAGAACAGACAGAGTATAAAACTAAACTCAGTGGTAAGAAGGTGGCAAAGGCCACCGTGGTGTGGTGACAGGTGGATGTCCATATGCATACAACGAACCTATTACTCCACATCATATATAAAAATCATGCTTATCCTAGACCCAAGTGTAGCAGCTTACACTGCAACCCTTCAACACTTTGGCTCTGAGCTTCTTAGATGTGGCATACGAAGACTACTCCCCCACCCCCAAATTTACTGTATGTCAGAATTTAAAACATTGCTCTTCAGAAGAGATCTGTAAGAGTAAAGACAAACCACTGAGGAAAGTCTCAGCAAAACAAACATCTAAGAACCCTTACAATTCAAGCAACTCAACTTGAAAACCGAAGTGTGGGTTAGATGTTTCCTACCAATGACCAAATGAAACAGTGGTGGGCATCAGTAGTCACTGAGGAGCTGCAACCTACAACCACAGTGAGGTAGAGGCAACAGTGCAGGAGGGTGGATTATACTGACGAGACCCAGCATTGGTGAGGAGGTGGGGTTACCGGGTTACCAGGGCCTTCTTCCGTGCCTTGTGAATCTGTACAGTCACATTGTAAAACATTTTTGTAGTCTCTAAAAGTGACAATCTAAATTCTGCCATGTTCTCCCCCAAGAGAAAGAAAAGTATTCGTCTATACAGGGTGATGGATTCAGAACAGCCAGAAGCTGAAGATGACCCAGATGCTCATCACCTTGTGTGTTTATAAACAAGGTGTGCTGTGTCCAGACAGTGGAGTGATCAGCAGATGGCTTGGCTAGGTGGCGGCATCCCTGAGGGATGCTCAGCCCATCAGACCAGAGGGATGCTCTGGGCCCACACTACTTTACACATCTGCAATTCAAAGTACTGAATTGTAGGCTTGGGAGGTGATTTGTATAACGTGTCAGCTTTAGCTCAATAAAAAGCTGTTTAACCAAAAGCCTATTGTGTTTAGGCTTCTAAGATCTTTTACGCTTCCAGGCAGTGAGCTCCATAATTAGTTATCCAGCCTCTTGACTGGCAGGAGCCATAATTCAGTTTGTCTAAATAATCTGAGTTGGTGAGAGCATGTTCTGCTATGAAGAACTAAGTTCCAGCTGATTATTTGGAAGGAAGGGTAGCTTTGGAAAATCAGTATTATGTAATGGCTAATGAAATGATTTAACTCAAGCAAAGTAAAAGCACACAATTTTGTTTGGATGCTAACTCCAAGAAACAAACCACCAACAACAAAACAAACCCCCCAAAGACAAAAAACAAAACAGAAAACAACCAAACAACTTTGAGACAAGGAATTTGAATATAAATCAGACGACTCAAAGAAATTGTGATGATTGTCTTAGACCCGATGGCCACATGGTCATGTCGAAGCAGAACATAGACTGATTAGAGATGTATTCAGCAGAATTCACAGAACAGTGGTGCTGACATCTGCAATTGGATCTTAGGTGCTACAGAAAGAGTGGATTGAAAATGGCAATCATTGTTTAGCTAGGTGACAAGGACGTGGGGGTCTGTGACCCTGTTCTTTGTGCACGGTTGTGTCGTATTGCTTCTGTGTTGTCATTTGGCCACTTCACAGGACTTAAGCTTGAGGTCATTAAAAATCGTGCTGGGGAAAGAGGAACAGCCTTATTTTCAGTGAGTGCACTGGACCCCACCACACAAGGCCAGGGGCTGAGACATCTTAGGAAATGCTGGGTCTCTTGACCAAGGTAGGGTCTTAGGGCAGGAAAAAGGGCTGCATGGGTGCCAACCGGTGCCACGCCTCCAGTGACGAACACACTGGTTCTAAAGCAGATTCAGCAATTGCGAGAATCGGAAGGAAATTTAAGGAAAGGTGAAATTTTATACAAATGGAAAAGTGGAGATCATTAACTCAAAAATAAATAGAGATATTATTTAATATCACAGGATCTGGTAATTGTCCCTTAATGGCAAGATGCTTCCTGAGAGTGTGTGAGTGTGTGCTTTCATTGTTCTCAGCTGAGGTCACACACGCTTGGACAACAAGGCCAGCCATTCCCTGTGGCCTTTTGTTGCGATCGGGAGATGCTGTCCATATGAGATCTGGGGGCTGCTGCCACAGCAGACGACTCTAGATAGCCTTTTAGATAAGTGGGCTCCCTCTAAAATAACAGGGAAGCAGAGGGAGGAGGCTGTCCCTGAATTTGAAGCCAGCTTGATCTGTGTAGCAACTTCCCGGCTACCTACAGCTGAACAGTTAAGCCCTGCCTCAAAAAAAAAAAAAAAAAAAACAGAAACAAAATTAAAAGCCCCAATAGTCACTAGTATCGTATGGTATGTCTTTGTTTCTTTTCCTGTTGCTATGGTTGCTATGATAAAGTACTCCAACAAAAGTAATGTAAGGGCAAAACCAACCAAACAAAAAACTGGGGGTGTATTTTAGCTTATGGTTCAGAATACAGTTCATCACGGTGTTGGATCCAGGCAGCAGGGACTTGAAGCAGCTGGTCACGTGACACCCTCACAAAGGGACAGGGAGGAAGGCAGTGCTAAGCATCCTTTCTCTATTCTACATAGTTGAGGATCGCCCACACCAGGGAGTGGTCACATGATGATTTAGATGGTTCTTTCGGGGCTGGAGAGATGGCTCAGCAGTTAAGAGCACTGGCTGAACTTCAGAGGACCCAGATTTAATTCCCAGCACCCACATGGTGGCTTCAGCCATTTGGTTTTTTTTATAATTTATTTATTTATTAAGGATTTCTGCCTCCTCCCTGCCACCGCCTCCCATTTCCCTCCCCCTCCCCCGATCAAGTCCCCCTCCCTCATCAGCTCGAAGAGCAATCAGGGTTCCCTGACCTGTGGGAAGTCCAAGGACCGCCCACCTCCATCCAGGTCTAGTAAGGTGAGCATCCAAACTGCCTAGGCTCCCCCAAAGCCAGTACGTGCAGTAGGATCAAAAACCCATTGCCATTGTTCTTGAGTTCTCAGTAGTCCTCATTGTCCGCTATGTTCAGCAAGTCCGGTTTTATCTCATGCTTTTTCAGACCCAGGCAAGCTGGCCTTGGTGAGTTCCCGATAGAACATCCCCATTGTCTCAGT
The DNA here is from genome assembly GCF_037038515.1 of Microtus pennsylvanicus. Lineage (NCBI taxonomy): Eukaryota > Metazoa > Chordata > Mammalia > Rodentia > Cricetidae > Microtus > Microtus pennsylvanicus. The sequence continues at coordinate 97,859,078 of NC_134586.1, forward strand.
GTGTGGGTGCACCCCTCGCGGTCCTGAGTTCCTTGCTTCCAGCCGTTTGTAACTGTACATGTATGCACATACACCTGGTTGAAAATGCAACCTTTCTCCTGAAGTGGTAACTGGTAAATTGATAAGCTTTGGGGTGCAGCGGAATCTTGGTTTCTTACTGTGGCCCATGTGTGTTTTCCTAACTGCCCTCAGCGATTCTATATTCGAAGCTTATTGTTCAATTTTTTTAAGCTGCATATTTGTTACATTCCCTTAATCTAGTAAAACCAAAAAGGGTTTGATAAGGGTCTCTGTTCAATCCCACAGAAGAAAAATAAAAAAAGAAAACCCAGCAGAAAACTATTCCCGTTGTGTGAGAAAAGATAAAGGCAACTTAATATATATTAAATTCTAAACTTATTAAATTATTACTACATTAAATGAGTGGTGAGGTCATGTGTTAGGGTTCTCTAGAGGTACAGAACATAGAGAATGAATCTGTCTGTCTAGAAAGGGGATTTATTAGAGTGCCTTACAGGCTGTGGTCTAGCTAGTCCAACAATGACCGTCTACCAACCGAAGGTCCGAGAATCAATAGTTACTCAGTCTCAGTGGCTGGATGTCTCAGCTGGTCTTCAGTACACACCAGAGTCCTGAAGAAGTAGGCTCTAGAGCCAGTGAGGAAACAGACTTTGCTAGTGAGAGCAAGAAAAAGCAGACAGAGAGGGTGGGGGGAGAGTCCTTTTTCCATGATCTTTATATGAGAGAGGGACAGAGAGAGAGAGAGAGAGAGATTTCTTTTTCCATGATCTTTATATAATAAGTCTGCAAAGTTTGGACCAGGTTAAAGGTGGGTGTTGCCATCTCAAAGATCCGGATTTTGCCGGGCAGTGGTGGCGCACAACTTTAATCCCAGCACTCGGGAGGCAGAGGCAGGTGGATCTTTGTGAGTTTGAGGCCGGCCTGGTCTACCAGAGCTAGTTCCAGGACATGCTCCAAAGCTACAAAGAAACCCTGTCTCAAAATAAAATAAAATAAAATAAAGTAAAATAGATCTGGATTCTAAGTGACTCTTTCTCCTTCAAAGGAATTAAGAAAAAATAATCCCTCACAGGTCAGATGTGCCGAGCCATTTGGACTTTATTCATTCCAGATGCATGTAGTCCAGTTGACAACCAAGGATAGCAATCCCAGGTGAGATGGTAAAGGCTATTCTTTGTGGCCAAGCAAAGGAGGGAGTGGAGTTTAGTGCCGAGGGTAGACGTGAGTGTCCCTGTTTGTTTCCTGTCACTGACGAGAAGCAACAGATGGAGACAGCGTGTGAAGGAGCAGGCCTGGTTGTGTCAGAACAAATTTCTAAGGAACCAGGGGAGCAGAGGCCCAGCCTGACCTTAAGGGTTGTACGCCGGCTCCTCCAGGAAGGCACTTTTGTCCTGTCCTGTACACAGCTCCCTTTCCTAGCTCAATGCACAGTCTAGAGCAGAGGTGCGCACACAGGGGCAGGCAGCGCCAAAGTTATTTGTTTCCCATTAGATTTGGAGCCCTTGGCAGGCAAAGGCCTCATTGTTCTTTTGAATTTAGTTACTGGCCCGTAAGAGTGTTCCCTGCGGCTGGCACAGCCCCTTCTCCGACTTGAGGCAAGTAAGGTGAGCCTGTCATTTTTTTGTTTTTTGATTTTTGAGACAGGGTTTCTCCTTGGCTTTTTGGTTCCTGTCCTGGAACTAGCTCTTCTGGACCAGGCTGGCCTCGAACTCACAGAGATCCGCCTGCCTCTGCCTCCTGAGGGCTGGGATTGAAGGCGTGCGCCACCACCTCCCAGCTTTGGAATTTTTTTTTAAATTGCAATCTTTCTTACATTTTTAACATAGGAATATACTTACATTCCAGGCCTGAATTTAATGTGTCTGCCTCTTGGTTTATGGGAGAAGAAGGGGACGTCATTAAAACATGTATCAATCAAAATAAATTTTTCACATAGTAGGAGTTGGGTTTCAGGAGGCTGAGAGGTTCGTCATTGGCTGTTGATGCTGTTGGTGGAGAGAGTGATGGTTTATGGGGAAAGAGGCCATATGGAAGCATCCTTTGAGCCGTCATCCCCCAGATTGTCTCTCCTGAAGGACTTCGACATTTCAAGCAGGCCATTAGTTCCAGCAGCTTCTGCCTGCTGTTTCTTCTGCTTCTCACTGAGCCATAGGGAGCACGCTGGCCTGCACGCACTCTGTCTTCTTTTCCTGCCTCCCTGACCTTCCGCCCTCACCCTGGCCCAGCGGCCGCCTCCATCCCTGCTTCTGCCTTTTTCGCCCTCCGGTCTTCCTGATGTTGATTAACTTTCTTTCTCAGGCTGAGGAATGGCGTTTCCAACACTCTGAAGTGCACTTTTGGGTATTCATTTGGTCAGCAAGTAGTCGAAGTTTCTAGGCACCTCTCTTGGTGCCGTACAGCCAGACATGGTGTTTAGGGGAGTGACATTGACTGTTGAAATGGAGAAGACAAACAGCAAACAGCCAAGCCAAGCCTCTTCAGAGGACACATTGGATGGGTCCCAGGAGAAGCTGTTTTAAAATGCCTTGAGATCTGAGTGGCAGGATGAGTCACCTGTCCAAGGCACCATAGCACTGCCCCAGTTCAGTTGGCAGAACATGGGACTCTTAATCCCAGGGTTGTGGGTTCGAGACCCACGTTGGATGCCAAATTGTAGTACGAATAATAAAAACCCAGAGACAGATATTGAGGTCCAACCTGAAGATTAGAAAAGCAAGGCAGCTGGCCTAGCCACTGACCCTGACCTTTCCCTCAGACTGAAAGGTTGGTGCTGCCTCCAGGAATCCTCAGAATGAGACTGAGCTGAGAGTTGTCTTCTTCCATTTTATATTCCTCTCTAGTTCTGGGATTAAAGATGTGTGTCACCACTGCCTGGTCTATATGGTTGACAAGTGCAGCTGTTTTACTTTCTGATTTTCAGGCAAGCTCTGTTTATTAAAATGCAAATGAAATATCAGCACAGGGTGGGGGCCTGCCTAGGGTACTCTTGAGTCGGGTGTTTTGTTTAGGGACAAGAGAAAGGACCAGAGCTGCTGGGATATGGCAACCAAGGAGGGCAGTGACATAAGTCTGAGGGAGGCGGGAACATGTAGTTCTCAGTGTATAGGGAACCTGCCAGGGCGTTTTAAGAGAGAAGTAATTTTTTTAAAGATTTATTTATTTATTAAGTATACAGTGGTCTGCCTGCATGCATGCCTGCAGGCCAGAAGGCACCAGATCTCGTTACAGGTGGTTGTATACCACCATGTGGTTGCTGAGAATTGAACTCAGGAAGAGCAGGCAGTGCTCTTAACCACTGAGGCATCTCTCCAGCCTGAGGGAAGTGAATTTTATCAAGCTGCTCGCACTGTAGTAGACAGGCTTAACAGTGTAGAATGGCCAGGACACCGCTAAGTGAATGCTGGGACAGTGTCAGGGATGTGCTTGTTGATGGCTTTAGGAGGGAACAGGTATGGAGCAGAGGCAGGAGGACTATGCATTTCCAGTCCTAAACACTTGGTTGTTACCATATGTGACAGGGCGGGGGAGAACACCGTAGTCATGAACAACTTTTAGGTCCAGCTAAAGGTTGAGAAGCTTTCAGAGGAGATGCTCTAGTGCTAATGCCCAGTTGACCAGCTGTTCAGCTGTTCAGATAAAGGCCGCAGAGAAAGGAAATACTTAGAAGAGGGCAAAGGCTTGGTGTAGGAAGTCACGCCAGCAGCTAGCTTTTGCCAGTCCTTACTCCAGATGTGACTTCCTTATTGATGTCACTAGGATCCTGCTCTGATCTTCTCTTGTCCCCCATCCTGTGATCTCCTTTATATTGGAAACACAGATTATAGGGTAAAAGGCAGGTGAGAGCGGCCAGCTGTTTTCAACCTTCCTTATGCTGTGACCCTTTAATAACCATCCCTCATGTTATGCTGACCCCAAACATAACATCATTTTCATTTCTACTTTATAACTATAATTTTGATACTGTTAGGAATCATAGTGTAAATGTCTGTGTTTTCCGATGATTTTAGGCAACCCCTGTGAAAGGGTCATTCAGCCCCCAAAGGGGTCACAACCCACAGGTAGGGTAGAACATTTTCAAGGGGTGACAGTAGACTGTGTCCAAAGGGACCAATACAAGGGAAAACGTTCTCAAGGGTGACAGTGGCCTGTGACCAGAGGGACCATTGGGCCAACCCACATTTTTAAGTAAGCTTTATTTTGTTCCTTCAAGTCCCTAAAACAGAACTGACGGTGATTGATGATAAGCCATGTGGAGTCACTCTTTTTTTTTTCCTTTTTTTTTTTATTAATTTATTTATTTATTAAAGATTTCTGTCTCTTCCCTGCCACCGCCTCCCATTTCCCTCCCCCTCCCCCAATTAAGTCTCCCCCCAGCCCGAAAAGCAATCAGGGTTCCCTGTCCTGTGGGAAGTCCAAGGAACCCCCACCTCCATCCAGGTCTAGTAAGTTGAGCATCCAAACTGCCTAGGCTCATGTGGAGTCACTCTTAAGGGAAGGGACAGTAGTGTATTTTTATGCCTTATCAGAAGCTTCCAGCTAGGTAGCAGTCCTGTCTTTGGACAATGTCGTGTCTCCCCCGGGGCAAGAACTTGCCTCATGGTCACTTCTTTGCCCAGAGCTAAAGTCCTATCCACAGTCTCAGCTCCTGGCTTTACAAGGTGCTGACGAGGGGAGGGAGGGGGCCTCTGTCCTCCATGACCTTCACATCTCTGGTCTCTAACGTTAGCGTGAGGCACTAGATTTTACACCTTGACTTGTGTTTAGCTTGGGTTTTTTTTTTTACTTCCAACTCTTAGATGTAGAGACCCCCAGTGCCCACCCATTATGCTGCTTCACCAGTGAGCGTCTGACTCAATTGCAAGTTGTTGAAAGGGAGGGCATCCTTTCTCCCGCATCATCCTCATCCCCCTGTAAAAGACGAGTGTGTGCGCGTTGTGTTAGGGGGACACTCTCAACCGACCAACTCTAAGGCAAACTGAGAAACCCAAACTTCAAATAAGAATGCCTGTTATTTACCCAAGTAAGTGCGGATGTGGTGTTAAGGGGCCACATGCCTGGATAGTCCATTCACATGTTGGTGAGCCGCCATACATAGTCACCGAGAGCCCTGTCACAGAGATGCGCTTCGGAGGGCGACTGTCCACCGCGTAAACGGTAAGAAACATTTCTCACAGTTTTGCTAGGTGCGTAATTGCATTGTTAGAATGGCATCCTAGAAGTTATTGGAAAGATTTTTGAAGTTTGATATTGTGATAGTGGTTTTCAAAGCAGATTTCTGGGGAAGCCTAGAAGAGTAAACACAAATCACTGTGTTTTCTTCTGAAACTGCTTGAAAGGTGTCAGGACGGAGGTGCAGACCCACAGGAAAAAGGCCTGGCAGTGTTCAGAAAGCTGAAACTGCTTTGCAGATGCTGGTGCCCCAGCAGGAGCTAGGCGGTTGATTCTGATGTGTGGGTTTGAACACTAAGGTGAAATGGGCTGTTGACCCTCAGAACAGAATCCCTCCCCGGCGAGTGAGCCCCAGACATAGGAGCAGCTTGAATCTGTCACAACGGGCCAGGCCATGCCCTGTGACTTGCACACTCTTTTATACAAGCACAGACAGAAATGCAGAAGACACAGGCTCTTTAGAGTCACAGCATGCGTGCTCAGGCCACATTTTCAGACACCATCATCCAGAAAGATAGTTCTTTACATTGCCTTGCACATAATCACTTAGTAAAGTGGACAGACTTGACTAAGTATAAATTCTTTAAGAAGGAAACAGGGGTAATTTTAAAGCAAGTGTCTTTCTAGACCTCTGGCTTTATTAGACTTCAGATCCTATCTTGAAATGGACCCAGGCATGGAATGTTCATTGTGGCGCCTGCACTATGGGATGGTTTGCAGGTCGGGCAAGGGGCTGGAAATTGAAACACAGACAGAGACACGGGCCATCCTTGAAACAAGAATGTCAACTTTATTGTGTTCCAGGGCAACTTATATGGGGATCTCCTTGACTAATGGCCATGCCCTAGCTCTCGGGATTTTTCAGCTGCAAAACCACTCCCCTGCCCTCAGGAACTCATGAGGGTCTTGTGCTCAGAGCAGCCGCAAGCACAGGAAAACAAGTTGTTTACTCCGGCAGGCAAGGGGTCACAGGAAATTCAGGGTCTGAGGGTCTGCAGTCCCCAACAATTCATGGCTTGTTTCCTTAGGTTCATCTAGTTGCATTTTTCTTCTAGCATGTGTTAGGTTGAAAATTTTCACATAGTGCATATTTAGTACGCTAGCAGGTTGTCAGTTTAGTTAATAATGTTTTATAATTCCTGTTGCTACTTACTAGCAAAATCCTTTTAGATTTATTCATTTTATGTTATGTGTGAGTTTCTTGCTTGCATGTGTCTGTGCACCACCCATGCGCTTAAAGGTCAGAAGAGGGCATTGGATCCCCTGGAACTGGAGTTAAGGATGCTCTTGAACCTCTGTGTTGGCACTGGGATCCAAACCAGGGTTCTTTGCAAGAGCAACAAATCGCCTTACTGTGGAGCCATCTCTCCAGCCCTCAAAGTCTGCTTTTAATATGCTGTCAATTATCTGAGTACTTTGTGAGCAGTTGTACTGTCTTTGGGGTTAAACTCGGTGTCCCCACATTATTCCTGTGCCCTCCCCTGCATATCATCACCAGTACTTGCTTTGTTCCTTTGTAGGTTGGGGATGTGTCCTGCTATTTAAATAGATAGGCAGTTCCAAGGCGTATGTGTGTAGTTCCAGCTACTTGAGAAGCTGAGGCAGGAGCATCACTCAAGTCCAGGTGGCATTTAAGCAACATAGCATGACTGGCTCTCAAAACAAGCCAACGGACTGAAGTAGAAGAGCTTGCCAGATTGAGTGAACTTCAGTCTTATTTAGTTTGAGGTAGTGTATCCTAAAAATAGTAATGGATGACGGCACCTAGACGCTTCAGAACATTCTGAGAGGGCTGGCCTTGAGGTGCAAGTTTGAAGCGTTACTTTAGAGGTGTCTATTTAAACTAGTCTGTCAGAATTACAGTTATCTATAATGTTCCAGTGTGTGCCAGGAGGGGAGGGCTAGGCTTGAGAGATGCCAACTTGAATAAACCTGACCTTGTCTGGAGGGCTTTTTTTTAGCCACCTGCAGTCTAAACCAAGTTTTGCTTCCATAGCCCTTGCTGTTTGCACGGGGCAGCTCTGATGAGCAGAGGGAGAGGAAGCTGTCAGCAAGAAGCAGTTCAACAAGATCACAATTATCTTTAAGGCGAAATGGAACCAGTTAACGCAGAAATGGCACTGCCTGAAAACTGAACTACCCGACGCTGCCTAACCCAGCCTTCCTGCAGAGGCTGGAGTTCAGGGGTCGGCCTGAGTGACAGCGTGTGCTAGAATAGGAATCCGGGCTTCTCTCGAAGGTCTTGTAAACCTCCTGTCTTACCCATTTCATAGCTCTTCCTGAGAATGGCTGCCCACACCTGTAATCCCACCCAGTACTTGGGAGACTGAGACAGAAAGATCCACCTGAGTCGAAGACCAGCCTGGGCTACATGGTGAATGAGTTCCGAGTCAACCTAAGCTTCATTGAGGGAGCCCTGCCTCAAAAATATTAATAGCCACTGCAATAGTAATAGCAATGGCTTGCTACAGCCACCGCCGAGACCTTACTTAGCACTATTAACTGACCCTGAGGTGGCCACCACGTCCTTCTTCTTCTCTAGCCCCTATGGTTACTGAGTTTCCAGCTTAGATGGTTACAGAGGTGAAGTTCTGTTTCTTGTAGCACGTGGGCACATGACTCCTTTAAATTCAACACTTACTATGCATATGCCCCCCCCCGAAACTCTGAAAAATACCAGTTGTGTGTTCCTTGATTGGAATAAAAAGTGAAATCCATGTAAATACTTATTTTTAAAATATATATAGCTCATGGGTCATTCTTAAAGAAATCTGAAAGTTCTAAAGTGTTGGGAAAAGCTGTTAGGTAGAGCTTCTGAGCACCAGCCCTTACTGTGGGAACAAGAGATGGGGAGGCGAGAATGAGGAAGAGAGACTAGTCAGGTCCCGTGGCTTGAGGCTGGAGTGTGTGCCAGGGTGTGCTTGGAAGATAGCATTGTATACGGGCACAAATGATGTGAGCTGCAGAGATTTAAAGCATAGTCATGGAGTGGTAGTTAGATATAGTGACTTCAGGGGCTGGAGACGAAACTCAGTGGGAGAGCGTTTGCTCACATATACTCACAAGGCCTGGTTTCATCCCAGCCCCGACACACCCACGCACACACACGCACGCACACACACACACACATGTATCCCTGACACACACGCATGCACACACACGCACACGCAGGCACACGGACGCACACATGCATGCGCGCACACACAAAATCACTCCCTCATTTGGAGCAGAGCATTGGAAAAGATGGCTTTGGTAGTAGTTCAGCATCTCTGCCCTGTTTGGTGCTGTGTTTCAGGTGTTAGTTACACAGCTAAGTTGAGATGTAGAGGAGTGTGTTGGCTTGAGTTTGGATGCCTAGTACATGTCCCGGCTAGAGGCAGAAAGTGGACATTGTCTATAGAGTGGGTATTTAAGATCCCGGGCCTCTTAAATTCCTCTTGAAAGGAAGTGGACACAGAGAAGGGAAGCGAATTGGACCCTTAGGCCCGAAGTGAGGGAAGGTCTGTAGAAAAACCCAATAAAGTTTTAGTATTTCCAAGTCATTTTAAACAGCTTTATTGAGATGTAATTTACCAAAAACGAGTTACCTGTTCGAGGAATGTGGGTGCATGTATGGATCTCTTTAACTGTCAATTGTTAATATAAAGGACATTTCCCCTTTGCCAAAAATATCCCCATCATAGCTGGGTGCGGTGGCACATGCCATTAATCCCAGCACTTGGGAGGCAGACGCAGGTGGATCTCTGTGAGCTTGAGGACAGCCTGGTCTACAAAGCGAGTTCTAGGACACCCAGGACTGTTACACAGAGAAACCCTGTCTTGAGAAGCAACACAAAACAAAAAAGGGCCCCATCATGCCCGCTTGTCCCTTGAAACCAGTAATCCATTTTCCATCCCTCAGAGCAATTCTGACCTTTCTAGAGTGTTATATAAACTGTGCCATACACTGTTGTGTGACACTATTCCTGGGGAGACATGAATGGATAGATGTCTGCTTGTCTCAGGTAGGCAATCAGTGACAGATCCAAGTCCAGTTTGGTGTACCAATGAGGCTTATTGGGGTTATACTTAGAGGAGCGGAAATGACTCAGAGACAGCTCCATCACCCAAACCCACCCAGCACTGTCTGAGTTTGCCTCTCACCAGTCCTTATTGCTTCTTCAATGGATCTGGTCAGTTTCAGGGACTTCCTGAAGTTACTGAGTTTCCTTACAGAGCTTCATGAGTTTTCCCTATGGGATGGAATGTTTCTTTCCCTTTACAACAGATGATAAAAGGACAGAATAAACTACCACAAATGGCCCTCTGACCTGCACATGTATGCCTACAAGCATGCACACATAAATACATTTCATAACTAAGAAAAAAAGAGATGATTCCTTTTTGTTCAGCTAGCATTCTGTGATATGAACATACCACAGTTATGCACCATTTCATCTCTTAATGGACTTACAGACTGTTTCAAAATTTGAGCTATTGGTATTCAAACTTGTAAAACATTCTTACACAAGTTTTTGTGGATGTGTTTCTGTATTTTTATGTAAATACCTAGAAGAGGAACTGCTAGGGTACTGAATTAAAGTATTTTAATTATGTAGGAAATTGCCAGAGGTTAAAAAAGAATGGAGAGAAAGAACTTGCCCAGCTCTCTCAAAGTGAGTGTTCTGTTGTACTCTTGTCCCAAAGTCTGAGGGAGCTCCTTCCCTCTGGTCTACTGAAGGTTGTCTTAAGATATTTCTCTGTAGCTTTGATTTTGATTCCTCTGGTAATTACTGGTGCCAGCCACGTTTCCTCTGCTAATTGACTAGTTATATAACTTTGGAGAGTTATTCTATCCAAGGCTTCCCACTGTTGTTTTTGTTACCGTTCATTCTTTCTGTATTTTGGATAGCAGCCCTTTGCTAGCTACATACATTGTGAATATTTTCTTACATTCTCTGACCTGCCTTCCTGCTTCTAAGTGATGACTAGTAGGTGAGAACTTTAAAATGTTGATAAAATCTGTTTTGCAATTTAATTTTTTTTTTTACTGTGACCTGCTTTGTGTCCCTTTTAAATGATTCAGTATGGAAAAGGCAGTAGTTATAATTCACCATGGAGCCCATCAACTTTCTGTTACTGTAACAAACACTTGAGAAAAATCAACTTGGATTACACATTTTGGGATGTTGTTGTGTTTTTTCGTTGTTTTGTTTTGTTTCCGAGACATGGTTTCTCTGTAGCTTTGGGGGCACCTGTCCTAGAACTAGCTCTTGTAGATCAGGCTGTCCTCAAACTCACAGAGATCCTCCTGCTGTTATTATTATTATCATTAATTATTATTCCCCCATGATTTCCAGTCCTGTGATGACAGTAACTTGCTTTCTTCACTTGAGATTCTCTGCCAGTTCATTCTCATGGTCCCTCACTACCTTGTTTTCCCCTTCAACGGTTTCTACTTATGATGAATAGACGTTTGGAATGTCGTAAGAAAACATTCTGTTCTTGCACGCTTCATAAGCTACTGATCTGTTGTGTGCGCGTGGTGGGAGGGGTGTGCATGCATGTGCTTATGGAGGTCGGTGATTGATGCTGGGTGCTGCCTCAGGGTTTCTATGCTGCAACAAAACTCTACAACTCAAAAACAAGTTGGGGAGGAAAGGGTTTATCTGACTTATTTTCACTGAAGGAAGTCAGGACAGGAACTGAAGCACTGTAGGAACCCTGAGGCAGGAAGTGATGGCAGAGGCCATGGAGGGGTGCTGCTTACTGGCTTGCTCCCCGTGGTTTGCTCAGCCTGCTTTCTTATAGAACCCAGGACCACCAGTCCAGGGATGGCACCACCCACCATGGGCTGGGCCCTTCCTCTATCAATCACTAATTAAGAAATGCCCTACAACTGGATCTTATGGAGGCGTTTTCTCAGTTGAGGCTCCCTCCTCTCAGATGACTCGAGCTTGTGCCAAGTTGATATAAAACTAGCCAGGCTTTCTTCAGTCACTCTTCACATTTATGTTTTGAGTCCTGGCCTCTCACTGCGCCTGGAGATTGCTAGTTCAACTAGGCTTGCTGACCAGTGATCTTCAGGACAGTCCTGCCTCTGCCTCCTCAGTGCTGGAGTTACAGATGCATGCCACCCTGCTAGGCTTTTACCCGAGTTCTGAGCATCTATCAAATTCATGCCACCACAGGCATTTTAATGAATGAGCCAGCTCGCCATATCCTTCTCTTCATTTTGGCGGTAAAGATCCTGAGAGCCAGGATGCTGTTGGTTGCCAAAAACAGAAAGCCCAACTCAAGGACACAGGGGTGTGAACAGAATAGAAAGTATTATCTCTCAAAGCTGAAATCCCTAGGCAGGGCCGTTCATTTGGCTAGTTCAGCACTGCCATCTTCGGAGTATCGGACCCCCACATTCATTTCATTTCATCCTCACTACTTCAGCATGTTGACCGTGTCCAGGCTGACTCCTCCTATGAGCAAGAATTGGCTGCTGCCCTTTCAGGTGTCCCAGCAGCAGCAGCAGAGGCAGATGTCACACCTGAGGGATGAGGTCAAGCCTCCAAATCCTCTGTCATTATTAATCGACATTTCCAAGTCCTGTTGGCTGCTCACAAGTCAACCACTTGTAGGAAGACGAGAGCTCCATGATGGAGTTAGAACGGCTGAAGCCCCCAGGTGCCAGCCTGGAGTGACAAATCTATGCTTGGGAGACCAGACAGGCAGTGCCACGGGGCTGTGATTGGAATCTAGTCTGGGTTTTATTTGCATCTAGATTCTTCTTTGGAGATATTCAGTGGTGCTCATACACAGACCAAATCACTTAAAACGTGATGGTGTGTACACCGGTTTACATGCCTGCTTTCCCTGCTGATGTGTGAACTTGAAAAAAATCAGACTTTTCCCAGTACTCCTGCCCACAACTGAGCATTTGAGGAGCTAACTCGGTTGCATGTACCAGAAAAGAAACTCGACACCTAGGATCTTTTTCCAGAGTGGGTCTGCCCAGAGCCTGTGTAGTAGCCCAGCAGCGTCAGGGAAACAGAGGCTCTTGCTCGGCTGTGTGTTCCTAGCTTGTGTGTTGCCCCGAACATGTAAGGCAGTGTCTGCAGCTGTTACCAGACACATACGCAGGGACAGAGAAAAGACACGCAGCCTACTCAGCCCCACTGCCTCTTTTTTCTGGGAAGACATAACACAGTACATTACTAGAAAGAAACCTGTGGATGTACTTTTAAACTCTCCAGGAGTCAGTTTAAAAACAAGCACATAACTAACCTGAGGAACGCATTTCTTCTCCCCTAATATATCCAACGATAACTTGCAAAAGTACAATCAACAAATAGGCTAACAAGTTAATTAGTTTTTGCCTTTCCAGACCCAGAGTCTGGGTGTGTTTTATCGTCATAGTGAGTTCAGCTTGCACTAACCACGTTTCAGGAACCCAGCAATGTGAGTCATCAGGAAGTGTCAGCCTGTGTCTCACGACTAACTAGCTTTCTGGAGAACAGGTGTGTAACAGGCAGTCAGCCTTCCTTCCGTGGCTTCCACATCTGTGCGGTCAACACTGCGGCCAGAAAAACCCGAGGGAAAACATGGCGTGTGTGTTGAACATACACAGACTGGTTATCCCTGCGCACAGCCATTTATAGTCTCTTACCTTGCCTTAGCCACCGTAAATCACCCATCCCGGGGTGGTTAAAGTGCACAGGGGAGTGTACCTTCTGTGCAGCCCCTGTACCATTGTACATAAGGGGCCTGACCCCCTGTGGATTTGGGTGTGTGGATGGGGAGCTGGAATCAGTCTGATAGGCAGTGCCAACTATGCTTATTCTACAATGTATGAGTCGAGTGGATGTGTGGTATATAATATACAAACAGCGAATGGCCAGTCCACTTGCTTGTGAATTCTGTGCCCATAGTTCCCGTGGAATGCTTTCGTTGATTAGTGCCAAAGTTCTTATAGCTAACCTGTGGTTGCAGGCCTGCCCTGGTGCCTACAGGTAGGTGCTGAATTACCATCTAGATCAGTAAAGCTCGTGTTAATGATGTGCTAATGTCATTCTAAAGTGAGTGTTGACTGACATATATGCTAATGAAGTAGTGGTGGTGATGTCATTCCTCACAATGACTGACATCCTGTTACTTTTAATTAAAACTTAATGTGAATTATTACTATCTCCACCCACAGTTTAGTCCTTAATTAGGGTCAGCAAAAGTTCCTTTAACAGGATGAGCCAGTAATTATTTTAGGCTTCTATGGCTGCTGTAAGATGAGAGCAGCCATTGTAATACTCAAATGAGCAGGGTGTGGCCAAATAAAAATATGTTTATAAAACCAGACAATGGATGAGTTTTTTTTTTCTAGAGGCTAGAGTTGATAGTCTTGGTTTTAATGACCAGATTTATCTTATTTATCAGTTTCTGTCCCACAAATTCTTCCACCCTGGTAAGGTAGGAATTGAAATCTCTGAATGTAGAGTTGGGTGGAACTGCACAGTATTGTATCGTTGTATAGTATTTCCACAATTATACTGCAGACCTTTGCAGGGTTTATCCCACAACTTTGTCCTTCATGTATTAGGTGAACTAAGAACATGGAATTGTCAGTTCAAAGACTATGTAACATGCATTCTTTGCATTCTTAGTACAATGGCGTATATTTGATATATGGTAACGTATGCTGCAAGATTATGCGCTTAAGAGACTCTGAAACTTCCATTCCTCAGACTGCGGTGTAGCTCGGTTGGATGCTCAGCTAGCACACATGAACCCCGGATTTGAGTAAAAAGGAAGAAACTGGGGTGGGGTGCATTTTATAATGTTCACAGTGGCATGTACGCCCCCATGCAATAAACAAACAATAGATAGACTGACTGATACATAGACAGACAAAGATGCTAAAAATGAAAGCCTGAGTGTGACCCTCTTTAGACGGTGTCTGTCTGTGTTGTCCAGCCTGAGTGTGACCCTCTTTAGACGGTGTCTGTGCTGTGCTGTCCAGCCTGAGTGTGACCCTCTTTAGACTGTGTCTGTCTGTGTTGTCCAGCCCGAGTGTGACCCTCTTTAGACTGTGTCTGTCTGTGCTGTCCAGCCTGAGTGTGACCCTCTTTAGACTGTGTCTGTCTGTGTTGTCCAGCCCGAGTGTGACCCTCTTTAGACTGTGTCTGTCTGTGTTGAACACAGTCTTCAGCCTGCTGTGAGTTTCCAAGTTGTCTCTGACAGCTGCTTGACTGAATCTCATTTATTTTTCCAAATAAATGATGGTTACATTTTTCTTATATAATCCGTTCCTTATCATTCTTATTTTCCACTTGATTTCTTCATCTGTTTTTTATTGCTTGGAAGTTCTCTGTTAGGGACATTAACCTAGCATGCATACTAGGTGATTTCTGTTACATTAGCATGTAATGCTTCGTAATTTATTGTACCGAAATGTCTGATGTGTTTTGTGCTTATGTGATTGTCCCCTCTCCAGCTGTTCTCTTTTATCTTATTGTATGACTCTGCATATTATTTTTTACATTTATATCTTTTCCTATTGTACTGATTGGTATTCCCTGTGTCTAGTGTGCACTGGGGAGCCATCTCAGAAGAGAGCTATTGTTTTGGCTCACTAAACTTCATTCATCTTGCCCCTGGTTTAACATGCCAGTGTTATCATAAACAGTTGGACAGTGAGTCTTTTTAAACTGTCTCTTGTTTGAGTAATCCTTTGATCTATTTTTGAAACAATGCTACATTCTAAATCCTTGCAGCACATTCTTTTATGCGTTAGAACAGGGCAGAGCCTTTCTGGCACGTGTTTATTTAGTTAGCTAGAAGCCCCTGAAGATCAGCTGGTTCACCCCCACCAAAGGCATTGTTAG
Organism: Microtus pennsylvanicus; assembly: GCF_037038515.1. NCBI lineage: Eukaryota > Metazoa > Chordata > Mammalia > Rodentia > Cricetidae > Microtus > Microtus pennsylvanicus. Next base: position 97,874,116 of record NC_134586.1, read on the forward strand.
GATTATGATGCTAAACTTAGAAATTAATTTAACAGGAGCAGAATTTACTATTACTGAGTCTTCTAAACTATAAGTAGAGTGAGGCCGTCCAACGCATGATCCTCTTCTTTCCCACCCCACACTTCCTGATTGTTCTTCGCTTATGAGTTACTACTATCTCAGGACTGACAAGAGCCTGCATGCGTGCGTGCGTGCGTGCGTGTGTGTGTGTGTGTGTGTGTGTACATACACATTGTATGTTCATATATGTGTGCAAAAGCACACATTGTGCATGTGGAGGTAAAAGATCAGTATCTTGACTTCCTTCTCCACATTGTTATTGTTATCTGTGTGTCCATGTCCGTGTGTGTGTGTTTTATGATAGGGAGCCATACCATAGTACATATGTGGGAATCAGAGGACACTGTTATGGAGTTGGTTTTCTTACCCCCTATACGTGGGTTCTAGAGACATCATGCCAACTGCTTTTACCTCCTGAGCCATCTAGTTGGCCCCCAACACCTAATTTTTTTTGAGACATAGTTTCTCACAGAGTCTGGAGCTTTCTAATTCAGCTACCCTGGTTGGCCACTGAGCGCCAAAGCTCCTCTTGTCCTGACTCCCCCTGTGCTGGGGTTACAGGCTTGTACCACTATGCTGGGCTTTCTCATGTGTTCTGGGGACTGATCTTGGGTCTGTCTGCTGGTATGGTAAGTAATCTTTCCAGCCTCATGTTTAGACATTTTAATGTTGAGGAAACATCATTTTTTTTTACCCCTCAGCTTGCTAAGAGTTTTTTGCTTTATTGATTTTTTCCCCCTCTTTTACAGAGTCATACTGAGCCCAGGACCTTATGCATGCTAGCAAGCATGTGCCCTACCACCGAGCTGTGCTTGTCGCCGGCACTTTTACTTTTTATTTTACAACGGTATCTTATCCCATTGTCAAAGCTGGTGTTGAGCTTACTGTGTAGTATGAGGCAGGCCTCTGAACCTGAAGTCTTCATGTTTCAGCCAAGTACTGCCACCAGGCTTGGCTGAAGTTTTAGCAAATGCCCGTGTATCTTTTTGACTCATCATTGGGATGATTAGCAGTAGCTAGCCTTCGTATATAAACTACTTTAAGTTACAAAATACACTGACAGTGATTCAAATAACTTTATTAAATAAATACTGGGTTTAGCATGCTCTCCTTTTTTCTTTCTTTGAGACAGGGTCTCGTTTAATGTAGATCAATCTGGACTTGAACTCGTAGAGACTCACCTGCTTCCGCTCCTGCGTGCTGGCATTAAATGTGTACATTACCACACCCAGCTGGGTTTTTTTCTTTCTCCCAGATTTTCTTTTTCAGAGCTTTAAAGAACTCATTCATAAAGCCACCTGAATCATGTACATGAGAAACTTAAGATTTAGTTTAGCCAAATAGATAGTGTTTCCCCCTTTGATTGCGTCTGTATTGAATGCTTAGAAAACCCTCCAGTTTGAGAGCTACTTTTGAATATTTAGCCGTAATTCCCACTTGGTATGGTTTCGTATTTGATTATTTAATCCATCTAGAATGGTCGTCACACGAGGAAGTCCTAGCTTCCTCTGCCCTTCTTGACTTGTTGACTAATGACATGTTTATACCCCGAGAATTTGAATTGCAGCTCTTGTCTTATGTGAAGTTACGTTCTCTAGGATGTGGTTTTTGGGTTTCTTCTGTTCTTTTTCCATGGATACATAGCTCATTTTCCATACTGTGTTCACTTGTAATACCATCTTGAGCACCTTGAGTTTGGGAAAGTCACTAACTGGTTGTGCCTATAAAGTCTCTAGCCGGTTCTGGGTGAGCACTCCCGATTCACTCTAAAGGGTATGAACTTAGGCTACTGAGGGCTTATTTTAAAAAATAAAATAAAATTGCTGAGAATCCATGTGTGTGTGGGGGTGGTGGTGGTGGTAGCTTGCCTACAGTTTCAGTCTCTGAAGGCAGGGGTCCCCAGGCCAAGCTGGCTCTTGACTAGTCACCCTGGCGAGGTCTGGATCTGACTGAGGGACTGTACCTCACTGAAGAAAGCGGGAAGATGATCAAGGATGATTCCCAGCACTGACCTCCGGTCTCCGTAATCACACAAACACATGCACGTGTCCACCTACGTGCAGACCCGTGCACACGCATATGAAGAGATGAGGAGAATCTACTGAAGAATTGTGTAAGGTCTATGGGAGCAGTAACGGATCAATTAAAAAAGCTGTCACCAGTAATCAAGTCTTTCAATGCTTCTGTTCATGGTTTTCACATATGAAATCTTATGTGTGGCCGTCTTTCAGAATAAAATTGAACGGCAGCAGTGGTCAGTTTCATCAACCATCCACATGTTAGGAGAGAGTTCTCATAATCTGTTAGATCAAGGTATTTGTAGGGTGGATTTAATACTATTTAATTGTGGAGCCATGTGAATCAGTGAGTTTCTGTACAATGTGTCCTTTGACGGAATGAACGTTTCCACTAATCTGGCTTATTTTTGTTTTACAGATGTTGTTTTGTGTTTGCTTTGGGATACCTCACAGTGTGTCAGATTACTAGAGTCTATATCTTTGATTATGGACAATATTCTGCTGATTTTTCAGGGTAAGATGAAAATTTGATTCAGTGACCTCTTCTATCTGTTCTACCAGAGTGGTTAAAAACTACAGACTGCAGTTTCACTTAGTACCTCCGACGGAGGGCTGTTGAACGTGTGTAATTCAGTGGATGTCACAGAGACCCCTGTGCTTCTCAATTGCCTTAGATAAACCTTCTAAACATAGAGCAGTTAGACTCTTCATGTGGCATTTTTGTATTCAAAGTGGCCTCTGATTCTAATAGGAATTTCCTTCTGCAAGCATTTATAAGCATTGAAAGACAGCTGCCCCCGCTCCCCGCCCCCCCGGCTGGAGAAATGACCCAGAGGTTAAGAGCACCGACTGTTCTTCCAGAGAACCTGAGTTCAATTCCCAGCACCCACATGCCAGCTTACAACTGTCTGTAACTCAGTTCCAGGGGATCTGACACCCTCACCCAGACATAAATGCAGGCAAAACACCAATGCACATAAAAAGAAATAAATTTAAAAAAAGAAAGTCAGCCCCCTCCAAGCTATATTCTTGCTACTTAGCTTTCTTCTTCCCCCCTCCCTCCCTCCCTCCCTCTTTCCCTCCCTCCCTCCTTCCCTCTGTCCCTCCCTCCTTCCCTCCCTCCCTCCCTCTCTCCCTCCCTCCCTCCCTCTCTCCCTCCCTCCTTCCCTCTGTCCCTTCCTCCCTCTTTCCCTCCCTCCCTCCCTCTCTCCCTCCCTCCTTCCCTCTCTCCCTCCCTCCCTCCCTCCCTCCCTCCCTCTCTCCCTCCCTCCTTCCCTCTCTCCCTCCCTCCCTCCTTCCCTCTGTCCCTCCCTCCCTCCCTCCCTCCCTCCCTCCCTCCCTCTCTCCCTCCCTCCTTCCCTCTCTCCCTCCCTCCCTCCTTCCCTCTGTCCCTCCCTCCTTCCCTCCCTCCCTCCCTCTCTCCCTCCCTCCTTCCCTCTCTCCCTCCCTCCCTCCCTCCCTCCCTCCCTCCCTCCCTCCCTCCCTCTCTCCCTCTCCCTCCCTCCCTCTGTCCCTCTCTCCCACCACAGAGTAGTGGAAATGACTTCTGGCTTTTGTTTCTCCAGAGGGGATTATTTCCTTCTTGGCACTGGACAGGTTTTATTACCTTGTAAGGAGACTGAGGGAGTGTTAGGAGAGAAACGCAACCTCTCACCCTGAGCTGACCAGCTCCTGTCTTTGTGAAGAAGCATGTCCTGCATTTGAGGCCCAGGTGGGCAGCAGAAGACTTCACACTTGACATCAGTTACTCTTGGCTTTTTCCATTGTCCAAGAAAGGGTGTGTCTTCAGTCTTTCGCCTTTGGGCAGTATCAAAATGAATAAAATATCCAATTTAATGATAAGCAAATTAGAAAAAAATTGTATCTCAATAGAAATTGACCAAATTATTTGAGAAAAACTTAAAAGGGAGAATTTTAGAGGATAAAGTATCTTTTTCTTCCCAGTAAGAGTAAAGTATATTAAAAAAAAATGGGCTCGGAGGAAAGCAAGTTGTGTCCCAAAATAACAAAACCAAGCCAAAACAGATGACATATACTTTTAAACAAAGAAGAAGAAAGAAAGATACGGCATCAGATTAAGAAGTGAGTCAAGTCGCATTGAAATCCACACCTGGAATGGGAGGGTAACAAACAGACCAGCCACACATCTTTTTTGTTGTTGTTTTTGTTTATTTATTTCTTTTTTTTCCCCCGAGGCAAGGTTTCCCTGTAGCTTTGGAGCCTGTCCTGGAACTAGCTTTTGTAGACCAGGCTGGCCACGAACTCGCAGAGATCTGTCTGCCTCTGCCTCCCAAGTTCTGGGATTGAAGGCATGCACCACCTCTGCCCTTCCAGCCACCATCTTTAACAACAGATATTCTTAAAGAAAATATGCAGGGCAGAATCAGCACTCACTTGGCCCCCTGTGAGTAGGGGGAAGTGGGCCTGGTCACATGGCATGGCGGGATGAAGTTGGGAGCTAGTTGTAAAACTAACAGATTATGTAGAAAGCAGACCCCTGCTAGAATAGCCACCCAAAGTGAACCATGCCATCCAGTGACTTTTCACTCCGAGCTATGGAGCCCCAGGATCCAGGCTGTGTGTGCTGTCCCAGGGGTGTCAAGCAGTGGGGACCCTGGATCCTCCAGTCTTGTTCTACTCACACCTGCTATGGGTTTCTCTGGTCTATATTTATATTCACTCGAGATAACGTTTCTCAGATTTTTTTAAACACTCGCTTATTAGCATAACCAAACTGAATTGATTGCATTACCGTGCATGTTGGCTCTGCGACACTCCTGTGGGACTCAGCTTCCCGGGTCCCTCACAGTCCTCCTTCAGTTTGATCTTAGCCATTATCTTTTTCCTCTCCATCATCTGCTGCTCTCCAGCCTCTTCCGTAACGTCTTTCTCTGCTAGCCACACAGAGGGCCTTGTCAGAACAAGTGTGTCATCACAGTAGATTAACGTGAAGGTTCAATCTCACGGTACAGCCCTCTGAGGAGGCGGCCTTTGTGCCACGTTCCTTCTGGCACCACCTCCTACCAGGGCTCTGGAACCTTCTCATTTGGTTGTGGGTGGGGATTAGTGATCCAGATCAGAGAGAGCTCATGGCTTACAGTCCATTATCTAAACTACTACATGGGCCCACAAGCTAGAGAACAGTTTCTAGGAAGAACTTAATGATTCTTTTTTTCAAAGTTATTTATGATGTGACTTTAGCAGTATTTTGTTGAAATTTATAATTTAATTATTTTGATATAATTTAAATGTTTATAGGGGAAGAAAGAACAGTGTAGCATTTTAAAGATAGACTACCTGTTTATAATAATCCCAGTGTTAGCCTCTGAAGGACTCCTTTGACTATTATTGGTGAATTGATAGAGATTAGGTGCAGAATTGAATGAACTGAAGCAAGCTGTCCTGGTACAACTGTGCCAAAGAAGTTGATCTTCTAAAGTGGCCATAAGAGAAAAAGAGCAAGCTGTTGGGCAGTGCTCCCCATTCAGGAGGTAGGGGTCCTCAGGTGTAGGACATCTAGGTGTAAGCAGATTTTTCTTTGGGCCCCCAGCTCACAAAAAAATGATGTAGATTCTTCTTACTAGTTATAAAAGCTCAGCCAATAGCTTAGGCTTGTTTCTAACTAACTCTTATAACTTAAATTAGCCCATATTTTTATTGATCTGTGTTCTACCATGTGTTTTTTTTTTTAACCTCTATCCTATTTTGTGTGTTCAACTCATTCCATGTCTGTCTGGCTTCTCCTGGTGACTCTGCCTTCTTCCCAGTGTCCTCTCTGCCCCCAAATCCTGCCTTGCTATTGGCCGTTCAGCTTTTTACTAAACCAATCCCAGTGAAATAACTTGACACAGTGTCAGGGATTATTCTATAACAGAAAGGGACAGAGAAGTCCGTCCTGTGAAGCAGATTAGGACAAGTGTCATTTTTCTTCAAAGTGTCAATGTCTAGATAGAGCACAGAAAGGAAGGCCCGGGACCTTGCTGAGGAACTGTGTAAATCTCCTGAATGAGACAGATTTACTTGCTTGAGGCATGGCAGAACTGAGATACATAGAGAGATGGGGAAGGGGAGAGGGAGAGAGAAAGAGGGGTAAGGGAGAGAGAGGGATAAGGGACAGAGAGAAAGGGGGCAAGGAAGAGAGAGAGTGAGAGAGATACTGAGTCCTTCTGAGAGAGAGAGAGAGAGAGAGAGAGAGAGAGAGAGAGAGAGAGAGAGAGAGAGAGAGAGAGAGTCTTTCCCCATATAATGTTAGGATCAGGATTTCTTTAGATAAAGACTGTCTTTTCACTAGAAGTTTCTAGTTGCAGAAAAGTTAGAAAGTCCCTGAAGTTGTGAGGTCTCACCTCAGCTATAAAAAGGTGATACAAGAAAAGCACAAAATGATTAGTCTTCCTATCAGAAATAACTTTTAAAATGTGACAGAAAAAAAGAAGATCCTGTTTCAAAAGCAACTGGGAAGTGTCCAGGAATCTGTCTAAGAAGAAATGGGCTAGGCCCTGTGAAGACAGCATAAAACTTTACTCGGGGGTACAAGCTTGAGAAACAGCCTCTTGTATATAGATAGTGTTGCAAGCAAGAAGTTGGAATGCACGCAGTTGGAATAACAAAAGTTATGTTTTATAGTTGGTATAACAAAAGTTATGTTTTATAGTTGGTATAACAAAAGTTAAGTTATGTTTTATAGTTGATATAACAAAAGTTGTATTTTATAGTTGATATAACAAAAATTATATTTTATAGTTGATATAACAAAAGTTGTATTTATAGTTGATATAACAAAAGTTGTATTTTATAGTTGATATAACAAAAGTTGTATTTTATAGTTGATATAAAAAAAGTTATATTTTGTCATGCTTAACATCATCACCCAAAGTTCACACTCTGAGTTCCTATGTCCTAAGCCTGTCTCCCCAAGGCTGCTCACCTGTGCTGCTTAGCTTAGCTGAAGGTCAGGTCCCTTCTTTAACAGTCATCTCTGATTCAAAGGTCTGGGTCCTGGGAGACTCTCCTGAGGGCAGGTCAAGGTGGGGTCTCTCCAGATGTGCAGAGCAGAGCGTTGCTCCTGGTCTCTGCTTACGGACTGTCCAGTGGGCATCATGGGGTCTAGGACCATGTCTGGTTATCTTGAGCGAGTGATGTCACTGGGTTCTGGTTGTTGGGTGCAGCCTTGGGTGTAAGAGGCTTCCTAAGCTATTTTCACATGTCTAAAAGGCCTTTTTAGTAAAAAAGTTCTGAAATGCTTGTTACAGATAGGATAGTCAAATCCAGTAATTCTTCTCAAGGTAACCTATGGCCTTAATGCAGTATTTGCCTTAATCTGAGCATGGTGGACCAAGCTTGTAATCCCATTGACCTAGGAGACAGACGCAGGGGGATGGTCACAGACTTGAGGCCAGCATGGTCTACACAGCAGGTTTCAGGCCAGCTAGAATACAGTGAGACTTTAAGAAGCCAACTCACAATGAAACAAAGTCAATAGAATACCTGCTCAAGGGCAGTGACCATCATACACAAACAGCAAGGAGGCAAGTCAAGGCCCTGGGATAGAGACTGGAAATAAGAATACAGAGCAGTGCCGCCAGCAAGATGGCTCGGAGGATAAAGGTGCTTGCTGTCAAGGCTGAAGGCCTGAGTTTGATTCTCAGGACCCCCAGGGTAGAACAAGAGGGTGTCTCCTGGGAGTTGTCCTCTCATGTGACTCCCATGCCCTCACCCTAAAGATATAAATAAAGGGTCAGAATAGCTATGGTGGGTTCATAACTCAGGGGAGACATCCTGGCTCCTTTCTTCAAGTTGCTGGACTAGACACTTGTGGTATAGCAAATACAATAAGCCCTTTGCCTCTTGTGACTAAATAAATGGCAGGGAGCGAGAGCTGCATTCTCACTGGAATTGGATCTGTCTTGCCAAGGAGTCACTCCGGGTGTCCACCACAAGGCAAACACAGAAGGGTTCATGTTGAGTAATTCCCATTCAAATCAAGGCTGTGTCTTACAGCTAGGCATATAATATCAGCTGCTCAGTGGGTGTGGCCTGCCAGCTGGCCTGTATCTACCCCCCTCCCCACTGTGGAGGCCTACTGAGCATGCGTGATGCATTTGGTAGAGGCTTTTGTAGGAGCCAGTTCTTAAAGCAAAGGCAGAGACGGACGTAGCATAAAAGCTGCAGGTGTGGTTGTCGTTTCTGTCTCTCCATCCTGAGCAGCCTTATTTGAGTCCAGAGTCTAATTTTAGACATGTTTTTATGTTCTGCGAAATGAGTCACGAAGCCCGCTAGCTGTTCTTTATAATCCTTGCCACACAGTGCCCGGTAACTGTGTGTAAATAGGGCGGCATGAAATAGTCCAGCACCCGAGACTTTGCACCTTCCCCTTCTGGTGGTTTTTCCTGTGGGAGTGTCTCGGCCCTTGACCTACATCTGACTACAGGAAGCATCCTGTCCCACTGCAGGAAGCATCCTGTCCTACCGGCAGGTCATGTCACCGCAGGAGCTGTGGAGACTCAGTTGTCCTGAGTGCTGCGGCTGATCGAGTTGATTCTCATGGTCAAACACGGCAGAAAGACCTATTTACCTTGGGTCTGCAAAGCCCGCCCAGGCTCCTGAGCAACTTCTTCCTCAGTGCCCCCGCCTCCACTCTCCTCTCGGCTTTCAACCATCTCTGCTTGTTCAAACCCCAGATGAAATGATTGGGGCACTTCTCCTCACTCTCTGTACCCAAATATCACTCATTAGTGTATCTGCTATAACTCCCCTTTATCTTTACCCATGGGAGCTGTGTCCCAAGCCACAGGGGGCGCCACAAGCCACGGGCAGTAGTAATCCTGTTTGTACAGTTTGTCTACACACACGTTGCCACGTTGAACGATGGCGCTTACACCTCAGGGCCCTTGTCAAGGGCTTCTCAAGCACAGGCACTGGGGGCTGTGATAGTTGATCTGAAGGTGGAGACGGCTGCTGGAGGGGTGATGGGTGGCAGCGGATGCCGCAGGGTGGGCTAGAGAAAGAGTGACTTGTGGTCGTGCTAGGACAAAGGGGCCCCCACAAGATGTCTTCATGCTACACACAGCGACATAAAATGTACAACATGGGAGTGTTTCCAAAGATCTCCATTTTATATGTTCAGACTATGGTTGACTATAGACAGTGGGAACTGTGGAAGGTAAACAGGGTGTGAGTGTGTGGGTGTGACCACTGTGTATGTGCAGTTGTATGTCTCTTAGTCTTCAGAAACAGCACTTCCCATTGATTCTTGTGTCCTTTCGACATCTCATGCTCAAAGTGGTCCCAGGGATTTTGTAGGTGAGGCTGTGACCATGTGACGGGGAGAGAGGTTTGGTTTTTGGCAGAATGTGCCGTGTCTCCGGTGCTGTGTAAAGTATTAGTGATGTTCCATCACTTAATCTACACAGGGTCATTGTCCTCCCCACTTTGTAGTCAGTCACTGCTCCCCCTTCTACTGCGGTCGACGGCAGTCAGGATTTATGAGTTTAAATTTTTTATCACCCTTTGTTAGTGTGTGCGTGTGCACGTGTGTGTCTGGTGTGTGTATACGTGTGCATGCACGTGTCGAAGAGTACAGATTGCAGGAGTCAGTTCTTGCCTTCTTCCATGTGGGACCTGGGGATTGAACGCACGTAATTAGGCTTGGTGGCAGGCACCTTTACTCACTAAGCCAGTTTACTGGCCCCGTTTGTGAGCTTTGATCCATATATCCAGCTGCTTTGTTCCCCACATCCCTACCCATTGTCCAGTCAGCGTCGTGCATAAAACACACTCAACATGGACGACTCAGCCTCTCACCTGTTGATCCTGTGTCCCTTCCCCGGCAGCCCCAACCCTCTAGTTAGTTACCCTTGTCAGAAACCTTGGTGGTATCAGACCTCAAACCTTGCTTCAAAAACACCAAATTGCCACTGGCTTGAGAACGCACATAGGATTCACTGCGGTCTGCCTGTGCTGGCCCTGATCTGAGCCACCTCCTCTCTTCCCCACATCACCTGCTTTCTTGTCCCCACTTCCATACTTGATGGTCTTTGCTCAACCTACTCAGAGTCAAAAGTGTTCCACAGAAAACCAGGTCAGCTCTTGACCCCAAACCGGTTGTCCAGTCCTTCTGTCTGTTAGGTCAAAGCCATAGCCCTTGAAGAAGCCTGCCTTCTGCCCTGTCCTGTCCTCCACACGTCTGTCTTCAGGCTGTGACCTTGTTCTTTCCTCTGAATGTCCTTACTCTAGGCCATCGTTCAGTTGTCATCGCCATTCAGATGTCACCTTGGGGTGTTTGTTAGCTCTCATCTGTATCCCCCCATTTTCCTGTGCAGCACTTGGTTGATTGTGATCTATGTGTCTCTCTCCCGTAAGTCCTGTGACAGCAAGGATGCATTGTTCATTGTGTCTCCAGCGGGGTCAAAGCTGGGACCTAGAACAAGCCTTGGTGCTTTGTAGATGCCCATTAGGCGCTATCTTTCCGAGCGAGACTATCTGTAAATCATGAGGTGACTCAGATCCTGCGTGCCTTAACTGGGCTCACATCCCACAGGCATTTGGTGTTGGGCAGGTGGGACTTGTCTGATCGCCATGGGTCTTGTTTGCATAAAGGTGATTTGAGTGCAGGGACATAGTGGCTTGTCTCTGTTGTTAGTAAGGGCTTAGTAGCAAGTGGGTGCTTGTAGTTGCTGGGACAATAATAGACAAGCATCGTTTGAGTTCAGCCGTAGCCACTTCCGAGATAATGAGACCGTGCTGAATGTGCATGTTTATTTTAAGCCTGCCTTCTCTACTAGCGTCAGCTATAGTTGAGAATTACTTCAGGATAGAACCAAATTATTATGTTCTCATTCTTTGTAGACAAATGGATACTTAATAAAATTTCTCATCGTTTTTATATTAGAAAGTCTAGAGGTTTTGGTTTTGTGTTTTTATGCCTTTGTTCAGAGGCTGGAGAGATGGCGCAAAGGCTAAGAGCACTTGCTGGATGTTCAGTTCTTAGTATCTACTTGGTCGCACCTGCCACCATCTTTAACTCCAGTTCCAGGGATCTTATACCCCCTTCTGGACACCACACACATATATTTATGCAGACAAATGCTCATACATATAAGACTTATTATATTAATAAAAGTCTTTTATCTTATAGAAAGTCTTTTTTAAAAAGTCCCTTAGTTCAGAGGAGTATTTTTGTGTAGCCAAAACTGTCCCGTCAATTACGTATTTGCTTGAGTAGTGGTGGTCTGTTTTCCTCCCTTTTGGCAGTCTCATGCCAACATAGCGATTTGTCACTTAGAAGGTAGAGAGGAGGTCCCATCCAGGCCCTGACCCCTCCCTTGGCACCCTAGAGCTGCTTCCCTACCTGTTCCAGGATAGACAGGTTCTTTACCCACCGTCTGGCAAGCTAAGTCAGATTCTGGGACACAAGGAGGGATTAGGTATTGGGGAATGCCCTTTGCTACAAAACCAACAGTTAAAAACTGTCACTACTTGCTGCTCTGAAGGGACAAAATGTGCGCTGTGGAGGGAAACCAGCATCTCCTCTCTGATACAGTGTTGCGCTGGTTTCTCCAATGGTGTTTTCTCTGTAAGGCAGGCTCTACCTGGAGAGGGTGTAGGTTTTGTCTTCTCTCCATTCCATGCTTCCACTCCCATCATCCCTCTGGTCTCCCAGCTGCACGCATCTCCGTGGCAAGCCCTCTTTAGAATCTTCATCCTCAACACCCTCCTCTGCAGTCTGTACTGACACCTTCTGTTCACTGTGCTCCCGGGAGCAGGGTGAGTCAGAGACAGTGGACTGCCACACATGGGTGGATGGTCACCAGTGGTACTGGGGGGAAGTCGGGTTCTCTCTTTGGGGGTCTTTATCTTGTTAATAAAAGAATTTAGATACACTCTGAGAGGGACACTCGGGGATGGTTTTATTGTGTATTATTATGATTTGAGAGAAAAGCAGCAGAACATGTGCTGTGGGCAGAGGTTCAGCCAGCCCGTGCTTGAATGAACAGAGAGGAGATGTTTAATAGGAGCTGCCCCGTAGAAGGACAGCAAAGCTGTCTCTGCAGAGTGGCTCCGGGGAGAATGGCTCGAATAGGGCAGGGGCAGGCAGCATTTGGATCTGGCATCTGCTCCTCACCTTCTTCTCTTCTTTGCTAAGATATGTAGCCCTTGGAGTCGGCTGTGCTCCTAAGCCTGGTTCAGCCTCCCAGACCAGGACGTGGTTCTGTGAGGTTCAGAATACTTGCACCGCATGGAGAAGAAGTTCCATGAAGGCTGCACATGCTCAGTGGGTACTATAAGGACATCATAGTCGCAAACACATAGTGCATCTCTCGGGCGTATTATATATGATACCTGTGGCTGAATATGCCGTTGTATTGGTATAGAAATTTAGCTTATTTTATCAATTTGTTTTAGTTACATGTGCATGGGGATTCGAGTTTAGAACTGAATGGCATTTTATAATTCCCTATGAGGAGAATCAGTCAGGTTGAGAACAATGAGTGTGTCCCCCCCAAGGAGATGTAAATCTCAGGGCATTTGTATAATCCTCAAGGACCTGAAGGATGCCCTGTATGCAGAGCAACCTGGGGGATTAGACCGGCTGAGCTATGATTTCCTAGGTAACCTTAAGAATTGGCTTTTAAGAGAGCCAAGAGACCCCTTTCCCTCTCAAGCACAGGGAATCGGAGAGCAGCCCTCATCTGACCTTGCCCCTCGGAGCCTGAACTCTCCAGGGCACAGCTGTGGCTCTGTATCCAGAGTGAGCTGTGGAAAGCCAAGCCTGTGCCCCTGTGTGCTCGCACTGGGAGGCAGTGCATCTGCTGGGAGAGTGTGGAACCTCCCTGCCTGATCCCGAGCCTTTACCCCTCAAGACCAGCTGGCCCTGGTCGCCCCGTGAGGGTGATTCCGTGGGGTCGTTTGGGAGGCTCTGAGAAGACAATGCAGTGAGAGTCCTTGCTCTCTCAGCATGCGCAGCACACTCTCTGCCTCTTGGCAAATGTAACTTCTGAGTTCATTGTCATTTTAGAAAATTAAACGACCGTCTGAAAGTTGGTGCTGTGAGGGGTGGGCTGTGATGTAGGGGTGGGGTGTGACACAGTGAGGGTTGGGGTGTAATGCAGGGAGAGAGGGTTTAATGCAGTGAGCTGGTGGGATGTAATGTAGGAGTGCAGTATACTGCAGGGTGGGGTGTGATGCAGTACAGATTTTATTTGGCTGATTTGGTTTTCCTCTACAAGTTAGCCTTTCAGCTAGAATTCTCACAAGACGCAGGAGAAACACTGCTATTTCTTGTAATATGTATAAGGCAATTTCTCTTTTCTTTAGCAGACAGTAGGCTTCTGGGTTCTGGGGGGCTGGCATCAGCGGAGATGGCATCCTGCCCCTTTCTTTCTTCTTGTCTCCCTCTCGCTGTTTGGCTCCGCTCCTCTTACCCTTCTCATCCAAACTCCTTTAGCTTTTGCTCATCTCCCCCTTCCTTAGGCATCCTCTGTTCTCTTTGATGTTCGGCCTTGGGCAGCAGGCCCAGGGGATGCTGGGGGAGGCACTTAGGCACAACCTGGCCATATCTGGAGTCCTTGCACTTCTGACCCACAGGCTCTCATCTTAGGTTGCATAAGTTGAAGGCTGCCTCACACAAGATTGTTTTCAGGCATAGGGCCCACTTTTTACTCGCTTTTAAAGCCACAAAGAAAGAAAACCTTGATTTCTTCTCTCTTGCACTTTTGAAGACAGGAAACCCCAGAGTTGTTAGCTCTTAAACCACCCCCCACGAGTTTTTGATACGATAGAAACTTGAGGTTTTATTGTCGTGTAATCAGGGTCAAGCCTGTTTCCTGTGTTGTGCATGTTGTTGTGACGTCCTCCGTTTAAAATATCTGCTTTTGTCTCTCACAGCCCGATGATGATCATTACGCAGAAGATCACTAGTCTGGCCTTTGAGATTCATGACGGTAAGAGTCTGCAAGTCAGTTCTTCATCACTGCAAGGAGCCCTATTTGAATAAGCTTTGGTGTGAGATATTACCCTGAAGGGAAGGAAAGGGAGAGACAGTGTTGTTTAAGGTTATTAAGTTGTGCTTCACCCCCAGTTCCATGTTTTCTCTTGATTTTTAATTCAATTCTATGATAAAAAGCAAAAATAGTCATATGACCCATATAATGGACCTTTGGTTTCAGTCAAGTTTGATTCGAATTTTATTTGTCTTACGTTTATATTGAAGTTTGTATGTTTCTCCAATTCTATCACTTTGTGTTTACACCCATATACACACATATTTTCAGGCTTTTAATACACATATGTACCTATTTTATGTTTAATAAGTGGATATGGGAAATGTCAGCAATCGAGACTCCTTGGGGTGTTGACCGGGTTCCTCAGAACAAGGAGGGACAGCTCTCTCTGAGCAGAGTTGTCTGTCTGTTTCTGCACGTGTGTCCCCCTAATCCTGTACTCCCCCTCCCCGAGCCCAGTCCCCACTTGTGGGCCGGGCATAGCCTTGACAGTTCTGAGGTGAGGGCCTGGGAGGAGCTGTCCTCCTCTCCCCTCTTACTTCTGACAAGCAGTTGCCACTGCTTCGTTGTCTGGGGACATGAACAGAAGGGACAGATTTCCTTCACGGTCACTGGTCCTCGTTTAATCCCCCGTGTGTTCGGCCGCAGCTCTCTTTTCTGCCCTTCTGGAGCAGAGCGCCTCCTCCTGGCCATGTGCCTCTGGAGGCGGCAGCATGTGCTTGGGGTGCCTGAGGAGACCCACACGCCATGTCTTCTGCTCCCGCTTTGGGTTTCCCATCTCCATGTTCGTAGCCAGGCCCACACTGGAGGGCCTTTTTGTGCGTGGCAGTCCATGGACGCGTCTTGTAGTCCTTGCATTCTGAACAGGGATGTGGGCAGAAGTTCTCAGACCCTGGTCCTGGAGTCCTGAAGTGGATGCTGTGGATGTGGTAGATCAGAGCACCCAGTTGTCTTTAGGTGCTGAGACCAACATCTCACACTGACCAACAGGTCCCCCCTGGGGTGAGGATGGAGGAACATGTCTAGAAGCCCCCCCGCTAGCAATGTATGTTAAACTCAGAACCAAAAGGACAGACAGCAGGGCCCTATTTTGTTATCTGGTCTTTGGAATAGATTTAGCAAGCGGGTTTTGATTAGCCTTGCCAGCTTCGCCTGGGATTCTTCCTGGGAACTGGAGCATCCCATCCTACCAGATGTCCTCCTGCAGAGCAGCTACCCTCTACCTTATGCTTCAGGGCTGGACCAGCTCTTCCAGCCTCCTGTTTCCTCAGTGACTCTCACAGGAGAGAACCTGCTTGTCTGGATTGAGAACTCTAAGCCCGTCCCTCACATGGTCTCAGCATGCTGTGTTGCCTGGCTACAGTTTGTTCTGATGAAGATTCTAAACAGTGAATAACAGAAGTACTTGGGGTGAGGGTTAGAAAAGCCAGGAGCAAGCTTCCCACAGTGGCGTCAGAGACAGCACTGGCTATCTCCAGCTGCAAGGATGGGAACACCTGTGATGTATCTTCTGCCAGGAAATTCCTTAGACCCAGGACCCAGAGTGCTTGTCGGGAGCAAGGCAAGCTGACACCAGTGCCTAGCAGTTGCAAATTCCTGGTGGGAAAGCGGATGTTGGGAGTAAACCGTGTTGGCACAAACAGTTGTGGCATAAGGAACATTTGTCTTGGTGTAGGTACTGTGTGCCTGCCAAGCTCCAGGCACCAGCAATGGGCCATGCTAGCAGGCAGGACCTGCTGAGGAAGGGCAACAGCTGCCGTCCGTGTGAACTCCGGGCAGTGGGTCTGGACCTGTCCCGTGGCTGGGTTTTTAGCTGTCAGTCCAGTGGCAGTATTCATACCACCAACTTCAGGAAGCGGATGTTCTGTCTCGGATAACTTCTTAGGCATGGTGTTGAGACATCTTGCTCCCCTTACAGAATGCAGCTTCCTCCCCTGCTGTTCTAGTTTTAAGTCCTGTGAGAGACCCGTGAGGTGTCAGTGCTGAAGGATGGCACAGCCTGGTACTGTGTTGGTCATGACAAGTGATATGTGCCCTGGAAGGCAGGGGAAGGGTGGTGTTTTTTTTTTATCATTGTTGTTGTTTGTTTTGTTTTGTTGATACAGTCTAGCTGGGTGCTTGTACTTGATAAGGGAATATAGGAGTCAGATTTCTATCTTAGGCTGAACTATAGTCATTTGTATTTTTTTTTAATTTATGTTTTTTTAGGACACGGTTTCTCTGTGGAACAGCCCTGGCTGTCCTGAAACTCACTCTGTAGACCAGGCCGGCCTCAGAATCAGAGATCCACCTGCCTCTGCCTCCCAAATGCTAGGATTAAAGATGTGCACCACCCCTGCCCAACATATTAATTTGTCTTAGCTTCAAACATGATATCTTAATTTAATGTTTTAGAAGATCTTCTATTTCTGAGTACCCAAAGTTTGAGCCTTTCTCTGAGGAGAAAGGCTGGGCTTATATACATAGACAACATTATTCTATAAATATGGTTTGTTTTAAGTTACATGTTTATTTTCCTTGGGTGGTTTGCATTTTGAAATAATAATAGCCTTCTGGGTCAGCATAGCAGGGTTCTTGGGCAGAGAAGCCCCACACTACACTAAACACTTAGAAATGCTGCAGACGGCTTAGAAAGGGTCAGGGAGACGGCTCACTGGGTCAAAGCATGGGGACCCGAGTTCAAATCCCTGGAGTCCACTAAAAACTCGGCATGGCAGCGTACACCTGTAGCTCCAGTGATGGTGGTGCCAGAGACAGGAGGATCCTTGGGCCTTGCTGGATGGCCAGTCTAGCCAAAATGATATGTCGGTTCACTTAGAGACCTGTCTCAAAAAAGAAAATACTATGGAGAAGAATGGGAGAGGACACTGGACATTGAATTCTGGCCTATCATGCATGATTGAGCATTTTTACACACAGAAATACTGAATGAAGCACAGCAAAAAAGCCCGGTAGTGGTAGTGCACACCTTTAATCCCAACACCCAGGAGGAAGAGGCAGGCAGATCTCTAAATTCAAGGCCAGCCTAGTTAGTCTACAGAGCAAATTTCAGGACAGCCAGGACTACACAGAGAAACCTTGTCTCTAAAAAAATTAAAAAACAAAACAAAACAACAGAAAACAAATACAACAAAAAGATGACTGCTTACTGCTCTTTTCCTAGTGGAAGGGAGGGAGGGAGGGAGGGAGGGAGGGAGGGAGGGAGGGAGGGAGGGAGGGAGGGAGGGAGGGAGGGCAGGTTCTCAAGAGAACACTGATGGCCTCATCTCCTTAGGTAGTCCCAAGTGTCGTCGGTTTCCTGTGGGGAAGAGAATCTTGAGAGTAGTAGGAGGTCCTCCTGGGTTCCCCTCATGTTCTCCTTTTAAGTGGGATTTGCGGGTTTTATTTTGTTTTCTCTGTACAGTTCCAGAGAGTAGGCACATGACCCTTGAAGGGAATTTGGAAGTACAAACGACTCCGAGGAGACGGTTCCACCTCTGGCCACGTGGTCCTGAGAGTCAGAGCCCATCATAGTCATCTTGACCTCTGTCTTCCTCATAGGCCAGGGTTTATTTTTCTTCTCTTTAAAAATAGATTTATTTATTCATTGATTCATTCATTCATTTCTTTAGTGTATGGGTGTTTGGCCTGCTTCTATCTGTTCACGTGTGTACCATGGCTGTGGTGACCAGAAGAGGGCGCCAGAACCACTGGGACTGGTGTTAAAGACAGCTGTGAGCCTCCATGAGGGGGTCCTCTGCCAGGGCAGCCTTGTCGCCCCTCCAGCCCGATTTTTCTTTTTCATTGTTGTCAAAATAGGTGTGCAATGACATTTACTCCCCTCATTATTGGATGTACAAGTGTTTTTTTTTGTTTTGGTTTGGTTTGGTTTTTGCCCATTATGCATGGGGTTTTGATGGTCCTGGCCACAGTTTCAGGTGACATTTTTGATTATTTCCTTAGACTAGGGGTGTCTAGGATGAGGGGAGAGAAATGTTCCCCGAGTCTTTGCTCTGTCAGTTTACAGAAACATAAGTGGTCCTCCGTGGTCCTCCTCCCTACTAGACTGAGGGCCTCTCAGCAGGGAGTCTGTCTCTTCTGTTCTTTTTCTAGTGCTAACAGGCTCTCCAAGTGTCTTAAAGTGGTTGTAACTCTCTCATCTCTGTCTTACGTACACACATCATCCATTCAAACGTGTGTGTTACATAATTGAGGGCATGATGTGAATGAGAGACTTGAGATGTTCTGTGTAAAAGGGGTGGCTTGTTCTTCTAACAGCCTAGGTCCCTTTGTTCTTTGATGATGCCGCCCCGACTGACCTTGAACTTGATGCTATTCTGCTTTGGCCTCCCAGACATTTAACTAATTGTGCTTTCGTAATCAATCATGAAGTTGACAGTTTGTACGTTAATCGGTTGTCTGTGTTTCTTTTGCTAGTTTGTTTTCCCTAGTTTTTGTCCCTATTTATCTAGTGTCTTTTAATGGCTTGAGTTTTGTGTCTTTGGACACTGTTATTGTTTTGTTTCCTATAAGTGCTTTCTTAATTTAGTCTCCCTTTAGTCTTTAAATTGCATCTAGTTTTTCTTTTCTTTCTTTTTTCCTTTTATTTATCTATTTATTTGTCCTTAAATAGTATCTAGTATTTATCCATCTATTTATATTTTTAAGGCATGTGTATCCATAAGCTTTTGGTTAGCTGTAGTGATAGCCTCTTGATTGGGACGACAGACTAGATGTGTAAAGGCGATGCACCTGCTTCCACTTTTATTCGCTGTCGTGAGAGAACCAGAGCGCTGTCACTGCTCTGTGTTGAGCCGTTGGCACCGAGGGTTAGTCATCGAGATCCTTAAGGAGTTTTAATGGCTCTTTTTGAAAACATGGCACTGTCTAGTAAGGATAGCAGATCTATAAGTGAAAATGTATTCATTTGGGAGATTTGCCTAATTGGATAATTTCCTTCAGATGAAGTGACTCTCATTTCCCTGTATGTATTAAGTGTGTACGGGGCAAGGTGGGCCGGATCACATGATGACTCAGCAGTTTTTTGATCTGTGTCAATATGAGAAAGAAAGGGACGGTCGTTGGGCCCACACATGGAGTACAGCATGGCTTTCAGATGAGACAAGTGCCACTCAAAGAGAAAACATAACTCACACAGGTGTTTCTTTCTGACCCCCAGGGATGTTTCGGAAGGATGAAGAACTGACCCCATCGCAGAGGGGCTTAGCCGTGAGGTATGTGTCTTTAGATCTACGGTGACTTGTGCTATGTTCCTGGCTTCTTCCCTCTGCACTGCTGCAGGCTGCCAAGTTGTGCTGGGCTGGTCTGGCAGTTTCCCTGAGGCTCCCCTTAAGTTCGTCCCTGTGCCTCTGTACCATGTGTGCTTCCTGTGAAGTGTGTGGGGCCTCCAGGGCTCCCCCTAAGTCCACGCCTGCGCCTCCTGTGAGCCATGCGAGGCCACCAGAGTCATGTCTGTAGGACTCTTAAAGACATGGTTTGTGCACAGTCGTAGGGATTGCTGCTAATGTTAGCTGCCACTCATGGGGCAGTGACTTGATAGCAGCGGTTTGTACAGAGGTGCAGCACAGATGTTACTGATGACATCATCTTCCTTTGTTCTGCTTCCCAAGAGTGGTTTCAAGAGTGGCTTGATTTTTCTGGCCATGTCTTTTTAATCTAACATAATTAAAGATGTATTATGCTCCTTTTACTTTTAAAGAAACTAATTCCTTTGCAGAAGGCTGTTTCTAAATACAGAATTAACAAATGCATGGCTGCTAGACCAGTGCTCCTCAACCTGTGGGTGGTGACCTCTTTCAGTCAATTTGTAATAGGGAAAATGCATCCCGTGCATCAGATATTTACATTACAACTCATAGCAGTAGCAAAGTTACAATTATGAAGTAGCAGCAAAAATAATTCTACGGTTGGGGTCAGCACAACATGAGAAACTGTATTTAAGGGCCGCAGCGTTAGGAAGGTTGAGAACCTCTGCTCTTGAAGAAGGGGATGGCACCCATGGTGGTGAACAGATATGCACCACTACCCACGTTTGTGCCCCCCAACCCGTAATCATCGGCACATCTTCTCTGGGGCTCCTCGTCTTCTCTATGGCCAGTCTTCATACACAGCCATTGAATACGCTTACCTGACAAGTCATCAGGTTAGTTCTTGGCTTTTCCTTGGCCTTGGACCACCCCAGACACTGTCATATACAGACATCAGCTCTGATTCTCCTGCCCTCTCGGGCAACTGCTGGGCAAATGGCCAGTCCCAATTAACTTCAGCTCTCCACCCCAGAACAGTAGGAGGAGGCCAAGTAGAAAGACACTCCCTCTTGTTGGCTGGATTCATTTAGATGTTTTTACTCTTATTTTTAACATCATGGTCCTTGGAGCTGGAGCATTGGCTCAGCAGTTGCTGCTCTTGCAGAGGACCAGGTTGGTTCCTGGAACCCACATGGTGTCTTGACACTAACTGTGGCTCCAGTTCTAGGGGATTTTGATGGGGGAGCCCAGGTAGATAAACGGGGGAGATAGGTGCTCAGGCGCGGTGCTCTCCTGACCCATTTGGACTTCGGACTTTCTACTCCAGTTGCTTGAGTTTCCCCATTTTTTAATTATTAAATTATTTCTGTTGTTTTGAGCTGGTCCGGTTATTTTAGCGTACCGATCAAATACGCCTTCACTTACAGGATTTGACACCCTCTTCTGATGTATTTGGGTGCCTGGCACACACATGGTACACACACACACGCATGTGTGTAAATAGTCATACATTAAGTCCTTTTTTAAAAAAAAATTGTGGTCCTTCATATTGACAGCAAAGCAAATACATATCCTTAGCTCTCTCTCTGAAAAGATTTTAGATTCTTCTTTCTCCAGAATTCCAAAATTCTCTCCCCCATACTCATGGTGGAAGGCTACATTTCTTTTCCTTTTTTCTTCAGTAATGGAAAGTTCCTTATTAAGGCATCCTCCCCCTTTTCATCCACACAACCCATGGGTTACTTTGTGTAACCTGGCTGGCCTGCCTGCATCCTGACCTTCAGAACAGCCCAGGTGAACTATAGACCAGGATGTCACCAGGGCAGGCTCATTATAGCGGGACGAGTAAGAGGACAGCAAAAACTGCCTGAAGCCACCTACTGGGAATCACTGCAGAGGGCAGCTGTGCCCTGGTTTCTCACTCCATGTCATAAAACACACCAGACTCCCTGAATCTGTAACAAAATCTTTCCCTAGCTGTGTGTTTGAACTGCCCGTAGTTCAGTGCAGGGCTGCTGGCTTCTCACTTCTGACCTTGATCGGGTTCATTTTTTTCCTCCTCTGAGTCATCATCAGCTTTTCAGGAAGAGGATTGTATTGTCTCGCAGTCCCTTCTCGTCACCACCCTCGTGTCCGTCAGTCTGCCATTCCTCTTCTCCACAGTAGCTCCATTACCCGGCTCTACTCCCCGCTTCCTCCTCTGCTGACTGTGGTCAGATGTATGTTTGCTTTTGTTGGCATGGTGATCAACCACAGTGAGTGGCATCACTGGTCCAGCTGACAGCTCCTCACTGGATTCCTGGACATCACATCCTCTTGTTTTTCTTCTTCTCTGCTCTCTTGCTCAACCCTGTGCCCCTCTCCTGTTTGGCTGACTGTTGCTGTATCCCCGAACTCAGATCGGAATTTCTCAGCTTTCCCCACGTGCTTCCATATGGTCTGGAGGCTTCACACCACCAGCTACACCTTCCTACTCAGCCTCCCCGCTTCAGCTCCAGCCTCCTGCCGTCAGTCTTTTCAGTGTCCTCACTTGGATAGCAGTCGGTCTGTTCAAAATAAAGCTCCTGATTTCTGTCTGCCCCCCACCATGTGTTTCTCTGCCACTGCCCCTTGCTGGCTATTAGTATCACTTGCTCTTGGGGGTACTGATGGGGATTATAAGCAGATTTCAGTTTCTTACTGCAAGTCAGTAAACTTTCAGTCATCTCTAATCTGGCTGCTGCTTGCCACCCGACTATGCCAGCCTGGTTCTCTGTAGGTCAGGAATGCACTTGATTTTCTCCTGCTCTCTGTAGCAGACTTTCTAGGTTGGGTCCAGTGATCCCCTGCCGTGTGTGTGTTGTGTGTGCATACAAGTACACAAGCCAGAGCAGAACCTCAGTGTCCCTCTGTTGCTTTCCACTGTTTTTTGTTTTGTTTTGTTTTGTTTTTGTTTTTCAAGACAGGGTTTCTCTGTGTAGCCCTGGCTTCCCGGGTCTTGCTCTGTAAACCAGGCTGGCCTCAAACTTAGGGATCTGCCTATCTCTGCCTCCTGAGTGCTGGGAGTAAAGGCGCGCTCCACCACCTCCCAGCTCTACCTTGTTTTTGAAACGGGGTCCCTCTGAAGCTCACTGTCTTGGCTATTCTGGCTGGCCAATAAGCTGCCAGGATCCTCTTCCATCCTTCCCTCCCGACCCCCCAATAGTACTGTTTAGGGGGTACAGGAATGGCTCATCTTCTCACTTACTAAAGAATCAAAGGGAAGGAAAACTTTGTAAGGCAAGCAAAGCCCAAGTTTATTCAAAGAGGATGATTTTATTAGCATTTAAAAGAGAAAACTTCAGGGCAGACAGCTGTCAATCTTGGCAGCTTGCGCTCTCTCTCTCTCTCTCTCTCTCTCTCTCTCTCTCTCTGTGTGTGTGTGTGTGTGTGTGTGTGTGTATGTTTGGCAGAGAGGAGAGCAATGCCATTTGAGTTAAGTGGCCATGGTGCTGAGGGGAAAGGTCTGAACCAGAAAAAGTCTGAACCAGAAGAGGCTACTTAGGTTCCGGCCAGCCTCTGAAAGAGAAGGAAATAGGAAAAAGTTGAACTCTTATCAAAAAGCTGTATAGATCCAAAAGAACCTCACGGTGGTGGCTGGGGACAGGAATTCTGGGAATGAAAGTATGGTATCTAATAAAAGGGCTACTTGTCTGCCTGGCTCTTTAGTGTGGCCTATGGTGAACCTTCCTTCCTAGCATGGTGCCTTGTTCAGGTGTTTGACCCAACTAGTTAACTCTCTGTTGAGCTTGGTAGCTTGAAATGTCAGGTCTCTGCCCAGGCCAAAGATTTCATCCTTTTGACCAGGAGGAACTGATTTTCCCTTCATGGGCTTTATTATTACTGTGTTGTTGCCTCCTCTGAAGAGGTAACCATAAAATCTTTTGGGAGACAGGCTAAAGTGGAGCTGATAACCCATTTCACCCTGGAAGTCGAGTCGAGACCTCCAGTTCCAATGCTTACCAGAGCGGTCGTTTACTGTCTGTCTGGCATTCTAGCCCCCACCCCTGGGTGCAGCTCCAGGCAGGGCTGTTGGCTCCTGAGGAAGGGGGAGCTCCAGCTTTCTTCTGTCATTCCTGGCCAGAGACCTGCTGTGGAAACGCCGAGACCCAAGGACGTTTCTGGACCACTTGCTTTGAGTCCCTGCCCTGAGCTGCCTGTTCAGTTGCCCAGTGCCTGGTTCCTGTCTCGTCCTGCATAGGTGTCTGCGGCCCTGCCCACCTTCGCATGTGTGTGCTGGAGACTTGAACATAGACTCCTGCTGTACACAGCTTCACGTTTACCCCCTGAGCCACCTCTGTCTCCAGAGATCCTTTGAGTGGGCTTGGGATTGTTTTTAGTATTTTTTAACCTTTCCCCTGGTTAAAAACAAACAAACAACAAAACAATCCTTTCCTGTATAACTTTGACCACAGCATCCTTCTCTGAAAGAGCTTGCAGCGCCACACCATTGCCTCAGTTACCTACTCCTCATCTTATTCTGGGGTTTCTTTTTGGGGGTCAGGTTGACTTCAGACTTGCCAACCTCCAGCACCCCTCCCAGGATGAGTCTGATAGGTGTGTGCTGCCACAGCCAGCCACTCCCTCTTCAACTTTAACTACCCACCTGAAATTCTAGCCCTTTGCCCTGCCCTGCTTTCTTCACGCTGCGTATACTGTATTTTTTTCTCTTCAGTCCTCTGCCAACCCACGTATAAGGTCCTAAAGTTGAGAGATTTGTCTCCTAAATAGCCAGTAATTCTTGCCCTAGGAGACGTTTGAGAGCCCCTGGAGACATTTCTGGTCGTCAGAGCCTGTAAGGACTGACAGCTAGTAGGTAAAGGGCAAACATCTTCCAGGTGCAGCAAAGAAATATTGACCCTCAGCCGGGAAAGGCTAAGCCTGCCCGACCAACCTAAGATGACACACAGTTGATGTCAGTGAGTAGAGAAAAATCAGCAAGTCTTTCACGTGGCAAGTGAAACAGTGGACTTAGGTAGCACAGTGACTTACTCCGGCACCTCACACTGTTCCCTTGACAATCGAGCCAAAACCCTTTTCAGTGAATTTCATGACCGAGAAAATCTTGTCTCTGATCCTGCACTGATCTTTAGATCCCTTCTAAATAGCAGTAATTCCTGGTATACCGGGAATACCCTCTTGCTTGCCCTCTTTGTCCACAGGCTGTTTAACCAAGGAGACTGCTCATGGTGTGCAGAGAGGAAAGAGGTCCTCCAACCTGTCACTTGGGTGGTTGCTGTGCCCAGGTGTAGTGCTTTTCCATCTCCAGTAGATGAACTCCAGAGCCCGCTAACCAGCACCCCCTGCGCCCTTTGGACGGGCCTTGAGGCAAAGGACGAAAACTGTTTTGACACATCCTTGTCTCCTGTTTCCCTCGGGTCCATCAACTGACTCCACAGGAGCACTGCTGGAAACCACAGGACACACTGCTCCCAAAGCCTCCAGGGTGTTGTCTGCTGTGGTCCTTTGCCTGCTCTTTGTGGCTACACTGTGTCCACACACCAGGCCAGAGTGGTGCGTTTGAAACGCGACCTTTAAAACCTGACTGTAGTTCTCCATCACGTTCAGAATGAGCCCACAGATTCTCCTGTGGCTTGCAAGGCAGGCCCCGCGCGTCTTACCTCACTTAGCAGTCTGTCCTTCTGTCTGTGTCCACATGACATGGCAGCCGTGCTACCACTGTGCCTGCATCACGCCTGCTCCCGGGTCCCTCCTTGCCTGTGTTCGCACAGCTCTCACTTCTGTTTAGCTTCTGCCCAGCCGAGCTTCACCAAAGAGGCTTCTCTGATTTCTTAATGAAAAGAGACCCCCTTTCTCTTTGTGGCACTTAGCTTCTCTGAAGATTATATATATCATTATAAAATTATATTTCTGCATATATATAATATCTATGCGCATATATCTTATGTGTATATATGAAGTCTATTTTAGTCTGTGTTTTTCAACTGGAGTATAAGCTCCATGCATGCAGGGTTCCTTTTGCTGATTCCTCTGTCTGGAGACCCGGGAACCTGTTGTCCACATAATGGGGGCACAGCATTTGTTGAATGAACAGGCAAGTAAGAAATGAGCGATGACTCCTTCTGCCCCATCATGGTCATCTTGGGCTCTTTCGTTATGAGAAACCGAAGTGAAAACCGTCTGTAGTTGTGTCTGAAGATCTGTATGACAGCCCCCACTGTTCTCTTTCATTTCTATAAGATACATCTTAACAGAGAGCAACTTAGGGAAGGGAGGGGTTTCTTTGGTCCACAATTCCAGATTGTAGTCCATCTTAGCTGTGATTTCTATTACTGTGATAAAGCACCATGACCAAAGCAATCGGGGAGGGAAGGGTTCGTTTTAGCTTACAACTGTCAGGTCATGTTCCATCACTGAAGGATGCCAAGACAGGAACACAAGGGAGGGCAGGAACCCAGAGGCAGGAGCTGATGCGAAGGTCATGGAGGAGTGCTGCTTACTGACTTGGTCTTCGTGGCTTGTTCAGCCTGCTTAGACACCCAGGGGTAGCCCTGCTCACAGTGGACTTACGTCCTCCCAGATCAATCGCTAGTTAAGAAAATAGCCTTCTATATCGTCAACAGGTCAGTTTCATGGAAGGGTGTTCTCACCTGTGGTTCCCTCTTCTCAGATAACTCTAGCTTGCCTGATGTCAACAAAAGGAAAATCAACCGGGGTCCAGGCCACCATAGCAGAGAAGTCACAGTGGCAGGGGCTTAAAGCAGCTAGTCCTGTCATCCCACAGTAAAGGGCAGAGGGAAACAGATGCCGTGGTGCTGGCTCTCAGCCAGCTTCCTGCGGGGCTGCGTCATCCAGGTCTCCCTTCCTAGGGAGCAGCGCTCCCCATGATGGGCTGTGTTTTTCTGCCTAAACTAGCAATCAACCTGACCCCTCTCATAGGCCATCAGGATCTACAAAACTCTTTGTGGAGAGTCTCTTCCCAGGTGAGTGTAGGCTGTGTCAAGTTGAAACTTTAAATCAAAGTTGGTACACCTACCCAAAAATACTGTTGAGAACTATCCTGTCCCGCCTCCTGGATGCTTCATGAGAACTAAGGTGTCTTTTCTTTTGGAAATGGTATCGGTAGTGAGAACATGACCGCAGTTTCGGTATCTCGTCCCTGGAAGTGTCTGTCACACCTCACAAGCGTTTTCTCATTGCAGGCGCATGCCGAGTCCCCTGGAGTATGTAAGTTATACCTGCAACTTCATGGGTATCCTGGCAGGCCCTCTCTGCTCTTACAAAGACTACATTACTTTCATTGAAGGCAGGCCATCCCACATGCCACAGTCCAATGAGAATGGAAAAGAGGAGCAGCAACATGAAAGAGCAGACCCGTCTCCAAACGTAAGGGCGCGGGAGTCATCTGGAGCTCTGGCGCTCTGTAGCTTCTGCTTGTCTCTTTGGTTTTCTGAAAAAGTCTAAAGTTTCCACTCATTGTCATTCCTGTGTTGGTTGATTTCTTTCTTTTCTCCTTTCTTCCTGTGTGTGTATGTGTGTGAGAGAGTGCCTATGCATGCATGTGTGCGTGCATATGCATGTAGTATGTTCTTAGGCATTGAACCCAGAGCCTTGCCAGGGCCTGTATTGCTAATATATTAAGGCAAATAATAATTCTGCCACTGAATTGCATCTTTCTTTTTAAAAAAATTTATGTATCTGAGTGTGTACCGTGTGTAGCTGGGAACCCGTGGGGGTCAGAAGAAGGTATAGGATCCCCTGGAGCTGCAGTTACAGGCAGTTGTGAGCTGTCTGAGGGGGTTCTGGGAACCGGACTCTGGTCGTCTGGAGCAACAGAACTAGCAACCACAGAGCACAGATACTTCTTTATAGCTGTCTTTCAGGAAAAACAATTTTCTCCTCTACCTGGTTGTGATGTCTAGTAGAGGCAGAGTCATGGTTGAAGGACAAACGTAAGTATATCCGTAAGGGGCTGAAGAGAAGGCTCGGTCGTTTAGAGCACTTGTTGCTCTTGCAGAAGTCCTGAATTCAATGCCCAGCACCAACATGGTGGCTCACAATAATGCATAATAACTCCAGTTTCAGAGTACCTGATACTCCCTTCTGATCTCTGTGAGCACCAGGCGCACACACAGTGCACATGCAAGCATGCAGGAAACATTTATACACATAAAACAAAGAAATTTAAACTTTTTTTTTAAAGAAAGAAAACAAATTCCTTAGTGAAAGAAAATGCTGTCAAACGGTGGGTCTTACGAGGCCACCCCTCACGAACTTCTGTCCTCCTGCTCCACTACTGGAAACACTGGCGGTTCCTTTCCTGGCTGCATTCTCTTCCTAATGATGCTAGTCAAAATCTTGCTCATGGGTCTGGGGAGTGCTTAAAGCACTTTCGCAAGGGTGGGGACCATAGTCTGGATTCCCAGAACCCATGTAATGGTAGGGTGTTACTACCTGGCTGTAATTCCATCCTTGGAAGGCAGACACAGGGGATCCCCAGAGCAAGCTGACTAGCAAGGTTAGTTGTGTCAGGGAGTGCTGGATTTGTTTGAGAGACCCTGTCTTGGTGATTGAAGTTAATGAGGTTGGAGATATTCCTGTGAGGATCTGAAATGTCCAGGGCCAGGTGGCTCCTGATTTTTGATCACGAGCACTAGCGTTTCCATCTGGTGGCAGTGTGTAAAAAGTGCACACAGAGTCCTATGAGGCTGTGACTCTTGCCTACCCCTTCCAGGCAGCAGTTACTGAGAAGCTCCTAGTCTGTGGACTCTCTTTATTATTTCACTTGACCGTCTCCAACATGCTGCCCGTGGAGTACAACATCGACGAGCACTTCCAGGCCACCGCATCGTGGCCAGCCAAAGCCACCTACCTGTATGTCTCTCTTTTGGCTGCCAGACCTAAGTACTACTTTGCATGGACCTTAGGTAAGTAGCCTGTAGACTTGCTTCCATGCTGAAGTAAATCTCGTAGATCTCAGGCAGTGTCCTGGGTCTTTGTTTGTTTGTTTGGTTGGTTGGTTGGTTTGGTTTGGATTTTTTTCTGTGACTATGCCTTATTGTACCTGCTGGCCTCAAACTACTGAGTGCAAGCAATCCCCTTGCTTCAGCCTTGCTCTAGTAGCTGAACTCACAAGCATCCCACTGCTTCCAGCTCAAGAGTGCCCTCTTGAGGATGTATAGTTAAGGACCAAGTAGAACGGTCGGTCATTTTTGCCTAAGAAACAAACCCCCGAAGTTCATGAGCAAGGCCCATTTTGCTATAAGATGAAAGTCAATGGGCAGCTGAGCTCATAGCAGATACTTCTCTATTATTAGCGTTAGCCTGTTGTGTGGTAGATTCTGCAAGCTTGATTGAATACTGACATGCATGGCATAGTCTTCCGGGTACCTATACTTTAGCATGGTTTCATTACACTTATTATTATGACACCATTAGATTTGGTTTATTGACCAGAACTTTACCAGTAAAGTGTGCAAAATCACATCAGTTCATGAACGGGTCTGTGACACCCGCCAGGTGGAACAAGTATTAGAGAACAGAGTGCTGTGCCTTTAAGACTGAAGAGGCTTGGAAGGGCCTGGGCCAAGCAGTGTGCTGGGGACTGAATGGAAAAGAGGGGTCGGGGGAGGAGAGAATCCTCCCTCGAGCCCTCCCCTGTACCGTTGCACAAGCCTCAGGAGGCTCCAGATGATGATGTCATGAACTTTATCCGTGCGGTGTTCAGCAGCTCCATGTCATCGCCGCAGGAATCTTCTGGAATGTAGCAATGAACTCCTAAAGCTCCTGTCCCCACGGAGGAGGGTGGATTGGAGCCTGGTTTGTATGTCATTGGCCCTACTCGCTATGTCACAAGCCTCTTTATTCTTAAGACTGCGCTCTGTTTACTATGTGATACTCAGTGAAGGTGTGGATACTACAAAGAGCACATCCCAGGAAGGCTGAGTAGTTGGGCCTGGCGTTTGGCTGCTGCCTTTATTTTATTACAGTGAAATGTAGGTTGGTACCAGAGTCCATATTTTCAGTCTTCCATGCAGAAACGATTCAGGAAAAGTGACTTTAGCCTGTTAATTCAATGGTAATAACAGATAATGTCACCTTGTGAGAATTTGTTTTGAGACAGGGTCTCCCTGTGCATCCTGGGTTGACCTCCATCTCCAGGTTCTTCCTGAGAAGTTTGCACTGTTATGCCTCGTCTGCTGTGGGTTTAAACTAATAATCCCTTAATACTGCTTTTGTTCTAGCCAAGTTTAAACACTAATACTAAGTGAGGTCCCTTAAGATCCACATTTGCCCATTTAAATACTCATCTAACCTGAGGGAAGCTCTGCTATTTATTCCAAACCAACTTTGTTGTTTTCTTGTTTTTGTTTTGTTTGTTTTTCGAGACAGGGTTTCTCTGTAACTTTGGATCCTGTCCTGGACCTAGCTCTTGTAGACCAGGCTGACCTCAAACTCACAGAGATCTGCCCACCCACCTGCCTGTGCCTCCCAAGTGCTGGGATTAAAGGCATATGCCACAACTACCCGGCCCAAAGTAACTTTGTATTTTTGTTTTTTTTAATTGTTGGTGTTGTAGTTGGTGGAATGCTCTTTGGGTAAAGGCACTTGTTACCTGCCTAATCACCTGTGTTCAGTCCCAGGGACCCATATGTTGGAAGGAGAGATCCAACTCCTGGAAACTGTTCTCTGACCTCCACACATGCACTGCGGTGTGTGAGCTCCTGCACACTTATACACACACACACACTAAACAAGAAAACAAATAAATATAAATTAGGTTTGACCCATTGGTTTAGTTAATCCACTAGCTGCAGGAATATGGGTTTTCTGTACCCATTTGGATTCTTTGGCAGCCTTGTGTGGGAGGAGTGGAGCTCCTTCTGTGTTATTAGCAGTTCTTTACTCCTGCTAACCTGCACATTACCATATTGATGGGCTCACTGTAATTTGCCCTTAAACCTGACAGAAGGGTAAAGCTCGATTGTTTACTCCCCCGTCCCCAAGTTGTAATTTTTTTGTTTAATCAAATGAGTAAACAATTTAAGAATAAACAATTTAAGGGTAGGGTCCGTGTCTATGAAAGTGTGTTGTTTTGCTGCATTTTGATGGGTTTCTGCTAGTTTGGTCAAGACCCAGATGGTATGAATTAGAAACACTTCCAGTTGGTTCGGAAGGACCCACTTGAGGCAGAAACTTGTATCTTGAACAGATTTGTAAGCAGAGACGCTGATGGAGTTAGCGTCACAACCAAAGGGTTGGAAAGTTCTGCAGACAGAATGGGTTCTGGGAGCCAAGAAGGAAAGAAACGAAGACGTTAGCTTCCTCCCCCCCCCCCCCCCCCGCCCGTGTATTTCTGTTTATAATAAAGGCCAAATTGAACGTGCTGAGTTTGGGGCAGCAGATTCCCAGCAGTGCCTTCTAGATGACTAAGCTCACGTCACCATGTTCTAGTGTGTACCCCAGACTTTAATTCCACCTATCTCCTCCTGGTTTATGCCTGGTGTTTTGCTAACTAACGAGCTGTCCTTAATAGGGTCATTGTGTGTGATAGTTTCTAACCTCTCTTAAAAATGAGGGTAAGTCAGGGCTGGAGAGAGGGTTCACTTGTTAAGAATGTTTGCTGCCAAGCGGTGGTGGTGTACACTTTTAATCCCAGCCCTTGGGAGGCAGAGGCAGGCGGCTCTCTGTGAGTTTAAGGCCAGCCTGCTCTACAGAGTGAGTTTCAGGACAGCCAGGACAATATAGAGAGACTTTGTCTCAAAAATAAAAACAAAAACAGCAATAGCAAACCGCATGCTACTCTTCCAGAGGACCTGAGTTTGCTTGCTTATACCTTTAACTTTGGCGCCAGGGCATCCAGTGTCCTCCCCTGGCCTCCATAGACACCCAAGTTCATGTAGCATGCACAAAGAGAGAAACACACACACACACACACATTTTAAAACTAGAATAAGCTGTGGACTATGATTGTATTTCACCAGGAAAGGGCTTGCCTAGAAGGTTCAAGACCCAGAGTTCAGTCTCTCCAATACTACTAA
This sequence comes from Microtus pennsylvanicus, assembly GCF_037038515.1. Taxonomy (NCBI): domain Eukaryota; kingdom Metazoa; phylum Chordata; class Mammalia; order Rodentia; family Cricetidae; genus Microtus; species Microtus pennsylvanicus. Next base: position 97,905,459 of record NC_134586.1, read on the forward strand.
ATCAAAAGCCTATTTCTACTGTTTGAGAGTAAGAAACTGTCCCTATCTCCTGGGAAAACAGTAGATGGGGGCGGAGCGATGGCTCAGCAGATCACAGCATTTGTTGCTCTTGTAGAGGAGCCGGGTTCACTTTCCAGCCCCAATGTGGTGGCTCACAAAATCTGCAACTCCAGTTCCAGGGGATCTCACACCCTCTCTGGCCTCCAAGGGCACCAGGCATGTACATGGTACATACAACATGCATACAGGCAAAACACCCAGACACATGAAAATAAAATACATCTTTAAAAACAAAACAAACATATGTGTGTGCATATCCATATATATACATCGCAGTAACATTTTAATTCTTTACTTTGTGACAGCTGACGCCATTAACAACGCTGCAGGCTTTGGGTTCAGAGGGTACGACAGGAACGGAGTGGCTCGTTGGGACTTAATTTCCAACTTGAGAATTCAGCAAATAGAGGTTAGTAAACACTTAAGGCACTAGTGATGTGACTGTTTAAAGGCCGCAGTTTGCTTTCCTCGGTTATGGTGCGCCGTCCCGAGAGTGGCTCTCGTGGTATTGACCACAGAAACACCCAGACTTTTTTTGGACTAGAATAAAGAGTTTATTTGGGCTTCCGGAAGGTTAGCGTCAATGATGATGGAGCAGGATGCAGAGCGCTCACATCTTGAACACAAGCACAGTGCGGAGAGTGAACTAGAAGTGGCGTGAGCTTTCAGACTCCTTCAGGCCACCTCCCGTGACATGCTTCCTCTAACAGGATACACCTCCTGAACCTCCCCAACAGCACCGTCAGCTGAGAGTCAAGCCTTCACATGCATGAGACTGTGGATTATTGCTTATTTCTGTTCAGAGATTCACAGCTGGGCAAGTGCCTGTCTAGTGCTCCGCATTAAGCTGGATGCTCCCACCTCCCCTTCAGCGCTGTAGAGGAGATGGAAAGGATGTCAAAGCCAAACGACAGGGAGGAGGATCATGAAATATTACCCCGATTTTCACCCCATATTTACTAATGGGGCACTCCCCCTCGGGGGGGGGGGATGCAGTGAATGAGACTGGTGACTGACGGGTCCTCAGTCAGTTGTAGGAAGTGCTCAGAAGCTGGCTCTGACTTGGAAGGTGCAGGCATAAGGTGTCTGAATCTGTAGTCCGTCCTAGGGAAAGGGGAGTGGGAGATGACCTGGTGAGCCCCTAGAGGAAGAGTAGGGTGAGAAAAGGCAAGCTTCCACCGGCAGCATGCGAAGGTACTGGAGATGCTAGAGACGCCGAAGCCTCGCCAAACACAACCTCAGAAGCTCCCAGCACTTACAGGACAGCTCACAGCCAGTTCTGACTCTAATCCCAGGGGATCTGGTGCCATCTTCTGCCATCCAGAAGCACTACATGCACACGGTGCACAGACGCGCAGGCAAAATGCACATAAAATAAAAAATAAATAAATACAAACAGGGGAGGTTGCTGAGGTAAGATGGAGGTTTTGGTATCTATTGATTCTTTAGCGTCATGCTGAGGGACTTCCCACCCCCCATAGAGACCATTAGTTTTCCATGTTTTCATGCTTAGATGTAAAACAGGTTTTTCCATACCTTGAGAACCAGGTGTTGTCCTCCTGGGGACATGAGCCGTCATCTTCTTGGGATTAAGTGGAATGAAGACAGAGAAGCATTGGTTCCCCAAGGGAGGATATAGTGACCACTGCTAAACGCCCCCAGATGTTAATGTAATGGGGGCTTAGGAGCAATTCCTCCCTGTTATGATTTCATTAACAATTGTGAAGGGAGGGGAGCACAAAGGGTAAGTGACACAGATCTCTGGAGCTGTAGCCCTCCGATGTACAGAGATTCAGAAACTTTCCTGGAAGATGTTACTGTATTAGAACAGTGTCGAGGAAGGAACCAATGCTGTGCCTTCGTTACCAAATGAGTTTTAGCTTTAATTTCGTAGAACACTAAAGCATTATTATGTAGACTTACAGCGTCATTATTTTGATGGCCAAAGGAAAAGGTCCCTTTGTTTTTCAGATGTCAACAAGTTTTAAGATGTTTCTCGACAATTGGAATATCCAGACAGCTCTTTGGCTCAAAAGGTATGTTCCTTAAAGAGTCACCTTTGGGCATGCTCCGGCATCAGGGACTTGGGGTTGAGCTTGCTGACTTGGCATTCTTCGTTGTCTGTGTGTTGAATGCCATTGTGGCCTTGGTTTTACCCAAGATATGCCATCAAATCAGAGCTGCTTAGGACTGAGTCACAAACATCCCTGTATTGGCGTCCCCTCATCCTGGTCCAGGCTCTGCAGATGTCTGCGGTAGCCAGTGTTCTCTGTAGCTACTGCTCTTGTGTATTAGAAACAAACACAGGCCTGTTGGTGGTGGCACACACCTTTAATCCCAGCACTTGGGAGGCAGAGGCAGGTGGATCTCTTGAGTACAAGGCCAGCCTGGTCGGTAGAGCTAGTTCAAGGAAACCTGGTCTCGAAAACCCAACAAAACAAAATTATATAACTTGCCCTGGATTTCTGGAACGGAATCAACAGCTCTTTATATGTTGGGCCTGGGACACACATGTGTAGGACCAAAAGACCCAGTCCCCACTCCATAGTCAGAACTCACAATATCCTTAAAATTATAGCTGGAGGCTGCAGAGGTGGCTCAGCAGTTAAGAGCTTTTGCTGCTCATGCAGAGGACCCGAGTTCAACTCTCACTACCCACAAGATGGTTTATATGTGTCTGTGTGTGTTTGTATGTGTATATATATATATGTATACACACACAGACACACGCCCACATATATATATACCAGTGAAAAGGAGGTAAGAACAAAGTTTCTGCCCGAAAGTGACTGAGCTAGTGCCCAGGAGGAATGCTGTTTGCTTTCCTGGCTCCCCTAACCGTGTCAGGTCAGAGAAGGACCCTGTGGGCTCTGTGGACTCAGCTCTGCTCACTCCTCTTGCCTCTCCATGATGTCTAGGGTGTGTTATGAACGAGCAACCTTCAGTCCGACAACCCAGACGTTCTTTCTCTCCGCCATTTGGCACGGGGTCTACCCAGGATACTATCTGACGTTCCTCACAGGAACGTTAATGACGTTAGCAGCGCGGGCTGTAAGTATATTTTGTTTTATAATTCAGTGAGTGGATCTTTGTTTCTTTGGCTGTGATCAGCGCCATCTGCCCAGGAAAAAAGTTAGACGTGTGACTGTCCATGGAAACAAGTGGTCACCACAAGCCTCCAGCTTCCTGTGTACCAGCAGAAGCTGTGCACCTAGCACGCAGGAAATGCTTAAAACGTGTCATATGGCTTATGACATTTTCCGAACGAGGGAGAAAACAAAGATGGCTAGAATGGGTAGGTCTGAGCCGGTTGGTGGCTACACACGCCTTTAGTCCCATCACTTGGGAGGCAGAGGCAGGTGGATCTCTGTGAGTCTGAGGCCAACCCAGTCTACAGACTGAGTTCCAGAACAGCCAAGGCTGTTGAGCAGTGGAACCCTGTCTTGAAAAACAGCAAACAAAAAACAAAACAAAAACCAACCAAACCAAAAAGAATGAGTAGGTCTGTTCCTCTCACCACTCCTAAAGATGGGGTAGGCTGTTCCCAGTGGGAGACACTGAGGATGTGTCACCACCCTGCAGAGTACTTGCTGGGGAAGAACCTGGAACGGTTTGGGGCAACAACTGAGATAGCTTCACACTATGAGAAAGAAAAGGAGGACAAATCAGTGTAAGTATTTGAAAGTTAACTAGAGGGAAGTAATGTGTCAAAAAGTATGTTTTAACAAGCTCATTCTAGTGCCTTGTGGGTAAAATGGCTTCCTCTAAGAAGCCAGCAGATGCTCATTTTGCTGTACCCGAGGGAGTAGCGGGAAAGAGTAGCACGGGGCTGAACACTCTGGTAGTCAATCCTAACTGGAGCATAGTGGGGGAAAGAATGTGTCTTAGGCATGGGGCACAACATTGGGAAAGTTCAAAAGCCGTGGTGTGTTTTGGAAATGACAGGTAAGTACCATTAAAGCAGAGAGTTCCGGGTAGGCGCAAGGAAGAAAGGAGGCAGGCTGTGGTATCTCCTCACCAGCCCAGAAGCTTGGACCTCTTCCACCCCTAGCATCAGGGAATCAGGGGAGGTGTGGTTTCTGTTTTGTTTTCTTGGGGTACTGAAGAGTGTACCTTGGGCCCCGCAATACAGAAAAGCACTGTAGCACTGGCCTACATCCCCAGCCAGCTAAGGTTTCGAACCCTGGTGAAATGCTGCAGCCATGCTGGAGGAGGTGGGCTCGGGAATAGGCAGAATGGGTAGAGAGAGCCAGGCAAGAGGCCTTAAGGCGAGGATTGTGTTAGAGCCCCCGAGAAGCGTACCCATTCACGACCTCAGTTCTGAGGATCCCATCTGGCTTTGTTTGTGACCAAGGCCATGCTTCACCCAAGGAGATGTTGTGACACCTGAGACATACAGAAGAAAAATATGAGGCATATGGTGGAAGTGGGAAATCTTGTTTGCTTAGGTTTATACATTTCAAAAGTGCAACATTGGACTGTTTTGAACTGTTTAGTGAGAAGTTGGGAACGTGGCTGGGTATGCTTGCCTAGAAGGCACAAGTCTCCAACCCCACAGCCAACAAACAAACAACAAACCTTTTTGAGAAGACCTTCCCAGGTTTCATCAGCGAGCCGTGTGTGTGGTCTCTGTTTCTTTGCCTGCTTTTCTGATGAGAATGGAGCACATAGATCCTTCTGGTCTTGCACACACTCAGAGGCTCATCAAGAGTACAGCTGCCTCGTTCACCTAGTGAGAGGAGAAACTGGAGACCCAGCGGAGGCACGCATGGTCTCTGATTTACCCAGCACTACTTAAAGAACTCTGTGTCCTTTGGTAACTCTCTTAGGAAGTTTCACTTTAAATAAGTTTACAGCCACAGAGCGCTCCTCCAGGCCCTCTGCACAACCCACCATTTGCTTGCTCTTCTCTACTAACCACACACACACACACACACACACTGCTGTTGTGCTGTTGTTGGGAGCGGCTTGCCCTGGCAGTAGTGGCAGTTTACACTCAGGCACCAGTGTGAGAGTGTTACTCTACAGGCCTGAAACAGCGGCTGTCACCCGCGTGTCCTCTGTAGTGTTTATCTAAAGGCGTAGCCAATGGTTTTTGTGTCTTTCTTTCCAGGTAAGAAATAACTTTAGACATTATTTCATCGAACCCCCTCAACTTAAGTTATTTTATGACATCGTAACGTGGGCAGCAACACAAATAACAATCAGTTACACGGTCGTGCCGTTTGTGCTTCTCTCTATAAAGCCATCGTTCACGTTTTACAGGTGAGTGTTACTGTTCAGCTGTCGGGAGGAGTAGCTGTGTTCCCAAAGAAGGTTCTGTACTAATTGAATCGAATACTAGAAATGGTCTTAGTCAGGGTTTCAACTGCTGTGACAAAACACCGTGACCAAAGAGCAAGCTGGGGAGAGAGGGTTCACTGCTCATAGTCGAAGGAAGCCAGTCAGGAACTCAAGCAGGAAAGAAATCTGGAGGCAGGAGCTGATGCAGAGGCCATGGAGGGATGCTGCTTACTGACTTGCTCCTCATGACTTTCTAAGCCTGCTTTCTTATAGCACCCAGGGCCAGCAGACTAAGGATAGCATCACCAACTGTGGACTGGGTCCTTCTCTCTCCCTCTCCTTCCCTTCCCCTACTGACCACTGCCTTCCCCTGTTGAGAGAAAATGACTTACGGCTGGATCCCATGAAGGCATTCCCTCAACTGAGGTTGCTTCCTCTCTGATGACTCTAGCTAGTGTCAAGTTGACACAAAACCAGCCAGTACAGAAATAGAAAGATAACATTACGGCCTCATTTCTGCCATTAAGTATCTTATCAATTACTTCGTAGTCCTAAACCAAGCAGTCCCAAGTTCCTTCATGGGGCAGCTCATCCCATTCAGCCCAAAAGTGGAAGAAAGTGTGGCTCCCTCAGTGGCACCGGCAGAAGAACCCACCCCATCTCAGGAAGACTCAGCTGTAGCCTAAGAGCCCAGCAAACGCTAGAAAAGGAATGGAGGGGCATGCTTTACCGATTGCTAATTAACACGGTTTTCCAGGGTTAGGAAAGTATTTGCCCCCTCCTCGCTCTTCTGCCCTTGGCTGGCGGCTGAGATCCTCTGTATTTCAGAAGTCACTGTCTGGAAGTCATGTTTTTCATTAATCTTTCATCTGTCCCTGCCCCACCAACCTCCACTTCTCCCGTGTTAATGATATCTTTGAAATTAGAAGCTTGATTCTCACCACGTCTTCATGTCTGTGGGATTCGTTGACTTAGCCCAAGAGTTTATGGTCAAAGGATTAAACGCAGACATTAGGATCAAGCTTGATAGTCAGTCACACAGGAGAGAAATAATTGTTAAAGTTCCATTTGAACTTTAGTCTCACAATGTGGGTAGGCTCTTGGTTGGATTGTCTGTCCCATTTTTTTTTTCTTCAGTCATTTTGAACTTTCAACTTTGGAAGCAGTTCAGGTCCCATCAGACTCAGAGTCGAGTTAGGGACCGATTTTCTAGTGGTTTCTAAGGTACCATCTGAATATTTGGACACTACTGTCACGTAGTTGTCTGTCACCCAGTGCTCAGTTGTTTCAGTCTTTGTAACTGAGGGACTGTGGGCTGAGCAGTGGCTGACAATGCTCTTGCCTGTGCAGTGTCCTCTGGTGACCCCACATGTCATTTTGTGGCTGCCTTCAGACTGATGCCCCCGTTAATAAATGCCTTTCTGTCTGCGTCCTGTGTAGCCTCATGACCCTTACAAAACACTGGACTCTGTCTAGGCCTGTACTCCCGAGCTGGGGCGGGGCTGGGGCGGGGCTGGGGCGGGGCTGGGGCGGGGCTGCAGCTATCCACACCCAGCCTACACTGTGGGAAAAGGGAAGGATAATGTAGTGGAAAACCCTGCTATGGGGGCCCTGCTGTTGGCAAAGGCGTGGCTGGTAAACTGTCTTTCCTTTCCTTTTAGCTCCTGGTATTACTGCCTGCACATCTGCAGTATCTTAGTGTTGCTCTTGCTGCCTGGGAAAAAATCTCAAAGAGGAAAGAGCACACAGGAAAATGTTCAGCTCTCACGGGTCAAAAAGTTTGACGAAAGAGAAAATTCTCTGGGACAGAACAGTTTTTCCACCACAAATAATGTTTGCAGTCAGAACCAAGACACTGCCTCTAGACACTCGTCACTAACGCAGTGACCGGGAGAGCGTGTGGTGGCTGTTTCCCGCCTGTGAACAGAAACCAGTCTTGACGCCTTTCCAGAGACTTACTGGGTGGAAATGGGACAGTCTCAAATGGGGGATTTTCTGTATACCAGATTGGAAATGGAATGAAATAACCCTTCCCATGCCATGTTCCTGTGGGTCACGCCTTATACAAAATCTTTCCACATTTCGATAGGGCACTCTGACCTCAGCCTCAAGGTCATACATGTGCCCTGTCGCTGAATGTACATTGCGTATCCCGTATCCCGAGGCCCTGAAGAGGTGGAAGAGTGGTCGCGTCAATCTGGACGATTGTAAGGTTACCTTTTCCCAAATGAATGTCTTGCCTTAAACCTTCTGTTCCCTAAGATGTTGTTCCCGGTTGGTGTTTTCAAGCATACTAGCGTGAGGAGATGATATCAATTATTTGATGTGGTATGCCACAAAGTGGAATTGAGGCAGAGTTTAAACCGAATATTTAAGATGGTGGGTACTTGAAAAATGCAATAAACATCTCAGTATTCCAAGGGGTTTCTTAAGGTAGCTCAGAGGACCGCACACATGGTAGGACTGTAAGCGGTTGGAGCTGGTAAATTACAGGTAGCTTATTTTGCTGGGAGCTTAATTACCTGGTGTCAGTTAGGGGGCCCTTTCAGGAGAACTTTCTTAAACATAATTAAAGGTTGGCAGTGTGATATTTTAGGCTTATTTTCTTAAGGAAAAAAAATAAGAAGAAGAGGGAAGATGAGGTAAGCAGGACCGAAGGAAGAAAGCACTGTGTGGCGTGTAGCCGCAGGCGGAGGCTTCCCCATTCCGTCTCCAAGATCAGTGACTGTGAGAGACACAAAAGTTTAATACCTTGATCATACTGTGGACTTCTGAAAAAATCTCTTGAGCATAAATTACATAGAATTAGAAGAGATTTTAAGAGTAACAGTGGTAGATTATTTGAAGTTTTTGAAAGAAATCTCTAGTAATTAAGGTTATTATCTGGTTCATTGGTGTCTTGTCCCTGTCATTTTCATTGCTATTTGGGAAAAATTTAGGGAAAAGAAAACTTAGTTGCTGAGTCTAAGTGACATTTTTTTTAAAAAAAATTAATAAATTAGTTTCTACATTCTTTAACTTCATGCATTAAAATTCTTCCGTTGAACTCTTGGTGCAGCAGCTGTGAGTAAGGGGTGGATTGGAAACCACAGAACCGAGCCATAGACTATAGGTTCCGCCTTGTGCAAAAGGCTGAGCTTTGGGACCAATATTTTTGTGAAATTTGTTTTGGTTTTTTTGCCTTACATTTTCAAATGAAATGCAAATTGTCAGTCTATGATGAGTTGGGTTTTGTTTTTTGTTTGTTTTTGTTTACTAATACACTTGTGAGTAAAGTTAAGGAGGGACCAGCAGTGGTGGTATAAAGTTTAAGATCACAGTGGTACAGAGAGAGACCAGTGTGGCATTCTAGGACTTTAGAGGTCTGTGCTGCAGACACTTTTGCTTTTCTGAAGGCAGGTCGTTTGCATCTGATTACAAGGGTCCTCCCCATCCTCTCCCAGGGAAAGGGCAGGTAAATACTTTTTTTATTTTTCCCATGTGCATGTCGAAATCAACCCAGCTGTAGAATTCTAGAGGAAAGAAAAGAGTGTTTATGGAAAGTATCCATCCCTGAATGTCTGCAATTTCACAAATACCTTGGAGAATCCAATCACTATTAGAGAAAGCTATCAGTCCCAGGGCTTATGAGACAACCCTAGGCATCTCCTAAGGGAAAGCTGGAGAGCCAGTGAAACTGCTGAAGGCTTGCTGGGTGGCTCTGGCCACTTACAGATAACCCCCATTTATTTATTTCTGTTACCTGAACACATTTTATTTCTAGCCCTATACTCTTGAGTTGCTGTTGCCTGTTTCCTCTCAAAGAATTTATAATCAAAGTATTATCATCCAAAATGCAAGACAATGATCATTGTTCTAGTTCCTGAACGATGCTACATGGTGCATCCGATTTGACTGAGTTCTTTTTTTTTTTTCATTCTTCTGCAGCTACCAATTACATTTATGAGATCATTTTTTTTGGATGGCTGTCTTCTAATTTGGAGAAATAATCACAATTATATAATCTAAAATAAAATACTGTTTTCAATTTTTCTCAAAAAATTATGTTTTATAAAATGAACATAATTTCATTTTATAGAATGTTCTATAAAATGAACATAATTTGGGGATGTTGTAAAGGTTATTTTGCTTCTACTTAGAAGGATTTAAATTAATGTTTGTGCTACTGTTAATTGTGAAGGAGGTCATTATAATATGTGCTTGCTGCATTTAGCCGGCAAAACAGGTTTCAGTGTGTGTTTATATTGTTTTTCCATCCCTAGAGTGTCATGAAGTCACTCTAGAGAGGGTCCGTCTACATTATATTTATACTTCTGTTTTATTCTATACTACTCAGGGAAAATAGAACAAGAATATTCTTCCCTCAGTTTCATTTTCTTGAAACAATAATTGTTATTTTGATGTGTCTCAGCTCCGCTGTTTTTAAAATAACGCATCTTACTTAGAGCTCAGAGTGACTGGGAAAGCTTGCTTAGCTTCTGGAATACCTGACGTTGGAGAGAAGGCTGGCTGGGCTTCAGAGGTGCCCAGTTGATATGTCTTAGCATGTTGGTCTCTACCATGGTGACACCCATGCAGGGTAATCCCACACATAACCACTTTTGAAGTCGCCATCTAGAAAGTGATGACGATTCCCTGTAAGTACTAATTGGACTGGCTGGTCCTTGCCCGGCCCGACCCTATCCCCATCCAGGTCCCACCAAAGCTCATCCCCAACTCCCCCACTCCTGAAGGGCAGGTTCACAAAGGGAGCTGATCACTGGCGGCTGCTTTTTATTACTGGAATTTAAGGTGCTTACTTTTAAAAGAATGGTTGTCTAGCAACAGGAAGAATGCCTTTTAATCCATTAACCCAGAATGTGTAGCAACATGCATTTCCCCTTTGCTTTCAATGGTTTCTGTTTCTGCTGGGTAAAATTGGAGAGGATTTATTCCATTAAATACTGCCCAGATATTGCTGATTTTACTGGACAGGATTACCAGCGTGTGTCTTCTTGACAATTATTTCATTCAAAGAACCTAGTTATTCTATATTTTAAATGACAGAAAGCAATTTTAAATTGCCATCAAAATAACCATAACGGTTTTACTTTTGAAGATTAGATTAAACATTTAGGACAAATGCTCTCCCTGTTTAAAACCTGTACCTCCCCAGTCTTCAAACCCTGAGCAGATCTGGACAGTTGTACTTCCCAGATGTTCATCAGCACCAGCTCACTGATCCTACGAGCTCTCTACAATGGCTGACACATTCCTGAGAGGGTGGACTGCGCGCCCACCGAGAGTCAGCTCAAATGCACAGTTATAAACCAGTATATTGAAGGGTTTTATATTCTGGCATGAATAGTCTACCCTGGCTGAAATTTCACACACCCAGTTGTACCTAGGTGCAGAATTCAAGCTTACACTGTGACTGTAGCCTTAGCTGCCCCAGGACCATGCGTACCTGTTCCACTCCACTAGTGACATCTGAGGACTAGCTGAGCGTTTCTACTCCTGCCTTGGATGCTAAATTTCTGCTTCCCACTGCCCTTGGAAGAGCGAGTTTGCATCAGAGAGGCTTCCGGATGCTGGAGGAAGAGATTTGCGTTGAAAACAAATCCACTCTGAAATTTGAGTTTGATGGATTAGGACGTAGCAGTTCTCGACAGTGACTTTACTGAAACACCGTGCAGTCAAATCTATTTATAGTGACTCTCCTTATTGAAAGACATTTAAAATGAAATTTTCCACGTCAATATTTTGTAGGAATGCTCTTATAATCGACGATTAAGCTGCTTTTTGAGGCTCTTGTTGTACAGAGGGTGCGGCCAGTTACATTTTAACTAGTAGGCTGCTCACTAATGTTTTGTATGTTTCCAGACAATAATTTATTTTAATAGGTTTTTAACACAATGCACACTCCAGGGAAGAAGTGAGAAGATGCTCCGTGGGTCTTTGGTGGGGAAACTTTCTCAAACAGAACCTAATGACACATTTATACGCCAGCTAATTTGTCTTGCCTTTAAAGCTGGCCGTAAACTCTCAGTGCCATTTTTATAAAGCAAGGGACAGCCTCTCTGTCCTATAAATAACATTTCAGAGATGTATGTCCAACCCCTGTCTGAAACCGATCCAGTGATACACAGCCACCTCTAGCTAGGTTTTCTTACAGTTTGCTACTGTAACTGACAATGGAATCTAATGTAAAGTCAGAAGTTACAGAACAAGGGAGGTAAATGACTCAACATTTCTCAGGCGCTTGCCTGGGATGGAAGAGTGACCGGCTGCTGCCTATTGCCCACTCTGAGCCTCTGCTTCCTACTGGCTCTGTTTTGGGTTAACTTCTTTGAGAGATTGATTTGTTATTGATCTTCTCTGTTCTTTCGTAGGGGGGAGGACACATGTAGAGTGTTGCTCAAGCTTTTAAAAAGATGTGTGTTCCCCCACTTTAAATGTCTTTGGTTCTGTATACACCCGTCCGTCAGTAAAGTCCATTCGCTGCTGACTTGGTCACATACAGACTCCTGTGCTGAATGAAAATACAGTCCTGTCTATCTTTTGTCATTTTTTTTTGTACGTGAAGGTGTCTCCACACCAGAAGGAACACCACAGGAGGCGATAGGAATGAAAGGGACACGGACTTCTGTGACGTGAAAGCCCCATCGTGATAAGGTGAAGGGGCCTGGCTCCAGATCCGCCTCGCCTTCCAGCTAGACGCTAGCAGATAGCAGAGTCCTCCTGACCTGAGTGGGGCCTCAGCTCCCACAGCCAGCATTCACAGGATTTCCCTTTGTCTTCCCTAGTGGAGAATATTGTGTGATGGTCTGTGCTTTTTTTTTTCACTCCAAAATATTTTTTTTAAAGAAGTGTTATTTTCCAGCCAGCTCACAAATCCGTTCTCATTGTACGGTGAACTGAAACCGTCACTGTGTCAGCTAGGCTGTGCTGTGACGGATCCTAGCCACGCTCGTCTGTCTGTGTCCTCAGAGCTGCCTGGGGGCCGATTGCTGGCATCTGAAGGTGTTTTTAACTTTCATGGTTTTTTTCTTATTGGTGTGTCTTTAAAACTGATTAAATAGTAGTTTAAAAGAACTTATGTATATGTTTGTTTATTTCAGAGTTTAAATCTAATCTATGGGAGGTGGCACAGTGCCTAACCCTGTGAGCAGACGCTTTTTGGTCATTGAGTCTTCTATTACTTATAAACATTATTTCAGTTGAGCGCGTGCCATGGTGCTTGTCTGGCTAGGGGACAACACGGAGTCCGTTCTCTCTTCCTTTCTGTGGGCTGTGGCCATCCATCTTAGGTCTTGAGGGTTCCCCTGAGTCGTCTTGCTGGCCCTCAAGTGTGAGGAACACTGCCTTACCTACTTCGGATGGCAGACACAGCCCTACATACGGATGGTAACTGAAACCACTCTGAGCTGGTGTGTAGATGTATAGCCGACACCAGACTGATCGTTACAGAGGGCATCCGTTTCCTAGTTTGAAAGGAAGAGCCGACTTCAAGGGGCTGTGGCTGCCCCTCTCCTACCACTTGTGCCCTGACTTGGTATTTGCTTTTGAGAAGCTGTGTCCTGCAGGACCTCCAGTGTGTTCTGAGGTCTTTTCTTGGTTCCACTGCGAAGAACTGTGGGGAAAATATATTAACTTTGTTTTGTTTTTCTCTGTAGCTTTGGAGCCTGTCCTGGAACTAGCTCTTGCTGGCCTCAAACTCACAGAGATCTGCCTGCCTCTGCCACCAAAGTGCTGGGATTAAAGGTGTACCACCACTGCTCAGCTTAACTTTTACTTTTTTAAAAATAATTTTATGTGTATGGTGTGTTGCCTGCATATGTGTCTTTACCGCGTGCATGCCTAGTGCGCCGAGGCTAGAAGGCGGCATTGGGTTCCATGCAGCAAGGGTTCCAGATGGCAGTGAGCTGCCATGTGGGGTCTGAGAATCAGATCCAGATCTTCTTGAAGAGCGGTCTTTGCTCTTAATTACTGAGTCATCTCTCCAGTCCTGTTACACTGACTTTTATTGTTAATTCGAGGTGCTGGGTTGACCAAACAAAAAAAAATCCTCTATGGAACATCTGAGACTAGAAGTATGTTATTGTCACCTGTCACCCCCACCACCACCATTTAGTTACCCTCCAAAGTATGTCCAGCATTGCCTGTAAAGGCCATGCTTCAGTTAGGCTAAGAGTAAAAGTAGGTTATATACAGAATTGCTGTCCAAGTGCTGGGTAAAGAAGAACGGATCTCACTTCCCTTGTCTTCAATGAGCTACGGTGTGTAGCATTCTGAGTGCAGCCTTAGAGCCCTACCCCCACCTCTCCACCCCCACCCTCAGCACAAAGTGCCTGTGCAGTGGGGGAAGGAAGCAGAGCTGGGAAGCATGGATACTTCTAGGAGGCCTTTGCTTCTCTTTGTTGAACTGGGGTGCTGGGATAAGTGCCCAGCTGAAGAAAGAAAGGAAAGCTAGGTCAAGGATTCTACAGAGTGTTAGCCATGGTAGATAGGAACAGCGGGAGCTGAGAAGGTTTATCTGCCCAGCAATATGCCGACCTAGTTTACGGTACCTTTCCCCCAGTTAGAAATGGGAATAGTGGGGAAATTGTTTAGCCGTTCGTTGTTCCAAAGAAACGCGATCCCGTAGGTACAGAACACACCCGCATGATGGCTGCTCGGTTTGAACCACAGCAGAGTCCTGTTTTTCTAGAGGGTTAGGATGGACTGCAGGGCCGTGTCCCTGCTAGGCCAGTGTCCCACCACGGCACTGCACTACGGCTTCACTTTCATAAAAAGAATATTGCACACAAGCCTGCGTGCTTTCTTGTGATGCTTCATCTTTGTTTATCAGCCTGACTGAATTTAAAACCACTTAAGACGCATACCTCTGGTCATGTCTGTGAGGAACACCCACTCGGATGTAGACAGCACTATGTCATGGGCTGATATTCCTGAATAAACGAGAAAACTAGCTGGGCATCAGCGTGTATCTCCATCTGTCCCCTGATTGCAGAGGCGGTGTGACTAACCATTTCCTGCTGCCATGCCTCCCTGCTATGATAGACCATGCCCTGGGAGTATATTTCTCATAGAAACAAAAAGTGACCTTCCACCTGTCTAGTCTCTCTACCTCCTCCAAAGTTAACAGGGTCCACATGAGTCCCGGGGAAGGTTTTCATTAGGGGTTTCTCAGTGGGAAAGTTAAAAACAATGTTTATTTCCTCCAGCCTTCCTAGGTTTAGTGAGCCCAAACTATAGGTTGTGCAAGTTTCGTCTGCTTGTTGGTGGAACCAAATGTCACCTTCAGTTTTTAAAGTCATTAAATACTGCATTTTTCTTGACTGGTAAAATCTGTTACTCTCTATCTCTCTTATTGTTTAAGGATGCTTTGTTTTACGCTTGAGTCCTTGTCCACAACCTCCAGAGTTGACAGTACATGACTTCTTAGGCCAGCAGGCTTGGAGGCTGAGCAAGACAATTCCTCCAGAGGTGTTATCCCTGGTTGCGGTCTCTTTTCTTCAAAGTGTGTGTGTGTGTGTGTGTGTGTGTGTGTGTGTGTGTGTGTATAGAGTGTATACAAGTGAATCTAGAAGAGAATGTTGAGTGTTGTCTTCTGTCACTCTCTGTGTGTTCCTTTGACACGATTTCTCCCTGAATCTTGGGCTCCTGCTTTCTTGGCTAGGTTGGAAGCCGGCAAGTCTGGGTGATCTTCCTGTTCCATCTCCTTCCTCATTCCTCCACTCAATCCCACCCCTGTCCAGAGCCAAGGTTATATAGGCCATAGCAGAACACCTGGCTCGTTATGTGGGTGTTAGTTACATGATATAGGTTTCTTTTTATATGATAAGGGTGTTGGGATCCATTATGATTTACACACAAGGCACCCTTAACTGCTGAGTAATTTCTCTGGCTCTGTCCATCCACCACTTTTTACAGCATGACCATGAAAATTGCTCCATAAGCAAGGTTTACAATTTGAGCTTAGTGGCTGGCTATTGTTATTGGATAAGTGAGCTTCACGGCACCCCAGAGGCTATGGAAAGTTGAGTTCAGGAATGCCTGTCTGAGTCATTAACTTCAAGAGGATGTTAAATCACATGGCCTTAGAGTCAAGTTTCTCTCCTGGGTGGTTGGGAGGAAACAAGATAGCTAACAAACAAGAAATCTATCTTGTGACCCCCAGGCTTTACATTGATCAGCATAGTACCTCAGTTCTTTTGCCATCCCCCAATATCGGAGCTCCTCTTACAAGGCTTTTCTTGGTCCTTTTTGCTGAGTAACCTGTTGGTTTCCAGTCTCACTTGGTTGCTTGTATTTAAGCATTCACACCATGATAGTCTTTCTAGGTTTCTGCAGCTATCTCTGGCTCCTCTTCCCCATGCCTCATAGTCTGGGCTACTCCGTCCTTCCCTCCCTGCAACACACACACACACCCTCTTCCCCTGTCTTGCTCAGATTGTCTTCTTCTCCATTACCCAGGGGGTATACACCTGCTCAACATCACTGCCTGGAACACCGGCACCTTTAACTCGGCATCTAAAAGTAGAACCCAATTCATTCCATCACTCTGGAAACTTGCACACTCTCCTCTTGGTAGGATTAAATGTCATGATCATTTCCCTGGTTGCACAAGTGAGAGAGAGAAAGAGTCATGTACTGCCCTCCACCTCACCCACCCCAGATAGATCTTGCCCTGAATCTTAGTTGCCGAGAGACCCCAGGGTAGATAAGCAGCCCTCCCATCTCCCTTCTTGTCTTCTCCAGACCTTTCCCAACGTGCTCACCACAGCTGTCTTTTCGCTGTTTGAGTCGGGCTGGCTTTGACCTTGAACTTTTAAATTCCTCCTGCTTCCGCTTTCTGAGTGCTGGGTGAGTATCACCACACCTAATCTATGTGGTGCCAGGATCCAAGCCAGGGTTCCTACCAGCTAGGCAAGCACTCTACCAACCAACCAAGCTCCATCTCCTGCCCCTGGAAGATGTCTTTTAGAGCCACAGAACAGGTTTGGATTGTTTGCTTTACACTGAAACTCTTCTCTGAAATATGATCTTAATTTCTTGAGTTCCCTAGCTAACTGCTAAGGTGAGCCCTGTGTGTCTGCGTGGGTGCCACTCACCCCTCGGCACAGAGGCTAACATTGTAGTTTCTCCCCCAGGGAGACACATGCATCCATCTCTTCTGCTCCTTTTGTTTAGCTCCCTTCTATTGCCTCTGTGCACAAAACTGCTGTGGCATCAGGATACAGGGTTCTCCCTCCAGGGAACATGTTTGGGTGCCATGCTCATTATCCCTGTGGGTGTTAACCGACCCCAGGGTGGAATTAATTACTAAGATACATATTTATAAATTGAACAATGAAAAGGACATTACCAACCAAGGAGGGGGTCAAGTGGCAAAGCAATCTGAATGAATGGAAATGATGCAATAAAATTCAGACTAACACCAGGAGCCATGACCCTTCCACTTCCAAGGACTTCCATTACTAATGACTAGCTAGCTGTAGTTGCTGTGTGGCTATAATGACCAAAATTTCTATAGCTCATGGTGTAGAGCCAAGTTTAGTCCAGACTTCTTCTTGGAGGCCATATTTAAGCATGGGAACCACTTGAAACAAATTTCTGGTTTTGGTATAAACAGAATTACCTAGAAAATTATCATTCTGTGTCTGCTAAATTGACAGGATGTGCTTTTTGATGCAAAAATATTCCACAGTCATAGAAAACAACAAAGTTTGATGAATTTTAGGAAATCTTTGTTGACTGGGGTTTCTGTCCTGCTGGGTCCTGCAGCCATTCAGCCCCAAAGAAATACACAGAGGTCTACATTAATTATAAACTGGTTGGCCTATTAGCTCAGGCTTCTTATTAACTAATTCTTATAACTTATATTAGCCCATAGTTCTTGTCTGTGTTAGCCATGTGGCTTGGTACCTTTGTCAGCAAGGCATTCTCATCTGGCTTCCTCTGTGGCTGAGTGACAACTACAGACTGACTCTTTCCTCCTCCCAGAGTTCTCCTGTTCTCATCGCCCCGCCTCTACTTCCTACCTGGCTACTGACCAATTAGTGTTTTATTAAAAATAATACAAGGTCCGGGCAGTGGTGGCACACACCTTTAATCCCAGCACTTGGGAGGCAGAGGCAGGTGGATCTCTGTGAGTTTGAGGCCAGCCTGGTCTACAAGAGTTAGTTCCAGGACAGACTTTAAAGCTACAAAGAAACCCTGTCTCGAAAAACCTCACACACTCAAAAAATAATAATAAGACAGGATAAAAGATCATCGTCCCACAGCAAACTTCATTATGACAAAAACACACCAGGACTGAAGGTGTATGTAGTCAAGATCGCCTATTTCTACCCAGACCCTCCTATTAGGAGCTGTTTGATTAGTTGTCCCTCCCCTTTTTATTTACACTGCCCTTACGTGGGTAATAAGATGCACTCAAGTAAATAAACAAAATGTACCCAGCCCCCACAGTGGCTACCATTGTTGGTATCTGTTCCATTTTTCCCATCTTTGGTATTTATTGATAAAGATGAATTTTACAAAACAATTCTGAAACCTCATTTTAAGCTTAACATATTTTATGCCTCTCTTTACTCATGTTTACTTAAAGCAGCGGCTCTCACCCTTCCTAATGCCGCAGCCCTTTAATACAGTTCCTTGTGTTAGTGACCCCAACCGTAAAATTATTTTTGTTGCTATTTCATAGCTGTAATTTTGCTACGGTCATGAATCTAATGTAACTGTGATATGTGACCCCGTGAAAGGGCTGTCTGACATCTCCCCCCAGTAGGTCGCAGCCAGCAGGTTGAGAATCACTGACCTGAAGAGAGAACACTAAGGAGAAAAGAAACAATGGATGCAGTGACATCAGATTAAATAAACCATACACTCACTGAACTCTGTTTTAACTCATAGAGACTGGAAATTTCTGGAACCTGGAAAGCAGGAGGGGGTAGGGTGTTTGCTCCCATGCTTGCTCCTTGTATTGCTGGACATAATTTCATGAAAGTAATTTTCCTTGGCAGGCCATGAGCGCTTTGACAGGTAGAATGAACTAAGACTTTTTATTCGCTCTTATGCAGAATAACCAAGTAGATCATGGGAAAATTCAGGATGTATCCAATACAATGAAACTGCCGGGTGACTGTCTCCTGGCTTTCTGAGTCAGTGTAGGAGCGCAGAGAGAGGGGGCAGCACCCACAGGCTCCTGGCATTGGGTTCCATTGGGAGTTTGGCTTCATGAGCCGTAGTCTGCTTAATGCTTAGGGTTTCTGATGTGGTAGTCTTCAGTGGGAACTCTCTTGTGACTGGCTGAAGAATTCCAGCTTGCTGCCTTGGCTATCACATAGATGTTTCGTATGGCGCCACAGGCTCACTACGGTTCTGACTGCCAGATTCTAGAAAACTGTCCTTTGATCACAGCGGCCACTGCCATCTTCATCAGAGCAGCTGTGAGCCATCAGGGAGCCTCGAGGTCGGGCCCATTGACCTATCGTAGGAAGGAGTCCGAGTTAACAGACCCTCTCCTGAGGTCTCAGCCATGCCCCCTGGGTCTCTGCCAGGGGGATGTTGCTGTGCCCCAGAGGCCTGTGGTCTTGTGGTCTTGGGAGGTGGTGGAGTGCACAGATGTGGAGAGTAAGTCAGGGGAAGTTGTCATCCATGCTGGCCTGAGACTTCAGTGATATGGGTGCCTTGGGGTCCCACACTCCTCCTGTAAGTAGGTATTGTTGGAAGGGGGGTGGAAGGCAGAAGGTGGGGCCTAGTTGGAGGAAGTGGGTCTCCATGGGTATGTGTTAGCTCTAGGGGCTATGTGTTAGCCTGGTCTCTTCCGTATTCCATTCTCTCTGCTTGTCTGCCTAGAACTGTACATCCTCCTCTACCCTATGTTCATAGTATCATGATGTTCTGCCTCGACTGTGAGGCCAAGTCCCCACAGACTGCCTAAGCCCCTCAAATCTGTGAGTCAAAATAAATCCCTCCTGTCTTAAGTGGTGTGTGTCAGCTATCATCCCAGTAACACAAGTGACTTAAACAACAGCTGTCCGTCCCCCATCAAGGCAGACACCCCAGAGCATCCCTGCGCTGGTTTCTTTTCTCAGGCTTATTTCAGCTCGCCAGCAGAGGGTAGAGGGAAATGGGGGCTTGGAGCAGCTGGTCATGTCTGTCCACAGCTGGTCATGTCTGTCCACAGCTGGCCATGCCAATCCACAGCTGGCTATATACATCCACAGCTGGCCATGTCCATCCACAGCTTGCCATGCCCGTCCATACCTGGCCATGTCCGTCCGCAGCTGGCTATGCCCGTTCACAGCTGGCCATGTCCATCTGCAGCTGGCCATGTCCGTCCGCAGCTGGCCATGTCCGTCCGCAGCTGGCCATGTCCGTCCGCAGCTGGCCATGTCCGTCCGCAGCTGGCTATGCCCGTTCACAGCTGGCCATGTCCGTCTGCAGCTGGCTATGCCTGTTCGCAGCTGGCCATGTCCGTCCGCAGCTGGCCATGTCCGTTTGCAGCTGGCCATGTCCATCCGCAGCTGAGAAGCAGGAGGGATGCTGACGTTCAGGTCACTCTCTGGGACTCCAGCATCCTGTGAATGCACTACCCACCTCAAGGGCAGGGCTTCCCCGCTCACTTCACCCAATCTAGGAACTGCCTTGTGGACATCCTCAGAGAGTTGTGTCTTGTGATTCTGGAGCCTATGGCGGTTCACGCTAACTGACACAGCCTCCAGCACCATCGCTCTTCTTTTCAACCGTTTGGCATTAATTGAGTGTTTGCTTCTCATCTCTGATTAAGAAGCCAGAGAATTCCAAGCGGAGACAGAAAGGAAGCTGACCCTTCAGATTTTTATGTATTCTCCCAATTTTTTGTAGCGCACGTATCTACTTTTACAAGTATTTTATATATATGTATGTATGTATATATATTTGCAGTGCACCACACCCGTCTGTTCTCTATGAGCCACCATACAGTTCGTGAACTGGGCAAGGAGCTGGAGATTGAAACACACAAACACTCACAGAGACACGGGTCGTCCTTGAAGCCAGAAAGCCCCAAGAACGCCCCCTTTAGTGTGTCCAGGGACAGCTTATATAGGGATAGCCATGCCCGAGCCAAACACACCAGAAATTACTCTCCTGCCATCAGGAACTCCTGAGGGTCTCATGCTCAGAGCAGCTGTAGGCACTCAGATCAGGGGAAAACAAGTTGTTTACAAGAAATTCAGAATCTGGGGGGGGGGGGGTCACAGCTCCCAACATATATTTTTTAACTCTCCTGGGGGAGGGGCAAGTGGGTGTAGATGCCAGGAAAGGAAGAAAGTCACATCCCCTAGACCTGGAATTTATGCGTAGCAGTGTGGGTGTTGGGAATCAAACTCGGGTTCTCAGCGAGAACGACAAGTGCTCTGAAGTGCTGAGCTGGTCTTGAACTGACAGCCATCCTCCTGCCTCAGTCTCCTCAGAGTACTGGAATTACAAGTATGAGCTATCATACCCTCAAGAAGGAACAATTTCAGAGCAATCTGGTATGCAAAGCGTGTTGAGATTTCTGTGGCAAAATATGCTCGACAATGAAACTGAAGCCGCAGAGGAAAACTGGGCCGCTGAGGTCATCAGGCCAGCAAGCTGATGCTGTGGGAAAAGGATCCGAGGGCGATTAAATTACAGCTTGGATGGAGAGAATGGCCAGGAGTGGAAAGATAATGCCTATTTTTCCTTCTACATAAAAACACATGACGAAGAGGTAAGCGGGATTCTCAGACTCCATGATTCAGAGTCTTGGGGCCTTGAGTGATTCAAACCCTTAGGGTGCGTTTCTCGGAAAGATCTAGGCAGGCTCCCTGAACTTGGGAAAGACTAAAGAACAATGGAAGGGTGTGTCTTCGAGACAAAGGAGGAACCCTCTTAGTTAGGCAGTAGTTCGTGCTGCAGGGTGGAGTGTGAGGGTCCGGAGCGTGGAACCATGGGGAACCAGCAGCACGTGGCCACGCTGGTGAATGCTTGTGAAAATGGAACTTTTCTGAGGCGACAGGTTAGCCAAGCTTCACCAGGACTGCCCTGCAAATGCTGCCTCTTCCTTTCCGGACGCCCGCCACAGTTTTCGTGCTTTTTTTTCATCACTTTACCTCATGTTATCTAGTTATTTTTAAGTTATTGAAACTCTCATTTTAATGCAGAAATGCCTGCTTTCTTTTCTTTTTCATTTTTGGTTTTTGGACAGGGTTTCTCTGTAGCTTTGGAACCTGTCCTGGAACTAGCTCTTGTAGACCAGGCTGGCCTTGAACTCACAGAGATCCGCCTGCCTCTGCGTCCCCAGTGCTGGGATTAAAGATGTGCACCACCACCGCCCAGCTCTGTTTTCATATTAAAAAAAATATCTAAGAGATTCCCTGCCCCCTCTCCATCCCCATAAATTAATACTTGCCCACCCTGAGCAGGGGCTGGGTTCCTGAGTGTTAGAATTGTGTTCTATGTCTCCTTTGCCTCTCCTCACTTAGCCCAGCCTGCAGGGGGCACCTGACCTCCAGTTCTTAACCACAATGCTTCCCAAAATAGCCCCAGGAGAGAATGATTTGCTCCCTACTATTCCCAGGGATTTAGTTTTGACGAGGGGGGTGGGGACGGGGCAGTAGGTTCCAAGAGCAGGGCTTGTATGAGACTGAGACCTACTTAGCCATGTTCTTCACCAAGAATTCCCAGTGTGGTTCTGCAGGGCCTAGATGTCCCTAAGTTGGGGACCCAGCATGTTGCTCTTCTGCCTACCTCATTTAGTGCTGTGTTCCAGGGCTCCCAAAGGCAGACAGTGGGTTGGGTTTGCCACCCATTCTGCTCCCCCCACCTCCCGCAGAGCTTGGTGTAGGTAAGTAGGCATGAGCCTGGGGCTGCCTAAAGTCAGTTTTCTGCTTGTGGAGGCTATCCCATTAATCTACACACTCCTCTGCTGGAGTTTCAGGTGTTTGGAGGATGGTCTGGGAAGCCTGAGTGAGAAACAGAATGGAAGGCCAGGGTCTGAATCCTCCAGGAACCCTTGGGCACAAATGCGAGTTGCCAGGGCCAGTCCTAAGGCCACAGGAACCACATTTCTCTGATCTTTCTCTTCGTGAGATTTTTTTTCAGTGATCCCTTCCACCCAGGCGCTGAAACCATCTACCCTCCTTTCCTTCCTTTTTTTTTCTTTTTCCTCTTCCTCCACTTTTTGGTTCTTTTAAGACAGGGTCTCACCATGCAGACCAGGCTGGCCTCTAACTCACCAGATCCACCTGCCTCTGCCTCCTAAGTGCTGAGAGCAAAGGTGTATGCCACCACCAAGCCCGGGGTTGACCCTCTCTCTTTCATGTCTATGTTACAGAAAATACTGGCCAGCTTTTAGGCTGGGGTGGCAGGGTTTGAGGGGAAGGCAGACAGAACAGGGGCAAGCTTTCCAAAAGCCTTACCTACTAGTGCTATGAGGAACGGGTTTCACAGAAGAGGAAACCTACTGAAGAGTTTAATTGAGAAATGCTTAGTGTTCTGAGGGGTGGGGGAGGGGAGGGGGAGGAGTTGGGAGATTGGACACTCCCCTGGGGGAGAGCTTCCAAAGCTTTTATTTTTTTTTTTTATTTTATTTTTTTTTGGTTTTTCGAGACAGGGTTTCTCTGTGGCTTTGGAGCCTGTCCTGGAACTAGCTCTGTAGACCAGGCTGGTCTCGAACTCACAGAGATCCGCCTGCCTCTGCCTCCCGAGTGCTGGGATTAAAGGCGTGCGCCACCACCGCCCGGCCCAAAGCTTTTAAATAGATCTGAGGGATGAACATAAGTATAGTTAGTTAATGGGCTGGTTAGCCAATATGTGGTATCATGTTAGACACTTCCAACTTCCTGGAGGACCTGGAGGGAGCCAGGTCACCTGAAAATAGCTGTATCAGTCATATTGGGTGGGGAGGGGAATGAAACGGTGGGCAGAACTCTGGAACCCAGAACTAATGAAGGTTGGTGGGAGCTAGGAAGACCCACTGTGTGTGTGTGTGTGTGTGTGTGTGTGCGCGCGCGCAACTAGGAAATCGGTGTCACAAGGCACTGTGCAGGGACCATTACCAAAATGGGGTTGCTAATGGTGTCTAGCTGAAGTGGACAGGGATCAGTCGTGGCATTTGGTGACTTTCCAGAGACGTTTTTCTGCAGAGTTGGGAGGGACCCTGGGAGAGATGGTGGGTCCTCGGAGAGCTGGAGGAAGGATAAGCAGAGGCTGAGCAGTCTTGAGATAATAAGCCATGGACACCGGATGGCAAACACCTCTTTCCTGGGCCCTACAAGGAGGAACTGAGCTCCCTTCGTTGGCAAGAGTGGGCAGTGCCTTCCAAAGGTGCAATTGTGGTTTATTTCTCTGAGTGATTGCTTATAATGCCAGGTATGGGTTATAAGTTGGCTTTCATAAAAGTAAATGACAGGGAAAAATATTACCTGGGGCACTTGTGAAAAAAATACATGCATTTAGCTGGGTGTGGTGGCACAGGTCGGCTGGGAGGTGGAGGCAGGATCGGGAGCTTAATGTCATCCTCAGCTGCACAGTGAGTTTGACGCCTGCCTGGGCTTTTTGACACTGTCTTAAAACAGAACATCCTGATCCAAACCAACCAAACAAGCGAAGTCTCCACCTCTTTTAAACAGAAGAACGGTGCAGAGGGCAGCTGGACTGCGCGTCCGAGACACCTCGGCACCTGCCACTCCTTCTACTCCGCCCTCCATGAGGCGGAGCCAGAGAAGCCCCGCCCATATCAGACCCACGTGATCTGTCAGTTCCTGAGTCTCCGGAAAATGGCCGCCGGGTGTGGTGCGGGCAGAGCGCTGGGAACCCTGCTCTCTCGGCGTCGCCTCCTCTAACGAGGTCCGTGGCGCGGCGAGCCGGTTCTGCCGAGCCGAGGACCGGCTGTGACACGGTCGGTGCGGAGGCGGCGAGGCCGGGAGAGGGAGGGCAGCGGGAGGGTCCGAGGCTGGCCGGCGGCACCGGTGGGGGGGGGGGCGGGTGATCCCGAGGCTGGTGCGGAGCCTAGGGGCCGAAAGGGTGAACGCGGTGCGGTCCGGCGGGTCGCTCCGGTGCGGCGTTCCCGGGGGAGGGGGTCATTGGCGGGGACTCCAGGCCCAGGCGGCTTCCATGGCTGTCATACCCATCATCATCACCTGGTGAGTCTCCCCATCACTCAGCAGGTGTCGCCGAGGCTTTTCCTTTGCTTTTGGGGGGTGGGGTGTTGTTGTTGTTGTTTTCTTCTGTGCTGTCACCGCGGAGCCCACTGACCCATTGTCCTGTGCTGGCTTTTAAACGCCCCGCAAGCCCCTGATTAGGACGCGTCCATGTTTGCTTTGTCAGCCAGCAGTGTAGGAATTTTTTTTTTTCAGGTTGCTTTCACGTATTGAAAGATTTAAGCCGGGTTTAGAACATTTTCTTATTAGTAACTGTGTTGCTCTCTGCTCGCTAGAAGTGTTTGCTAAAAATGTAGCGGCTTTCTCTTGTTTCTCAGATTTCTTTGCTGTGGGGTGTGGCTGGGGGAAAACCTCTTGGAGGTGATTCTCATAGGTTAGTCCCGCCTCTCACATTTCAACACCAAGAAAAACAAGGCATCTTCATGAAAAGGAAGGTTCCCCCCCCTCTCTTTTCTCTTCTCTCTCTCCTCTCTCTCTCTCTCTCCCTCCCTCCCTCCCTCCCTCCCTCCCTCCCTCCCTCCCTCCCTCTCTCTCTCTCTCTCTGGCGGTTGGTGCAGAGATGAGAATGAAAAGTGCTGTGGCAAGGTGTGTTCTTTGTTCTTAATCTTTGTTCTCAGTCTTTACAAGGACAGGCTACTTCATCGGACTCATTTTGTGGTCCTTTTTAACAATCTGTTTCTGTCCTGGCGGTGCTGGTGCATGCCTTTAATCCCAGCACTCGGGAGGCAGTGGCAGGCGGATCTATGTGAGTTCAGATCCAGCCTCGTTTACAGAGTGAGTTCTAGGACAGCCAGGGCTACATAGAGAAACCCTGTCTCGAAAACAACAACAAGAAAAAAAAAAAACCCAAAAAGCAAAACAAAATCTGTTTCTGAGCTCCACCACAGGTCTGCCAAAATGGAACTCTCTCTCTGAGTTAATGGTATTCGATATGCTTTGCAAATAATTGATGTGCACACCATTTAGGGTCCTTTTAAACAGTCTCCCCTCCCCTCCTCTCCTCGCCTCTTCTCTTTTCTTCATATATGGCCCTGGCCTGACAGATTAGCTTGCCTCTGCATCCCAGGTGCAGGGGATAAAGGCTTGTGCCATGTGCCAACACATCAGGCTCTAATCGAGCTCTTTAGGGGCACTTAAATGTTAGTAGCGGCCAGAGCACTCCCCAGTCCCAATCAGAGCCCAGGCTGGGTGGTGAGAAGGGGCAGATACATGTAAAGAAATGTCTGCTGCTTTTCTTCCTATACGTTCTCTTCTCCTTCTCCATCTTGTAGTAAGCATGGGTGCTCTTAGCTGACATTCATGGCAATCCTAACATTGCCACCTACTTTTCTTTCCAAGTCATATGGTTTGCTTTTTTTTTCCATCTAGAATATCTCTGGATATTTTGTTCAACTAGAAATTCAAATATTTCGTCTTTAATTTCCTTGAAAAGAGATGTCTTATATCTCTTTTTTATTTTTACTGCCTGATCCCTTTCCTATAGTTTCTTTTTTAAAAAATATTTATTTATTTATTATGTATACACTATTCTGTCTGTGTGTATGCCTGCAGACCAGACCCCATTACAGATGGTTGTGAGCCACCATGTGGTTGCTGGGAATTGAACTCAGGACCTTTTGAAGAGCAGGCAGTGCTCTTAACCTCTGAGCCATCTCTCCAGCCCCTCCTATAGTTTCTGTTTTGGTCCCTAAGTCATGCCTAGAGTCCTGGTTCTTTGTTTTTTTTTTTTTTTTTTTTTTTTTTGAGACAAGGTTTCTCTGTAACTTTGGAGCCAGTCCTCAGTCCTGGAACTAGCTCTTGTAGACCAGGCTGGCCTTGAACTCACAGAGATCCTCCTGCCTCTGCCTCCCAAGTCCTAGGATTAAAGGTGTGTGCCACTACCGCCCGGCCAGTTTTTTTTTGTTGTTCTGGGTTGTGTATACATATACTACTAAATTTAATTTTCTATGATCCTGCATGAGTGTGTCATCTCCCTCTTCCAGCTTTTGGTGAAGAATGTCAGCTTTTTTCCCCCACTGAATTCCTGAATGTTTAGAAGGCATGAGCAGAAACCTTAGGGAAAGGAATCTCACAGGGGTGAGGAGAGGTCAGGATACCCAGGAGCTTTGTGATCTGTTTTGCCGGGTCCTCTCTGGTTCCCTTAGGAAGGGGGCCTGCTCCTGTCTGTAAGGTCTCATTCTCTGATGACTGTGATCCTACACTTCATCCATAGTGACATCCATAATTCCAGTTCTGGACTGCCCACCTTATCTTCTGAGCCTGACCTGTACAGATTGTTTGCATAGCCTTGCCTGTGGCTATGGCAGAGAACATTCTTGTTGAGGGGTGACAGGGGGCCTGTCTGTGGACAAAGACCCCCCCCTCCCCAGAAGAGGCATCCTTTATGTACCTATGAAGTTACTTGCTTGACAGTGGGATTCTGTTTGCTGGCATAGTTTCTGGAGATAGAAGAGAATGGAGTTAGCCTTTAAGCTTGAAAAGATACAGGTCTAAGCCATTGTGGACTTTGAAGCTGTAGCTGTCAAAGCATGCAGGGCGTGTTTTGGTTTGCTGGGAGTATAACCTCTGGCATTCCGTGTTGATGCGCATTCTACCAAGATTGGGTTGGTTCTACTGTTAAAAATTGAGCAGTGAACAGAGTCCTTATTCTTACTGAACTCTTTGCTGGGGTAGCAAGAGCAGGCTAAATAAGTAAGTGGCGTGATGAGTCATGCTGAGTGCTATCCCAGATAAAGCTGAGTTCGGGAATGGTGATAGTGTTGGCGGGTGATGGTTGGTTTATACTTAGTGGCTGGAGTACTCTGTATCAGTTGACATTTTTTGGGAACACAAGACAGCCTGAAGAAAGTGAAGTAGAGTGGTAGGAGGTGAGCCTCGGGAGGAGGAGAAGGGGAGGTCTAAGTGAGACGTGAGGCTGGAGCTAGGCGGGCCGTGCAGGAATGCCATACTGTGCTTTAGTCTAGCACTGGACGGTGCTATATCCTAAACAGCTGAGACAACGCATTTGTAGTTCTTACTCCCTCTCCATATATGCACAGACATTTTTTAATCAATACAGTGTTTAGAAACATATTGATCCCCTGTATGAATTTGTCCGCCTGAGTTTGTGTACACCGTTTGCATGCAGTGCCTTGGAGGCAAGCTCCCCTGGAGCTAGAGTTGTAAGAGGCCAGGAACTGGGAACTCAACACAGATCCACTATGTGTTCTTATAAATAAAGTTATGTGATATTTAAAATCTTTATCCACGTTTTTCCTAGTTTTAGAATTGCTTCCTAGGTGTGAAATTATTGGATCAAATAACTTTTTTTTAAACTAAGGCATATTGACATGATTAATTTACATGCTACAGAATATACCCTTTTGAGGGTATGGTTTTGAATTTTTGTTGTTTTGTTTTTCAAGGCATGGTTTCTTTGTGTAACAGCCCTGGCTGTCCCGGAACTTGCTTTGTAGATCAGGCTGGCCTCAAACTCACTGAGGTCAGCGTGCCTTTGCCCCTGAGTGCTGAGATTAAAGGCGTGCGCCACCACCTCCCAGTATGGTCTTGAATGTTGACACATCCAGGTAATTATGTAACACCAGCACAATTGAAGTAGAGAATAGCCATCAACTTTCCCATTCTCTCGGATTCCTCAGCAGTGTCTCACCTTTTGTCTTGTACCCTAGCAACCCCCAATGTGTTCTGTCCAGGTAGTTCTTGTTCCAGAAGGTCATATTTACATGGATTCATATAGTGCAATAATAATTTCTTCCCACTGGCCCCCAAAATAGACTTTATTCCTGTATATTAAACTTGAACCCTTTCTCAAGGACCCCAGGAGTCAACTCCCTTCTGTTCCATTAGTTCACAAAGTTCTAATGCCATCTTCTAAGTCCAACATTAGCAAGGAGGCAGTGACTCGGTCACCCCAGACTCTCCGTGAACCTGTGGGATTCAGTCAGGCACTCTGCTGGTACCTGTCTGTAATCACATCATTGGGAGGCAGATGCAGAAGGATCTAATTTGAGGCTAACTTAAAAATTATGTATGAAGTACCTGTTTCCCTCAATTAAAATATCTCTTTCCTTGCTCTCTGTCCTTCCCCCATCTCAACTATTCTGTTCCTCAAGTTTTTCTCCTCCTTCCCTTTCTCCCCTCCTTCTCCCCTTCTGCAGGCCCTTCTCCCCTCACCCCCATGTTCCCAATTTTGTCAGGAGAGCTTATCTATTTTCCCTTTCTAGGGGGATCTATATATGTTTCTCTTAGGGTTAACCTTGTTACTTAGCTTCTTTAGGGTTGTGGACTATAAGTTCATTATCCTTTGCTTTACAGCTAGTAACCACTTAGGAGTGAGTACATACTAAGATCACCTTTCTGGGTCTGGGTTACCTCACTCAGGATGGGTTTTTCTAGTTCGATCCATTTGCATGCAAATTTCAAGATGTCATTGTTTTTTTTTTACCACTGAGTAGTACTCCAGTATGTAAATGTACTACATTTTCTTTATCCATTCTTTGGTTGAGGGGTATCTGCGTTGTTTCCAGGTTCTGGCTATTACAAATAATGCAGCTACGAACATAGTTGAATAAATAAATGCCCTTGTACTTTGTTTGAGCATCCTTTGGATATATGCCCAAGAGTGGTATTGCTGGGTCTTGAGGCGACCTGCCTAGCAGGTCCTAAGTTACTCCAGGGTCTTGAAGAGGCACTATCTGAAAGACATGGGAGGAAAGAGAAACAGACGCCAAGCAGTATTCTTTGTCAAGGCATCCCGTTTATTGAAGCAAGTTTCATGTCTTAAATACTCCTCAGAAAGGAGCTTGGGCAGGGGGAACTGAGGAAAGGGGGAAGGGAGAACTGAGGAAAGGGGGAAGGGAAGGAGGGGCTCGGTAGCTAGGCAACTAAGTGGGGCAGTTTGGCAGCTAAACAGGGCAGTTGCAAGGTCAGTGGCTAGAACATCTGCTGTTAGTGATAAGCAGCAAGCCATGAAGACACTCTGTGGTGCTTTCCAGAGCTTGAGTCTCCATGGTCAGCACGTAATGTTTTGACTAACTTTAAGTTTTCTTTTTTTTTTCTTTTTTTGGTTTTTCGAGACAGGGTTTCTCTGTGGCTTTGGAGCCTGTCCTGGAACTAGCTCTTGTAGACCAGGCTGGTCTCGAACTCACAGAGATCCGCCTGCCTCTGCCTCCCGAGTGCTGGGATTAAAGGTGTGCGCCACCATCGCCCGGCTTAACTTTAAGTTTTCTGTCTCAAGATTTTTACTTCAAGGCCCTGTGAGATGTGAGAAAGGAGAAGCCTGAAATGGCTCCTGACATTGAGGTAGTTTGATTCCCAGTTTTCTGAGAAACTGCCATACTGATTTCCAGAGTGGTTGTACAAGTTTGCATTCCCACCAGCAATGGAGGAGTATTTTCCATACTCATTCTCTCCAGCATAAGCTACCATTGGTGTTTTTGATTTTAGCCATTCTGTCAGGTGTAAGATGGTATCTCAGAGTTGTTTTGATTTGCATTTCCCTGATGGCTAGCAAGAAACCTGGTACTAGAGAAATTCCCAGGAATCCACAAGGATGACCTTAGCAATAGTGGAGAGGGTACCCAAACTGGCCTTGTCCTGTGATCAGATTAATGACTATCTTAAATGTCACCATAGAACCTTCATCCAACAACTGATGGAAACAGAGACAGAGACCTGCAGTGGAGCACTGGGCTGAGCTCCCAAAGTCCAGCTGAAGAGTGGGAGGAGTGAGAATATGAGCAAAGAGGTCAAGGCCATGATGGGGACACCCACTGAAACAGTCTACCAGGCTAATGGGAGCTCATCAACTCCAGCCAGACAGGGAAGGATCCAGTATAGGACCAAAGTAGCCCCTCTGAATGTGGGTGACAGTTGTATGGCTGAGAGAGACTTAAGGGCCACTGGCAGTGGGACCAGAATTTATCCCTACTGCTTGTACTGGCTTTTTGGAACCTGTTCTCTTTGGATGGATACCTTGCTCAGCATAGAATATAGTAGGGAGGGCCTTGGACCTTTCTCAGAGCATTGTGCCTTACCCTCTCTGAGGAGTGTGTGTGTGTGTGGGGGGGAATGGGGATGGGGGAAGGTAGAGGAAATGGGAGGAGGAGAGGGAGTGGGAACTGGGATTGATATGTAAAATGAAAAAAGATAGTTTGTTTTGTTTTTTAAAAAAATAAAGTGAAAAAAGAAAGAGCCTATCTCAAGAACAGAAACAAAAAACTAAACCAAAACAACCAAACAGAGGAGCGTAGTCTGAGTCTGAGTCTACACTATCTGAATCAGTAGGTAAGGTACAACATACCTGCTGCATATGTGCGCGCGCATACACGACAAAGGAATATTGGTCTAGTGCAAAACAACCAGTCTGGACAGGAATTAAGATCTGGATTGAGTTCAAATACTCATATTTCATTATTGCTTCAGCCTTTTTTGAGCTGATATAAAGAATTTGAAATAAAGAGCTGTTTAATTCTTAAATTCTGACTTCTTTTGAGATTAGAATATGAACTCAAATACACATCCTCTATCTTCATGTTGTCTGAAGATTGGGTGTCTGGATGTCAGGGACCTCTCTCCTACCACTCTCTATTCCAAACTAGGCACCACATACTGACAGCTAGAAAGCCACACCAAACACCTTGAGATCACAGACAAATGGTTGAGGAAACTGCATCTAATCGATGGGATGCCATAAAGCCATGGAAACCCTAAAGAACACTAAAGAATGGTGTCAGGTCAGGTCAGCTAGCATTCCCTAATCTGTCTGCCTAGCAAACTCTTCCCAGGCACGTGTCAAGTGCTTGTGTACAGGATGAGCAAGGCAGACACAGTCCACGCCTATGGGGCTCAGTGAATGGTCATTCACTCTGCTTAATTTTCTCAATGATATCACCAGACAAGTTGATGATTGCCTCTCGTTTTATGGATGAGGACACTCAGGAATACAAAATCAATAAGGGCAGAGCGGGATTCAACCCAGGGCTACCTGACTCTTAGAAACATGCAATGCTCTTTCAACCATTTCCTTACAACATAAGTAGTTACAAGTACAACCGTACAGAGGTGCCCTTACGAGGTTCTCTGATCTTATTTTGTATTTGATTTATGCTTCAGTTCTTTTCCTCTAGTAAAACAATCTCAACAAATCCTCTCTGTTAATTGTGATGAGCCCTAATGCACCTTTGGAACCGGCTTAGCAGCCTGAGAAGTGGATCAATCGATGGCTTGGGTTTTGTTCTAAATGGTCTGAGTAATGTCGCTTCTCTCTTCTGTTGGAGAACACATTTCAGTGTTGGACTGGCAATAACTTGTGAGGCTTTTCTTATTTTGTGAGGAGAAATAGTTCATTTTCTGAAGGAGCAATTTAATTCTAGCAGAGGTGAAATTTTTGTTTTCCTTTTTTTAATTTTGATGAATCCCAATCTATCAGATTTTTCTTTTTTACATACTGTTTTTTGTTTTATGTTCAGGCAGTTTTCTTGATCAGCGGTTACAGAGACAGTGTTCTTTTTAGCAGCAGTTTTGTGCTTATGTGGTACATTTGGTGTATTTTGAGTTAGAATCTGTATAGTAGGCGAAGGAAGGACTGATAGTTTTACATTTAGATGTCCCTTGAGTAGAATGCAGTCTACTTAAAAACAATTTTAGATTATTCTTATTTATTCATTGACAATTTAATGTATGTATACAATGTATCTTGGTCACACCCACCTCATCCCACCCCCTCTACTTCCTCTAGACAACCCTCCTTTTCCCAGCTTACACCCTACTTGTGGTAGTGTACACTGAGCAAACAGAGTGCTTTTTTAGTGGTGGAGACCGGTGGAGAACAAGCAAGTGGTCAAGGCATGGGAGTGTGGGGTTACTGTGGGGCAGCTGAAGTTATTGCTCTCAGACGTCCCGTGGTAGGCCACGCTTTGTCATAGCGTGGCCTGCAAGAATGAGACCAGCTATGGGCACATCTGATGAAGAGAAATTAAATAGACAAGCTGAACACAGATGCCTGGGTGGGATAGGCCATGGTTTTGTAGTGAAGGGACCGAGGGGGAGTTGTAGAACCACAGGGTCATGGGTGTTAAATAGGTGAGAGGCCATTCCATTTACAGTCCTCTGCTGAGATGAAAACATTTGATGTTTTTCTCTTCCGAGAAGCCATTGTAGGGCTTTGAGCAAAAGAATTCAGTTCAGCTCAGTAAGGCTCTAGTACACATTTCAATGACAGCGTCAGTCACTTGCATGTTGGTCAAAGATGCAGATTCAGGGACCCTGCCAAGACCTGCTGAGTCAGGGGCTCTGAGAGGACAGGGATCTGTGCTATAAGACCTCCCAATGATTCCAATGCATCCATGCCTGAATGTTCTTTATTTTTGATTGATAAATACTAATTTTATATATTTCCATGTGTGCATACATATGGAACGATCAGCTCAGGCTAATTAACTTGTTAATCACCTCACATCTTTATAATTTCTTTGTGATGAGAACATCTAAAATCAACTCACTTGGCTAATTTGAAAAAAACACGATATGCTACAGAACTGTTGGCCCTGATCCAACTAAAACCTTGTACTCTTGAACCAACATTTCCTTTTCTGTTCATACCCACACTTCTATAGCCTCTGCTAGCTCATCTAGAAGCTCACTGTGGGGTGCTTTGTAGACAGAGAGGGTCAAGGAGGCTGAGTGGAAGCTGTGAGATGTCAGGATGGCTTGTAGTCTGGTAGTGATGGAGGCAGTGACAATAGATAGGAATTACTTTTTGTAGATAGAGCTAGAAGGGCTTGCTATTTTAGGTTGGTTATATATTAGATTCAATGTCATGTGAGAGGGAAGGTAAAGTCACAGGCCTGGGCCCTGGAAGGATGGAGCTGGAGCTCCAAGATGGGGTCAGCAGTAGGCACATTGGAGCACCACTTCCCTTGCGCTTGGGGAACTGGTGATGAAGCTCAGTAGCATCCATCTTGGGTTTTTGACGAACTAAGTTTGATATGCACTGCTAGTCTGGGAAAGGACATTGTAGTGATATTTTGTGTGTAACCTAACAAATAGAGCTTGTTTGAAGATCAAAGTGCAGAGCTAAACCACTAGTTAGCCATAGAGGCCAAGCAGTGGTGGTGCACATCTTTAATCCCAGCACTTAGGAGACAGAGGCAGACAGATTTCTGTGAGTTCAAGGCCACCCTGAGCTACACTAGTTTGAATCTGCCTAAAAGAGAAAAAGAGCTCACACAAAGGGGACCCCAGCATTTGGGATCCCGTGCCTTTAATCTCACAGCACTAGGGAGGTGGAGATAGGAGTGACATGGCTGGGCAGAGAGAGGAGTATAAGGTGGGAGGAGACAGGAGCTCAGTGCAGTCTGAGGATTTGTAGAGATGGGATCACCCCTTCAATCTGAGCACTGGAAGAGGTAAGAACTTTTCAGTGGCTGGCCGCTCGGCTTCTCTGATCTTTCATCATTAACTCCTCTATCTGACTCCGAGTGTTTATTATTAAGAACAATTGGAATTCGTGCTACAGGACGTCTTTTCAGCATTCTGAAAGTTGAGGTGTAGGGATTTGTTTATATTTCTACCATTGGAAGTGTATCCGAACACTTTTAAGGGTAAAAGTGAAGGATATTTAATAATCATTTTGTACATTTTGTCTGACTTTTTTACAGGTGAAATAAAGTCGGCTATAGATTTCTGTGAAAATGTCGGTTCTAATATCACAGAGTGTGATAAATTATGTGGAAGAAGAAAATATTCCTGCTCTGAAAGCTCTTCTTGAGAAGTGCAAAGATGTGGATGAGAGAAATGAGGTGAGGCCGGGAGTAGACTGCTCTCTGCACGAGGTGCGGTGCTAAGGATGAAGGTGGGAATAGGTGGCTCTCCGCTTCAGTGGACGTATTCATGATGCAGCTTCTTCTTGGAGTATTTTGGATTTCGTGATTTGAAAGTACTTTTAGCTCATATAAATCATTGAATATTGAATGTAGACTTCTTGACTTTCCCCTGATAAAATAGTAAGTATTCAGGAGGTTTGGTTCTTGAAAACCACAGTGCTCCGAGGAAGCTTTATAATCTAAGATTCCCCTTCCTTCAACTAGAGCAACCAGACTAAATGTTTTTTCAGTGGACTCTCAAATCCTCCTGGGTCGTTCATTTCACACACCTTGGGATTTTAGATGCTGCATGTTTTAGAGAGTATTATATACACTATGTTACTGTTTAGTAACTAATTAGTAAACTTACCTTAAATATTAGTCTTAAATACCTTAAATATTTCTGTTAAATAGTGTAAGCAAAAGCATTGCTCTTATTTCATCAGATGTAGTATGATGGTTGAGAACTATTCAATGTGACATTTTAGAGAGTAATAAAATTTTAACTGTCAAAGTATGTATTTATTTTAATAAATCTTAAATTTTTAGATTATTATTTTATGGGTATGGGCATTTTACCTGCATATATGCTTGTGTGCCATGTGCATGCCTAGTGCATGCAGAAGTCAGAAGAAAGCACTGGATCCCCTGGGACTGGAGTT
This sequence comes from Microtus pennsylvanicus, assembly GCF_037038515.1. NCBI lineage: Eukaryota > Metazoa > Chordata > Mammalia > Rodentia > Cricetidae > Microtus > Microtus pennsylvanicus. The sequence continues at coordinate 97,940,487 of NC_134586.1, forward strand.
AACACACAGTTGTGAGCTAGCTACCAGGTGGGTGCTGGGAATTGAACCCAGGTCCTTTGGAAGGGCCACCAGTGCTCTTAACCACTAAGCCATCTTTCTGCCCTTCTTTCCTTCTTTAATGCTAGGGATCGAGTCCATGCCCTCACGCATAATATGTTAGAACACTACTGTGGAGCTGTATCCATAGCCCTACAATTGATACTTTTTATTTTTATTAAACGTGTGTGTGTGTGTGTGTGTGTGTGTGTGTATGTAGATGTGTAAGTTAGGGGACAGCTTTCAGGAATTGGTTCTCTACTATCGTGGATCTTGGAGATAGAATGAGATTGTCAGGCTTGATGGCAAGTACCGTTATCCACTGCGTCATCTCTACTTACAGAATTTAATCTTGGAGCAGGATATGATGGTGTACTCCTTTAATCCCAGCTCTCAGGAGTCAGAGGCAGGCAGATCTTTGTGAGTTCAGGGACAGCCTGGTTTTAAACTGTTGGACTGGGAGGTCTAGCTGTTTAGTAGAATGTGCTGCTAGCATGGGTGAGGCCCTGTGTTCAACAAGGCTAGGAGTGATCCAGGGCTTCACAAAGATGCTTAGATCTTCACATCTTTTTTTGTCTTTAAGTTTAGAATCTAAATTTAAGTATTTAAATTCCTTCATCTTATTCATCTTTAGCTTATCATTTTATGTATTTTGTGTGTATGTGTGTGGGAATCCTAAGACAGCTTGCAGAAGTCGTTCTCTCCTTCCACCATAAGGTCCTGGGGGCTCTGACTCAGCTCTCCACAGCCCTTGCTCAGCATTCCTGAAAGGATTCTTCAATATTAGACGAGGGAAGTAAAATGATATATGTGTGTGTTTAGCATATAATTGGCCACAGTCAGTGCATCTGGGTTCTTTGCCTCTTTTATTTATATACTAGAGAAGTCTCCGCTTATGAGTAGTTCCATCTTGGAAAGAGCAAGGTCACTTTCCTTGGGGTGGAGCAGGGCTGGGTGGTAGGTAATATTGAGACTGGACATTCTGACTAAGAAAATGAAGCAAGACTTTAAGAGATGGGTTTTTTTGTGTGTGTTTATAAACACTCTAAAAGGAATTTCAAGAGAGGATTTCAGAATGCTTTGGTTTTACTCTAACTATTGGGAGAAGAATATAGTCCTATAAGAGATGACTGCTGTAAGGGCACTGATTGTGTAAGTCTGGTTCACATAAAAAGGTAGAAACAAGGTCCTAGGAATTAGAAGGGAAAGGTGGTTGAATTGTAGGCGGGTTTGCATTGTAACCTCCTGGGAGCTGAGAGGAGGACGGACACCCCTTGAAAAGTTCAGTTGGTGCATAGTGTTCTGTTTTCTTTGGTGTACTTGGGCCTGAGATCACGATAAGAAGTAGAGGAGAGGTGTCTTAGTCAGCTTGCGTGCATTTGTAGTGTGATTCCATAGTCTGGGTAATGTCTTCTCGTGGTTCTAGAGATTAGGAAGTCCAAGATGAAGGCATCTGCTGAGAGCATTCTTGCTGCTCACAACATGGCAGAAGTCATCCTGTGGGTGAGCGAGGATGTGGGAAAAGGGATTGAGAGGGACGAGAAGGGAGCCAAATTCTTCTTTTATTAAGATCTCATTGCTACAGCAACTAACCCACCTGCACAGTAATGCCATTCATTGATCCATGAGGTTGTGCTCCCGTGACCTAAATGCCTCTTCAAGTCCCTGCCACTCAATATTGTGTTGTATTGAGTTTTCAGTGTATAAACTTTGAGGGATACATTCCAACAATGAAGGATTAGGGGATTTTTAATCCTCTTCATTTTAGAAAACAGTAGGCTTGTGATTTGGTGGAGTATGTAAGCCATGATATGGAGGAGACTTTTAGTGACTCATCTTCAAATGCTAGGATAATGTTATCCTGCTGGCAGATTACTTTTATTTCTATAGCTGTGGCTGCTAGCTTGGTTGAACATAAAGTAACAGAATCTAGAAATAATAGACTTTAAGATTCAGATTACAAAGTAACTCTTCTATCTTTAGGAATAAAACTGAGCCAGCCCTGGAAAGTTACATTTCTGACTTTGGTATTCATTTATTTTTCTGGAGATTGATCGCAGGGCCTTGCACACCTGAGGCATGTGTCCATCACTGAGCTATGTACTCTAATTAGCTTATGACTTTTTGATCATCAGTAAACTGAACCTATAGGTTCAAAGCTGTTGATAAATTCCATAACCACAGGGAATACGTCTGGGCTTTGCATACCTTTGTGAGCAGGTAAGTGTGGACCTTCTCAGTGTTGGAGTGAGAGCACGTTATGCTGCTAAGCTCGCTGTGCTGTTTGTTTTCCAGTGTGGCCAGACACCGCTGATGATAGCTGCTGAACAGGGCAATGTGGAAATAGTGAAAGAACTGATTAAGAATGGAGCCAACTGCAACCTGGAAGATCTGGTATGCATAAAGCATCTACTCAGTAGCCCTTCTTTAATTTGTTCATCAGAGTGATTAAAGAAAAATGATTAAAAATTGTACTTTGAGGGCTTGATGTGGTAGTTTGTGTCTTTAATCCCAATCCCAGTACTCAGGAGGCAGAAGTAGGTGGGACTTTTGAGTTCCAGGCCAGCCTGGTCTACATAGAGAGTTCCAGGATAGTCAGACTCCTTCTTTTTTTTTTCGAGACAGGGTTTCTCTGTGGCTTTGGAGCCTGTCCTGGAACTAGCTCTTGTAGACCAGGCTGGTCTTGAACTCACAGAGATCTGCCTGCCTCTGCCTCCCAAGTGCTGGGATTAAAGGCGTGCGCCACCACCGCCTGGCTTCTTTTTTTTTTTTAAAAAAAAAGATTTATTTATTATGTATACAATGTTCTGCCTCCATGTATGCCCACACGCCGGAGGAGGGCGCCAGATCTCATTACAGATGGTTGTGAGCCACCATGTGGTTGCTGGGAACTGAACTCAGGACCTTTGGAAGAGCAGCCGGTTCTCTTAACCACTGAGCCATCTCTACAGCCCCCTGTTAGGCTCCTTCTATAAATAAATGAGTAAGTAAATAAATAAGAAACGAACAAATAAATATTTTTAAAAGTGCTTTGAGATCTATCTCACCTTGGCCTAATTTGCTACATAGATTTTGTTGTTGTTGTTTTGTATTTTTAATCAAGAGAGAATTTTTTGCTTACAACCAAGTATTTTGGTTCCTTCTTGTTTTTCCCTCTGTACATGGCAAGCCTGAACCTCATATCTGTAAAATCAAGTGTCTTTACAATATTTCTATGTATGAGCTGTGCTGTTAATGACTATAATTGTAACTTATAGATCATGTTATGCTTAATAATGGTCCCTTCTGATACTATTTTTGAGGTACAAATCACCATCCTGTTTCCTTTGGGTTTCCCTGTATTCTTCCAGTTACTTTTAGGATCACACAGAAGCAAGAATCTACATTCTTTTGCTCTGAGTGACCATTTGAATTTTTTATTTTTAAGACAGGGTCTCACTGTGTAGACCTTCCTCTGCCCCTCCAGTGCTGGGATTAAAAGCATGTGCCACTGCTCGTGGTGTGATCATTTGAATTAATCACTCCCTAAAGCAGTGGTTCTCAACCTTCCTTCCTAATGCTGTGGTCCTTTAATACTGTTCCTCATATTGTGGTGACCCCCAACACAAAATTATTTTTGTTGCTACTTCACAACTGTAATTTTGTTACTGTTACAAATTATAATGTAAATATTTTTAGAGATAGAGGTTTGTCAAAGGGGTTATTACCCACAGGGTGAGAACTGCTGCCGTAAATAAAAGTTAGGACAATTCTGTTCTTTATTTACAAAACAAGAGAGTCTAGGTCTTTGTCACAAAACTTCTAACCTCCACACTTGCAGAAGCTGTACTTTAATACTGCATGCATGTGTCCTCACATTGGGTTACAGACGCTTTAATTTGAGTAGCAGGTAGTAGCTGCAGGATTGTCCTCGAGGTTTATGGTGGTCAGCTTCTCTTCTTTCTACAAACGGTGTGTGATGAGAAGTCCAGGGAGGAGCCTCGACCAGCACCTGTGACGCTGTTCTCTGTACTGTTATTCCTGACGCAGGCAGGTGACAGTCCTGATACAGACGGGTGGCAGTCCTGACGCAGGCAGGTGACAGTCCTGACACAGACAGGTGACAGTCCTGACGCAGGCAGGTGACAGTCCTGATGCAGGCAGGTGACAGTCCTGATGCAGACAGGTGACAGTCCTGACGCAGGCGGGTGACAGTCCTGACGCAGGAAGGTGACAGTCCTGACACAGACAGGTGACAGTCCTGACGCAGGCGGGTGACAGTCCTGACGCAGACGGGTGACAGTCCTGACGCAGGCAGGTGACAGTCCTGACACAGGCAGGTGACAGTCCTGACACAGGCAGGTGACAGTCCTGACGCAGACAGGTGACAGTCCTGACGCAGACGGGTGACAGTCCTGACACAGGCGGGTGACAGTCCTGACGCAGACAGGTGACAGTCCTGACGCAGACAGGTGGCAGTCCTGACGCAGACAGGTGACAGTCCTGACGCAGACGGGTGACAGTCCTGACACAGGCGGGTGACAGTCCTGATGCAGACAGGTGGCAGTCCTGACGCAGGCGGGTGACAGTCCTGACGCAGGCTGGTGACAGTCCTGACGCAGGCGGGTGGCAGTCCTGACACAGGCGGGTGACAGTCCTGACGCAGGCGGGTGACAGTCCTGACGCAGGCGGGTGACAGTCCTGACACAGGCGGGTGACAGTCCTGACGCAGGCTGGTGACAGTCCTGACGCAGGCGGGTGACAGTCCTGACGCAGACAGGTGACAGTCCTGACGCAGGCGGGTGACAGTCCTGACGCAGACGGGTGGCAGTCCTGACGCAGGCGGGTGACAGCCCTGACACAGGCAGGTGACAGTCCTGACGCAGGCGGGTGACAGTCCTGACGCAGACAGGTGACAGTCCTGACGCAGGCGGGTGACAGCCCTGACACAGGCAGGTGACAGTCCTGACGCAGGCGGGTGACAGTCCTGACGCAGGCGGGTGACAGTCCTGACGCAGGCGGGTGACAGTCCTGACGCAGGCGGGTGACAGTCCTGACGCAGGCTGGTGACAGTCCTGACGCAGGCGGGTGACAGTCCTGACACAGGCAGGTGACAGTCCTGACGCAGACAGGTGACAGTCCTGACGCAGGCGGGTGACAGTCCTGACGCAGACAGGTGACAGTCCTGACGCAGGCGGGTGACAGTCCTGACGCAGACGGGTGGCAGTCCTGACGCAGGCGGGTGACAGCCCTGACACAGGCAGGTGACAGTCCTGACGCAGGCGGGTGACAGTCCTGACGCAGACAGGTGACAGTCCTGACGCAGGCGGGTGACAGCCCTGACACAGGCAGGTGACAGTCCTGACGCAGGCGGGTGACAGTCCTGACGCAGGCGGGTGACAGTCCTGACGCAGGCGGGTGACAGTCCTGACGCAGGCGGGTGACAGTCCTGACGCAGGCAGGTGACAGTCCTGATGCAGACAGATGTCAGTCCTGAGGCAGACAGGTAAAGTCTTAAAGACAGCTTCCATGTTGTTCCACAGAGGCTTAGCATGGGGTACGTCCTGACAGTTTGGACAGTCATTTGGTATGTAAATTCAAGTGTATTCCACACTTGGGAATGTTGTTTCTTATTTTGAAATGTGTCATTTTGAATATTTCTCAAGGATAACTGGACAGCTCTTATATCTGCATCTAAAGAAGGCCACATCCACATTGTGGAGGAGCTGCTTAAGTGTGGGGCCAATCTGGAGCACCGTGACATGGTACGTGCATTCTTTTGCAGGGCGGCATTAGTTACTGAAAGTCACTAACAGTGATGGGGACACAGGAATCCTTGTCTGTACTTTATTTTTAAAATAGCGTCTTTTTGTTCTTCACCTTGGGGCTGGATGCTGAATGATTCAAGAATGTTTTAAATGCTGATGTTATAGTGTCTCCTGTTTAGAATAGTCATCATTTCAGCTTGTTGAGGAATGAAGTTCTCAGCTCATTCTTAGATAGGTCATAACTTAGTATTTAAAACAAACTTATTTCATTTGAATCAGACTTTAAGAGGTATGTCAGTTTAAAATGTTTTGGGTAAGTTATAGTTTTTGTAATATTTGTAGATTTTTTTAAATATAAATGTAATATGTCCAAGCTGCTGTCTGTGAAGACAACGGTTCTCATAGGACATGACCTCCTGTTTGATCATGATCTGGATAAAGCATAAAAGTGAGAAAAAAGATCATTTTTGTTTTATTCTGTAAGACGTTTGACCTCCCCCCCTTTTATTTATTTATTTTGGTGTCCCATAGGTTTGGGTATGTTGTGCCTTCATTTACTTATTTAAAAAAGAAAACAAGTTATCATTTTTTTTTTAATTTTACATACTTACCAATCCAACTTCCCACTCCCTCTCCTCCTCCCATTCCCTCCACCTTCCCTACCCTTACCACCATCTACTCCTCAGAGAGGGCAAGGCCCTACCTACTATATCTAGGCTGAGCAAGGTATCCATCTAAAGAGAATAGGTTCCCAAAAAGCCAGTACCTGTAGTAGGGATAAATCTTCCAGTGGCCCCTCAGTCTGCCCCAGCCATGCAACTGTCAACCACAATCAGAGGGTCTAGTTTAGTCCTATGCTTGTTATTTCCCTGTTCGGCTGGCGTTGGTGAGCTCCCTAAATTAGCTCAGGTAGATTGTTTCAGTGGGTATACCCATTATGGTCTTGACCTCTTTGCTAATAATCTCATTCCTCCCACTCTTCAACCGGACTTTGGGAGCTCAGGCCAGCGCTCCGATGCAGGTCTGTGCCTCTGTTTCCATCAGTTGCGGCATGAAGATTCTATGGTGATATTTAAGATTTTCATCAGTCTGACTACAGGACAAGTCAAGACGGGCCCCCTATCCTCTATTGCTTAGGGTCTTAGCTGGGGTCATTTCTCTAGAGCCAGGTTTCTTGCTAACCCTATAATGGCTCCCTCAGTCAAGATATCTCTTTCCTTGCTCTCATCTCTGTCCTTCCTCCTTCTCGACTATACCATTCCCTCCAGTACTCCTCACTCCTCCCTTTCTCCCCTTCTTTTCCCCTTCCATCCTCCCTTCTCCCCCCATCCCATGCTCCTAATTTTGTCAGGTGATCTTGTCTGTTTTGACTTTCCAGGTAGATCTACATATGGTTTTCTTAAGGTTCATATTATTACTTAGCTTCTCTAGGATCATGAACTGCAGGCTCAATATCCTTTGTTTATAGCTAGTATTCATCTTTTTGAGTCTGGATTACCTCACTCAGGATAGTGTTTTTTAATCCCATCCATTTGCATGTAAAATTCAAGATGTTATTGTTTTTTTTTCCTGTTGAGTAGTACTCTAATATGTAAATGTGCCACATTTTCTTTATCCATTCTTCAGTTGAGGGTCATCTAGGTTGTTTCCACGTTCTACACGAACATAGTTGAACAAATGCCTTTGTAGCATGATTGAGCATCTTTTGGGTATATGCCCAAGAGTGGTATTGCTGGATCCTGAGGTAGGTTGATTCCCAATTTTATGAGAAACCACCATACTGATTTCTGAAGTGGTTGTACAAGTTTTCATTCCCACCAGGAATGGATGAGTGTTCCCCTTACTCCACATCCTCTCCAGCATAAGCTATCATTGATGTTTTTGATCTTACCCATTCTGTCAGGTGTAAGATGGTATCTCAGAGTTTTTTTGATTTGCATTTCCCTGATGGCTAAAGATGTTGAATGTAGTTCTGGCATACTGGATGTCAACATGTAGAAGAATAAAAATAGATTCATAAAACTCAAATCCAAATGGATTAAAGACCTCAATATAAATCTGACCACACTGAACCTGATAGAAGAGAAAGTGGGAAGTAGTCTTCAATGCATGGGTACAGGAGACCACTTCCTTAGTGGGAAGTAGTCTTCAATGCATGGGTACAGGAGACCACTTCCTTAATATAATCCCAGTAGCACAGACACTGAGAACAACAATAAATACATAGGACCTCCTGAAACTGAGAAACTCTGTAAAGCAAAGGACACAGTCAATAAAAAAAAAAAAGGGCAGCCTACTGAGTGGAAAAGATCTTCACCTACCCCTCATTAGACAAAGGACTGATCTCCAAAATATATAAAGAACTCAAGAAATTAGACATCAAAATTCTAAATAACCCAATTGAAAAATGGGGTACAGAACTAAACAGAGAATTCTCAACAGAAGAATCTCAAATGGCCAAAAGATGCCTAAGGAAATGTTTAATGTTTGACCTTCTATGAAGTTAATTTTAACAGTACAAGCAAGGAAGGAAGTCATCTGTCTTGGCACACATTACTTAGCTGGTGGAGGCTAACAAAGTACATGTGGTTTAAGTTTGGAAGACACTGCAGCTTTCTGTCTTTCTCTTCATAGTATATTATGCCTCACAAGGACTTTATTTCTATGATCCTATGTACTTAGTTTAGATGTGAAATGCCTCCCAAATATTAGGACCCCTGTCCCCTTCTGGGTACTCCTGCTGTATGTAGTAGAGCCTTCGCGCTTCTCCTTGCTCCCTGGGCATCTGACTGTAAGCCAAAGTGACTTTTAGAAGCATGAATGTCCTTCGTTCAGTTTCTATGATGTTTACTATACAAACTTTGCAGTGATCACTTACAGACTCAGCAGGTTGTTCAGTTCATGTTCTGTTGTATATTCTGAGGACTTTGAGGATTTAAGACCATTATCTTTATGAAATAATGGTGTTACAAAGATATTCATAGAGGACCTGATTAAAGGCGTTCCTTGCTTGAATTGGTACAATTTCACATGCCTCTTTTGTCGTCCAGGGGGGATGGACAGCTCTCATGTGGGCGTGCTACAAAGGCAGGACTGATGTTGTCCAGTTGCTTCTTTCTCACGGTGCCAACCCAAGTGTCACTGGTTTGGTAAGCATTAACAAAAAAAGTGAATTTGTAATGTAAATAGTAAGTTTTCTTACAGAATGCTGCAGGATTTTTATATTTCATAGTGGGTGGAGAGTTTTTAGATCATACGGAATATCATATAGAATGCCATTGTAAGATACAAAGAAAATTTTATACATTGTCTTTTCTCAGTTTTTCCAGTGAAAAAGCAAGCTTTGAACTTGAATGTTAACCATAATTGTGTAGCATTTCAAAAGGAAGTTGTGAATTCCTTGGTTATCTTACTGTGGGTGCATCCTTTCCCTGAGTTTCTTGAAAAGATGTTTACCAAGAAGCCATACCTTTTTTCTGTACATTCTATATATTTGTGTACACGCTTTTTACTTCTTAGTCTGCTTATTAATCATACTCACTGGCTAATTACAATAAATATGTTAACTCCGCAGAAACTAATGTGTTGATAACATATGTTTATTTAAGGCTTAACACGTCTTAGTTTTAATTATGTATTATGGAGTATTTGTGTTTTTAAAGTGGGGGATGGTCTCTAACTTGATTAAAGAAATATTAGTTTGTGTTAATTCTGCTGGTATTTATTAGTAAATTTGTGTTGTAAATGTCCGTCTAAAAGACTTTCTCCTTCCTCCATCCTCGTATGTACCCATGTTTCCCAGCAGTACAGTGTCTACCCAATCATTTGGGCAGCAGGCAGAGGCCATGCTGACATAGTGCATCTCCTGCTGCAGAATGGCGCCAAAGTCAATTGCTCTGACAAGGTGAGTTAGAGTCTCTCACATGGAGTGTCCACGTTATAAACATCTCTGATATATCTTAGCTTTGTATTCTAACATTTTTATAGATGCAAAGCTTATTGATGGGTCCTCTGAGTTATGGACCAAGTGTTATCTTGATGTTTATTACATTAAATTCATTATTCTCAAAAGACATAGTTAGTGGACCTGTGTCTTCATTGTTTGAAGTTTTCTATTATACATAGCTCTTCTTCCTCCTTTCAATCTTACCTACATTGTTTGTGTGAAAATGATCTTAAAATTTAAGTTTGATTCTCTTTTTCTCTCATGCTTAGATTTCTAGAGCCGGTGGTGTGCTGATTGGAAACAATGGTTGCAAGTTTCGTTTGAAGTGTGGAAGGAAGGGCAGTGAAGGGCTTTTAAGAGGGAAGGCTGCTGGGAAAGTTGTCTCAGTTAAATCACTATTGCTGTGATGAAACACCGTGACCAAAGAGCAAGACTCCTCCACATCACAGTCCATCATCAAGAAGGCAGGACAGGAACTCAGCAGGGCAGGATCCCAGAGGCAGGAGCTGATGCAGAGGCCATGGAGGAGTGGTGCTTACTGGCTTGCTCCCCATGGCTTGCTCAGCCTGCTTTCTTATAAAACCCAGAACCAGCAGCCGAATGATGACCCCACCCACCATGGGCTGGGCCCTCCCCCAGTGGTCACTAAATGAGACAATGCCTTACAGCTGGATCTCAAGGAGGCATTTCTTCAGCTGAGGTTCTTTCCCCTGATGACTCTATAGCTTGTGTCAAGTTGACACACACAATTATCCAGGACAGTTGGTTAGCCAAGGAAAGCCTGAACTGTCAGGACTTGAACCAGAGACCTAAGGGGAAGGGAGGAGCAGGATGGGAGGATGTGATAGGAGAGGAAACAGTTGGGTGATGTGATGAAAAAGAGGGAGATAGGATCTGAAGTGTATATGAAGGAAGCCTGGCCCTCAGGAGGGTGTGCTGAGACTATGGGAAACGTGTACACGAAAGGATTCTATTTGGGGGGAAAGATCAGAATTTGAACTTGAGAAGAAGGTAATAGAGTTATTGAGATGGGTTGAGCACTAACTGAAAAGCCAGTATGTAGCAGATAGGAAGCAAGGTAAAGAAATTCTTACCAGAGAGCTGCATTTCTTTGTAAAGGTAGTATTGAAATGGCTGTTCTTTAGTAAAGGTAGTATTGAGATGGCTGTTCTTTAGGGTCAGGAGGAGTTGGCCAGTGAGAAGGAAGAGGAAGGACAGACCTTCTAGCATATACTCTTGCATGTCATTCTCTGAGAAGGTAACACATGGAGTGATGGAAGAGAGAAAGGACAGATGTTCTAGCAAATACTCCCGCATGTCATTCTCTGAGAAGGTAACACATGCAGTGATGGAAGAGAGAAAGGACAGATGTTCTAGCAAATACTCTCGCATGTCATTTTCTGAGAAGGTAACACATGGAGTGATGGAAGAGAGAAAGGACAGATGTTCTAGCAAATACTCCCGCATGTCATTCTCTGAGAAGGGACCAAATGCGATGGGTGCTTGAAGGATGAGAACTTATGTCTGATTCATAAAACTAAGGCTGTCTTAATGAGTAGTAAGTGTGCATGTCTGTTATCCTTAAGAATACCTAGGATATTGTGTTGTGGGGTTAGAGGAGGTGCTTCAGGAAGACAGCATGTTACCTACAAGGCAGGAGGCTGGGAACACTACGGATGGAGGAGTAAAATTTGAGTGTTTTCCTGCATCCCTTACCCATCTCTCTCAGCCTGTTCTGGTCTCCTCATACCCCTCCTTTTGGTTGGCGTATGCTCCCGCTTGCTGTGCCACAAGGACCCATCTCTCAAGGGTTTTCAGGGGTACAGTTTCCAAGAGTGTGGCTGATGTCTCTTATAGAAACTAGCCACACAGAGCTATTTAGATTTAATTTAAAATTAAGTAAAAGTAAAAATTTATAGTCACACTATCTACATTTTACACACTTAAGTCATACAGACTAGTAGCTTCTTAATGTATTGGCAATGCAGAATAATAGTTTGTTTTTTTTTTTTTTGCTCTGTTCAACAGACTGTCAGGGGTTATTTAATGTTTATAACTGTTCAAGTTTTCATGGACATAAAGCACACTTTGGATATTTCCACCTATTGATTGGACAGCATTCGTTTATGCCTGGTTGTTAGTTCTTGATGCTTTCTGGTCATGTTCCATGAAAGGTGCTTTTAACAGTTTGTGGGCTGCAGTAGTCAAGGAGACACGTTGATTGGGATATGGCTAAGAGTGCAGATCTGAAAGCTTGGTGGTTTCATGGTTATTTCTCTCCCTATTTTTTGGTTATTTGGTTTTTGAGGCAGGGTTTCTTTTGTTTAACACTACATAGCCAGGAATACCTCTGTAGACCAGGCTGGTTTTGAATTCAGAAATTCACCTGCTTCTGTCACCCAAGTCCTGGGATTAAAGGTGTGTGCCACCACCTCTTGGCTTTTCTACGTCTTGATAACTTTATTACTTTGACTCTGTTTTGGGCCTCACTTTCTTGTGTGAAAATGTGGTCCTATGAACTGGGCTCACTCTGTGATAAAGACCGTGTGCTTTAACTATGTGATGTTGTCTGAGCTGTGCTTAGCACTTAGCTGCTAATTTTTAGACTATTAGACTTCATATTATATCACAAAATATAGAAAGCCGTGAATGCCTTTTAAAAATTAGGGACTATGACAATGGTGGAAAAATTATCTTGATTAAAAAAGTTAAAGTTGAAGCCGGGCGGTGGTGGCGCACGCCTTTAATCCCAGCACTTGGGAGGCAGAGACAGGCGGATCTCTGTGAGTTCGAGACCAGCCTGGTCTACAAGAGCTAGTTCCAGGACAGGCTCCAAAACCACAGAGAAACCCTGTCTCGAAAAACCAAAAAAAAAAAAAAAAGTTGATTAAAAGACATTTCATACAAAATGACTACTCGGGACAAAAGGATGAGGGATATAGGTTTTTATATAGGAATGAAATTATGACTGGTATAAATACTTACCTAAAAATTCTCAAAGTATAGCTTCATTACAAGCTGCTTTCTTTTAGTACCTGTCTGAAAGTAACCCTAAATTCTCTGTCTGATTTAACAGTATGGAACAACCCCTTTGGTGTGGGCTGCCCGGAAAGGTCATTTGGAATGTGTGAAGCATTTGTTGGCCATGGGAGCTGATGTTGATCAAGAAGGAGCCGTAAGTACCTCTCCTCTCTTAGCCCTTCTAGTAGAGTGACATTTTTACTTTAAGGGAATAAGTTAATCAAGTACAAACCTAGAAAAAATTCCCAGGAGTTCTTAAATGATGTTTTTGTTTTTAATTTTGAGATAGAACTTTACTGTGTAGTCCAGATTTTCCTGCCTTTGCTGCCAAGTGCTGGAATTTCTTAAGTGCTAATGACTTTAGAAATAAGCATGTTATGATAGGAAAAACATAATATATATTTGCCTTTGAGGATCTGTTGCTAATATACATAAATTTTGGGAAACTAAAACTATGAAGAAAATTTTCAGTAATCTTATAAACTGAAAAATTCTTCAGATCAAGTAGTCCCCCCCTTTTCATGTCATCCTTGCACAGAGGCCATGCTAATATTCTCTATCATTCCAAGTTTAGTTTATGTGCTTCTGAAGCGAGCACCCCACTTTTTTCTTTTTTAATGTTTGAAGATTTTTTGATAGAGTTTCATTATGTATCCTGGCTGACATGGAACTTGCAATGTAGATCTGACTAACCTTGAACTCACAGAGATCCTCCTACCTCTGCCTCTTGAACGAGGACAAAAGGCATGTGCCACCATGCCAAGCTGGCTTTTAATTGCAATTGTGGGAAGCCATCATGCTCTATTAAAATGTCTTTCTTTAAAGTGACGTTAGACTCCGGGGGATCTTTACTGTAAGCTGTTGTTCCTGTCTAATAAACAGGTTAAGAACATCAGATGTGGGCTGTTAAGGTTGAAGATTGGTCGAGTCTAACTGACTATCAGTTATTAATTCATTATTGAGCACCAGCTGTGTACCTCATCTGTGTCAAGAGTGCCAGAGAGCCATGAGGAGCCTCACAAATAGCTTTTCCTTAGAGGTTCTAAGAATGTTTCAGAACTAATGTTTGTGTGGAGGACTACTGCCTGTGTGATTATTATATTATGTGGACAACTCATGATGCAGTCTGTTAAACTCATGCTGGACTTCCTAGAGCAATGGTGTCCAGCGTGTCCTCTCTTCCATGATGGCCTTCTGGGTACTTTTCATCCTGCTTGAGCCTCAGCAGGTCCCATGTCCACTGGCCTCTCTCCCAGGCTATTGAGTAGATGAACAGCCTGCTATTGTGATAATCTGATGACCACCAGTTCTGTTTTACTGTGTAAGAAAGGTGGCTAGTATTTTATAGGACTATATAGAATATGTTAACAGGCTTTAAGTACCATTAAAGATCATTTGTTACACTTTTATTGAGATGTGTTTTAGCTTTTAATTCATCTCTTGTAGTTTTTCTTAAACATTTTATTATAAAGAACTCTTAGTTTGATCCATTTTACTTTGGATTATTTAAATTGGAAAATGTTGAATTTTGAGTCCTTTAAACTTTGTTGCATCTGTGAAAGGGTTTGTTCCCAGTAAGCGAGTCCAGTGTCACTGGAAGACCTGAACCTCCAGATAGCCTAATGACGCAACAGAAATAATGTATTTTTGAAGACTGAAAATACGGGATGGCTCAGTGGTTAAAGTACTTGCTGCTAAGCTTGGTGACCTGCGTTCTGTCCTTGGGATTCCCGTGGTACTCTTATGACTTGACCTCCACGAGTTCACATATATGTATGCCTGTGTACATGGGCAACAACAAAATGTAAAGAATAATTTTCATTAAAAACCTGAACATATGCCTCCTGCCACTTTTGGTATATGTCTGGTTATGTATATTGGCATCTTGTCAGAAATATTGAGTATGTGCCTGTGTTTGCCTGTGGATATATGCATGTGAGTGTGAGTGCCTGCAGAAGCCAGAAGAGGGCATCAGATTTCCTGAAGCTAAACTTACAGCTGTTTGTGAGTCACCCAGTGTGGGTGCTGGGACTCAAACTCTCGTCCTCTGGAAGAGCAGCGGATACTCTTAACCGCTGAGCCATCTCGCTGGCTTCCCAACTGTTAATGATGGAAAACAGCTTTCTGATTATGGTATGCACAATATGTTTTCTAGAATATGCTAATTTCTTTGTTTTTCTTCGAAGAATTCAATGACTGCACTTATTGTGGCAGTGAAAGGAGGTTACACACAGTCAGTGAAAGAGATTTTGAAGAGGAATCCGAATGTCAACCTGACTGATAAGGATGGAAATACAGCTTTGATGATTGCATCAAAGGAGGGACACATAGAGATTGTACAGGACCTGCTGGATGCTGGGACATATGTGAACATACCTGACCGGGTAGGGAACCTACCTCAGCTTGTCTGTGGAGATGAAGTAGATGGAAAATTCGTTAGTGGTTCTTTCTCATCAAATGTTTTTACATATGACATGAGCTTGTTTTAAGAGAAGTTTTTATTTCTACTTTTTAAACTAATAAATTAAAATTTCCAGTCTTGTTAAAGACCTTGTTTATTTTTGTCAAATAAATTTGTTACTGGCAATGTCATATGTACGGTTAATTTGTAACTCCCTTTGATGAATATCCCTGTAGGTATTTTTCATGACTGGTGTTATTCATTGTCCCAGGACTTAAGTGCTGCCTTATGCTTAAGGTTTTTTTTTCTCTTGCCTGACTTCTTTCCTGAACATATATGTTCAGAACTCTCCATGTGAATGCGTATTTAGTAACTTTTAAAACTTATGGCAAAATAAAATGGAAGTGGAGTTGTTTTTGTTTTTAAATACCTTGAACCATTTTCCCCTCAGTTTTCTCCATCTCAGCAAATGGTTCTACTCTGCTATGCCTTTTCTTTACCTACCCCATACGGTTCTGCTGACTCTCGGGAAACTTATCCTCCCTGGCCTAAGCCATACTCTCATGTTATTAAAACAAATCACAACATACTCCTCTATTGCCTCTGCTGTATGTCTGCATGGTGTTGAATGCATGTGCTCCTTTGTTGAAGCCATACATGGCTTTCTCTTGCACTTTGGTTGATACAACATTTTTAGTTTACAGTCCTTGTTTTGTGTCACACTCCCCCATTTAGGAGGTTGCAGTCCTGTTAAGTCCCTTCTCTTGTTTGTCCTGCTGTGGGGTACAGCCATGTACACCTGCTGTGTTCTCAGGCTAGAACGCTGTCCACACATATGACTCCTGCTTGTCATTTTACCTCTATTTACATCTAAAGTGAGAAGTGCCCCCAGCAGTGCTGAAGCATGCATGGGCAGCCTGTTTATGTCGGGTTTCATGGTCTGAGTTGATGAGGATGACTGACCAGGTCTCTTCTTCAAGGAACAGGTTCCACCGAGATATGCACTCAGATGGCTGGATTCAGAGTCCAGAGCACTAACCTTTACACCATGGGAGCTGTTGCCTACTTACGTCTACCTAGTCTGGAAAGGTCATCTTTAGCTATCCAGTCTAAAGGGGCTACCCAGTTACTTTTGATCAGATATGCTATCCTATTTGTGTAGTGTTTGCCTTGGTGTATTTATTTTATTGTATGTTGTCTTTCTTTGTGAGACTATAAATTTTCATAGAGCTGGGACCTTGTCTATCTTGTTTCCAATGCTTAGAATGGTACCTGGTACACTGAAACAAGAAATGGGTTCCTTACCAGTTTACTGGTTCTCACCCACACCATCACTTACGTTCTTCACTAGAACTAGTCTGCCTAGGGTTTATTTAAGCTGTTAGTGGGGCAGCAAAGATAGTACACCACAGTGCTGAACCTGTAACCCTCAGGGAATAGTTGACTCGCAGCCATTAGGCCCTCAGAACCAAAACAGGCAACAGCTCGTGGGCTTACTTAACACACAAGTCTACAACTGATCTACTGTTTAGCAACAAAATAATAAGATGCTAATATCAGATAAATATCAGTTAATAAAAAATCTCACTTTAGTGATACTCTTTTTCAAAGAGGTTTTTTAGAAGAAATCTATTATATTAATAAATGAGTAGCCTTAATTTCAGAACTGTGTTTGTTTACTAACAGACCTTGTTTTCTGCCCTTGTAGAGTGGGGATACTGTATTGATTGGCGCTGTTAGAGGTGGCCATGTTGAAATTGTTCGAGCACTTCTCCAAAAATATGCTGACATAGACATCAGAGGGCAGGTATGTGCGCCCAGACTGCGGACACCATGAACACTTGTGTCAAGTGGTCAGGATGTCTCTCCTCTTCCTTTCTTTGGAGATAAATGTATGTCCTAGGCATTGACTGTGTGTTATTGTTGTTTTAATGCTTTAGTGACTCTATTCTGAAGTTCCAGAATTAATGTCCTCTTTAATTCATATACAAGTAAAAAAGTTCCACACCATTCTAGGCTTTGTAGTGAAAACCTGCCTCAAAAAATAAAACAAGGGGCTAGAGGTGGTTTACTGGTTAAAGGTGCTTGCTGCTCTTGGAGAGGACTGGGGTTCAGTTCCCAGCACCCATGCTGGGTGGCTCACAGCTTGTGTTAACCCAGCTTCAAGGGATCTGACCCCCTCTTCTGATCTCTGAGCTTCCACATAAGTATGTGGGTACGTGTGCGCACACACATACACACACATGCACATACACACAATTTTTTAAAATTCAAGTGAGCATTGATGTAGAGAAAGAGGAAACAAAGGAGAGCCTTTACAAGCAGGCGGGATAGGAACTACTTTTGACGATGGGCTGAGTTTCGGCAGGTAGGAGGAAAGAAAGCAGCACGTTTGGGGGAAGCACAGTGGTGACTGTGTGATGAAACTCGAGAATGGGGAGTGAAAAGACTGCTGTAGCTACAGAACATCAGCCTGCCGCCGAGGACAGAGAAGGAGAGCTGGAGATGTGTGAGTGGTACTATGGGCTGGGCAGTTGGACACATTTCTTAGACTAGGGACTCTTAGGAACAGGTTGGCATAGGAAACCTAGTGAGGCAACTACAGGAGTTGTCATCTCAGTTAAAGGTAGATTTTCATTAGACGGTTCCTGGATCACCTGTTTTAGGCCACTGATTGATTACTTGTCTGTCTGTCTCTTGCATTTATTTCAATCAGTTTTGATGGATCTATGTGAATCAAAGGAACCAGATAGGTTGCTAAAGGATATGTTCAGGACAGTATAGGGTACCGGTGGATCTAGGTTAAGAAAACTACAGATAATAATGCCTGCATTTGTAAGAAACACGTTCCTACTCACTGTCTTCAGAAGTGCTGGACAGATGTATTATCTGGCATTCCAGATGGAATTACCTGGGCCAGCATGTTTAATAATGACTTGTCCAAAGTAGCAGAGTTTAGCTGTCGGTGACCTCTAACCCATTTATATTCCTGAAATCTGACTGCATCACACAAGTGTATTTTAGGGCTATGGATGTGACACAGCGATCTAGTGCCTGCTTAGAATGTGTGGCCCTGGGCTCCACCCCCGCAGCACAGAAACAAAATAGAAGCACAACTTAGCAGCTCTGTGGCTCGCTCCTTCTTATTTAAGTGTAATACTAAGTCTGTCTAGGATTCTTTCATGAAGAATTTCTCAGAAGTTAATCCTAGAAATCATGCAGATTGACATTACTTCCCACCTCTTTATATTCATAAAGAGCAGTTTTTTAATACTGCTTCTTTCATGGTTTTCTCTGCTCATACAGGACAATAAGACTGCATTGTACTGGGCTGTTGAGAAGGGAAATGCGACAATGGTGAGAGATATTCTGCAGTGCAACCCTGACACTGAGATATGCACAAAGGTACAGATGCCGTTCCGGTCTGTTAGCTGGGTGACTTCAGATTGCAGCGTTGATGCCCTGTGTCAGAAAGCATGCTGTCAGCTAGTCACAGCTGTGTTCTTTGCACTCTGTTTGGAATGCAGAACACATTTGCTTTAAACCTCTGTGAGCTGTGCTTGGTTCCCCACATTAGCCATTTTTGCTTCACTCAAATCATGTGACATTGTACAAGACTTTGGTGGTTGTAGTTAGCTGTGTGTGCAAGTGTTCATGATGAAAATATATTTGTAATTCTGATATAAAGTTAAAAATGCCTTAGGAATATATTTATTTCCTACAAGTCACTGGCTGGGGAAAGGAAAGCACTGAGTATGGGATTACTGACATAAAGTAAGCCCTGTTTTTAAACCTCGTCTGTGCCCACAGGATGGCGAAACACCTCTGATAAAGGCCACCAAGATGAGGAATATTGAAGTGGTGGAGCTGCTGCTGGATAAGGGAGCTAAGGTGTCTGCTGTGGACAAGGTAAGGACGTCTGTGTGGAGTGCCTGTGGAGAGATGGTGCACTGACCTGCATGGTGTGTGTGTGTGTGTGTGTGTGTGTGTGTGATGAGATGACTAGCTGGGATTGCACACAGGGTGTGTGTGTGTGTGTGTGTGTGTGTGTGTGTGTGTGTGTGTATGAGATGAGATGACTAGCTGGGATTGCACACAGGGTGTGTGTGTGTGATGAGATGACTAGCTGGGATTGCACACAGGGTGTGTGTGTGTGTGTGTGAGTATGAGATGAGATGACTAGCTGGGATTGCACACAGGGTGTGTGTGTGTGTGTGTGTGTGTGTGTGTGATGAGATGACTAGCTGGGATTGCACACAGGGTGTGTGTGTGTGTGTGTGTGTGTGTGATGAGATGACTAGCTGGGATTGCACACAGGGTGTGTGTGTGTGTGTGTGTGTGTGATGAGATGACTAGCTGGGATTGCACACAGGGTGTGTGTGTGTGTGTGTGTGTGTGTGTGATGAGATGACTAGCTGGGATTGCACACAGGGTGTGTGTGTGTGTGTGTGTGTGTGTGTGTGTGTGTGTGATGAGATGACTAGCTGGGATTGCACACAGGGTGTGTGTGTGTGATGAGATGACTAGCTGGGATTGCACACAGGGCATTTTGATTCTGTTCTAGCATTATTTTGTGGAGCAAGTAGGCTTAGTGTATTATCTTTTCCTTCTGTGGCTCATAACCAGCTAAGAAAGCTGATCTTGGTCACCACCTGAGGAGGACATCTCAGGGGTAGCTTACCACAAGTCTACAGTGAACACAGAAGAGTTGGGGACAGTGTGTTTCCCACGTAGACTGTAGACTTACATTGATGGTCCAGTTGCCAGCACAACATGGGGCAGTTCAAAAAACTGCCTGTATCTCCAGCTCTAGGAGATCTGATGTCTTTCTGTTTCCCTGACAACATATTCACATGCACATATTCATACACAGATACATAAATAAAAATAAAAAAGATATATTTTTTTTAATTAGGAAGGGCATAAAGTTAAAAAAAGACTTTGAAATGGAAACTTGTGCTGGATGCAGTGTTTAAACAGTGCTGGATGCCTTCAATCCCAGTTCTCAGGAGGCAGAGGTAGGCAGATCTCTGTGAGTTTGAGGCCAGCCAGACTAGGAAAAGCAAAGGATTGTTGTATTGCCTATTTGTGGACACCTTACTGTCATCACCTCCTTTCTTGTTGTGCCACTGACTCAGCTGACTCTGTGTCTCCATTTTGGGATAAGAAACACATTGAAGTTCCCTATATAGAGGTGTCATGGAGTCCACTGTTTATAAGTGGCTGCTTGTGTCATTAGTGAGTTCCCTGAGGATTCTGTCTAGAGTCCGTTTGTGTGTCACTGTGGGAGACTGAGTCAGTACATACTTATGGACAGTTGCTCACGGGCCACTCTGTACTGGGAATTGGTGTGCTTTCCCTCTTGGGCATGGGCAGAGAGGAGGCTGTAGGGGCTCTCTGTGATGCTGCAGATAGAATCCGGGGCCTTTGCACCTATGAAGTAAAGTGCTACCCAGCTGATGGGGCCGCTGTCCCTTTAGTATTTGAAGTGACGCTTATGTGAGTTTTGAATTGTCTTTTCATGTACTATTTCACAAAAATAAACTGTGAAATAAAGATGTTTAACCTAGCTATTGTTGCTCTGTGTTCATTTTTAGTATATTTGTGGGTTTGCTTATGTTTTCCAGAGATTTTGTCTTCTGAGGATGTTTAGCCCTCTCCTAGACCTCTCACAGGTTTGAGAATGTGGAATGAAGTTGAGTGGTTCAGATGTGTTGAGTTTGAGGACTGATAGACAGTCAGGGGCTGTGACCAGCAGCCACTGGGAAGTGTGAGATGAAAAGCTGACAAGACCCCCAGGATGGGCGTGGGAACTTGGGGGGTTAGTGCAGGGCGGGTGAGTGTACGATAGCAGTGAAAATCCAAGTGTAAAGAAAAATGACGGTGGTCAAAGTTGGCCCCTTAGAGTGCGTGTCATGCCTTTAGTTTTATAGCTATTCTTGGTTATCAAGTTTCTTCATTTTATGTCATTAGCTATATATACTATTTTATTTATTTTTTAAAGATTTATTTATTTATTTATTATGTATACAACATTCTGCCTCCATGTATGCCTGCATGCCAGAGGAGGGCGTCAGATCTCATTACAGATGGTTGTCAGCCACCAGTGGTTGCTGGGAATCGAACTCAGGACCTCTGGAAGAGCAGCCAGATGGCTCTTAACCTCTGAGCCATCTCTCCAGCCCCCATATATATACCATTTTATATAGAACCATTTATCAGAACCATTTTGTCTTCTGTTTTTGTGTCTTCAAAAGTACCCAGCACATAAAGTCTTTTACATTTGCTCAGTTCAGCAGTTATTGTACCACATGCACAACACAGGAAGATAACCTAGAGAGGAACGTGAGACAGACAGTTTGGATAATGTCCTTCCTTGGGAGCCATGGTAAAGGCACTCAGACCTTTTATTTATTGTCTCAGAGCGGTCAGGGTAGAAGAGAGCTGGGATGTAATTTCTAGGTTTTACATCATCGGTTGTCTTCAAGGGATGGCTTGTGAAGTAATAGACTGGAAAGATCCCTTACAAGTAGGAGGTTTTATTAGTGTGGGATGTGAGTACGTCCATGTTTGCAGAGTCCCGTAGGAGAAGGTCAGCCAATGGCAGGGAGTGAAGATGAAGAGATGGAGTACTGTAGTGGGACGGAGGACAGATGTGACACGATGGAGAACATAGAGTCATGGGGTCTAAGCACTCCATAACAGCAGATGCTTGACAAAGGTGACAGGGACTGATGGGGCTGATCATGATGGGTGAGAACTGGCATGGAAGCTGGTAGAAGAAAGCCGTGAGCTAGAATATGAACTAGTGGAGGAAAATGGTTGACATCCTTGGACAGTGACTGTTCTGATGGAAAGAAGGGTGTTGAGGAGTGGGTCCTGGCCTGGGAGGCATACATGGCAAAGGCTGCTGCTGTTCTTTAAGTGAGAGAAGAAGCTGCATTCTAGAAACCAAGAGGGAGATATTTCTGAGAAGCACTTGCAGAAAGGTAGGGAAAGAAACTGAAGAACACAGAGATCCAAATTCATGTTATATTTGCACCATTTATGAGAAACATAAACCTCCAGATTGTCTGCTTTATAGAGGCATGGAAAGTGTTGTTCAGAGCTGGCCCGAGAACGAGCAAGTTCAGCTTGTGCTGCCATTTTACAGAAAGGTGACACGCCCCTGCATGTTGCTATCCGAGGGAGGAGCCGGAGACTGGCAGAACTTCTTTTACGGAACCCCAAAGATGGGCGGCTACTTTACAGGCCCAACAAAGCAGGCGAGACTCCCTACAACATAGACTGCAGCCACCAGAAAAGCATTTTAACTCAAATATTTGGAGCCAGTAAGTAATGGGTTTTGTCCTTGACTGAGCCTGTGCATGCACAATTGTATGTTGTGTCTGTGTGTGTGTATCTCTGTGTGCATGTATGTTTGTGCATTTATCTGTGTGTCTGTGTACATGTGTGTTTTGCTAGAAGTTGAACCCTGGGCTCTGTCAATACTAGGCAAAAGCTTTACCGCTGAGCAACTCAACACTTCTACTTGAGTTTTTAAATAATGAACTTCCAGTAAAATTATATGGAAAAGAAACGATCCAGCATACCAGCCCTCCCCCCCCAAAGATTTTCAAGGTTTTTATTTTATTTTATTTATTTATTTTTTATTTATTTAATTAATTTTTTAATTTTTTTTTACTTATTATGTATACAATATTCTGTCTGCACACCAGCCCTCATTACAGATGGTTGTGAGCCACCATGTGGTTGCTTGGAATTGAACTCAGGACCTTTGAAAGAGCAGGCAATGCTCTTAACCGCTGAGCCATCTCTCCAGCCCCAAGGTTTTTATTAGATTTACTCATTTTATTTTATCTGTGAGTATTTTGCCTACATGTATATATGTGTCTCCCAGGCTCCCCCACCAACAAAAAGGTATTTTAAAAACTGTGTCTGGGCTGGTGAGGTGTCCTCAAAGGGTAAACAGTCCTGCTGCTCAAGCCTGGCAACCTAAGCCTGATTCCTGGAGCTCGAGTTGCAGGTGGAAGACCAGAGCTGATTCCACTGAGTTGTCCTCTGACCAACCTACACATATTGTGGCCTCTTCTATGGTCATAATAATAAACACTTTTTAGCTATTCTTTTACTGTAAAAAAGATTTTTAAAAATTTATTTGTGTGTATGTTTCTGTGTCTGTGAATGTATGTCATGTGCGTGGGCACACATGCCTGTGGAGACCAAAAGAGGATGTTGGATCCCCTGGAACTAGAGTTACAGGCATTTTGAACTGTTCAATGTGGATGCTGGGAACCAAACTTGTGTCATCAGAAAGAGCAGGAGATGCAATTAACCATTAAGACATCTGTCTAGCTCCTCTTATGTCTTCTTGATTTTCCATCTTTAAAAATAATCTCACAGTTGTTTTTGTTTGCTTGTTTGGATTGCCTTAATTTATTAGTATCTGAGTTGTTAAATCTTTCTGTCAAGAATTGTTATTTGATTGTTTATTATATTTTTCATTAATACTTTATAATATATTAATATACTACTAATACTTTATAATATACTATTTTTTCGAAAGTGTCTCTAGAGTTGAAATGTCTCTTGAACTTTTCTGCCACCCGTAGTTCTGAGGATTGAACCCAAGGCTCATGCATGCTAGCAGTGTTCTACTGCAGAGCTGCAGGGCTGCATCCCCCAGCCTTGGAATAACGGTTAAGTCACAGAGAAAAAAAGCATTGTGTCTATTTTGCTAGTTTTTCCCCCCTTAGCTGTACTTCAAAATGATGTATCTTATCATTAAGTAATAGGTATATTATAAAAGATACATTATGTTCTTCAAAATGCAGTGTTTGTGTAAGAATCTCTGGAGTTGTTTTTAAATAGACTTAAATGTTCAAGATAAGCTCCCCACCCCACCAATAAACAGTAGGTTAGAATTGGTGTTCCTTCATAGTGATACCACTGTTTAATGTACAGATGTGATGTGCTTCTCATTCCAGGACACTTGTCTCCTACGGAAACAGACGGTGACATGCTTGGTTATGATTTGTATAGCAGTGCCCTGGCAGATATTCTCAGCGAGCCTACCATGCAGCCACCCATTTGTGTGGGGTTGTACGCACAGTGGGGAAGTGGGAAGTCTTTCTTACTCAAGAAACTAGAAGGTAAAGAAATGCTTCCATGAAGTCCTCGTCACAGCATCTGCCTGGGTGGTTGACATTTCACTTCCTCTAGTCCATCCTCCCCTGAGTTTTCTTTCTAAGACAGGTCCAGTTGTGGGCCAGCATCCAATGCAACCCTTGGTAGTGCTTGGGTAGTGAAGTGGGTTTTTCACACACTTGTCAATTTGCAGGCCTTCCATGAGCTCTGTGCTGCAGTCAGGACCAAGTGCCTTTGCTAATAATCCAGGCCTTTCCCTCTGTTAGAAGCCTCCTCCCCAGTCCTAACACATGTACCTTTGGCTCTTCCAGGGCAGGCATCAGTGTGTGTATAAACATGACCTCAAATTTTGTAGAAAGAATGACTGTGGTTCTTGTTATACTTGATGTACCTTTGAGAACTGCAGTGGGAGGATGAGGGGGTTGGAGAGGAACGGAGGTGATGTGTAGTTTGAACACGGAATTCTGTTTCTGTTTTTGCATATGGGAATGATATTTTATTTAGTACAAACCACAAAAACCGGTATCAGTAAAACCTTGACAGATGAGGATAATGGACATAAGAGTTTAATGCATCTTTAGGACTATGGGGAAGGAAGGGTAAGTGTGCAGTAGGGGATGGGATGCGTAGGTTGAATGAAAGAAAATGTTGGTTTAAATGATTAAGCAACAACAGTATTAGCCAGGGCACTTCAGTGTCCACTTCAAGTTTCTATTAAACAGGGAAGAATGAATTAAAAGTTAAATCTAAGCAAAACAAATAACACTACACATGACTTTTCTTTCAGATGAAATGAAGACTTTTGCAGGACAGCAGATCGAGCCCCTTTTCCAGTTCTCGTGGCTCATAGTGTTCCTCACCCTGATGCTGTGTGGGGGAGTGGGCCTAGTGTTTGCTTTTACAGTTGATACAAACCTCGCCATAGCAGTTTCATTGAGTTTCCTGGCTCTCTTATATATATTCTTCAGTAAGTCTTTGCTTTTCTAAATCTTCCTAAAAATGGAGAATAGCATTGCGTGCATGTTACTTAAAGCATCTGTTTCTTAACAATCTACTTGATTTTCATTTTTTTCTATTTATTTATTTTTTAATCCAATCTTTTCTCATTTGCCTAGCTATCCCCATTATAATTGGCTACAAAAAAAATAATCTTTTTGCTATTTATAAGTTGGTTTAGAATACCAGTGTTCACGTCTAGCTGGCGTAACTTTAGGAACCAGTGTACGTCTTGCTAATACTGCAGCAGGACTAGCTCACAGGCATGCTGTCTGTTACAGCACTAATGACTCTCATTACACTGCAGCAGATCTTGCTGAAGAGAAGGCTCCGTGGCCGTTGATGGCCAACTTTTGGACATTTTGACTATTGCTATGATTTTTCTGAAATCAAGCTAGAATCACTGTTTCATGATACACACCTTTAATCCTAGGAGAGGCAGGTGGATCTCTGTGAGTTTGAGACATGCCTAGTCTACAGAGTGAGTTCCAGGCCAGACAGGGCTACACAGAGAAACCCTGTCTCAAAAAAAAAAATTTAAAAAAATAGCCA
The DNA here is from genome assembly GCF_037038515.1 of Microtus pennsylvanicus. NCBI lineage: Eukaryota > Metazoa > Chordata > Mammalia > Rodentia > Cricetidae > Microtus > Microtus pennsylvanicus. The sequence continues at coordinate 97,966,333 of NC_134586.1, forward strand.
GGCTGTGGTAGCACACACCTTTAGTCCCAGCACTTGGGAGGCAGAGGCAGGCAGATTTCTGTATTTCTGTGAATTCAAGGCTAGCCTGGTCTACAAGAGCTAGTTCCAGGAAAGGCTACAGAGAAATCCTATCTCAAAAAACTGGAAAAAAAAAAAAGCAAGGGTATAGATTTGTTCCTGAGGGAAGTGGTGGCTTTAACAGTTGCAAACATGACACACTCAGCCCCTTTGCATCAAACTACCCACTGACTTAAGGCTTGGCTTTCCCTTGGGATTTATAGTCAGTATTTTACTTTCCAGTCTTACACACCGCCAGATTCCTTGAGGAGTTCTTGGAGGAATAGTTAAGAATTAATATGGACAGTCGCAGTTACACAGTCACAGTTACCCAGGGTTAGCTCCCCTTTACTTGAGAGTTGACTGTGAGAAAACAAAAGCGGCCTGACCAATGCAAACTGTCAATTTCAGTCGTCATTTACTTTGGTGGACGGCGGGAAGGAGAGAGCTGGAACTGGGCCTGGGCCCTCAGTACCAGACTGGCAAGACACATTGGCTACCTGGAACTCCTCTTCAGACTGATGTTTGTGAACCCACCTGAGCTGCCAGAGCAAACTACAAAGGCTTTGCCTGTGAGGTGAGGCGGTCCTCTTGACAGCAGGAACTTTTAATAATGATGAACAAGAGATTTAAAAGAATTTTAGAAGGCATCTTATTCCAGAAAATATTGGTACCTTACTCTTTCTGATGAAAACAAAATAAAACAAAACAAAAGCCTGCCTCAGTACCTTAGAGAAACACTTTATAATATATCCCCTTCCCATAGGTGAGGTCACTTTCCCACAGGAACGCTGTCTATTTTTATGGTGTTTTATTTGTACAGAAACCTCTCCCTCTTCCTTGATACCTGTTACATACTTGTGGCTTTTCTGGGACAGTGCCAGGGTTTGCACCAGGGCTTCCCTGAGTAACCCTCCATAATGGAGCCGCACTGCAAGTCTTCACTACCGTCCTTGCCGACTCCTCGGAAAGGTGTTGGCCTTCCAGGTGGAGTTTCTGTAGGAAGAGGTCAAGACCAAGGAAGGGCCTGGCTTCTCTTGAAGGAGCAGAAGCACCTGGGAACCCTGCTCCTGCTGAGCTGCTCTTTCCTCATCTCTGCAGAGATGTATGTGTCTAAAATTACTGCACATCTCAAGTAGGAAGTTATGATAAAAATGTGAAAGGGGAAGGACACTTAAGGAATAAAGGAAAAGTGTAAGGTTCTTGATAAAAGTAAGTTTGTTTAGTTTCAGCTAGAAACTAAAGAGGAAAATGCTTCCATAGGGGTTAACAAAAAGACTTAAAAGCCTGTTAAAAGGTAAAGAAGTTTAAAATTATAATAAGGTAAAATATATATGATTTCAGATGAATGCAAGTCATTCAAACCATCAAAACTATGATAGGAGTATAGGTGAGAAAATAAAGGCTAAAAAATACAAGCAAGGCCAGCTCTCTTTATCCTTGTTTCTGCATTGGTAGATGCAGTTCACTGTGGACTACTCATGTTTTCAAAACTTATGCCTGATGAACATGTGCAAGCCTCTTGATGCCATTAAACAATGCAGCATAGCAGCTGTTTACATGGCGTCTGCATTGTATTAGACATCATACATAGTCCAGACATGGTTTAAAGTAGAGTGAAGTATGTGCATCTTGTGTTTTATATGAGAGACTTATACTGATCCTAGACCCAGCTGTCTGTGAATACTGAGGGACTTTTGCAATTAGCATATAAATTTAAGTATTAAAAAGATTTAAAATTGAGAAGTCTTAAGATATTTGGGGTTGGAGAAATGGCTCAGTGGTTAAGAGTGCTTGTTGCTCTTGCAGAGGACTTGAGTTTTGTTTCTACACCTATAATAGGTGATTCACAAAAACCTGTAATTCCAGCCCCAGGGGATCTGATGCTCTCTTCTGGTCTCCACAGGCGCCTATACACATGTGTACATGAGCACATACATATGCACACACATACACATACATGCACTTTAAAAATGAAGTAAACAACCTTTCTAAAGAATGAAAAGTTTAAGGGAAAGTATACAATTACAGTGTAGATTAACACAATTGGAGGAAATATTTACAGAAAGTTAAAATAGTTTAAATTAATAAAATGGTAGTTTTGAAGAAGTTAGAGCAACTAAACCAGTGTCAGTTAAGACATAATAAATTGCAGTGTCCTTCCAGACTGTAAGTTTGAAACATACTTCATCACTGGGTTGAGGTGAGAGTTTAATTTAGAGATAGAAGGAAAGAATGAATTAATGTAGAAATAAATATTTCAGAGACTAAAGATGTCAGTAAGTCAATTGATTTGAAGAACAACTGTGAAAAGAATATTTTACAGTTATTTCTAAATCCTTGGTATATGTTAACGCTATAAATAAAATAAGATATTAGAAAAGTTTGTTTAATCTTACTTTTAGGATGTATGATTTTTATTGTATGTGTATGGGTGCTTTGCCTCATGTGGACTGCACATGTAGTGCCTGTGGAGTTTAGAAGAGCGGGGCCAGAGTTCCTGGAGCTGGAGTTACACGTGGTTGCGAGCTGCCTCGTGTGTGCTGGGAACCAAACCTCTCAAAGACCAGCACGCATTCTTAAGCACTGAGTCTTTAGCAGAAAACTCGCTTTTAAATGGTATTACTGGGCTTGAATTCTCTGTAGTGAAGGTTCTCGCTTGCTCCACTCTCTGGCTGGTGTTCGAGCACTTTCTCTTTTCCTTCAGGAGGTGAAGCTCTGCCATCACTCTCCCCTTTCCCATTGTTCACTCATTGACACATTGGTGTCTTCCTCAGAGAACCTCCAGCATGCTCAGGGTAGAAGATGGCCAATCCCAAGTTCTGCTTCACTCCCTCAGAACTTGAAAGGCAATATTTGTAAAGAACATAAAGAAAATATAGACTAAACGGGGCCTGGAGAGATGGCTCAGTGGCTAAGAACACTGGCTGCTCTTCCAGAGAACCTGGGTTCAAGTCCCAGCACCCACATGGTGCTCACAGTCATCTGTAGGACCAGTTCTAAGGGAATAGACTTCCTCCTCTGGCTTCCGTGGGCACCAGACACACATGTGGTGCACAGATATGCATGCAGACACACACTCATTCACATACAATTAAAATTGTTTTAAAAAGAGGAAACAGGTACTGTCTTTTTAAAAAGAAAAAGAAAATGTAGACTAAATGATAGAGATGGCATATGTATGTTAGAAGTTTCTGCATCAGATAGCTGAGTAACTTCCTGTTTGGTCTCGCCCCAAGGTTTTTGTTTACCGACTACAACAGACTCTCCAGTGTAGGTGGAGAGACTTCCTTGGCTGAAATGATCGCGACACTCTCAGATGCCTGTGAGAGAGAGTTCGGCTTTTTGGCTACCAGGCTTTTTCGAGTATTCAAGACTGAAGATACTCAGGGTAGGAGTCCTTCCTCCCCTCCCTTCTCATTCCTTCCTGGTGTGTTTCTTGGGTGAGGAAAGTAGTAAATGTTCATTTTCCTTCATGAGACCATGAATTGAACCTCTTGACCATAAATATCACGTATTTTGGGTATGTGATAGGGCATTAGTTGTCAATGCTATGTGTTCTGTTTCAGGTAAAAAGAAATGGAAAAAAACATGCTGTCTCCCGTCATTTATCATCTTTCTTTTCATCGTGGGCTGCATTATTGCTGGAATTACTCTTCTGGCTATATTCAGAATTGACCCCAAACATCTGACAGTGAATGCTGTCCTCATATCCATTGCATCTATCGTGGGGCTGGCCTTCGTGCTGAACTGCCGGACATGGTGGCAAGTGCTGGACTCTCTCCTCAATTCTCAGCGAAAACGCCTCCACAGTGCTGCCTCCAAACTGCATAAATTGAAAAGTGAAGGGTTCATGAAAGTGAGTACTCACCATTCGGAAACTGAGGTGGGAATTTGCTGCCATTTCCCTGCTCACTGAGCATGCTCTTGGTATATCAAAGGGTTATATGTAAGCTGTATTGTTGTTTTGGTTTTTTCTTTGTTCACTGTTAGGGACTAAACCTGGGACCTTGTGAATACTAGGCTAGTATCTTACCACTCAGCTACATTTTGTTTGTTACTGAGTTTGTTGTATTTAGTTTAGTTTAATTTGCTTGTTAGGTTTATAGGAAAATTTAGATATACCCCATATATCTTGTGCTACCACACACACGCCTGTCATTAGAGGGCCACATTTGCTCTGGTTGATGAACCTGCAGTAGTCCTTCATAGTCAGACTCCTTATCCACAGTTTATGCTAGGTTCAGTCTTGGTGCTGTACATTTTGGGGGGTTGCATAATTATTTAATAATATACCTATGATCATACTATTTTTGCTGCCACGAAAGCCCCTGCCTCAGTTCAGCCCTCTGTCTTTCCCAGCCCCAGTCAAACACTGATGTCAGTAGTCTTTTCTAGGATGTCATGTAGTTGAAACCATGCAGTATGTGGTTCTTTCATATTGGCTTCTTTGACCTAATAATAGACATTTATGTTCCTTTCCATACCTTAAAATGTTACTGCTTTCTAGGCGTGGATAATATTGTTGTCTGAATGAAGAGTCTATGTTTATTCAGTTATATACTGAAATATAGCTTTGCTGATTTAGATTTTAACAGTTATGAATAAAATTGCTATAAATATCTGTGTTCAGGTTTTTGTGTAGATGACAGTTTTTAGCTCTTTTGAGTAAATACCAAGGATTGCAATTCCTGGCCCTTATGGTATGAGTGTATTTAGCTTTGTTAAAAGCTCGATGCCACCACAGAGCCAAGAATAGTGCGGTAATCAGTAGGTCTTTTGGATGGAATTCAAGTCCAAGTCTTTTGTCATTCAGAGTCTGTGATTTTGGCAAGCATGTCTCTGAACCCATTTGGTCCTTCGTAAATTCCTATCACAATGTTTTCTCATGACATGTCAGCCAATACACCAAAACCCTTACCACGGCTTTTAGTGGAACTGCCGCTGGCAGCAAGAACTTTGGATTTCTCCTCCTCTTGTTGAATGGCTTTCTCTTGTGCTTTTAAAGAAACGTATTTCATCTTCTTGTATCTTCTGTGCTTTGTGCAGGTCCTGAAGTGTGAAGTGGAGTTGATGGCCAGGATGGCAAAAACCATTGACAGCTTCACTCAGAATCAGACAAGGCTGGTGGTCATCATCGATGGCCTGGATGCCTGTGAACAGGACAAGGTCCTTCAGATGCTGGACACTGTACGTCTCCCTGTCTCCAAACTTGTCACTTTGGCTATGTAGGATGCACAACGTCACAAAATATCTCAACTGTGATGGAAACTGTGCTTCTTATTTAAAAAACACTGGTTTCCTCTAATGACTTTCTCTTATAAAAAGAATTTTTTTTGTTTTGTTTTTCAAGACAGGGTTTCTCTGTAGCTTTGGAACCTTTCCTGGAACTAGCTCTTGTAGGCCAGGCTAGCCTCGAACTCACAGAAATACAGAAATCTGCCTACCTCAGCCTTTCGAGTGCTGGGACTAAAGGTGTGTGCTACCACAGCTTGGCTATTTTCTTTATTTTTTTGAGACAGGGTTTCTCTGTGTAGCCCAGGCTGGCCTAGAACTCACTCTGTAGACCAGGCAGGTCTCAAACTCACTAGAGATCTGCCTGCCTCTGCTTCCCAAGTGCTGGGAAAACGAATTTTTTAGTGTAGAAATACTGTTAAAGTAAATGTTTAATCAGGAACATGTTTAAATAATCTCAGCGTGATGATGGCTTAGGAAAAAAACAAAAACAAAGCAAACAAACACCATGTGGAGTATCTCTCCATGGCACGTGTGGCTCAGCAGACAGTCGTGTTTGTATGCTGAGATGACAGAGGGAGTCTACGAATTTGTAGTCTTGTGCTAGGAAGCAGAACACAGTAATCTAAGGTGTGTGCAGTGGCAAACTGCAGAGATATGTGCACCCAGGGCTTCACATGTATTCACAGAAAATCCCTTTGGTGTAGGCAGCAGCTATCTGAAAAGGATATTAGCTGTTCTCTTTGTTGTTTCTGGTGGTGGTGGATGATAGCACCAACACTAAGATTGAGCCACCTATAAAATGTTTTTACAGCAAATAAATTTTTATGAAAAATGAATGATATTCAGAAAACATAGCACCAAAGGATAGAACAGGGTTGTTGGTTTTTTTTCCTCTCTCTCTCCTCTGAACTAGGTTTTCCCTGCATAATACTGGCTGTCCTGGAACTTGCCCTGTTGAGCAGGCTGGCCTCAGATTCAGAGATCTGCCTGCCTCTGCCTCCCAAGTGCTGGCATTAAAGGTGTGCACCACCACTGCCCAGCTAAGAATAGTGCAGATTTTAAGAAGATATTATTTTGTATAATTTTAAAATTTGTGTCATGTTCATGCCTTTCTTCTACCACAGGTCCGAGTTCTGTTTTCAAAAGGCCCCTTTATTGCCATTTTCGCAAGTGATCCACATATTATTATAAAGGCCATCAACCAGAACCTGAACAGTGTGCTTCGTGATTCAAATATAAATGGACATGACTATATGCGCAATATAGTTCATCTGCCAGTTTTTCTTAATAGTCGAGGGCTTAGCAATGCAAGAAAATTTCTTGTAACTTCAGCAACAAATGGGGACATTTCATGCCCAGATACCACAGGTAGGTATCAAGTCCTAAAGTCCTTGGGCTTGTAGTAGTCTTAAGTGTTTTATAGTTTCTTTTTACCTTGAAAGATAATGTCGCTATTTTACATCTCTTTAATATCACACGAAACAACTTTACACACATGGTGCTTTAATTAGTGACTTCCCTATTGTTGTGATGGAATGCCATGAGTAGAGCAACTTATAGAAGGAAGAGTTTATTTGGGCCATGGTCCCCGAGTGGTGAGAGTCCAGCATCATCATGGTGGGGAAGCATAGTAGCAGGCACGGCAGCTGGAGTAGCAAGTTGTGAGTTCACATCTTAAACTGTAAGCAGGAAACAGAGCAAACACAAAATGGCATGCCTCTTTAAACTCTCAAAGCCTACCTCCAGAAGCACATTCCTTCCAGCAAGGCCTCAGCCCCTAGACCTCCTGGGCAGAGCCATCAGCTGGGGACAAGTGTTCTGTGGGACTGTCTTTTAAACCACCAGGGTGATATCTCCATGTGTTCTTCCAGGGGTGCAAGACGATGCTGACAGAAGAGTCTCACAGAACAGCCTTGGGGAGATGACAAAGCTTGGGAGCAAAACAGCTCTCAACAGAAGGGTAAGGCGCCATCTGTGCCGTCAAACTTAATTATGTGATTGATTTTTCCTTACAGTGTTGGGGACTGGACCTTGAGCAGGCTAAGCACGTATTTTGCCCTTTGGCTATACTCTGATTGTGTTGTTAGCAGTTATTCAGATTAAGTTAATCCTCCTAACACTCTTCTCTAGTTACAATGTTAAGGTCTTGAGACCAACATCAGTGCTGAGCCTCCTTCCCACTTCAGCTGTCTCAGAGCTCCTGTACCTGGAGCAGCAAGGACCTTGAGCTGGTGGGGCTCTCTGTCCTCTACAGCCTCTTTCCGGGTCAGGTGTTGGCACTGCCCAGTGACTGGTGAGACTTCACAGTCCAGCAAATGATTGTGCCCTCGCATTTGTTCCTGAGCAGATGCCATCTCTACCTTTATCGTCTTAGGCCCTTCTTCCTTGCCCAGCGTTTACAAGGTCTGTATTGTAGTCTCCACACCCATGTGTTGTAATAGGAGCGGTGGGGCTGCGTCCTGCCACCCGGCTAGCTTTACACCCGAAATAATTACACAGAAATTGTATTCTTTTAAACACTGCCTGGCCCATTAGTTCCAGCCTCTTATTGGCTAGCTCTTACATATTGATCTAACCCATTTCTAATAATCTGTGTAGCCCAAGAGGTGGCTTACCAGGGAAGATCTTAACCTGCGGCTGTGTCAGGTGGGAGAATCATGGCTACTGCCTGACTCAGCTTCTTTCTCCCAGCATTCTGTTCTGTTTACTCCACCCACCTAAGGGTTGGCCTATCAAATGGGCCAAGGCAGTTTCCTTATTAATTAACCAATGAAAGCAACAGATTAGAAAGAAATCATTCCCATGTCATTTCCCCTTTTTCTGCTTAAACAAAAAGGAAGGCTTTCATTTTAACACAGTAAAATTACATATAACAAAACAGTTATCAAGCAAGAATTACAGTTACAATATTTATATCTATTTTATCTCTTATCATAACTAAGGAAAACTTTATCTATTCATTCTTCAACTCCATCAAAGACTCCAGAAGGATATAATACTACCTAGTAAACAAGAAATAAGAAAACTCTAGAAATGACAGAGACATCTCGCTGCCTGGACAGTCACCCAAAGTTCCTCTGTACCGTTGGGGCATCCATCTTCGGCCTTTAGGCCCATAGTATCCAGCAGACTTTTCCATGAAGCAGGCAATTTCAAAGACAGTTCAGTCACTTTCTGCTGTGTCCTGCAGACTGTGTCACAGACTCTTTCATGAATCAGGAACCCCGAAAGACCATCTCACCTTTAGGCAAGTTCAGTAGTCCTCTCTCTGCTGGTTCTCTGTGTCCAGTTTATGCAACAGTCCAGGCAAGAGCAGTTTCTTACTCAGATGGCTATCAAACTCAATAACAAGCCTCTTTGATGCCCATCTTCCTCTTGAAGTAGATTGGTGCTGCCAGGAGCAGATGTGTTTCATTGTCATGAAAAGTCCTAAGTTATTAAAACATTTAAGTGCCATATTCTGCAGTCTTTGAAAGATATGAAGAATGCCTATCTAACTGAAATATATATATCTAGAAAATCTAACATGACTACAAGCTTGACTATTATTGATGATTATCCATTAACAACCTATATTTCCTAATTATACATTACATTTTTTTCAACATCCAAAGCCTTTTAATAACAGTAAGATCCAGGGTTAGTTTTTGTAGCCGTGGCTGGCCCTTCTGCCTCTGGCACGTTCAAACTTCCGGCCCTTGGAGTGGACATAAGGTTTGGTATGGCTGTGTGGGGTTTCTGGGGCCTTGCCAAAATGCCGGTACACCTCTCGGCCTTCCGAGGTCCAGACAGGAGCACAGTGCCACGGCCTTTGGGAAACTCCAAGGCCAGCTGGTCAAAGGTGAGGATCTTACCCCCAGCCTTGAGGATGCGACTTTGGGCCCGGCTGCTCACCCGCAGTGCACACACCTTCAGTTTGGGCACATCGAGAATCCTCACGTCATCTGTGACCGTCCCCACAACCACAGCTGTCTTGTTTTCTTGGCCGGGAAGCTTCATCTTTCGGATCGTCTGGGACAGGGACAGAGGTGGCTGGTTGGTGCAACTCATGAATAACCTTTTCAGCACAACCTGATTGAAGGTGAAGTTGGTTCGCCTGGCCAGAAACTGTACAGCTTGACCAGCAGCCGCAGGTAGATGTCCTGGCTCTTGGGCTCCTTGCGCCGAACCTTTCGGTCCTTGTTGTGGCGGATGTCAACACCCATGATGGCGCCTCCTGCACGGCCTGGTCCGGAAAGACCTATACATTACATTTTTAAATGAACTATACAATCACAGTACATTAATCAATATCAGAAAAACATATACATATAACAAAATTGACCTTAAGTTAATACCAATAAAGCAAAATTTATACCAATGTAAATTATTCATATCTATATCATATTCCCCTTTAAATGTAAAAGAACATATATAAGCAATATTTGGGAACATGGGCACAGTTTTTTCTTTCATGGTGTAACCTGTATGCCAGGGTCATCTCAGTCGGCAGTTGAGTGAAGTAATTTTTTTTTAGGGTGTTCACAGCAACCTTTCAGGAGGGCGTGGTCTATCATACCATATTGGGATAGAACCAATCCACAGGGTCTGTTCCTCTGTGAAAACAAAAGAAGACCCTCTCCAAAGCATCATATCCTTAGACCCAAATTTTGAAATCGTAATACCCTTATATCCATTCTGGTTTAGCTTGGCAGCCCATGTAATGAAATGTCTCTCTGTACTTAGCTCCTTCACAGTCAAAATTTTTAAAGAAAACACAATGTACATAATCCAGACTCTCTGTAAATTTTCCACTTTTACGTGGCTTATTTTTCTTTATTTCTTTTAATCTCTTAACTATCTGTACTCTGTCTCTTTAAAGACTTTACCCTTTTTTAAGACATTAACTTTATTCTTTATATTCTTTTTCTTCTCTCTCCCAAGCCTACGTACATTCATCCAACAGTGTCTGAATCTGTTTTATTGTGAATCTGTAATTTTTTTACTATCCAGGAGCATTTTTTAAAATGTTAAGCACTTCTTAAAAACTTGAGTTGCACCATGTAGGGGTAATACGGTACCACCTGTGTCCTGCCCAGCTAAACCTTAACTGGGATGTTATTACAGTAATTACGGTAGTTCCTGCCTGAGACCGGTCACAGTTCAGCATGGCGGATCCTGCCTCAGAGCCATTTGGTGCCCCTGAGCCACACAGAGTTCCAGTCACACAGCAGTCCACATTGCCATCAAGCAAGCCGTAGCACTTTACTCCAAATGCTCCATACAAAAGCTCTGTCTCCTGCAGGAGCCAGAGATCGCAATGGGGGCACAGCCCAGAAAGCCGGCATTTTAAAACAGCCAGTTTTTTCCTGCTGCTGAGTCAGGAAAATTTCTTTGCAGCAAGCCACCCACAAACAACCAAAAGCTGTCTTAAATTCTCTCACTCTCCTTTTTAAGCCCTCTCAGGTTTTATGTGGAGTTCATTACCACACTGGGCGCCACTCTGTAGTGATATCCCTTCCCAGTCTCCGTGGGTTTCTGGTCCACTCATCTTATTCGTAGGAGTGTTTATCTAGGTTATAAAGTGAGAAGATGTCCAACTACAGAGAAGCTTTGCTGAAAGTGCTGCTTAGGGGTGACTGATACGGGATTATACTGGCATTGTCTTTTTATTTTTCTGGTTTGCTACCATTTGGACATGACTTTTTAAACCTTGTGTCTTTGGTTTTGTGCCCACATGCTTTACAGATATGAATTCAAAGTTAGTATGAATGACAGTTGACATAGTCTGGGGAGTGTTTCAGTATTTTGAATTTCTCTCCTAGGAGTCCAGGTCCTTGGGTACTGTGATTGCATCCACCTACCCTACATTTCAGGACTCGAGGCTATGCCTCTGTTGTGTCTGTTCTTGTCTTAGGAGATGGGATTTTATCCACTCCAGCCCACTCTGCAGAGCGCCTTTCACTCTCTGAGGAGCTGTTAGGAGAAATTGTATAACACTTTAAAACAGCCTACAGAGATGCTGGGTCCCTAGAACTGTGCAGGAGCTTACTTTATTGTCCTAGGGTTCCTTCAGTGTGGTGGCTTCCTGGAGTCTGACTGGGATTCTCTTTATGGAGTTCTGCTCACCTCCCATCTTGACATTAAGCTTTCCCTAACTGTCCAGCACTCAGTGGGCATGCATCCATGCGTTGCTGCCAACTTACCTTATAACTTTTCTGTAAGCCTCTGCCTCAGAAGTAGTTGTACTTGATTAGCACATAACCTTCCTTTTGGTTAATATTGCGAATTGTGCTATTTTTTTTTTGAGATAGGGTTTCTCTGTAGCTTTGGAGCCTGTCTTGGCACTAGCTCTGTAGACCAGGCCGACCTCACAGAGATCCATATCCTTCTGCCTCCAGAGCGCTGAGTTTCAAGGCCTGTGTCTGCTATTCTTACCCAGAGCTGACTCTGCAGCCCCTTTTGTTGTTCTTCTCATTTGCACACATTAACTCTCTACTGGTGGTGTTGTGTTTCAGGATACTTACCGCAGAAGACAGATGCAGAGGACCATCACCCGGCAGATGTCCTTTGATCTCACGAAGCTGCTGGTCACGGAGGATTGGTTCAGTGACATCAGTCCTCAGACCATGAGACGATTACTCAATATTGTTTCTGTGACAGGTGATTTCTGTTTCTTGTGCTGTATTTAGAGGTAGTAGCCACTAAACTCAGGGCTTGCATGAGCTCGGTGAGTGTTCTGCTATCTGTCCAGTGTCCCCACCTGTCACCACAGTAAACTTCAGCGCTAACAGAGCATGCTGCCATCACCTTTGTTTTTATTAAGTGGATGTCAGTAGTAGTTGACAGTCAGATATCATTTGGAAATTTATTTTAAGATTTCATGATTTTAAAAGTCTTTTGCTTTATATTTAGTGTAAATTTATACTAATTTATGTTACAGCACAAATTAATTGTGTTGAAATTCAGATTTTTATATACTATTATGTTGTTTTAGTTTTTATATGGTATTTTGAATAAAATGAAAAAATAATAATGTAGATTATTAGTCAGATAGTGGTGGTACACACCTTTAATCCCTGCACTTGGGAGGCAGAAGCAAGTAGATCGCTGAGTTCTCGGCCATCCTGCTCTACAGAGTGGGTTCTAGAACCGCCAGAGCTACACAGAGAAACCGTGTCTCAAAAAATAATTGAGATTATTGCTATGACCGAATTATATGTGTGGATGCTGCTCTTTGCTATGTTAAGACTCATCAGCATTAGGATAGTCTTAGATATACTTGTAATGTAACTTATAGAATATGTTTCTTTCCTTGCATGGTATTGCTTGATACTTTCTGATATTTCCTAGTGTTGTCTGTCAATAGGAATTGTCAATAGGAACTAAGTTTAAGACTCATGCCTGTATTACAGGTGGAGCTGTACCTAACATAGCATTTTTCTAGCTTAATCTAATCTCACCCTTTAGGTGAGACTCCAACCTTCTTATGCTGGTTGGACAGTGGAACTGTTTCCTGATATTATCAATAACACTGATATATCCTGTTGTCCTCTTTGTGCCCGGAGTTGGTCTGGATGTTGTAGAAATGAAACAGTCAACAGGAGAGTACACTTCTCACTCAAATTCTTCCTCTCCCTGGGACTTCTGCCCCCTACCCCGCCCCTACTCTCAGCAAAGCTCCTTGATAGTTCACTGCCCTTTCTCATACCACTCTCCCACCAATCCTTTCAAACTCCCCCAATGCCCTTCTTCTCAGGACTTTCCCAGTGGCTTCTTCAAGTTCCCCAGTGGCTTCCACATGAATCTTGCAGTGGCCAGGTCTTAGTCCTTGTCTGGACCCCACAAGCAGCTATGACAATGTGTTGGTTGCTTCTTTAAGTGCTTCTTTCCTTTGGTGTGCAGAGTGCTACACTTGCTGGAATTTCCTCCTAGCTGTTGTTAGTTAGGCTGCTCTTACTGGGCTGCCCTTGACTACAGTTCCTGGAGCTCAACTTTGTATCTTTACCAGTTGTTGTAACTTGGTCTGCAATGGTTCAGTATGAACAGTAGGTTTTCTTACTCCCTTTTTAGCTTAGGTGTCAGTTTTTCCATGAGACCTTCTGCATCTCATATGAAATGGCTCCTCTTCCTGCTCTCCCTGCTTCATTCTGCTCCAGAGAAAGCTGTCTTCTAACATTGTTGCTTACTCTCCCTTACTCTCTGGGATGGGAGAGTCTCATACGAGAGTTTTTTGTCTGTTTAACTGCTGTACCCACTAGAGCATCTGTGATTGATTGTTAATGAATAAGAGACCTGAATGAAATTAGAACTATGCCTTACATACTTCTTGTAAGAAATACTCTAAGCAAAAGGAAGAGCAGGTCAAAGGCTGTGAGGTGGGATTTCAAGAACAGCTGGAGTGCAAGCCTTTGTGGAGCTGGCACGGGAGAGCCGTGGGAAGTGGTGTAAAGAATTGCAGCTCCTTCAAGGCCTTGTGGCTCTAAAATCCACAGGAAGGAATTTAGATTGTTTACACATCTTTGGGTACTAGAAACAGACCCGAGTTCATATCTTTAAATAATTGATGCTAAAGCCAAGCTTAGCGGCACAGACTCAAAATCTTAGCTACTCACAAGACTGAGGCAGAAGGATCTCAAGTTCATAACCAGCCTGGTCAATGTAGTGAGTTGGATGTAGAGGTTTTACATCTATAATTCTAGCACACTGGAAGTAGAGGCATGAGGATCAGGAAGCCAAGACCAGCTGGGCTATGTGAGACCTTATATTTACAAAGACAAAAGCTCAACCTTCTACAGAAGTGTATTATCAAGCTTATTTTAGTGTTCAGCTTTTCATTTTTTTGCTGCTCTCTACAAACAGACTCATTTAGTTAGATGCTCATAGTTATTTCATAGGTTTGTTTGCTTATTGCATTTATTGCCTGTGCCACTGAGTCAATGCTTCTTAGGAAAGCTGTGGCCATATCATCAATTTTGTTCTGTGCTTTACCCCAGCGTGAGTGTTTTTGATGAGTCTATGGCATGCATAGCTGGCAAACATGGTAACTTAGCTCACTCCCATCCAGCAGAGTAGACCCCACCTCCCCAGAAACTCCATGGTGAAAATTCAGAGAGTGAGGGTGTGAGGCAGGGGGAGAATTGGATGAGGAGCCATCATCTATATGATTACAGTCTGGGGAAAGAGAATTGCCATTAGAGTCTGTCAGATAAGTAGATGCAAGTCCAGGTACTAAACTGATGATGCTATAAAACCGGGTGTTTTCAGTTAAGAACCAAGCCTCAGTTTGTAGTCCTGTCAAGTCAAGGTGAAGGTGATGGTGGAAAGAAGCCTTGCCTCTGAAGGCTTGAGGTTTGCAATTGTCCACAAGGTGCACATACCCTGAGATAGAGAGCTGAATTAGTCCTCTGAATGCCCTGCAAACAGGGTCATTTTATTCAGTAACATACAAGTTTCAGATACCTGTACCTGGGTTGGTAGTAACACAAGCTAAGTAAGGAAGAATGGGGGTCAATGATGTCATAAAGCAAAGATGCACAGTGTGTTTGGGTTCCCTTGGAGTCCAGGGAGAAGTCGTTAGCAGTCATACTTCAGAGCATTGAGGACTACCTTGGTCTTTCATTTTGTTTCTTGGTTTATTTTTTGAGTCAGGCTTTCCTTGTGTAGCCCAGGCTAGCTTCAGACTTGTATCCAGCCTGCAGTGCCAGGATTACTGTGTCTGCAACCATGCCCTCTGAATCTTTAAAATCTGGATCTTAGAAACCATACAAATACTAGGTGTAGGTCTGTATTATAACCAAAGAGCAAAAATTTCAAATTTGAAAGATCAGTTGCTTGTGACTTTACTAAACCTTTTACTTAGTATGTCTACTAAGTTTTAAATGTTTATCTATTCTTTAAAGGGCGGTTACTAAGAGCCAATCAAATTACTTTCAACTGGGACAGGCTAGCCAGCTGGATCAACCTTACCGAGCAGTGGCCCTACCGGACGTCATGGCTCATACTGTATCTGGAAGAGACTGAAGGTGTCCCTGATCAGATGACATTAAAGACCATCTATGAGAGGTATTTGGTTTGACTTCTTTGCCCTTAACTTCACCTTGAGTTGAGTTTTAAAACACAAATAATGCTTACAAAATCTCTACTTCTAAATTGAGTCCAGCTCCCTGGGCCCCCTGCTGTTCTGAAACTGTCTTAGCACTGCTGCTGTCCTCTGAGCTTGGTATCGTTAATGGTGCGTCCAGTTGTGAGAGTTACTGGCCCTTATACAGTCCCAAAGCCAAGTGATTTTGCTTGCCAGAACACTTACAGTAGCTTCAAGGCCCAGTTTCTAGACTAATAAAATAATAAACTAATTCTTAGAAAAAGATAGCTTGCAGAAACTCTGTAAAGAGACAGAGACCCACATTGGAGCACCGAACAGAAATCTCAAGGTCCAAATCAGGAGCAGAAGGAGAGGGAGCATGAGCAAGGAACTCAGAACCGCGAGGGGTGCACCCACACACTGAGACAATGGGGATGTTCTATCGGGAACTCACCAAGGCCAGCTGGCCTGGGTCTGAAAAAGCATGGGATAAATCCGGACTCGCTGAACATAGCGGACAATGAGGACTACTGAGAACTCAAGAACAATCGCAGTGGGTTTTTGATCCTACTGCACGTACTGGCTTTGTGGGAGCCTAGGCAGTTTGGATGCTCTACCTTACTAGACCTGGATGGAGGTGGGTGGTCCTTGGGCTTCCCACAGGTCAGGGAACCCTGATGAGGGAGGGGGACTTGATGGGGGAGGGGGAGGGAAATGGGAGGCGGTTGCGGGGAGGAGGCAGAAATCCTTAATAAATAAATAAATTAAAAAAAAAGAAACTCTGTAAAGTTTTATAGAATTTGGTATAATTGAAACTGTTTTAAAATATAAATAAAATATTAATATAGTTCATAGTTTATAACCTTTAGGAGTTTGGATAATTTTTATTCCCTTAAAGTATTGTTAGTATATATATATTTTTGTGGTGTTTGCTTTTTAGTTTTTGATTTCTTTTTTTTTTTCTCAAGACGGGGGTTCTCTGTGGCTTTGGAGCCTATCCTGGAACTAGCTCTTGTAGAGCAGGCTGGTCTTGAATTCACAGAGATCCACCTGCCTCTGCCTCCCGAGTGCTAGGATTAAAGGCGTGCGCCACCACCACCCAGCTAGTTTTTGGTTTCTTGAGACAGGTTTCTCTGTGTAGTCCTGGCTGTCCTGTAACTCACTCTGTAGTTTGAGGCTGGCCTCAAACTCAGAGACCCGCTTGCCCCTGCCTCCTGAATACTAGGATTAAAGATATGTGCTGCCAATGTGCTGCCAATGCCTCATCTTATCGTGAGGTCATGAGTGGACTTGTCCTTGCTTGTTAAAACACTAAACTTTATTTCCTGAGTAAACTTGTCTGTCTTGACTCAGGAGTTAGGTAACTGTGAATGTTTGCTAGACGAACAGTTATTAGAGTTAACATGGAGCCTTTAGAACATTTTCTTGCAAGGAAGATAGAGGTTCTGAAAATTAAATAACTTCCCAGGTTACGCAGTCTCATGCAGCAGAGCTGGCATTTTAATTTGGGTCATCTGGCTCCATATGCCACTCATTCTGAGCACTCCATGGTGTTAACTCTTCATTCCCAGAGTTCTGAGATCTGTACATTATTCTCATTCTGCATACTAAAAAACTGAATTCAGTGGAGATCAGTCACTTGGCCAAAGGTCAGTGCATGGTAGATTTAAAGTGAGGCTCCACACCCGTGCTCTCGCGTGTGCTGGTAGGTCACCTTTCATTGTGTCCGTGAGCTTCACACCCGTGCTTTCGCGTGTGCTGGTAGGTCACCTTTCATTGTGCCTGTGAGGCTCCACACCCGTGCTCTCGCGTGTGCTGGTAGGTCACCTTTCATTGTGTCTGTGAGGCTCCACACCCGTGCTTTCGCGTGTGCTGGTAGGTCACCTTTCATTGTGCCTGTGAGGCTCCACACCCGTGCTTTCGCGTGTGCTGGTAGGTCACCTTTCATTGTGCCTGTGAGGCTCCACACCCGTGCTTTCGCGTGTGCTGGTAGGTCACCTTTCATTGTGCCTGTGAGGCTCCACACCTGTGCTTTCGCATGTCGTGTGCTGGTAGGTCACCTTTCATTGTGCCTGTGAGGCTCCACACCTGTGCTTTCGCATGTCGTGTGCTGGTAGGTCACCTTTCATTGTGTTTGCACAATGTGTGGAACTGGATTCCTGTCGGAACACCCTGGAGTTTATCATGGAATCAAAGGGCTAATGTTTGTTATGGAACGAAGGGTTGAAATTTTGACCTTTTTGCATTTTTTTTTTAGAGAATATTGCAAGTTACTGAAGTTAGTATATGAGATTTCCTATGTTTTCTTTTTAACTTCACTAGCAGCTAATCCAGAAAAAGCAGATAATTGCTATTTTTTCTTGTAAATTGTGTTTGCTGTCTTATAAATATGAGTTTTCTGTTTAAAATTAACTATTGGTTAGCTACTGCCTCTTCAGTCTGTCTCTCGTTTTTAGACAGAGTATTCATGTTAGTCTTCAGTTTTGACATGGAATGGGCTTTAGATGAGTCTCCTTACCTGCTGTGATTGAGACAGCATGGAAGTATATTGTATCTCATATTATAGACACTATGACCACAATCCAAGAATTCTAGTAGATTTCTAGTTCTTGGTCTTCTGCACACTCTATGACAAGGATAGGAAGAGTGAAAAAAAAAAAGTCCCCAGGCAACGGAAGTATGAGAATATAAAATGAAACAGAGATTAAAAGGGCATTTGGGGAAAAAAAAGGTCTCTGATTCAGGTCAGTACAACGATGATCAGGTCTCTGTGGCCCTGCCTGCACTGCACTGTTGTCATTTGGTTCCATGTCTCCCTGAAACTCCCAGAGCCTTGTGCTTGGTGGTCACATATTCTACTGCTAATCCACATCAGCCCAACTTGTTTTCCTTAAGGAGCCAAGATTAGTAGGTGTTTTGGAGCTTAGTTGTTTTCTTTGAGCTTCTTCTGTTCATCCTTGTTGATTTCTTAGTGTGACTTTTTCCTGAGAGCCAAAGCTTTCGTAGTTGTTCTTTATGCTCCTGTGTGTTCTAGGGGTGAGTGGGGTGAGCAGAGGGAGAGATGGAAAAGCATGTTGTGTCCTTGAAGGATGGACATACATTTGGTTGTCTTTTCTATTTAAAAGTACTTTCAAACTTTAGCAATTTTGCAAGAATAATACTATTCCAAAGAACACCCGCATCCCACCCTTCACCAGGCTCCTCTGTTCACATCGACTTCGTTTGCATCATCAGTCTCATCCACATCCTTTTATGTTTTCTATATCTGCATACAAATGTAAGCCGAGTGGGGAACTTATATACACCATATAATTGCCCCTAAATGCTTGAGATTTGGGGGCTTATATTCTGATTGAAAGTAAAGCTTACGTATTTAAAACAAGTGGAGAGGGGGGAGAGAAGATGGCTTAAACAACTTGTCAGTTAAGTCGTTTTCTGGGTGGGAAAAAATGAATTATTCTAAAACTACTGCTCTTTGTTGAGAGATTGTTGCTTGGTATTTTCTTTTTCGTTCTTCTTTAGGGAAGAAAGATTTATTTTGGTTCATGTATAGTCTGTTGTGCAGTGTGAGCAGGGAGGACTAGAACTGCTCACAGAGTGCTGACCAGCAGGCAGGGAGAGCACATACATGTGCAGGCTTGCTTCTCTCCCCACCATTTATCCTGCCCTGGCCTGCAGCCTGTGTGTGCTGCTGCCTGCACGCTGCATCCAACCCTGCCAGCCTGATAGTTGACAGATCTTTCCAAACCGTAACCTTCCACCTCGACCTGTCTTCATCATTTGAAATGCATGCATTCCACCCATCTGTCCCATAACAGTTCCAGTATTGTCAGTTGTTGAAGGTCAGTGTCTCATCTGAGACCCAAGACAGACTTTTAGCTGTGGATCCCTGCAATACCTAAAAGGAGATGTTGTATTTCCAAATTATAGTGGCAGAGTAAAGATCTCCCTTCTCAAAGGAAGGAAGGGAGTGGCTTGGAAATCAGGCATAGGTCAAAACTTTACCTAGGCAGCAAATATTAGATCATGTAGTTCCGTGTCAGGCCCCTGCAGCATGTGCTGTTGTGATGTGAGATCCAACAGCTCAGCGTTCTTGTCTCTATAGTTTTCCGTTGGTAGGCCCATGGCCTTTGTGTGGTTCTCTCTGCTCACTGCCTGCAGCTTTCCTCAACAGATGCTCCTTGGTCCTGGGTATCTGACTTCCCTAGTCACTCTTATGCCTTTGACTTCACCTTCACGCTTTATACATTGCTTCCAGGGCCGCCTGCATTCACACCAACCCTCTCACCTTCTGCCTGTCTTCCTAGGTGTTTTCTGGAAATTTTTACTTAGTTTCCATGACCCTGTAACATTTGCATTCTCTATGTCTGCAAAGCCAGCATGATACCAAAATGTGCAGAACACTCAGTTTCCTCGTAGTGTCCCCATCTCTTCAGCAGCCACATTTCCTTGCTTCAGAACCATCTATGTGCTGCTTTTATGAAACTAAGGTTTTTAATCCTTCTGCTCCAGTGTTGTTCTCAATTCTTCTTGTAGACAGGACTAAAAGGAGCTGGTAATATTTCCTCTGCCAGATTACTTAGTCCATCCCTTTAAACTCAGCCTCTCCTAAAGTTTTAGGGTGTGAACAAAACAGACAGTACTTGGGGTCAGAGGGATAGACCTTGCAGAGGACCTGGGCTCGGTTCCCAAAACCCTCTTCTGACCTCTTTGGGCACCGGGCACATACCTACATACAGACAAAGCAACCAGATATGTAAGTCTTAAAATCCCTTTTAATGTAGACAGGACTTTTGCTAGAGTGTAGTATACATGGCCTTTTTGGCCTGTTTTCAGTAGTCTTTTGCGGCTGTATCCCAATGGACTGTGTTTACTGTTCTCGGTTCCATCAATGTTCTGGTTTCTTAAGCTCCTCCAGTAATCACTGACAAGCTCTGCTTAGAGCGTCCTGAAGCTTCTCTAGCCTACATGTCCCACTTCTCCAGATTCTTCCTGCAAACCAGGTCAGAGGCTTCTGAACCACATCTCAGGAATGCCATGGCAGCCACCCCACTTGTCTGGTACTATGAATGCCACGGCAGCCACCTGAAGATGGACGCTTAAAAGAAATCCCACACTAGCTCAGAACCGAGAATAATAGAGGGTTATTTATTTAGGGGTAGACCCACAGATCACAGTCCTCTGCTGGAACAGAGAACTGCAACCAAATCCCGCAGCCAGAAAAGAGGCCGGACACGCGCTTTACATTGGCATAAATAGTATAAGAGGTCACACCCAAGTGGGCGGGTAACTTAAAGGCTACTGGCAGTAGGAATTCCTACAGCAGCCACTCCACTTGTCTGGCACTAGGAACTCCACAGCAGCCATCCCACTTGTCTGGTACTAAGAATGCCATAGCGATCACCCCACTTGTCTGGTACTCATTTTCTATGCTAATTAGGCTTTCCAGGCTGTGACTTTAGCTTATGAGAGACAGTATGCATTTATCTCATGATTTCAAAGGTCTGTCATGGTGGGGAGAGCCTGGGTGAGCAGAGCTGCTCTCTTTGGGGCAGTTAAGGGACAGAGAAAGATTGCCTGTGCTTTGCTTGAAATTTCAAGTTTGCATTACAGATCCCACTATCAGAGCCTCATAGGTAGTTCCAAAATCTTTTCATTTTGAAATTAAAATATGTCTTGTAGACAATAGTGAATACTTAACATGTAGTTTAGAGATAATAGCAAATATTGTATCCTTTTATGAAAAACAGAATATTGTGTAAGAATTATTTTTGAAGGAAAAGTAGGTTTTTAATCATATAATGGATATAAATTGGAGTGAATTTTTCTAGGGGAATATTTTTGATCACATCAATATAGAATAATGCATATTAAAGTAAAATGAGGCTATGCCAACCTTCTGTGATTAAACAGACTATTGCTTTAGACCTCAGACCTGGATGGTCTTGCCATCTGAGGGTGGACTGGTCAGAGTGACTCTGAGATGCTCTTCTTTTTTAAGAAATAAGTACACCTGTAAATACAGAGAATGTTTGCAGTCAGCCAACAAAGAGAAAAAGAGTATAGAAAGCATTCTGAAAACTCATAAAGGCTTTTACTTGAAATAAATAAAATAATTTATAATGAAGATCTATAGGAAGACAGTTTGATCAACATATTGGAAACCCATCTATTGGAACATGTTCTAACAATTTAGTTGTCTGTTCCTACTTACCCATAGCTGAGCTCTTCGGTGCTTGTCATTTGAATAATAGAAAGTTTTATTTACAGCTGACAGAAAGCAGCAGTGTATAATTAATATTTATTTATTTTATTAAAGAAATTTGATTTGGTAAAACAATCAGAAAATAGTATTTTTAATGCTAGTAGTAAATTTTTTTTTTAACCGTAAAAAGCCTCATTTATTTTTATAGTGGTCTGATGACACATCTGCTTGCTTTATCCAGCTGAAAAAGAAAATGTTGGTTCTTGGTGTTTTGTAAAATTGCTTTGTTAAATTATTTTCTAAATTGTTCAACTTTTAACAAATGACATTTGATACTTACACTGGAAAGCAATTTCAGCTAATTAAGTAGATCCCTCTCTAAACCATTGGAACATTAAGATGACATACTGTTCATTCAAGATTATTTTAATTGGTACAATTATTGTAATTTTCTTGCAATTATGTGTTGAGCTAAAAGCTTTTGTCTAGATCATTTGAGGGTTTTTTTTTTGTTAACATACATTTAGTAAGAAGAAAGAGAGTTAAATAAAAACTGTAGATAAAGATTTTTCTGTCTACATTCTATTGCAGCATTTTAGACAATCATTGAAATATTTTAGTATAAAAGTTTATTTCTGGTATTTTAGGCACTTAAAGCAATGATGGAGGCTTTTTAAAGATCAATTTAAGTAGTTTTTACGAAGATAATGTTCTAAATTCCTGTTTTGACACTACTCAAGCAGTATTTTACTCAAGAAGATATAGTCAGAACTTCTGTAAGAGGTGGCATCGTTTTGGTAGTCATGGATTTTAAAGGTGAGCTGAGTAGATTCTGAGGGAGTTTAAGGATAATGGTCATTCTTGTCTCATAGAAACAGCTGTTTGAAAAAAAAAAAGGAACAGCTGTTTGCTGAGTGACCTTGGGCATTAACATGCAGTCTTTATGGATCTATCTGATATCTTTAATTATTTAGTTATATTTTAGCAAATATCATGTCTTATATCCCTTTTTGCTGTTAACCAAAGCTTTCAAAATTGGAATTGATTTCATCTAAGCATCACTAGTTCTCTCAGAGCCCTCCAGTCTCATTCGTGTTTCCTTCATTTCTGTTTCCATCTGTCATCACTTGGGTGAATTTGCAAGTCTTTTTTCTTTACATGTGATTGTCCTTAAATTATGACTTTGAGTAGTAAAGTCCCCCTTGTTATATGAAATATGATGTTTGTACTGACACTATCTTAAATTGAAAATGCTAGGAATATCTATTCAAAACATTGTTTCATGGATGCCATTGATGGTGGCGCACGCCTTTAATCCCAGCACTCGGGAGGCAGAGGCAGGCGGATCTCTGTGAGTTCGAGGCCAGCCTGGTCTACAGAGCTAGTTCCAGGACAGGCTCCAAAGCCACAGAGAAACCCTGTCTCGAAAAACAAAAAAAAAAATGTTTTTATAGCTTTAAATCTTAATAAGATTCTATATTTTTGATATGGTATGACTTCTTGGAGATTTTGATGTTGCCATCATTCAGAATTCATATCTTATATACAGTTATTTCTATAAGCATATGCCATGTATATTCCCAACACATACTTGCTTAGAATCCAAAGTTAAATATAGTGTCTTTGTTTGTTAAAGAGATCAATCTAGTATTTGCAAAATTCACCTGATAATTTTTCCATATAAGAGAGAAAACTAAGTTGGTTTGCATTGGAATAACAATTCTGTAGCTATAACAGAAGTTGTACTTTAGATAAAATAAGTTATGTCAATAGGGTGGTAATTTAATATGAAAAGTGAGCCTGCAAACTGTATGATGAGGTAGAATGTTGATAGTGGTACATGAATTTCTGATTTTATATTGCTCATTTGTATTCTTGATAGAAGGTGATTGGTAAATCCAGATTCTTTTGGAGAGAGAGGAGGTTGAGACACTGTTTCTCTGTATAGTCCTGGCTTTCCTGGAACTAGCTGGGATCGGAGATACAGGCCACCATGCTCAATTAGCATTTTGTTTTTTACATTTGTTTTGGTTCAGTGAGGGTATGAGGTGGGCACCATGTGAACCCCCAGGACCTTCTGAGCGGGGAGCATGCCCAGGCCATGGGTACACCTTGTTCCATTATGACCCAAGCTTTCTTGACTTACTTGGCTTTGACTTTGTTTTGTTTTATATTTTCTTGGTTTTGTTTTTGTTCTTTTTGAGACAGAGTTTCCTCTGTGTATCTCTGACTGTCCTGGAATTCACTCTGTAGAGCAGGCTGCCTTTAAGCTAGGAGATCTGCCTGTCTCTGCCTCGGACTCCTGAGTGCTGGGATTAAAGGTGTGCACCACCACTGTCCAGTTGTTAAATTCAGATTCTTAATGATAAATAAAAGTGAGGGGCAGAATTTTTAAAAGATGCATTTGTTTTTGTTTTATGTATATAGGTGTTTTGCCTGAATGTATGTCTGTGCAATACATGTGCAGTGCCCTCAGAAGCCAGAATACCCGGGACTGGAATTACATTTGGTTGAGAACAACCTGGGTTGCTGGGAACCAAACCCAGGTTCTCTGCAGGAGTAGCCAATGTTCTTGCTGAACTCTCTCCAGCCTGGCAGATTTTTTAAAAACTGAAGGAGATTAACTAGGCAGATGGACCCTTCTTAAATTTTTTCTGTTTTGTTTCTGATTTGATTTGTTATTTCTACCAGGCTTGTAGCCAGTCCAAGGGTGTGAGAAAAATTACTAAAAAACAAAAAACAAACAAAACTTAAAGTTCATTGTTTTTCAGGAAGTTGTTCATTGTTTTGTTTTCTTCTGAGACAAGGTCTCACTGGCTGGCGGGGTGTAGACCAGACTGGCCTTGAACTCACAGAGAACTGCCTGCTGGGAAATAGTTCATGAAAAGCCAGGTAGGGACACACTACTGTAGAATACCCATGTGGAAAGCTGGCAGAGATCTCTGTTGCAGGGAGTCCTACACATGAGCAAAATGCAAACTGATTAGTAACAATCCGGTGGAGAGGATGAAGTGAGGAGAAGTGCCGGCTGTGGGTGGGTATGACAGTCCTCATTGAGAGGACAGCTGCAACAGATAGCCAAGTAGATTCCAGGAGGTTAGAGGATCTCTGTTACTGCTAGTCAGGTAGTAGAACAACTAATGGAGTAATATTGAATTTGATTTATGGACTTTGGGTGCCAAAGAGACAGCTTAGTGGCTGAGAGCACCTACTGCTCTTCCAGAGTGCCTGGGCTCCTGCATTTTGGGAGTCTTATAACCATCTATAGTGCCAGTTCCAGGAGACCCAGTGCCCCCTTCTGGCCTTTCCTGACATCAGGCACACAAGTGATATACAGATAAAATGTGCAGGCAAAACATCCATCCACATAAAAACAAATGAATAAACAAATAAATGAATAAAATTTTAAGAAATCATAGGCTTTGAGGAACACAGTGGGCCCTAAAGCTAAGGGAAAATAACTGGCCAAAATTCTCTGTAGGCCTCAGGTTTGTATTGGAGTTCAAACATTGTCAGCATGCCTCTCCAGCCGTTCTGCTTTCTCATTTGACCTTACACTTCCTACCTGCTCTTTTTCTGCTCACCCGTCTCATTCTTCTGGTCTTGTGAATGTGGCTAGTGTGGGAAGCCTGTTCTACAACATCCCCACCCATCTCAGGTTATGTTCCTTCACAGGTACTGCATGGGATTCTGGCACCGAGGTTTGCTTTCCTCTTCTTCAGTATTCATTTCCTCTTTATGACGATAAACTCCACCGATTACAACTTTTTTACACATTGCCGAATCATTTTCACATACAAGGTACAGAGTAGGCTGGTGTGTTTCCAAAACGAGTGGGGAAATCTGATGATGCGCTTGGATTGAGGAAGGCACAGGTTCCTGGAGGTATCAGAGATCCAGCAAAGTCTTGCTTTATCTTAAGGCTGGGACCCTCCAGATGCTTCATTGGTTCTGAATGCAGGGCACTGCTTCTTTCGTTGTTAGGAAGGTGGACCCTGTGCCAGGCTTACTGTAAGGGTGAAGCCCGTCATGGCTGATGATTACATTCTTCATCTACAATTCGGTGGCTTCTCCCTTTTGGCACGGGGCACTGAAATCACAGCAGCATTTCTGTAGCCTGTGACCAAGTTTACATTTCTAGTCTCTTATGTTTGTGAGCCTTTGGCGAAGCTGTGGGCTGTAGACTTTTTGCACCTCACACTTTGAGAGAGTCTTTCCTAATACAAGTCTCTTCTTACAGCTAATCACCACTGTCCCTTTAAAGTCAAGTATGGCACAGGTTTGTAATCCCAGCACTCAGGAGGCAAAGGCAGGAGGATTGCTGTGAGTTCAAGGCCAGCCTGGACTACTTAGCAAGACTGTATGACTTAGGCGACTCCATTTTGTTATGCTAATCATTTTGAGTCTATTAGGCCATTAGCAGTTATTCACAGACGTGCTCTGGATGTGCCCTAAGGAAAGCACTACCTATTGGAGTGTCTGAGTAACTTTCGGGAGGTGTCATGCAGTGGGCTGGGCACTTTGCCCAGCATCCCATGCTGAGCTCTGCATAACCATTGAAAGCAGAGAGCAGGAGTTACAAACCCTGAGCCACATCTGGAGTTTCTCCAGCCTGTTTGCGGACAATCTTCTGTAAATAAACAGATGAAATATCACTACAGTAGAGAACTAAGAAATAATCATAAATGCTCCAAAGTCTTGTTAATAATGTTATCATGAAACAGGGACATACTAACCAAGACAAATGGGAAAGCCAGTTTCTCTGAAATATGCTTTAGTTGTACAAAATAATTTATGTCAGGTTTACAATTTATCTTGCAGTGTGGGAAAATTATGTCATTATGCATTTTAAAGAACTCTAATTATTGAAGGTCCCATGTTTACTAGAGGGCTTAAGATATATATTTTTAAATCAAATAAACTTTAAGGCAAGAAAACTAAAACAAAACAAAACAAAAAACAAAACCAGTATACAGTAAGTGTTGGCTCCTTTCCATGCTGAAGGGGAGTGGCTAATGGAAGCATCCTGTAGTACTCAGGAAGTCCACAAGATGGGGCTATCTCATTGGAAACTTTATTAGCATGTCTGGCCATAAGACAAAGTGAACCCCTTTTTACTTTCCCCTTTCCATAGCAGGGGAACGATAGTGTAATGAAAGGTTGAATTTCAAGTCATTTCATTAACTCATTAGTTAATTCATTCCTGTGTGTGAGTGCCATGTAGAGGCCAAGGTAACTTTGGGTGCTTAGTTTAGTGCTCAGGTTTAGTCTGCTGTGAATTTTGCCTCCTACCTCTTAATTGAAACCATCTCATTATCCTAGATTACAATTTGGTCACCTCTGCTGCTGTCGTCTGCTCACTCCCAAGCCAGCATTGTGCAATACACTAACATCAATACTGTGAGACCCTAAATAAAACAGCTCATAGAAACTAATTTATTCCAATTGAATCTGAATATGTTTGAATATTTGAAAATATTTGAATATTTTAAGCAAGTTAATTAGAATTTTTTTGAGGAATCTATGGAAGTGACGAATTATATATAAGGATTAGAGACTCGGGTTCATTTAAGCATCTCTAGTTAGTTTTATAGCATAACAAGAAAATCCTTCAATGAGAATAGATGAAAATGTCACCAGTTTTTAAACTTCCCTTGTGATGACAATATAGTGTTGAATGTAGCATGTAGTTATTGAAGCTTCGCCCTGCTTCCCTAACACAATCCTGTTACCTGGGCCACGGCTTTTAATCTGACTGCTACACTCCTGCACTAGGTGTTATATAGGTTGTGGTAGAAAGTACTTTCTTGTCTAATTTTGTGAACAGGAAGCGGCTTAGATTTTAAACAGTGAAAGAATAGACTTGTGTGTGTGAGGCAAAGGAGACGTTTTGTCCCAGAGTCTGCACATGGCTGAGACTGCTGACTGCTCTAAAGGCTGTTAAAGAGGCCTGGGGGAATGGAGCCAATAAATGAGGAGGACAAAAGTCTCATGCAATAGCTAACTGTCTTCAATGCCTCAGACAGTTTATACTCTGAGGGTTAAGAAGAGTCACGTGAGTGAAGCATCCAATCACAAAAGCAAACCGCTTGTGGTGGGCAAGCCGCACATGGAGGCATATACACAAATATGATAGCCAGTTGTAATGAATGATCTGAAGTCAACTCACTCCTATCTGCTACCTTGGAGGAGGAGCTCAAAAACACAGTTCAAGAACAATTCCGTGTTTTTGAAGAAACTGAGGTCACCAGATTCTTGTCTTGGTTTCTTGGAGGTTTCCCATAAGCACTCAGAATTCTCCTACGACTCCATTCTTAGACTGTCTTTCTTCAGAACTCCAGTACAAAGTCAGGATGGTTTGTGAGCAGACCTGCTCTGCTGCATTCTAGAACAAGTATAATACATAGCAGAATTCTTCTAGATTAGTTTTTCCATTTTAAAAAAATGTATAAGTTTGCTGGGCATGGTGGTGCATGCCTTTAATCCCAGCACTCAGGAGGCAGAGGTAGGCAGGATACTGTGAGTTCGAGGCCAGCCTGGTCCAGGTCAGTCGGGACTACATAGAGAGACCCTGCCTCACAAAACAAGTAGACGACAAACTCTAGAACTGAAGGTCCATACCTGGAATTTAGCAGGGCAGGGCTGTGCTGGACATTCGGTTATTCAGCAGCAGCAGCTGAGGCAAAGCTGTCACTTTAAGATGGGGGAGTTGCCACACTGGAGGAAAGGGCTAAGGAAAAAGCATTTTGGAGCTACTTTCACGTAGGCAGGCTACAGAAGAGGTGCGTTCCTCTTAGAAGTGGTACCTGCACGTGTGTCACACACTTAAAAGACTAGAGAAGTGGCATCTGCTTTTGCTAGGTGATAAGATAATCAGGCATTGCACTCCTCTGCAATGAAGTGTATATCACGTGTCACCTGGGAAGCAATCAGGTTGTTTTACCTTAGTAAATGTTCTGTGCCGGTTGTCTTATACTGGCTGCAGTGTTCATAGTAAGAAGCGGTATTTGAGGGGCTGGAGAGAAGGATGGCTCAGTGGCTGAGAGCATTTGCTCCTCTTGCAGAGGACCCGGGTTTGGTTCCCAACATGGTGGTTCACAGCCACCCATGATTCCAATTCCAGGAGATCCGATGACCTCTTCTGACATTGTGCACCAAGTTTTCATGTAATGCACATATATATGGGCAGGCAAAACATTCATACACATAAGAAATTAAATAAAAATAATTTAAAAAAGCCGGGCGGTGGTGGCGCACGCCTTTAATCCCAGCACTCGGGAGGCAGAGGGAGGCGGATCTCTGTGAGTTCGAGACCAGCCTGGTCTACAACAGCTAGTTCCAGGACAGGAACCAAAAAGCTACAGAGAAACCCTGTCTCAAAAAATCAAAAAAAAAAATTTAAAAGGCACAGTATTTGGTTGGAATAGTAAATCATTTCTATTGCACCAATTGAACATATATATCAATTATGATAATGTAAAAATATCCTTTCCTCCTTTTCTTATGTTCATATATATGTAATGATACATATGAATGACTTATATGAAAAATTTCTCAAGTAGTTCTATTAAAGATAATTGCTCGTTGGTGAAAAATCATTATTTTTGATTTTGGGTTTCACTTACATTTTTTTGGAGGTGAATTGCTAAAGACACGTTCCAATAGTTCAGGCTAGGAGCAGAGTGAGGTAACATAGGCTTCATTTGCTTACCTGGCCACCTTATGTCAATTATGTTTTATTAAAAACTTTAGTTATAGGAAAGAAATTGATGTAATTGTTTTGGTGGTCATGCTTACTAACTTCATTGTAATTGCCAGTTTATAGTACTTCATAATTTCCCAGAAATTTTACAGTTAGATAGGACGAGTTGTAGTGGCTTCATCTTTCAGATGTGGACACAGGTTCTGGCAGGTTGACCTATCCCGCATCACTAGCAAGAAGAGGATGTGAGTTTAAGTAAGAATTCAGGGTCAGAAGCCTCTAGAGACCACACCATGTCCTAAAGTTGGCTGTACTGCTGCCTAACCTCAAATAATGTCAGGCAGCTGAAGTGTAGTCATGGTTTCTGAAGAAAGAGTGTAAACTTAATTATTCATACTGGTAGAGGTGGAAAATTAAGTGGTTAGGATAAATCTCACATGGTTACATTTGTTGAATTTATGATATAATAAAGAGTATATCAGAAGAACTTTTTTTTTCAGAAAAGAATATTGACAAACTTTACTAAATGTTAAAAGAAAGTGGCACATTACCACCACCCTTACAGAAGTAATAAAGACTGCAAAGTGAAAATTCAATTGATGACTTAAAATCTTTCTTTTTTAGACATATATTTTATTTATTCTTTGATAATTTCATGCCTACAACTTTTATCATTTTCATATCCCAATCCCTTTTCAACTCCTCTCAGATATCTCCCGTTTCCCCTCCCAACTTCAGGTTGTTAGTTTTTAATCATTGAGTCTAATTAGTGCTACCTTTTTGTGTCTGTCCACTTGAACATGGTCAGTTAGAGTTCTTTGGGAATAATGTGTGTGTGTGTGTGTGCCTGTGCGTGCACATTTTCTATTTGCTTGACAAGTATTTATCAAGCAACTGAGCTATGACAGTATTCTATGCTAGGCACTAGAGATATACTAGTGATTAAAACAAAACTTGCTCTCAGCTTCGATGGAAGTGACAGTCTGTGGGGGTGAGGCGGGGAGTAAGAAGTTTCAGAAGATAATTCCACTAAGAGATGTCCACATGACGTGTACATGTGACATGAAGGAAAGAGTAAGGGCTATCTCGTGCTGAAGATGAGGAATGACTGAGAAATCAATGGGTGAAGACAGGATGGAGGAGTGACTAGGATTTTGGTTGTTGTTCCACAGAAAATAGCTGTCATAAAAATGAGGTTTGTGAGACCAGAGAGATGGCTCAGCATTTAAGGACACTTGCTGATCTTCAGAGGACTGAGTGTGGTCCCTAGTACCTGTGTGGTAGTTCACAAACTTCTCTTCCTCTAGTTCTAGGAAATCCACAGCTTCTGGCCTCCATGAGTTTCATATAGCCTCATCAGGCACACATACCTATATATAACTTAAAATTATTTTAAAAATGAATTGTGTTGTGGTATCTTTTGTTGTTGACTCTAGCAATACAGTTATTGTTTTTCCCTTCATTGCTAGTGATTGAACCTGGGGCCATGTGGATGCTAAGGAAACACCCTTCCACTAAGATGCACCCCAACACCAACTATCCTGGTTTTGGCTGTGTGTTAATATGATGGTCTTCTGGAAGTTAGATCTGTCTCCAGTGTAATACAGTTCCAAGGCAGGCAAGAGTTTGGAAAGACTATTAGGTTGCCTGGCTTGCACAAGACATGGGTCTGATCATTGTTGAGTGAGAATTGGGGATAGTAAATCTTAATTTAAATCCCTTATTAAATAATTACATTATTAGATAGTTTCAGAAAAAATATGGTATCTTATTTGTAAGTTTTATATTCTAGATCTGCTTATACTTTAAGATAGAAAATTTTCCATATAGTTTTGGACCTTTGAATGGAAGTGACATGAAAGGCTTTTGTAATTTCTGCCAAGTAATTAATATGTATCTTCTATAAAGTAGTGTTGTCTATAATCAAAATGCTTTAACTTACATGGGTGTTGGCATTAACAAGTGCTGTTCCATTAGTGGCATCAAAAGAAACTACATTTAAACTTCCTGGGAGCTCGTTGATGCCTGAGATTATAAAAATGCTTTCTGTGGGCCATTTAACTGCTGGCAACTTTAGTTCACATGATTCATAGTGCTGAAAATTTAAATTCACTCTTAATTGAAAAGTGAAGTTATTTAAATTCTTTAAATGCTAACCTTTGGAAAAAATATCTGAAAAATAAAGGCCCATATGATTTTGATGGCCCACTGCCAAAAGATTATCATTTACATAAACGTCTCTTTTAACAGAAGGGTTTAATGCATTGAGCTCAAAAGGTTAGAACAGAGACTTCAATCTGGAAAGCAGCAGTAGCCGTTTGGCTTGTGAACAGCAGCATTGTTCACCACGCTGAGAACACTGTTCGCATTCAGGCTGAAAGCAGCGCTGGCATTAGGATTCAGTTAATTTGTTTCATGTGACTTGTCAGCTGTGTGTTTTTATCTAAATCTTCCTGGCCTCTCTTCTTTTTTGTGTGTAAAACTCTTAGAATAAATGAACTACCTTTTTAACTCTTTCATTTCTGATATTTTTCCACCTTTGCAAATGATACCATGTGATCATTTTCTAGGTTTTTATTACATGTTAAATGTATTCAATAATCAGTTTGAGTGCAGTTTTACTTTATTAAAAGTAACTCCACCTTAGGGAGCTTTCTGTTTTGTCCATGTGTGAGTGTGTAGCAGTACTTTGTGAAATCCACAAGACAAAATTGCTTGCCTTGTCTTCTCACCAGAGCCCTGTTCTTTCCTCGTTTGCTAATTTTGTTCTCTGGATTTTCCCTCGAATGGCTTTTAATATCTGGCTACCAGCCAAGTACTGGGTCTTAGCAATAAAGTGCTGATCCCATAGAAAAGATGCAGCTGTTGCTAATCTTAGAGTAGGGTTCCGTCTCACTTGGGAGGATCAGAAAATGTCCTCTCCCCTAAAGTGGAGCCTCATGCAACCCAGGAGCACATACTCTTGAGTAATTGGCAAGTGCTTTGAAGAGAGTGAGCGCCAGGACTTTGAAAGAGCTTCAGGAGGCAGTTAGCATAAGTAAACCCCTGTGCTGAAGCTGTCCAATTTCATGTTTGGAATTTCTGTGTATCCATGAAATTGTTCCCACCGTCAGAAAGGTGAATACGCCGGTCACCTAGTCAGGCCTCTTCCTGGTTCTTTGTAATCCTAAGCTTCACAGGGACTGGGATTGGCTCTTTTACATTGACTGGACTCTTTATTTATTATGAGATTTATATGTCAATATAGTTCATCCCTTTTTATTGCTGTGCTGTATTCTATGGTGTGGACCTTCCTCTACTTCTGTGCCCACTCACCAGTTAGTGGACACCGTGGTTACTGCCAGTTTTCTTGTCTAACTGTTTGAACATCTCCGTTCCTTTATCTTTGGTACATCTTCTTATGCACCTCATATCTGCTTACTACATGATATTTAGCTGGGAGGTGTACCATGCAGAATTTGAACATTTGGCCATTTTTCTTCTTTCAAGACAATTTCTTATTGATCATTATAATAGTATCTATTAACGGTTTTTAACAACTAAAATTCACTTACTTTTACATTTGAGAATTTCTGCTTATCCAGAATTGTTGATTGTTTAATTTAGTTACGAAAAAATGAGTTCATTATCAGTTACTATATTTAATCAGCTAAGCCTTATTCTTTCTAGACTACCTTCTGTGTTTTTTATTATATCTATGTTTATACAATAAGCATACATTGCTTTCACAATAGAAAATAATTTTTTATAGAGAAGAAAATAACCTGTGCTAACACTTTTCTGGTTTGTGTGATTTATTTTAAAAGGTCCCCCCGTGAAAGAAGAGCTACGGTGTCACATTGAAGAGCCCAAGTCTCAGGACCAGCCTCTCCCCTGCTGTGTGACACGGTGGCTGTTAGCTCCCACCTGTGCATTTGTCCCCATCACAGTCAGTGAGAGGAGCAGCTGACTGTACATGTCCCTTTCCCTGCTTGTCTCTCTGCTCCGAACCCTGCTCCTGTTCTGACCTTCTTCACTGTCACCTAGCTCATTTTGGAACTATATTATTGTTTTTTCTCCTTTAGTTTTATCATCTAAGGTATTTTTAAACGAGAACACGGTGTGTCTGACATGTTCCTGTGGACAGAAGCAGCAAGTTCAAGGATGCAGAGTCTAACTCTGGTAGCAACATTAATGGACTTTCCATTTCTTTCTTTTTGAAGAATATCGAAGAATATTCCAACAACTAAAGATGTTGAGCCACTGCTTGAAATTGATGGAGATATAAGAAATTTTGAAGTGTTTCTGTCTTCAAGGACCCCAGTTCTTGTGGCTCGCGATGTAAAGACTTTTTTGCCTTGCACTGTCAACCTGGATCCCAAGCTACGGGAGATCATTGCAGGTAGGTTGTTGGGGTGCAGTTTATTTTTCACTGATGTCCTCAAAACTTTTCATGTTTCTTTTCTTTCTTTCCTTTTTTGTTTGTTGGTTTTGTTTTTATTTTTGAGGTGAGGTCTCACTATGGAGCCCCAGTTGAATTGAGTCATTGCAATTCTCCTGCCTAGGCCTGTGAAGTGCTTCGGCCACAGGACTGTGCCACCATGCATGGCAGATTTCCTGTTCTACCTTAGCTGGCTAATTTTATCTTTTTCATGAAAAAGTAAGAAATTTGAACCAAGATGGTGTAAGGACAGGGAGTGTGGACACCTTGGAGTGTTAAGATGTCAGCTGTTTGCTCCTATGCTCCCCCCTTGCACCAAACTCTCCCTCTGGGATGCGAGCTCTCCGTTCTTTTTCACATACAGTCAGGACTTCCACTTCAGGTGCCACACGTGGTAATTGTCCCTTTGTCTGCCTCTGTTCTTAATAGGGACCTCTGTATAGAGCAGAAAACAAAATCTTTACCTTCACTTTAGGTTTTTCAACCTAATTTATATAAACTGGGACTTAAAAATATTAAGGGTTAATTTATATTATGGCACTGCTGGAGTTTGAACCCAAGGCCTTGTGTGCACAAGCAAGCACTGTGTCACTGAATATGTCCTTACCCCCTTTTTACTTTTATCTTGAGGTAGGAGCTCACTAAATTGCCCAAACTGGCCCTAAACTTTTTACCTTCCTCCTTATAGCCTCCCGAACGCAGATCTACAGCCCATACTGCAGATCCGGTGTGCATTCTGACTTTAGAACCCACACTGCAGATCCGGTGTGCATTCTGGCTTTAAAGCCTGTCATGCAGGTCTAGTTTGCATTCTGGCTTTAGAGAGACTGGTGTGTACTGGAGCACACACAGCTGTATTGGAATACAAAGGTTTCGTGTGATGTCACTCATCAGATCATGCTTGAGCTTTCTGGGAGTTACTGAGGGATCAACTTCAATTAGTCTTGTCGAGTGAAATAGCGTCACAAATGGACGCTATATCCTTGCACATGTGTGGGATCCAAGGGACAGTAGGGAAGAACTTATTGGAGCCTGGGATGAGGGAGGACAGGGGACAATAATAAGAGGCCAGTTAGTGGGTACAGAGGTATAATTGGGGAGGGGCAGTAATTTTGGACTCTCCTTACACAGTAGGGTGACTATAGTTAACTGTGGTTTAGTGAGTGATAGAAGGGGCCATTTCAAATGGTCCCATCACAGAATAATAGTGAGTGTTTGAGGTGATGAGCAGGTTCATTTCCTCAGTTTGAGCATTATGAAATATATGCATCTATTAAGGAAGCATATTGTACCATAAATATGTAGTTATTATAGGACAAAAAAAATCTAAACCCTCCAAGTTCTTTTTCTCAATAGCTTTAAAGACTCAAAAAAATAAAATGGTGTTTGTTAACTGAAGAAAGAATCAATGTGTATTAACTTTTCAAATAGTGAAGAAAAACAAAAACCAACCCTTTTATTTACAGTAATTGGTCTTTTTTTTGTAGACTATTAAAGATTTCCCATCAACTCATTTAAACCCAACTGAAGTCACTTGCAGTACTGAATGCTTGTTCTTGTTTAATAGCTGGCAACAAGACTCATCACTAGTGCCCTCTTCTCTTTTGCCTTTTGGGTTATGATGGGATTTTCAGATGTTCGAGCTGCAAGAGAGCAGATCAACATAGGAGGCCTTGCGTATCCCCCGCTTCCTCTGCATGAAGCCCCTCCTCGGCCACCTTCTGGGTACAGTCAGCCTGCATCTGTCTGCTCCTCCTCAGCATCCTTCAATGGGCCGTTCCCAGGCGGGGTCGTGTCCCCTCAACCCCACAGCAGCTATTACAGTGGCATGTCCGGCCCCCAGCATCCCTTCTACAACAGGGTAAGGGGCAGCCCTGCCCACACCTTTGCTCAAGAGTCTCTTCTAGGAGGCACACAGGCTTTCTGCCTGTGGGCTTTGATACTGGTTTGCAACTGTAATTTGGATTTAAAATAGGAAAGTGTAAGGCTTAAATGTACAGTTATATGATTTTTTTAAACAAAGTCTTGGATTTTGGAATATTCTAGACTGTCAAAGAGTCTGACTCTAAGAATATTGGCTTTTATTTATGTTCTTGATGATGAAGTAAACACTGTGTTCAGTGGTGACTGCCCTCCATTTTAAAGGGCTCTGTGGTCTTCTTGTTTATAAACAAGGGCTCCTTTGGTGTATTTTGTGTAACAGTTTATATTGGCATTTATAATAGCAGTGAATTCCTAGAGTCATTCATAGTACATATGGGAGGCATACTTCTTGAAGGATCAAATGTTATTGCCAGTTAATACCACATAAGCCATTTTTGTAATTTCATTTCAAGTACCTTCAGTCATATGTAGTTCTTTACTTAATACACAATTTTCTAACTAAAAATTGAAAGACAATTAGCACGGGCACCCCAACAAACTTGAAGGTGCCTGTTCTCACCTAATGACCCAAGTCTTGTAATGATGCTAATGATTTCCTGAAGGAAATGGATCATGAGCCAGTATATTTTATAGACTTGTACTCTTAAATTCTTCTTTTCTCCCTGGTTAGTCTAAATTCAGGAAAATACAGGAGCTAATGTTCATAGAAGACAGCTGACTGCATGACTTTATTCCACATGAGTTGGGAAGAAAGAGTTTGGGATAAATGTGGCAAAGAAGGAATTGCAAAATTTAAATTTTTATTTTTTTTTAAATGGCCATATTGGTAATTAGGTTTGCTGTTTATAGAGCCTTAGAAATGTGATTCCGTTTTTCTGTGTAGATGAGGCCGACACAAGAGGAGTCAATAGCATTTAATAGATTTATGCCATGCTCGTTCTCTGTAAAAATTAACTGTGTGGTAGGGGTGCGGATTACAGATCTGTAGTTACCAGTCTTAAGAATCTGCTATAATTTCACATAAGATGGCTCAATCAATACTAATTAAAGGTGTGAAAATAAGTTTATTTGAAAAAAGAATTATGAAACCATCTAGGTTGCATTTAATATCCACTTATTTTAAGAGCAATAATGCAATATGTTTTTAAAGTATTTAATTATTTTTTAAGACACTGAATTTTTCTTGTTTTGGTGTGTAGTGTTTCTATTATTATTTAGGGTCTGTGAGTCATGCCATTAAAAGTCATAGTAATT
The DNA here is from genome assembly GCF_037038515.1 of Microtus pennsylvanicus. Lineage (NCBI taxonomy): Eukaryota > Metazoa > Chordata > Mammalia > Rodentia > Cricetidae > Microtus > Microtus pennsylvanicus. The sequence continues at coordinate 98,003,156 of NC_134586.1, forward strand.
CTCTTAAACTGTCAACAGTAAAGAACAGAGACGCGGCTACCTCGGCACAGTGACGCCTAATGAATCCTCATCTTTATGTTTCTAGTCCATATAGTCTGCTAGGTGAAACTGGCTGTAAGTAAATGCAGAAGTTAAGTCTCGTGTCGGTAGCAGTCCCCCCACCTTCTAGTTTAGAGCACACTCCAGGTGTGCGGTGACACAGCTGAGCTCTAGGCCCCCACGCTCCCATATGACCAGAACCATTTGAGTCTTATATAACTTAATTTTTTTTGTAAGGCAGAGTATTCTAATAACATTCTAGGCTGCTTTAAATAAAAAATTGTAAATTAATATGTACAAATCATGTACACCAAACCTCTTAAAATGTTAAATATAAAGAAAGAATGTTTGTGTCAACTCTTAAGGTATAAAACATATCAGATAAACAAGAGAGTGTACGTCATCGTCTCAGCTCTGGTTTGGAGCTTACAGAGTGTGAAGGAGGTTTTTGTTGTGTCACTTGCTTTTGAATTTTGGAGTTGTGTTGGTTGGTTTCACGTGATAAATCTCTTACACTATGATTTCTGTAATTGTTCATGCCCTTTTTTTGTTACATGTTTTTCCATAGCCATTCTTTGCCCCATACCTTTACACGCCAAGGTATTACCCTGGCGGTTCCCAACATCTCATCTCACGTTCATCAGTAAAAACGAATTTGCCCAGAGATCAGAACAATGGCCTAGTAAGTATATAAAAGGGTAACTAAAATATTAATCTCATAAAAGAACATGGATAGCATTAAAAGCTGTATTTTTTTCTTTCTAAAGTAAAAGAGTACAACTTATTTTATAGTTTTCAGCATCAAGCTGCTACTAATCTAAAATGTATATTTTCATTTCTGGTAAATACCTATGAAAGAAGAATGGCTAGCCATTTCAGTGACTAAATGTTGAGTTTTTACAACCAGAGATCTCTGGCTTGTAATGGATTCTTTGCTATGAAAACTTTAAAAACTAGATGTTTTATATCTGCTGATTTCTAGTATCTTTTTAAAGGACATCTCTATGGTATCTCTGTGTGTATATACATTAGACTATGGTTTAGCAGAAAGAGGATGCAGTAAGAGAAAAGTATTTCAGTCTGTGGTAGGGATTTGACAGAATAAGATTCTTTAAACACACTACTGAATACAATTAATCCAAAACAAAATACATCTGTGCCAAATATATTAGGGGTTCCTGATGATAAGCTTTAAGTAGCTATAAAAACAAATTCCCTCCAGTCAACCTGGTGTTTGGTGTTATCTGTGTGTCATTTTAGCATCATGTCGTTCATCTTTATGTGGCTCATCCTGCCCTGTTCACCCACTCTCCTGTTTATGTTGCTAGGAAGTTATCAAGGAGGATGCTGCTGAGGGGCTTCCTTCACCCACAGACTCCTCGAGGGTAATGGAGTAGTCTTGTGGTGTGGAACTCAAGTGTCTCGTTGCTTCTGTAGCAGCAATGACCATCTTAACGCGATTGGCAGCAGTGCACTAACTCACTGATGGTGTGACTGGCAGTGTAGAGTAGCCGAGTGCTAATAATTACAGCTCATGCATCCATTCCACAGCTAATGTTCCTCCTGCATTTCCCCCTTCTCAGCTATGTGGGAGGGGCTTGTATTCCCCAGCAAGGAAGGACTGTTTCCAGGAGTCACCACAAATATTGAGCAGTGAATTTTTCCTTAGTGCTGAGAGTTTTTTTCATCTCTAACTGTTTTTATAAAGCCTTCACTTGGTATGATTCATGTAGGATAGCTTTAAAAGTATTCAAAATCACCTTTGACGCTAGAGAAAGGTGCGAGCTAGATGGTGTAGACCAGCACGTCTCTAGTAACTCATTCTTGCTTCTAGGCATCTCCACTGAGGAAGTCTTCATGCAATATCCTTCTTCCTTTCTTTATTCCTGAAAGACCTAGAGCTGGTTCAGCATCTAAAGCAAGTTGTTTAAACCCTTACCCCTTAATACATTAAGATACTGAGTTCTTTAAAAATAAGGACCAACAAACTGTGGAGGAAGGCACTAAAATTATAATTATTCCCAACCTGATGTTTAAAAAGAAATACCTGTGATTAGCAGTCATAAAATCTTACTTTAGTCAGTCAGTATACAGTTGAAGAGTTCAGTTTGTGTTTTATGTTCAGAATATGTTATTTCATGTACATGCAGTCTCTGAAACTATACTCAAATGCAGTAAGCAGTAGAGAGTTGCAGGCTGAAGTTGCTCATCCTAAGCTTATCAAGAATGTTTAGGGTAAACATGCATTTGAGCAGGTAATAGATTTTTTTAACTTTAATTTTCTTTGAGTTAATCCTATTAAGAGAAAAAAAGGGAACCATTTTGTTGTTTTATTGAGGAGTTGATGATTCTTAAGTCTTTAACATTAGCTGAAGTGTTTGAGCAACTTTGGTTATCCACCAATGACAGACCTACTGAGTCACAGCCATTCTCTTGAGTACTTAAGGATGCTGTGGTTCATGAAGCATCACCACTGTATGTAAAGTGACTTTTAATTAGTCAGGGAGCCTTTGTTATAGGGATTCATGTGTGTGGTTCAGTCCTAGGGACTAAAGTTTCTCAGTGAATTTCTGATGGAAATCAGATACTGTGAAAGATTTCATGACTTCAGTGGCACAGAGATGCTGAGACAGCAAGGGCAGAAGTATAGGCTCGAACTTGTAATTAAAAGGTGCAGTAACTTATTGTTTCTGGGTTCAGAAAGGAGAACATAGACAAGGTTCGGAATGAGTTTTTCTGAGGAAGGGGAATAATGCAGTTCCCGAGCCATGTTTAGGAACTCAGTAACAAGACGTGAAGGCATCTCACCTAGAGCAGTGTCTGTGTGTGTCAGTAAGATAACACACTTCATGTTCTCTCACACTAAAAGGTAGTTTGTAGCTGGTCAAGTGTTAACAGATGCTCATCATGCTTCCTGTGCTTGTAAGAAATTAACAGCGGCAATAGTTTGTAAAGTGTGTTTTGTAGAAGACCAAGCAAAGCACCTCAACATTTCTTCAAAGCCTGCGAAAGCAGTGGTGGAATGACGAACCTGCCTGTCTTAGTCAGTGTTTTGTTTCTGTGAAGAAACACTGTTACCATGGCAACATTTATAAAGGAAAACATTTAATTGGGGTGACTTGCACTTTCAGAGGGTTAGTCCATGATCTTCATGGTGGGAAGCATGGTTGTGTGTAAGCAGACATGGTGCTGGAGAAGGAGCCAAGAGTGCTACATCTGTATCTGCAGGCAGCAGAAAGAGAGACACTGGGCCTGACTTGAGCATTTGAAACCTCAAAACCCATCCCCAGTGACACACTTCTGCCAACAGTGCCACACCTACTCCAACAAGGCCACTCCTCCTAATAGCGTTACTCCCTGGTGACCAGGCATTCAAATCTATTAGCTGATGGGGGCATTCATAGCATACCACCACACTACCAGACACAGGTGCCATGGGTGCTAGCTGGATCAGCAGCCTATGGGAGAATAAGTGGTCCCTCTATACTCGAGGCTACCTCGTCCTAACTGGGACAATAGGGCTGTGTGGCCAGGATTCCCTTCATAGACCTGATGAGAAAGACCACTTATAGATGAGCCAGGAGCTGCACCAACCTTTCAGAACAAATTGTGGTGCTATTACAGACAGGATAACATAGAGGGAAAGTGAGGTCAAAAAGTTAACCAACTATGGTCTTTGCAAAATATAGTGAGCTCATCTGTTTTTACCTCAAGGAATCTCTGATAAACCAAATGTTTGTAAAAATAATAAGTTTTCCCACATTAACATTACAGAGATTATAGTCTACAAAGTCCAGTCAAAGATTAGCAAGTACATTAAAATATTTGAGTGTTTCACAAAGTAGGGGCTTGAAATATAAACCCCTGTAGTGGTTTGGCTCCCTGTAATTTTATGAGAAAACATGCATGCCAGATCTTGTGAAAGTGAAGATAATATTAGACCTGAGATGTGCTCTCAGAGGACTAGAGTTAGAAAGGACTAGTAAGTATATCCTCATTGAAGGGGAGAAATCCCTTTTCATTATTGAAGCTTTAATTTATACCTCATTTCATAAAGGCAGGGAGAGCAGCCCCTGGGCCGGCTCTAGCCGCCCCCCCCCCCGAAGCTTCTGTAGGCACAACTGGTATCTTGGGGGCTGGTTCAGCCTCCATGGCCCAGGGGAAATGTGTGGGGCTTACACCAGGTCACAGGAGCAGGGTGTACGTAAGGAGCCAGAATGCTCCGAGCCCCTGCTCCTGAGTCCCCACCTTTGGAGTTAAATAGATCTGTGATGCAGTCCTACCCTTGCACAAGCTACTCTGATTCTGTGCTTTACAGTCTTGAAAAGGCAGGCCAATTTCTTTGATCTGATTTGGGAATTACTAAATACTAGCATATTTAAGTACATTATTACTTACTAAGAATATCCCAGAGCCTTAAAGACTCAGAACTCAAACTGCTTCGAGTTAGGTGTTTGTTGGCTAATAGTTGAAAGCAGCGTGTACATCTGCAACCAGTTTAGATTAACCCAGGTGTTTTCTTTACTGATGTTTCTTGGGCATGAGAGGCATTATTTATAGGAATTTTGAGGTTGTAAATATGACCATGACTCTCTTAAGGACAGGGGTGTGACCTGGGAATCACACCTTAGGCAGTCTTGTGAACATGGAGTACACCCACACAAACTAAGGCAACTACGGTCAGTAGATGGGGTATTATCATGGGACCTCTATTAATATACAGTCTTAAGTTGACTGAAGTGTTGTGTGGTGCATGACTGTGTTTGGGAACTTGTAGTTTTTCTGAAAGATTTCACTTGGTGCCTTTACCTTTTCTCAGAGTTCTCACCAAAGTGTCCATTGGCCTCAACACAGATTTGCACTGCATGGCTTTACTTATGAGAGATGCTTTGAGAAAAAAGATTTATAAAATTCACAAAACACCCTTACAAACCACATAGTCTAGACATACTGAAAAGGAAAGAAAAAAAATGGGTTTGTCATGAATGCATGTAATGTGTAATAAAAGTATTTTTTTTACTAACATATAAAAATAAATTCTAGGGGGCTGGAGAGATGGCTCAGCTGTTAAGAGCACTGGCTGCTCTTCTAGAGGACCTGAGTTCAATTCCCAGCAACCACATGCTGGCTCACAACCATCTATAATAGGATCTAATGGCCTCTTCTGGCCTGCAGAGCACTCATACAGAAAATATAAATAAATTTAAAAATAAATTCTAAATAATTAAAATTTACCCAAGTTTAGGAACTCGACAGTGTTCAAGACAATGCATGGCACACTCACAGTGAGAGAAGTGTAGATGCATTTGAGGTACAGCGTGGGTCCTGGCTGCTGCAGCCATGTCCTGCTGCTGTCATGAGAAGGTCAAGTGTTGCAAGAGTCTGCTTAAAACGCTGTGGGAGTATGGGTTTGTCTCTCCAGGAAAGTACCCATAGGTAACAGGGCACTTGTGTATAAGACATGGAAACAGGGACTGACCTACTGCTCTCAGGAGGCATATGTTCAGAAGCAGGCTATTAGCAAGAGTTTTAGGGAGCCAAAGGCTCTTCCCAGGTTTGTGGCTCTTTTAGGAAGTTGGTACCTAACTCTACATGGCCTAGAAGTCAACTGTAGTGGCATGGTGAGCCTTCTGTTCCCCTAATGGAAGGAAGGGCTCCTTATGGAGGAGCTTATGGGGCTGCCTTGGGTTAGGTCTCCTGGCTGGCATTTTGTTAGCGATTCAAACCTGCTGGGCATAGCAGCTGTGAGTTTGCTGCTCCAGTGAGAACTACCTTTCATTGGCAGACATTTTACCCCCAAAGGAAGGAATATCGTAGTGTTTCTTCCTCCTCCTGTTTTCCTTACAGATTTAGCATTGTATACGGCTGACTGACACTGAGTGAGCACTTGCTGACCCACCATATAGTTATTGAGTGTGTGAAGGCCCTATCTGGTGGGATAGAGCAGGAGACAAAAATGGAAGGCATCCTACACTCACAGCCTGTGGATTCCCAGGCCACCAAGGGATCACCAGTGTCTGCCTTTCTTGGCCTCTGGGAGATCATTTCTATACATTGTTGAAAAGACATGACAGATTTAGTATCAAGTGTAATTGAAAAAAAATTCAGAATTACATAGGCAACATTAAAACAGTTTCACACTTTCCAGTGTGCTCTTACCATTAGGTTTAGAGATTGAAGACAATGTTGATTTAATAATGGCATTTCAAATGAATATTAGAGCTTTTGCTAAATGGGTCCCAGCTCATGGAGTAAAATGTGAGAAGTCAGAGGTTCCTGGAGGTACTTTATTTCCACCACTGCTTTAGGGCTTGCCAACTGTGTTCAAGGCAACTGTGTCCGAACCAAGCTGTCTCTTGTTTGCTCAGGAGAAGAGCTGGATGAGAAAGCTGCAGATGCGGGTAAGGAATCGGGCATGGTAGGCATTCTTTACACTGTGCGTGCCGCAGGTGCCCACCCCCCTCAGAGACTCCCTGCAGTAGTGTCAACCAGCTGAATATTATGCACCCTTTTAACAGTACTTAAGAAGTGGATTTTCATTATTCTTTTTGAATCAGAAGGAAATGCTAGTTTTTCCCCTTTAATTAAATATAACCCAAATTGTATTTTCTTTCTGCATGGAAGTCTTTAAGCTATATTTCAGTTAATTTTTTTCTCTGAATTTCAAGTAAATGGAGTTAAATATCTTACAGTAATATTGAAGGTATAGTTAAAAAGGTTAAAAAGCAAGGACTGAAGGGATGGATCAGTGGTTGAGAGTACTGACTGCTCCTCTGGAGGACCCAGGTCGAGTTCCAGCCAGTACCACACAGCTGCTCACCTCCTGTAGATGACTCCAGTCCCAGGGGGATCCACCACCCTCTTCTGGCCTCCATGGGCACTGCAAGCATATGATATCCATATATATATATATATATATATATATATATATATATATATATATATATATATATATATATATGTATGTATGTATATAAAATATCTTTTAAGTTAGAAAGCAGGCAAACATGTTAGTGGTTTTCTTTTCCTTCCTTTTTACTTAAAGTGTCCTTACACTGTAGTGTTAAGCTTTATCTATCATCTTTGACAGGACTATTTCTCCAGCCACGTGAAGAGTAAGTTACCTAGTGAACACAGGAGGAAGAAGAGCCAAGTTTCATTTCCAGCTAATTAACAGTTTCTAATTGCATTTCCTGTTTGGGGGCACCTTAGAGTAGACCATCATTGCACTGACTGGTCTGATACCCGTGCACATCCCTATGGAGATGTGCATATAGAGCACCTTCTAAAAGCTTACTTGTAGTAGGTAGAAGAGGTCCCTTGTGGACTCCAGATACTGACCGTGTTCAAAGACCGATGTCTGAGGGAAGACTAACAGAGCCTTGCTCTTGCTCACTAAAACAGCGTGGTCAGTTACTTTGTTTAAATTTATCAGTCATCTGTGGATGGCTTTAAGCTTTTAAAAATATAGCTCACTGGTTTTTAAGTTCATAAGAATAAGTAAGAACAATGTTTATTTTCTTTGAAATAGAGTTCTTAGAATTCTACAGTATTGCAATCAAAGAATGTGGGGTTTTTTCTTTTTTACATTCCTGATTTGTTGGGCTGTAAGTTTCAAGACATCTTTTGAACAGACAATTGAGGCTTCTGTTAGGATCTACACTCATATTTAATGGTGTATTTCTGAACAATAACTGTCCTTCGACAGTTATTAGTTCTAATAAATAATTAGTACTAATTAATAGTCTAAATAATTAAACCTTATAAATTTTTGATGGTTTTAAGCTTATATGTTGGAAGAATATGGGAAATGTGATTTACCTAGTTTTCTTGTTTAATGTGTGATGCATGATTTATTCTTTTAATGAAAAAATAAGTTTTAATAGTGCAACTTTAAAATTTCTAAATATCTACTAATGCCATAAAACTGGTTTTTGTATGTTTCTCACTCAGTGCTGCTGATACCAAAGTTTGTTCAGAGTGGAGGGAAATAAGAGGCTTGGTGTGGGCTGTTTCTGTGTGCAATGCGTGTGCTTTGATGGTTTATTTCACATTCATGGCCTTCACTCTGTTTCCTTCCTTCCTTAAAGCCGTGTGACTCTGGGTTTAACAGGCAGAGACAGGTACAGAAACTCCTGTGACATCTCACTTACCTTAGCAGGCTGGTAGACAGTCATCGGCTACTTCATGCTGGGCTGTTTATAGATCTCTGCGCATTCTGTGTCTTGGATTCATTTCTGTAGTTGCTTTCAGCCTCTGCATGGCAGTCACTGCGACTAATCAGTTTTCAGCTTATTTAATAAATTGACTGAAGATGTGATATCAGAGTATACTGTTAACCTACTGACACCAGAAAGCAAAACCGCCACCTCAGGTAACCAGTGTTTTCATAGCTTTGAACTGGAGAAACTCTGATGAAGGTGCATTTTCAACGTCTAATAGTTGAAACAAGCTAATGTGTGCTATGTTGAGTTTTCCCAATAAGAAAGATAAATAAATAAATTCTGATTTAGAAAACCAGTCTGCTGGTTGATCTGTTCTGGATTACACAGGTGGATTTCAAATGTGAATGCACTGTAAACGTTGAAGGACTGGCATTTGGGTTCCTTGTTTCCTCTCAAAATAATATACTTGGTTTCTACTAAGAATTTGGCAACTTAATAAAATTTTTATATTTATCTTACTTTTGTGATATCTCCATTCAAAATTTATTATTTTGGTTATAAAAGTCATTTGATTTTAAAGTAATTTAACTATACATTATTACTTTATGAAAGACTTGGAAAATGATTAACATTTATCCTTCCTTCAAAGAAGCTATTGCTACATATGGTTTTCAAATTAATAACTTATCAGTTGGTAAAGACCAACTTAGAAATAGGAGTCAGGCATGGTCTTAACTCCTTGGTGGAGGTGGCCTCTGCTAGGTGTCAATACTTGACAGCTTTCCTTTTCCCAACTAATAAATTCTTGGGGTAGATTTTCGAAACTCTGCCATGTTCTGTTCAACTTGCTTGGCTTTCACCCATTAACTGATGGCCGTCAATGGAGTTTATTATAATACAGCTACTGCAGCAATGGTGGTTGCCTAGTGGGGATTCTGTTTCTCTCTGCCACATTTATTAATTGGAATTCCATAAGGAAAAGTTGTCTTTTCCTCCTAATTCACTTAGTTAAGTATTAATCTTTAAGGCCAGGAGTGGTGGCATATCCCTTTAGTCCCAGCGCTTGAGTGGCAGTGGTCAGCCATCTCTATGAGTACAAGGCCAGCCTAATGTACATAGTTCCAAGACAGCCAGGGCTACATAGAGAGTTCTTTTTTTTTTTCATAGAGTATTCTTACATCAAAACAAAAACTAATTTAGTCTTCTCAGTATGAATTCATGGATTTTTCCTATGAACTATAATCTATCATAATCTATATTTTATTGATGAAATTCTACTTTTGTGATTTTTAAGCAGAAAAGAAAGTAAGCCAATATATTGAGAGCAAGGACCCAAGTTAAAGGTTTGGATAACATTTAAAAGATCAGTCTTATTCACCAGTCAAAGGAAGTGACATGTGACAAGATGAATGAGCCTTAAAACAACATGCTGAGTTAGAGCCAGAGAGGGAAGGAAGGACACATGTTGTATGGTCCCATTCATATAAAGTGTCTAAAACAGACATTTCAAACCCAGAGGTGGAAACTAACTGATTGATTGCCAGGGACTAAGGTGGTGTTGAAAGACAGCGGAGAGACTACTAATGGGAACAGGAATTTGTTTCTTTTGAAGGTGATGGCTCACAAACCATCATATAAATATGTAAATATCTATGTAAATAAAGTTAAAGTCATCAAATTAGTCAATTAATGTGGGTGTTTCATGGCACATGAAGAGGAAATCAGCATGGTATTTAAAATTCACATATTGATAGTGCATAGTGAACACGGAACACTGACTGACTTACTAGGCAAAAAAGGGCCTTGTGCAAAGATATGAAAATTCAAGTATGAAAAGACTAGTCTTTTGCTGTTAATATTTTAAATGCAGTGCAACTTTGGACCATGTAAGATATCATGCATTTTATAGTTAAATAAAAGCAAACTACAAATGAGTGTATTTGATGCAGTTTGCTCCAGGTCATCCGTTTCTAAACTTTGATGTACCTGTGTTGCTTTTGTAAGCTAGGTAGAGCCTTGACTCATGAAGTTGCTGCTCCTGCTGTCTGAGTTCATCTGTTACATGCACACATGCATGCATGCATGCACGTGCCCACACACAGTAGATGTCCGTGTATTTCGCAGGTAGTACAATTATTTATGTTTTCACACTACAGATAAGGTTTGACTGTATCTAACAGGCATTTTTAAACTATTGGATAGTCTACTGTTTCTTGACACTGGTAAAAGAGTCAGTAGAACATTTATTGAAACATTTATTTACCTTTCCCTGCCTGACTGTCCTGGAACTTGCTATGTAGGTTATGCTGGTTTTGAACTAGGAGAGATCCACTTGCCTCTGCTTCCTGAGTTCTAGGATTAAAGGTGTGTGTCACCACTCCCAGCCAAACTTATATTCTCTGAAGGAGGTGATAAGTCCTATTTCTCATATGAATATTATATTGAAGGGTAAATAGGGCAGATCAGAATGCCATCACCTTTATTGCATTTTCTGTATTGTGGCTTTTCTCATCAGGGCTATAGTTTCCAGAACCTTTTTTAGAAATAGTTGGAGCAAAGAAAACAGTACATTTATATAAAACCTTATCAGCTACTTTGGTCCTAGTCCACCACACCCTAGATTCTGGAAGCCTGACTATCAAGGCAGTGCATAGAGTGTTTTTAAGGTTACTTAATTATTTGATATAAGCACTTAAAAATTATTCTTAGAGGTTTCTTTTGTATTCTATAAGTGTCTTTTTCTTCTCCTTCTCCTTCTTCTCCTTCTCCTTCTACTTCTCCTTCTTCTTTCTTCTTCTCTCCTCCTCCTCCTCCTCCTCCTCCTCCTCCTCCTCCTCCACCCTCCTCCTCCTCCCTCCTCCTCCACCCTCCTCCTCCTCCCTCCTCCTCCTCCTCCTTCTCCTCCTTCTCCTCCTCCTCCTCAAGTTCTCTCCCTCTTATTGAGGGCAGTTCCCTTATTTCTCAAAGTTAAGTATAATAATGAGGACTAGATGTAGCCTGGTCCACAGGATGACTATCTGAGAAAAGTGGTTTGGGTCAAGCTGTCTTTCCCATAATAAATGCTATTCATTACATGTCACAGTAGCTGAGTCTACTTATTAAGGGCATTTTCTTAAATTCTATATGCACTGGCTGTGTTTTTTTTTATTTCAGCAGAATAACTTAATGAATTTTTCTGTCACGTGACCTCACACACTCCATATTAACGCTACTCATCTGTATTTCCCTTGGCTTACCTAGGGGTCAGCTTCCACCACAGGCACAGGGCTGCTGCTGAGTTCCATGACCGTGGATATCGTTTCTGAAAAGTTGAGGCAAATAGAAGGGCTGGACCAGACCATGTTGTCTCAGTATTGCGCAACAATCAAAAAGGTGATGTGTATGTTTCCATATTACCTAGGAAAAGGCCTGCGAGCGCAGAAGACAGGCCACATGCTGGGCAGCACATCTTCACACCGAGCCACTACATGCGACACCTCTAAGTAAAATGGGTGCTTCCTATTTCGAGTCCTACAATTGCTCTTTTTCTCTAATTCTCTAAGTAGATTAAAGAAAGAGTAGCTGACTAGCAGTGCTGTCTCACATGGTCTAATATAGGGGAATAGAATGGCACGATGAGCATACAGCTCATACACTGTGGAGCAGAGAGCCTGGGGAGCTCCTTGGGATGCCCACTAGCTTCTGCTGCCACACAGTATGCGGTTCTAACCCAGAATCTCTGGAACAGGAAGCTTTGTGAGCATGAAGATCAGTGTAGGTTCACTGTCGGGCCTGTTGATCTGCACTTTGTGCTGGGTGCTCAGTGAGGAAAGTCCAAAGGCATATCCCTCTGTAAGTGGAGATCACTGTGCTCAGAAGTGGTGTTAGTTCCAGGCATTCTGGGGAAGGATACCCCCCTGCAGTATGTGTTTGTGTGGCTTCATAGTAATCACAGAGTAGAGTTTATTTCCTACAAAAAGTCATTTTTTTTATCATGTGAGAGTTATGGTTGTATTATGTTTGAAGAACCACATAGGGTTGGGCTTGCAAGGCTGGTGCATTCGTGAAGGTTCTTTTCTTCCATGTCTTATAGCTCCAGAGTCACCCTAAACTGGACAGTATGTCTGGAGGTGCAGTGAAGACATTGCCTACGTAAAGTTAATTGCATCCAGTTGCAGATTTTTCTTCTAGCCTAAGATTTCATATCACAGTTATTGAAGTAGAACATTGTTAGCAAGCCTCTGCTGTTTGTGCATTTAATAAATTACATGCATTTCTAGACACCATGTGACTGATCTTAGCCCACATGTGGTCAGAAGTACTCAACACATGCCTGTTTTCTTACAGAGCTAATCCATGCCTCTCCCTGTCCGTCTGAGTCAGTACCTCCTTCACACACACAGACCTGCTCCTGCAGGCACATGCTTAGTGTCGGGAGTCTGCTCTCAGTCTCCGTGGACAGGCTCCGGATGCTTATTCCTTTGAAATTAACCTGGAAATGAAACATCCGACCCATACCTCATTTTACCATTTAGTAGCCAGGATTTTTCCCACATAAAATCAGAAGGCCACCCTTGAATTATGCTAGTGTTTCTCATTTAAGTGCAGCTAGAATTACAGGGCCCCCAAAATTGAAAGCCTACAGTAAGTTTAATAAACTGGGAAGTTAGAGTCTGAGCATTCTTTATGTATTGCAAGTAGTGAATCAGCTTGTTAGATACACTTCATTTAGATCACACACTCACAGGGTAGAAATCGTTCTTTCTCCCAGCCCCAACCCTGTGCTCATGTTAATATTTTCTCAGATTCAAAAAGCAAAATTAGGTGGGTTTGTTGCTGCCCAGTACAGAGCAGGTGGAAGCATTTGAGAGGCTGGTTGGTCCTGAAGTGTGCTTTGTTTCTCTGAAATGCTTGACACTTAGGAAAATGTCAAGTGGTTTGTGTGGCCGAGGTGCGGCTCACTGTATTGCATGGAGAGTGATGGCCACTCTGAGTGCAGCCTCTCTGAAGCAGACTTGAAACCACAAGGAATTCAGAACGCTTTTGATTTGGTTTTTGTTTTCACTCAGGCAAACATAAATGGCCGGGTATTGGCTCAGTGCAGTGTTGACGAGCTGAAGAAAGAGATGAATATGAACTTTGGAGACTGGCATCTTTTCAGAAGCATGGTGAGGTTTTACAGCATTATCAGAGCACTGTATTACATTATGTAAAGTTGTCTGCAACACTGTACAAACCCAGAACTAAGGAGTACTGGCCCAAGCCGATAATTTTCCGTATTCATTTAAAAACTGTTTGCATTTGGTGTGTGTAACTTGTCTTTTTCTTTTTTTCTCTTCTCTTCTCTTTCTTTCTTTCTTTCTTTCTTTCTTTCTTTCTTTCTTTCTTTCTTTCTTTCTTTATTATTTTGAGTTTTACACGTCTGTTCTGCCCAGTGATATGGAGAATAGTTGGAAACAATTTCACCAGTTTTCCATGCTTTTCTTTTTTTTTTTTTTTCAAGACAGGGTTTCACTATAGCTTTGGAGCCTGTCCTGGAACTAGCTCTTGTAGACCAGGCTGGCCTCAAACTCACAGAGATCCACCTGCTTTTATTTGACAAAAATGCTCTCCTTGACCAATTCCTGGCGGGTTGCTCTGAGCCCTCCAGGCCTCAACCTTCACTGTCTGTCCTTGTCTATTGCTCTGTGCCGGCAGCAATACACACGAGCCACTTTGGAAAGAGCCCTACCTTCAACAAAAGATCACCCTGGCGCTCCTCAGGTTCCTTCTTGTCCCTCATCTTCAAGAATCTTGCCAAATTGGTTTACCCAGAATCCTTTGAAAACTAGCCTTCCCAACCTCCTGCCCACTGGCTCTGAGCACCCACTCTTTGCTGTCTTTGGAGCGGAGTGGTTTCTATCCTTAGGTCTCGACCTGGTATATAGTTCTTGCTGCTCTCCGCTCCGACTCTGGCTTCCTTTCACACACTCCAGTTGAGTTTTGTTTTTCCCTAAGTTTTAACATTTGTAAACTAAAATGCTGATACTTCTTAACATTATTAATAGGACTAAGGTAAGGTCGCAGTGTCGAGTGTCTTCTGGACCCTGTTGTGATAACTGGGTACTGCTTTAACTCTGAAGCCTCTGTTGTGTGGTTTGGCAATGCAGATGATATTCATCTTTTGTTAAGGTTTTGGAAATGAGGAGTATGGAAAACCAGGTAGTCCCTGAAGACCCTCGCTTTCTCAATGAGAACTCCAGCGCCCCAGTTCCTCATGGGGAGTCTGCTCGCCGTGCTTCTCACAGTGAACTGCCTCACACGGAACTTTCCAGCCAGACTCCCTACACCCTGAACTTCAGCTTTGAAGAACTGAACACACTTGGCCTAGAAGAGGGAGCCCCACGGCATAGTAATCTGAGTTGGCAGGTATTTATTTTATGCCATTTTTCATATGATTGGAGAATAATGCAAATGTGCTGATACACTAGACGCTTGTTTAGAGAGTGCTGGCTGAGAACCCAGCTAGGCAACAAGAAGGGATGTCTACTTAAGGGCTTTGTATTTATTTATTTATTTATTTATTTATTTATTTATTTATTTATTTATTGTGTATACAATATTCTGTCTGTGTGTATGTCTGCAGGCCAGAAGAGGGCACCAGACCTCATTATAGATGGTTGTGAGCCACCATGTGGTTGCTGGGAACTGAACTCAGGACCTTTGGAAGTGTAGGCAATGCTCTTAACCACTGAGCCATCTCTCCAGCCCGAGGGCTTGGTTTTTATCTGCAGGGGAAGAATTGGTAAAGCACAGGGGAAAGTTAGATTATTTAGAAATTGACAAAAATGGCGAAAACAGTCAAAAAAGAGTAAGAATGGTGGCGCACGCCTTTAATCCCAGCAATCGGGAGGCAGAGGCAGGAAGATCTCTGTGAGTTCAAGGCCAGCGCTGTCTATACAGACTGAGAATGGGGCTGTATTAGGGTGGTTGCAAATTTCCCTTTCTTTTGGTATTCTCTTTTGAGATTCAGTGACCATCAACCAGAGTACATCTGTGTGGGAAATGGTTGCTACTCATGGAGACCTTTGGTCTGGTTTCCCTCTGTGCACAGGGACACAGCACACATCACACTTGCTCTTTCATGCTGCTCAGGCTGGGCTTCAGCCCCTGGACTCAAGTGAATCTCCTGCCTCAGCATCTTAAGTGCTGGGACCACAGACCTGCACCCCGTGTGGGTTGCCCCACGCATGCTCTCTGTGGAGACACTCACACGCGTGCTCTCTGTGGAGATACACGCGTGCTCTCTGTGGAGATACACGCGTGCTCTCTGTGGAGATACACGCGTGCTCTCTGTGGAGATACTCTTAGACAGGGGCGAGCATCGGGAGCAGAAGTGCAAGTGAGTGATGTGCAGAGGTAAGGGAGGACTAGAAGACAGTAAGCTCCGCAGAACCAGAGCGGGGCACAGGAGACCAGTGAGAGAGGCCAAGTCAGGAGCTCCAGGAGGCTCTGCCTGGGCAGTGTGGGAAGGGCAGTGCTGGCTGCTGCTCCTGGAGAGGGCTTTTATTTGACAGTGACAGTGTTTTTTCTTTTTCTCCATTCAATCTTCATTAAATGGAGAAGCCATTTTATTATTGAATACTGACCACCACAAGAATTACTTTACAATGAGCCGAGTTTACACTCAGTCCCTTGGTGTCTCTGTTCCCACAGAAGCCCTTCCTTTCTTTCCCAGCCTCTGAGAAGCCCCTCCTCCTCGCTGTTCAGCACTGTCTCCCAGCACAGCAGCTCTCTCAGCTAGCTCCCTCTGCTCTTAGGAACAGTCAGGACCCGGGGCGGGAGGGACAGCTCAGCAGGGAAGATGCTTGCCTCGTCCTGATGACCTCTGAGTGTGACTGCTGAGACCCACATGGTAGAAGAAGGAACCAGCTCCCATAGTTGTCCTCTCACCTCCATGCACGTCCCCAGACCCATGTACACACATGGCACACACATACAGACACACAGACACACATAGAGGCACACACAGACACATACACACACACACACACACAGAGTAAAATAATAAGTATTATCAGGACCTAGAAAACTTTTGCATATATAATCTGCTACAAATAGTTAAATAGAAGCTGAAAAATGTTTCTAAATATCTTAAGTAATTATAGGTTAACATAAGTAACATTTTTACAAAAAAATTACTTTTTTTTCAAACAAAAAACGTTCATTGAGAATGGGAATGTTTTGCACATACCTTTAATGCCTGGCTTCCTAGAAGACAGCTGGGTCCCCAGGTGCTGCTGCCTTACATGTCCGTCGGCAGCACACGCGTGGCTCTGGAACTCCACCTGGCACTCCCGTGTGAGTGAGGAGAAAAGGCACAGACATCGTGTCTTGCAGAATGCAGTTCAGGAGCCATGGGTCCGCTGCCCAGGGGCACGTGCAACACTTGAGAACAGTCGTTAGTGGGTGGAGGGAGTCGGGCTGCATCCTGTGGGGCTGCCCCCTCCGAAGGAAAGATGGTTTGCCCTACACCTTGTTCTAGCCTTTCCTGTGGCCCATTCTTAAAGTCCTCCATGATTCTTTTTCCTAATCTGTACTTTTAAGTGCTCATCTATTAGCTTTCCTTGGCTCTAACACAGCTGGAACCTTCCCACTCAGTCTTAGAAACTCCTTCAAAGTGGCCCGTTCTGCCTCCCTGCCCAACTGACCACAGCTGCTGCTGCGTATCACAGACCTTTGTTGTAACCTCTTCTGTCTCATTTTCGGAACATTTTCTTCCTCTGAACTAGATGTGACAGGAACTTCCTAGCGTATATCTGAGACGAGTTCTTTTATCAGACCTTGAAGACTTGAGTGTTTTGGTTTTGAGATTTGTCTTCATTTCTTTATCTCTTCTAAGAGGAATTCTTTCTCAATGAAAGTGTTTTTACTTTAAATAAAAACTTGAAATTACTTAGGGCAGTTGCTCAAATGACATACAACCTGAAATTGTTCTTTTAAATATAAACAGTAAATTAATGTTGCTAAAATTGATGTTAATAACAGAATTATTCATAAATTCATAGCTTTTGGTAAACTGTTAGGTCGACTTTTTTAAGACCTTGGTATTTTGATAACTTTTAAATTCATAGTGTACATATGTATTTCCTAAACTGATGTTTGTTATGTCTTTTCCCCTTCTTATTTGAATTCTTAAATTTTTTTTTCTGTCTTCACAGTCACAAACTCGCAGAACCCCAAGTCTCTCGAGTCTCAATTCCCAGGACTCCAGTATTGAAATTTCAAAGCTTACTGATAAGGTGCAGGCCGAATATAGAGATGCCTATAGAGAGTACATTGCCCAGATGGCCCAGTTAGAAGGGGGCACGGGGTCGGCAACAATAAGCGGCAGATCTTCTCCACACAGCACATACTATATAGGTCAGAGTTCCTCAGGGGGCTCCATCCATTCCAGTCTAGAGCAAGAAAGGGGGAAGGAGAGTGAGCTAAAGCAGGATGATGGGCGGAAGTCATTCTTGATGAAGAGGGGGGATGTGATAGATTACTCCTCCTCAGGGGTGTCCACTAATGACGCCTCACCCCTGGACCCGATTACTGAGGAGGATGAAAAATCTGACCAGTCAGGTAGTAAGCTTCTCCCAGGCAAGAAATCCTCAGAAAGGCCCAGTCTCTTCCAGACAGACTTGAAGCTTAAGGGAGGTGGTCTGCGCTACCAGAAACTGCCCAGTGATGAGGATGAATCTGGTACCGAAGAGTCAGACAATACCCCACTGCTTAAAGATGGTAAGGAGAAAAAGGCTGAAGGCAAAGCGGAGAGAACATCCAAGTCTCCAGAACACAGTGCTGAGCCAATCAGAACATTCATTAAAGCAAAAGAATATTTGTCAGATGCTCTCCTTGACAAAAAAGATTCCTCTGATTCGGGAGTGAGGTCAAACGAGAGCTCTCCCAACCACTCCCTTCACAATGAAGCAGCAGACGACTCCCAGCTGGAAAAGGCAAATCTCATAGAGCTTGAAGATGACGGCCACAGCGGGAAGCGTGGGATGCCACACAGTCTGAGTGGCCTGCAAGATCCAATTATAGCTCGGATGTCCATTTGCTCGGAAGACAAGAAAAGCCCTTCTGAGTGTAGCCTGATTGCTAGCAGCCCTGAAGAAAGCTGGCCCGCATGCCAGAAGGCCTACAATCTGAACCGAACACCCAGTACTGTTACTCTCAACAACAATACCGCGCCAGCCAACAGAGCCAACCAGAACTTTGATGAGATGGAGGGAATCAGGGAAACTCCTCAGGTCATTTTGAGGCCTGGGCCCAGCCCCAATCCAACTGCTGTTCAGAATGAAAATCTGAAGAGCATGACACACAAACGAAGCCAGCGTTCCAGTTACACCAGGCTGTCGAAAGATGCATCTGAGCTACACGCAGCCACCTCGGATAGCACGGGCTTTGGAGAAGAGAGAGAAAGCATTCTCTAAGCAAAAGAGAAGTGAAGGACAAGACTGTCATGAACTTTGGATGGATCCATTACCATTACTCATCATGTTTATCATCACAGATAACAGGTGGTCAGGCATGTGGGGAAGCACACGTCCTCTGTATAGCAGAGGGAAGCCTGAGACACCCTGGCCACCAGTCGTCTCTGTTGTCGCCTGCAGTCTCACCACCATCATGCCCTTCCCTGGCACACAACCGCACAGATCAATGAGAAACAGGCTGAATATAAAAATAGGTCAGACGTGCATTTAAAGCTGAAAGGCTTAAATCACAAGGAAGAAAACCTAGAGATCTCCTTTATAAAATATTCATGAAACTTTTGAGGGAAGATATAGTGTTAGATGGAGCAGAAACCAATTTTGCTGTTAGAATTTAATCTTGGTACAGATTTATAGGTTTTAGAGTAGAGACCAGAGACTAAAAGTGAATGCCTAGCAAATGGATAGCCAGTGTACTATGTAAGACTCATTGCTTTTTAAAGAGGTCTTAGAATTTAAGTAGAAAATATATACTGAAGAAGGTAATAAAAGCTGATAAGAAAGTGAGTCAGCAGAACCCAAAGCACTGTGCCTGGGCCATGATGAGTCCTTAGCAGAGGAGGTGGGGGAGGGCAATGTATTTTGGGATGCCCTCTTCAGACCTAGCCCAGGCTTCCAACACCTGTGCCCTCAAAACCATCCTAGGCTATTCTGCAATTCCTGAATTATGCATCTAACCTAACCCAGCTTAGCCCATGGCTAAGAAAAAATACAAATACACACACACACACACACACACACACACAAAACTAGTTGTTCTGGTGATTAAACCTGGGACTTCACAGATGCTAGGTAAAGAATGGCTGAGCTGCATCCCCAGGCCTAGGCAGGAGCCCTTTCCGGGAGAGTCAGGAAGACAAGGGTGTAAACTGTTACTGAATTAAAAGAGTTGGTGATAGTGCTACTAGACAAAGCAGTGAGCAAATACTGGATGTGGTGAGAGTGAGGCGCTGCCAATGTGCTGCAGCAGTTTGTGTCACATACCTGTTCCTAAGTCAGCATCGTATAAAAACTGCAGTGTACTTTAAAGAAGAGCTTAGACGCCACAACAGAGCAAGAGCAAAGAGACAGAGCCAGTGTGGCCATGATGCTACATTTGCCATTATTCTTAGCAAAGCTAGAATGAGCGCATACATTTAAGTGTCATGTAGGCTAGGAGTGTGCCTGTCATCATCATGCATCAAAACTGTGTCACTTGATCAGAGCTCATTATAGAGAGTCGGTTCTAGCAGTATGTCCTGGGCCACAGGTAGGATGTAGATGTTGAGGTCGCAGGCTTAGTGTTCGTGGAGATGTCTATCACTGACTGGACCTGTGTTGTTTACTTGACACTGTGCTGGTAGCTGCTCCATGTTTCAGTGCCTGGCTGTTTGAGTGTAATTGAGCATTGTCATCAAGTGCATATGTTGCATGATCTCTAACAGGTATTTTAAGCATTAAAAACAGCACGATGTTGCCGACATGCGTTTTACTACTTCTAATGTTTATTAGTTTGCAGTATCATGTAACTGGTACTTGAGAAGCAGTTTGGTTTCTCTCCAGGTGAGTGGTCACAGCTCACAGTCATGGGAGTCCTTTATTCACACTGTCTGTGAAGTCATTACTGGAGTGCCAAGTGCACACGTAGACTAGGAACAATAAAGAGTTGCATGCCATTCTGACTCATGGAGTTTTATTCACTATAGCAATGACAATTCATATTCTGATTAAAAATTAAAACGTGGTCTGTGTGTCTGTTTTGTCCTATGCCTGGAGTCTGTGGACTTACAGGTCATGAAGTTGGCAGAATGTTCCAGACAGCCCTTACTGACTTTCTGAGAAAGGTTGGCTCTGAAGCCCCGGTGCCTAACTAGTGCTTTCTTGAAGCTTCAGCATCTCCAAGCACATGGCACCTTAGCACAGGCAGTCCGTCTCTGTAGCTAGAGGCAGACAATCCAGATTCCTGCAGAACAGCAGTTCGTTGCATGAACCTTCTAGACCAACAGCCTTTCTCCTGCGGGTACAGAAATTGACAGGCCAGATGGGTTCCTGGGTCACCATTATCCTCCAAGTCTGCATGTCAGTGTGTGTCTGTGTCTTTTTATATTGCATAGCTCAGTCTGATTCACACACAGTCAAAACTGCATTAACCTGAATGAAGTAATAGAAGAAGGAGCCTTGAGCCCTGCCCAGTCTTAGGCTGTGTGAGCCCCCTTAGCTCCACCTTCAGCCATAGAAGGTGGGCTGATGTAGCCTCCTATCACTCACCGTGGCCTTTGGGGGGTTTACTTCTGAGAATATCTTTAGCCCTGGTTGTCCTGGAATCTGTTTTGTAGGCCAGGCTGGCCTCGAACTCAGAGGTCCACCTACCTCTGCCTCCTGAGTGTTGGGATTAGAGGCGTGCGCCACCGTGCCTGGCACCACTGGTATTTTTCAATTCGAGTCAGCTTTTGCGGTGCTGGATGATTAAGGATCAGGAGTCCTGCACTATCAACTTCAAGCTTTGCTGGCATGGTGACTCTTGTCTATAATCACAGTGCTCAAGAGATGGAAATAGGAGAGTCACGTTTGAAGGCCAGCCTCAGCTACATGGAGATTTTTGAGACCAGTTTGGGCTATGTGAGGACTGATCTCAGAAAACTAACAACAGAACCAGAAGAAGTATTTTCAATAATAAGAGAACTTGTTTTCCTGTGTTATTTTATATGGTTTTAAATATAGTCAGAATAATTTTAGTTGCCTAACCAAGTAATTTTAGAGTTGTATTTGCTTAAATCCTCATCCTGAGAATTCAAGCTCATTCGCATGCTCTAGTGCTATAATAAAAATAATTTATGATTATTTTTTTCCTTACTAATAGTAACTTTTGAGTGAAATTACATTTTGTTTATTTTGGTTTGGCTAAAGTACTAAATTTAAAAAGTTTTAAGACCACATAATTTTTTGTTCCACCAGGAATTCTCAGCCTCTTTAGAAATATTCCTGAATTTAAAAATAAAAAAAAAAGCATGAATTCCTGGTGAACTCCTGAATAGATTGCTATACTTACCAGGAAAAGAGAGCATAGGGCCCCCTTTAATTAATGGGTGAATGACATTGAAGGATTAGGGAGGAAAGAAGGTGCAACAAAGTGAGCATTTTTGGCAAATTTGTGCTACGGGCCCCAGCCTGCTTTATCCCCCATCTTCTTTCCTGGGCTCAGCAGACACAGCAGAAAAGAAATGGGAATGGGGACACCCTCCTGCCTGGGGCAGGTAAGCCACCCAAAATGAGTACCCTTCCTCACTTAAGCTGAAGCATAGGCTGGAGTCGCACAAAGACTTGAAGCTAGCAGTGAGCCGGCTGTGGACGGCGTTTCATTGACTCATCGCTTGGCAAAGGTTGAGAATCCCTGGTTGAGACTAATTAAGTAGAAAGAGGCTTTGAAGTCTTACGTAATATTAAACCCTTTCCTGCCTAGGAAGAAAATGCTGCCCTGTCCTAGATAGACAGCGGTTCAGAAGATCCAGTTTAAACTGAGGTATGTAACAAACTAGTTTTCAAAGTAAGAAGCATTGGGAACAGTTGCCAGGAGCTAACCCCCACCACCCACACGGTTGAAGATTTTTTAAACCTTGCTGTGAGACCGTGTCTCCTAGACTGTCCATGAAGCCTCACCAACATGACTGCCTCAGCATGAGCTGAACAAGGGCAGGAGATACGCCAAAATGGATCTGGGGTGTGGGAGAGACCACAAAGAACCCAGGCAGCTAAGGGGTGCTGACAGCAGGGAAAATAGTCTTAACCAGGGAAGAGCACACCAATTGTTCATGCCAAATGGACAGCAAGTACAAGCACATAGAGACTAAGCAGGTTATATTTGTGTGTGTAGGAATATATGTTTATATACATTATGTAATAACTAATGAGAAGTAGAGACCATGAATTTGAAAGAGCAAGAGGGGGTATGTGGAGGGAGGAAAAGGAACGAGGAAATGATATAATTGTGATTGCAATAAATTAAAAAAAAAATTGTAGCAAGCCATAGCCCTGGCCTGCAGGTCCTCTGGCTGTTGGCCCATTCAGGTGGAAATCGGAGCTGAGAGCTTCCTGAGAGGGGCCTCTGGCTGGAGGATGGATGAGCACTGTTCAGGTCTCCCGGGAGAGGGAAACATCTGGGAAATTAATAAGTTTCTAATGAGACATTGACCAAGAAGGAAGGGTGGCTATTGATGTTTCTTGACCCTGGATAGGATTCTACCCTGATATTCCCACCAGAATCCCAGGGGTTCCCCTGTGAACATTGGGGAACACTGTCACCAGCGCTGGCAAGAGCCGACATTTGAAGTATGGTATCTACTGGTGCATGTTGCTTTTCTGACTCCTTTAAGTTGAAGTGTCGCTAATGAAGGGCCCTCCGTGTTCCCAGAAATGTGAGTGACGACTCTTGGAAAGTCTGGAATCTGACCTGAAGTAAAGACCAACATTAGTGAGAAAACAAAACACACAACACACACATAGATACACACAACATACACAGAGATATGCAACACACATACCCCACAGAACATGAAATGTCTAACACAGTGTTACTGTTTCAAAACAAAACATTCTGGATCTGCTGGTGGGCGTGGCCTGTGGTCACTGACAGGCAGACCACTCTTAGACGTACTCCGCAGCTGAAGATGCCCTTCGTAGTGCGATTTACTCTACGCATGTGTATTAGGAGCCATTTATTGCGATCTGGCAAAGCATGAACTGGCATATCAAAATGAATTAATTACTAAACTATCAAGACATGAATGAACAAAATCATACTCTCATAACAAAATGTGTGTTCTTATTCAAATTAAGAAGCTATCTGAGGTCATTAAGGTCTTTATTATTAGTGATTATTTTCTAATTTTATTGTATTTACACATATTTACCTCCTTCTTTTTCAAGGCAACAAGGGCTTAGAACCTTAGTATTCTGCCCATAGACCAAGCAGCGCTTCTTTCTCATTCTCCTGACAGCTCGGTTAATTTCCCCAGCCGACTTCCTCACCACGTATAAGGCGGTGAAGAAGACACGGCCACCGTTCTAGCCCTGCCATGCATTCGGCCAGAGAAGAAATGTGTCACCTTAACCAGATTTCTCTGTTCTCTGTAATTTTAGGATCAAAGTTAGTTTTTAATGAAGTATTACTTTTATAAGATTTTAGGTAAAAGCCCAATGTATAGAAAAATATGTAAATAATCTAATCTCTCCTCTCATGTCCTGTAGCACATTCTTGGTCAGGTAACTAATAAAACGTTAGATATTCTCAAAATTGTCACAGTTCAGACACTTGCAAGTTGTGCTTTCTTAGAACTTCTAGAAGGCATGCTGTTTTTACTAAATGTGAATTAAACAATTTTGAAAGAGATTATTTTCTTTTCGGGTTCTGTGTTTTCTCCATATTTGCCTATGTTCTTTTCCGTCTTTTTTTTTTGTCTCTGTTTTCTTGGAGGTTGCATTGTATGCATCCTGTTTTGCCACAGACATCATTAGCACAGTAGCAGGAGAGCGAACCTCAACAAGGCCTTTTAGACAAACAGCCGACAGAAATTTCTGTGAGTGAATATGGCAGACCTAAACTAGGTTAGTGAAAGCGCCAGAGTCTCCACAAGTCCCATACGATGTGCTAAGAATGCCCTGCCGCCCGGCACCCCCACCACGGTTTCTTGTGGGCGGCCCCCCAACTTTCACAGCTACCCCATCACCTGCCTGGCCTGGGTAAGCTTCTCTGTTTATGATCCCAGAGACCTTTCAAGATGTAATACAATGTTTGATTAAAAGTTCCCAAGATGGATACCCACAGTCCACCATGGCAAACCACATCCTTTTAAAGTACGGGGCGATGTGTTCTGCATGTTTTAAAGTCCTGTGCACTTTAAGCCCTTGTTGCGGAGAGATGCCCATCTTATGCATCAATATAATTCTAGAGTCAGGCGAAACTGGTAATTCTGTACTTCACCTTAGAATCCTGGACACTGTATTCAAGTGTAACTTAGCTGCAGTGAACCCCCAATTCAGGTTTATAACTACGGCGATACTGCTCACCATCAGGACCACCACAGCGCCCAGCTTCTTCCCTTCAGCGGGTTATTTTCAGTGATGACCCCTCATCCGTTTGTCATCCCCTCTCACACCGTTCTGGTTGCTTGACCTGTTAGGAGCATGCTGTACTAGGATTCCATCCTGAATATTTTTCTATGGATGGGTGATTATGCATTGTTGATGCAGGCAAATCATTCTTAATAACAATTCCCAGTCTTGCTAACTGAGTCATTTAAGGCTCAGTTTTTTAGCTCTTTGATGGTATGAGTTCCAGACAGTGTGTTTTGGTCACATCCACACACCCCATTCTTCTTGTATCTACTTCCTCTTCCCTATCAACTCTATATTTTGTCCCCCCCCACCTTCTTTTAAACCGTAAAGACCAGTCGGTACTGCCACAAATAATCCTGGCTGTGTGATCTGCTATTAGAATGTGGTTGGCTTACCAGGGACAACTCTCAGAGAAAACTGGTCCATTGTTTCTCAGTAGCTAACAGTTGCAGGTTGCTCCACTGCTAGGTGTGTGGGATTGTGTGCCCAGTCCCCTGCTCCACGCTGGGGTCTCGTCTGGCTCAGGCTGACAGGGGTTTTAAATAGACAATCATCAAAACCACCATGGGCTCTGCCCTGCCGTGTCCAGAAGATGTTTATCAACTCTGCCTCTTACACTCTTTCCACCTCTCCAACCATGACCCATGAGCCTTGGAAAGGGGGTGCAGCATGTGTGTGTGTGTGTGTGTGTGTGTGTGTGTGTGTGTGTGTGTGTGTATGTGATGTTTCCTTTAGGGCTGAGCATTCTGCAGTGTTTTATTCTCTGCACAATAATCAGTTGTGGGTCTCTGTGCTAATCACCATGTACTACAAATGAAAGCTGCCAAGGGTTGAGAGAGACGTGGACTTACGGGTGTGATGAAAAGCCAGGAGTTGGTTTAAGACTCTGTCCACCTAGCAGCCTAGTGGTAGTAGCTTCTCCCCTAGACCTATGACCTGTCTAACCACAGGTTATTGGCCCAGGGATGGCACCAGGTACAGGCTTCATCTTATGGTACTAGCCTTAAATCCAATCAGAAATCGGTTGGTTATCCCTATGATGTCATGCCACTATTGCAACAGCGAGGATGTCTGGCCAGGCCAGTCATTGCTGGCACTCACACACAAAAGTCAGCCAGTGTGGACGAAGCTTCCATCCAAGTCTCTACCAGTTCAGTTTCATCACGTGCTACGACGATGTGGTGTCATCTGCAGTAGGGCCCTGCCAACACGAACTTGGTCTCTTGTTCCTATAACAATAGTTTAGTGTTACCTAAATTCACATAAAGACAGGGCCTGATTATCTCGCGGTCCCGCGTACTCAAGGCAGCAGAGCCTTCCCGCCCACCTTGTGTGTTTGGCTGATAATGTGGCCGAGAGAGATGAGGGGTTGGCCGTGAGGGTGGACTGTCTGGGCTGTTGCGTTACGAATGGTTCTTGTGAAACTTTTGTGCTCATGGGCTTCTCCAGTCATGGGCTCCAAGGCAGACTGGGAAGCTGTGTCTGGCTCTGTGCCCTAGAAGGTCACAGTGAGGTGAGTACATAGAAACAACATGTTTTACCTAGTTTATTAAAGATGGTATCTTCTGGTCTTAAACTAACAGGAGTTAATTCTTTGTGTGGAGATCTTTTCAATTTTACTTTGTATAGTTGTTATCCTGGTAAGGAAGTTAACTAAAATCCTTACCTCTCTCGGGAAGAAGTTTTAGGGGGTTTTCAACCAGCTCTTTCCCTGCTTTTGAGAAGTGGGGAGCAGGTTGGGAGATCCAAGGGAGGCTGAGAAGGGAGCAAAGAAAGCTTCATAACCCTCTAGATGCTTCATACCCCTCTAGAAGCTTCATACCCCTCTAGACGCTTCATACCCCTCTAGACGCTTGCCAGTTAAGGCACTCAGATACTAGATATACCCATAACAGTCTCGATTTGTGAGAGTCAATGACAAACACTCCATAGGCATTAGTTCTTTAACCCCCCTCCTGACTCTCATGGGGCCCCTTATGCCTGCAGATTTGTGTCCTGTGCTTCTAGCCATTAGCGTGAACAGGAAGCCTGCAGAAAGGGCCTGACCCACAAGTAAACATTCAGAATGAGCTTTAGCAGGAGAGAGGGTCTCACGACCAAGTCAGCCATGGCCAGGCCTCGTGTTGGGGGGAGCAATAGAAGAGAATTCCCAGAGGCCGAGTGGCGGGGCCTTGAGGAAAGGTCTTCCCTTCAGACCCAGAGGGGCTACGTTAGACACACCACCATGTAGAACATGATGGGCTTCCTAAAGAAAGGGCAGAGAATAGAAACCTCTTAACACAGTTTCAAGGGGATGAGCCTACTTCACACATGTGATCTAGTCTGGCCTAGCCTAGGTGCCCTTGCCACAGAGGCAGGCCCTAGGTAGGACTGTAAATATAGCTTACAGGTTCCAAGGGATGGGCAGCAAAGCAGCAGTATAGAGTGTTTTCTTATTAGCTCAGAGAGAGAGAGAGAGAGAAATAGAGACAGAGAGAGACAGATGGAGAAACAGAGAGAGAACAGAGACAGAGAGAGACAGACAGACAGACACAGAGAGAGACAGAGACAGAGAGAGACAAAGAGACAGACAGAGAGGAGAGGGAGGGGAAAGGAAAGGGGGCATGTGATCTAACACTAGCAGGCTCCCACTCAATTTTCCTGCAACCTGGAGCAGGGCTGCCCACTGAGAAGGAAGCTAGACTCTTGTGCCTGAGGATTCCGGTCCCAGGAACTGAATTCCCACTCTTAGAAGCCTGACAGCACTTCTGTTTTTTTAGACCCTCTGCCGTCGAACTTTGCTGATCACTGACCAGGTTTTTTGTGTTTGAATTTCTTTAAATCCGAGATGCCCTTTCCCCCACATTCTGGCTCACACAATGTTACAAAATGTCCTACCCTGAACCGCATCAATGGCAGTAATTTCTTTTTCCTAAAACACATCCTGCAGTCTGTGGGACTTTGCTTAGGTTCAGTGAGCCATTGTCTTCATGTGCAGCGCAACCAGGGGTTACATCCTCAGTGGTTTGGACTAGCGGTGGCTTACACTCACCTGACCCCAGTCCAGTACTCCATGTGGAGTCCTGCAGCGTCCAGTCCTCATCCTGTATTCATTTGGATATTGGACATAGTGCAGGTCTTTGTTTGAGAAGAGTGGCTCGCCTGTATGCCTGACAACGTTCTAAGACCTTTTCCCATATTAACCAGTTCAATGGTCATGACAGCAGCTCACAAATGTTCCCATTACCCTCAACTTAGAAAGGAGACAGAGATGGTGAGTCCCCAACTCTAAGTGGTAGAGCCAGAGGCTGGGTGCATACACTGAGGTTCCATAGAGCCCCCTGCTCCCATGTATGTTCTATTGGTCCTTACCAGTGGGGGGCCAATTTCTGTTTACATCTGACATGTATGGCAGTCGTGGACTCTCCCTACTTGCTTTGGAACAGAGTTTGAGGCTTTCAAAGACCTACTTTAGAAAGAAAAGGCTCAAAACCCTATTTCCATGTAATTAACATTTACAAGAATCTCAATGTTTTTAAATCCAACATCTTTGTTAGTAATTATTTTGGAACCTTTTCATTTTTGTTTACAAACTTCTTGGCTTCTTGTTGCGATTTCTTGTCCTGATATTCCTCATGGAGTAGACCACTGTATTGCAGCTTGTGCATATTATATTTGTCTTATAACATATCCATCTTATATTACATTCATCTTACCTTCCCTCCTGGTGACCCTGCCTGCCAACACCTGTGCTCCTATACGTCCACTGTCAGTATTATGTGTTAAATCACAACCCTAAGCTCTGTGACGGAATATTATAATGATTAATAAATATTAATAGATAAGTAGAATATACCTATCTTGAGGTTTTGCATTTTTAATGATGATGATGACTGTCTCCTAAGAAAGTAAGGAGACAACACAACAGAGGCCCCCATGCCGGGCACCGAGGCCAAGAATTGGACCGCACAGTCACAGTGGACAGACGGTGGGCTGAGACAGTCAAGGGCCACTTCAGCTTGTGTGGACATCTGCCTAATGACCCCAGACCTTGCCACAAAGCCAAACACAGCTCTCAGCAGTCGACAAGGATTAGCATGCCAGCCTTACTGACTGCCTAACAGTCAATAGCTGGGCTTCCGGGAGCAGCTTTCTCAGGCCACACTCAGTTTCCTTCTGGTTTGTTTAAGTGGCTCTCATTCTGCTTGACCAGCAGGGAAGCAGGAGGGGGGCCAATGCATCAGCGGAAGGGAGGCAAGAAGAAAGGGTAACAGGGTGGGGTGAGTACAGTCAAGATACATTATATATGTCTGTATGACAATGCCATTATCATATACAATCAATACATGCAATAAAAAGTCAATTTAAAAGCAACTTGCCAAATCAGAAACCAACAAACACACACAAATATAGTGACTTCCTCCTCCGCAAATGAAAGGACCGAGCAAGAGTCTGGGAAGCTAAGTTCCCAGAACCACCGGGGCACCCAGCTGGCTGCCCAGCTCCATGGGACTCTTCTCATTGGTAGATGAGCTCCTGTCTGCCATGCTCTGGGCCCTAGCAAGGGGTGAGCATGAGCTGGGCAGGTGCCTGGCCTCCTGCTCAGCAGCATCAGTGCGCAATGCCAGGCTTCCCCATCTCCCTCTGCCTTCCTCTTCTATGACCCTCAGTAGCCAGGGATTTGGACTGGAGGCCACCCTGGCCTTGGATTCAGTCTGCCTATAGGTCTTTGCATATGTCATCATGCCGAGACCAGCTTGGGGTACAGAGCAAGACCTTGCCCTAAAAACAAACAACAAACAAAACTAAACAAGATGACATAGGACTCTGTAACAGTGTGATGTGTGCTGGGATGAGAACAGATTGGGGTGCAAGAGATCGGGGTACAACCTGGAATGGAGCCACAATCATAACCAACAAATCTTTTGTCTATTACTGGTGTGTGTGTGTGTGTGTGTGTGTGTGTGTGTGTGTGTGTGTGTGAAATCAATTGTGAAAGAACAGTGCCATCCATGACCCCTCAGAGTATAACACATTTAATTTGGCAACTGTGAGTACAAGTTATTATGTGACCCCAAAGAGGGGAGCTCATGCATCTCTCTCTGGTTAGGGTTAGGGGTTATGAGTTAGGGACTAGGGGCTAGGGATTAGGGTTGGGGCTAGGGTTTAGGAGTTAAAGTTAAGGGCTAGGGGTTAGGGGTTAGGAGTTAGGGTTAGGGGTAATGAGTTAGGGTTAGGAGCTAGGGGTTAGGAGCTAGTGTTATGGTTAGTGACCAACAAGGAAGGGGGCATGAGTAAAATAGGTTACTTTGAATGGACCTTTCTGGAAGCTATTGAAGGATATACTCCAGTGAAACAAGACATTAACTGAAGACAAAGCTAGATATTTTGTGTAGGAATGAGGGAATTGTTAGAGCAGGCTCTAACAAACTCATCTTTCTGTTCTGCCAGTCCTGCATACAGGCGGAGGGAGGAAACAAGGGGAAAAGGAGGACGGATGTGTTTGAGTTTTGAAAACAGATAAAAGTCAGATAGATTTGAAAAGTCACAGTGAAAGGTGAAATGATGAAATGGAGCCACTGTTCGAAGATGAGAAGTAGGAGAAAGAGGAAGATGATATAAATTTATAAGAAAGTCAGAAATTATGAAAATCAGCTTTAGAAAAACTAAAAGTGCCCGCAGGAAGAGGCATGCGCTAGCCTCTCTGCTTGGACTTTACAGTTGATATGGTGTAAATATCTCTGCTTAGGCAGATGAACAAAAGGGAAGTGTGTGTGTGTGTGTGTGTGTGTGTGTGTGTGTTTGTGTGAGAGAGGGGGGATTGTGTGTGTGAGTTGTTGGGGAATGTGTTTGTGTGTTTGTGGTGTGTGATGTTGGGGAACGTGTGTGTGGTATGTGATGTTGGGAACATGTGTGTGTGTGATGTTGGGGAACTCTTGTTCCTCTGCTGTGGTAGGGAGTGAATACAAGTGTGCTGGCTGGTTTGATGTCAACTTAACATAAGATAGAGCCATCTGAGGGGAGGGAACCTCAATTGAGAAAATGCCTCCATAAGATCAGGCTGTATGCAAGCCAGTAGGGCATTTTCTTAATTAGTGATTGATGAGGGAGGGCCAGCCCATTATGGGTGGGGCCATCCCTGGCCAGTGGTCCTGGATTCTATAAGAAAGCAGGCTGAGCAATCCATGTAGCTTTCTCCTCTTGGGGAGGAAAGGTTTATTTAGCTCACTCTTCCACACCACAGTCCATCACTGAAAGAAGTCAGGACAGGAACTCAAGCAGGGTAATATCCTGGAGGCAGGAGCTGGTGCAGTGGACTTGGAGGGGTGCTGCTTCCTGGGTATTTCCAGAAAGGATTATCTGAGAGATTAAGACCCATTCCAGCTTGACATTTTTTTCAGTCCCAGCACCTGGGAGGCAGAGACAGGTGGATCTCTGTAATTTCAAGACCAGCCTGGTCTACAGATTGAGTTCCAGAATACTCAGCGCTCTGTAGTGAAACCCTGTCTCAAAACAAAACAAAACGAAAACAAAAATCCATCTTGAAAATGGGCATCACCATTTCTCGGGCTGGAATGGTAGACAGAATAGAAGAAAAAAGAGGAGAAAGCTAGGTGGTCACCAGTATGATTTGCTCTCTGCTTCCTGTCTTTGTAGATGTGAGCAGACAGCCTCCCTTTCCTGCTGCCACAGCCGTGAGCCCCTTCCTTGGCCATGCCTTTTCCACCGCCATGGATGGCTGGACCTTCAAACTGTGAACCCCAGGAGCCCTCCCTCTCTTCAGTTTCTTGTTGAGTATTTGGTCACAGCAATATGAAAAGTAATGAATCCAGACCTGTGTTGACATCACCACATGAGCTGGGGACTGAAGTCCCCCATGAGTGAATACCCTGCCCTGTGGGCTCGCGACGCTAGCCGCCCCTTCTGAAAAGGCTAGTTTCCCACTGCACACGCCACGCTAGAGGTTCTGCAGAAACATTTGGTGGAAATGGCAGGGATAATTTTGGCCTTGCAACTCCCCCAGGCTTATCTTGCTGTGCCACTAAAGCTCTCAATTTAGGAGTGATGCTGGCATTTCTTCCAGCTGCCAAAATGTCTAGGTGTCGATGGCTTCCACATGTCTTTCTCAGAGTCAAGCTCTCCCAAAGTTATCTACCAGGCCGCACTTAGCTTGGTTTGAACCCAGGGAAATAGTTGGTGGTATAAGTACAAGCTATGGAACACCATAATTCAATAGATCGTTGACCTTTTCGTAAATATTACTGCCCCCCCACTGATTAAACTCCTCCTGAGTTTTAGCTGAACTTTGAGCTGAAGTGGAAGATAATAGTGATTCTATTTCCGCAGTGCCATGGATAATTTTGGCATATCCGTGAGAAAGATTATGTGTTATGTTTAATAATAGGGGTTATAGAAATATGTGTGTGTATCAGATTATCCTTGCCATCACAGAATTACATATGTACAAAAGTAGACTCTATCTTAGGGATTTTCTTTTAAACGATTTTTTCATTTTTATTTAATGTGTATCAGTGTTTTTGGCTATGTGACTATGCATACAGGGCCCTTGAAGGCAGAAGAGGGTGTTTGATCCCCTGAAACCGAAGTTACAGATGGTTGTGAGGTACCATGTGGGTGCTGGGAACTCAACCCAGGTCCTCTGAAAAAGCAGCCAGTGTTCTTATCTGCTGAGCCATCTCCCCAGCCTCTAAGTCTTATGATTAGCCTTTTGGTATTTGAAACAGCCATTTTAAAAACAGATGTAGAATCACGGTGGTGAGTTCTCAGGACATCAGCCAAGTAGAACACCCAGGAATGCTTCTTCCACACCTCCCAGCAAAATGATGGAGACGTCCCAGAGCAGAACCCTGCTGTTTCTGGAAATATCCGCTTTTGAGTTGGCCTTCAGTCTCATTCTTTTTTTTTTTTGAGTTTTTTTAACTTAATTTTTTTAATATGTTGCATGTATGTATATGGACCATGTGAGGGGACCACCTGAGGAGGCCAGACGAGGGCTTTGCATTGCCTAGACCTGGAGTCACGGTGGTCGTCAGTTGCCCTGTGGGTGCTGGGAATCAGACCTGAGCCCTCTAGAGGAGGAGCAAGTAAATGCTCTTAGCTGGGGAACAATCTCTACCCTTTCTTAGCCGCGGAACTATCTCTACCCCTTCAGTCTAACTCTTTTTTTCTTTCTTTTTCTTTTTCTTCCCCCTCCCCCCCCCCAGACAGGGTTTCTTTGTATAACCCTGACAGTCCTGGAATTCACTCTGTAGATCAGGCTGGCCTCGAACTCAGAGATCTGACTGCCTCTGCCTCCCCAGTGCTGGGATAAAAGGCGTGTGCTGCAGGGCTTCAGTCCACTTCTCGAGTGCCCATTGCCCTTCTTGTCCTAGTGACTGGCTTAAAAAAGACAAAAGAAAGGAGGTCTAGAAATTTTGTATAAGCCCTTGGGCCATTTCCACGGGTGGGAAGGAGGTAGCATTTCTGCCATTAGAGAAAATGGGTTTGAATTTCTTTTATAGCTAATGTTGATATGCGATTCCAAAATAGCACATATTAAAGATTTTTATACACTTAACGTTTTCTCTGTAAGGCCTTTATATTCTTAGTTATAGGCAAGAACCCAAGTTTTTTTGAGAGCCTATAGCCAGACCATCAGTGAAATGGAAGAGGGGGGAAAAAAAGAAAACAACCCAACATTCTTACTGGAAGCCATATGCAAGAGCAGTACAGCGGTAACATCGCAACAGAGAGCCGCTTCTAACTGCCACATCGCTGTCGTTCTACTATGGGTGTGAATTTTCACTGACATTTTCCAACTACAAGAAGAACACTAGGGGGAGGGGCAATCAGATGCCAACACAGAGGGCCAAGGGTATTAAAGGGAGAAGGCCACTTGGTTCCCAAGGATCTGTTAACCCCACTAGCACTCTAGAAACACAAAGGACCTCAAAGGTAGGATAGCCAAAGAGTGCTTGCCCTGCTACCCAAACAGGTGTGAATGTGTGTGGCCGGGCTGGGTTTCCGTCTCCCCAGAAGGAAAAGCCTTTCAACCTCACAGTGCGGTGTACCCCGAGAAGATCACAGTTTCCCAAAGAGACTGGGAGCACCCTTTAAGGAGCACAGAGATTTTCCCATTCGGTTTCTTCGGTGACGGGTCTGTGGGCACGAATTTGTCCCTCTTCTCCCTGTGGTGACTCACATCTATTTGTAGTTTCCAAAACTGGCTACAAAACTTTTTGTGGCTGCTCACACAGTTCTAGGGTTCCGTCTCAGCCTAAGGTGGGGTGCTGTTCCTGCCTCCCTTCCCTTGAACCTGAGATTTCTTCATGATTCCCTCCAGTGAGAGGCAAGGACAGTGAGGTCCCATGACTTTCAAGGCTAGCGCATGAAAAAAATGGATGACTCCATGGTTGTTTCTCAAGACCTCCAGGCTTCGTCTGTCACGGCCATTTTATCAGGAAGCCCAGACAGGAGAAAGCGGAGCTGCCACTGACAGCCATTGAAGGTGCTGCCCAACTTTAATGCCAGCCTCCAGGAGGTAGAGGCAGGCAGCTCTCTGTGAGTTTTGAAGTCAGCCTGGTCTACAGAGTGAGTACCGGGCCATCCAGAGCTACACAGTGAGGCCCTGTCTCAAAATTAAAATAAAAATCATGAATGAGAACATCCCTGGCACCCAGCTACTATCTCACCATCCATCACAACTTTATGAAGTACCTTATGCAAGAACATCTGGTTGGGGCTGGAGAAGCGGCTCACTGGGTGAGAGAGGGTGCTTGGTGCAGGGGATGAGGACCCGAGTTCAGATCCAGGACTCATGTAAAAACCTGAATATACCCATACCCCCAGAGCTGTGGAGACGGAGACAGGGGGATTGTGGAGACTTGCTGGCCCCCAACCTTGCTCCAGGTCCAGTGAGAGACCCTGAGAAGAAGGGGACAGAGAAGGCCACAGGATGCCCTCCCCCGCACAGGTATGCATACTGTTGGAAGATCCAACTCAACCCTGCATGATCTACAGAGCCCCATTTCTGTCTTTCTCTCTCCAAATCCAGCCAGGCTCAGAGAGTTCCTTAATAAGAAACTTAATAAGTCCCCCCCAAAAAATTAGTCTTGACAACTAGTGTATCCTGATACTGCCAGCAGCCCAAGTCCCTGCCTCACTACTTAGTTTTTGACCATACCAGACCCATCACCACCCCTTGCCTAGATCTCTAAAGTCTTCCAGGTTTAGTATGGGATACAGCTTGTCGAGACTCCATCTCTGGGACTGGAGAACTTGCCCGGGAGTTGCTTTGCTCAAATAAACCTGTTGTTACACCTTTTTAATTCGGCTTGATCGGGCCTACTGTGTCAGCAGACAAGGTTATTCTGGGGGAGGGGGGCTGGTGGGAACCTATTACATGTACCACACACTCGTCCATCAGCAGTAAAATATAGTTGAAATAGCTCCCTTCCACCCAAACCCTGGCAATACAGTGTGTCAGGGCTGACTTACAGCATCCCATCTGGCATAGGTTCTAACGTGATAGCTGATATCTCGAACACATTCTGAAACAGAAAGAGATCAAACATTTTAGAATTATAATCCCTAAACATTTTCCTTCATGCAAACCCCTTAACATCGTGTGAAAATACGTATATTTTTTCACACATTTTTTTCCTTGCCATCTAAAATTTTTGTATCGGTTTAAATGTCTGCAAAATAAATGTGGAGGCAAAATATGACATTATTCTGTAAATACAACCAAGGGACTGGCTGTCAGAGCCCTTTGATAGCTGTGATCACCAGTGTTAAAACATCGGTGTGGGGCTTCGTTAAGAGTCAAAACGTCATTTTTAATGCTCACCTTCAGCTTTGATCTCTTTCTGCTATTCCCTGTTGGGAAAATTCTCGGACCTC
This sequence comes from Microtus pennsylvanicus, assembly GCF_037038515.1. Taxonomy (NCBI): domain Eukaryota; kingdom Metazoa; phylum Chordata; class Mammalia; order Rodentia; family Cricetidae; genus Microtus; species Microtus pennsylvanicus. Next base: position 98,038,827 of record NC_134586.1, read on the forward strand.
AAAGACTATCCCCACAAGGCCACACTTCCTCCAACAAGGCCACACTTCCTACAAGAAGGCCACACTTTCTACAAGAAGGCCACACTTCCTACAAGAAGGAAGGCCACACTTCCTACAAGAAGGCCACACTTCCTACAAGAAGGCCACACTTCCTACAAGAAGGAAGGCCACACTTCCTACAAGAAGGCCACACTTCCTACAAGAAGGAAGGCCACACTTCCTACAAGAAGGCCACACTTCCTACAAGAAGGCCACACTTCCTACAAGAAGGCCACACTTCCTCCGACAAGGCACGTCCAGCCATATCTGGCTTTTCACGTGGCTGTTGAGGATCTGAACTCAGCTGTTCCTCCTTTTACAACAAGCGCTCCTTCCCACCGAGCAGTAGCCCCGTTCCAACCCTGACATCCCGACATTTTTTAATCAGGTAATACTTTTAAAGTCACAGTTAGCCATAATCCCTAAAGGACTGGCTAATAAAGTGCCATCCAAACAATGACTGGACCCAGGACTGACTCCTGGCCCTGAGTATCCAGTCCATGTCTTTTGTGCTTCTCTGGAGTTTGTCAGGACAGGGTTGTGCAGAGTGCGCGTTGGCCAGAAGAGGGCCTGTCAGATCTAGAGTTGCAGTTAAGCAGTGAGCTGCCCAGTGTGGATGCTGGGGACCAAACTCAGGACCTCTGGAAGAGCTGGGAGAGTTCTTAATCCCTGGGCTGTCTCTCCAGCTCCTTATGAACATATTTATTTTAGCAAAACCAGACTCATGGTATTTCACAGCTCAATAGGAGGGTAAAAGGTGCTAGAGTTTATGAGAAAGTATTTCTGTAGCAAATTTTAAAAATGAAAATGTGTGTTTTGGAAAGGGGAGAGGTTTTGATTTATTCTTTTGAATCCCGGGATAACAATAAAAATACATTATAAATGAGGCATTCAACTTCAGCATTTGTTGCAATACAAGAATCACAGTTATGAAGACCCTGACAGGAAACAGTCCACATCAAATGTAGAAAAACTTAGCTTAATGTGCTGAGTTCTTGCAAACAAGATCTACCTCCAGGTTAATAACTGGTCCATTTTGCAGACAGCATGTCGGAGCTGGTAAGCAAGACATTGTCCTGTTTGGGCTCAGACATCAATCACCTACACACTTGCTTACTAAGCTTCTTGGATGTGTCTTCACTTCACTTGGCTCTTCCTTTCTGGGGGTGGTATGCAGATGTATGTTGGGTATGCATGCATGCATGTATGAGTGTTTGCATGTGTGTGGTCACACGTGGGACGACTTGAAGGTGACATCAGGTGTCGTCTTTGGCCAGTCCCCATTTTAGTTATTGGGGTGGGGTCTCTCAATTAAACTCAGAGCTCGCTCAGGGCCTAGTCTAGCTAGTCTCTATTTTGGACATTCTCTGTGTCGGCCTCCTGAAGACTGGGGTGACAGACGGGGGTGTTAGATGACCGTGACACCTGCTTAGCTTTGACATCAATTCTGTGGATCTGAACTCTGGTCCTCATGTTTGCATGCCATGTATGGTGATATTCTGTTTATGATCTAATAAATAATGCTAGCCACACTAGTCAGCCACAGAGGCCAGGCAGTGGTGGTGCACACCTTTAATCCCAGCACTAGAACAGAATATAAAGTGGGATGAGACAAGAGCTTGCTCTCTTTCCAGTTTGAAGATTTCTTAGAGGTAAGAGCCCTCTAACGGTTGGCTGTTTTGCTCCTTCGATCTTTCAGATTGAACCCCAACATCTGTCTCTGAGTTTTTATTAGTCAGGCTCCATCACTCTTTATCCCCTGGTTCTTTTGATCCAGAGACCCCGAACAAAGTAAAGACAAAGTTAGATGTGGTTGTCCACACCTATGATCCCAGAAGTGGGGTGGCAGAGGCAGGAGGACTGCTGGGCATGGCAGGTCATGGCTGTAGTCCTAGAACTTGAGAGGGGTAGGCAGGAGTTCAAGATCATCCTGGGTTACAACTTCTCAGACAGTAGAGGTTACAGGAGAGCCTGCTTAAACACCAGCCAGCCAGACGCACGTAGAGCTAAGCACGCCCTGTTCTCACGCATGCGCACCCCCCCACACTGAGTGGTAGCCCGTCTGTCTGCGCTGCACACGACCCAGATGATGGAGGAAGGTCATTGGCTAATAAAGGAACTGCCGTGGCCCTTTTTTATTGGTTAGGACATAGGTAGGTGGAGTAAACAGAACAGAATGCCGGAGGAAGAGGAAGTGAGGTCAGACCTGACAGCTCTCCTCTCGGGAGCAGACGCCTCAGGAGAGATGCCATGCTCCAGGCTCCTGGGCAGACACACGCAATGAAGCAAGCTGCCAGCTCAGACTCGACAGCTCTCCTCTCCAGAGCAGACGCCTCAGAGAGACGCCATGCTCCCCACTCCAGGGAAGATGCACACTATGAAGTTCTGACCCAGGATGGACTTAGGCTAGAATCTTCCCGGTAAGACCGGTGCTATACAGATGATAAGAAATGGGCTAGTCCAGGTGCGAGAGTTAGCCTAGAAGAGGCTAGGTAGAAATGAGCCAAGCAGTGTTTAAATGAATACAGTGTCCGTGTAATTATTTCGGGGCATAAGCTAGCCGAGCAGGCGGCTGGGGTGTTGGGGACGCAGCCCCGCCGCCCTTATTACTACACCCAGATTTGCAGGGCCGCCTTGGGGGCGGACTATTTTATCCACTCCTTTGATTATCATATTAGCTTCAAGTATCGCAAAACTGTTGTGGAATCAAAAGTTGGGATACGAAGTTTGAGTGTTGCCATCCCGACAACTTTATCTTTGATTCTTTCATTAAGCCGAGGATACGAGCGGGTGTGTACTGTGAGTGAGAAACCCAAAAAGGTGTTTGCGTCTGTTCTGTTTCAGCTGAATTCTCCAGGAGCCCCGCCCTTAAGCAAGCGAACAAGGAGGGCTGCCAGCCAGCTTCTCTGCTCCGTTCCTGTGTTGCTGGGCCCTGCTCTTTGGCACCGTGTCACACTTTCCAGGCTTACTGTCTTAGGGCCTTTGTACTTGCTGAGCCCCCACTGCCTCGTACCTGGCTAGGGGACACAATTTTCAATTAATGGACTATTAACAGGTAACAAGAAAACCGCTGGAGGAGGTATCTCCAGCTCTCGGACTAGCTACCCCAGGAAGGGAGCATTCAGCAGGCTCGCTCCTGGCTGCGTGAGGGACAGCCACTGACAGTTCCAGTCTTAGAGAGGTTGCTCTGCCTTCTGGAGTGGGTGCCACATAGCAGGCCAGGATGAGGAAGTGTGGGGCGGGGCTTCTGGGAACCGCAGCCAGCCAGCCAGCAAGCCTCAGGAGGCAGAACAGCAGGTCCCTGCTGTCCTGCCTCTCTTCTCTCACCCAACTGGCTGAGACCCTCAGAGTTCAAGCACCTCAAAGTCTAGGACCGAACGGTGGTTTTCGGAGCAGCGCGACTGTAACTTAACTGGTCTTGAGTTCGTGCCTCTCCTTCTGTGGCTCTCATTTGTCCTTGTAGCCGTTATCACCCGGACTTTTGGCATGACTTGTGATCATATGCCCTTCCACTGGAGGAATGTCATCCCCACGGGACAGGGGGTCCTGCACAAGTGTTTAGGGGGCGCAGGAGATGCTGATGAGAGGACATCAGTCAGCGAGAGCTGCTGTGTGTGGAGCAAAGACGGGAGGAGAGCACAGCCATGGGAGTCAGGCTTGCTCAGCTGGGGTTGACATTTTCTTCCTGTAGACAACAAATATCAATATAAATAAGCAGCATGAGGCGCCTGCTGCCAGAGAGCTGGCTTCACCCTGTTCGATGCAAGCTGGCCCCTGCACTTGGGAAAAGAAAGACAGTCTCCCCGACTCAAAGACGTGTCGAGACATGGGTGTGGGAGAGCTGGCCCCCAAAGGCATGGCCCTGGGTGGGGAGGGGTCCCGGTGACCCAGACTGATGGACTCAGCTAGCAGACAGCCCCACATCCTGGGCCTTGGGTTGGCCCACCCTAACATGGACCATGTCTGTGAGTGGACTGACCAAAGAGACTGGTCCTGTGGAACAAGAACCGCAGGATCGCCGTGACTTGCGTGCTAGGGGCCAGTCCAAGGACACATCGCAATGAAGGTTTTTGTGGGTGTGGCCGATTGGACTAAAGGGGTACACTGCGTGACACCCTGTGCCGCTAGGGTGAACGGCGAGCTTGTTGGAGAGACAGAGGAGCGAGGTGGCTTGTGTGTGTGTGAGTGTTTTGTTTTTAATTGATTTGGGGGGAGCGTTCTGTTGGAGGGGGATGCCGCAGGTGTGGAGGGAGGCTATGGAGGGTCTGGGAGGTGATCAGGATGGGGAAGAGTCCCGCTGCCATCTGCCTCGTTGTCCTCTGTGGATGCGGCTAAAGATCCTAGGGGGGGTCCCAGAAACTTGGAGTGGAACCCTAAGGTGTATTGCGTTTTCCACCACAGACATACATGTGGTAAAGTCCCCTCAGGGAGACACAGTATGCATGTGTTAAGACAATCAGAACATACGGTGCTACAAGTTATTTGGGGCCCTGAATTATTTCTGGAATTTTCTGCTTACTATCTTCAGACCGCAGCTGACCTAGGGGCACCAACCACAGTAAAGTGGCACTCTGGACGAATGGCGAGTTTTTCATTCTGGTCTATTGACTTTAAGCTCCAGGGCTTTCAGTTGTTCTCTCCATCCGTGTCTGTTTCTTTCCTGCATTTCTCTGTCTGCCTGGGGTGTCTCTGGGGATACTGTCTGTGCGCAGTCCCGCCCGTGTGGTTGGAATTACTTCCTATCAGCCGGTGTTTACAAGCATAGATTACATATCTGCCTCGAGAGGACTCTCAGAAACCGTCGTCAGGCACAGACGCGGGGCTGTGGAGAGAGTGGAAATTAGTTCCTAGTGAGGGCATATCAAATCAGCTCAATCAGTTTGGATTAAATTCAAACAAGAGATTTTTTACTTTTAAAAAAATGTTTTACTCTAGGGAGTTATAATTTCGGTTGACATTTTTAATGTGTGCTTTTTTTTTTTTTTAACTGATGGGCTTTAGTCAGAACGTGAATGGCCTTTCCCTTCTGTGCCTGGCTTTGCTTCTGTGCGAGTTTTGAGCCAGAGTTTGAAGAGATGTTTGAGTTTTGACGAACTTTCCTCCAGAGCCATGAGGCTGCTGAACGCTAACTTTGAACACTTACTTTGAAGCCTGTCTCTATGGCAAACTAGACGGAAGAGTCAGCTGCTTTCCCTCACATGAGGGCTCAGTATAGACTGTGTGTGTGTTCATGTGTGTGTGCATTCATGCATATGTGCTTGTGTGTGTGTGTGACATGAATATAGAAAGGAGACTAAAAGGAGGAGGGGGAGGGCATAAGAGTAATAGAATACATAGAATACATGCAGCATCAAAACACAGGGGATGGGGATCAGCAAGAGGGGGACAGTGGGAGTGTGGATAAAATATATTTTAAAAATACATTTCACAAAAGAAGATTTTATGTGTGAAACAAAGTTTCACTCTGTCAAACTAGGGCCTCTCTAACAGGCTGTACTTATGTGCATTCTCCTGAAAATGGCCACGGGACTTCTTGAGGTCTGGACCACTTTTGCTTTTTGCTGTCCTTTGGTGGGACCCACGATAGGCTCCTGTCATAGCTACACAGCCTCTTGTCAGGTGTTGAAGGAAGCTCAGAGACAAGGGGTCAAGGGCCCTACAAGTCAAGGTCAGCCTGTCCTGCAGTCAGCCTCTGGGCAGCAGCCAGAGCCTTGCTTAAGGGAACCAGCGAGTGCCCATGCTTAGGGGTGGGAGGAGATGACACACTCAGAGATGATTTGGTTTGTACCTTCCTCCCTCTGTCCACCTCTTCTCTCTCCCCCACCCCCAACCCTTCTCTTGTCATCTACTACTCACAAGTCATTAACATCATCATCATCATCATCATCACCATCATCACCACCATCACCACCACCACCATCACCATCATCATCACCACCACCATCATCATCACCACCACCATCACCACCATCACCATCATCATCACCACCATCATCACCACCACCATCATCATCATCATCACCACCATCACCACCACCATCATCACCACCATCATCATCATCACCATCATCATCATCACCATCATCATCATCACCATCATCATCATCACCATCATCATCATCACCATCATCATCATCACCATCATCACCACCACCATCATTATCATCATCATCACCATCATCATCATCACCATCACCATCATCACCATCACCACCACCATCATCATCATCACCACCACCATCATCATCACCACCACCATCATCATCACCACCATCATCATCAGCAGCAGCAGCACCACCATCATCACCATCACCACCACCATCATCATCACCATCATCACCATCACCACCACCACCACCATCACCACCACCATCATCATCATCACCACCACCACCACCATCACCACCACCATCATCATCACCATCACCACCACCATCATCACCACCATCATCATCATCACCATCATCATCATCACCATCATCATCATCATCACCACCATCATTATCATCATCACCACCACCACCACCATCACCACCACCATCATCATCACCATCACCACCATCATCATCACCATCACCACCACCACCACCACCATCATCAGCAGCAGCAGCAGCACCACCACCATCATCACCATCACCATCATCATCATCATCATCACCACCATCATCATCACCACCACCACCACCATCATCATCACCACCATCATCATCATCACCACCATCATCATCACCACCACCACCACCATCATCACCACCACCATCATCATCATCATTATTGTTTTATTATTACCTTTGTATTGTTCATCTTTCTACACATGGGAGCTACAGAGTGAGTTCCAGGACAGGCTCCAAAGGTACACAGAGAAATCCTGTCTTGAAAAGCCACCCCCCACCGTAGAAAAAAAAGCAAGCAAGCAAGCACACACTGTTTGGCTTCCCAAATCTGACTTCCTCTGCTATCGTGTGTATCGCCATCATGATCCCAACAGCTCACCCCGGGGAGAGGTGTTCATGATCCCCTCTAGTCATCCAGCTCTAGAATAAGTTGGGGGTCAGCAAGATGACCCAACAGGTAAAGCCCTTGCTATGAAAGCCTAGAGACCCAAGTTCTACTCCTGGAACTCTGTATCCTGTAAAAGTGGTAGAGGAGACCCCACCCCACTGAATTGTCTTCTACCTCTATCCATGTACGCATGTGTGTGTGTTAGTCCCACTGGATGATAATAAGACCACTACCACTGTTGTTGTTGTTGTTGTTGTTTTATTTTTCGAGACAGGGTTTCTCTGTGTAGTTCTGGAAAACAGGCTGGCCTTCAACTCACAGAGATCCGCCTACCTCTACCTCCCGAGTGCTGGGTTTAAAGGTCTGTGCCACCACCGCCCGGCAACTACCACTTTCTGAGCCACGTTTGAAGCAAGCTTCATGAAATACTGGCCAGGTCCATCCCTGGGATCCCCCGAGTATGGTGCCGAATTACTTTAGTCAGGGACTTACAAAGGCAAAACCTACAAAGCTGCAAGTTTTGTCCAATCAGGGGCAAGCATACATCCTTCTGTTCTTCCTGCCTCCGTTCCTCCTGCCTCTGTGTGATCCAGCATACATGGCGCAACCAAGCTTGTTTACAGAAGTGAAACATTTGGCTGTCACCTTACACAAACAGCTTCCAGCATTCCAGAACGTTGTCTGTCCTTGGGGAAGTGGGGCTTACAGCTTAGAGGTGTTTTTGTTTCGTAGATGTAAGCAGTGATTGAAACTTAAAAGATAACTTTAGCCATAACACCTGCCTGTTCCCCCGTTACACACATACAGACAGACACACATATAAATAGCAACAACAACAACTTCTCGGTGTCTTTAACCTCCACAGATACCCGAAGAGTTCTCTCCTTTTTCCCTCCTCTTGATCCTACTTGAACTTTTCAGCCCTCAGCAGCTCAGGCGTTTCTCAGGCAACCTGCTTTCTCCAAGGCAAAAGGCTTCAGACAGCCCTGGCTTTGCAGCCAGTTCTCCTAGACACGCCTACTTTCCAGGAAAACCGAAACACAAATTTAAACTGATTTACACTTTCAGTTCAATGGCAAGACTTTAAATTGCCCTCATTTCTCTTATGAGGAAAGTCTTGGGTCCTAGTAACATCAACCACATTTTTTTTCCGACAGCAGACATACGATGATTCCACCATCATTGCTAACGTTATGGCGACTACGTGAAGTCTGATTTCTCGGCTCTCCCCTGTCCTGGAGCATGTGTCTTGGGATATAGGCTGGATCTGCACTGTTTGAAGATGAGATGGAATTGAGACACTAAGCCCTTTGCTGGGCCGTGGTAGCACACACCTTTAACCCCAGCACTTGGGAGGCAGAGAGAGGTGGATCTCTGTGAGTTTAAGTCCAGCCTGATTTACATGATGAGTTTCAGGCTAGTCAGAGCTATGTAGTGAGACTTCATGCCCACCCCCCCCCCCCCCCGCAAAAAAAAATCAAGAGAAGAAAACAGAGAAAGGAGGGGAAAGATGCTCCTTCCATTAACTGATGCAGTATTAATCCACAGTTGGGCGAGGGTAACTTCCGGGTGGATTTCTAGGTTAGGGTCAGCTGGCCTAAAGAGAGATGGGTGTGGAACGTCACAGGGCAATTGCTCAGTTCTCATCATTCTGACATGAACTGGAGTCTCCTGGGAAGAAGGCCACACAATTGAAAAATTGCCTCCATCACATTCACCTGCGGACATGTCTGTGGGGTGTTTCCTTGATTAGTGACTGAGTTCCCAAACCACTGTGGACAGCACCATCCCTAGGAAGGGGGTTCTAGGATGTATAATAAAGCAAGTTGAAAACTTGTACAGCCACTGTGGAAATCAGAATGGTAAATTCTCAGAAAATTAGGAAATAATTTACCTCAAGACCCAGCAATATTGCTGTTGGGTATATACCCAAAGGATGCTCAATCATACCACAAGGACATGTGCTCAACTATGTTTATAGCAGCATTGGTGGTCATAGCCAGAACCTGGAAACAACCTAGATGCCCCTCAACCAAAGAATGGATAAAGAAAATGAGGTACATTTACACAATGGAGTACTACTCAGCAGTAAAAAAGCAATGACATCTTGAAATTTGGAGGCAAATGGATGGAGCTAGAAAAAAAACCATATTGAGTGAGGTAACCCAGACCCAGAAAGACAAATATAGTATCTACTCACTCATATGTGGCTTCTAGACATAAAACAAAAAAAGCAAGTTGAACTGGGTGATGTTGGCACACGCCTTTAATCTCAGCACTTGGGAGGCAGAGGCAGGCAGATCTTTGTGAATTCAAGGCCAGTCTTGTAACATGAAGGGCTGGCTTGTTTGTTAGGGTTTTTGTCCTCCCACCAGGTTCCCCTCAACTGTTTAGCCCCAACAAAGAAAATCACACATAGGTCTCCATAAATTATATAGCTGATTGGCTCATTAGCTCTAGCCTCTCACTGGCTAACTCTCACATCTTGATTAACCCATTTTCCTGATCTATGTTAGCCATGTGGCTCAGTACCTTTTTTCAGTGGGACAGATCACATCCTGCTCTTTCGGTGGTCTGGGCAGGAGTGGGAGCAATCAGCTTCCTCCTTCCCAGAATTCTCCTGTTCTCATTACATCATTTCTACTTCCTGTCTGGTTTTCCTGCCTATATTTCCTGCCTGGCCAATCAGCATTTATTTAAAATATGATTGACAGAATACAGACAATTCTCCCGCACCAAGTCTGATCTACAGAGTGAGTTCCAGGACAGCTAGGGCTGTTTACATAGAGAAACCCTGTCTCACAAAACAAAACAAAAAACAAAAAAGCAAGCAAACAAGTTGGTGGTGCACATCCAGTAGTCAGTACTCCAGTAGGCAGAGGCAGCAAGAGCTCTACAAGTTCAGGACCAGTTAAAGCCACACAGTAAAACCCTGTCACAAAAAAAGGTTAAAAAAAAAAGAAAAGAAAAATAAATTGAATAAACCATGGAAAGCAAACCAGTAAGTAGCACCTCTGCATGAGTTCCTGCCGTTGGGTTCCTGCCTTTGGTTCCCACAATGATATTGTTTTGATGGAGCTGGTCGTGCTGTGTTTTTAGGGGAGGTTTGTGGGAGGATTTGGAGCTTTCTTTTCTTCTTTTTTTTTTTCTGACTAGAAAAGATTGTTGTGGACTCAGAGTTTAATGAGTTAGGAATACTGAGAGATGCAGGCACGAAGGCCTGGTTCTTGGGGTTTCAGAGGGGGGAGGTACAGACTTCGTCAGGACTTTTGGGGTGGTGTTTGGGGTTAAGAATCTATGAAAATGAAGCCTTTGCTTTGCCGGAACAATCAGTGTTTATTAGCTGGAGCTGAAGACCCAGCCACAGTTAAATAAGCATCTTGAAGTAAAGATCTTCGGGGAAGAAAGAGTTTCCTTAGGGTCAGCATGCAGAGCTGTGGTCCAGACTGTCACAGGCTGATAGCCTGTAATGTGTGGGCTCGCCCACGTGGCCGCAGTCCTGGCAGCACTGAAGAAAGCTGGGGGATTGCAGGGGCCATGGAGAGAAGTCGAGCCTTGGTGCCAGGTACCAGGGTCGGAGTCCCTGAAGAGAGGGGAGATGTCCATTGGTGAAGAGGCAGCCTCGGTGGCAGGGGAATCCTAACATATTGGAGATGCCAGCGTGGTTGGTGAGGTCCACCAAGGGCAGCAGCAGGTTCTTAGCCTATGAGACAAGTTGTGTTTGTTTTCTAAGAGGTTTTTTTTCTGTGCAGTTGGATGTGTAGAATATTACCTTGATTAAGATCCAGCATGATGGATCTTCAGTTGCTGGCAGTGATGAATCCTTCTCTGAGCAGCAGCTGTGGGTCAGGCCATCCCCATGTGACCCTCCTCTCTGTGTGACCCTCCTCTCTGTGTGACCCTCCTCTCTGTGTGACCCTCCTCTCTGTCTCTCTCTGACAGAGTTTCTCTGTGAAACAGTTCTGACTGTCCTGAAACTTGCTCTGTAGACCAGGCTAACCTCAAACTCACAGAGATCCGCCTCCCTCTGCCTCCCCAGTGCGCCACCACCGCCTGGTTCTTCTCTCTTCACCTCCTCCTCTCCTTGTGCTTCTCACATTATGCTGTCTCTCTCCTGTGCACGAGTTCCTTAGGCCTAGCTTCCGGTTTATCGATTCTTTCTTTAATAGTTCCTAGCCCAAGTTCTAACGTGTGCAAAGCGGTTTGAGTTTCAGTGACTGCATGACTTCTATTTTGTTCATTTGGAAATCTTACTGTTTTTATATAGCATTTTGTGTTTTTCTTACTTATTGAATGAAAAAAAAAAGAAATAAAAAGGAAAATGACTCTGCTCCCAGGTGTGGTGGAGGAGGAAGTTTATTGTAGATAAAAAGGAGAACACAGCCAGAGTCTGTGACAGAGTGCACAGGACTCTGAGCCGTATGAGGAGAGGGGAGGGGGAGAGGGGAACAGCAACTGGGAGGGCAACCAAAATGTCCAGAGTGGACAGGGAAGAGCCTCCGGGGGAGGGCAGCCCAGTCCCTGGGCTGGAGAGTTGGGGGCAGGGTAGAGAGTGGGGTATGCCAGCCACACCCTGCAGCAGGTGGTGACTGAGGGATGCTGAGAGACCGAGGCAGACAGTTTCATTTTGATGTTAAACAGACACCTCGGCCAGTCATCCCAGGGCTTGAGACTTAACACCTCAACTATTTTTTTAACTAATTATTTTTATTAATAATTATCCACATTGATTACTTATTTTCATTAGTTAATTTTTTCAATTAATATTTTTCCCAATAGCTTTGCCATTCACAGTGTGGGCCGTCTACAGTTCTTCCATCTTTGGTCTTCCTCTTTACTGTAGTGCGGCTTCTCCTGTGCAGTAGGCTGTTTCCAGGGTTGGGTTTATGAGCGCCTTTCACCTCACCAATAGATGCGAGAATTCTGTGTGTTTTCTCTATTAAAAACAAAACCCTTCACCTTTGTCAGTCCCCAGCCAGAATCTTAACTTTTACCGTCTCATCTCCAGAGCAGAGCAATCTGTGGTTGTGAATTTGAAAAGGAGCTCGGCATTCCCATGCTGAGATGGGCCGGTGTATGTGTGTGTGTGTGTGTGTGTGTGTGTGCACCTTAACAGAAATTCCAGGTTCTTGGTGTCTAAAACAACCGACTGGCTGAAACACAGTGACCATGTTCACATATGTAGTCACTAAGAGTCAGAGGTTAGCGTAGAATACACTGTGCAGAATGGGAACTAGCCCTGAGTAAACATATCTCAAGAACTCTGTTTTTTCCCCTTTGATTTTGTATTTTAATGAATTTAGGTAGAAGGAGGGGGTGATCAGAAGAGTCAGGAATGGGGTTGATCCTGACCTGATTGACTGATGAGTTGTTATATAACTTGGGATGGTCTGTTCATTTATCCTGCAGACATCAAGGGATGATAAATAGGGTATTTTCCCCTGTCATGTGACATCAAGGACAGTCACACACACACAGAGCTCATGCCCGTTTAAAGTGGCCTTGTTAATCTCTCCTACCAGGAAATGCCTGACCCCAGATTATCCACAGGAGGGGCCCTGCCACAGAGCTAGGCTGTTTTAGTGGCCCGTCTCAGATTGGTGCTAATGCTTTATGGTTTTATACAGTCACCTTCCCCAGCTTGCCACATCT